>NC_060212.1:63047500-64297500 GCF_021130785.1 Homalodisca vitripennis | reverse complement strand
TAGATTCTTTTATATATTGCTGTATATAAGTTGTATAAGCTATCTCTAATTCATGAACTTTTTAGACTCATGAAATATTTTGTTTTAGCACTAGAAGATTACTTTTCATTATATGTCTCTGAGAGCTGATATTTATTTTAGCAATGGAGCCTCTAAACAGGTTTTTTACCTTAGAGGTCCTAAATTTTCACTTTTGATTTAATATAAATACTTGTATATAATAATTTCTCTGATACTTATTAATATTATTTTTTATTTTTGTTTAGTTCCTAGATTAAATGTAAATTTGACTAAGATTTTTTTGGTACAGTCATTCCTGGCATGATGCTCTATTATTCTTAGTGTTAGCTAGTGCTCTCTTTTATTGTTTTCATTTTTCAATTTATTTTTCTAAGAATCTTTTTACTGTACAAGTATTTATTTTTGTAAAAGATTATGTACAAAAGAAGTGAAAAATTATTCTTATTCTTATGTTAGAGGGGAACGTCTCGAAGGTAAAGACCTGAAAATAAATATGTTTTTTTTATTCGTCTATCAAATACATTGAACAATTATTAGTTTGTAATTTACACATTGCACCTAATGCTCGCTAAGTCATACGTTAGTTGTGGTTTAAAGTTGTGCTATAACAGTGTAAATAATTTGTTTTTCTTGTAATCCTGTAACTGTGTCTCACACCACATTTCACACTTAGAAGTAATCAAATCAAAGCTGATATTGTTAAATAATTAAATCTGTTGTGGTGTAGTGTAGGAAGATTGCATTATGTTTTGGTTGCGAAATTTGAAGATTATCTTGTACATTTCTTTATTTTTAAATTTCTATGGTTAGTTACATGTAATATTCTTTATACCTTATTCTTTAGCGTTCATGTATTTAAATTAACAAAAAAAAGGTTTTTTATCCAAGTTATATAAAAAAGTAGTTAAAATGTTTATATTTTTAACAATTCCAATTTGTATGTATACTGTGACAAATGTTTTAAAATCATTATGCATAAAGATAGGTTTAATTTATTATTGAACGAATTATTAATTTGTATTACTGTATTATATTAATTTGTATAATTAATCAATTTCAATATTCTTAGCTTTTAGTTATAAATTTAATAGTTTTAAACTTGATTGTGACAGCCAGTTTACAGTAAAGTAGCCTTACGCTGTCGAGTTCGATATCCGGATAAGTGAAGTCGACGTCAAGCAGAAGTACGGCAGGGAGGTACCGGACAGGGCGGGTAATCATGTGACATTATAGCGCCAGTTGCCGTACAGCGCTACAATCGCACTGTGGGAAAGTCGCTTACTGTTGATAATGGCGTTGTTATCCTATTTATCACCAAATAGTATTTTAGCCGCGTGTCGGCTAACTGACAGTTGCTCCTGTCATCCTTTTGATTCTTTATTTTTATATGTTAGGCTAAGCTGTGTAATAATCGAGCGAATGATTAGAATATTAACAAAATTCTTTTAGCGGGATATGCGGTTTGCTAACCTCAAGAAAGGAGATCAAGCGCAATTAGTGGTCAGTGTGCTTAGTATTCTTGATCAATCGAAAGGCTATCCCAGAAGTTAGCTCTACTCTGCGTCACTGCAGGAATTCAAGCGAAAAACTTAGAAGTTCACCCCCTTCTAATTTTAATCCCTTCTTTATCTGTAGGTCCTTCATTTTGCGCTAATGCTACATTGTAGACGCAACATTGAAATTTTCTCTTTGTTGTCTTTCAGCCATTAGAATGCATCAAAATCGCAAACGATTACATTGGAACGGTTCTAAAGGATGTGTGAGAATTTCATTTCGCAATTATTTTAAATGGTACTTATGGTTCAATGGCATGTTGTATGTACCTCAGATTTTCAGATTAATAAAATCCTACATATTTAGGTATATATACCAGGATATATATATATATATATATATATATATATATATATATATCCTGGTTTTTGAACTTTATATGCCAATTTGTAACTTACGCAGATACCTGTATAACTTAAACACGATACTTAAGTACCCATGCCTACACGTATTCATCAAAATTTTTGATATCTCTTACAGTTTTCTATGTAGTTAACCAGCTATACTGGAGACTAAACTGGCGAATTCTCTATTGAACCTTAATGATACTCAAGTAGTTGTTGTACACACAGTGCTTGGTATAAGTACACATGTACATACCATCATACCAGTTCTATGTGTCGCATGTCCCTGAGTCTGCTGGTTGCTATTTCCTGGTGGCGACGCCAGCACTTGCCCACGGACCCGTGCTGTGCCAACTTGGACACAGGCCAAAATTATCATTAACTATATCATTAGCAGTTCATTTACTTTATTAATGTAGGTTCTCACAAATCTCGCGCAACTCCACCCCTTTCTTCCGACCTCGGGTTCCACACTGAGCCTCGTCTGATTCTTACAAATCTCGTGCTACTCCACTCTCTTACTCCGACCTTGGTCTCCACGCTGAGTCTTGTCTCACAAACAAATGGTACTAATAAGTTAAGCCCTAACGCTAATTAAGAAATTGTGTTGGGATTTTAGTTTTCTCTTCAAAGATGCTACAAATTCTTGTACTTAAGACCTCCGTACCCGCTTTATATATGTTTTAATAAGCGTTGGCCGTACTTTTTAATTTTTAGCTCTAATAATCTAAGCAGATGCTAGGGGTTCTCTATATGGCTTTGAGTATAGCTGTTTTCATTAGGTAGCTTGGCATTAAGCATAGCTTATTAAATTTGAGTTTATATAATTTGGAAATTGCTGCAGAGTGATAAATTTTACTGTGGAGTGCAATTATTCTTTTATAGAATTAGGTTATAAATACAGAAAATGTCAAAATTATGTTGTATCCAGCCTGTGTAAATTTCACATTAATTGTTATATATAATTTACAATTTCAGGCCTTATTTTAAATCGTAAACCTACTGTGATGTCGCTGCGCGATGATGACGGTTGCATGTCTGCCCACTCATTAGCCGATCCTCATCGCTGCGGCTAGCACCCACCAGGCAGCATACGCCAGCTAGCTGCGAGCAGCGGCCGATGTCAGATAAAGTTAATGGCCCTCGGCTAACTGTAGTTGGCTAATTGTGAACAGCCTAGCTGCCATGACAGGATGCACTCTTAATTGTTATTACACCTAGCACGGTAACTGATGCCAAGGTTTTCTAGTGAATTTGAGAAGTCTAGTCACTTGGACTATTGTGATGGGTGATTATGAACAGCGAGTCAGCATGCCAGGATTTACTCCTAGTAGTTATTGCCACTAGCACGTTTACTGATGCCAAGGTTTTCTAGAGAATTTGAGAAGTCTATTCACTTGGACCATTGTGATGGGTGATTGTGAACAGCGAGTCAACATGCCAGGATTTACTCCTAATAGTTATTGCCACTAGCACGTTAACTGATGCCACGGGTTTCTTGGGAATTTGAGAAGGCAAGTCACTTGGACCATTGTAATGGGTGATTGTGAACACCCTGAGACGCCATGCCAGGATTTACTGGTAGTAGTTATTGCCACTAGCACGGCAACTGATGCCAAGGTTTTCTAGTGAATTTGAGAAGTCTAGTCACTTGGACCATTGTGATGGGTGATTGTGAACAGCGAGTCAGCATTTCAGGATTTACTCCTAGTAGTTATTGCCACTAGCACGGTAACTGATGCCAAGGTTTTCTAGTGAATTTGAGAAGTCTAGTCACTTGGACCATTGTGATGGGTGATTGTGAACAGCGAGTCAGCATTCCAGGATTTACTCCTAGTACTTATTGCCACTAGCACGTTTACTGATGCCAAGGTTTTTTAGAGAATTTGAGAAGTCTAGTCACTTGGACCATTGTGATGGGTGATTGTGAACAGCGAGTCAACATGCCAGGATTTACTCCTAGTAGTTATTGCCACTAGCACGTTAACTGATGCCACGGGTTTCTTGGGAATTTGAGAAGGCAAGTCACTTGGACCATTGTAATGGGTGATTGTGAACACCCTGAGACGCCATGCCAGGATTTACTGGTAGTAGTTATTGCCACTAGCACGGCAACTGATGCCAAGGTTTTCTAGTGAATTTGAGAAGTCTAGTCACTTGGACCATTGTGATGGGTGATTGTGAACAGCGAGTCAGCATTTCAGGATTTACTCCTAGTAGTTATTGCCACTAGCACGGCAACTGATGCCAAGGTTTTCTAGTGAATTTGAGAAGTCTAGTCACTTGGACCATTGTGATGGGTGATTGTGAACAGCGAGTCAACATTTCAGGATTTACTCCTAGTACTTATTGCCACTAGCACGTTAACTGATGCCACGGGTTTCTTGGGTATTTGAGAAGGCAAGACCATTGTGATGGGTTATAGTGAACAGCTTGAAACGCCATGCCAGGATTCTCTCTGGATTGTAGTTGCCAAATGTCAGGGTCAACTTCGCTCGACCTCCTGTCCATAGATGGGTCATGGAATTTTAGAAATCAATGCAGTCAATTTAGTTTTGGATTCTATATAGGATTGGGATTCGGTAGTGAAGAGTTAGTAGTGTATGTTTTTTGTTTCACCATTAAGATGAATTTGGTGTTAATTCTTGCATTACGTTAGGTTTATGAGAAATGACAGGCATGAGGTATGCGATATCGTGCAGGCTATATATTCTTTTGGTGTATAGACGTCCGCATGACCAATACAGCCATCTTTGGAAACTCTGGTTTATCAGCTCTCATTAAGGGTTTCTCAGTTTTATGATAGGCCTGATCAAGTAATGAAATCGGGCCATTACCTTCCTTCATTGTGTTCTGGGTCATACGTAAATTTAGTTGGAAGTATATATAACATATTTTTTTAATTCATCTACACTTTGCTTTTCTCACATCCTTCATAAATGATGTATATGCCTGGAGAATTTTCGCGGGGAATTTTGCTAAAATACATCTTCCTTAGCTGTCTAACTTAATCAATGTAATCAATGTTCAAATTGTTGATTAGAATAACGATAATATCAGTCTGTTCAGTGTTGTTGAAAAATATACATATTATTGTTGTCTTGCTGTCGTTCCTTCGTTGTCTTGCTGTGTATTTTGGTAGTCAGTAGACAGTAAACACGGAAAAAATATTCCTATGGATTTACCTACTCCTTTTATTAGCATTTCTGAATTTATACTGTTACCTCAACAGTTTTAAATTGAAAATATAAAGTAAATATGTGACTGATAGTGATCTTATTAAACTAAGATTCTTATGTAGTGTTTGATGTATCTTGGATCTCAACATAACATCGAAGTGAGTTTTCACAATTTATTAATAAAGATATTTTATAGAATGAGAGCTTGGAACTTGGAATTAAAAACATTTCGTATTTCATTTCATGCCGTTATATTGGTTTTAATGCCTTTTTTGTAATAATAAGAAAAACTTTATTCATAATTTCTAGGACTTTTTCAGTTCAAAACTATGGCTATTTTTAATTAAAGTGATGTATTTATCCTTTAAGTTTGAATGTGTTTATTTAGAGGGTACTACTCTTTAAATGTCGAAAGGCTCGTAAATGAATTACTTTTCCATTTACAATGTATTGAATCAGTCGATTTATCATTATTTACTAATCTAAGTTAGGTCGTAGGTGGTTCATCGACGAATGCAGACGTATTGTGACCTGTATTCTGTAGTACAGTTTTAATAATTTTATTAGTGTTGTGTTTAGTGTTTCATTAAGTGCATGTTTTAGAGTTAGTGAAGTTTACACAAAACATGGTGGTTGTGATTCCTGACTTATGCGTGTCACAACACTCTGGTATGATTGGTTTCTTTTAGCCTAGTTTGTAATTATGTGTTATGTTAGTTATTTACCTGAAGAAGAGATCAGATTGCAGATCTCGAAACGTAGTGTTGCTGATTTGTTTTTCTTTCACTGAACAATGGAAAATGTCTGGAAAATTCATGTTTCCTTCACAATCTTTCCATCGTCAAAAATGAACTTCAAACAAAGAATTGCTAATTTAGTGTCGCACTTGATGTTAGCGAGTTTGTTGTGATGCGATAACGATTAACCTTAACAATATTGTTATTTCTTATCGTGTATATCATGAATTTAACCATCAATGGTTTTATACAATCAGGAATGAAAGGCAATATATTTTTAATCAGTCATAATTTAAAATGAGGAGGCATTTACTTATACGACCTTAAAAAGATCATTTTTATCGTCATTTTCAAGTGCAGTATACATGATATTGTCGCATTAGTTCTTGTAAGCCAAACAGCACATGCGGGTAACAGCTGAACCCAAACTCAAGAGCTGGTGAGGTGTAATCTAAGGCCGATAATGACAGGCGGTCTGCTGCGTATTCATTGGCCCCCGACCTTGTGCTCTACCTCTACCTACTAGTTAGGTCGCCCCCGGTGCCCTCTCGATCATTCACCACTGATTATTACAGAGGCATCGTTCGATCACGCCCTGTCTTCTGAGCAACGCTTGCGGTTCCTGACCAAATTATATTCTTGTGCATTGTGCACAGATTATAATTTACCTTAATGTCTTTATACAAGTGATATATTCTACAATCTTCATAAAGAGAGAGGCTGTATTTAGCATCAAGTACGGGAACCGGTCTAAGATAATTGCCTGCCAGCATCATAATAAACCTTAACCTTGTGGCGGTGAATTATGATGACATGCTGTTTACAAATACAGTTTGCCCCTAAACGTCTTACTGAGTGGTTCGCAAATTCTGTAAAAACCTCGCTTTTGTTGCGATTTGCAGAATCCAATCCTGTAATTCATAACAGTATACAAATTTTCAAATTTAAAGCTCATTCCATTAGGTTACACGTTACTATGTCACATGTTGTATGGTTGTTCACAGTTTGTTTACAAATTTATTTATTCTGCGATTACCATCATGGTTACCGATAAGATCGACAAAAAAGTTTCGTTAACGCTCAGCAAAGTCGCTTGGAATGACATAGACCTTCATCGAGCTCGATTTTGGTGATATAAATATTAAGTTTAATGGAAACTTTTTAAGTCTCAATGGTCGTTCTCGAGATATCGTACGGTCAGGGAAACGGGCAGAAATGAAAATTTTCCAACTCATCAAGTGATAGCTTCACTGACGCTCAGCTAATAATTCAAATACAATAATAGATAACGCTAGGTTTAAACGTAATGTACTTGTTTGTTTATGGAAATTTGATTTTATTGTTGATAACACATGTCATAGTGGCCTTTGATCGTTCATTAGGTTGTTGTAATAAAGTACTGTATATAAAATCAACCAAATTGTCACCTGAAAACATATCACAGATTTGACAATGCTACAAAACATAGTTCCATTGTACCTCCTGCTAGGTTTATTTGATAAATACTTACATGTTAAATGATATCGTTTCTATAATAACTCTCAGCTATTGAAGTAAAATACATAAAGTATTTGTGTTATATTTTGTTTTTAGATCTTGTTTGGATTTATAAAGTAAGAGACCAGTATTAAACCTCATACATTATGTAGTGTTTGATTTATTGCTGGTGAAAAAACATACAAAAAACATATAGGCTTTTACTGGACTATTTTGATCATGAAAGGATGGAAATGTATTGAAGCCGTAAATTCATTGCACCATATTTTTGTTCTCAAATATATTTCTATCTATTTCGCAGGTCGCCCAGTCAGGGAGGGGGGCTGGTTCCCTGAACACAGAATCCCATGTGCACAATTCATTGTAATGACATTGAAATACTACGTTTTGGCCAGCGGGATGAAGGATAGGGTTATAGCGGTTGAACTGTTCTTTTTCGTATGCTCCGCTTCTTTGGCCGTTTCAAATTAACTTTGAATTCTCGTATCACCTAAAAAGCGTTCTCACGTTAGGGGATGAAGTTATCAAAAAATTAATCTCAAATCACTGCAGTATAAATGTGCATAAGACCTATATTTCCAGGGCAATTCTCACGTTATGGGATTATGTCATCCAAAGGGTGAAATACGTGTCTTAAATCACTGCAGTATAAATGTGCATAAAATCAATCTTTCCAGGGAAATTATCACGTTGTGGGATAATGTTATCCAAAGGGTCAAATACGAATCTCTAATCACTGCAGTATGAATGTGCACAAGACCAATCTTTCCATACAAGTTTTATGGATATTGATTGAATTTGGGACGAGTGAGTATGCAAGGCAGAAAAAACTATGGTATGTCCTCTAGAACTCGGTTATCCAATTTGAATGTGCTGTGTGTATGTTGAGTTTGATTACACATATTATTGTAATTTAATTTGACATCGAAAGATACAAAATTTAAATGGACTCTTGTCGTTAAGTGGTATGTTTTTCAATTTGAAGAGTGCGGTTTGAAAACAGTAGAAGTAAATAGTAAGTGGGAGCGGATACACTGAAGACAAGACAACACAGACGACGACTGCGGCGACTGTTTGTTGAGTAAACTGTTAGGAAACATGTGGTGCCGTTGTCTGTGTGGGTGTCGGAGAGCTATGGGATACACTGAAGACAAGACAACACAGACGACGACTGCGGCGACTGTTTGTTGAGTAAACTGTTAGGAAACATGTGGTGCCGTTGTCTGTGTGGGTGTCGGAGAGCTATGGGATACACTGAAGACAAGACAACACAGACGACGACTGCGGCGACTGTTTGTTGAGTAAACTGTTAGGAAACATGTGGTGCCGTTGTCTGTGTGGGTGTCGGAGAGCTATGGGATACACTGAAGACAAGACAACACAGACGATGACTGTTTGTTGAGTAAACTGTTAGGAAACATGTGGTGCCGTTGTCTGTGTGGGTGTCGGAGAGCTATGGGATACACTGAAGACAAGACAACACAGACGACGACTGCGGCGACTGTTTGTTGAGTAAACTGTTAGGAAACATGTGGTGCCGTTGTCTGTGTGGGTGTCGGAGAGCTATGTACAACTACAGCGCAGCGCTGATAACACGGCATTCCCGCTCACATTGTCTACAGTCTACAGTCTACTACAGCACGTGTGTCGCGCATACTCTTGTTTCAAAATTAATATTTAGTAGTAATTCTCGCAGAATTCTTTGTAACCTGGAGAATCATCATCGTCTTTGTTTCAAAATAGTATTCAATCCTCTGTTGTCCAACTTATAATAATCAAATACTATTTTGGAAATTAAAATCTTTGCCATAAAATAATGTTTTGAATGGCTTCCATTACACCAAAAGAATATAAACTGAATTCTTACCAGGGTCTTTGTGCTTGCTTAGCGGTAAAGAACACATGATTGCATAGAATGTCAAGTCAAATCAAATCAGAGACAACGTATGGCAAAAGTCAAATTTTTACTTTTAATTTTGCTAAAATTGTTGTCATAAACACCACAAGAAATGTCATTCAAACATACAATTTGCAAACTTACCTCCATCTATTCATTTACACTTCCAGTGACGAATTCAGTCATTCTTTTCAATTGGTGGTCACCCAATCATATGCCAAACACTCGTCAACCTTATAAAATGTTTGTGACACTAAAAAGCGTTTCAAACAAGTTTTTTAACACCTTGAGTGTTGGAGTGTTTTTAATTGAATCTGGTAATGTGAAATGTAAAAGAACTAGTAGCTCTTGTCAAGTTGTCCTGTGCAAGAAGTTGTAACTTCCAGGAAAATAACATGATAACTTGTAAGTTTTAAGTAATCTCCTGGAATAAAATATACTGTACGCGTTTAGATGTAGCTCGATTTCCCCCTTAGATTCTTCTTGTTATATAGCCTACAAATCACTGTATTAGTTTCATTTCATTTATTTATTTATCTCATTTACATATGAACAAATACAGTGCCAATAGAATACACCAGAAAGTACCCACATGGCAAAAAGGCCTGTGTGTGAAAAACCGAGTCAATCTTCACTCGAGTTTGCAATCACAATAGTACTAGTTCTAAAATTTGCATTGTATATCGTCACGGACAATTCGGACGATATACAATGCAAATTTTAGAACAAATGTATGATTTAAAGATAATTAAAATAACTAATATTAACATGCTCTTCTTAGTTAAACTATTAGTATTGTGCTGATTCAACTACTTCAGTGTTTCGAATTAATTTATTTTCCCTCAACATTTACTGTGATGCTGAGAGTTACACCCAAAAATCTGCCCCATGTACCTGTAACGCTTGGGTAAGTTCCTACACATCCCAACAAATTATTTTGACCGATTGTCTTTGAATCGGTTACCCTCCTCCGTTACTTGTGAGCCGGTACCTTCATTATGACATTCAGCTAGTGTAGTACAGTGCCGAGTGTCGGCCGGCAATAAAACGTTAACAAAGGCGGCCACCACGCGAGGTTCGCGGCCGCGGAGCCGGCGTATCTCGCAATTAGCGGAGGTACCGCTAGTCGCCGACCCACCGTCCTGGAACACCCGCTGATGTCTCCCAGCTTGAGTTTCGCTACCAGGTTTATGTCGCCCGGCAGGATCCTGGGTGGTTTATACCTCTATGAGGGAACACTCTTGGGTGCAGTAACTGTTCGGTGTCAGTGTAGTGTTTCCTAACAGATAACAGCCGCACACTGTTGGGTGGCGCTGAAGCTTCTGGATTTCGGATATCCCGTGACATTCGTGTTGTATTGTGTGCCAGAACAGTTAGCCTTGTACTGTTCTTACTCAATAAGTGCTCGATTAGTTTCCCACGTAAGCTTGTGTACTGTGTGGACGGAATGATAAAGGGGGTCTTACCATTTTTTGTATCCGGTGCGAGGAATCAGTGCACCAGGCTTTGGTGTTACGGTAGTGGCTTTGCTCTGGAGAGCAAACTACTCCTAAAATAAGTAGTCTCGTACTTGGCATGGATGCTAAATTTGTGGTCTAGCCTCGAAGCCTCTGCAACAGTATAGCGCAATAGTTTGAACCTTTATGGTTTTGTTTCATATTCTTATGCGTTTCAACTTCCAATTTCAAGAATAAGGAAGTCCTTTTCAGTCACTTTCCTGTCCCTGTGCGAGGAGGATCTACGAAACAGGTAGAGGAGACAAGTTAGTACAGTTCAAGGTCGTCGGTATTGGTAAATTGTGCAACTGGAAGGATTTAACCTGCGCTATCTCTGATTTAGGCCCAACACCTTAAACGTGAAGCCGCTGGCTCGTATTCCGTAAATACTTTTACCAACTTGAGATTTCTAGTGAAAAAAGTATATATTTAAAAATAAATAAATATATATATATATATATATATATATATATATATATATATATATATATATATATATATTATGAATAAGTGTATAAATTTTTATATTTAGTTTCAAATTCGAACAAATACCTTGACAGATTATTGTAAGATAGGGTGTTGTTATATCATCTTTATCGTATTTTCATAAAAAATAGTTTTTGAACAAAACACTTCATTTGCGCCGCTGTTAAGTAAGTGTAAATACTTGTGATACAAATGTTTGACCATGTTTGAAATTAGTTATAAGTCAGAACATAAGTTTTAGATCGACGTAACTTCTATATTTAAGGTACAGTAATACAATAATTCTGCTGCAACAAAAAGTATTACTAAGAATTATGGCATTGGAAATATTGAAAGTATGAGACTCGGACTGTCGTAAAGACGTATTCCTATACGGGCACGTTCAATTCAGAACTAGACATTGTTGTGTATTCAAAGTACGTTAGTGTGTGGTTATTTAAGACCAACAATTTAGTACTCTTATGGTAATCAAGGAGACCATAACTTTATTTCTCAGACTAAAATAAACATTCTCATGAACATTGTATAGTTGATTCTGTCTTGGGTCTGTCACTCTTTACAGTGAGATAAGTGTGATTGATACACAAGTGATTGTGACACAACTCTGTTGATAAGTGATTCCATATTTACGAAAGAACCGTCGAGTTCGTAAGGTACTTGGTTAATTCATAGGTTTGTAACGCGATTTTATATTAGTTACGACAAATAAAACCATTAATATAAACTTTAATACACGGTATATAGAATTTAAAAGTTTCCAAAACAACTACTACTCAAATCCTACACTATACAATACATTGTTTATTTTAGAGGACTCATTAATAGGACTAATGATCGTAATGGTGCAGTTACGGTTCATTACTGATTCAAATGAGTGGTTTCACAAGTGGGCATTGCTACATTACAGTTTCTCTACAGATGAAAACGCTTCACGTAAAAATTTAATTGATATAATTCGTGTTATTTAATTATTTGCCAAACGGTTGTTGCTTTGTTTAAGTAGGGTAGCCTCCAAAATCAAATTTTAGTTTATGGAAGATGAAAATAAGGGTTTTTTCAAAAGTACAATATACACACAACCGTTGCTAAATAAAAAGAAAGAATGTAAGTTGTTTTAGAAATTTTCTTAATTTTTACTTAATACTCGATACTTTTACTCGAATTCCTAAGAAAAACGTCACTATGATGAATAATAAAATAATAATCTTCACAAACGTATAAAACGCATTTGCAATGCTAGTAAGTTGTAGTTTTGTATTTTATATATCTTTCAAAATGCTGTTATTATATGTAAGACTGTGAATAAATGGCGTAACGATATTTTTGCAACGCTATATACTTTCAATATACGTCGCAGTCGGGCTATTTACTCACTCTTATTTCAAACTGATGAAAATCACTCTCTTTCCCCCTCCCCCCTCCTTCCCACTCTTTGCTTTAGGTAAGAGGACGAACCGCTTCTTGTCATCCAAAAGTTAATCCAGTCTCCTTTGCCTCAACCGTACAAGTGTGCGTGTGCGCCTTCATTCCTCCGGCACGCAATATGGCTACAGGCTGTGCCTCTCTACAAAGCACTGCAATGATCATCTCATTACAGCTCGCCTACGCTGCGTAGTGCCAACTTTGATCACGGATAAATACATTTGCCCCGGGGCTGTTCGTTGGTTATTTTATAGCGATCGATATCGACTTGCTTATGTACCCTTTACGGTTGAAATATATGAAAACAATCACTTGTAGTAATTTATTCTGGTTGTTGTATTATAACACTGTATTTATATACACATTAAGTTGAGTAACGAACTACTGGTCCTTCTATAAGTTGTTTACAAGTTCGGGATTTTTGCTCCATTATAATTATTTGATTTTATTACATTATTCGAATGCTTTGTGTTTTAGTTGATAGCTCAAGCACTACAATTCTTGTAAGCTAAAGCTACATTTCAAATTTTATCAAGTATATATTTGCATGACAGTTCTTTCAAACCAATGTAGCTATATCGTTTATAATTAATACAGCCTGATTTCGTCCCACCTACATAATCTTTCCTCACCATCAAGGTGTGGAATATAAACGAATTAATTAACATGTTTTACATACATTATAGATATGTTATTATGGGTGAATTATAAACAATGGAATAGTGAACATTAGCATGCCAAAGTTGATACAATTAATTCTTAGTTCGTTTTTGTAGCTAATAATTTTACCGTTAGTCTTTTTTTATTTAAGATCTATTTTTGTTTTTACATTCAAGTAATTTTTTATTACTGGTACTTGCTCAACTTCTTTTTTAAATTTTTGATCGTGCACTAAATATGAATGACAAATATTAATTTTAGATTAAACACTTATAGAGTAGATCCTGTAGCGTTGTATTCTATAAGATACATCAATACACCCAAATCATGGATACATAAATCAAGTGGTCTGATTGAGTTAGATAGCAACCCTTCGGTCCGGAACAATAACATGTGAACCTGTTTATACGTTCGTAACATTTCTTACTGTACTAGGCCACTTTTTACTCAGCTACGAAAAAACCCGAGGGGGATGGTCAGAGAAAGGGGGAAAACATCGCCCCTCTTAAAACATTAGTTGAGATAAGTGTTTAATCTAATCTTCCGGAGCACGACCTTGTGATTACTCGGCTCCAGGCCGCCGAAACCGGATCCCTGTCATTCCCGACCATTCTGTTTAGTCACAAACAGTTAACAAGCGGAAACGGCGGGATGGAAAGCGTGTAACGCGGTTACCGTACAGATGGGCGGTGCGAGGCGACGATATTACAAACCGGATTGTGAGTAGCTCGGGGGCAAATTAAAAGAGAGCCCGTCAGGCGAGTCACTTGTTCGCTATTTTACACTAGCTAGTAAGTAAACGTATAGCTTATTTCACTAATAGTGTTGGCTTAACACTGCCGCCGTCCCTTCCTGGGGTACCAACACCCTGACGAGTCATTTGTTCGATAGTTTCGCTATTATGGCACGTTACTTTCGTTATAGTGTTGCCTTGTTGTTGCCGTCGTCTCTTCCCGGAGTACCAACAGTCTGGCGAGTCACTTGTTCGTTAGTTTAGCTATTATGGTACGTTAGCTTACTTTGTTATAGTGTTGTCGTTGTCTCTTCCCGGAGTACCAACAGCCTGGCGAGTCACTTGTTCGTTAGTTTAGCTATTATGGTACGTTAGCTTACTTTGTTATAGTGTTGCCGTTGTCTCTTTCTCGGGGTACCAACAGTCTGGCGAGTCACTTGTTCGTTAGTTTAGCGATTATGGTACGTTAGCTTACTTTGTTATAGTGTTGCCGTTGTCTCTTCTCGGAGTACCAACAGTCTGGCGAGTCACTTGTTCGTTAGTTTAGCTATTATGGTACGTTAGCTTACTTTGTTATAGTGTTGCCGTTGTCTCTTCTCGGAGTACCAACAGCCTGGCGAGTTACTTGTTCGTTAGTTTAGCTATTATGGTACGTTAGCTAACTTTGTTATAGTGTTGCCGTTGTCTCTTCCCGGAGTACCAACAGTCTGGCGAGTCACTTGTTCGCTAGTTTAGCTATTATGGTACGTTAGCTAACTTTGTTATAGTGTTGCCGTTGTCTCTTCCCGGAGTACCAACAGCCTGGCGAGTCACTTGTTCGTTAGTTTAGCTATTATGGTACGTTAGCTTACTTTGTTATAGTGTTGCCGTTGTCTCTTCTCGGAGTACCAACAGCCTGGCGAGTCACTTGTTCGTTAGTTTAGCTATTATGGTACGTTAGCTTACTTTGTTATAGTGTTGCCGTCATCTCTTCCCGGAGTACCAACAATTTAAGTACTTCCTTAAAGACACGCTTTACTATAAAAACCTTTGCCTTTGAAAAGCAATTAACACCAACGACCATTATTTATATTGAGTAAAAACAAGTTTGTAGTTGGTATCTAGTATTCCTATCAGTCTGCAACAGTTATTAAATGATAAAAAGGCGTTATTGGTTTTTTCCTTTCACGAAGAACAGATGATTGATTGGGCACAATATAAGGTGAAGTTCGGGGACCGGAGAAGTAGATCGGTCGATAGTCCTTGTCCTGGATAACACAATGAAAGGACCGTGTCCTGTGTCTGAAGCACAATTTTCCGTTGAAGGATACACAAAATGTGATACACTGTTTACAGGCATCGATAAATATATACTCTAAATGTAATATAGAATATATATAAAGGAGTATGTTTTTATGGCATTATATTATCTATTAATTATCAAATCTTTTACTAATTGACATTAACTGTACCACTTACGGCGCAATTAAATAAAGGGTTTGTGAAAAATGTTGTTCCTGTCATATTTTTAAGGGCCAGTAGAGATGGTCGAAAGTTCCTTCTCTCATATGAAAAATGGCACCTTTGGAAATACAATGCTCTGGACATTTATAAATACATTTTCCAATAATTAATAATATTAATATATAATATATATATAATCCAATAAAATAATTAATGTTTGTCTGTATGTCCTTTATGAAATCGTAAACTCATAACCGATCATTATGAAAATCTGTATGTATGTTTATTTTTCAACGGAGAAGGTTTATTTGCTATGCACATTGGTGTAACTAGCCACACCAGTCGGCTCTGCAAAATATCAAGTTTTTCAAAGCGCCTGCACATTATAATCTGCAATTACGAGACAGTTACGTATATTAAATAGCCAAACACTGTTTGAAAGCGCTAATTTATGATTTATGTATCTTTAAAACAAATTACTGGTTGAACTTAAAGCTTGAGTGTTAGACCATTTTAAATTAAAGTACGTGCATAATGGCTAGAAACATACAGATGTTCTTGATCGTGGCTACAAGGTAAACGCTATATGGGCGTTGGAAATGTAATTCACTTGAACCAAAAGTTCACATACACGGGCAAAGGCTACGAAAAGCATGCGAACCAGCGGGTAACAGCTAGTTGTTTATAATAATAAGACGAGGCTACCCAGCGCCACAGTGTTCAGACAGCCCCCAGCTTCAAGAACATTACCAAATCTATTGTAATAAAAACGTTTTGTAATATCGTTTTGTAATAAAAACGAGTAATAATTATTTACTTGGAAATTTATTTTTCATTTGTAAGCAATAGTTTAGGTTATGGCGTTGTTTATTTTTGGTGAAAGACGGGGACTATTTTCACAACACACAACCGATTCGGCAACATGGTAACATACTTCACCCGGTTCGTTTTACGGTACTGACTACAGAGTTCAGTGCTGACCTGTATCGGGTGTTCGGTATTGCACCAGTTTGGCCGTTTAAAACAAAACAATTCGACAACGCCGTACTCTGGCCTATCCTGCTTGTTGTGTGGTGGTGGACCATGACCATAGTGTCTAGCCATATGGTGCCATATCATCCATTACAGTAACGGCACTGGCCGTGTACTAGAGGCAGCCTCGTACTACATTGTTCGAGCTCGCCGTTGCTTTCGACCTTTTCCCTTTGCGGGGTTACTAAATATTAGGCAAAATAGTGAGTTAGAGGTTGGATAACACAACCAAACTTTTTATTCTACTTCAACTGAAAATAAAAAAAAATGTTTGACATGTATCACAGAGCGAATTTGAGTATTACTCGGTTCGTACAATATCGTACCAGTAATGGAAACACGTCCCTATACAATATGGGGTCGAGAGTTCAAACCTTCACAAAGATCTACATAGTCTTCAATTGTGGCAACATTGATTTTGAGTGAATATAGAAATTAATCTATAATTCAGTGATACAAACAATCAATCACACTACGTTTTGAGATCTGCAATCTGATCTCTTCTTCAAGGTAAATAACTAACCTTACACATAATTACGAACTATTTTAAAATCATACACAAATCATACCTGAGCGTTGTGACACGCGTTGGTCAGGAATCACAACCACCACGTTGTGTGTCAACTTCACTTTTTTATGTGTTAGGTTAGTTATTTACCTGACGAAGAGATCAGATTGAAGATCTCGAAACGTAGTGTTACTGATTTTTTTTTCTTTTTATCACTGGCAAATGTCCGGAAAAATCCTTTTTCCTTCACAATCCTTCTTCCATAGCCAAAAACAAATTTCAAATAAAGAAATCTAAAACAAAATTAGAATCTTTCTGATTGGCGTACAGTTCAGTAAATAGAATTGTCGTAACTGTCCCCATACGTAACAGTACTGAGACAGCAGGAACGGTGGACCTGGACCACAGCGGAGGTCCGTGGTTGTTGTTGTCTGTTGGGGGGGGGGGGGGGGGGGGGGCGAGAGTCCCGCAACTTGATTAGGCACGACCGTCTGACAAAGCCGGTGTGATAACGGCACACGCGGTTGCCGCGGTCTAACAATGGGTTAATTTAGGAACGGAGGCCACCTCACTACGTATGCTACGGCGTCGGCGAGTAATTCGTCAATTCGCCTTTCCAAGGCATGTCTCCACTTATTCGCGCCCGACACTTTACTCGGCTGTAACCGTGACGGTGATATTGGTGTCTCAGATATGTGTGTACATCTCTCTTGTTTGAGCGCATGTTTTACTATTGTTAGTGTGTAACATGAATGGTACTAGTGTGTAACCCAAGCATGGGTACTTAGATTTTGTGTTTTAATGCAATACTAATTTTGATGGAATATTTTTAAGTCAAACATTTCTATACAAATATCTTGTTAAAAACAAGGTAAATCTTGTCTCAGTTTAAATGTGGAGGTTTTTAATTAAATATTAAATTCGTACACAAAATGTATTTAAAATGTGTCCTCGATAAATCACAATTCATTCACAAGTTACTATTCTTTCAAATGAATTCTTCCATATTATAAACGAATGAAAAAATGTTTATATTATCAGGTGCCATTAGGTCCTACATTACGCGTTATATGATCTAATTAATATAAGTTAAAGCTTATGTGTAAGTAAACCAACCCAAAAGGTAGGCTATATAAATAAATAGAACCTAACAACTAAAAATATTAGATTGTTTACAACTGTTATAATGGTCTTAATATAAATGGTCTAACACTAGTATAAAGATGCTGACTGTGACGTAAAGACTAAGAATTACTTACGATTTTTTCATGAATAATATAGTTTTATTATAAAATAGATAACTGAAATAAAGATAATTAAAGTGTATTTTAATATTATATCTTTTTAAACAAATATAAGGCTTTTTTATGGTAATGTATAAATTTTTTTAATTGTGTTTGTACATTAAAATGCTTATTGCTTGGTAGTGTTTAGTTTTGTGTTACTGAAAACAAAGACAGTTTGTTTCTGAAGTATTTGACACGTAAAGAACTTGCCTTGTTGGCTCATACTGCTAAGTTCGTAACAAACTCTAGATGTTGCTTTAGTTGTAAGAGCTCTTTAAATGTAAGTCAACAACTTTATATTCTTGTAGATTTAATTGCGAGTCTACTAACTAACAAAAGTAACTTTAATCTGAGTAGATACTACACAATATATAATAGATGAAGTATTTTTATGCCTGCTAGCGTTTACTCATAATTTATTACTGTTCATATTTTCTTGGATTATAACCAAATTAATATTTTTCTCTAGTGGATTATTCAAGAGTGTATGACATTTCGAAATCCTTACCCGACACCATTCATATTCATTATTTTGGAAATCAGACGTCACTACTTATAACATCTCTTTAAATGTGGGTAAAACAAAGTAGTTTTACATTTGCTTCCCGTTGCCCACTCAGAAAGAGTGGTGGGGTGCAGTGAGGCCAGGCCGGCAATGTTAGCTAACACGCTGCCAATGCCAATATACCCCATCGATCACAACTGCAGAGAACGCATTGCACCATTCTCCTCCATCTTATATACTCGTATTACAATATCACAGAACATTCCTTACACAGTATGGAGAGGGTGCAGTGAGGCCAGGCCGGCAATGTTAGCTAACACGCTGCCAATGCCAATATACCCCATCGATCAGAACTGCAGAGAACGTATTGCACCATTCTCCTCCATCTTATATACTCGTATTACAATATCACAGTAGCCCTCTGAATATTCCTCAGACTGTATGGAGAGGATGCAGTGAGGCCAGGCCGGCAATGTTAGCTAACACGCTGCAAATGCCAATATACCCCATCGATCAGAACTGCAAAGAACGCATTGCACCATTCTCCTCCATCTTATATACTCGTATTACAATATCACACCAGCCCTTTGAATAAAGGGGACATTTTCCCATCAATAATGTATTTGCAGTTTCCTGCAATTGGTACTTTTAACCGTATTTACGTAATTTGTGTATACAATACTAGCTGTTACCCGCGGCTACGCACGCAATTTCGTAGGTTTTGCACCTGCATGACGACTTATATTCACTGGTTCGAATGAATTATATTTCCGACATTAATGTTGAATTTTCCTTGTTGCCACGATCAAGGAAATTAGTCGAAAATTGTATATTTATGGTCATTGTAATTTACTTTTTCAGATAGTAATATTGTCTTTTAGATTTATTATTTAATATTTGATAAAAATTTACAGATAAAAGAACATTAACAATGACACTACGAGTTTTGTTTCTTTATAAACTGAAAACTATTGCCATATTTGTACACAAGAATTGTATATAAGTTATCAAGAATACACTTTTGAACACTTTTGTAGTCTTTTTAGATTATTTAGTTTGTACAATGTACATTTCGGCTTCGAAAAATATTTTCAACTACTTTGGTGGTTAATTTTTGTATTAAACGTTTATTTGTGATCAATTTTTATATTAATATTAATTCATATGTGTTCATTACTGATCATATTTATAAATTGAATCATGGACGATTTTACATTTTTTGCAGGCTGAGGTGTCCTGTGAACCACAAAACAATTATAAAAAGATGAATGCTACACGCACATTTACTTTATTATAAAGTGGTCTAACACTCAAGCTTTAAGTTCAACTAGAAATAGTTTTGTTACATACTTAGCGCCTTAAAATAGTGATTGGCTATTTAATTTCGTTACTGTCTCGTAATTGCTGTTTATAATGTGTTTATTAACTGCGAACTAGAGAATAGAGAATCAGTGTCCTTAAATCGTTAACTCTGTAAGAACACTGATAGCTTTATATTCCGAAAAATAAAAGCTTTAGTTAGTAAAAATAACGAACATATTGTACACACTTAATTTCATATCATATAAATAATGTTTGTAATTCTTTCATATTTAATGTACATATAAATCAGCAACTACCAACTGAGTTATCCAACTCTTAAACTGAACATGTTTAAACCCTTAACATGGCTAGATTTCGCTGATGAAACCAGGGATGTATTGACTGGATTGATGCCGGGGGAACTTAAGATCGTCACCACCCGAACAATTGAATGTTTGAAAACATTACAAACGTATTTTTAGAAGTGGTGCCCGAATTTCCTCCACGAATAAACTTCAATTTCTAATCTCGCCACTCACTGAAATGTACCCTTTTGAAATCGGGTCTGGTACGTCACTGGACTAGTCATTACTGCACGGAAACTGCGCCGGCGGTATAACTGACATTATCTCGGGTACCGCGAGCACGAGGCACGACACTGTCATCACACTCCCATTATCAGGGGTCAACCGAGCTGACCTGTGACCCCTGGCCCAGCCGTGATACCGGGCCTCCGCAGGGTGGTGCACTGGCTTCTCTGTTGTTCTCTGTCCGGCTGCCCAACACTGTTGTCAATCGTTTACAATATAAATTAGCCAGTAGCATCAATGGTAACTGGGCTCGTAGGGCTTTGTGTGGGTTTTGAGAACTTAAGAGTTCTTGGTTTTGGAGCTTTTTTCTCGCTTATTGGCGATTTTCACGATCGGTGTGCATTGTCAGATGCTACCGCCTGCCCTCGGTCAAAGTTTATTTTTTCAGCTTTTGTTCTTGTTTTTCTTGTGCGTCGTTCTCGGCTTCTCATCAAAGAAAAATTATCCCAAATATTTTCTTACAAACAAAATGATAAAAATTAAAAACGATCTTGTCAAAAACGCTGTGAAGTGACAGCTAAGAGCGAGTGGCGTAAGACGATGTCATTGAATACAATTGGAATCTGGAGACGTTATTTCTCAATACTGAAGTCGTGAGAACCGTTGATGTTAAAGAGCCCGTAACAGGTTTTAAAAGTATATAATTAGTATTTAACTCGCACTCGACTGTGAGTTCCAGTCACGACGCCCGCCGTGTCGCTGTTACGCTCAAGACGCTGACTTTTATAGTTTGTGCTAACCGCGTATAATGACTAATTCCTTCCAGCTGGATGTCGTAGTATTGCGTAAATATCGCACAAACGTTGAATATCTGTTATTGTCCAGCAGTGATGTGTGGTTATATGAGGAGAGGGCGCATCCGCTTTAAAAAACCGGTACTAGTTAATGGGGAGCTGTTAGAATAACTGTTGCATCACACTGATGATTTTAGACGATTTTAAGAAAACTTTATTTGAACAATAGCGTACATGTTGCACGTTTAAAGTGGCCAATTACTGTTTGTACTGCTCATTTAGGTTCTTGGAATTTGAAATTCGATGACCGCCGTAGTTTAATAAATAAATAAATCGTTGTGTTTTATTTGCTTTACATATTTTTGAAGATAAGGTCATACCGAGCTTGGAGCGTGTGTTTGATTGTTATCCTCCATGAGACTAATATTGGTGAATGATGTAAATACTGAAAAATACGGCAAACTTGGTGATGTAGAGGCCAATACAGATAGAGTTTGTTGTTATTTTAAGAATACAATACTCTTAGTATCACTGGTGAATCAAGTATATCAATGTGCATTCAACTATTCTAACTATCAAGTATTCAAATTTGACTATATTTGGATATACAAATTAAATTGTAATGAAAGTCATAAGCAATGTACTGGCTGAATAGACCCATATTTTGAAAATTAAGTTTTAATGGACACATCAAAGTTAATGAAATTAGAACTGACTATCTAATTGATACGTCTCACATATCAAAACGTATAAACATAAAAAAAACACATTTTTCATAATTACTTACAAATATCGGTTTGAAAGCTCAACTATTTTTGAAATTTAAGGTGCCAAATTTAGCATGTTCATAAACAATAAATTTTTTACTAAAAGTTTACGATTTGATAAAAGAACATTTTAACAGCAAATTATACAAATACGGAAATATAATATAAATTCAACAACAAAGATTGATTTCAACCTTAATATATATCAGTTAACTATCTGTGTGGAAAGTACTCGAAGAAGTATATATGCCTAATTACTGTCATAGACCAAATTACTGATGACAAAAAGTCCACCACTGACAAAGCCCAAATAAATATTGACAAAGGAACTAACTGTAACAAAGAAGTGCTAAACTATTCAATAAAGGCGTTTTAAGTAGTACGTATTAGAATTTTACTGTCTTTTAAAGGAAACGGTGATTATCCTATAACATTGAAACTCTAACCACTGGATCCATTAATGTTCGCTAAGAAAAGAGTGTTGGAGAAGGATGTCTAAGTAATGTGAGTACGTATGTCAGTTGCTAAGGGTGTATGGGTGTTGCATTCTGCAGTAGATACCAATTACCTTATTCAGTAAAACATGTCCAATCGCCCAGGCAATGACAACCCGTTTAAAACACTGTTTAATACTATTGACCAGTTTCTAGCACTATTGACTGGTAGGCCTATATACCAGATAATAAAACCGACCCCGCTACAGGATTGTACGTGTGTAAATATTATATGTTTAAATTAGACTTATTCTGGTTTGTGTTTCAAAATTTATCCAGTGATACTTGATTTTCTGATACTAGTTACTATTTAGAGATAGACAAAAAGACATGCATTTTCAACAAAAGTAAATTAAAAGTTTCCAAAATGTTGTACAAAGAGATAATATTGTTACATCTGTGGAATGGCATTTTAGTGATAACCCTTGAGGAAACAAGGAGTCTTTGAAGTGAGGAATTCATCTGTAAGAATAACATGCTGTTCCTCTTGTTCTTTAAATTCATAAATGTCTCTCTCTTATTGTGTTTGCCACGGTTTCAGAAAAGAATATATTTCTTGTTTTTTTTGTCTAAGATTATATATTTAATGTTTTAGATTACAGTAAAGTAAACCGCATTGCTTTTGTTTAATTTAAATATGTAGATTTATTTATTGTTATATACTACATTTTTACTGATTTTTCCTTTTGATTCCAGGTAAGCCGACATTCCAGACCTGCTTCTCACTATACGCGTCTGGATGAAGTATGCTTGCTTGCAGGTATAGTTTTCTCGTACTTGGTGGAACTGTTTGTGTGTTTGTGTTGTGGAACTTTATAATTATCTTTAAATAGGTATACCGTATGCATAGACTTAGGACGTCCAGTGTACGTATGCAAGTTTTGAAGTGCGAATAAACTCTCAGCCCTTAACATTTAGTTATGTTAAGTTTAGTTTAGTTTAGATTTGTCCATTTATTGAACGATGGAGACAAGTAAAGCTTGTCACGCGAAGAGCAGAAACTGAATTAGTAGATTTAACATTAACATTTTCCCACGCTACACAGTGTGGCCGAAACCTGTTCTAGCTGGCTAAAGCCATATATATGAATTCGTATGTCCTTTATAGACTCAGAAACTATTTGGCCGATAGTTATGACAATTTGTATGTATATGTATTTTTCCACGTAGAAGGTTTATATGCTATGCCCATTTATGTAAGTCACCACGAGGCGGTGCTGCAAAATACAAAAGTTGTCAAAGCGCCTGCACATTATAAACTGCAATGACGAGACAGTTAAGTACATTAAATATCCAAACACTATTTGAAGGCGCTAAGTTTTGATGTTTAGTGTTTGATGGAACTTAAAGCTTGAGTGTTAGACCACTTTATAATGAAGTGCACATGTACGTGTACAATGGCTATAAATATAAACTTTTGACTAATTTTCTTGATTATGGCAACAAGGGACACGCTACATCGGCATTGGGAATATAATTCACTTGAACCAGAAGTGCTCATACACGGGCAAAACTTACTAAAAGCGGGAAACGGCTAATTGTTGTATAATCCAGAACCAACATTTGCATTTTTTTTTAACCAGTCAATAAGTGCTCAATACAAGGTTTTTTACACCTTTTTGTTTTGTGTTTGTTTTTGTACTATTTATAATTATCGTCCCTGTTCCCTGCAGCTTGTGTTTAGTTAAAAGTAAACAGAATCCGTTTAATAAAATGATTAATCTCAAATGATATATTACTTCCAAAATGCACGACAACCCGTTCATATTACTATTATAATGGCACTGAAAGCCATATTCGAGGTACGGTATTGTAACAACAGATGTGATACATAATATGTAAGATGAAAAGAGCAGTTATATTTGTAAATAAAGAAGTGCCGAGTGAAATTGCTGAGAACATAAGAGGCAGTCGGGACTTAACGAAATCGTCTTTCCAGTCAGTCCAAGTCGTTTCACTAAGTATTCAATTTGCGCTGTTCCTTTTAGTTCTTTTGCCGTACAAATAAAGTCCGCACTATTGTAGCACCACTGTTCCTTTTATCAGTTTCGTAGCTAATTATTTGCAGTCTGAGTATTTCTCTGCAATGCGCCAATTGAAGTTGAGCTTTGAGTGATTTAGCGAATGTCTGGCAGCATTTCATCGTACGGGTCGTCGCTCTTTGATCATAAATTGTCTGGGATAAATTGTCTTTAAAATAAATTCAAAAAGTCTGTATATTGTGCTTAGAACATTACAGTCACCTTTCCGCTCTTTCTTTTTGTAACTCTTCTATTCCATTTTAGGATTCAAATTTTTCCAAGTTACATTTTTACGGAGATTAATAATTTGAAACCAAATTGATATTGCTCCCAGTTGTATCAGCGTGAACATTATTATAACTTAAGGTCGTGTGCACTGCGTACTGTAATATGGGTGTGTAGTATGGGTACTGACAAATTATGATAAATATTTTTGTAGAAATTAGGCGCAGTCATTGGGTCATTGGTTTGTAATGAATGGTTTCTCATAATGGGTTATTATGAGAGTGCATGTAAATTGTCTTCTTACAAATAAAAATTTTAAAGCGGCATAGAACATTATTTAAATACTATCTCGAATAGGTTTAACTGTATTCGCCTCTTTTATTACTTTCTCGAATTGTTTGGGAATCATTTTACACACCAATACTAAACACCCAAGTGTCTTAGGTGGCAACTTCCAGGAACATTTTAAACTGCATTTTGTACCCTTTCAATTATTGCGTGTTACTGAGTTGATAATTAGCTAGATTTATGTTGTACTGTTTGCGTGCAGGAAGATCAAAAAAGGACAAAAAACCGTGACAAGGATGTGCAATGAAAGTGGTTATTGTCCTTCAATCTCTTCCTCATCTTTACGAGGAAATTCTCCCTTTGGAGAATTTTAAGTTCCTATGAATACATTTCGAGACACAATATTAAGTATTCTTTAAGTTAAAACGGTTTTATTGGAACTTAATAATATTCCATCTACGTGGAGAAATTAATGAGAAAGTTATCTGCTTTCATTCCACATCCATATCTCGAAACCCATTTTGATTTTAATTTAAATCGACTTTATGATGTTATGTCTCGTTTTATTTTGATCAGACGATGTAGTATTCATTCAATCTGTAACTTCGAAATAAAACCCCAAAAACCTAACTGGGTCAAAATCGCCTTTTTAAATTGTAATGCGTTTAAAACTGATCAAGAACGGATTGGTTGTTTTCAGAATTTCGGCTTTTGTGGTTTTTGGGACAACACATTGAGATTGTAGAAGTAAATGTGGCGTGCAGAAGCGTACAGTGTCAGACCATTGGGTAGACGAGTGGGCAGTGTTATCAGCGAGTGTCAGCTTGTGTTATCACCTCGCAGACAACAGCAATGCTCCGCGACAGTCGGCTGGCTCACTAGTCGACTGAAAAATGTGTGTGGCGCCTTTATATGTTTACAGAAACTCAAGCTAGAATCTCAATAAACTTTGAACACAATGCAATTGTACATGTGAATCACTGCTTTTTCGACATTTGATTTTGTTGCAACATATCTGTAAAACCTCTTTTGGAAGTGCAGAAGTGATCTATGTAATGTTTTAATTTTCATGTTCAAATAAATTTTTCCATTTTTTTATTAAGGAAAAGAAAAAAAAAATCAATGTATGTATAATTTATGGTAGTATGGTCCTAAATGTGTAGAACAAATTGAGTTTCATGTTGAAAGCCGCAGTATGGTCCGTTCTTCAACAGTTTTATGTCGATTTTGAGCTTTTTTGGTTTTGGGGTCATTCCAAGTTACAGATTGAATAAATACTATATTGTATCATGAAAATAAAACAAGACATAACATCATACAGTCGATTTAAATAAAAATTAAAATGGGTTTCGAGATATAGATATGGAATGAAAGGAAATATTTTTGTCCTTAATTTCTCCAGGTAGATAGGATATTTTTTAGTTCCAATAAAACTGTTTTAACTTAATGAATATTTAATATTCTATCTCAAAATGTATTCTTGGGAACTTCAACTTCTCCACTTCGTAAGAAGAGATAGAAGGAAAATATCCCCTTTCATTCCACATCCTTGTCACGAATTATTTGTCCTATTTAGATCTTCCTGCACTTAAACAGTACAACATACATCTATCCAATTATGAACTCAGTAACATGGAATAATTGAAATGGTACAAAATGCAGTTTAAATGGGTCGTACGAGAGACCTCCAGCTCGTACATCGATTGGTTCATAAACTTGGTAGATTCCAATTCCAATCTGTGGCCTCGCTGTGCCCCGGTGTAGGTACATCCCTGGTAATGTTGTTATGTTCTCCAAGTGCTTTGCCTCACCCTCAAGGTCCCTTGTATTCACGGAGCAACACAATGTTTACGAAGTGTTTTCGCTACCGTTACCCCTGATTGTTTTCAATCGTATTTGTTTTGTGTTTCGCTTTTGGCTGCAACTGAAACTCGGAGGTCTTAACTCAATAAGGCAAGCGTATTATTTGCTTGACTATTTCCTGTAAATATTTACTCATTAATTGCATTTGATTTAGGGAAAATAGATTATGAAACCTAATCAATTAATTATGGAGCACAACGTAAAAGGTCTTCCTCCCGAGCGAGGTAACAGAGACAGTTTGAGCGGAACAAAGTTTTGACAATAACTTACGCCTTACTTTCCTGAGAGGAAAAGCGTTTCACGTTAAACTTTAGTACAGTTTAAGTAAGTCAATGTTCGGTATTTTTTTGGACAGGGCAATAAGTTTTAAGTTATTTTAGGTGAGAACATTATACTTCCTTTTGTCCAGAATTGTCTCCAACTAAAATGGGAGATTTCAAAATCAAAGTCGACACATAAATAACAATTTTGCTTTTATGAAGTCGCACGCCTTTTGTGACGTAGTTCATCTGGGAAACAGAGTACTCAATATCCTGACGGCCGGAACTGTGACATTTTTATCTTATGTCGAAAATGTTCACCGTCTTGAAGCCTTACGATGAGAGTGCATTAATGTTCAGATTCGTTTCTAAGTTAGCGAGACGTTTTGTCAGAATCTATGTACAGTTCAGCAAACTATACTACGATGTGTAATATATTAAGTGACGTTAGTATACGTATCCGGTTACAGAATTGTCAAACTTTCTCAATATTTGAAATGCGGATCCTCACTTTCTCAAGGAATACTTTTTTTTCACGAAAAAAGATTCCAAAAAGTGATTCAATTTTAAGAATTTAGAACAAAATGTGATGTGAAGGGAGGCGGTGAGCTCCGGCCCCAAGGAGAACTGGACGATACCTCTTGTCGTCCACTAGCGAGTAAAACTAGTCAAGCGGGAATACTTGGAGATTTTTACAGGAGAGAGAGTCAACCTTGACACAATTCTACAACTGAAAGGTTGCTACATTTTTGTGCCATTAGCATTATCTTTCGGTAATGGATCAGTTTTATTTCAGCCGTGATGAGATGATGTCCGCAAACCTGAGTTTACAATCTATTGCTGACCTGAGCGCAGTTTATTTTAAGAGAAAATTGATACCGAAAACTTAATTTTGCACGCAATTATCTGCAACCTTTCAATTACAGAATAACAAGAGAAAGGATATTGTAATTTATTCATCATAAAGAAAAATCGCCCCAGGATGACAACTAAAACTGGGTTTCGCTAGAAATAACAATTTACCATTTGTATGTACTAATCAGTTCGTCACTTTGGATGGCAAACCTTAAGTTATGGTTATTTTTCTAAAAATCCTTGGAGACACTTTAGATTCCCATCTTGATTTTAATAGTCATGTAAAATCCATATCTAAAAGCGTCATGATCAAGCTGAAGACGTTATACAGATGTGTAAAAATACTGCCAGTGTCTGCTAAGATGAAAATTGTCCGCTCAACAATATTTCCTGCTGTGTACTGTGCTCTTCCAACTTCGCTCGCTGTCTTACTCGGGAAAATGTTGCTAAACAGTGTTCTGAGATATTTCTACAATCTTTAAAAAATTTGATTATATTATTGAATTTAGGTTAAGTTCTAAGGTGTTATCGATTGAAGATTGCTGTGACTAGCAAACTCTTAAACTTATCCACAAAGTACTTCAGACGGCAGGCCTGAATATCTCATGCAAAAGCTTATTTTCAGGCACGAAATAAACACTCGCAGTACTCGACAGGACGGCCCACTACATTTGCCAAGGGTCCGTCTAGAAATCGGCAAGAAAGCTTTTAGAACGTATTAAAGCGCAGTTTCACTTATTAATACATTGTTGCCAAATTTTCTTTCACTTTAAAAATTGGTGTAAAAATACATTATAAAGTGTACTTAAAAAAGGATACTTCATGGTACAAACTTTACTATTTCAGAGGCTATACTAGGTTCTCAACGAGATTGTATTTTTCGGAAATACATTTGACTCAGTAAACATCCGCATTCTTTGGCTGAATTTACACCTTTGTTCCTACGGTTTACGACCACCAGTTCTGCAATATTTGCTCTTGTTGTGTGGACCCGCAGTACACATTACACAATCCGGCTCTAACAATGGGTGTTACAGTGTTATCACTTACGTACATCCCTTATCTGTTATCTCGCTCACCTCTCATTGTCCTCCACCTTGCGGTGTCTGTGTGTAGTGGTGCTGTAATACAACAACTAAGGGAGGATTGGAACTGTTTGCTTACAATAGCGGGGAGCACAGAAGGGTTTATAGGTTACCATGTTTCTAGCATAAACCAGCCCTTTGTTGATTGCTTTCCGGGAAGCGCCTGTCCCTCGTGATGGATTAGGTTGGCGCAGTGCACATTTTGCGGGGCACAATCACTGGGGGTTTCATTGCTTCATAATTTAATTTTTGTAATAGGTTTTATTTCTTTGGAAGTAAAATGATTTAGTAAGTATTGTTTCATAGAAAATATGCGCTTGAAATCGGTCATCCATTTAATTTTATTAGATATAGTATGTATGTGTGGTTTAATTTTTATTACTGCCATAGTGAGGAGTGTATATTTTGGAAAATCGCATTTTCTTTGCAGTTTAAGCTGACCTGAAGTTTGGGATTTAATATTATTTTATTATATTGTAAATGTTATATGTATATGTATGTGAAGCACATTTTATTGTATACACATATTTGTATTGACTGATATATTGTTATTGTTGATGCGGCATTTTTAAGACTTTTATAAATTCCAAATCTTTTAAAAGTTGTACAATAGAAATAGACAACAATGATTGCACTACAAAAAACGTAATTAACCTGTAAAATTATGAGAAACCATTAGCCTGCACGTGCGGTTCAACACAATCAAAATTAACTAGAAAATTGCTTCTACCTAAAAGGAATTTACCATGTTGAAACAACTCAAATCAAGGTACTAATATAATTAAATAATGTTAGCAATCGCCCATAAATTAATTTTTAAATCTAGGCAGATGGGGTGAACGTAACTTGCTTCATACATTTTTTATTTTATGTAAACATTACAATGTTCTACATGCAGCTGATTGGAAACCTGGGCTTTTATGGTATTTACTTGTTAAATCTTTTTGCTTTGTTATTAATTATTGGTTTGTATGTTTCGAGAACGCGTAGATCTCTAAACGTCGTAGTTTACTCTTTGTTTGAAGTTTGTTTTTGACGATGGAAGGCTTGTGAAGGAAACAGGATTTTCCGGACATTTGCCATCGTTCAGTGATACAAACCATTAGTAACACTAGGTTTCGAGATCTGAAATCTGCTCTCTTCGTCAGGTAAATAACTAACCTAACACATAATTACAAACCAGGTTAAAATAAACAAATCATACCAAAGCGTTGTGACACGCATAAGTCAGGAATCACAACCACCATGCTATCTGTCAACTTCACTAACGCTAAAACATACTTTTAATAAAATACAAAACACAACACTAATTATTAAAACTGAACTACAGAATACATTTCACAAGAGGTCTGCTCTCGCCGACCAGCCACTTACGACTGAGTAGGTTGTTTATAATTACGTGTTAGGTTAGTCATTTACCTGAAGAAGAGATCGGATTGCAAATTACGAAACGTAGTGCAACTGTTTTTTTCTGTATCACTGAACGATGGCAAATAACGTAGTTTAGTTTTTAAATATGTTTTGTGTGAAAAAATGCGTTTGAATTATTTGTAAATAAAATTAGTTGAATACTATACAATACTGAAGTGTTAACTATAGTCGGGGACAACGAGACTGGCAGTAAATCTGTCAGATAACGTGCTATCAGTACGGCTCCATTAGTGTCTGCAGCGTGGCTGTTGTTTTGACGCAGAACATCTTACTTCTCAAGAATAGTGTATAATTTATTCCAAATAATTTAAATAATACCCTCTCATTAGCGGCCTTAGTTAAACAAACAAACATAATTAAATCATAAATTGGTTGTTATTTTTGTATAATACGTAATGATATGTCATGAGTCTGTGTAATGAAAACTTGCAGTTCTGTAAATTAAACATAAATACGGCAATGTTGCTCACTAATGTTAGTCCAGCTTCTGTTATTGTTTCATCATGTTATTGTTTTATAACTGTTATGTCACAAGATGAGTTGTAAGTTTATCCCTTACAATGAAAATATAGTAACACAACAACGTATGAATGCATTTCATTAAAGCTGATTTTCATTGATTTGAAATGATAACAGGATTTCGGACATTTGCCATCGTTATAGTTTACACAACGTTTCGAGGATTGGCATCTGCCCTCTTCGTCAGGTGGGGGAGGTATTTAATATATATATATAAATAAAGAACAGAGGGAAGTAAAGAAGGGAGAGAAAAGGGTTCAAACATACCCAAAAGCTGCTATGAGTACAGTCCGTGTAGTATGTTTTGGTATTATTCTCAACACATGTTTTGGTGAGCTATTACAAATTATTATGACAATGGATCATAACTTAAACACTTATTTTGTACAGTTATAGGCTAAAAATTGAAATTAGAAATAAAAAACCCATAGTTACAAGACTGAATAATCGGAAGTGAACATTCAAGTTTTACTTTGTGCAAGTTGCAATTTTAACCATTTTTACGCGGGTTTTTCTTTTGTGTTACCATAATATGTAACAGAAATTGTTAACTTTTACTTTGTTGGTCTTACTAGAATTTAAATGGCCTATATTTTGTACAAACGGAAGACTTTTTATTCGCAATTTTTATTTTATTTATATTTGCAAGCGTTGACAACATTTAATATAGTACATATATACTTACTATATTTATAAATAAACTGTTCTTTGAACGCTCCTGAATAAAATAATTTGAAATAGATATTAATCTAAGTACGGGGAACAGAAAACAGTTCGCCACTGTGAAAAATTTTATCGCCACTTCCAAGGTCAATAAAAGTGTCAAATTCTTTTAGCATATGTGGGAATATTATTTTGTGTCATATGGCGTTTGTTAAGTGCCCTCACCAAATATCGTTTAAGAGTTTTATACTTTCAAGACCTACTGAATGGATCGACTAATATCCAACTGGAAAAGCACTCGAATAACGATGTAGCGGAGTGCACTCTTTAATGGCGCATGAAATTGTCCGTAGGCTACGGCACGACCTAAGGGCCTGACACGCGCAATATGGTTCTAGTGTGGTTTCCAATGAGGCGCTGGTTCATGGTAATAAAACAAGAGTGAATTTGTTACCTTGTGTGCTCTCTCAACGATAGATGTTACTGGGGAGAAGGGAAGGCAAAAAGGATTTCTCGTTAACTCGTAAGTACGTCCCCAGATAAGGATCGTTTCTTGGACAATGCGAAGATTTTTGTACTTTTAGTCCTCCTACGTGAAATGTTTCTTAAGGGAAAGGAATGTGATAGGGTTTGTTATTTAGTAGCATTCTCAAATAGAGTTATAAACGAAGAATTTTCTGTACAAAGTTCCTCAAATCCTCAAACGAAGTAAGTTTCTCAGAAGAGAGGAAGGTAAGCAAATTGAGAGCTATTTCTCGGTGGAGGTAAAGGTAAGAAATTTTGTCGTCTTGTATACGGCCTAATTGAGAGCTATTTCTCGGTGGAGGTGAAGGTAAAAAAATTTTGCCGTCTTGTATACGGCCTAATCGAGAGGTATTTCTCGATGGAGGTAAAGGTAAGAATATTTTGTCGTCTTGTATACGGACACCGAGAGCTAATTCTCGGGGGGGGGGGGAGAGAAGAAGCGGCTTTCAACCAAACACCGTTGCCATCCCCTGCCTTGACCAGCTCTTAATTTAATTAGGTTACAATTTCTGCTCGGCCAAACTCGCGCGTGGTTAGCCCTTAACCGGATTGTGGCGGCGACTTTGTGTTTTGCTTTGATTAAACGCTGTGCCTCCCTTTGTGAGCTTTACACTGGTGTCTGCTGGAATTAACAGCTTAAAAGTAAAACTTAAAATGTTCTCAAATTAAGTATAATTGTATTCTTGGATTATTATAACCTACAAGTAGTAATCTGTTTTAAAAGGTAAAAAATAACCAACTTTTAAAGTACAACTTACATTTTTTTCTAAATGTTCATAATAATTCTTAGTATATCTTATATCTGTCTCTTTTATACAGTACTTATTTTTTAAATACATTTTAATCAATCGCAATCTATTACTTTTGTTTCTGACTTGAGCCAATGTAGTGACATATTAGAGAAATATGTGAAGACTAGAATATGTAAATTAAATTTATTCCTTTCCTTTTTCAAATGTTTTCAATGATTGTTTTCATGTTCTTGCTTGCCCCAAACATTGAAAATGTATTATTAACATTTAATAATAATTTTTTTTAAGATGTAAAATTATTTGATAGTCTACGTGGGATGATACATAGGTGATACAAGCTTTAATACTCAACGTATTACATTTTGAATTTTATAAAATTTGTAAATACTCTACTGTGTGTTCTCTTAATGTTTTAAATTTTTAGGTATTATAGCAGTATTGATAATACATTAAAACTTATTACAATAATTTCAAATGTTATTAACATTGTAGTTTTGTTTTCAAATTGAATTAAGTTTATTCTTATCTCTTTAAATGCGTTTCGTATTAAAATTGTAATTGAAATGTATTGCCATGTAAACAGTACATAATTATTATTAAATTACTGATTATGTGTTTTAAAATATCAAAACGTTAATTAATCGTGTGTTGTTTAATGTTTGTTCATACTATGTAATTTTAGTAAAAATAATGTTGTTTATTTCGGCACATCAAAATTAGCTTTTACGTTTTCATAACCTAACAGACTGCATAGCTTAATATTTTATTACTTAGAGGATGTTTTGTTCGTTTCAGTGGATTTTGTCAATAATGTAAAAGCACAACTGTTTTAAATCTTTGGTGTTTATTATCCATTTGTAAAATTAATCTTATTTGTTTTCAATGTTGTACAAATAGATTAGCGTACTATTTAGTTATAAGATCAAAGAGTATAAAAAATACGAGTATCTTTGTTGCTTGTGAACGTAATTTGTCTTGAATTTGTCGCGTAATGATCTAACACATAATACAAACTAACTGACCGGTAATGTTGTAGTTACGTTAAGTATTTTTTGAATTTATATTACATTCCACTTCCAACATTGATATTGATTACCTGTTAGTTAAATTACCATGCCATCAAATAAATTAAAAATTAGAAAAAACGCGAATAACATGTAATGTTTGAATTAATTACATTCAGCTCACAAACGGGGAAACTATTAATAACCATACTCACAAAGCCCATCGTAGAGGTCAGTCTTTCCCACCCTAAATCTGAGGTCGAGATTATATACTAATTATGTCATCATAGGCCTATATGGTCCATTTAGCTAGAAGGAACCAAAATAGGAAAGTGGGCAAGTGAAGTGCTCTGCACTGTATTTAGTGTACGAGTTTGATTATTAATTTCATATATCCCTTTCACTTTATTCAGAAGCTATCTTGCTCCTTCACTTGTAGCTGCAAATTATCAGCTAGATATATCAATTTGAAGAGGTATTATTAGCTTATATGTTGGTTTGTTCGACGCTGTTCAGTTGGCATGACAACTCAAAAGTAGCGAGAACTACATAGTGAAATCTAGTCACTATGGTAATTATAACCTCTCTGTACCACCGCCTAGAGGGCGTAAGAACGCCACTGGACTCCATTCTAGTTGACGCGATGTCTACCAGTATAAGGTTCAGTAACTTGTTACTTAAATACAAATGACATATCTGACCGAGAATCACATAGTGAAATCTTGTCGCTAAGGTAATTGTAATCTCGCTGTACCACCGCCTATAGAGGCTATGAACGCCATCAGATCCCACTCTAGATGATGTGATGTCTACCAACATAAGGTTCAGTAACTTGTTACTTAAATACAAATGACATATCTGACCGAGAATCACATAGTGAAATCTTGTCGCTAAGGTAATTGTAATCTCGCTGTACCACCGCCTATAGAGGCTATGAACGCCATCAGATCCCACTCTAGATGATGTGATGTCTACCAACATAAGGTTCAGTAACTTGTTACTTAAATACAAATGACATATCTGACCGAGAATCGCATAGTGAAATCTTGTCGCTAAGGTAATTGTAATCTCGCTGTACCACCGCCTATAGAGGCTATGAACGCCATCAGATCCCACTCTAGATGATGTGATGTCTACCAACATAAGGTTCAGTAACTTGTTACTTAAATACAAATGACATATCTGACCGAGAATCACATAGTGAAATCTTGTCGCTAAGGTAATTGTAATCTCGCTGTACCACCGCCTATAGAGGCTATGAACGCCATCAGATCCCACTCTAGATGATGTGATGTCTACCAACATAAGGTTCAGTAACTTGTTACTTAAATACAAATGACATATCTGACCGAGAATCGCATAGTGAAATCTTGTCGCTAAGGTAATTGTAATCTCGCTGTACCACCGCCTATAGAGGCTATGAACGCCATCAGATCCCACTCTAGTTGATGTGATGTCTACCAACATAAGGTTCAGTAACTTTTTACTTTAAATAAAAATGCCATATCTGACCGAGAATCGCATAGTGAAATCTAGTCACTATGGTAATTATAACCTCTCTGTACCACCACCTAGAGGGCGTAAGAACGCCACTGGACTCCACTCTAGTTGACGCGATGTCTACCAGTATAAGGTTCAGTAACTTGTTACTTAAATACAAATGTCATATCTGACCGAGAATCGCATAGTAAAATCTGGTCACTATGCTAGTTATAATCTCGCTGTACCACTACCAGGAGAGCGTTAGAACGCCACTGGACTCCACTCTAGTTGACGCGATGTGTACCAGCAAGGGGTCCAGCACTCTTCAGTAACGTTGTTACGTTTGATACGAGTGCCGTATCTGTTTCACCACGAACCACGTGGCGTAACTCAATTGTAGTCGTCCCGTCCTTCGGTGGTTTCCATATATCATTCATTTTCTGGTTCATTCTTTTACGACGTGCTCAATCTAATTACAAATTTTTGTTTTTCATATAACTGAGTTTTCTGTTGTTTATTAATTTTAGAATTTTCAATACTGTATATCCTTTCATCCCATTTTAAGTGATTTAAACGTTCCGACATAGTTTGTTTTTGTTTAGTTATCTGTCTGAATCTCTTCACGGCTCTAAATATAATTTATATGTTAGTCAATTGATTTCATATGTGTTCTGTTTGTTACTGCGAATTTTAAAATGCGATAGGAAAGTGATTGTATTATGTTTAATGTCATGTGTGATTTTGAAATTGTCATACGTTGTCTTTGTTTACATTGGATAGTATCGGGTGTTTTACTACTCCACCGTGTAACTCTTTCATTCATTTCCATAATCTGTGCTTGTCGAGAAAGAGCAACGTCTATGATGTAGTAAGCTGCTTAAATCCGTTGTAGAACAAATACAAAAATATATCGATCTTTGTCTGTCTGTTTCTTCTGCAGCGGAGAAGTCATTAATAGTTATAGAGCAATTGTCATGGAAAGATGAACTAAAACTGTTATACAGCTGACAAAAAAAAAAAAAAAAATAGTTCTAGACTGGTAAATGGACCGGTAGATAAATCAAAATGAATAAGGACGGTAGAGAGGCCATGTGTTCCTAGCCAGCAGCAATACACTGACGCCAGCTCACTGTGGATAAGCTGGGCCGCATTATCCAGTAATGTGATGGAACACGCCTGATGGTACATCCGTGGTTCCCGCGCCCAGCCGCCAGTCCGGCCCAATTACACCAATTACATCCCTTAATTAATTACACCGCCTCGTGATTAACGCTTGCAATTTTAATCCTCACGAATAAATTACTCCGCGTAATTCACATTTGTGATTATATGGCCTTTTTGGTCAAAAAGATTTGCAAATTTATTTTTGCTTATCTTTTAAATTGTTATTACAATACGTATATAAATGTTATATTATGTCTCAATTAACAAGCTTTTACTTAAAATTAACTGGATTTATCTTATTGACAGCAAAAGTATTTTTTTTATTTAATATTTTCTGGCGAACTCATGGTGTAGCAGAAATGTTGACGCATTAAAATCGTTAATTATATTAAAGTGGCTTGGAATGTTTCGGCATATAAATATAAATATTGTCACCGTAGAGATTAATAAAAAATCCATAAAGTAAATAGTTTCGTCTTTTGTTCCTCAAAACTTTTCACAACCGCTATCAGAAATAGTAAGAGACATGTGGGTGTATAAGAACAATTGATTTATTTATATCCTATAGAGTTTTAATTACTGTACTTTTACATTTTTTATAGTTTTATTTACTGTATTTTTACATTTTTAGGCGTCGCATTCTAGAATTGAATTTTGAAAAACATGTAAACAACTTCCATCTGGATAATAAAAAGACGACCTGATTTGGAAATTGAGTAAAATAACTAAGAGTAAAAAACTACAAGGTTATTTGGGTTTGGATTCTTACTAACGAAACTTAATGTTTTGTATATTATATGGGTTTAAAACAAAGTTAAAGTTGTATAAAAACCTACTCGCATACATGTTATTTGATACAATCAATGCAACTTTTTACACTAATGTTTCGTATTTCTCAAAATAGAAGGGCAACTCCAATATTTTTAACTTTTCCGTTCACCCAAACCCCGACTTGTGATATTTCGTGTTCGTATTTAAATTTTCCAAATTTATACATTACAATTTCTGTTTTTATAATTTGGAAGAAAATCGATATTGTTATTAAGTTTTTTAAATGTAATTAGTCTCAATTTTTTTTAGTTTTTAAAAGTTAAAAAAATTAATTTAGTACTCCTATTCCACAGTTCTCATAAAAAAGGTACATATTAAAAATTAAAAGAATTAGAATTCTTTGTAATTAAACAGTTGTTACAATTGTTCTGAGTGTAATATCCGTTACAACAGTGATTGTTTCCAACATATCTGCCTGAAGATTTCTTATACAAACACTTGTCCTCGTTAATTACTGGACTGCGGCGCCTATGGTGTCACTGATAATCGTATTAGTCTGTTAATTAATATATTTACAATGTAATTTTCCTTCTTAAATTTATTTTGATAAACCTTATTACATTTTGTGTATCGGCAACCTGTACTGAGTGTATTTAAAATAATAACATTCCATGTAAAATAACAGATAATTTATAATAATCGTATAGTTATATAAAGCAAACTCTCCGTTTTCCATCCAAACAAAGTGTCAGCAATTTCCTGTAACGCAAGCGACTAATTAAAGAGGGAAATAAATTGCTGAACCAACGTTCTGTCATATGAGTTGATTTATACGCGAGGTTAAGATGTCGCAATGACGCGCATTAGTTGGAGAGAGGTTAGCGAGGTTATCTGGCTACAAGATGATACATGTTGAGGCGCTGTGTCCCAGGCGTGCAGTGCAGCAAGGGTGAGGCGCTTCACGACTAAACAATTACAAAACTTTGATAAACTCTATGAATCTGATTGTTAAACTAGTTGTAGAGATGCCCGCCTATCTTGAGTAAAATTAGACTGTTGCTAGTGTACAAAAATTGCGTATTGAAGGAGGAGCTCTTCTTATTGGAAAAACTATTCTCTATAAAAGAAAACTCACAATTGTCCAATAATTTTAATTTTCTTACACAAGGCCTTTCGACATCTAAGATGTCATTGTCAGGTGTGAATCAACAATTTGAAATGGTGTAAATATTTTACAATTTAAAACAAATATCAGCGGAATCTTAATACAAGATTTGTATAGTTAATAGTAGTAAAATAAAAAAAAAATATTAATATATGTATAAAAGTACGTATGGGTCAACAAGAATTTAGTTATATTTTAAAGGAAGGGTGAATTTTGAATCAGTCCATAATCATTGTTTAATATTTTGTCTTTATGTGTTTTTTTTATGTTTCATAAGCGTCGAGTTCTTCTTATTTATGGACTGGATTTAATACTGTGAAGTTTTTAAAAGTGTGATTCGTGTCTAATGAATGTTTGGCAATAAGTGTTTTTTGAGTAAAAAACATATTTATACTGTTTCAAATTGTTGATACACACACCAACGATGGCATTTTAAATGCCGAAAGGCCACGTGTAAGAAAATTAAAATTACTGGACAAGCGTAAGTTTTTTTTGCATAGAAAAAATAGCTAAGTTTTAACGCTATTGAAAATATTATTGTTTGGAAATTTTAATACTACTGTATGTAGCTGTACTTTAGTTTTTAACGAATAGTGGCTAAATAAAAAAATAAGTGTTTCTACAATCTATAATTGTTTGGCAATCCGTCTTTTGTGGGGTAAAACTCAAATTTGTTTCACCTCGGCCAGTATACTTTACGTCATAATTTTCTTAACACGGTACACCATTATTTTCATACAATCTTGTGTTATGTTTGTTTTTCTAAGGATGGTCCCTGATGGAGCCGGGTTTTTTAACGAGTACGTTATTTATACGAGTACGTCTACCAAATTACAATATACACCTACATTACCTCAGAAATAATATTTTATCGATTGGGTAATACTCACCCTTATATTCGAGTAAAGAAAATTATTTTCCTGAGTTATTGTGAATTATAGTAACAAAGAAAATATAGAGAAAAGCACAATTTTCTGTTAAAAATTTAAGCTTTCTCCACTTTAACTTATCATTATTCCAAAAGTAGCGACAGTATTTTTGGTTACCACAATAATACACAAAATATTGTTCTTTTACTAAAACAGAAGGGTGAACACTACCCAACTTGTAAAAAATAATATAGGTAATGTAGGTGTATATTTTTATGTGGTAGACGTTAGAAGTGATAGTTTAGCGGTGTAAGGAGAGGTCGCCAGGACCCGGCTCCGTCAGGGAAAAAAAATCAAAGTATAAGCGTGTATCTAGGTTCTACCAGTATTACAAGTTGTCTATTTTTCCATGAAGACTCTAAGTTAAATTTATATATATATATATACTAGCTGTTTCCCGCGGCTTCGCACGCTTTTCGTAAGTTTTGCCCGCGTATGAGCATTTCTGGTTGAAGTAAATTATATTTCCAACCCCGATGTAGATTTTACCTTGATGTCACGATCAAGAAAATATGTCAAAAATGTATTGTACATGCATAATGTATTTTATTACAAAGTGGTCTACCACTCAACCTTTAAGTTCAACCAAAAATTTAGTTTAGACAATTATACATCATAACTTAGCGCCTTCAAATAGTGTTTCACTGTTTAATATACGTATCTATCTCGTAATTGCAGGTTATAATGTGCAGGTGCTTTGAAAACTTTTCTTCATTTTATTCGTTTATATTCACGACATAAGCGAATAATTCAGATAATAACTATCCTATCTTCTAAGTTAGACTAAATTACGGATACATGTGAAATTTGATTGAAATTGGTTCAGTCGTTTTGGAGTTTATTGGCAACATACATCGTGACTCAAGATTTTTATATATATAAGATATATATATATATATATATATATATATATATATATATATATATATATATATATATATGTACAATTAACTATTGTAAAAATTACAGCTAACAAAACGCGCGGACACAGCAAGTTTGCCATCAGACTAATAAATTGTACAACTGCTTCGAGCTAAACGTAAGTGAGTGTTGCACTCAAATAATTACAGGCTCTGCTGCAATTATTCTGGTTCTTGGTCTGGTGCCTGTCTCCCCCCCCCCTCTCCACCGCTACAACATCCATATCCCGCTCGGCTAGCCGCCTCCTGTCAGCCGTCCGTCAGTCAGGTGTCAGTTGAGTCATCGCCGACCGTTGACACCGTCTGTGTTCACTGGACGAGTGTTGCATTTAAACGGTTTGTCCATTAAATTGTGACAGGGGAGGATATTGCATTATTGCAAGATGGACTGCGTGAAATGACTGAATATACATAAACAACGTTCAAATTGTTTTGATTAATATGAAGATAGCGGGCGACCTGCGGAACCATCCATATCCCGCTCGGCTAGCCGCCTCCTGTCAGCCGTCCATCAGTCAGGTGTCAGTTGAGTCATCGGCGACCGTTGACACCGTCTGTGTTCACTAGACGAGTGTAGCATTTAAACGGTTTGTCCATTAAATTGTGACAGGGGAGGATATTGCATTGTTGCAAGATGGGTTGCTTTCAATGGCCGCATTATAAACGTGACGTTCCAATTGTTATGATTAATCTGAAGATAACGAGCGAGCTGGACCATTTAATTGAACTGTAACTAGTATGGTCTGATTTAAAATCATGTTGACCACCGTTTCAACAGTTCCTTTGCACAGTGAATGCCAATAAGCACCATTAGTTGGTTATTATTATAAAAATCAAATAAACTCGTGTCTAAATTGAAACAAATTAAGGTAGTGCAGTACTCTCTTAAATTTGAACCCAAAAAGACTTACCACAGTTTTGTACATTATACACCAAATATAAACATTCTAACAGTTGTTTTTCTGCAATGTAACGGTTAGCAAGGTGTTACTCGTTCTGTGATTATACATTACCACTTGTTCATTCTTTGCTAGTTGAAAAGTTAATTTGAATTTTTTTTCTCGGTGACCACAGAAGAAGTTCCGATTATTGTCGTGACGGTGTGTGGACGGGGAGGGGGGGGTGACGACACTAACTACTGTGTGAACGCGTTACGTGTTCACACTGTCCCACGTGTTGTAGTTTACGACACTAATGACAGTGTCGTGGCGCAATCGAGGGTCTAAACTGAGTTGTGATTATAATCAGCTGTTTACACCACAAATCAGCTGGTAGAGGAGTGAGTAGACGTGGCGAATCAGCTGACTGGCGGGATCGAGTGACCGCCAATAGGCGGGCGACCTTGGGTCAGTTACTGCCGGAGACGTTACCGGAGCACCTGGATATCTGGTCGAGGATGAATGATAATGAGGCTCTTTTTGGTTATGATTTGTATACTGTTTATAAGATAAGATAAGCCGTTTCGTAGCCAATAAAGATACTTTGCCGTGCAATAAACATTTTCTGGAACTCTTAAAAAAGAGAGAACTTGAAAGAGAAACTCAGTATCATTGGTTGAAAGAAGTCACAAGCTGTTCTGATCCTAATAAAATGGTTCCTGGAGTTCATTTTGATTCTTTTTAAAAACAGTATATTGGGTGTTTAAATAAGCAGTTTGGTCCTCGATTTGTTTCTCTTTCTTTCATTCAGGTCTAGTACATTCATCTTGCTATTGTTTCTAAATAAGTTAATCGGTAACATTAATTTATTTCCAATTTTTTGAGCTGAGCGGCGTAATTAGTTAGCAAATTAATGTGATATATTACATTTTTACTTTTTTCTATAAAACTATTGTTAATTTTGTGTATTTACATGAAGTTTGAGTGGTAGAGACGTGGCTTGACAACTCTGACAGCGTCTGTTTTAATAACATTGAATTAATAATAATTGCTTCGTATTATCTCGGTCCCCTAAGATGGTTCTATACATGTTAGTTGGAAAATTTTGTTGAAAATTTCAAATTTATAGCTTTCTAAGATAACGTTCCGTAAGATTGAATAAATACGGTATTACGTATGTGTTTATCACTACACGAGGAATTACAGATGTAAGAGTCGGAAATTTTATAATCGGGACCAAATAAAAAAGGCTGAACATAAAAATGAGAAATGTTTAAATTATGTACAACATTATAGGTTCAAGGAGTGACATGTCTTTTATTGATTTATGACTTATGGAAATTATGTTTTAATTAAATATATTTTAAGTAAGGGCCATGTCTTTAAATGTTTTGTGTGAAGTTAAATGTTTGAATAGATAAAACGATTCACTCGCGCTACAGTCTCATGTACCTTAAATGAGAATCTGATTTAAAGATTCTACATAGAATTGTATTTTATTGGATTTCTTTGTAATATATTTTTTAAATTATATTTTTCCGTTTTCATAAGTAATATCTCAAATTGATGTGGCTATCCTAGATATACTCCATCTACAATGCAGGAGAAGCGTATCAGGTTGAACTATTTATTACGAGTGTTCGTTACAGTTCCGTATAGTGACAATCTGAAGGGACTCTCATTTGGATTGATGGATGATCTGCTCTCAGTTTGATGGCCATCATAAGCTATCAAACTTCTCACTGCAATGCGATTGCCGTGTTCCGAGTGCATTTTCTGACGGAAATGGGGCAAAGTGAAAAACTTGGAAGAAATATGAACTCTCCGCATGGCAATTTATCACCAGCTGGAACTCGTCTGTTTCCGACTCGAGGGGCTTTAATTATACCTCCAGTTATATTCTATTGTGCATTAAGTTGTTAAAATTAGTTTTGAGCGATTAAATTCATTATTGTGAGTTTAATGCTCGAGCAGGATTTGTGACAGTGAGGTTTTTGTAAAATAAAATTGTTAAGAGTGTTTCTTCGTAAAATAGACTTTTATTTTTGGTGTTGTCCTTAAAACTAGACACTTATCCAAAATCTCATTATTAGCTCCGCTTTGATTGTGTTCTCATTGTGCAGAATTTTCCGTAGCCGGCATGGATTAACAGATTTCAATTACTTCAATTAAATTTTCAGGAATCCTCATTAAGTTAAGCTTAGCCATGAATATATTTCAAACATGTAGAAACGCGTAATTATGTAACAAACAATATGTCTATTTAGAAATTGTCCAATGTGAATTATTTTGTTTAATAACTAAATAAATATTTGGTAAGAATTTCCTGTAAGATTTAATATATTAGCACTTTAGGATTTGGGATTTTGAAGCCGTAAGTTCTTAGCATGGTTTTCACGTATGGTTGACAATTCAGAACTCATTCTGGGTAAAAACACTTTTTTAATTTGTTTAAATCGTTTTACGTATTCAAAGTAAAAACTTGAGGTAAAAACATGAAAACAGTCTTTTGACGGGAACTCACCATTCATTGTCAATTGTTAAAATAAAGAAATGCTGTACTAATAATAGCAGCGTATTGGACAGTCCACTGTTTTCACAGTTAAACTTCATATGTTTGTCACTAATTTATTACAATCAAAATTGAAGTTTTGCGCAGGAATTTCAGGAATTAGAAACAGTTTAATATAATAGAGTAGTCAGATAAAAAAAAGTTGGCGATACATTCGTTAGTGTAGTACTTTTTTCAAACAATCCTAATAGTAATGCTCGTATTGATAAAGGAGCAGATAGGTTGAATGCTAACTTGAGTTTTAAAATATTTTTACATTACTTGTATTAAAACTGCATGCATTGTCTTCGGAAACGACTCGTACAATAACAATTATATACAAGGTGTTTGAAAAGTATGGGTACGGCTTAATATTTTACAAACCATAGCAGATAACATCTATAAACTTTGCACAGTGTCATATGGCTATGTAAACTATTTTTTTTTATTTTTTTTTTTTCATTTTTTTTTCATTTAAGATATCCATGTTTTCCTCTGTGGGCCGTCCCCCCATGGTTGGCATGACATGGTAATAGCAAGGAAAAATAGTTTACATAGCCATATGACACTGTGCAAAGTTTATAGATGTTATCTGCTATGGTTTGTAAAATATTAAGCCGTACCCATACTTTTCAAACACCTTGTATAATTTGTTTAGTGATATATTTCCTATTCATTTATTATTTCTTTGGAAATTAAATTGTACTATTTTAGAAAGTTTGCTATTGCGGGGCCAGATTAAACTTAGGCGCGAGTCGAAGCCGCGCGTGGAATATGCTAACGAACGCGAGTATTTAACGATAATTTACATCAAAGCACGCAAAATTTTCTAAATGTTCGTCTAAAATTTCAAAGTCTAGTAATTATTCTTGCATACGGAAACGTAACACTATTTTATTAATAATTTTAATTCCGGAAAAAAAAATTGTTTGAACTTAAAACTGTCGAAACAAATAACGGAATCACACTTTTGTGTTTCAATTGCTTAACGTAAACACTATAATGTTTACATAAGGAAAGTAATGTTTGGGAGAGGTAAAATCAGCTGACTTAGCTATGAAGGAAACGATGGTTTTCTGAGATCTTCAGCTGTTTTGAGATCTCATTACTATACAGGTGTTAAAAACAATATAGTTCTTTATGATAAATAGGTGCTTTTAAATATCACGATGTATATAACATTCGGCGATCAAACAAACTCCTACAAAATAAATCGTTAAGAAGAGTGCAGATGACGTACAATACTGGAGAGGAGGTAATGACGTCAGTTATAGGGGGTGGCGGAGGGTGTTATGGGTAGGGGGAGGGGGAGGGTTGTAATACAACCCTTCTGTTCTGTTAATGGTATCGATTTCAGTCACATTGTCTTTTGTCTTTAAGTTTTCTGCCACAACAGTCACGTATAGGACTTTGGTAAATGAACCTACAAATATGGTTTCTTATAATATCGGTTACATAATCACCAGAGGTAAACATTGAAGTTAGTTCAGGTTTATAAGTTATGACTTATCTTATTTTAGTGTTTTGGATTTTGTTGTAACTCATAATTTAACACATTAATCGCGTGCTACTTTTCTAAGTTACTTAAAAATATAAAAAAATATTTCTCGTTATTATCCTCTCCTTCCCTCATAAAATAAATATTGTACATGACTTATCTTATTTTAGTGATTTGAATTTTGTTGTAACTCATAATTTAACACATTAATCGTGTGCTACTTTTCTAAGTTACTTAAAAATATAAAATAATATTTCTCGTTATTATCCTCTCCTTCCCTCATAAAATAAATATTGTACAAACAAGTTTAATTTAATCTCTAGTTTATAGTAGCAAATTATTATTATGGAATACATTATGGCAAAATAAAACTTTATATAGTAACTGTGTTTTCTTTTCAACAAAAAGTTAGGTCCTAGTTCCTTTAATGTTTACTATATATTAGAATAGATGTAAGTGTAACGTGCAATAGAGATTTTATACAATAATTTGCTTAAAATAATAAATGTCGTTAGTTAGTCAAGCAGGCTCAGGTAACTAACATGTTGCAGATAAGACTTTTAAGATAAGTGTTTTAATGACATAAACTGTAATGATTCAATATAGATATTATTTTACTTATAATTGTTTTATTACGTATAATGCAAGAATATTAATGTTATTAAGTATATAACACTTTAATTTGTAATGCGTACGAAATCTGTGTACATTTTGTTCTCAAAGCAATCATCATCTGGTACGGCCTATTAATTATTATACAAAATATTTACAATTGAAATATAACAATTAATTGAAATATAATTGTAATAAAATAGCATAACTAAGGTACAGAACATTGATTTTGGAATACATTTTTTATATAAATTAAACGTATATTTAAACATCAACAACTAGATAGCTGTATTAATACATTTTGTTGTATATTTCATAACATTTTCAGGTAGATTTTGTATACGAAATCAGCCTCTTGCAATTGTCCTCATCGTAACAGTTAACCGTAAATTCCTGCATAATTTCTCCAAACGTGACTTCCAGAATCCAAAAACATCCCTTGATCAAAAGTTTATAAATGCTATATAACGCGGGTTGTGAAAAGAATAACTATAAAAAAAATTGGTCAGCTTGATACGCCATTTCGTTTTAGAAAAACGGGCATTCAACTGTAAAACAATTCATAACCCCGTTATGTATTAACCTAGAAAAAATATAATGTATTCTGGAATGGTTTCACGTTTTCTATGTGTTTCTTATAAACATTTTATTGGAATTTCGAACTGTTTTCGATTTATTGAGTACACAAATCTGTCTTGTTTCTTTCGACTGAGTCGGATGACTATTAATGAAAGTTTTAATTAAATTTTTTTGTATTATACGTTTTACAGTGTTAGTTGGTTTGTAAGACGTTCATATTATATTCTTTTGTTCAGTTCAACGCAGCATTTACTGTAACGTTGTAATTTTGTTATAATTAAGTATCGTTTCGAAGAGGAAAGCAATCACAGGCGTGTACCCTGCGTACGTGACATTGGCGAGAAGTGTGATCAATGCGTGACACGGTGACGTAGACAGGACACCTGACGTCACGTGAGGGGGTTGAGGGGGGGGGCGGGTGGTAGTGTTGCGGTACACGTGCCGGTGGCCGCTGTTTGTGATATTCCCAGGCGTGCGTGTATTGCGTTATGAATACACCAATACGTGATTGTGTATATTAGTTTTTGTCAGTTTTAATTGGTTTCCAAATTTGGGGTTTTTAATTTTTTGTCTAATTTTTCTCTGCTTGTGTGAGCATTTCAGAGTTCAATTCATTGCTCATTCGGAGTCTTTCGGCTCTCACAAAATAAACAACAGTCTCTAAGAGATTTAACCTAATTACCGCTATAGTCCTTTTAATTTTTCTAGATTAGGAATGTATTGTATGTTATCTTGTCTATTTAAGTATTTCCGGTTTTATAATACAAATAAGACAAGTGGAAATACTATGACGGTGTGAAACGTACAGATCTGGGTGACAGAAAATCCGGGGGACCGATGCTGTTAAAGGCTGACACGCCAGTGAGAAAGAGAGCGAGAGAGTGAGAGAGAGAAAGAGAGCCTCTGGCAAAAACTTAATTTAGTTACTTGTTGTTGCCAAATACTCACTAGTTCTTGGGAATGGACTTGGAAACGCTGTGATTAATACACTATCACAACAAACATTTTCATTCTAGTAGTGCGTAATGTGTAAGACGTAAACTAAAGTTTTTAGCATGTGAATTGTAATTATGAAGCATAATTGTTTTTTCTGTAAAGAATAAAAGTAAGAATAAATTTTATTTTATTTGCTGTGGTAAAAGTCATGTAACAAATTATAAATCATTGGATAAAAATGTGTTAAGACTATTTCCATTCATAAGAAAACGTTTATATGAATTGTTTCAAAGGAAAACAATACTAAATTGTATATATATATATATATATATATATATATATATATATATATATATATCAAACCCCAGAATTACATTAGGTGAATATCAAAAATAACTGTGATGAAAAAAAATCTCCCTCCTCACTCACCGTAAAAATGTGACCTAGACGACAAAAAAAAAACAAATATTCAAAAATGTATTTCTTTGTTTTCTTCTTACTAGGTATATTTATCAAATCGTCTATAATTTACGGTTATTATAATTCTGTAAATTGACTTAATTCTTTTTAGTGTGCTTCTGGTTTTTTCTAATAATTATTTCTTTAGTGTAATTCTTTCTGTCATTTTATTAGAAAATACTTTTATCTTAATTTTTACAGTACAGTATTACGAATTATAAAACTCCATAATTGTAGATCATGTAATAAATACAGTACGTGATCATTTTTCGACACCAAGGAGAAAGTAGATGACAACGGTTTGTAGACATTTCGTATTTTTTTTATATTTTCATAGTCTTACAGTAAAGACCCATATACATTTAAATTTGCTGTAAACATCTTACGTAACTTGAAATGGTTCAAATGTTAAGACAGTTTTCTAAGAGATGTGACAATATTCAATATTTACTACTGAGACAACATAAAGGCATTTTAGTGTTTTACCAATTCACTCTACAAAACTACGAGTATACCCATTTAGACTTAATTATTTGGAGTCAATTTATTTGAGTCACGAGATTTGATTAGAGCATAAACTCTGGTATGTTCAGGTTGAGTAGACTTGTGTCGCGGAATGATTGCGTATCGGTTTGTATAATTACACAATCAGTCCCATTCTTACGTGGTTTATATTTCACATTTAATTATAGGCCCGTTTCCGTTCGTAATTCTAATCATTAGGCTATAAACCAATAATAATACCTAAGAATTCATTCACCGTAACAGACTACACAGGCACCACACTCAATATACACGTTCTGGCCAATTAATTGTCTTACTCCCATGACTTGAGTAAGATATGATATAACGATTAAGGAAGATATAGTATAGAAACAATCAAATTTGGAATAGTTTGAATATTTTATGCTAAGCTCATTGAATGCTTCTAACAACGTAGAAAAAATTGATTTGTTGATTGTAGTATCGTGTAGTTGCTTGATGGAGCGCAATAAATTTAAATTGCAAGAGAAAGCAAAGTTAATTCCGTGAAGTTACCTGAATGTGAGTTACTGATTAGAGCTGGAGAGGGTTCGATTGTCGACTCAGCACGACGTCGGTGAGTGTGAATCGTGTCCAATCACCGCCGTCAAGTCGGTCCATTGAGTGCGAGTCTGTGGGGATGGGGGCTCCACAATAAGCCTTATTTGGACCTCAAGTGGCTCGGAGCTCACGGCCGCGGGCCCCAATCACGGACCGGTCCTCTCTAATCTGGCGTCCCACAATATTGTGCATTGACGCCTTCCTCGTTGATTTCTGTGCAGACACATCGATACCCGTGATGTTAATAAGTATTGTCACTGGGGCTGTTTACAATGCAATTTGAGAGCGTCCATGTTCAAACACGAACATTGCAGCGTAAGTTTTACCCAAATTTTATTTCTCATACTATATCCATTCTTAACTTCTCTTACAATAAGCTATTACGTTAGCTCTATTCATTGTATCCGTGGTTGAATATAGTTGTGGGTTGTTAGAAACCTACAGGCTCTTTTTAATCTTTATTCTAAAAATGTCACAACATTTACACTAAAGGAAGATGGTTTTGGGTTTGATATCATTATACATTTTGGTTAACAAACCACAGACTCTCAATGGTGTTTTCCTTATTTCTTTTATCATTTCTTCCTTCTAGCTTTTCTAAATTTTGGCATAATTTGTTGTAATACTTCAAAAGAAAAAAAGTTCTAATTTATCATGCCTAAACTTTCTTTCTACTGGATATGGGTCTCAATAATAATGAAACTAATAAAAAAGTTAACTATAACTAAATGGATCCAGTCTACATTCTTCACTATTTAGTGCTTGTAGATATCAACCTTGATTATATTAGTAAGATATCATTCCCACTTTAATCCTGTTAAATAGGTAAAAGATTAATTGCATTGAGATACCAAATTTACTCACTCTCTGCAGCAAAATTTGGGAGCCAAATGCGCTAATTATGGTGTATATATTTATGAATAAACTCCTATTATGAAGGAGCTTTTGAATTCCCAGACGAATTTTTTGTTAGCAACACATGGTGTAAAGACGAATAACTAGTAAAATGAAACGTGCGTGAAATATAAAGGACTCTTTGCTTAATTTCACTTAATAACATTGCAGCCAACATACGCTCGCTGTTCTCTGAAAATTCTCCCGAATTGTTTAGTTTATTTTGTTTTGTCTTTACTATTTTATGAATGATCCTGGGCTTCTTATGTGTATTATAGATTCTGAAATGTGTAAATTACTGTAATTTATTCCATTTATTTTAATATTGGCTGTCGGTAATTATCACTAAATTATTTTAGTTGTCTTCTTTTACATATTAGTTTATACATTGTTTGCATTAACTTTGTTCGTATTAAACATTCTCTGAAGTACCTAAGTTAATATCTGAGTAGAAATTCGGTACGTTGTATACTGTGTTCTTGCTATTTCAGTGCACTATAGATTTGATATATTGTGTGAAAGTGTTACATCTCTCAGTTTTGGACTGGGCCATGTCGTCGTATCTGTAGGGCTTTTAGCTATCTGGGCAGGTCGAGGAAATCCAGTTTCCAGTGTGAGTGTCATCCTTTCAACAACCCATGATAAGTGGAGAACACTAAGAGGCAACGTGTCATCTAATGGGTTCGTTCTTAAGCGTCCATAAACGTTTAGGAAGTTGTTGTACAGTATCTTAGTGGTGACCGCGTCGAGCGTTAAGAACTAATCCGTCAAGGCCGGCAGCAATCTTAACAGAACGTAAACTTATCTTCTTCTAAGGCAGTGTAGCCCATGAGCCGGGAGCCAATTCGCATTATTTAAACACACGACTCGGTTTATCTTGAAATGTAAAGGGAAATTTCCCTTAAGAAACAGATTGATCGTAAGCCGCGTTAGTTTCGTGAAGGTCGAAATGCGAGGGTATCAGAAGGGTTAAAGATTTGAAATGAAATTTTCTCCAGCCATTTCTTAGCTTGACACACAATACTAACCGCCAGACTAAGGGACGACGTCCAGTCTCTTTATTTATATATGTTATAAAAGATATAACACAACGTTTCGAGGATTGGAATCTATCCTCTTCGTCAGGTGGGGTTCTTTATTTTTTTATGTATATTCAATCGTCGCAACGTTGTGTTATACCTTTTATAACCTATAACAATGGCAAATGTCCGAAAATCCTGTTATCCTTCCAAAACTTCCATCGTCAATAACAAACTTTAAACAAAAAAACTCTGTATCTAGTTGTATAACGATGATGAAACTATTATTTATGTTTGTGACGGTCGGTTTGCAGTGTTTCAAAGTAGGAAAATAGAATGTGACAAAGAATTATTCTTTCTTATTTTTAATCACGGCCTGTAATAGTTTGTTTGGAACTATTCAATCTGTTTTTTCGCATTAGACTTTACCTTTATTGTGTAATACTGGAAAGCCGATCACCTTTTAAATTTTGCTCGACGGACCAATGGCCTATGCCAAGAAAAAGAATGACAGTCGATACAGTTATGGTGCTGAATGAAAAAACTATGGTACTAAAAAAATTGCTATGGTCATAGATAGGATGTTTATGTTTTAAAGAATGTTTTACTTCGATTCATTATATCTCGTCTAAGACAATTTAGAATTCTGTTACACATATGATCTGTATTTGTTGATAACTGGATAGATCAACACGAGAGCGGATGTACAGAGAGTGAGTGTCTGGTTTGCTCTAGCTGTATATTACAGAGCGGCCCGGACTGCCTCAACACGATCAACAGTGTGCCACATAATTAACTGATATCGCGGCTTATCGGCCGATAGTAGCTCGAGTGTCGCCTATCACGAGCCTCGTTGGCCTGTTTGTTAGTCTGTTTCCAACACACAAGTGGACACTATCGCGGCCGCGTTAATATGGCTTCTATTATAAACCTCGAGTGGTGTTTACACTGCGGTGCGTTCTCCAATTTCGGCAACAGTTAAACACTTCATTTCAAAGTTAAACAGAGAGCCAGTCGCAAATATTTGTGCTTTTTGTGGTTTGGCTATTGTAAAATTTGTTGGACAAAGCTTTTACGTTTTTATGACACTGCTTTGTAGTGCATGCCTCACAAGGTTCTAGCGTTTCTCATTACACATGTTGTTGCCTTACAAATTATGTAATTGCTATAGGCTGAGCATCAGCAAAGTCTATCACTCGAGGGGCTTGAAAAACTACATGTCTGTCTGTCTGTCTGCACGACGTATCGAAAATGAACAGACCTATAGACTTCATTTCTCTGCAAGGAACATTAAGTTCGATGATGGCGCATGTCACCCAGTGCGGTTTGACTGAGTATTGGCGAACATATTTACGTTGTTCTCACAGATAACTATGATGGCGACGAGAAAACATTAAATTTACAAATGCGTAAACAGACTTAACTCAGTCATACGACATTTTAACGTGATACTGGTGGATTGGTTGGCACGACTTTATTTGCATTTTACATCGTCCTTCGAATTTTGTTTGTGTCAGTTTCCTTGTATACAGGACAAGGTACTTATCGACGACCGTGCATTTCCCTCGATGAGATTTGGCTGAGAGTTAGCAAAGCCTTACAACTCTGGATGATATTTCAAGAACTAATATTGTGCTATGGACATGAAATTCTGCATGTAACATCGTTTCTACATTGGCACCATCGTGATTGATGATGGGTGTGTATCTAAGACTTCACACACCATAACTATCTGCAGGATGCCTCGAGGCCCAATTTATCTATATACTTTAAATTTTGTATGGAACTTCATTTCTACATAGACAAGAGTTAGTTCGATATTGGTGCATTTTAAACCACGGGGTTTGACTGAACGCCATTGAAGTCTATCACTCATTAGGCTGGCAGAGTTTCTCCTCTGTCTACTCGGTTGTATTAAGGTAATCTGTCAGCAAGACATTTTAAGAATGATATGAGTCATAGATTTGAAAATTGTTACTTTGAATTGATTTTACAAGCTACCTCTGTGAAGGCTAACGAGACATGTGTTGTGTATATTTATGCAGCATACAATTATGTTTTGTTTTATTGCATATGACAAATGAATTGATGTGTTCTTCTGTTTTGCAGGTGAGTGTCGCAGCCTTGGATGTCATTGGGCCTTAACTTGAAGTATGTCATACAAAACATGTTGTAACTTAGTTCATAAGTCTTGTCAATCTAAAGTGTTTAGTTTAGAAATTAGAGAAATATTTATTGGAAATTAATAACTTTTATTACCATATACTATTCTAAATGGTAATATTTAGATGCCTTAAAATATTAACATTCTTTATTTATTAATAATTAAAATATTATGAATTTGTAAACCTCTTTTTAATAAAACACCACGATATCAATCTTAGGTCTTGTGACTGAATTCTGGGTGAAAATAAGACAGATTAGTTAAAAAGATCTTCCCAAAGTGGCATAACTAATTTATTCCCAGTGCGTGGATATCGGCGTGGATATCGTTTACTGTTGATAAATCCACCGAGCCTGTTGAATGAACTTACAATCATTATTAAATTATCAACAAATTTGTTGACAAATGCGAACATTATGTAATAAATGAAATGGGCTGCAATGGAAACTAGTTTGGCATCTGTGTATTGGAACATTTTCATATTCTCAACATTTGAAACCCCTTTACATCTTGTATCTTTTAGAGGATATCACAAAGAAGTCAACAAAATTTTATTCGGTTATTAAATTTCCCCTAAGTTATTAAATATGTTTTTTAATATTCCAGACAAACTCTTAAAAAGCAGTTGCAGTATTTTCAATACTCATATTGTTACCCAGGCTATGTTAAAAATATATTCACGAAGGTTTCGCTGTTAGATAAAAACACTTTTATTTTAAATTATGTGACTATAATTATTAAGTAAACATGCAACAGATGTGTTAAACAACAGAGACCTTTCTCAACAAATTAAGTCCAAGGTCACAAAGCTTATTCAAACTTAAAATAACAAATCTAAAAATAATAACCAGATGTTTGAACTTAAGCTGTGGTAAGATTATGTCTAAATTAACTTATACATTTACGTATTAAATTTAATAATTAGTCTTTATTTAGATTTCTATTAAATAATATATTTATTTCAAATAACAATGTAGAGTTTTGTCACTATTTGTACTATTTAAGTTTTATCTACATTGTTTTTTTAGATATATTTACTTTTACGTTTCAAAGTCATTTTAAGGAGTGGTATCTCGAATTCTATTTTTTATTATTTTATTTACACATTTAGAACCAAAACTTTTTATCTCTAATATCCTTTTTAACTAAATATAGCCGTTGTACTGTGTAAACTGTGTTGTATATTTTTAAAATTTTGCATTTGTCATTAATCACTACTTTCATTATGAGTATGGTATTATATTACTTAAGATGTAGAAACCATTATTGTAGTTTAGTATATCAATATGTTGTCATAAATTTATTCAAATACGAGTTGCCATCATAGCAAAATTAAAACTCTGTGTAAAGTACGAGTAACTGAAATCGATTTACTATTCATACTGAATTTTGATCCTCGCAGTGACATCGATAGGTTTAAAGAGCGTGATAGCCTGAGTGTTCATAACACTTCTTGATTTTGATCGAATATCGTGACGTAATTTTACGCATGCTTCGATAGGTTTTTACCTGGATTTAGAATCTATAAAATTGTATTAATAATTTAGTAATGATAACAGTATTTTGGACATTTGCCATCGTCATGGTTACAAATGGTATAACACAGCGTTTCGAGGATTTAAATCTATCCCCTCGTCAGGTGGGTATTAGTACATAAAGACTTCCTGTCTATAATAGAGTAACCCACAGCCGAAGCCGTGCCATAACATCTATGACCTGACATCTGAACTCTTTTATAACGATGTGCCATTCACATTATGCCACCAAAACAAACATTATGTGACTACGGTGTGACACTATTCATTTACATTCACCATGGAGATATTAATAGACGTTGACGTGTCCTGAAGTAACCCATCACTGAATATGTACGATATTAAGGAGTTACGATTATACGACAGTTACGTGTAGCTTACGGGAGATTATGTGTTTTGAAAAAACTGTTACAGAAGGATTGATTCATCCTGCTGTGATGAGGGGGGCAGACGTAATGGATGCTAGAGCGTTAGGGGCTTGACCGTTTACTAGGTCACCATTTACATATGTCGAAAATGCGAACGAAATGTGCACCGCGTTACAATGTTGTTTCCCCATGGGAAGTGTTATTCCAATAACTGAAAATGCCCGACTGTTACCTTGCGGGTCCTTTGCTGGTTTGTACGAGAGATACCTCCCTGTCCCCCCCCCCCCTACGTATATATTTTAACACGTGTACACACGCACACAATAAAACCAAATGATAGTTGCGTATCAAAAAAAAAAAAAAAAAAAAAAAAAAAAAAAAAAAACAACACACAAAACGTTTTCCGCTCAAAATTGTATTTTGATGTACCATATTGTTTAAATGACGTATTAAATGTAAATAATCAATTTACTAGGAATGTTGTAGTGTTTTTTCAAGGACTCTTCAGATGTGTTAAGAGTGGCCCGTCCGGATTTCTTTCAAGGTTTATCTTAGCATCAGTGTTTTAGACTGACAGGACCCGCATGTAGATAATGTTGTCCACGATGGTCCAGTTGAGTCGAAGGCACGGGCGCGGGACGTCTTATCAGCTAGTTCCTCTAATACAGGGTGTTCATTTGAAAACTTTCAACTCGTATTAAAAGACTTATAGCCCAAGTATCAAAACTTTGTAAACGGGAGTGTATAGTACTAATTGGGGGAACAAAAAAATGTTTTTAAAAAAGGGGTGCTCACCTCCATGCCCCCGTACCCAAAGTAAAAATTTTGACTGATCCTTTTTTTCATGCCGTGGACACCAGTGGGATTTGTTTTAAAAACTACTTATTTTAATGACCACAAAACAAGTCTTGAGTACGGGGAGCATGGGGGTGATCACCCCTTTTTTTAAAACATTTTTTTGTTCCCCCCAATTAGTACTATACACTCCCGTTTACAGACTTTTGATACTTGGGCTATAAGTCTTTATACGGGTTTGAAGTTTTCAAATGAACACCCTGTATAGTAAATAATTAGTACCAGTTTGTCTGTAGTCACAATGTGCCTGTTTGCAGTGGCGTATACGGTAGTCGGGATTTGTGGGGGCAACCGTGATGCAATTGGCTTTAGCAATAGCGAAGTCTATCACTCGGGGAGGTTGGCAACATTTATCCTCTCCCTGTTTATGTGTCCGAATAACATCTCGAGTATGAGATGAGGTATGGATTTGACATTTTCCGTGCATCTTCTGCCGAACCTGGTGTGTTACGCGATATGTGGTCTGACGCATTCCACTACCTTGTATCTTATAGATCCCGTTATTTTTTTCCTAAAACATATTATATATTTAAAGAACCGGATTTCAGATAGTTTGGACCTGATATGAAACAAGTGACTAAATAGATTTGATTTTAAACGTTTCTTCTGCCAATATAAATCCTTATCTTCATTTACAGATTCAATTATATCCAATTATGGAGATACGTCTTACTTACTTACTTACTGCCGTGGCTCCTGGTACCCAAGGTGGTACTTTGCCTCGCCAACACACTGCCTCCAGATCTCTCTATCCATTGCCTCTTCATCCCTTCTTCCCAGTTTTCTTACGTCTCTTCTGATCTGGTCTCGCCATCTCAACTTGGGCCTTCCTGGTGGTCTTCTGCCCTCCGGATTGTTTACAAGGACGTTCTTGACTAAGGAGTTGTCCTCCTTCCTTAGTAAATGGCCAGCCCATCTCATTCTCCTACTTCTCACCTCGGCCACTATGTCTGGGTCCATATATAGTTGCCTCAACTCCACATTATGCTTTATCCTCCACTCTCCATCTTCAAGGGTTGGCCCATAGATTTTTCTCAATAATTTGTTCTCAAATACTATCAAACGTTTTTCTGTTTTTTTTACTTAACACCCAGTTTTTCTGAGCCATATAACAAAACTGGTCTTATAATGGTTTTATATATACGGAGTTTGGTCTTGTGTGATAGTAGTCGAGAGCTTAATAGCTTGTGGCATGCTGATAAAACTTCTGTGTGCTGCATTAATCCTTTGTTGTATTTCCATGTCTTCTTCATTATTATTCGTCAGCATTAATCCCAAATAAGTGAAGTTGTTTACTTTTTCAAATTTGTGCCCTTCTATTTCTATATTATTTCTCATTGTTTATTTGGGTTGTTCTCCCACACTCCATTATTTTGGTTTTCTCTTCATTTATGCTTAAACCAACTTTTTGTGTATGGTTTAGGAGTTTTGCGACCAGCACTTCCAGCTCTTCTTTACTCTTCGCTATTATTGCAACATCATCCGCAAATGCAAGAACATTTATTTTGGTCCCTATTGTAATTCCAGCTTCTGTTTGTCTTACTTCTTGTAATGCTTCCTCTAAAGCTAAATTAAATAGCAATGGGGACAATCCATCCCCCTGTCTTACGCCTGTGCTTACATCAAACTTTTCCGAGATTTCCCCATTTATCTTAACCTTGTGCATCTAGATCCTGATATGCATGATTTTGACAAGTTTATTAATTTGTTGGGTATTCCATACTTTTCCATAATCTTCCAGAGTTCTTCTTCTACTAATCGAGTCATATGCTTTGGAGAAATCAATAAAAAGGCATAGAAAGGATTTATTGAATTCATGGTATTTGGCAATTGCCTCCTTCAGTATGAATATCTGATCGGTAGTTGATCTACCTCTAGTAAAGCCTGCTTGGTGGTCACCTATTATATTGGATGTATACTCCTCTAATCTTTTTTGTAAAATCTTTGATAGCACTTTGTAGGTACAGTTTAGGAGAGAAATTCCTCTGTAGTTGGTGCACTCTTTTTTGTCACCTTTCTTATGGACAGGGATGACTATCGCTTCCTTCCATTCATTTGGAATCACTTCTTTTTCCCGCCAAATATTCAGAATCAATTTGTGAATCTCCTTCGCTAGTCTTCTTGCCCCTCCTGCTTTAATTAATTCTGATGATACTGAATCCTCTCCTGGTGCTTTATTGTTTTTTAATTCCTTGATTGCATTTTCTACTTCTTGTAGTGTTGGATCTGGGACCATTGGTTCCACATTATGATATACTTCCTCGGTTTCCTCTTCCTCTTCCTCCAATGCTTCTACATTCAAGAGATCTTTAAAATACTCTTGCCATACTTGTATCCCTTCTTTGCTCTGTATCAACTAGTTTCCCAGATTTGTTTTTGATTCCATATGGCATTGGGCTGTATCCCCTTCCTGAAAAATCTCACCGATCGATAAAAGTCTCTGCTATTGTTTGCCGTCCTATCCTGTTCCGCTTTCTCTAGGATTTTGTTCACCCATTCCCTCTTTTTTTCTCCTGAGTGTTTTTTACCGTTTCTCTTGAGCGTTTTTTATTTATATTCTTCCCTATCTCTTGCCTGTTTCTGTTGAGCCAAAGTCTCTTTCCCCTTCCTTTCTTTGCACCACTTTTTCTTTGCATTCTTCGTCAAACCATGGTTTTTTGTTCTTCCTTTCATTCTTTCCACACACATCTTTTGCACAGTTTTGTAGGGTTTCCTTTATGTTTGTCCAGCCCCTTTCAATTTTATCTTCCTCTGGGTTTCCTTGAGCTAAGTTACTTAGGGGCTTGGAAACGGTTTTTGACAGTGTAAGTTGGAAATCTTTCCTTATTTTTTCATTTCTTAGATGATCCAAATTAACATTTATTGAGGTTCTCTGTTTTGATTGTTTCTCTATCTTAATTCTCTGTAATAGATTGACTAGAAACTAGATAGTGGTCTGATCCACATTCCGCTTTCCTTATGCTACGTACATTGGTGATATGACTAGAATGCCTGAGATCTATCAGAACGTGGTCTATTTGATTTTTTTGTGATGCCATTCGGTGATGTCCATGTGGCTTTGTGTATGTCTTTCCTTGGAAAAAATGTGCTCATTATCTTCATGTTTACTGCCCATGTCAGGCTTCAAACAGTCTCATACCGTTGTCATTGCTGTTTGCATGTAAGCTATTTGATCCTGCAACACTTTTCCATACTTGTTCTTTGCCAATTTTTGCATTTAAGTCCCCATTATTATCTTTGTGTCATAGCTGGGAAGTTTTCTATACTCTTCCTCGATCCTTTCATAAAAAGCATCCTTTATGTCGTCTTCCGCATCTTCTGTGGGCGCATACACACTCATAACAGATATATTCTTAAACCTACCCCTTAATCCTAATTATACACCAGTCTTTCATCTTTGGCTTCGAAACATATCACAGGAGGCAAATCCTACTCCTCTTTGGTATCTTCCTTCCTCATTTCCACTATAATATATTATATAATCTTTGGTATTTAGCTTTCCTGCTATTGGCCATCTGGTCTCTTGTAGAGCTACCAGATCCATCTCATATTTACTAAGCTCCTCCGACAGTATGTCAATGGGCCCCTGAGTATAGCTAGGAGTTCTAACATTCCACGTTCCAAATCTCAAAGTCCGTAAGGGTGGCCTTGGTCTAATCCATGTAGTCCGTCCTGTATCGAGGCATTGTGTTGGTTTTTCTGAACTTAGTGGTTTTCCGATGTGAGTAGTTAGTTGCCCGACGCTCAACCCCCACATACCCTTGGAGGACCGGGTCCGAGTTTCGTGGTTTTCGCCTACCTCATCAGTGCTAAGCCCACCGAAAAGGCGTTTCCCCCCCTGCACTACGGGGAAGTACCAGAGAAACTCTTGCTAACATCATTGCTTAGACACCACTGGGGCTAGCAGTCTAGGTGCTTCTGCGGTGATATTAGCCATTAGCAGGGGATGGAGATACGTCTTAGCTACAATAATTCAAATAATAGCGTCACTTCGCTGAACACATTGTGATTATCACAGGGGTTTCATCCAGATTTCGCGGTTTAAAAGAAGTAGCCAATTATTTACTCCTAAATCATTTTATCATTTGTATTTGTGTTTTTTTAAACTACATATCCACGACAGTACAATTTTGTTCAGTATCCAATTAGAACAGTATACCCTAGTCTAAGAATTTTACTTATTCTTCCATAATGTTATGGACAACCCGTCTCCTTTCGTGTAACTTGTTGATTGTTCTTGTTTTCGGTGCGAATACCTAAAAAACAATACTCATAACTGATATTGTATTAACTTATGAGTTCTGATGTAAGTTGATTGCAGATTGCAAGTGTTTGTATGTAAGGTAGGATGCCTTTATTGCCTTTGCAATATACTGGGACGACTTAGATCGATGATTGTTCCTTACTTAGTTAATATGATAAATGATCGAATCTGAGTGTAAATTAGATAAAATAATCTTTGTATCAAGTTTCAGACCACATGTAATGTCCGGAATAACCAAATGGTATCATGTAGTATTTTAACGTAATGAACTAAGTTAATTTTACCGCAGCTCTGTATTCAACTTTATTTCGTAAATACGTATTAGAATTAGTTCTTATTGTTAGTTTGCTTAAATACATATACGTCAATCACTATTATATTTTACTTGCAAAGGTTTCGACATAAATGTGTTTTAATAAGTACACATTTATGTCAGAGGAATTAAATTATCCCAAACAATCGTGACAATTTAGACTGAATATAATATACTATATGTTGATAAAAAAATAAATTTGATTTATAATAAAAACTGATATTGTATTTGTGTATAATCTATTTAGAACAGGTATGCCGACTTGACCTTGCTGTAGGCCTTGCATGAATATAATTAACTTTAATTATCAAATGTCAAACTAATTAACAACCGTGAAATAAGTGGAAATTACGACATATTGTAATGATCATTTTATAACCTGAACACCTTTAAATGCAAATCTTAGGCCTATTCGAGTGTTACAATAAAATTAAATAGCGAACTGAACGTCCTAGCATTAGATTTCATTTTTGTGTGTTATACAACTTGATAATAACAACACTTTGTAATTTTTGATAGCATATAAATTAATATTAACCTTCTACTATTTCAAATTGCAATACAAGTATTGTACGTTTAGAGAATGTTTCAGTTAAGGTTTAGGCGACCCACCCGACCTATATTGTAATCATGGTCAAGTTAGCCGACAATACTTTTATGTCTGGTTGTTTTGGCTTTCTTCGTCACTATACGGTATGATAGCACTGTTCTGGTGGACATTTATTCATAGTATATTACGTTGTGTGGTTCATCGTACCAGTATTACATTCAGTGTATGGTAAAATCATGGAGCTTGAAATATATCTTGGTTGCCTGTTGTACTACTGTGATGTTTTTGATGATCTGCTACAACAGACGTGCGATACGTATGGAGTCTGTTTAGTGCCGTCTCGTCTCCATTCTGAAAGTGACCCGACTGCAGGATTATTAAAGGCCATCATCAAAGTCATGATTTCGGTGGGTGGGGGGAGGTGAGGGGGGCAACTAAGAGTGGGCGCGTGGGAAAACACTTCTCGCCTCGGCGTCACCGGCTAGTGCCGGCGAGAGAGAAAGGAAAGGAAGGGGGATTATGCGAAAGGCGAATTGCGGGGAAGAAAAGAGGAAGTATTCGATTGTAATTCGGTCGAGTTCGGTATCGATCAAGTGCGCAACGGCGGGACGGGTAGGGAGGGAAGGTGCGCGCGCAGCCGGGCTGAGCTTGGCCCAGTGACCCCGTTAACAGCCGCGCCGAGCCGCGACCTACCATCGCGCGCTAGTCCTCTACTGTGTGTCAGTGTGTGGTGTCGTGTATCTTCGGTCAGTGTCCAGTGTGTATATAACCAGTGTATATGTCTTCGGCACTACACAGCAGGTTGCCGCAGCCGCCTTCAGGGTTCCCCTACGATGACGTCATGTCGCCGACATCCTCGTCGTCATCCTCCAACTGTAACTTCTTCTTCGATCCGCCACGGTCAGTTGTGTACGTTATCAGATATGGTGACAGTAGGGCCAAAGGAGGATTTACTGATAGAGTGTTTCGTCGTTAACACTAGTACACAATCAGTCTAGAGTTTCAATTTGAAAAGTTGGATTTGTGAAATTTTGTAATTCATACGTAAGAGGTCAGATATGGTGTGCTGGTTATTATTGAACATAGTAAATGACGTTACTTTTATGAAATGTTAGTTAATTTTACGTAAAGTGCTGTCAAAAGTTTTGATTGAGTGAGAGAACACCCACACAACCACAGAGTAATAAGGTATATACCTTATTACTCTGTGCACACAACACTGCTGCTGTTGGATTGTAAATGAAACCTTTTTACAATTAACGTAACTGCTACTTTCCCCTTTTAAGTGTGCTGCTGCACTTGTGTTTGTATATTTTTAATTAAAAATTCTTTCTTGTTTCCAATTAGGAGATTTGTAATTGCCTTACGATACGTATATTAATAATTGCTATGTAAAAAACATTTGTGTACTCTTAATGTTGTAATAATGTACAGAGTATATATTTATTTATCTAGAAGGAGGTTCCACCACGCTGTGTTATAAGATCTGACTACAGAATCTGGCAGCAACAGCCAGCTGCATACACACACATCCACTCTCCCTCTTCACGTCCCTCCCGACCCTTTGGCAGCAATAAACAAACCGGTCCCACCCAGTCCATTAACACGGACGCAACAGAGCCCGGATTGTGTCAGGTTTTCGTGTGTTTTTGTTTTGTCGGGTACTTCTTCGCTTGTTGTTACACAAACAAGTAAAAAAAATACCTTTGGTGGAGTTGAAACTACAAGCGGTTGATCCGAACTCGATGACGGTGGATCTCAAATTTAATATTACCAGAATTATGTTTACCTTAAAAATTTAAGGTCTACTAGCTACACGAATATTAAACTGTATATTTTCTGAATCGGCAATTTATAGTGAGTCAGTACATATTTGGCAGAACTTTGCCGAGTACTCTTTACGGAAAAAACACTGTGTTTTTATCCATAAATTGAGGATAGTTTGAAACAATATGGAGACATAGCTGAAGCCAGGATAGTCCATTAGTACATCGCCCGTGGGGGCCTCTAAAGAGGGTCGTAAATATGACAAAGTAAACACGTCACCTAATGAACAAGCAACGGCCCTGAGGAAGCCCCGGTGATTCTGACGAAACCTCGGCTCGCGGCGGAGAAACGATTGTGTGAATCCCGCATGAGTGTAGGTGCTGTATCGGTGTTGTGAAACTCTCAAAATGTTCGAACAAAGAGGGCAGTTTTTTCAATTACTGTTTTATACTGTAATAGTTCATAATTTAATTCCGACCGTTAAGAAAAACCGGTTCATAATCTGTACAAAACCCAAGGCATCAGAAACTGTATTATGCTTTAATTTAATAATAATAATTCTATTTTTAAACAGGCTGAACTTATGTAAACACTTTAGAAACCGATTCTGAGCATCGGTTAAAATAATTGTTCATGTTTTTTTAATAAAGTTAAAAAATATAATTGTATTAGGCCGTTCTCAATCCTTGATATTAGTAATACAGTATGCTATTCAAAAATCTCAAATCCTTATGAAGTTTGCATTTTTTTAGTGGGGGTCCCTACACGTTTTAACAGAAACGAATTGTAGCCAAGGATAGGTTTTTAATGAATTTTACCGTAACGTCTATGCCATTTTGCATATGTGAGACATTGCTAGCTATTCCTGTAATAGTGTCGTGGTAAGTACTGCTAGGATTTAAAGCTCAGGAAACTGTTGAAATACTCGTGTTAGTGTAAAGTGAACTTGGTTTTGAACGTTTAATACTAAAGCTTAGTAATAGTAGAGTTTGAAAAGTAATTTTATTAACACCACCAATAACCAAGTGTAAATACGAAGGTCCTACCATTGTTTGGCTCTGTGGCGAGCTATCGGGAAGGTGCTACTTTTGTTTCCGACCACGCACTTCCTTGCGTTTTGACAATGATGCGGGCTTTATCGCCGACACGAGCAACGATTGTCGCAACCGGCGTGACGTCATCACTTGACGCACCGTTAGCGTAATCTCCGGCTTGAGACAGTACTTTGATAACGCACGCGGTCTCAGTAGACCTGGCCGCAAAATTGACACGCGGTGAGGTTTGGTCACGGTATTTTCGTGTTGGCAACACATGGAGTTTGTTATAAACAACATGGAGTTTGTTGGCTAGACACGGAGTTTGTTGGCTAGACACGGAGTTTGTTGGCTAGACACGGAGTTTGTTGGTGAGACATGGAGTTTGTTGTCTACACATTGGGTTTGTTGGCTAGACTTGGAGTTTGTGGTCTATACGTGGAGTTTGTTGTCTACACATGGAGTTTGTTGTCTACACATGGAGTTTTTTCTCGATATGGAGTTTGTTGTTTAGACATGGAGTTTGTTAGCCAGACGGAGTTTTCTTCAATAACGAGCGAGACTTCAGAAAGTTCTGTGTTGTGTTGTGTTTGCAGCTCCCCCCTCGTGTAGAACGAGAAGATAAATAGGGCCCCTCCAACCGTTCGTGATTCACCGCCTCCGGGCGGAAATCTGTTATTACCGCGACGATCAAGTGATTGCCGTACCGATTCCTTGCGATCTACCTAATAATAGGCCTCGGCCGTAGTAAAGCCGTCATTATAAAAATGGTTGCATCAAAATTGCTATTACTCAATGATGGCGGTGCATGGATTTCACTTCTCAAATGAGTGGCTGGTTCTCCTTAAGTTGAATACGTTAAAATATTGTGGAGTTCCGTCAGTTTTTGAATAATCTACGTAGTAGTGTTTTCTTTGCTCTGCTGGAATGTGTCTAAAATGATTGCGTCGTAATTTCTTACTAAGATTTTTCTTTAGCACACGTACCTTATAGTCTCTAAATTAATGTATCAAAGTTCTAAACATCAGTCATTTGCGATTAATGTAGTTTATTTGAAAAAATTTCATAACTATACGATTTATATTATTTAAATTTACCTATTTTGATATGTTCAATGATATTTTGTCTATTAAACGTCTCCGTTACCGGTAGGCCTACACAATAGCATGCTTTATTGGAGTATTTGGTGGCTTATTACAAATATAAAAAATAGTTTAAGAATGCTCATCTACAGTGTGTTACAAAATAAACATTGAGGAAATAAGGAATGATGATCTATCAACTAATAGACTTGGTCGGTAAAGTATCACTAGAGCGTCTGACATTTCTCAGTTTCGTTTCTTTGGGGGGGGGGGGCGAATTTTAATTTTTTTGGTTGATAGTTGAAATTTCAATGTAGGTATATAGAATTATGTTACACCTCACAATTAATAAAGTTGTAATAAAATTAATAAAAACAATTAGAACTTAGTTTAAACACTGGTAATGGGATCCAAGGGGGGAGATGATAGGAGTAATACCCTGACGAACGTGGAGAAGGATGTTGTTGTGGACGTCCGGCTCGAAGTTGCGGTGATCGGTCTATCTAGAAGGCTGTAAATCTGTGATAAGCCGGACCAAGACAAAGGCAGTATAATGGAGGCTGTCCCAGATAGATAGCCACTGCCCAGTGACAATAACGCGCTGTCAGTCCGTTCACAGTTGCGTCATCCCAGTTCTCTGCTTGTTACAGCTTTTGTTGTATCACATCTCTGTCTCTCTCTCTCCATGTCCCTCCTTCCCTCCCTCTCTCTTCTGTACACCACGTATAGGAGGAGTGTTTGTGGCCAACCTGCAGATAGTTGGCGTTCATTGGAAAAACACAAGACCACCAAGAAGCAATAATATACAACAACAATGGGCGGTATTAAATCCAATATTTATTCAAATTAACACTTTGTAGTTTTGGAAGCGTCAGTAATGTATCAAAACTAATTGGGTAGTTGTCAAAAGTACACTCTTGTTGTTGACAATGAAAGTAATTAAGCGCCAGGAAAATCCTTCTTTGCTGACAAAGTGTTGTTTGTCTAATAAATTCCCATTGCTGTAAGCGCACTATCCTTGTTTACTCTTTGGGGAAACTCGAAATTTACAAAAGTATTTTGATATACATACCTGCCATCCAGTTTGTTTTCAAGAGAGACGGAAATCCTTTATTAAGAATCTTTGGTGGGGCAGTTGTTCAGGGAAATTTGTACGAATAATGATAATGTTCGTTAATTGATATAACAATAGTTTTACTAATTGGACTCTCCAAGTTTGACAAGCGGTGAGTCTGAATTTTTAACATTTGAGACGATTTATATAAGTTTATTTGCTTATATAAAAACAGCACTTTAATTGGATGATTATATATTTATAACTTTATTGCGTACGTTTTTAGGTTTGTAACGGGTATAGGCCTAGCCTGTAACCTAAATCAAACTTTTACAATTAATAATAAATTCGAATAATCCCGAGAATAATATAATACAATAAATATTATTTTCTATTAATAATAAATCTAAATGAATAGGAACCAAACCGACAATTTAATTGCTTAGTTAAAGTTATCATTCTCATATTTGAGAATAATCAAATTTCAAATTTATTATGAAGGTTAGTTGTGCATTTGTGACATAGTCCGTCACTGACAGTTTTTGTAACCTCAAACAACATAAGAATCTCGAATAAAGCGGTCATAATTTAATAAAACTCGATAGTTCCTCATCAACATCAACAAAGAAACAAACGGCAAAACGCGCGTGCCACGATTTGGCTAACGTAAACGGGTAGCGACTCTCAAACGCAAAACCGCGGGAACGCAAAATTCGAGTGGGTTGTTAGAATTCGAGTGGATCATTTTATTTCGACCAGAAAAACGGAAAAAATTTCCGTTTTGAAGGTATCACTTTTCCCTCTCTGCGCTACTGACTCGGAGTTTGGGGAAAGAGAGAGTCTTCTTCCTCGACCTCTTGATGATGTAGTACGTTGTGAAACAGTTTTCAAAATTTTTCAATTATTTTAATCAGTCTTTTTTCAATGTGATCCAAATTTAAATTTTTCAATTATCTGAGGACCGCCGTGTCGCCATCATGGGGCCATTTGGTTTTGATGTTATATGTTTAAGAGTATTTAAACCTTGATCAACATTTTTAACTAATCAGACTCTAAATTTTAACTGCTAGGGAGTAGGGGTATTTTCTAATTAATTATTTCAAGCTAATTGGATTTTGTGTTGTAGGATGTTATTTTTAAGCATAGCCATAATTTCATTTTCATCAAAATCATGTTTCATTAGTATTAGTTTTTATTCAAATAAATCTAAAATTTGTTTCTATCAAAATTTTATTTTCATTTTACCACACATAGCTGCCCTACGCCGCACGCACCCATTGTAAAACGGACCTGTAAAGACAAAGAGTCTAAAGCTAATATATTTTTCACAAAAACCTATCTTGTTACAATTTTCTATTTTATATGTAACGTATCCGTTACAAATGGCACCCAGCAAACGTGGGGCAGCTAAAAGTGGTTTAGCTTAATAATTGTGTAGGGGTTTTCTAATTTGAAATTGACTAAATCAAAAATTTAAAAATGATGGATCAGAACTTAGAGAATATTGACAATTCGGACAGTAGTAGTGAGATGACGCTCTAGCTAGCTAATAGGCCTAGATCAGACAGCTCTTTGGCTAATGCGAATAATGTTGAAAACGGTGGTAGGCCTAGATTAGAACTGATGCATATCAGCAATTGTTGTTTTTTGATGACACAACTCAATGACAAATTTGATGGGATTAAATAACAAGATGGATGAGGTAAAAACGATATTTATAACAAGTTGGATGATCTATAAACCGATATTTATAGCAAAATGGATGACGTTTTCAAACATGACACAAAAAATTGAACAAAAATTAAACACAAAAAATTGAGAACATTCAAAGTGAATTGAAGGGAGAGGATTAAAGTTGTGGGGAAGAAGTTGAAACTAAAATTGCTAAAGTCAATCAAAAATTCGATCAAGAGGTTTCACAGATTAGTTTCTCGGGTTGATGAGATAGTAAATAAAATCGATACACATGCAACGGAGATACTGAGCATAAAAGATTATGTAGGGATGAGTGAAAAATACTAAGGTAGGGCTAAACGGGGAAGAATCTAAATCAAATTTAAAAAGGAATCAGACCTACTAGTTGAGTCAAACAAAGTTCAGACCACTGTGAAAAGCGTAAAAATGGAGGGTAGCGGTCTTAATCAACAACCGGCTTGTAATATTATGGCGGAACTCTATTTGACCGAGTTTGATGAGGGTAATGATAGGACTCACCCTATTGAATTTTTTGAAATTGGCTGAAAAATTTACTAATAGTAATCAAGAACACTGGGAAACAAAACTTTTGTATATTGTATTGTAAAATACTTGAAGGGGGAAGCATCTGAGTGGGCTCGGAGAACATTGACAAATGGGAGAGTTTTGAACAATTTAAAAATGATTTCAAAAAGAGATTTGGGGCATTACTAAACAAAAAGATTTTGAAAACAAATTGATGGGTAATTGGGAATTTTTGTGAAGGTAAAACCGATTTGACAAACTGATGTGCTTGGGTATTTTGACATAGCAAAGAAATTGTACAAACCAGATGGATAACCTTACGTTGTTGGCTTTATTTGTCGACATTTGCCGCCGCCACACATAAGTGCCAGTCTGGCAATTCTACAATCCCTTGCTGGTAGGAAGGGAAGAACTAGAAGTAGTATTAAATCAGCTCAGTTATGTAAAGCCTTTCAAAAAAGAAAGTTTCAGGGATACATACAACACTAATCATGAAAATGGAAATAGACAAAAAACATACACAGGAAGGCCAACACAAAACTTTCATGACAGTACCAAGGACAGCAGTATAGGCCAAATCATGAGGCCAACAGGGCAGTAAATACCACACAATTTTTCTCATACCAACAATGGGTAGGGCCACACTAATGGGAATCATTTTGAAAGGAATCGGGAAAATAATAGGGGATACAACAGACCGAGGGTTTCAGAACATTCGAGGTAGGGGAAATTACAGGGGTGGACCAAATTACCGGGGGGGACACAACTATAGGGGGACACAACTATAGGAACATTCAGAAAACTTTGATGGGCCTAGGAAATTGAAAATGGTCAAGATTGACAACCAACCAACAATTCCAGGGGGAAATAACTCGGAACTTAAATTTTGACGAAAGACCAAAAATAAACAACTTTGAATTTGAATGATAGCGATAGTCAGTTTTGTAGACTATCAAACAAAATTTTTGCAAATGGATACAGTCCAAAAAAAAACCCTGGTGGTAGAACATAATAGGACATTGTGTGGGGGGTCAAACGATTAAACAATTTATATGAGCAGGTAAAAATACATTCATCAAGTTTATCTGAAAACCTAATGATTTTTATTGGTAAAAAATGACATTCTAAAAAGTAATTCACTTGAGCAAATGAAAACTGACATGAAAGATTTTAGTTGAATACCTAATTAAATTGTAATAAGAAATTAATCATCATTTTGACTCTCCAATTCCGAAAGTCCAAGATTGGTATTAGAGAATTGGTAGCAGAAGGTTAAAGATTTTAACAGGTTCATACGGGCATTAGACAATGGTGGGGATACAATCAAAATTCATTCCAATTTGTCACACCACACTTTGTTGATCACAATTGAGTTGGAGGTGTAATTTTACAAAAAATTTTTTTGAACAAAACATCAACTTTGGGGGAAAAACATTTGCTGATTTGGTTATCTGAATCATTGAATACTTGATGGGTTGAAACTTTTAAAAGAAAGCATTGATGAGTTTTTTCAATCAAACTAATGAAGAGTTGAAAGGGGTTGTGCAAAGTAACCAGAATCAAATCATTATGGATCAAAATATAGCGGATGATTTTTTAGATGAAAGCAACTACAATGATGGAGTAAATGCGTGATATGCAGTCTTTCAGTCTTTACCAGAAATTGATATTGGTATTGAGGGGTGGAGGGGTAAAATACAAGTGTTTAGTAGATTCAGGTAGTCAAGCATGTATAATGTCAGATGAATTCTATAAGAAAATAAAAAATCAAGTGGGGTAACAACATTTCAGAGCTAACCTATTAGTAATCTGTCAATTATAGGTGTTACAGGAGTCAGGTCCAAAAGAATAAATGTTTCAAATAAGACTAGAGGTAAATATTGGTGAACAAGTTGTCCCAATAACATTTTTAATTGTTCAAGGACTAAATAAATTGAGTTGATACTTGGTTGTGACTTTTTCAGCAATCTTTAAGGCTGTACTAAACTTTGATACCAATACTTTATGCTATAGACATGACGGGAAATATCTAGAGACTAAATTAGTGTATAGAAATGGTGAAGAATTTGTGGGGGGGGTTAAGAATAATACATGTTAACAGAATAACTTGTATAAAGATGAAAATGAAATAGACAATACTTTATCGAATTTAAATCCATTTTTTGAACACGAATCAAATCAAGTAGGCCTAGAACAAAAAAATTACTAAGATCAAATATGAATCCGAATCAGAAGCAATTGAACAAAAGGTTAGTAGACAGAATAAGTGAATTAGAGGCAGATAATGTGAGTATTAAGGATGAGGAATAGAATTATTAAGAGTGGGCTACTCTTTGAAAATAAAGAAGTTTTTTCGGATCAACCAGGTGTGTCAAAGGATACACGGCAAAGCTGAATGTTAAAAGTGAAGTCCCATATATTGGCAAGTCTTATCCGGTTCCGTTCAGTAAAAGAAAATCTGTAGAGGAAGAACTAGAAAGACTGAAACAACAAGATATTATAGAAGAGTCAAATAGTCCCTTTTTTCTAATCCCTTAGTATGTTATAAAGAAAGATTTGAGTATTAAGATTGTGCTTAGACAGTAGGAAATTAAATTCGTACCTCTTGTTCCGGATAGACAAAGTACAGAAAACAACTGTGATATATTTTCAAAAAATTTATGGGAGTTAAATATTTTACAAACATAGATTTAAACGCAAGATTTAACGCAAGGGTTTTTCAAACTCGATCAAACTCGATAAAGAATCTAGAAAAAATTTGTAGCTTTCACATTCAACGGAAAGAATTTGCATTTAAGCGATTACCATTTGGTTTGAATGTAAGCACGGCTCATTTTACTAAAGCGATGAATAAAATTTTGGGCCATGAGTTTAGCAATTTCGTAACTTGTTACGTTGATGACATTCTAATTACGTCCAGTCCAGAACTTTTTTGGAACATTTAGATCATATCGATAGAGTACTGAAAAGACTGCATGAGTGTGGAGTGACTGTTAAACTTAAAAAAATCAGATTTTTTGAAACAGGAAGTAAAGTTTTTAGGTTTTGTTCTTAGTAAAGATGGGGATAAAGATGGATGAGGATAAAGTTGAAAAGATAAAAAAATTTTCCAACCCCAAAGAACTTAAAAGAACTGCAATCGTTTTTAGGTTTATGTAATTATTACAGAAAATTTCAGAAGAACTATTCAGGATTTGACGGGTCAGTTTGGTGACATTTTGAGTTCTAAAAGTAAATGGTTTTGGTATAAGACAAAACAAAATCTGTTTGAGAAAAAATAAAAAGAAACATTTTTAGACTCAGTTATGTTACATCATCCAAATTGAAGTAGGGCATTCTATTTAAGTACAGATGCATCAGACATCAGTGTGTCCAGCCATTCTTTATCAAGTAAATGATCAGGGGGAACATGAAGTGATAAGTTTTGCAAGTAGGACTCTTTTAGCAACAGAGAAAAAATTATAGCATAACAGAAAAAGAATTATTGGCTGTGGTCTTTGCTTGTAAAAAATTCCGATCTTATATTATTGGACATTTTCAAGTAATTGTTCGTTCAGACCACAAGGCATTATCTTTCCTTTACAACCTGTAGACTATCTCATGGTAGAATTTTGAGGTGGAGTTTGGCATTACAAGAATACAATCTCACTATTGAGTACATCAGCGGAAGGCAAAATATTCCCGCTGACATTCTTTCAAGAGTAACGGACGAAAATTATAAAAATCCAGTTGAAAGGAATTCGGTAATGGTTTTACAAAATAAAATTGAAATTGAAGTTAGCGATAGGAAGATTAAACCAATGTTCAGAAAATATAGAAGAAAAACAAAGGAGTGATGATAAATTTGGGGGGCCTATTTTTACTAAATTGGAGGGTAATGATCAACAAATAAAAAGATCAATTTGTTATTCATAATGGAATACTTTTTAAGAAAGATTTAAATGATTGTGATAGTTTTAAAGTCTGTATACCAAAAGCAATTCAATCAGAATTAATTCAATTTACACATTTGGAAATATGGTCATTTGGGGGGACATAAAATCTATTTAATACTAAGGGAGTATTGTGTTTTTCCTAAGATGGAACTTTCAGTAAAGAATCAGTTAAAATGTTGTCAATTGTGTCAATGTGCCAAACACACCACTGTTAAATCAATAGGATTTTTACAACCAATAATTCCTAAAAAATTGAAAGATATAATCTCAGTTGACTTGATAGGAGAATTGCCTGTAGGAAGAGGAGGTGTAAAATACATATTTGTTGTGGTGGATTTGTTTTCTAAATTTGTGAAGTTGTATCCGGTCAAAAGAGCTGCTAGCCGAGTATTACTAAATAAATTGATCAATGAATACATACCTGAGGTAGGTGAGATAGGTAGTGTTTTGTCCGATCATGGCTCGCAGTTCACTAGTAATTTATGGTATAATACCCTTAGAGACTTAAACATTAAAACTATTCATAGTTCTGTTTGGCATCCAGCCTCCAAATCCAGTTGAAAGGGCTAATAAGGAAATTACTAAAATATGCAGGATATACTGCCATGGAGAAAACATACTAAATGGCCATTAGTACTAAATTTCATTGAAAAGTGTTTAAATCATTCCGTGCATGAGACCACGGAAAGAAATCCCGTTTGAACTAATGTTTGGTAGGAAAGATAGGAATTTTTTACAGGATATGGTTCAATTTCCCAAAGAGAAAAGAATGTTAGCTGACTATCCAGGTTAAAATAAGATTAGTCAAAGATAGACTAGTTTCAAAAAGGGGAAAAAAGGAAAAGAAAATTTGATAATAAGGTCAAACCAATTAGATTTAGTATAGGAGATGAAGTTCTAGTAAAAAACACATTATCTGTCTGACAAACTTGACAAGAAAATTAAGAAGTTCTTTCTGCTTTATGAGGGCCCGTATAGGGTGTCACAAATAAAAATTGGAAAACGCATATGTTGTGGTCAACGAAGATGGTGGTGTGATAGGAACATTTAATGTAACACAATTAAAAAAAGTTTTATCGAAATTTGGTTTAGTTCAAACAAAGATGGGGGGTTAAAACAAAATGGGTTTCGTGATTTTTATTATTTTCCTTTGTAGCTTTTTCCCCTCCCTTCGAAAGATAAAAAAGTCTTACAAAACTGAATAAAATGGCATGGCTGGATTTTGTACGATTTGACGGCCATGGGACAAATAAATGTCAAAAACCACATATCACACACAGTTAGGTTTCTGGGTGGTTAACACAAAAAACATACTTGAAAATATGATTTCAAGACAACAGTACAAGGTACACGATCACACACAGTTATTGTTTCTGGGTGGTCAACACAAAAAACATACTCATCTAAGACGATTGAAGTCAACTTACAGTACAAGTTACATAATCACACACAGTTTATTGTTTTTCTGGGTTTGTAAATAGTTAAAAGTGTAAGATTCATAACAAATTATTAAATATGATTGGATTGAATAGGAGAATGACATTCAAGTAAGGAAACGCAGTTTATTTAAATTGAAACTACAGTAAATTCTAAAGAAAAGAAAGAAGAAGAGAAAAGTAAAAGCACAAAAAGACTAATTAAAATATTTATTATTGAAATAATGTATTGTTTTTCTGATGAGTTAGTTTATTTTGTTGTACGGATAAAATAATAATAATAATAATGAAGTAGTAACATGGGGGATACTGAGATGATAATAATAATAAAGCAAACTGGGGGGGTATACTGGTATAAAAGTAATTATTCTTAAAGTAAAATGTTAGAGGTAGGTCAAGTAGGCCTGTTTAATAGTTAATATGATAATGATAGATAGAGGGGTAGTGTAAAATACACTGAACAAAGGCTAAAGGTGAAGGATATATTGTGAATGGAGTGGATAAATAATAGTAGAGAATAGGAGTGGAAATTGAGAGGTTGGGAACAATTTTAAAAGTGGAATGGAAAGTAGGAGTTACAGGATAATGTATGAAATAGAATTGAGCCAATAAAATAAATTCAAAAGTCAGTACTAAATTAATTAATTCAGAGGGGGGAATGAATAAAAAGGAAATATATTAGGCTAGTAAATATTTGGTTTAATAATCATTTAATCAAACTTATAATAATGAATGAAGTGCAATGGACACTTAAAAGGGATTTTACTGTGCGAAATGGGTATTTTATGGTATGAGGAAGTTAGGAGAATATTGTATTAAATGAATACAAATAAATGAGTGTGAGAAGAAAAGAATTCAGCTAATATATAAAAAAAAAAAAAAAAAACTCAAAACAAAGGGACAAAATTGTATTATTATGACTTGGGGGGTTGCAAAGGAATTCATTAGTTAAAAAAATTGGTAATTAATTAAATAAAAGGTGATAACTATTAGATAGTGCGTTGAAGTAAAATAGTACAAACAAATAGGTAACAAGGAGGGTAAATAAAAATAAACTACAAAATAGACGGGTTATAATTGTTATAACCTCGATTAAATAATAACGGGTTATAATTATTATAACCTCGATTAAAATAAACAAAACAAAAATATTTCAATTATGCAAGATTATTACAAAGGATAAATAATTAAATACATTTTTACCATTTATTGTGTATAATTTCTAAAAAAAAAGGAGAAGAGAAACAAATTTTATAAACTGTGTGGAGAGATTGTTGTTAGTTAATTATGAATGAATTTGTTAAGATGAAAAATGCTGAGAATGAATTTTTATCTAGTAACAATAGTAGTAATAATTTATTTGAAAAAATAATGGTTCATATTTATGTTATGTTGATTGTTTTTGACTTAGTTGTAAGAATAAATAATGTAGGTACTATTTGTGAAAAACTTTAATTTTAAATATTAAGAAATGTTTAGTGTAAGATGTGAAAGTGGGTGTGCGCGAATATCACAGGTAAATCACAACAATTAAATCACCAAAGCAACTGGACTTGGACACTTTTAAAGTCATGGTGTGTTTTTTATGAATCTACAACAAGTATGGACACTTGAAGTCATGGTGTGCTTTTCTTTATGTCTGAAAATAAATCTAAGGACACATGAGTTTGAAGAAGTTTTTGTCAGTGAATATGAGAATGGTGTTTAAAATGGAACATTTTAAAAGCATTGGATGTGAGAAAAGTCAAAAAAACGTTTGGATCAGTTCACTGCAATAATACAATTCACTTTGGAAACAAGTGATGAAATAAAAACTGTTCTCCCAGAAGGAAATAGAAATGTGGAAAGGCAAGAACTTTTAATCAAATTCAACTTCCAATGGTGATGTTTAAATGAAGTAAATGTGGAAAGGCAAGAACTTTTAATCAAATTCAACTTCCAAAGGTGATGTTAAATGAAGTAAAATGTGGAAAGGCAAGAACTTTTAATCAAATTCAATTTCCAAAGGTGATGTTTAAATGAAGTCAGACAGATAAAGTGCTGGGCCAATAAATAAATGTGGAAAGGAAAGGCAAGAACTTTTAATCAAATTCAATTTCCAAAGGTGATGTTAAATGAAGTCAGACAGATAAAAGTGCTGGGCCAATAAATATGGAAGCTGTGATAACACACCATGACTGTAAGTCTATGAATTAAGAAAGTAAACTGTGATAACTTAGCCTGTAGGACAATAGCAAAACTTAAAACTTCACAAAATTTTAACTTTAAGTAAAAAATTTGTTCGTCAAGAAGCATGAAGAAAAAATTTGTAATATTAGATTTAATTAACAGTTGTTTGTTCTTCAATTTATTTGTTTTTGTTGTTCGGATTGTTTAATATGTATATCTTTGTTATTTTAAATCATTCACTGTAAAAGTTTTTAATGAGTAAAATTTTGTAATGAAAATTTTTCAATTTTACCACAAAATTTGGGGGGTATCTGTAACGGGTATAGGCCTAGCCTGTAACCTAAATCAACTTTTTACAATTAATAATAAATTCGAGAATAATATAATACAATAAATAATATTTTTCTATTAATAATAAATCTAAATGAATAGGAATCCAAACCGACAATTTAATTGCTTAGTTAAAGTTATCATTTTCTCATATTTTGAGAATAATCAAATTTCAATTTATTATGAAGGTTAGTTGTGCATGGTGACATAGTCCGTCACTGACAGTTTTGTAACCTCAAACATAAATCTCGAATAGTAAAGCGGTCATATTTAATAAAACTCGATAGTTCCTCATCAACATCAAAGAACAAAGCTAAAACACGGCAAAACGCGTGCCACGATTGGCTAACGTAACGATTTACTCTCATTGGAGGGTTAGCGACCCCGCGGGAACGCAAACTCGTTCTCTGCGCACCGAATTCGAGTGGGTTGTTAGCCAGAAGTAAAAGCGGATCATTTTTCGACCAGAAAAACGGAAAATTTCCGTTTTGAAGGGTATCACTTTTCCCTCTCTGCGCTACTGACTCGGAGTTTGGGGAAAAGATGAGAGTCTTCTTCCTCGACCTCTTGATGATGTAGTACGTTGTGAAACAGTTTTCAAAATTTTTCAATTATTAATCAGTCTTTTTTTCAATGTGATCCAAATTTAAATTTTTCAATTATCTGTGAGGACCGCCGTGTCGCCATCATGGGATTTGGTGAATATGTTTAAGAGTATTTAAACTTTTTGATCAACATTTTTAACTAATCAGACTCTAAATTTTAACTGCTAGGGGAGTAGGGGGTATTTTCTAATTAATTATTTCAAGCTAATTGGATTTTGTGTGTTGTAGGATGTTATTTTAAGCATAGCCATAATTTCATTTCATCAAAATCATGTTTCATTAGTATTAGTTTTTATTCAATAAATCTAAAATTTGTTTCTATCAAAATTTTATTTTCATTTTACCACACATAGCTGCCCTACGCCGCACCCATTGTTAAAACGACCCTGTAAAGACAAAGAGTCTAAAGCTAATATATTATTTCACAAAACCTATCTTGTTTACAATTTATTATAATGTACGTATCCGTTACAGGTTAGGCACTAAAATCACAATATTATTGAATGTGGCAGTCCAAAATTGAAGTAACACTACTATATTCATGAAATGATTAAATTAACTAAATTATTACTGTCAGGAAACTACCAAAATAACGTAATCGTAACTCTTGAAAACATACGCTTCCTTGTATTGTAACATGTTTATAAAGTATAAGCTAGAATTTATTGCTAACGTAGGTTATTAATTAAATTATTCGACTGTGTAAATTAAAAAAGTCAGGCTAAAGTACAAGTCGAACGAGTGCAGGCATGATATGAAATATGATTTATGGTGATTTGTTAAACCGGCATAAGACTTTCGCCACTTATATAGTTTCCTATGCACCGTTTTCTCCCAGTGCGACCTCGCTGTTGCCTTTATGTCCATCGTTAAAGTGATCCGACAGTACGAACTGAGCGCTACAAATAATCGCAAGCCAGTATCGAAATCGATGTAGGTTGTAGGATTGTGGTTCAAAGAGTGGCAAAGAAGCAAATTTGTCGCCCACCCATAAGGTAAAATCTCGTAATAATAATTGTATCAAACTTTGAACTTCTTATTTAGAGTGATGTGGAAGGAATATGCTCCACTACACTCGTTTGGATATCGTATATATTAAGAGTTTGCACGCTGTGAGGTTACGTTATAATGCAGTTTTTATACAACCTTTTTGTAACCGGAATCAATATGTCATGAGTTGAAATGTGGAAGAGACCAGAACCACGTGGGTGTTGGCTCAACGACAGGAATTGACATGCCGAGGCCGACCCCGACTGTCGTAGTTGTCCTGCTTCTCAAGTCGATATAAATAACGACATAGTCCGTCGAATGTACTCTCAAATTCGCAATTGGATATCTGTGTACGAGTTACTGGAGCAATTGTCCAGTAGTAACTCGCAATATCAGTAACTCGTGCCGCGCCACAATGGCCGTTACTACTAATTTAAACCAACACTTCTAGTAGGACTCGTCCTCGTTGTGAGTATTTTGCAGGTCGGAAAAAATTTCGTGTTTCACTATACTATTTAAAACTTCGGCCATCCGCTGGTCTCTGTTACTTACTCACTCCTAGTAAACAAGAGCAGAGCGGCCTGTCGAGAAAGTAGTCTAGGTGTAGTGAGTGCACAAGGACAGTTCTGTCCTGCGGAGGACTCCCATGAAAGTCCGCGTCCACTTCCAGCACCGGTGGTTTCCGTTATGTCTGCAAGTGAGCGTCGAGCGCGGCGGTGCGTTGGTGGGGGCCCTACTCTTGCTCGTACAGTGGTCGCCGGTAGACTTTCCGTATGTCAATAATAGCACCAGAATGTCCAGCTCAGATTAGGGGTTCTAACGTACGAGAGAGGGTATCGCTGTTCCGGTGGAAGTTCCGTTACCTTGGGGTTGGTCACTCTCCTATGTGCCGTCAGTCTTACCACAGGAGGAGAAGAAGTGCAAGCACACATTGACGACATGTGCTTGACGACATCACAATCGACGCTTCTGCTAGGTCCGGCAAGTAGTCAGTCAGCTGTATGCTTGGGTGTTGTGGTGTTAGCTAGTATGGTGTAATCGCGAGTGTAAACAACGACAATGTGATGTTAGCTGTTAAGATAGTTAAACTCATTGTTCTGTAAGCCTATTCACTTGTAACACTATCTTTGTTTACACTTATCTGCTTCGATCGATTTTAAAACAATGATTTTGTTATCTTCCCCCCCCCCCAAAACAATTAATGTATTGTGCAATTTATTCTACAAAAAGTTGAGAAGCGTATTTTTCGAAAATCAACAATCTTTGATGATCTAGTTGAATCAAATCCAGTCAAGGCCACGTAATGTCACTTTGTGTATTGAGCAACTAATTCATTATTTATTCATCAGTTAAATATTGATTTTGATCCACTTCGCAATTGAATATGTCATGAGTGTAGTAGTTATTCAAATGTCCGCCTCTCTGTTTGAAAACGAAAGTCACGTGTGTCGCACAACGTGGTCCGGTTGCTGGTAGGTTGGACGCGGCCTCAATCACTGCTGTATACATAAATACAACTGTCGTGTGTCAGGGGCGTGCCTAGCGTTTGTGCTTTGGGGGAGGGGGCCAGTTACAATTTGACACCAAATTGTGTGTAGCTATAAATTCACATAATAATAGTTTCATAATAATCTGGTGTCAGAAAATTACCTAGGAATACAGTTTTAAATGAAGAATTTTATATTTTATACAAAACATACAGCGTATCTTTTGATACAATATTTAGTTTATCCATAAGCATCTGTTGTGTTGATTTTTATTAAGGGGAGGGTTTAGGGTACAAAAGAGGCCCGTTTCTAATTTGGCATACCCTTAGTTACTACATTTTTCACAAACAAATTAGAAAATTTTGTTTTATTTAGTCTCTTTCTCCTGTTAAAGTGGTGAATGGAGGTAGTATTGAAAGTTTAAGGAATTGGTGAACAAAGTGGACCAGTTGCAAAATTTGGCATCTCTTTAGTTACTTTATTGTTCATAAATATATATACAAAAATCGTTGTATAATCCTAGTGTTATAAAGGCCTTGGTGTGGTATGATTTGAAGTTGTTGGAGGAGATACGTGTAAAGTACAACAGTCCTTAATTTTCAGACTCCTCAGTCATACTGTTGTTCACGTTGTATGCGAAAATTGTGCACAGTCTGGTCGTATCTAGGGCATATACGTTGTTATTAATGAAGGTGTATGGGTTTGCGCACAAAGTGGACCAGTCGTTATATTTCTGTCTCTTCAGTCATACTGTTGTTCACAAATAGCCTGTATGCGCAGTTGTGCACAGTCTGGTCCTATCTAGGGCATATACGTTGTTATTAATGAAGGTGTATGGGTTTGCGCACAAAGTGGACCAGTCGTTATATTTCTGTCTCTTCAGTCATACTGTTGTTCACAAATAGCCTGTATGCGCAGTTGTGCACAGTCTGGTCCTATCTAGGGCATATACGTTGTTATTAATGAAGGTGTATGGGTTTGCGCACAAAGTGGACCAGTCGTTATATTTCTGTCTCTTCAGTCATACTGTTGTTCACAAATAGCCTGTATGCGCAGTTGTGCACAGTCTGGTCCTATCTAGGGCGTATACGTTGTTATTAATGAATGTACAGAGGGTTTGTGTGCGAAGCGGACCTGTTTTTTTTTTTTTTTTTTTTTCATACCGTTCACAAAGTTTGCACGGTCTGGTTAGGTCAGGGGCATATACATTGTTACTAATGAAGGTGTATGGGGTTTGTGTACAAAGTGGACCGGTCATTAATTGGGGCGTATGCATTGTTAGTAATGAAAGTATTGCTCATTTCGTCAACCTCTACGTTATCCATAAATATATGGACAGATGTGTAACTGAACATATCCTACAAGGAATGTATGTAGCGTTAGCAGTAGAGGGGGGAGTGACTCGTGTCTTAATAATTTACTATTGCTGTCTTGTGTCAATCCTCGGTAACTCACACCACTGCGCGATGGTAATGTAGAGTACAATAGCGCTTAGCTGAGTTACGCAACTCGGTTTCACAGTTGTATCGTTGTCACTGGGCGGGTATAGCTGGTCATTAGGGCAGCCATACAGCGCCTTTATGTGTGTAGTCACTAATTAGTTGTAATGAGGCTCGCGTTCGACTAACGATTGTTAGGTTAGTCATTCTGAACAACCGAACGTCCTTTTTCATCATTCGGTTTTCTTATATATTTGACTTTTTTAAATTTAAAATACTTTTAAATTTTTTGAAATTAAATATCACCAACTGGTATGTAGTACTGATTAATCGCTAAAATATAATTTATTGTTGGAAGTAAATTTATTTGGATTTCAATTCTGCTGACGCGTTTGACCAGAATGGGAACTGGTTCGATTCGAATATTTTGTCGACATCGCGTACAAATCGATAGCATATTAGCAATGAAATGCGCTGGCATCGAATCAACCCTAACCCGGACACATGCAGTAGCAGCAGCCTTGTCTGTCGTTGACGAATGTGGCGTCACAGTACAGCCTTGGTGCCTTGACTTCTGTGTTTATAACGGCGTGGCCCTGCCAAACTGACCGATGCATTATAGCCGCATTACGGCGCATGTCAGCTGTCTCTCTCTCTGTCAGTCTAGCTTCAGCTCGTACGTACTCTATACGAGGGTGCAGCAAAGAAGACAGTTGGGGGCGTAGCTCCTACGGCCCGCCACTTAGCCTCGTCCAATCATAGTTGTGCTGCGTTGTCAAACTGTCCTCCCGCTTGACACACTGAGATTCACTCGTGACGTACTCAATCATTAACATTGGCGCTCCGAAGTGAGAGCTGTTCTTAATCAGATGCTATATAGAAAAGGAGCCTGAAAAGACTTACGTTTTGGCAATAAATAATTTCTCTAGCCCCGAAATTAAGGTAATTATATAAATATGTTTATATTAACCCTTATACTGCCACTCTATATGTTTACGTAAAACGTTTTCTAACTTAAATCTTGTATTGTCAGACGAGTTAAATATATAAACAAATTAATGTCCATATGTTGTATCAGTTCACAATGTTATATTATTCCGATAAAAATATGACGCGAAAATATTATTACGTGCTGTATTTTTATAGGTATTATAATGATTAGTCATACTCCTTGTTATTAATGATTTTGTCTAACTTTTTTTATTAAGAAGAACAAAAATAAACATTTCACCGCTTCTCCTGGTTGTAGAGTAGGTTGGGTCGAGTAACTGCTGTAGACCGAGTTCGACATGAGAGACAACCGTCTGATTCAATATTGAGATTTTAAATATTAGATATATCGCTATCGTTACTTTCGTACTCGAGTTTATACAATTGTTATGCTATCTCGGAGAGAACTAATTAAAGTATACAAGATTACAATTGTGCCAATAATGTAAGCCAGTCTGGGGGGGGGGGGGTCAAGACAACTGATTTTCCCAAAGTGGGCAGAAGTAAGGCCTGTTTTTGTTCCTTAAAAGGTTCTTGACCCGTATATGTGTTGAGAACTATCTTTCACCAGTAAATGTCAGTAATACTGTACTATTTAAATAATAATAATCGTTTACTAAAAAGGTAATTGAAACAATTACAAATCAAGGGGGTCCGGACCCCTTGGAACCCCTCGCTGGCTACGTCCTTGCAATTGTGAAACTTAATGCGGTGTCTCTAAAATTACCAGCTGGGTTTGTACACTTCAACGTAAGCTACTTAATACAATATTTAGATATTTCTACCAAGTGGATAAATAATAGTAATTACTGTTGCAATAATCTAGAGTCACTGTCCCCTGTTTTACGGCAGCAGTCGGTACCTTGCTCGCACAGTCGCGTGGCCGTGGCGTGCTCAGCCTGCCTCTCCTGACAGACATCCCTCTTGAACACAATTCCATCTCTTCCTGTCTCGTTTCCCAACTTATATCGCTTTGCATCAAGTTTGCTAAAAGGAAATAGGCTACATTGACGAGGGCATGATCGTGTTAAACTGTTGTACTACAGAACTTTATAGGGACAGAAGTGCTGTTTCATTATAGTTACGCGCAAAGTGTATTCAAAGGTACGCGTAATAAAATTAACCTCTTTCTTAAAAAAACTACTTGAGATCCTGCTAACATTCGGATCGCCCCCTCCCCCCGACCACTAAAAATAGAAATGATAGGTCCGACTGCCTTTAGCAAAAATATTTTTTTAATGGATTGAGTGTTACTTTATATTCTACACGCTCACTTTACCAGAAATCTGTAAACTAGAGTCATGGAAAAGGGATTCAAAGGTATCAAAAAAACTTAAGAAGGTGAAACTAAAGTTTGTACAATTGACATTGGCAAATGCCTAAAGCGCTATCATACCTGTAAATTATACATCAGCAATAATAAATTTTAAAAATAAATTGAACAACCGTACTTATTTGGTTAATTTATTTTGATGTAGTAGGTAATTTACTTCTTAAAGATGCTTTTTACCCCTAGACAATCCATGGTACCTTTATTTACGATTACTATTGTTACTGATCAAATGTTCAATTTAAACATTTGTTTGGTTATTTTAACTCGTTAAACTTGATCTTGATTCGAATTAACGCTTACCCTTATTTTCACACTCTTAGTGATAAAGCTGCTTAGGCATTTGTATAGTTTATTATCTATAATTGTTGTGACTTCGATATTGGCGAGAAAACGTGATTATGTCACAACGTTTCGAGAATTGGAATCTATCCTCTTCGTCAGGTGGGGGCACTTAGGCGTTAGGTGTTTAGCATTGCTGTCAGCATTTTGAAAGACAGACAGTCTGAATCGGCCGTGTAGTGTCTGGTACAGAAAAATGGATAGTCGAGGAGCGACGACCGTGGACTTGACCCCGACTGTTGACCGCGTCAATCATCTAGTCACCACAATCGACCATCGACCGTTCTCCATCACATCACGGTCTGATCCATTGTCAGAGCTCGCCATAGTCATCCATCCAGTGTCACGGTCTAGCGTGGTATGGTGCTGGTGCTGGATCAACACGGATCATTTCATCTTTTGTTTTTTATCTTTATTGGATAACACTTTGGATCAAACCACCAATAAAAACCATCTGACGTTCCGTATTCTTGGAGTGTGTTGATCGGTGGAACGGTATTGATTACATGTGCATTATGTAGTGAAAAATTGAAGGCGCTTTGAGGGGCTTCGCGGGTTGCATCGCATACAATTAAGGCGCTAGAGTCCAGGCAGCTATAAACTCCCTGAGCCTAGTCTTCAAACGAGTATCCTACTTACATATTTGACAGTGGGCTATTGAGTAACAATTTTTAATGAATTGGTGGTATAGGTTAAACATTATGAAGATAAGAACATTTGTTTTATTGACGCAGGGTAATCGTAGGTGAAAACAAGTTAGTAATCTTTATTACTTGATAAGAATTTATTTTTGGACTTTTTAAATTTGTACGAATTAGAGCCTAAAAGCGACATAATGTAAAATATGTTTGACAGGATACATTTTTGAACATTTTTTCACTGAGTAGCCTATCAAAAAGCAATTCTCTGTGTAATACACTGATATCATTGCAAGTATTCAAATGATGCGTTTAACATTATTGCGTGGTACATAATATATGTTTTCTGAAACCTGAGATTCAAGAATAAATGAACACGGTGACAAAAGATTCGCTGCCTCATGGATATAGGTCAGGTTTGTAGGAACGTATATAGGTTAGGAACGTATTCCAAAGAGCGTTTAGAAATACTTCTATGTTTTATATATATATATATATATATATATATATATATATATGCTTTCATTTAATATTTCATACATACTTAACAGAATACACAAATGGAAAAGTTGAAATTTATATTGTAGGATTTAGATTTTCCGCTTGAAGAAGGGAGCAAATATAAATTCACAAAATGTTGTATGTAAGTTTATTACGAAGGCTGCGGCACAATTATTAGGATAAATATAAATCCTGTTGTCGCTATAAATCATCAATCGCTAAATGTGGGTTCTAAACAAAGAGCAACCAACTAATGCACATATTTTTTTTTAATTATTGGATAGACGTAGGTACTAATGATGTTTATCACCTATATAGACAGACACTTGTGAATTGTCTGTGGAAAGACAACAAACAAGCGGGACAGCCAACCCCGGAAACACGGCAACGTTGTCGGCCCACGTTCCGCGGCCTCCGGAAAGTAGGCCAATGGCAACTCTTGAAAATAACCTGTGACTGTGACGACACTATAGTGTTGCGCCATCCCGCCACCGGAGCGCTGCTGTCGCTTCAACAGCTGATAACGATTGTAATAACTCGCCAACTGAACACAGGCTGGCGCTTTTATTACCTTCTCTCTCTATACAAAGTATAGGCCTACTATGAAGGGGAAAGTGCTGTTCTTGTGCAGGTATTAGCGTTTTGTGATTATTTATGAATGTATTATTTTGCGTGTGAGAGCGCGCGGGCGTATGCGAGGCAATCAATGTTGTATGTATACATAATTAATCGGCTAATATACACTACAAATTTTTTATATTTTTTAAGTTGTTTACCTGAAGACTTTTGTTTTTGGTTGAAATATTTGAATTCTATTAGAAGGGTTGTACCAAGTTTGCTCTAATTTTCATAGTCTTCAACTCTCTAATCGATAAAAATTGAATCAAATAGATTATTTTGAGACCACAGAATGAATTTAGATTAGTTAGTTCATTAGTGCGTTTTAAATCGTGAGAGAATATACAACACTCCGCCAACGTAGATTTTGTCAGAATTATTTTCGACATTGTTGTGTGTGTGTGGGGGGGGGGGATTGTACGACTCGGGTAGTTAGGAAACGTATTTTCTGTGTTTTAGCGTCGAAATTGATTTGATTTACAGATAGCGTTTTATAGTCCCGAAAGATTACCTTCAAAAAGTAATTTGTGGGAATAGCTTCGAAAATTTCATGATCGGATTAGTGTCGAATGTACACTCTGGGGACCACAAAAGTGACCTGGACCTTCGCGTAATAATACCATCCAGTAGCTATCACTTTAAGAATTAAGAATGTAGCTTAAATGTGGAGGTAAAAATATTTATTTATATATAATTGTGTGTGCAATTACACATACAATTACACAATTACTGCGTTCTCGAGCAATTACAGTATACAGCGTACATATTACCACGACAAGAGCAAGGCTGGGCGGAAGGTTATAAACAGACGATTGCCTGTTCATGAACTACTTAGATCAGACTTTGTATTATAGTACTTACTTGTGCCCCTCTAATGCCCAGTAATGGTCCCAAGTACTAAACCACCGCCGCACAAATTGGCCATAAAACAATTCTAAGGCGCCCGTATTTTGAGGAAATGTGTTTTAAGTCCGACAGTAAGTGTTCTCGTTGACCGATCTTCTTTATGCAGCCATCTGTTACATTATCGATCAGGGACGATATTCGCGAATTTATGGTTACTGTCCGATCTGGAACGTTAGTACGGTTTGTCTTTTATCGGCGATTATGTTACTATTGACGCGTCTGGTCAACATTCAATTTTTGCGACGGATAATTTTAAAAGGATGACACAAAGTGTCGGATATGACTCTTTGTTTTAACCCCCCATATAAAAATACAACGTTTCATTAAATAGTATCTAATCACTTCTTCAGGCGGAAAACAAAACTCCATCCATTTCATGAGGAATACTGCATCACAGGGTGATATGCTACAATAATTATGTTAATCCATAACTAAGGTTTCATTGGGATCATCCAAACTCCGACACCTGATAATATTGGTGTCGATAATGTATTGTATTGTAACCTAGGTAATTATTTGGTTTATATTTTACTGTATATAAATTAGCGTCTATTGTATGTCCGTGTCCCGTAACACCTGATGATATCAAACATCTTTTTTAAGTTAATTTTATTTCAGGAATGTGAAGTACTTCAGATTATATTAATTACAATAACTTTTTTATGAGCTGTAATCTAACATGTTATTTGTGTCGACTGTAATAGGAGTATTTTGCTAAAAGACGCATTATTATAAACGCCGCCGTCACTCAACATGGAAACTCCACGAGAATTCTGGCTTGTTACAGTAGCCTTTATTGGAAGCTATAAGTTTCAAAACAGTTTTGTGAAATATACCATATTGTATACCCGTAGTGGAGTTTGGGCAAGTAGCTATAGTAAAATAAAAGTTTTAATTTCCATTGTTGCCATAACGAAATAAGTTACTGTCGCACTCCTGGCGCGCTCTGCTCTAAGACACACCACATACCGAGGCCGAATATTCAAATGAAAGTGACAAAACGAAAGTGAAATGAACGCCGCGCCAACAGAAGTAGTTATTGCCCCGCCCACAGCTTGGCCCAGACAATGGCCCACCTGTACAGGCGACTGTTATAGAACGAGCTGTGACCCGGTACATAAACATGAGCGGGATAACCTTCTGTACCTCTGCCGCTGGGCCCACACTCACTTAAAACGTCTTTCCTATTTGAAGATTGTCGCCTTTAGCAAAATGTTATGTGGTCCCCATCAACTGGAGTAATTATCTAGTTGCCCCCTCCACCCTCCCCCTTAAATTCCATGATGTCACGGTCCTGTTTCCCTGCAACCTACTAACCCGGTCGTCATTCACGTCGCTGAAAATTTAAATTCCCTCTTATATAAAGGTGTAGTTTTCCATTTTTGGAGAAAAAACAGGGTTGGGTACAAATGGGAAGGCAAAGAAAAATTCTTCGTGTCAAAATCTGAACTGTAGACACTGGATCAGGAGCACATAAGTGATATACAGTAATAATAATTGTTTTGTTTATAGTTATATAACAATATGCATTAGCAAAATTGTATGGTTTATATAAAAGAACACCTTTTACATGCTATAAATATTATTTTGAATGGATGACATTCAATTCATTCATTCTTTTGACCCATACATTAATATAACCCGAATTTCTTTCAGTGATGACTAGCGCGGCTAAGAAGAAATGCTCTTGCAACTGTAGAAATTCCTGAGACGCACGTCAATCTTGATGTAGTCAGTGAACTAAGGTCGTCGACGATTACGTGCAAGTTTGAGGTCAGGGAATCATGGCGCCTCTTCCACAGAAAGTATGAGAGAGATGTTTGTGGAAAAGGTTCTAGCCGGACACGTTGCGTGCGTGTCGGAAGAGTGACTCAATGGACCGGTGTGGCGGAAGCGAGGACGCTGGGTATTACCGGCAGAGATTGCGCGGCCTGAAGTAGTCCGCGGAGGAAGGAAAGTGGGTCAATGGCAGCGGCATGCGGTTACGTGGTGGTCGGCTAGCTGCTGATACTTTCATCCTCTCCCCCTCCTGCTCAGCCGCTGTTACATCAGCTGCCAGCATCCCCGCTCAGCAGTCCCGACCTTGGCCTTCGTGCTCTCTCGGCTCTTGGGGTCCAGCTGGAATTGCCTCGCACATCGGGCGCCCCCGGACTGAAATTCACATTCACGAAAGAAGGATAAAACTAAGCCTGCGTTATAATAAAGCTGACTTCTATAAAATATCGAATCTCGCAAGGATTTTTATAGAACAGATAGAGAAATGTGTTTGCGTAGTATATATATTCCGCAATATTGGTGTGCCATATAGCTGATTTGAAAATAATTGTTGAGATAAAGCATTTTGGAACGGCCGGTAGTGCGTTTGCAAGTAATCAAAACTCTGGTATTGGTAGAAATTTTGCTTCATTTTCTACTTTACCTAATAACATCGTACCGTTCTTTCACTTCTCCTTTTTCTAACGGAAGTTAAAATGTGCATTTAATTCTCGAATTTCGACATTGAAAAGTTGATGTATTACTTGGTAGGTGTTCGCTATACCACATGTCGCATAACAGGTGCCGCTGGGGTTGCATGCAAAATTTCAACTTTATAGCCCATTTCGTTATTGACAGATAGAACAATGAAACGGCAATGGAATTTTTACATCCCCGGCAAATACAGTTGTGAGCCTATTGAGTGATATTTTACCATTTAGGTGTACAGATGAAATCTTTCTCTAGATATCGTGAATAAATTCATTTTTGTTGTTCATTAAATCGGGCTTTATATCAGTGTTTAAATAATAAAACTCGACACAAAGTCATGTTGGATGTTTTGGATAATAAGGCTACACGTGTTAATAAGATACATTTTAAAATATCATATGAGTATATTGAGTATGTTTATAAGTTTATTTATTCCGCTATATTCTCGTTGTCATCATGGTTACCCGAAAGACCAGTGTAAAAATATTCGCTAACGCTCTCCCAAAACACAAGGAGTGAGATGCGCAATAACATATTCAGTGTTCCTTGTATATAAAAGAAGCTTAATGCATAATTTCAAGTTTATTGGTTATTTTAGATATCGTGCCGATAGACAGACAGACAAAAAATACAAACTTTTTCAGTCTACGACTGATAAGCTTTGCTGACGCTCAGTAAAATTACGGCTTACTAGGCTATAGTATATTATAGTGTTACGTAAATATTGTTTCCTCTAACCCAATTAGAACAAAGTAATCCAAAAACTTTTCTATAGTTTCTATGACCCATAATGTAATTCAAGAGAAATAAACCTTTATATATTATTTGCAGGTGAAGTATAAGTCCTTTTGTGCTAAAGAGCATTCATTGTCTGATATCCAGACAACGTTGCTATTTTAACTACAAGGCTGTTTGTTGTTTTCAAGGCGGGCTCAAGTTGTTGATAAAAGATTTACTGACAGTTGAAAAAAGAACTATGTGTGATAAAGTTGTGATAATGGTCTAAGATGCGCTCTTTCAATGTAGAAGCAAGATGGACTCACAATATAGATAGAATGATTGTGGTGCACTTAAGTTATAAATCAATGATGCATTCAAGTTAGAATCAAACATGTATTTATACATGTCACTGAGTTTATAAACAGACACTGACCGTGGAGCTAAGGAGTACCCAAGATGTATTGTTGGTGTCAAAGATCGAGACACGGGGATCGGTTCATTCACGATGTAACCAAGGTGCGCTCTGCGGTTTCCACGATGAACGAACGATGGTGTCGTCATCACCGGGGATAAACCAATGATCTCGAGCACCCGGTGTATTGTTGGTGTCAAAGATCGAGACACGGGGATCGGTTCATTCACGATGTAACCAAGGTGCGCTCTGCGGTTTCCACGATGAACGAACGATGGTGTCGTCACCACCGGGGATAAACCAATGATCTCGAGCACCCGGTGTATTGTTGGTGTCAAAGATCGAGACACGGGGATCGGTTCATTCACGATGTAACCAAGGTGCGCTCTGCGGTTTCCACGATGAACGAACGATGGTGTCGTCACCACCGGGGATAAACCAATGATCTCGAGCACCCGGTGTATTGTTGGTGTCAAAGATCGAGACACGGGGATCGGTTCATTCACGATGTAACCAAGGTGCGCTCTGCGGTTTCCACGATGAACGAACGATGGTGTCGTCACCACCGGGGATAAACCAATGATCTCGAGCACCCGGTGTATTGTTGGTGTCAAAGATCGAGACACGGGGATCGGTTCATTCACGATGTAACCAAGGTGCGCTCTGCGGTTTCCACGATGAACGAACGATGGTGTCGTCACCACCGGGGATAAACCAATGATCTCGAGCACCCGGTGTATTGTTGGTGTCAAAGATCGAGACACGGGGATCGGTTCATTCACGATGTAACCAAGGTGCGCTCTGCGGTTTCCACGATGAACGAACGATGGTGTCGTCACCACCGGGGATAAACCAATGATCTCGAGCACCCGGTGTATTGGTGTGATAGTGTCTGAACCTTGGCCTAGTTACTGTGCTGCTTCTGCATCACGGATTATCTTGTTTACGAAAATATCTGTCCATGTATCAACTTACAGTCGATGTGTTGACTTCTTTGATTCGTTACTTAATTATTAAATAACGTAATTCAACACAAGATTACTGTCTGCTACAAGCGTTTATATTGTTTAAAGAAATAACTTAGTAAAATCAAGATTAAGTATTAGACGCTTGAAGGAAACAGAATTTTTCGATTCGTTTCCATCGTCCAGTGATACAGAAAATGAGTAACACTACGTTTCGAGATCTGCAATGTGATCTCTTCTTCAGGTAAATAAATAAACATAGCACATACTTACAAACTAGGTTAAAATAAACAAATCATACCAGAGCGTTGTGACACGTGTAAGTCAGGAATCACAACCACCATGTCGTGTGTCAACTTTACTAACTCTAAGACATGAACTTAATACAGAACTGAACACAACACTAATTATTAAAACTTAATACTGAATACAGGTCACAATTTGTCTGCATTCGCCGACAAACAACCTACGAATTAATTTTTATTTATTTTATTGTTTTTATTTATTTAATTTATTTTATTATATTTATTTCAAACTTATTGCCAGACACAAGATAGGTGAAGGCGGCCACAACGTTTGATTTGTGTGTGTTTCTTAACGTTACACGCATTTATTCAATCCGAACAGTGTTTCTGAAAACCCTAAAGGAGTTTCTTGGGATTTACACATAAACACTTCGACATATCTGTACACAGTTACTTCATAATAAAACTGTTACAATTATCACAAAAATTATCCTGCAAAGCATTACCGTATGCTAAATAATGTTTAAAAATGTATTCCAGTAAATTAAAATATTTGCGACGTTGATTGGTTTCATGCGCTTCGCTTACGTCACGCAGCAATAGCACTGCGCGCGCGCGATCCAGACCTTGGAGTCGACGTTTCGCCACGGTTTAGTCGACGTCCTCAGGCGCGGTGTTTTTGTGATGTAACCAATAGGCCGCTGTCCACCGGGCTTGTCACCGTTATGGTTATATGTTCCTTGTTATGGAACACTTATGATAGCTGTCACTGCCACATCAGTGGTTGTGAAATTAGGACCTTCTCAATTCAGATCCTGTCCGTTATGTAATTATTAGTATCTACACGACCCACGTTGCTTATTCCAGGCCTACGTCACAACTCCAGTCACTATGTCAACAGTGACGCTAGTGTACTACAGACATTAAAAGGGTTTCTCCAGAAATACACATATATTCCGTACGTATTATTCCTTGTAACTGCGTACTTACAATACATATTTGTAAAATAGTTCTCTTAATATTTTTTTTACATAATAATATTATACCGCCTTTGAATATTTGTTTTAGTTACGAGAAACCCTTATTTGAACCTGAGCTTTAAATTAGGTATTTTTTGTGTTTATTTGTTGTGTAAAATTAATCATGTTCCAATAGTTATTAAAGACTAAGACATTTTTTAGTCAACACTATTATTCTACACCACTGCGCCGTGGACTTTAAAAAAAAACTGTGCTCTGTACAGTTAGAAAATAATTTTAAGTTTTAAGATACCAATGTATATTAAGTAATTTTAATTTAGTAAAGTTAAATAATTCTCTTAAACCAGGTTATAAATACCAATCTTTATATAAATGAATGTTTTCAGTGGCGAATAAGTCATGCATTCAAGAGACTGGAAACAATAAACATAGAAAACAAAAGTGAAAATTGGAAACAATTACTATACTTAATAAATAATTTCAGTGTAATACGAAAATGGGTTTCATGGAATAAATCGTGTAATAAATAATATCTACGCTGTTCTGACAGATAATATCAACAGGGGTTCTAGATATGCGGTAGTGCACAATGCTAATTTAACCCTTAAAACCATTCGAAAACTTTCAACGTTACGAAAGAAGTTTCCATGCGTCAGAAAGTGCTTTATGGTCCCTATTAAATTTATATGGAACTATGTAATGTTTATATACATTTATATTGTAACATTTTAAAGTTTCTTAGTGTGTATAATGTTATAGTCAACTACAACTAATTGTACTTTTATAGTTCTGGTAGTGCAGTGTTTACTTTTAGCAACGAAATTATTCGAGAATTTAAAGAATATTTTTTAAGAAAAGGCTTATTTTAGTATCCCCGCTTATGTCATGTTGAATTATTAAAATATATAAAATATTTCGCTACACCACCACGTGTGAAATTTCAAAGAATATTCTGTAATTGTTTTTGTTTTATTTTATATTGTACAATAAATTAATGTGTTTGCTTTGAAATATTTAATTATAAATTAATAAAAATAATTTTATGTTACGCAGATGATTTACGTTAATTTAAAATTTTATATTTGTTAATGGTTCTCAAACTGTCATAGTTTACCAAATTCAAAATATGGTGCAATATGTTGTTATTAGGATGACGCCTTATATTCTTGAAAGCAACATGCGTGACGGATAAATACGAATATGGTATCGTCTAAAATGAAGGCGCATGTGTAAGGGTAGAAACACACAGGACTATTCCAAAGGTGTCCCTTTATGAAAGTATGAATCATAAGTACAGGTATTTAATCTGCCTTTGTCAGTGAAGTAATTTAATTGCACTATTTGATTCATAAGAACATATTCTAAGAAATATATATCCTTATAAACTAGAACTAACCCCTTTCTATTTTAAAAACGTATATTTTGTATCACATAATTACTTTTTAATATATTAAAAATGTTTCCGCCGTCTTAACCAATTTTGTAGTATTGGCTTTTACTTTTATTTTGTTAGATTAAAATAGTTTTTGCAAATTCAAAATATGGTGAAATTGTCTTTTATTACGCTGACGCCTTATATTCTTAAAAGCAACATGCTTGACGGATAAGTGCCGAAAATGGTATTGTCTAAAATGAAGGCGCTGTGTGTAAGGGTAGAAAACACACAAGACTATTCCAAAGGTGTCCCTTTATGAAAGTATGAATCATAAGTACAGGTATTTAATCTGCCTTTGTCAGGGAAGTAATTTAATTGCACTATTTGATTCATAAGAACATATTCTAAGAAAACTATATCCTTTTAAACTTAAAATAATCACTTTATATTTTCAAAACGTATCTTTTGTATCACATAATTACTTTTTAATATATTAAAATGTTTGCGCCGCCTTAACCAATTTTGTAGTATTGGCTTTTACTTTTATTTTGTTGGATTAAAATTATTTTTAAATGTTTAGTTCTTTGGTTTTAATTGATAAAGTCGCCTTATTTTAATTTTAACAGTTTTATTATTTTTAAATATTTATTGACTAATGTTGTGTTCTCTCTCCTGTAGTTAGGAATATAGATGAAGATGTTAAGGGACTACAAAGAAACGTTTGATAAATCCATTTCCTAGATATGATATTTTGTATGAACATATGTTGATTCATAGTGGGGCATTCATTTAACCAAGGTTAAGGACTTTGACGTAAACCGTACTGTGGCACTGAAATATTCCTTTGTATCCATGAGGTAAATGATGGCAATAGCTAGAAAAGTACATTTCGGCAACATATTCCATCTCGTCGCTCTTTACCATGTTTCAAAGACCTCTTGAAGGAATCCTGATACAATTAGAAATATTTACCAAGTGTCTGTGAGGTAAGCTATGTTTATTTGAAAAGCGTTACTTTCTGGATTCTTGCTGTTCTAAGACAAATTCAACACTGCTTCAAATAGAAATGTCACTCAAACGATTACTATGTATGTATGGACGACAATGTATTACCTATTAGTTAGGTAATGAGACTTAACCCTTTCAGTGCTATGGAGCGATATATCGTTTATCGACTATTTCCCGAAGAGTGCTAAGGCACGATATATCGTTTCTCGTCTTATTCCCGAAAAGTGCTAAGACACGATATATCGTTGTTCCGTTTTTTTTTTCTTTCGTAGTGCTGTTTAGCGTAATATTTTTTATTATTATGTCTACTTGGATGAACGGAGGTCAATGAAACACGTGAAAAAAGTATTGTTTAATGTTATTGGCCGTATGATACTAAATTCATACATATTGTATAAATTGAACACTACCCATGGAAGAATGGAAAGGGCTGACTACATGATGGACGTAATTGAAGATCTGTCAAACGAATATCTTGCAACGAAATGTGTCCCTGCAAACATTGTGGGTGGGGGAGATGGCCCACAGAATGGTTTTGGACTGAGGAAACTTCCTGAAAAGAAGGAAAAAGTTTGCAAGTGCTGCTCTGGAACCAACCACCCCAGAAGGAAAAGTGCGAAGATCCCGAACCGTGTGTGTGCGTTGTGGGGCTGGGGTACATGCAGAGTGCCTTGTAAAGCATGTTTGCAAATAAAAAAATGAAAACCAACTGTACATAGTGTAAATATGTTTTAAAATATACAATAATTAGTGCTATTTAGTTTTTATAAGACAGTGTGTTTTGTGCCAGACAACAAGTAGCCACTCCTTTAGCCACCAGACTTGAAAACGTTCAGGTAATAAAATTTTATTTTTTTATAACTATTGTAAAAATAATCTAATTTATATGAAGTTTTCAGAACCTATTTATCATAAAGTATACTTTTAGGAAACAATGCATTTGATATTAATATTTTTTATTTTTGGTATTTTTTACAGGCTCAAAATCAGAAAAAATATATGAGCATAAGATTTATGTATATATACATGTATATAATTATTTTTAAAATTTGGCTAAATATTTTTTTTAGGTAGACAGTACTATATTACACAAAACAAATCAAATTTCAAGTTATTATCTTGTATAATAAGTAAAATATGATTTTTTAAGTAAAAGCATGCAAAATTGCCATTTTTACCCTAGCACTTTTGGGATAGATCTTATAAAAAAATTTTAGCACTTCTAGAAAAAAATCCGAAAAAATGCCCAGCACCGAAAGGGTTAAGTAATGTTCTTAAAAAACGAAATCTCAACAACTTATTCCATCTGGTTACTCCGTGACTAAAGGATTCTTAGAGGAACGTCTTATGGAGTCCTTATGTAACCTGTGAAGATTCCTACACCAACGGTAGTGTATCAAAATGTGACTTGAACATTTTCACTCTTAGCACTTAACCCACTTTCATTGCTCCAGACGGATTCGACATTGGCTCTAACATGGCCGAGACTTGGGTCGTTATTCTGATCCAAGATAGGTTCCCTAGCATTTGTGAGGTACATCATACATGTACAGAGAAATGTTAACGATAAACTTACCAGTAGAGCTACAATATCAAGAGCTTATTTTCTAATTTAGTTTGTTCATTGTATGTTTACACATTTAAAGAAATATATCTACAAACAAGGATTTCTACTTTTTATATCAATTACAACAAACACCGTACCGGTTTTGGCGCATTTAAATCTAAATTGCAACTATGAAAATTCTAAATTCGAAGACTTATGATTCAATTAGGACGAAATTTGTATTCCTAATGTACAATTTTGCATCCAGCTCTGTCCAAATAACGTAGGTGACATCCAAACAATAACCTACATTTATTTCGTAAACTCAAATCTTAAAAAATACATTTTATTTTATTCACCAGGAGTCTTCAATATAACTTTTTACAAAATAAAAATTAAAACAGTGTTTTGTTTTCCTGCATTGTGTAGAAAACCACCAAATGTCTGTTAATTCTTTTATCCGCCAATTTAAATTAGCTACTTACATTAAAATGCTTGAAAGTTAGATATAAAAATATTAACCAAGACAATACTAAAACACTCAGTGCTGGGATTAATAATTTTAAACTCTAACTTTATCACTTTTCATTCAACTATAAAATTTGATTTTATACAAAATAGTCTCGGTTTCACCCTGTATCCTAGCGCCCTAAATAGTAGAATACCAAAAGCATGGCACATGTGTAACGCGGTGGTGGTGAATATAAACCAAACTAAAATGAAGGCGCGTTGTTGATTTGTATAAATCAATATTTCAGTTTCTCACTGAACATTTCACGAATATCACACTAATTAAGATTATACTACATGGTATTAAAATGTGTGTAGTTTTTAACCGACTTTATACAATTTAACAAATTTCTATGGTCCCTTTTTTATTAATTTACACCGATTGTTTTTTGAAACTATTGAACCGATTTAAATTAAACTAAACGAAAGAAAGATATCTCATAAGGGTCCCACCTTTTATGGTCTGATCAGGTAATCATTTTGGAAGTGTTATATTTGAAGCCACACGGAGAAACCAGACAAAGCCATTTGCGGAGAAGCGGTTTCTTACAATTACAACGAATTGTCACAGAATTAATTGCTATCCATCACTTTTTGTGTTTGGCTTCGGAATATCGTCCCTATTGGAAGGAGTATATGAAATTCGCCATGGAGTAACGGCAAAAAATGTATTGCGGAGTTTGACATTTTCCAAATAAGTTACTGTGGGAAGTTTCCTAGTCTACATAAGGGTTCCAGAAAACGCTTCTATAGGAGTACTTTGAAACATGATATGGAACAACGAAATGAAATAAGATGCCGTGATGTTGCTTTCTTCCAATGCCCACACCTTACATCAGAGATACTAGGGACACACTAATGGTGATCGTCCGAGTCACGTCCCTATAGAAGCAATTTAAAAAATCCGTCCTGGAGTGACGAGTGTGAATTCAGTTTGGAGATGGAAATTTCGCTAATCATAAGTTACATCAGGGTTCCAGATGGTGCTTCTCTAGGAGTCCTTTAAATGAAACATGACAGTGAGTAACGAGACGGAATAAGACACCGAGAAGTAGTTTTCTTCTAATGACCATAAATTATACCAGAGACGTTAGAGAACATACATTTCTTCATTGTAATGGTCCTAGTAACGTCCCTGTTGGAGGCAACATGGAACTCTTGTTGGAGGAATGAGTCAGGATTGGGTGTTGAGATGATACTATTTTAAATGTCATATGTCACCTAGTGTTGTTTTATGATGCTTCATCCATCATACATGTAGTTACTCCGATGTACATGTATGATGTTTCATCTAAAATGGTCGTGTTCATACATAGCCTACACGTAATAAAAATGAGAAATTAAAAAAAAATCGATATTTGAGAGATCAATTGCAAACATATTCTTTAATTATCTACCGTAGTTTTTACAAGAACATGTTTGTAAACCATACGATGACTCTTATTTTCAAATTAGATTTAGATCTAGCCACACAGTAATTTGAGATATTTGATTAATGTTTCGGCGGGGAAAGGAAAAGTATTCATGCTTCGTTATACATTCATGAAATTATTAGATTGGATCGTACTGTCATCATATTACAAAAATCCAAATTGAGAGAAATTTTACTTTTAAATGTTCGTCTATTTTGGCTCTGATGTATAATAACTAAAAATACTCTCCACATGTAAGGTGTTAGGTAATGTAGCATTAATGTGTTGAAGGATAATGGGATATCGATTTATTTTTCATAGTTATATGTTATGAAACACCACATGGAAATTAGTTAAGTGTTGTGGTAAGTTTTTTGGCGCACTCAGTTTTTTCGTGTTTTACTTTATGCATTAGGGGTTTTGACAACTGAGGAAGAGGGTAGATTTCAATTTTCGAAACGTAGTGGTCTATTTTTGTAACATTGTAACGTTAGAAATTTTATTCGAACTCCTTATTATTCCTTCAAATTATCCCAAGTCAATAATAACTTTAAACTTCAGTGTTTGTATTCTATTTTTTAAATGTGACCAAAATCGCTTTAATTTGGTTAGAAAATCTAAATAATGAAATTAGTCTGGTTTTCCTTTAAAATGTTAACGCCCTGAATAATGTATACCTCTGGTGCTAGGTGGTCAGTATGGTATCCTCGATAAACTTGAAATTGATATTTCATTAGATATAAATCATTCAGAAAATGATGAAACAAAGTAATTGATATGACAAGGACATTGGAGGTAGAATATTCCCAAGGTGATAATGAAGTGCAGGCATGAAACCGACTGCTGTGCAGAGAAGTCCTCACCAAGTTTCTGCCAATAAACATGGCCGTTACAACAGTAAATCCTTGCGTAACTGCAGTTTTATACGGCACTGACTCAAATACTTTATGTGTTTTGTTGTGGCGTGGGTTTATATCGGTTCTATGAAAGGAATATGTAATTTTAGATGTGTATTATACGAGATGGTTGATATATTTGCGCACACAATGGAAAACAACTGTTTTACAATTGAACTTTACCACGAAGATATACAGTTGTAATTACTGTTATGGTCTAAGTGCCTTGTGTGTAGCTGTAATTAATATTAGATGTGTATTATACGAGCTGGTTGATATATTTGCGCACACAATGGAAAACAACTGTTTTACAATTGAACTTTACCACGAAGATATACAGTTGTAATTACTGTTATGGTCTAAGTGCCTTGTGTGTAGCTGTAATTAATATTAGATGTGTATTATACGAGCTGGTTGATATATTTGCGCACACAATGGAAAACAACTGTTTTACAATTGAACTTTACCACGAAGATATACAGTGTTGTAATTACTGTTATGGTCTAAGTGCCTTGTGTGTAGCTGTAATTAATATTAGATGACGTGCGCTATTGCAATCACAAATTTAACCCGTGCAATGGTTTATTAATACCCACCCTCAAACGAAAAGTTTGGAATTAAAAGAAATATTGCAATTTAGATTTTGTCATGTAATTACGTTTCATTTTACTTTTACATAATTAACGAAGCTTGATACCGTTCCATAGTATTGCAAATGGTGGTGTTCGAAGACTTCTTGTGTTATAACACAACAACCTTCCTCCCCCGTTCTTCTGAGAATCGGCAAGTAGACTCGCCTGGGGTCTCCGTCCAAGCACGCCTCGGAGCCGGGCTATGTGTACGATCAGGGAATTTATAACCTGCCAAATAAATAACGTTTAAATCCGATTATCTGTCGTTGTATTATTGTATACGCTATTAACACAACAATTCCTTAGTTCTTCGTTCAGGAATTAACTTTGGTTTTGACCATTAGGAAAAAGATGTTTAATACATAATTCGGAAACGTTATCTATTATGGAGTGTTGGTTAAAATGAAAGGGCAGATGATGGATGTGATTATTTAAAAGCAATTTGAGACTTTGTAATTTGTCCACAGTGTACTTTCCCGGTTTAAAGGTGTACGTACCTTCCGCTAAATTTGAAAGTAGGGCGATTCCATATAAAATCAACACAGGGTGTAAACATGACTACCTCAGGATTTGAAGAAGTTTGGTATGATGGTAGTCCTCATATAGATTAGGGAAATTGCCAAATTTTCCCCAAATATTTCAAACGGTTTCAAATTTACATATGTGTACAGTCTAAAAATCCGCTATAAACCGCAACCAACATAGTTTTTAGAAATTTTTAGAATCACTTTAAAAATCATGAACTAGTTATTGTATTTTTTAGGAGATTTTCACAGATGCGGTTTTAAAAAAAAAAAACTGAAAAACTTTTTATGACAAAGTATGTTGTGTTGTACATCAAAAGAAGATAATTTTAAACTGAGTAAAATGCCATCACTCCAATCTCTCTTAGGTCTTCGAGGAGAAAATCTATGGTGACTTCAACATATGTTGGTTTCGGTGGATTTTTAGAAACTTTATACATAGGTAGTCGAAATTTTGAAATCGTTTGGAATATTTGTGGAGAATTTTCTAATCTATATGAGGACTACCTCCATACCAAATTTCATCAAATTCTAAAGTGGTATAATCTTGTTTAATTTAGTGTGTTGATTTCATACGGTATGGCCAACATTACTTTTTCTCTCAATATACCATATTTCGATCGAGTAACTATTGAAAGGATAACAGGATTTCGGACATTTGCCATTGTTATAGGTTACTAAAGATATTACACAACGTTTCGAGGATTGGAATCTATCCTCTTCGTCAGGTGGGGAAGTTATTAATACATACAAAAATAAAGAACAGAAAGTAGGGAAAGAAAATGGTTAAAACATTCCCAGTATCCCACCGTAGCCTATGCTAGTGTTATTTGTGATTGTGATCCCCGTACTTCCGATTTGTGCTCGGGACTTGAATCCTGTGCAGTAACAACGCTTATACTGGAATCCAAGCAGCTTTTGGGAATGTTTAAATCCGTTTCTTTCCCTTCTTTTCTTCTTTCTATTTTTTATTTTTGTATGTATTAATACCTTCCCCACCTGACGAAGAGGATAGATTCCAATCCTCGAAACGTTATGTTATACCTTTTGAAACCTGTAACGATGACAATTGTCCAAAATCCTGTTATCCTTTCAAACCTTCCATCGCCAATAACAAATTTTAAACAAAGAACAGTAACATTTATTGTTAGAAACATTAAACGTTTAAGACAACAATAACTGCGAGGCGCAAAAGAAAATCCTTTTCCTTTTACGTTTATGCCTACGTGTTAAAAATCAGATTAATTTTCTTCTAGTAGTTCTAAATTCAACTGGGCTCTCGACAGGGTCTTATCTCACATCGAAGTAATCTTCCTAATTAATTCGTTATCAAATCCCCTTTGTCTTTTGGTCGGCTATAAAGGACGATTAATGTCTATTAAACTCAGCATCGTCGGTTGATGCGGATTATTGTACGTCCTGTGTTCTTGAAAAAATGGCCGTTGATATTTTTAGTACATACAGACGCCGCATTAAATCGCGTATTTTTTTCTATGTAATTTAATTCGCGTATATTTTCTCTGTGTGATTTATTGTACATTTTCACAACGTAACCCATTGAAGGCACAATTTTGGTTTCAACATTCTGTGAGTGAGGATTAGTCGGTATTAGTAAATCGATTGTAACATTTGATTCGATGCTAGTAAATCGGTAACGTGTAATCTATTGTAGTAAATCGATTCGTTTTATTAGATTTTAGTAAATTTTCACATTTGTTTCGATACTTCGTATTCATTTTCTTAACATTTGGTTCTTATTTGATAAGCTTGCTTACTATATCAGTTCCTTATCACTTTCCTTGTGAGAAAATTAAGGCATGAATATCGATTAGTCAATTCGATATAGTCGAATGTATGTGATTGTATTGGACCGACGTCACGACGCGCGACGCTTCAGCCCGTATATGCGACGCTGCTCGACGGCCCGGTACTTCCTGGCGGTCGAAGGTCGTGGCCAAGGCGGTCGGTGGCAGGTGGTCGGCCTCCACTCTGACCCACTTAGCCCACGATACCGGGAAGTGGTGACTGTACCCATCATTAGTCCATTGGGCAGATAAGCCCGATAATGGATACTGACTGTTTACACGTGACGTCATCGGAGATAGTAGTGTATTTGGTCGAGCGATGACCAGTGAGGGGAATTCATAGACCGCCACATTTCCTTGGGTACTTTTTGTATCCGTAAATTTTGTCCAATCCAGTTTAGTGTAGGATGCGTATACATTTCTGCATACGAAATTCTTATGTACACAGATAGTTCTTCTTGTGCAAGCAAAAATATTTGGTTTTGAACTAAAGTATCCAGTTTTGTTGGATCGGTTATAAAGTAAAATATCTCCATTCACGTCCATGAGCAGGCGATTTTTTCGGAAATTTAACAATGTGCAGTTTTTGGATGAAGGACCAAAACCCTGAGCGGTTCCTTCACTATCGATCACTTTCGTAAACTCTGTTATAGTTTTTCTACCATGCCGGATCTACGTGTGTGTTGAAGTGCTGAGTATTTAGTGTTGGTGACGGGTGATACATACTTGGGGATGTCTGCGCTCTCCATGCTCGCCTGGTATAGCTCTGGGTGAAAACAAAAATGGTAAGGCTACACACCTGTGGAGAAGTTTTTACAAGTAACAACGAAGTAACTTGCATTTTCTGCAAAATTCCGTAATTCCATTTAAAATAACGCCAATAATTTTAGTAACATTTAAAAGAATTTACGCTAGTGTGAAGTAATCCCAAGGCGAAGTATGTAGTTACAATTATTAGGATGTTATTTCTAGGATATGCAATTTAATACAAGTAATTGATTGATTGTCTTGCTGTGCATAAGTGATCTTAAATGAAGAATTGAACTGATTAAATAGTCACTGCAGCAGACAATAATCTATTGAAAATTAGGTTATTTCTTTATTAAGTAAGTTTATTTTAAATCATATTTACTTAATGGGCTTTCTGAAGACTCACCAGGCTGTTTATCGAAATTTTAATAAAAGAATAAAATGAAAGCTGATTCCACTATTTGTGGTGTCTGATCCTTTTGTTCTGAATTCACTTTGATGCTCATCTCCTTACACAATGGCAGCAATATTATGTTCATTTAAAGCTGGAAAAACATGATTTGAGTAAAAGTTTGCTATTTATGGTGAATGGTTTGAAATAATATTAGGATTTCGGACATTTGCCATAGTTATTTGTTATAAAAGTTTATGGCACTAAGTTTCAAGGATTTAAATCTACCCTCTTGTCAGGTGTATCCATTTTGTAGCATATCAAGGTGGCCAATGTCCAAAATCCTATTACAACGCCAATATTATAAGTTGTGATCTCTCATGCCAAGAGTCCTCTGCCAAAACGAACTATAGTGATCTGATCGAGGTGATATAACTATATCAGAGTTGTTTTTGTTTGAGATTGTGAATCTAATAAGACACTTCAGGCCACCATCGAAGTATATTATAATAATAAAACAAACTCTCGATTAATAGATTGATTAACTTTCTATGATATTTCATCATAATATATTGGAAATATGTATTACGAGTTGTAGAATAATGGTAATTTGTGAAGTCTGTAAACTAAGACCAATGAGTAACTAACTCAATCGTTAAGTAAATATAATTTTTGCCCTCTACCACGATTACGTATTGCTGCTAAATTTGAAATACGTATAAATAATGATATTACTAGTGAATCACCCAATGTTTTCACAATTACGAGTATATCCTATCCCCTCACACCAATCTCCATGTTCTCTAACCGACTTGTAAGCGGTAAGTTCTCCACTAGTTATCATGGTGCCGCCATTTTTCCTGAAGACCTCGCATCGAGGCTTCTACAACCTTCTAGAACAATTTTGTGTTCGCTGGTGCAGAAGGGTTGGCTAGGCGAGTACCAGGGAATGTGCGGGGTTGCCATATTTCCTGTTCCCTAGCTGCAACTCTGAACCATGGTCGGTTGAGTCATCGCTGTACACAGAACTTGGTGTCGCTTCTGTGTTTTGTTTACCCCAAATGGGGCCACTATCTCTGTCTACATTGTCAGTTACATCCGTTTCAGTTGTTGTTTTCGTGTATTTGACGTTGTCGACAGCCAAAACACAGTTATCGGAAGAAGTTATAAATTTGTAAGCCTAAGAGATTACTCGAGTAAAGCGAATTGGAAGATCCTAGATGTGATGCTTCAGTGAGAGGAATGACCAAGGTGTGCCGCGCAGAAACGTTGCTCAGGAACAGACGGGGAAACTGTAAATTTTATTTCAATTTGCACGGTAAGTGACTCAGAACGAACCGGGAACAGTGGCTCGGAGAGTGTGAGACGTGGCAACGCCGCGCCGCGCCGCACGATGCCCGGCCGGTTGCCATGGTGGGGAAAACCCACCAACCATCTATGGTCTGTGGAGGAATGACGTCGCCTTAAACATTGATAGCTGCAAAATCTTCGTGACGTGGAAGTTCCGTGGAACAGAAGAAAACATTCCTGGAGTTGATACCGTTATTACTGGGTGTTTATTGAGAAATATAATGAAAAAGTAAGCGTTCATGCTTAAATCTTGAAAAACTGGTTTCTTTTTTTGTGCATTCGGTATAATTGTTTATGATGCAATTAAAATGTACATAGGTAAACGCAGATTAAAACACTTTTAATGCTGGTACAACTCATGTAGGCCTACATACAGGACAACGAGTTAACAAATAATTATGCTCAAACTAGTATTTTTGTACTTGTTTCTTTACTTTAAGATCCATCTTATTTAAAAGCTAGAGTCTATACATGGTGTTTCACACACAAAAAACACCCATTTCATACTTTTTCCCCCCATATCTTTACACGAAAGTTTCGTTTTACTAAAGTGTTTTGATCACAAATACCTCTAAAACTGTGTACAACATCCTTGGTTATACTCATAATTGAAAAACGCGAGAATAGAATTCCATAGGATTGATTTTTAAAGGGAAGCAGTTATGTTCACGATAATAGTATGATCTGTTCTCTTATAACCGATTTGATAAGCCTTGTATAAAACACCATATATGAATTTTAAAAAAGTGTGGCTATCCTAGCTGAACACAAAAGATTTGATCACAAAGAGCCATCAGCGTGGTACACTTTTTCCATCGTCAGCTCGACAAAAAGCTGTGTGTATTTAGCATCCGGGGCCTGGAGACAGAGTTGCCGGGCTACTTGGCGATATTTAACGACATTTTAACGACATAATGAGCTCCAAGTTAACATCCCGGAGCGTGGCTGGGTGCGGGGTAGAGGGGGGAGGGGGTTGAATACTGATGACTTGATGGAAGCCTGTTAACATAATTAGCAGATATGCCCACGTCTATTCCCGCCGCTGTGGTTTGTAATTAGGTACGGAAGTGCAAGAAATTTGTCGATAAATATCTTTACTCTTCGGAATGAATTGCTTTGTAGAAACGGTTTCTTTTGGGATGTGGTAATTTAGTGCTTCTTGTTTGAGCTGAATTGTTTATTTAAAAAATTCTATCTCTCTCTTCCTCCACTAGAAAATGTAAATTCCGAGTTTCAGTGACTTTTGCAAATTTGTACAATTTGAAGTTTTAAATGTCCCGATTAAAAGGTTTTCATTTTTATTAAAAAAGTTGATCCTTAAATGTTTGTAACCATTCCTCAGGGAGAAAGATGGAATAAGAGCTTCCTGCGTACATGAAGTAAAAGCACACACAGTATATACGAATGTCACTCACTACTCCTGGTGTATGTTCACGGTGGAAAGGAATGGAGAAGTAAATGCCACTTTTAGTTAGGTACTTCGTTATACTCAGTTCGGAAAACCGAGGCTACTGAATGAATTTACCTTTACAGATAGACAGCGGGTCGTCATAACTGTATTACTCACTGGCTTCTGACTATTATGTGAAACAATATTTTTGGGTCTTTTTCGTTTAAGGGCCAGCACCTTACAAACATACTATACCTGACTGACAGTGCATTTAATCGTTTTTTTTTGTGTTATTAGTTCGTAGGGCAGTAGTCCAGGTACTACTTCTAGTATAAACTCGTCTTATCTTATCAGTGATAAACGCGCGCCGCTTATCTTTTGCCTGTAATGAAACCTGCGTTAGTTCTGTCTGAGTTTTTCTTGTTCAATAAAGCGTGGTGAGTTGATCTGGGCTTGGACTATGCAAGGTCGAGTTAATTTTTTTTCTAAAAGAGCAAGCAGCGCAAAGCGCTGCGCAGCGGGCAAGCATCGCGTGATCTGAGTTTTGAATAGGCAAGCTAGGGTCTTTTGTGCTGGCCCTTAAACGAAGAAGACCCATATATTTTTATATACTACCATGAAAAAATAATAAAATGAGTCCAAAAATGACACAAATGTGATTGCATATTAAATTAGCTGATTAATTATTTAATATAGCCCTAAACATTTAAAAGAATCAGCTTTACCATTTCATAACTGCATCGTGTTTCGTCTAATTCATTTTATTTTGTTATTAGGATTGCATATGACATATTGAAATTAATATTTATAAAATGTTACAAGCCTGATCAATTCATGGGTTCACAGTCGATTGACTATCCTTATCATCAGGAGATGTGTGTAAGTACTTGGCAAATCCGTATCCTTCGGGGACTCCTGTATTCTCCAGGCGTCTGAGAGATAAATCCTAGTCCGAATTTAATGAACGATTTATCGAATAATTGAATGTGTTAATTCATAAATATGTAAAATGTATTTTTTGAGCTATCGATTGTATATTTAATATTGGTAAAGTTCTCGGCAGAAATGAAAATTCGCCAATAACTTGGTAACAGAGAAATGGTTTAGATTGGCACGTACGCAGTCGTGTTTCATTATGGCAACCATTAAACTTGGCTTGAACACTTAAGTGTTCTGGGATGCTTGTAACATTTCGTAAACAGTTTGTTACAATCAATCTTTTTAGTGCCGATCGCCGAGTGGTCTAAGACGTTGGGCTTTGGGTCTGAGTTAGTGAGAGCGCAGGTTAAAATCCTGTCTGTGAACTTTGCACTTTTTATCAGTACCATCGATCTTGTACTGTATCGACTCTCCCCCTTATTCAGTTTGATAAGATCCTCGCACAAGCCCATGAGGACGGGCAGAATAAGGCTCAAAAGAAGATTGACCTCTCCTTTATATTTCGGTCGTCACAAAATCTACCTACTTCATCCAACTAAGTCAGAACTATTTATATTTCACGTTATTTTAGTGCAAATCGTGTGAACGTAGTTAATGTCACAATATGTGTTGCCCATAGAAAATATTTTATATTTAGAAGAACTCTGAAGCATATAAGGTTCTAAAGGTAAAAAATGTTGATTACGAACTGTCAGGTGAGACTTAGTCTGACGACGATCATCAACATCGCGGTGCGATGACGTAGCCCAGTGGCGTACCACACGACCTGCCTCACGGCGAGGCGCGGCCGGCGTCCAGACGCAATCGATGTGTGGGCGCCCGCGTCGCGGCGCCACCCTATCGACCGACCCCGGGGGTGGGCAGCCTGTACCCTTGCCCAAAGCCCCAAATTGTTGCGCCCGACCCACTTCCACCCACGTCACCAGCATCACCTTGCACCTGGCCTACTGACTCACTGACTCGTCTTCGGTGCAATCCTTGAGCATGTCTTCTCAGCACGCGCTCAGATGCACTTATGATAGTGATAGATTCCCAAATACATTTATTTCATATTGTACTATTTTATTTATTTTTGGGAAAAACCGGTTTGTCTGAGATACGCACATTTTGTCACCAGCTCTATTTCAAAGCCTCGCAATGGTGTAGATTTGACTACACCAAACTTTATGTACCTGTGATACATCAAGGCTACGTATAAATACACCAGTGATACCAGAGTTAAATACACAAGCTGAATTGACTTCCTTAAGTGTAAAAATTTCGTTTCTCATCCGATCGTTCTGCTGAAGGCGCCATCTAGATTTTATATCAAATTTGCGTTTAGGTTTTATGCTTTTTACAAATTTATAACTAAACATGACAATTAAAGCTATATTTTAAAATAGTAACCATTATATCTAGTATTCGATCTAAGTCTCGGTTTAATTGAATTGACACACTTTTTTATGTCCATTCTACTAGCTCACAACTTTGTTATTATATAGATATTTGGTTCCATATACCACCAAGTACTTGTATACACATTGGTGGTAGACAATTCAGTAACACCCTGTATAGTAAATTAATTGAAAATTAGTGATAAATAATATTATTTACGTACAGTTTTATTCAAATCTCAGTTTAACAGAGAGATGAATCAGGGTTTTAAAAACTTAGAACGGGTTGTTTGCATACCATTTGTATTATTTTTGTAATTACCGTTAAAAATAAAAATTCTTTGTGCGTACGTTTTTGCCTCGCAAAGCATCAATAGTGCTTGTCTTCTCTATGTGATTTAAGTTCAGTAGTGTAGTTTTGGTCATTAGTTCTGTGCTCGGAAGAACATTACAGATTTTTAATAGTCATTTGTAGTCGTGATTGGCTTACTTGAATTGAGATTGTAATTAGTGTTCTCTTTTTTTCAATTAAAATGCTAGTCTGTGTTCAACCAGTACCTATGTTTCCATTGATCCAAATTGTGCAGTGTACTGCAATGATTCTAGTTGGTGTGCTCTTTCAATGACTAGTTTTGTTGGAAACCGCTTATCAAGTCGGCTACATGAGGAATCATAATTAATTATTCATGCAAGTCGATTCATTCAGAGTTGAGTGATACAAAGTAGTTAAGCGAAACATTCTCAGCTCCTCCCACACTATTTCTACAACTTCGTTGTCCGTACATACCGTGACCTACATTGGGAGTGGAACTGGTATTGGACGTAAAGCGGTAAACCTCCTTTAATTCTAACAGGAATTGGAAACCGAGTTGCGCTAAAAAGAAAGTGTGGAGCTGAAAATTTTAATTATTCTTACTTAATATGTGCTTTAACAATTCCATTTTTAAGTTTATTATTAAAGATGTAATAATTAGGGTTTGGACATCTATTACGAATCTTACCAAACGCCAGAACAAATATGCAAAATTTATATTTTTAAAGTTAATTTACGTCAGTGTGCGCATAATGTTTGATTTTCGTTTTTAACCATTTTCAAGGTGTCTACCATTTTACTTAGTACTTAGGCAATTGGATTTGGATTACTTAACATTCGCGTTTATTTAAAGTTTTGTATAAACATCTATAACCCGTGTATTAGGTTTATGGGTAATAATATAGGTTTTTTATATAAGAAACCACATTTTACTATTTGTCATATAGCTTATTGTTTTAAACATGACGCTAAAACGACAAGGTTGGAAAACCGCCCTTTGTCTGATACGAGATCTCTCTCTACATTTACATATTATCAGTAGGATTTCAAACATTTGTCATCGTTATATATTACAAAAAAATATAACTCAACGTTTCGAGGATCTAAGTCTACCCTCCTCTTCAGTTGAGAAACGTCCTAAGGATCCCTTTTCTCACCTGAAGAAGCGGGTAGATTTCAATTCTCGAAACGTCGTGTTATACTTTTTTTAACATATAGCGGTGGTACGTGGCTGAAATCGTACTATCACTTGAAACCTTCCATTGTCAATAACAAACCTTAAAGATAGAATTTTCTCAGTGTTACCAACATTTGAGGAACATTCTCACGGTACATTTTTGAGACGTAGTTAAAAAATCTTGAGACAAGCTCAAAAACGTTTAATCTGAAGTTTAGGCTCAGAACTATTATTTAATAGCTTGAAAACTTTCAAAAGTGAATCAGGACTCACTGAATGAAGTTGCGCGTCAATGTAATGTTGCAATTATGTGATATTGTAAACGCAGTCATAAATTGTAAGATACGGGTAAAGTGTAGTAATAATTACGAAATCACCGTCAATAAATCTATTTACTTCGCTGAATATGTCACTTTAAATTATAATATATACCTATCTATCTACAGAATACTGGTTAATCTACCTTGTCATATTCCAGCCTGCTAGTGTTGCTAGAAATAATTAATCTCAATACGAAGCGGAGCTATAAACCTTTAAGGGCAATAAATAAATGTATTACAAATTAACAACTCCATACACGGCGGTTCCGTTTAACCAGATATATAAATACTAATTCTAACGTTGTACGAGATATAACTGATTATATTAGTTGTAGGACACCTAATGTTTTCACGTCCGAGAGTATATTGGTACCCCACCACTTCCCGTCCATAGTTTGGTTCTCAGAAAAGTGCGTAGGCTATTGTATTGTAGTTGGAAGGCTAGCTGTAGTGCCCACATTTTTGGAATGGATAGTAGCAAGTTGCCGAAGTCCCGTTACGGTCTCCTATGAACTGGAGGAGTGGGGTTGTTAAGGAATTCTGTTCATAACTAACAGCACAGTGAAAATTCCTTATCACGGGTAATAATTTTTATATGTATCAGTCGTAAATAGTTTTACAGGGCATTTTTTTCCTGTATTGGTTTGTGAGTGGAGGCAATATTTCCCTTATTTCAGACTGCAAACGGAATTCCTAAATAAAAAAATACAACCTCATTTAGTGTTTGTAACATGTTGTAAAATATTCATGTAATTTGTTTGTAGCTTTTTCCTTCAACTTATATAATGCTATGTGCACCCAAACTGTTTTTAGAATTTAGTTTTATTGTTAATAGAATTCAGAAAACTCGCTTAAGCTTTTTTTCATTTAAAGTTTAAATATTTAATGCTCTTTTACAAGAACAAGAGTTGTGTTGGAACTAATTGAGATGTCACATAAATTAAATTACTAAAAATAAAGTAATAATACGTCATTTCACTACAGTCGAGTAAAATGTTGTCATGACGTTGCAGATTGTAGTTGTAATCAAAAACTAAACAGCCACACGAATGTTTGAAAAGAGAAAGTTCTATGCAATCAAAGATATACAAGGCAAATTCGTCAACTCTTTGTATGATCTGACACGATCAGATACTATGATATGAAAAGCAGATATTTTGTTTACGCAGCTGAGCAACAATTTTTTATCAGATGAGTTTATCCCATGAGTATTATTAGCGTTACTATTATTACGCGAGGCTATTTTTCTTGTACATCTGAGTAACAATTAATTTTGTATCGTTTATTGTATCCAAACAATTGTTTGTTAGAATGCCAGTTTATGTCGGAATTGAATTCGGGTAGTGCGGATTGCGGCGTGAAACCCCCATTTCTTGATTTAAAGAACATCTACATACATGAATATTAAAACAAATGTGTCGCAAATCAAAATTTGGAAATTCACTCTAACTACAAATTTCCGAGATGGGATGACAAGCACCAAAATTAAAAGAGAAGGAAAATATGTACAAGAAAAACAAAATTAGACGTGTGTCGAAATTTTACTCAAGATCTAAAATATTTTAGTTGGGATTACATGTACGGTATGAAAAACAAAAAAACCAAAATTTTCTAAAATATCAAAGGGATAATAAAATTGTTTACGATTGCAACCTTCCTACTAAATAAAATTACCCCAAAACTTATGAAAGTAGGTTAATTTGATAGAACATGCAATTATCTTTTAACACGTGTCTTTCCTTATCTAATATAATGATAGATCAGTTTATAAGTTTTATTTTCCTTTCTTATTGTCGATATCTCTGTACAATACAAATCAGTACGTGATTAATTCTTAACTGTCCAATTCTCCAAGAGGTTTTAAATATTTGTTTTATACGCTAGTCTCAGTGCTTCTGATATACAATTACAATTCGAGCAACTTCCGCCAGAGAGAAGTACGCCGGTGACGGTACCTCGTCTAAAGTACAGAAAATAGAATGCGTTCTCAGTTGAATAACTAACTGCTCATAGCTCGATCCATTGGCCAAGCCTAGTTCTATCATTTACATACAGAAAAGTTACGAATTAGGTGGATTGGTCGTAGTCACTAACGCCAGTGAGACATCTAGATTTTGCATTTCTAGGTAATCGTGTACGGACCCGTATGTAATACAACTATTGTGATTAAAACAATATTGAAAAATATTTACTATACACCAATGATTGCTCATTGTCAAATGCCACTCCAAGGTTCATCATACTCCGCTAAGTAGCTACCTGGAAATCCCAATTGTGGTTCTTTTGTTGCAGTCTTTCCCTGTATTGACTTAAGTGAAATCAGGATGTTTTCCATTCAGCTCGTAAATATTTTGTAGCGGTCGGAAATCATCATTGTGTGGGTTTTACCCTGTTGCCTTCCGTACTTGTGAGCTCTTTGTGATGAATTCCTGCACATTTGCTGTACATCTGCACTTGTTAGCGAATTATTTATGTATGTAGCTCACAAGGCAAACTCACTAACTTTGTGACACCGGCGAAAGAAAACTCAAAAAAGGATTTTGGCAACAACAATTGATTGGTCTTTACTTCATTTCTTAAGCATAAAACGTTAAATTGAAAACAAATTATCCTGAAAAATTTTCGGTTTCGTACTCGTGACCACAAAATGCTTTGCTCTCAAAGAAATTATAATTAACGCTATGCAACTTGTACATACTTCGCGGTTTTTTTGTGAACAAATTGAATGGATAAGAATAGAAGCTACCTAGTTTTGACATCTCTAACGAGGGCTACGATCTCAATCTTTAGACTATTTTAACCTCCTACTCGATATTCCTACCTAAAGTACACCATCTAATTCCACCGTTTCTTCGCTGACACAATAAACTTTTGGTCGGGATTTTCAGATAACATCCCCGATGATCCAAAGTTTCACACCTCATTTTTAAGGTGAAAACCGTGAAACAAATGTTTTATTTCAGACTTAACTGATGTTTTCTGTGTTCGGAGATTCGTTTTGTGTAAAGTGGGTTTGACTTTTTTCGCTTTACAATTAATTACATCCGTAACAAAAGACCATATCGCACATAGTATCCGTGGTGAATTTTCAAGAAGATCCTGTTTTACAGGGACTCCCATCCTTCCTCCCCCGTTCTTCTGAGAATTGACTAGTGGACTCGCCCGACCGCCTACTTGGTAGCTCATGCACCAAGTCGGTGTCGGTCGTACAATGTGCAAGTTGAGGGACTTCTAAACCTGCCAAATAGAAAATATTGTAAATGAAACCATCTGTTGATTTGCATACGCTATCAGCACAAACCTTCCACTCTTGACATATACTTCAATAATCAAGATATTTATTTTCAATAAACATTTACAATGTTGGGTCCCAACAAATTACAGATAATTTATCGTTGGGTTCCCATCTTTACTATAAACAACATCCTAATATAAATGTGTTCTAATTAACAAAAAGAAAAACGTTGATCGCGCCTTTGGTGTCGGTGCTTTCAGCCATTACCAATGGAATGCACAACCAGACTACAGATAAAGCAATAGCAGATACATATTGCTGGTACTAAATCATTGTACTGCTGATACTACGATTTGAAGTGGCCACTTTGGAGCCATGTATTGTAAAATGTAAAAACACACGTTTAATTTAGCACAAACAAAGTAACTATGATGGATTGTCGTTAAAATGGAAGGAAGATGAAGAGACTATTGAATAGGGAGGCACCAAAATAAGATCATACACGAGGCAGCTGTAGGTTTTAGGGTTTTAACTGAAAGAAGAATGAAATTTTTAGATTAACAAATAGGGACTTTAAAGTCTTTGAGGTATAACATGGTTCTTATGAGGCTAAAATCAAGATGTTCGCCTGTACAGAGGAATTTAATCTGTCTTTGTCAGTTGGTCAGATGGATTGTCGTCTCTTGTAATGATAAATATATATGAAAGAATTTAACTGCTCCCATTTTTTGACACCATACCACAGTTCCACAGTTGACTGTATCTTTGTTGGAGGTTGATTTAAAATAGCTGTGGAATTTATTCTGCGCTTACCTTACTTGCCTTAGGAAGACGGTTGTAATACTAAAAGAAATTTATAGTAAAGATCAGGACGTTACGATGAGTAGAATCTTCTCTCTTCGATTTAAAACTGGATACAAATATTTATAGTTGTCTTTTGTTGATATGTTTTGGAGATAAAGGACGAAAAAATCTGTTTGACATTGGCGTGAATTTCAATTTCTTGATTTGCTTACTGTTTATTTTTTTTATTTAAAATAAAGAGGGTAGCGAAAAGGAGAATACGGGATGTAGTATTCTAACATAAGGTTTAGATTTCTTATAGGAAACACGACGTCTCGAAAACTGGGATCTGCTCCCTTCTTCCAGTAGTTATCTTGACACAATTGTTAAGCTCAAGAGACAGACAGTGGTTTTGTATATTGGAGATTGTTTTCGTGAAAACTTGGGGTTCCCGCTGAGTTTTTTAAAATTAATTTTTGACCTTCTAAATAATTGTATATTTTATTTCTCTCCTCTTTGTTGAACCTGAACACAAATGCTTATAACCGGCCGTAGTAATCCGACCTTTAGTGTTTGAGGTATAAAATTGTTCTTATGAGGCTAAAATCAAGGTGGTCGCTTGAACAGAGACTCTTAAATTGTCTATAAGTTGTAGTGTGAGTATTGGAGATCAATTTCGTAAGAAAATGGGTTCAATTTTGGTGTGTCACATAACTTTATTTAATATAAAGGAGAGTTCCTGTAAATAGACTAGAATCTGTTGCCTTTTTCTATCCCACAGTATGATTTGGAGGTTTTAACATGTAGAGGTTTCATAATTTAGTATTCTAACTTTTTTAAATTAAGACGTTTCTGTAACTGGAATCAGATGAAGAATTCGGGTATAAATTACATGTAGGGTTCATTTGAAGTCTAGTTTTTGTTTTATGTCTTGGAGATAAATTGTGTAAAAATGTGGGTTTGTCTGTAGGGCAGATCTTAATTTATTAATTATTTGGCATATTTTAGGGGTTAACATGAAAGAGGATAATACGGGTGTTAGTACTTAAAACGCCACCAGTACGTTTGTTCTAGCAGTCATATTAAGCTTTAAAAAACGCATGGTCAGGAACGATCAACACTTAGATAAGCCCTAACATTTTGACAAGAAAAGAGTATATCATGCATTAAAACGTATCTGGTTAAACGTGTCTGACGGATATCACTTGTACATTTAGAAGATTCTCAACTATTCATTTCAATATATTTAATGACTCTTAGCTGCAATATAATGAACGTTAGAAATAAAAGAGTAGGTGCTACAAGAATTCACTGTAATTCTTTCCCTGGGTAAGTCTTAAGATCTTATCAATCCCTGAATACATCACTTAATATTTAACCAATTACTACGATTGGCCCTACAGAGATATACATGCAGGTTCTCCAGAAATGTAGAGAAAATAACTTATGTTCTAGTTTTTCATTATTTATTGGTTGGTGTAATCTTTGAATTAGAATTCAATTTTCTGTCAATCCTTACTGATTATTTGTTATGGTTTTGGAGCGTACTATGTCATAAATACGGAAAAGTAAAGTGTGTACTATTGTTCTTAAAAATATTGTGTTGTTCAATCAGAATATTAGAAACACGGCAATTCACTGGTGATCAGGGAAATACCTTGCTTCAATTTGGTTGCGGAACGAAAGTAAATTGATATTAGAATTTCTTCAATGTGGTTATACAAATGTGCGACGCGGAAATTATTATTAGCAGGATAAATTATTCAGGTGCTAGATCTTAAAATTCAATAACAAATTATTGGTAATTGGGTTTTAGTTATAATATGTATCTTCCTCCCTCCTCCCCCCACCCCTTACTAAAGGAAAGATGTAGCTATCGGGATACTATATTTTTGTTTGTTAGTTTTTGTTTTTGGCTTTATCTCAACATTCTAAATTCTACGTAATTGTTCAAAATAATGTTTTAACTGGGAAAATTGTTGTTTTCGTAATAATAGGTTACTTTTATTTAATTACAAAAGTTATTGATTTTTGCAGCCGTTTTAAAAGCGATTTTTCAATTGAATTTTCCAATTTTTTGTACATGTTTTCTGCTAAGAAAATGTTTTTATAAGATACTTTTTTTAACTTCAAAAATACTTGAAACCATTTTTATTCTATATATACAATTCTGCACAGATTTGTTGCTACCTTGAAAGTAGTTAATATATTTTTTTGTATCTTTATTTTTCATATAATAATACTTAGCTGACTCATAATATCTACATTTTTAAATCTGTATAATGTAAAAGTATACTGTATATATATATATATATATATATATATTTATATATATATATAATCAAAAAGTAGAATTTTTAAAGAATGATGCAGTTAGTTAAGTGTAACAATGTGCCTGATTCTTTGTTTGTAGTTTATTTTTGACGATGGAAGAATTGTGAAAAAAAACAGGATTTCTGCGGGCATTTGCCATCGTTCAGTAAAATAAAAAAAATCACTAACACTACGTTTCGAGATCTGTAATCTGATCTCTTCTTCAGGTAAATAACTGTTATCGCCCTGAAGATTGCAGATCTCGAAACGTAGTGTTACTGATTTTTTTGTTTCACTGAACGATGGCAAATGTCCAAAAAATCATGTTTCCTTCAACGTGCCTGATCTTGTGTACGAGTTGGCTGACCACAGTTTCCGTGTTGCAGGCTCGGCCCATGTGACCTCCAGGACGCGCTGTGGACTAAGATGAGTTCAGTGGCTTCGGGGGTCAACAAGAAGAGGAAAAAACAATCTGAAGCGAAGCCTCAGTCTCAAATGTGAGTGCTTTTAGTGTGATTAATTCTGGAGTCTGTTAGTGGCGAATCCTTCAGCGCACAAAGTCCATTAATACCGAAAATATTAAATTATTTAAACATCTTATGAATTCTACGTCAGTGAAAACCTGTAGATTCTATTATCTTTATATGAATGCATTTGGTGATGTCAGATGTTACTTGATTTTGACTCATTTCTGTGCTGGAAGAATCGTCGCTGGCAGACAACCACTTATTGTATCCAGATTAATTATATCTTAGGATTATTAATTAGCAAATTACCATTTTTGCATGATATTGTAGATAGGGTGTAGTAGGTAAAGCGGTGTTGGATTTTCTACAGTCTGTGACTGTAGAAAGTGTTTACATATCTATAAATCGTTAGTTTTTCGGGGCGTATAAATAACGATGTTGAGTACATTTCTTTAACGAACATGTAGTATTCCACCAACGCTCAAGAATTCTATCCATCCGCCAACGAACGTGCTGTAGACGCAGGTAAGTGAAGGGTTGTGAAAGCGACAGACAAGTTCCAATGTTTAGCCATACGTTAGTAATGCCGGTCCTGACATGACAGCTGTAAAGATATTATTAGTGTGGGACATCGTTAACTAGCTGCCTTGCCTTTGAAAAGAGTTAGGGCTTTAGTTTGTTGACTTCAAGACAAAGGTCCAAGAATCTTCTAGGCTTCCAAAGTGACGTTGGAGTTTCTTCCACTTACATATGGCACATAGTTTTTAAATGCACGCACTCCCGACTGTTTTCGATATTTCTTCGGATATCGATACTAAGTCACTTGGATTGTTGATACTTTACTTTGATCTAACTGACATTTTCAGTGCTTGTGAAATGATCCGAAATTACGTGCCATAACAAAGTATTTGCATTCGAAAATGTAGTATTAACGTGGTGGATAGATGATGGCAACTTTGTTAACATAAATTTCACTGAAAAATATTATTATTTCCGGTGAAGTTAGCGAAAAAAATGCGTGTAGGCGTAAATTTATAATTGTTATTAAGTTTAATAATTGTTATTAAGTTTATTTGGGCGTAACTCAATTTTTATCGCTTACGTTTGGATGAACCACTATCGAAATCGTGTATGAGAAAGGAGATTTATTTGTTTTTCATTTAATTTGAACCCTTAAATCCAGCACCAACCCTTAGTGCTTTGTGTGTATTAACATTTGTCACAGAATACTAAAGATATTGTCATATTAAAGGACACCACTTTGTTTTTGGATTGCCATTTGCGATCGTGGTTCTACTAGTTGTCTGGGTTTAGTATGAAATCGTCTTGAGTGTACCGCCGTTGTCTGGGCTTAGTAAGAAGCGGTCTTCAATGTACCAACGCGAGGTTGTCCGGTATTGCGACCGAAGTTACACAGCTACAGCAGTGGACAGGCTGGGCAGAGAAAATTTCATTGTTGCATGCTTCGGAAGCATACGGAGGCAGGAGAATATAAGCATCGGGTATCGTTTGTTAGGTACGTGACTCGATCAATAATTAGATTTTCTCGCCTCGCAAACACGTACATGTTACAATTTAGTTATGTTTTAATATTTTAGGAGCGTCAGAATTGCATCTAAATCCTGACTGTGTGTGACATGCCAGCACTCGGCTTGTCCGTTGGGTTCAGACATCAGTTCTGACAAGTGTTGAGTGACGAAGCCTCAGGCGTGTTTCGGACAGTCGAGTTCGAAAGTTGTGATGTCGCGTGCCACTGACACGGGTCAGTCAGCTGGAGCGTGCCAGCGTCAAACAAAACATTATGTTAGCGTCAAACAAAACATTATGTTGGCGTCAAACCGTGTAGCGGCACCCTGGCGATCTTACTTAATTACTGATTACGGTTGGATTAGATTTTTTGGTTAAATATCAATAGCGAATATTTAACCGAGAGGGGTTTCTCCATTCAGCGGGATGTAGAATTTCAGAATTATTACTTTTCCATAGTAATAGGCGAGGTGTTGACAATTTATTTACTAGTTATCCTCCAACAACAGACTCACTTGCATTAATAATTCTTTTTAATAATTCTTTTTCACTTTTATCAGTAATAATTCTGAACTCCGGTCACTATGTAATGGATATTCTTCCGGTTACATGATTAATCTAAGTACTATTCAGTGATCTCCAGTCTAAATGTGTAAATAATGATGGATTTGTGTTCATATAAATACATCCTCCTCATTTTTTAGTGTACCTCTATGTTTTTCTTATTCTATGAGCAACACATGTTTCAATATTGTTTCAATCAGAATTAATTCATTTCTGACAAGTCTGTGTTACATTATTTTTATATTGAGATCTCATGAAGTACCGGTATGGTTGAATAAACCTGAGTTTGTGTGGTGGTTCCAGTTTTTAAAATTACTTATTAATTTTATCGCTGTACCATTTAGGCAAACCTATGAAGATAATACAGTGTCGAATTGGGATTAATATAAGATAAAAATTTATTAAAGATGTAACTTTTTGCTTGTAGAAAATCTTACTGCCATACACATATACAAGGATTTTAAACACTCAAAATTTTCATTTTTGTAGTCATGCAAAATCAAAATTCTTAAAACTTAAATACAGTTTGCAAGTTGCGAAGTTTGACACAAAAAGATGTGCTCAAAACAAAATGAAATAGGAAATAATAAATATTCGTATTTTTATTGAAAGGTTTGATCAGTTTGATAGTGTCAGTCACATTCTATCCCTCCCACGGTGATTTATAATCTGAGTGTGTTCGTGTATTGTAAAATAAGTACGAGTAAATAATACAGAGTATTCCGTAACCCCTGGACCTTTCGTTAGTCAGTGTACAAAATTAACGAATTCGTCCCCCCCCTCAATATTTTCTAGGTACGCCAGTGTTGTCTCCACAAGTTTAAACACGTTTTCGTCGCTAATGTGAGTAGAGAAGCCCGAAGATGACAGGAAAAGCCTCCAGGTACCGTTATCTGTATATTCTCATGCTCACCGTTGCATGCGACTCCAAGCGGTTCTTTTATAAATTAGTGGTAATGTCGAACTGTAATTATTTTCTGGTCCCAACTCTAGTTCGAGATTGTACAGAAGTAGGCCGTTCTACTTTGTGTACTGGCATTTCAGTATTCAACGATTTATCTTCTTTTCATCTATTTTGGTGCTCATTTGGGCACAATACGATTGAAAGCATCTCATTGTCTGCTTCTGTGGTTAGTTGGAAATGGGTTGTGCTTCCCTCAGTATCAAAAACCAATAATTATAGATTGAAATGAGGAATGTCCCAAAATTTAAAGCGTACGTTAGATCGATTCTTTAATCAGTCACAGCCTGGTTTTACTTTAAATCGATAGAGAAATGTTTCCAAGAAAGAAATGGATCATCAGCCAGGCTACGTTTAGTGGTGGTCGAAATGGGAAGGTACGAAAAGGGCTGAAAATGTGAAAGGATAATTTTTTTCAGATTATATTTTTCTACACCTTAAACCGACCGTCATACATTGAAATAATAATTATATCAATTCCAGACAATTCTGTTAAGAAAGTCGCAACTGTAAGGGTTAGTGTGTAGTTAACTGACGTTGACGTCAGATTTATTTACTTATTTCCGTTTTAAGTGAGTCGAGCTAAGAAAAATATAATTTTAGAAAATTCTCATTATATATGATTTTACATTTTTTTATCCTTTTGATTTCGTTCTCCATAAAAAACCAGCGTGGCAGACGATTTATTTCATTCTTGGGGGAATTGTTTTTATCGATTAAAATGCCAATTTGTGTGCATACATAGTGCAGATGTACACTGCAAGTTCCGTCTCTGTAACACAAAATTTAAATTAAATAATTAAATAATTTTTATTTCAATAGTGTTGAAATATAAACAACATAACATAATTGTTTATATCTACCCAACATTCCAAAGCAAGGTTAAAATAAATCAGTGTCACATAGACATTAGGATTCTTTAAAGATAATTCATGACTTGTAAAAATTCCAAAGCCACGTATTTCTCTAATTCGGTAGAAAACAAATAATCTTCGAGTGTAGATACAGAACCAAGAAGAAATCGGACAGTTATCTATGACCCCTCTGAGGCCCCGGTAATATTCTGGGCCCTGGGGCTGGTTTTACAGTGGCGGTAGTTGGGCGAGATTGGCGCTCGTTCTGAGCGTTCCCTTGAGCCCCACTGTCAGGGTACAGTTTGTACCAACTCTGAGTTTGGACACTGAACAGATGAACCAATCACAACAAAAACATATAAAACTTTTACACGCCAATTCCCTCTTAAAATTGAAAACTGTATAATGATTGTTGGAGACAGTTGGAAACAAGTAGTTTGACATTTATATAGTTTTCAACTCGTAGAATACGAACTTGTTTCAGCTGCAATAAAAATGTTATTCTATTGAAATATTATTTGTTACTGTATGTGGCCGTGCCTGTTTTTGGGATTTACTAATTTTATTCTGTTACCAAAAACGTTAAAATCGTGTCTTCATCAGTGGTTACTACCAGAGTATACCTTGTTACAGGATCTTATTTTCAATTGAAAACCTATTTAGTTGTCCCTTTAAAACACAATTTGTTTATAACTATCGTACTATAGTATTTTTTTTATTAATATAAACCGTATTTTTTGTAATAAATGGCCATAAAATAAATAACATGTGTTTAAAAAAAAACACTGTCAGGGTTTAATAGAAGTGTAGCTGAAATAAACAAAAGCACGAGATTCGTTAAAGTGACCAAGTGCAATCTGTTATCTGGTTTATAATTGCAACTACAATTGACAATTGCCAAGCGTAACTGAATTGCGTAATTGACGTGGCTCGTAAATTAGTGAATTGATCGTTACTTAATATGTACGCTCAACCCACGTACTTTTGAAAGATTTCAATCATTGTTGTATTTTATTTGTGATGAACATTGTTGCTTTGAGCTCAATCACTATTGTGTCCACGACAGCTCCAGATTTGCTACGTCATGAACTAGTCACACAATTTTACTCTCATGTACTCAAACAAATACATTTCGGCAACCTTTAGGGCATTAAATCCATTATTCCATAATCTATTTTCAAACCACCTTTCAACCTTTCAAGCCAAGAAGAAGGAACTATAGGATCTGGTGTAACCACCTAAATGAAAATGTGCTGTTTTCGTTTTATTTTCGTCTAATTAAGCGTTCGTCTTCAACAAAATGGTAGGTAAGCATAGTAACAAGTTAACTATGAAATGTTGTAACTTGTATACAGGTGTACATGTCAATCTTTTGACAATCTATTTTTGAACTTCAGTTGTTTCCGCAATCAATTTTTGCGAATTAAAGGTTGACAATCAATTTATGAACTTCAGTTGTTTCCGCAATCAGTTTTTCGAATTAAAGGTTGACAATCAATCTACGAACTTCATTGTTTCCGCAACCAACTTTCCTTTCAGTTTTGTAAAACATTTTGTTTCATTTGACAAACTGCTCTAAGAACTAAGATATAGTTTTTTTCATAGCAAACAAGTAAAATTTTAAAATCTGCGGTTTACAAATGACTAAAGCAACAAGTCCATAAGTTAGTAGGTGTGTTACTTCTTTTTAAAAATTTATACTCAGCAAGTTTTATTTAATGAAGGAAACTTCTCTTAGGGTCCATTTCCTGTTTTTAAATAATATTTCTTACATTTACTAAATGTGAAAGTAGCCAAACCAGAGATTAACATTTTTCTGAAGTGACTAAGAACAGTGCCGTGACAAAGGAGAGGAGGCGTTTCTGCAAGAACGGTGATGGGCCTGGGAAGCCCCTATTGTGGGCCGCCACTGGGTCGGCAGCACATAATGGGTGTAACTCTCAAAGTCCAACAGGATAACAAGAAGACATTTGTCCTGCTGCTAATTATAACAGGCCTTTGTCGATCCTCTGTCAGTTCGGCCAGGATAACCCAACTCTGTCGCCTTGTGTATGGACAGTCATCATCACCTCCGGTGGCCAAAAGTCTGTCTGTCTCTGGTTCGGCTATCCACGTGGCCTGTCCATCACGCCTTTTGAGGCACGGCTCAATTTCAAGGCGATTTCCGTGTCACCCTTATAATATACTGATTTAATTGAATTAATTACAATTACAAGTATTACGTTTATTTCCAAGTACAGCATGTTGGCTATTCCTGTTTATGGACAAACACAAGCTAGGCTGCAAATCTGAAATTTCATATTGACATAGAATTGGCAAGTTATATGGGTACTCAAAAAGACCACACGTTGATATCCATAACCTGACGTACCCTGTTTAACGCCTGGACGACGAGCAAGGCTTTACTGAGGGTGTACACCGTTTTGTAACTTGTAATTTTGCTGCCACCGTAAATATGTTTGAAAATCTTAATGAGTATTTATTATATTCCTCCGATATACGCTATTCTTTAGCGGCGTACTCAGAATGATACGGTTGGTGGTGTGAGGGGGGAAGGGAGTATCATGAAATCTTCGCCCAATGCTATACTTCATCTAACAACTGGTTAAACATTTTATTTTCATTGTCAACATGTAGAAATTAAATTATACAACAGTTTAAATATGACTGCCCATTTTCTGGTCAACTGTTAGGTTTATACCTTGGATGCTTTCACTTAGGGGTTTGTATTACTTACAACGACATTATGTACACAACGTAGTAGATTAATTTCTTAGTTTATTGAAATGTGTTTTTCTCACATCTCGAAGGTTGGTCCATACACATATTGTGTTTACCGTATTGGAGACGAGGTCTTTAATATGAATTGTTGGACTGCCCGCTTCCACAATTTACTGATTTACAGTGACACACAACTACTTATCAGAAACTGAACCTAAAATACCTGAAAGTAAAGTACTGCAATAAAAAGTTAAAAGTATGTATTTTTTTAAAAAATGTTGTGTAAAAACTAAACATTTTACTTTCTACACTGAAATTTTCCACTACCAAACTGCATAGCTGTGTTCTACCGACATTATTGGTAGGCGGCACCGGATAGTCTAATTCTGAGTGTTCTTGGAAGATTTCCTGGCGAGACAAAGCTGCGACGGAACCTGTGTGGTACGGGTGTCACGCCAGTCATAAACATAACAACGTCAAAGTCTGCAGCTTCCTGGAACACGGAGACACCTGCAACTTGGGGACTACCCTTCCGCTTGAGGTCTTGGCGCCAAACTTGGGTGAAACTATCTCGGCTACACAGGGGCTTCAAACTATTCAAGTATCACCGCATAACAAGAATACATTGAAAGTAAAATACGATAATCGGACATTTACCGTGGTTATAGTACAATAATTAATTGTTAACAAATAAAACACGATGTTTCTAGGGTTGAAATCTAGATTCTTCCTCAGGTGTCAAACAATGTTAACACATAAGGTTACACCTGCCACAACTTCAAATTAAGAAGTGGGCCACAAACTAAACGAAATTAAAAACAGAACATGTTTTCAAGCATATATAACTTAAAACAGCATAATATCCAGACTCTTTAGATTGAACCAAAGCGATGTCACTACACATCGGAGACTTGAGGAAGGGGGCAGATTTCAATCCTCGAAACGTAGTGTTTCTGAGCTTTGCACCATCTGTGGCAAATGTCCGAAATTCTATTATTCTTTATGACTCAGTACATTACAAAACTATTTAATTGTGTTAAATATGTATAAAAAAAAGTAATAACTTCATGTATATTTGGTTGCGATGAAATTTAGCCCTTTTTATTACCAAATTAGAGTTCTAAATTAGGTGTGGCAAACTCTTAATAGTATGTGGGGGGGGGGGGGGGTGGGGGGGGGGGGGGGTGGGGGGGGGGGGGGGTGGGGGGGGGGGGGGGTGGGGGGGGGGGGGGGTGGGGGGGGGGGGGGGTGACAACTAAAGGATCTCCAAGCTTCCTTTGATATTAATTGACACAACTCACTTGGAATCTTTACAAAAAAATTATGTTTATTGATCAAATTCAGGGTGTTAGTAACATTGTGTTTTCATTGTTGCTGTAGCCCATCTCAAACAGGCCCTGATATAGCTGCAATCAGCGGAATAACAGTTATTTACAGACAAGGCTAGCAGCAAGCCCAACAGCATACCAGCAGCTCAGCAAGCAAAAGGATATCTCCTGCAACAGCAGCAACACCAGAAAATGCTGATTCCGATCAATGCTGCCGCCAGCGCTGATAACATCCATAACATTGACTTGATTAATACTTCAGTTGCTCCAAATGTGACCCTGCTACAGGTAAGTTTTCGTTTGTTTTGTCTTTACTGTGAGCAAATAATTTAAATAATTAGAGAAGGTCTAAGTAGTTTACAGAACATGTGTTATGTTCATAAAAATCCCTTAATATTTCCAATTAATTCTAATTTAATTCTGAAGTAATTCAATAAATTGGATTCATACCTGAAAGTAATACACATAATATTGTACCAAATACGGGTGCAAGGTACATCTGGGTTGACTAGACAGATGTACAACAAATTCCAAAAAATCTACTTTTATTGAGTCATTAAGAATTCTTGTACAGAATGTTCAGATTTATTAAGATATGCAAGGAAACTTGTAAAGGGTCATTGAACACAAGGAAAGAAGTGTTTAATAATATTTGGAAGTTTAAGTACTAAAGTTGTTATGTTTTGTCTATGCAGAGGTCATCGAGCGTTCCCTGATCCCCAGCTATCCCCTGGTGGGTTCTCTAATTCTTCAGCAGGAGGTGGAGGAGGAACAATGCTCAATACAGGCAGCCAGATCTCACACCTCACAGCGGCAGCCGTACTCCCCCCTTCAACATCCTACCCTTCTCCCCTGTCAAGTGAGTTTTTCAACAACTAAAAATTTACTGTATATTGTAACAGCTTGTTAAATGTAAAATTAACATCCAATCAAAACTTTATCTACGGATATGTTTTTTACAGTGGTGGAATGAATAACTTTCAACAGCAGCAGCAACAACAGCAGCAACAGCAGCAACAACAACAGCAACAGCAACAACAGCAGCAGCAAGGCAACACCCAGGCCAGGCTGTCACCAAGTGGTCTACCTTCTTTTCAGGCCCAACTCTCCCCTCGTGTCTCTCAGGTATGATACATCAGTTTAAACGTGCAAGACCATGACCTGAATCTTGAGATACTTTGTTAAGATTCTTCCACATTAATTTCTGAATTATTTTGCCTACTTTTAAACCAGTCAGCAGTTTTAAATCATTCTCTTTGAGTAGATTATAAATAGATAAAACTGGCATGATCTGGATCAAAATTAATCAAGAAGTTTTTATTGTCTTTAAACACAAACAGTGTAATTGACAAAGTCATAGGCTTATAATTATTTTGTTCATTTTTACTAACAAGTACAATTATATATTGTTTAACATACAATATAATGACAAATTCTCAATAAAATATTACAAAATAACAATGACCCAATTAAAATATATTATAAACCTTTTGTTCTACAGATAACATATTTAGACAAGACAACTAAGTGATTTTAGATTAAAATACTTATACTAAAAATAAAATTTACAATAACTATATAATAGCTATTAAAATGAGACAAACACATAATTAAAGTTCAGATGTTAAAAAACTTAATGTACTAATACAACAGGCCAAAACTTTGTCAATGAGTAAAAAAATATTATCCTTCCAGCCATCTATTTATTACTTTTTTGAACGGTTTTTCAATGTGACTGTGGTTGCAGGCACAGCAACAAGGTGGATATACAGTCCTAAAGCCAGAACAACTGGGCTCAGCAGCAGCAGCAACAACAGCACAGCAGCAGCAGCAGCAACAGGCGAGGCTGACCCTCCAACAGCAGCAGAACCCCATGCTCAACGCACAACTTACAGGTTAGTCAAGAGATTTTTTAGATTTAACCAGGTGTTTTGAAACATAACATCATGTTATGATTAATTTCAGCCCATGTTAGGACTTAATTCAGCCTGTTAAATTGAAAATTAAATTGGGTCACTGGTTAAAAGTCCCCAGACAAAGTGCACATTAAACAAATTCTAAATTAAGTAGATTGACTGATATGTCATTGAAACAAAGATAGTTATCTAAAATAAGACCAATATCATCCATTGATGTAGATTTGTATTTACACTTGAAGTATTAATTATTTTTATTTTTTCCTGAATATTAAACTCTCATATCATTATCAGTAACTGAACATTGTTTAGAATAAAACACAAAGTGACATAATTTTTGACCAGTACCTCTGAACACTCAGAAGGGATAGAAACATGTTGATTGTTTGGAAGTACAATGAACTTAAATAATAAATTTTTTTATTTTTTTTTTTTCAGGGGAACACCCTTTCAATAGTACCAGAGGGTTCTTAAGTCAACAGCAGCAGCGACCGAATCAGCCACAGCAGCAGTTGCCACCCGTCCGATCCCTGACGAGTCCTGGCGCACAACGGCAGTCACCATTCCCCACCCGACGTGTGCGCAACCCCTGGTGGTGCGCAATAACCGCATCCAACGCACTATCAGCGCCCCTCCTCAGGCCACCACTCAGTTGCCAGGTAACACCCCGAACCCTTCATCGCATGTCAAAGTAGCGGTGAACGGTGCCATTAACTTCGACCGGAAACTGTGGCAATCTGGAATAGGACATGCCAGTCTAGAGTACTGTTGTTATTGTGTTCATGTTTTTTTCTTTCTTCACTTTTTTAAATTTTTGCTGAATCGTGTTTATTGTTAATTTCTTTCTCCTACTTGAGGATAGTGAAAATGCTTGTTAATTCAATAGAGACAATGAGATGGTATGTTCTAACGGTGAAAGAAATTTTCTCTAACTTTTAATTCTCTAATCAAATAGAATAGTAATTCAATTCTGTTGAAGTAAAAATAGTGATTAAATGCATTACAAATTTTAAAAATAAGACTAAATTTTATTGTTGTATTGCAATTTTTATAAAATAATAACTAAAACTAAAAACTTATTCTGATTTAGGTTTTATATATATATTCTATAATATGTATAAATTATAAATTGATATGTATTTCTATATAATTTAATCATTAAATTTAGAATAAATTAAGTTAATATTTATATTTAGTAGCTTATTTCTAAAATAAGTTGGGTGATTGGTCATTAATATTAATAATCGTTTTAAATAATTTCAAAAAATATACTTATAAGTGGTAAAAAAAATACAACTAAAAACAAAGTCTTGCTTAAAGAAATAAATAAAAAATGATTAGTTGTAATTTTATGCAAACAATAATTCGACCTGCCATCTCAGAACAACAGTACCGTAGTAGAGTTTGCGTGAGTGAGTGTGAGCATAATGCTAGTATAGGTAGACTGATTGTTGCCTGCGTAGGAGCGAGCGTGACCGCATGAACGCTGCTGATTACCAAACTGTTTGCAGGGGGCTGTCCGTCACTCTACGCTGCCAGCGGAATGAAAGGAACATCACCCCCCTTCTGTCCCCCTCGTACCCCCCCCACCACCCAAGCCACCCCGTCATGTACCCCGACTCGCCTCAGTTTCTGTTTCGATCAGAATACGTTGCAAATATATGGTGCAGCCTGTGACAGAGGGCGGCTGCCTGGGGGTAAGTCATGTGACACTGTCATGTGACCACTGCAGACCACTCCAAGCTTAGAGCAATCAGTATCAGTTCCGATCCGTCCGACATCTCATCCCTGGGTTGCATGACATCCCTTTGTGTTGTTTTATCCATTTATGTTGCAAGCTTTTGTTGTGGTTCTTCCTTTTTTGTTGATTGTCTTTTTATGTTCTTATGGTTAGGTAACATTTCAGTTAATCGAGTTCTCATTAGAAGTCCATTGGTAGTTTTAATTAACCGTTATGTTGTTTAGAATTATTTCCTCGCCAATTATATTTTTTCCTTCCACCGAAGATCATTTTGTTTACTACTTAGTGATTGGTTTGAATCATTTCACTTCCCTGGTCTTCACTAGAAGATTTTTTGTACTTTTAAGATTTTTTTTATAAGGCTGAATAACAGTCAAATTAGTAATTTCTTGAGCTCTATCCCGGAAACAATGATACTCGTAATGTTATCCGTACAGATTGTGTCATAGAAGTGAGGATAATTTTAAAGGTTTTAAATCAAACTGCTTAACGTTTATAATCAGCATGATGTGAAATCAAGTTTGGCAGAAAGGAAGATGCTGTTAAAATATAATTTTCTGCTTTGTTGGGGTCCCTCTCCCTGGTGCTCCCCCATCACTGCTGGCCCGGGTTTGTAGAACGCACTGCCGCACTCCACTGTCGATAATGCCTTTTGTTTGTGTTGTGTTTGTTGTTTGTGTTGCTTTTTGCATGTCATTGTCGCTGTTTGTGCACACTGTGCTGTGTCCATTTTCATTTCCATCTAGATAGTTTCATTATTTTGCTTGTAAAAAAAAGGTAAGTGACTGTGCACTCTTTGTGTTCCATTCAGCAGTTTCATATGCACTGTGTTTATTTTTCATATCATTTGTCTGTGTTTGTTTTAACTTTTTTCTACTAACCAAGGGACTCTTGTGTTGTGACTAATGTGCAATTTAGCTATAGTTGCTGTGATGTTATTAAACCTTAATGATAGATTATCTTTGGTTTTTTTTAAACTCTAACTAATATTGAAGTCGTTCCCATAAAATTGAAGTAACAAAATTTAGGTTTAATCCAAAGTGTACTTGAAATGTTCAAGTCTTATTGCGTACTTCCTGTATTTTACATTTTAAATAACTTTATATCAATGATAATTTCCAAAAAAACATTTTATTTTTAATAGGTACTGATTATAATAAAAAATTGTATTAATCAGGCTACATTTCTAACTTATTTGCACTAATACATAAACAATTATTTTATTTTATGCCACTAAATTAAATGTGTAAAAACGAAGCTGAATTAATTCCACTGTTATTTGTTAAACATTTTTTTTTTTAGAATTATTTTAACTTAATATATTATTTTAGATTAAAATAAAACAGTCAATTTGGCAAGAGTTGTAAAAGTGTATGAGAAAGTTATTACATATTTGGAGATATAATTTCTTTATTTTGAAACTGCAACCATAAATTTTTAGTTCTTAGGCTTATTTGGCCAGTGTCCTAATTAAACTGTGTAGAAAACATTTCTTACACAATTAGCTTCTTGAAATATTTTGGCTTTGCAGTGGAGGACCATCTTGGTTGACTGAAGATGGCTCTCGACAGCAGTGCTGAAATTATTTCAAGAAGCTAACTGTGTAGAAACATTTCTTACACAATTAGCTTCTTGAAATATTTTGGCTTTGCAGTGGAGGACCATCTTGGTTGACTAAAGATGGCTCTCGACAGCAGGGCTGAAATATTTCAAGAAGTTAATTGTTTAGGCAAAGTTATGATGCAGTGTGTGTACCGAATGCTTTGATGCTAGTCGTACACCATAAATTTATTTTTAGCTCAAATTTTAACATCTTAATTTTAACAAAGTAACTGTGTCCTGCAACTTATTTTAATTTTTTAAGCAATGGATTTTGGAAAGTACTATTCAGTTAGGCTGATTCAATTTTATAATTGATTAGTAATTACATGCACTACGGTGTTTACAGAATTATCAAAATTGTAAAGCTTTTATAATACATAAGTGTAAAACTATTAACTGAAACAATTAGTCTTTTGATTAAGCTGTTACAATAAAGATAAACGCTTTTGGGTAGATACACTTAGAAACTTGAAATAGACGATAATTTATTAATAGTCCATTCATGCCAAAATTGCAATAATCTCAGATTTTTATGGTAAATACGTGAAGGAAATTAAATCATTTACTCAAAACTTTGTGTTAAAATAACAATTTTTGTTAATTATTTAAATGATATCAAGTTAACTTTTGGTATATGACACCAGGTGTATTGGTGTAGAGTCTCATAAACTACATTTTTAGGGATATTATGGTTTTAGTATAGTGCCAGACTGTAATTAAATACAATTATATTTCTGATTAATTTACAAATGATTTGAAACTCTAATATATGAATGGATTGAAAATCACAATTAATTTTTTAATTGAAAATCACATGCAGTATATATGATGTATTATCTTACTAATTCCCTTTTCCGAGTAAAATTTTGTCAATTTTGTTGAGGATAGAATAAGTTGAATTCACAATTTTTGTATTTCTCTAAAAAGATTTACAAAGATTTTTTTATACAACTAATAAACATGAATGTTATAAAACATAATGTTTGTCTTAAAATAATAAAAGCTGTGTTGTTTTTGTGCCAGTGCTTTACCAGCACTCTGCTTTATCCTCTCTCTGTCACTCTCTTGCCCCCTCTTTCTTGCTCACACATCCTCCTCTCTCTATCTCTTCTCTCTCTCTCTGCACACAGTTTGCATGTCTCAATGTTGGTTTTGTTCCTCCCTTCCCACTTGCCCTTCCTCTCTAGGAGTGTTTTGATCAGTTGGTTCACTTTGTTACTCTTTGTTTTAGTTTTAATATAACTTTAAAATTTATTTAGTACAAACATCTGCTTGGTTAGTGAATGAACCTTGTAATTTTTTAGATTTCTTACTGAATTTCTTTGAATTTCCTCCTGTTTATTAAACTTTTCAATTTGAGTTTTGAGTATGATTAGTAGTTATGAATGGTACTGTACACTTTTTGTTCAATGACAAAACAGAGATAACTTTCTACTAGATGGTGTGGTTTCATAAACGCTGTGTAGAAAATAGTGTGAGTGCATGTCACAACTAGGGTGTTTTGCTTAGTAGGTATTATTGTATGCCTTTTTACTGCTAAGGTATAAAGTTGTACGGAATATCTAAGAGTACCATTAGAAATGTTGATAGCACTAATTTCAACAAACATAAAAATAACTCTGAATTTCACAAGCCATAAGTAGATTGAGGCGTTGTATATCGCTAAGGGCAATAGTGTTGAACAGTTGTATGATAATGGTACTGTCTGCAGGAGGCAACAACGGCATGACAGAGTACGTGAGACAAGAACTACGGGCCAAGGTTGGCGCGTGGGGGTGGGGGGGGGGGGGGGTGGGGGGGGGGGGGGGTGGGGGGGGGGGGGGGTGGGGGGGGGGGGGGGTGGGGGGGGGGGGGGGTGGGGGGGGGGGGGAAGTAGTTGCCAAGGTAAAAAGTACTCTGTCACTCGTTTTTACCTCCTGTATTTTCGTTCAATTGGCTATTTTGATTTGTTAGCATGTGTTTTGTATAACAGAGAGCTACTATTTCTACTACTTCTTACAAGTTGTCAAAAATTAATAAGACAAATATATGTTCCCAAAAAAATTTGTTTTAAAATGAAGAAAATACGTGACATTGAATATTCATCACAAACTGGATATCATAAAAAAATATTGGAAAAACGTGAGAAACACCTACAGTGAAATCACCTGAGTTTATTATAGCATCTTACGCCATAGTGTTTAATATCAAAAACTCAAAAAAGAGAACTACTCTTTTGGGAAACACCATAATATTTAAATATGGGGGGGACAAAATGTTTGAATTTGCTACTGTCCAGAGTCTTGACAAAATTGCAGTGCTTGACAAGCTTCGCTGGACCATGTATAGTGGCCGGCTCGGGCTATATCCTGTGTGACCACCTTGGTGTTTGCATAACCATGTACATCACTTTTACTCAGATTTAAACAACGACCGGAATTTTATATTAAATTCTCAAATATATTTACAAAGTTTTATGTTTGAGCTTCAAGATTGAAAACTTTTTTGATTCGTTTTTTTATATTTGTTTTAAGCGAAAATCCAATGTAATGTATGTTATAACCTGGATATGGGTTGAATTTTATGACTAACTACGCTATACAACGAGCCAAAGGGGGAATGGCTTGACGGAGTTGGATGCGAAAACAGCGAATGCCACTAAGTGTGGCCCGACAAGCTGAAAGGACATGGTTATAAATCAACAAACTGAGGCAGAGAACATTTGTGGGGCCAGGCGATGTGAGAGGCCAATCATTTGAATGTAATTGCCGATTTCATCCCGAAGGGTTAAAGGGAAGTCTAAAAATGGCATGCCTGTAATTCTTCAAGGCCGAGGATCATTTGAAACCGAGCGCGAAACATTGCACACCGATCTCTGCAAAGAAAGGTTTTTTGGGAAACTGCGAGGGGGTTGTACTGCTCATTGATGACAAACAGCGTACAATTAATGCTGCATAACTTACTTACCAACTATCTAGATACGTAAACTTAGCTTCTTGGTAACAAAGGCGAGATATTTATGCCAATCTATATGTACAATATTTCCTTCATGACAATGCTTTTTCAATAAATTAATATTGGGAAGTAATAAAAAAATGTCTTTTCCATTAAAACATACTCACTTCACAAGAATACAAAGCAGAAAATGCTCGGATTCACTCATGGTTTCATTGCAATTGTCTAAAAAAATGTTTTACCTCAATTCATTGGGAATCACTTGAAAATATTGCCCTACCAGTCGCTGATCAGTCACTGTTTGACTTCCGCAATGTTTGGACCACTCAAAGAATTTCGGAGAGGTCACTCAACTACTTTTACAAAGATGAAAGGGGTGTGAAATAAATGTTTCATTTGCACACGATCCTAACCAAAATTTCAAAGCCAACTTTTTAGAAGTACATATGAAAAACATTAATCTTCTACTAAAAACCAACATAATATGTTGGATTTAAAAAAACTAAATTTATTTTTGTCCTAATGCTGAAATTTTACTTGGTCTTTTTGATTTTTAACACCAATTATAATATGGCCTCTTTCTCACACAAATCCTCGAAAAAAAATAATTCAAAGGTTAAAGTGGTTTAATTACATAGCAGCAATACAAACATAATTTTTAACTGTTTGCAAGAAAACCAAGTTTTCATTTTTTTAAATACTGATACACTTATAAGGTTTTATATGTTTAAGATTTCAAGATTGTGTAGTTTTCAAAATTTGGAAAGTATTGTATAAAAATTTTAACCAATAAATAGTTCTCATCACCATTTTATGAAATTAACCTTCCAAAATAATAATGCATCACCAATTTGAATACTTCGAGGACGACTGTCATACATGAAATTCTCCCTTCCGTACACCTGTACTGAAAAGGATTATTTTATATAGAGAATTCTTAAATAGAAAGATACTGCAAGATATCATAGATTGCAACGTTTATTGGTTGACAGCGGTTCTGTGAACTAAAGCAACAAAATTAAATATCAACTATTTTCTATAATATAACCTTTGTTCATACGTTACTAACGGCCATGGGAAGCCACATAGAACAATCTTTACAAAACCAAGTCTGGATCATAGAATGTAAATTAGGATAATATTTATACACAAAGATTATACAAATGGATTTACTTGAACAACCAGCAGGCAGGCAATAAATAAAATAATTGGTATCTGCTGCAAAATTTTGACTGCCAACATTACTGTTGTTTGACCTCCAATATGTATACAAAAATATTAAGTGAATACATTCTCATGTCTTGACTACGCTACCTTACCTCTAATTAATCACTATTACATAATTCATTCATTGGAAACCAGCAGTTCATTCGTCTAATGTCTACTTAACATAAGAGTGCAATCACTTGCAATGACAACCTGGAATCAGTACAGTTATACAAGGCTTTGGTTTATACTAAATAGCTGTTTCAAACTCTTTGCACTGAAATAAAAAAAAACAACATGTTTTTTCTTTCCCAAGACATTAAAAAACATTTATATAAACGGGTCTTAACTTTATACAACTGTAAAAAAGAGCAAAACAACTGTTGCATGATAACATAGAAAGTTTGTGTACTTGTTCATAACAATAACCAGATATATACTGCCTTCTTCCTAGTACCCTAGCACACAGACAGTTTTTAGAGAGAAGAAGAAGAAGAGAAGAAACCAAACGGGACACGTGAGCTAGCGGACATGGAACAATTTAAGCTAACCACAGCACAAACTATTTGATGGGGATTTCACAACATTTTATTCACAAAAATAATCGCTTACTAATGGTATAAAAAAATACACAAAAAATATTGGATTTATATTGGTTCTCTTTTTAAATAATGTTTCGATATGGCAAAATAGAGACCATCTACCTATCTACGAAAAATTTTTCTATCGGCATATGAACTTCTTCTTTCTTTTTCTTTAAGACATCGCATTTAAAATTAGAGTGTCCTATAACATGAAATGTGCTGTGGCAAAGGTGTTCTTCCACATTCTATGTAACAACATTTACGATACATCCTAATGTGACTTTGATAATTTGAAATTCAAATGTATTTTTCTACTACTGTATGAGTTGTAGAACATCGCTAAAACTTTATGTTTTTTATGAATCAGAAGAAATTAGATTTATAGAAATTTAGTTGTTCTCTAACATTAACTTACAAAAAAGCTTCTAGTGGAAAGCTCAACTCCAAAAAGTAGGCCAAAACCACATGGCTTGCCAAGAAGCTAACTATGACACAGCTTTTCAGAATAGCAACATCATTAAAGTTCAAGCCACTTGATTAGAGTATTTTTTTATTTTTATACATTTATATTATCGTCAGAATTAAAGAAAAAATCGAAACACTTACAAAAATACAATTGTTGTAGAACTCGATCGTTCGACATTCCTAAAAATATTACGTTGCAGAAAAATGCAGAACAAAACCACATTAATAACTACAACAGTTATGAACTAAGTTCTCATTATGCCTCTCAAGACAGATGAAATTTCTTAAGTTACAAAAAGATGTTAAGGCTTGTTTATTTTTACTTAAGTTAGTTAAACCAGTAAAACCAACATTTACGAAGTTCTAAGGTCAATTTGTCCCGTTAACCATTAAACTATTAAAAGCCGACCCCAGATTTGCCGTGATCAAATTTCTTCTCGACCCTGTTTGAAATGCATCTAACTGTCCAAATGATCCTTAATTGGGAAAATAATAATGCAAGAACAAAGTATAAAAGGGGAATTTAAAGAAATAAAAGTTCTGACACCGAGCTTAAAAAAATGATATATATATTTTCACAAATTCCACAAATTAACTAATTAAACTACTACAATAATTAAAATCACAATAAAGATAAAATGTAACCAGGTTTAGTTTTATATACAAAAATAATTGATCACATTTCTCTGACTACATTCTTTTAAGCTATTATATAATATTATAATTATTTTCTCATATTTAAATGACCACAATTTTCCTTGAATAACTTTAAATAAAGAGTCTGGCTAGGTACAGGGCAAACCCCGTCATGCTTAGGATACATATATTCATACAGTCACTGTACTTCTTCTAAACATAGAATAATATAAAATAATAATTTAATAACATTTGACATATTAACAGTTTAATAAAAATTCTATGAGTTAAAATTATCAACATACTATAAAAACCTGACAGCTTTTGAAAATAAATTTCAAGTAATCAGAATATTCACTCTCAAATAGCTAGGAAGTAAATGCTTTGATACTATTTATTACGTGGATACAGTAAAAATCTGTGATCTTATGTATCTAATTACACTATTGCAAAATAACGTTAATAAAAGTCAATAAGTTTAAGAGTGACAAGGTTATTAAAGCTTTAAAAATTGTCGATCTTTTGGTCTGGTTCATGGCTTCAAACACTGCATCAACACTTCTGTCTAAAACTTTTCCATCATCTCGGTTACTGATCATTTTCAGGAGTGCGCTGGCGTACTGCGGTTTCAGTTACCAGTAACATATAACCATCATGATAATACGCACTATTGAGGGAATTTGATATTTTAGTGCATTTTCATCGTTCAAGTTTCACGTGAATTATTTTCAAAAATTAATCTTTCTATACACAAATATTTTTATGCCATTATCAACACAAAATTCACAAAACCGCCAATTTCCCTAAAAACACTCTGTCTAATAACAAAAATTACAATATTAATAAATGTTAAGACATCTGCCTTCAGGCTTCTTTATTGTGAGTTGTCTATTTTGTTTTTGTTCTAATCCTAAGAAAAAAATCAATAAATAGCAAAATAATTATACAATAAATTAAAGACCTAGGAAAAAGTAAGGTATTTAAGATTACAATTTATATCAACTTGTACAATAAATATGAAACAATAAGTATGAAATTATATACATTTATTACAATATATTGAAAAAACACGTTGAAAATAAGTGGAAACAATGTTGTAAATTTTGCAAGTGGTAACTTGTAAGTTGTTTTTTTTGTTCTCGAATCAATTTTACAGTTCAAAAACTTGTCAATACGGTAATGTATAAAACATTGTAGAGTTAGTTTGTACAGGGTTTAACTTGTTGAAGTTCATGAACAAACAAACACGCACTAATTACTCACTGTGGCAGTATTATACACTTCTCATATATATTATATAAATTGTTACGTAATATTAACAACATTTGGGGGGGGGGGGGGTGGGGGGGGGGGGGGGTGGGGGGGGGGGGGGGTGGGGGGGGGGGGGGGTGGGGGGGGGGGGGGGTGGGGGGGGGGGGGGGTGGGGGTTTGAGTGAAATGATTGGAACTTGGTTTTGACTTTTCTCAGCACTATTCCTAATTCTCCTGACTGCTTAGGGGATAATAACTACCACTTAGTGGTAAAAGGGTGTTGAAGTCTTGCTGAAAAGGACTAAGAGAGCTCTGTGTGCTCTATAAATATTATGTTTCCTTTTTTTTTAAAGATGCTCAACAAATTATGAACATGTTCGCAGAGCATAAAATCTATACTAAAATAGCCATATTCCTTGGAAATAAATTGCAAGACAAAAATATTTTAGAATTCATTAGTTTCCATGGATTTGCTGATTGTAAAGGGATTATACACAGTTTTTGGGATGCAAAACTTATGAACAGTGATGAATGGCCTAACAATTATGTATTATTTATAATTTTGAAGACCACTGCTTTGCTTGACTAACTCAGATATTAATACCTTCTCTGACAGATATTAACACGATACTGACTTTAGGACAGTGGGGATAGTATCAGTATGCGTCCACTGCAGCAATTTGTTAAGATTCAAGATTTTATTCATCATTAATCATACAGTGATGCAATAGATTTTCGTCAATATCAATACAACATAATTTTACTTTTTTATTGCTTGTTGAGTTGTTGGTAACTACTATATTTAAATGAAAGTTTTAAATAAATATAGAAAAATAAATGTAGAATAACATAATAAATAGCCACAACACTATATACAGTACACTGTAATAGTTTTAACATTAAAAACACAGATTATCAATAGATTAAAAGACATACTATATAACCACTATATTTAAGTGAAAACTAAAACAAATATAAAACATTATAAATAGTTATAACACTATATAAACTACACTGTAATAGCTTCAACAATAAAAACGTAAATTATTAATAGACTAAAAGACATACATTTATGAATAAATAATTAGACAACAGTTAAAAACACAAAAAACATAAACTAATAAAAATTTAAAACAATGAACAGTGAATAGCCTATATACATTACATCAAAATTCATTAAAATACATACATTTAACTATCTAATCTGAATTTAGCTTTGATTAAAAATTAGTAAAAGATGTCCTTAAATTTACCATAATCAGTAGCTAGATAGTCATCAACCTTGTAGAAAACTTGTTCCTTTAACCACTTTTTCAAGCAATATTTGAATTTATTAACAGAGACAGTGTGAGCGGATTGAGGCAATTTGTTAAATAATCGATTTTTTCATGCAAAATATGCTGTTATTTGTTTTTGTAAGTCTAGCAGGTAGTAAATCTAGGGCATAGTTATTTCTTGTGTTATAGTTATGTATATCAGATCTAATTTTATATTTATGCAAATTTTCTTTTACGTTTATTAGACAGAAATATATATATAAACATGGGAGTGTCATTATTTTTTAATTCTTTGAAAATGGGAAAACAAGATTCACGATTGTCCAGTCCTTTTATGGTCCGTAAAGCATATTTTTGCCATCTAAAAATTTGTTCCATATAAGTACTATTTCCCCATAAAGTAATACCATATACAATCTGAGAGTGAAAAAAGGCATAATACGCATTGATCAACATATCACTACTAACACACAGTTTAAGTTTTCTTAGTAAATGAATGATTTTAGATAGCTTTTTGCAAAGGTATTTTATATGTACATCCCATTTCAAACTGCTGTCTAAGTATAGGCCAAGTAGTTTAATAGACTCTGCTTCAGTTAATTTTAGTTAGTGAAAAAAATAATTGATTCTGTCTTTTTTTTATTGACGAAAGAGATTTCTAAACAGTGAAGAATACTAGTGGAGTGTTACACTTCCATTTCTTTGTTATCTTATAAATGAGAAAGGAGTTATTGTTTTTGATGGCAGTGTCACGTCCCACTAACCTTTAGATTTTAAGGAGAAAATAATGAAATTTCAGAAAGAATTTTACCAAAAGCCTTTGAACAGGAGCACTCTGAAATAGAAATTTAACCCGTCAAGAATTTATTTCGGCGCCTTGCCCCCGAATCCACCACTCTACTATATATGTCTATTCACTCTACTATATGTCCATTCTTCTTTTATGATCTCTCCATAATAATATTTTTTTTGTAAGATATTTTTTAATTTTTCTAAGAGTATCCGCTCCGTAACGATCACACCACTTACCTCCTAATAGATAACTTAGTTTTAGTACAAGTACGAGTACACTTTCCACTTGTTATGTATAAAAAGTGGAGAGGAATTTGGTAGCACATAATACAACAGGATTAGACTTTGAGGGCCCAAACCTATTATCTAAGTTATATTATGAGAGGGTAGTTTAAAAAAATATGTATTGAAGAGATAATTATCATGATATGACATGAAGCCCCTCACCACTGAAACTATTGGTGTTTTATTCCTTCTTAGAGTCGGAAGGAAGTAACTAATATAACCTACTTCTAAAAGGGCTAAAAACTTGAAATTTGGCACAGGTTGCTTTGGCCGTGTAACCTCCAGGAAAAGTTTAAAAACCAGAAATTTTTATTTTTCAACCCGTACAAAAATTCAGAATGGCAGGCCAATTTTCACCCATGCAGGCTTTTTTTCGAAGCTCAATAGCAGCCAAACTGGAGGACATGGCTTAATTCTGTTTTTTTCTATTTACTGTATGCTTCAATAAATTTATGCTTCTATATATGTTTCAAAAATATTATTTATTTCCAAATAAAGAAATTACAATTCCATAATAGATTAATTTTATACTATAATATTTTTAAAATATGACTAAAACATAAACATTTTTTTTATAATATATATAATATAGGAAAAAAGAATGGCCATTTGGACAACATTTATAGGTTCTAATATGGTTGATTGACAATAAGCAAGTTTCAAATCATTGAAATTTAAAATTTTGCATAGCTGCCCAAATACAAAAAAATTTCGTATTTTGTTTTTCATGTGATTTATTTACACTGCTCAATGCATCTGTTTATAAAACATTCCTAATAATTCCTAGATATTTATATGAATCGATTCTGTATATAGTGTCACAACTGCATGTTTCACTCGTAAAATTGCCATAGGACTGAAGTTTTAGACTATTGTCATTAAAATCATTATTAGCTCGTAATGAAATTGACAAGATAATAAGTTTTGATCAAACCATTTTTTTACTATGGATAAACCGTGTAGTGCCTTAGTTTTAACTAATTTCCAATACTTTCCTTTGTATAGTATAGCAAAATCATCTGCAAAGAGAAACAATCACCAACATGAACATTGGAAAGATTGTTATAAATCAAGAAAAGAATGGGGCCAAGTGTACTTCCCTGGATAACTCTGTAGTCCACTTGCTGTTCACTACTCTGCTTGACAGATACATATTGCATCCTATCCAACAGGTAGCTCTCAAATTAGAAGTATGTGGTCCAGAATCAAATGCCAGAAGGAAATTTTCCCCAAAAAAGTTCAGTTACTTATGCTTATATTTTGGTAAAGTCACAAAACGCCTTGACAATATAAATTTGGCACAAAACATAGTTTCTCTCCTATTTGAATCACTCTGCTATTGAATTGTCTCTTTCAAATTTGAATCTACCCTAAATCCATTTATCTTTTAAGTTCACCACAATCAGTGGCACACTCAGAAAATAATTTTGGACGGGGGGCTGACCGGGGTCCCTGGGCCAACTAACGGAAAACTTTTTAAACATTCTTTAGAAAAACCGGTATTTTAAGGCATTACTTTAACTTTATTTTAGCTCTTTGAATGCAAGTTTTGAGTAGGGATTATAGGAATGAATGATACAACCCAGTACATTAAATAACGTTTTATTTTGACAAAATCTTTTTATATCAGCTGTCTTACAAAACAAAATTGAGCCTTCTTTGGGTCTTCGTCAGTATGGATAATACACTGTCTGTATCAACTGGAATTTCCCTGTGGATATTGAGATTGGCTAAGCCATTTAGCCTACTCTAAGACATTGTGTTTCTTAGGTATGTCTTGATTCTTCAAAGAGTGGAAAAGGAGTGCTCTGATGTGCTCAGTATTCAGTATGAGTAAAACATTTTTTCTTGAGGGGGGCTATAGCTCCTTTAGCCCACCCCGTGGGTGTGAGCCTGACTATAATTGTAAAGCAAATATAAAGACTTGTGTAATAAGAAAATATTTTTACACAATTGTACGCATTCAATTTTATAGATTCATTTGTAACAGTAATGATTAAACAAAATTGAGGGTTTATGTGTTAGAGGGCTAGGAGGGTGGACTAATGGCCTTGACAGATATATTCAGATCTGATGCAGGTTTTAGTAAACCACAACTAAGTGCGTGCATACAAAACTTAGTTAATTAAAATTAATTATGATAAACTTGCACCAGATAATACTACAATAGACAATAGACAATACTTCTTTATTTACATGTTCTTCAAGAACAGTGTTAGCGTCATAAATACAAGTTTTACAAGGTTGTAAAAAATTGTGATAGGCTTATACATTAGGTTGATTGTAATGTAAATGTTTTGCTGTTATCCCCAGTTCATGAATTCTGATATCGTGTAGAATGGGTTGGCCAGTAGCCAATTTTTGAGCTCTTCATGGAAACGTTGTCCTCCAATTGTCCTGCAAGGGTAGGGCGTTCCACATTTTTCCTCCAGCGTAGCTTGGTTTTCTTTCTGTCAGTGAGCGGTGGTGGATAGGGAGACAGTAGTTTGCTCTATGCCGGGTATTGTAGTGATGCATCTGGCCTGCTGTTTTCAAAGGCTGTAGTGACTTTAGATGATGGTGTATTATTGTTTCCATAATGTAGAGGTTTACTACTGTGAGAATGTTTAGGGTTTTGGACGATTCTCTACAGCTTTCTCTGGGCTGAAGCTCGGCCAGTATTCTTATGGCACATTTTTGTATGATCAATAGTCGATCCAGATTGTGCTTTGTTGTAGCACCCCAAACTGAAGCTCCATAGCGCAGATGACTCTCAAATAGTGAGTGGTATGCAGTCTTTGCAGTGTCTGCGTTGGCTATCCACTTTATTCTTCGCACTACAAAGAGGCCTGTACTCAGCTTGTTACAGAGGTGGTCTATATGAGGTGTCCAAGACAGAGAGTCTTCAATTAGTATACCTAAATATTTTGTCACGTTGTTATCTTCTGATTCGGGTAGTCGACATGTGTTGTCTTTGGGCCTTCCCAGGATTAATTGTTGAGTCTTTTTCTCATTAATAACAAGGTCATTTTGATGACAGTATTGAACTGCCATGTTAAAAGCTATGTGTGATGCTACTTCCAGCTGATTAGGGTTTTCATCACTAAGAAGTAGGACAGTGTCGTCTGCATACATAATGCATTGGCTATAGCTATTCAGATATCTTGTGAAGTCACTGGTGTATAGGATAAAGAGAACTGGCCCCAGTACAGACCCTTGTGGAACTCCTCGGATGATACTCTTTGGCTTGGACTTGACCTATTGAATGGTTTTGTTGGTGACATAGCTCATCTCAACTATTTGATTTCTTCCTGTGAGGTAGCTTTTGAACCAGTCATGAGCTCGTCCTCGAATTCCCAGCGTGGCCAATTTCTTCATAAGATGGTCATGATTAAGGGAGTCGAAAGCCTTGCTATAGTCCAGGAAAATGGCAGTGGTGGTGTTACCGACTTCAAGTTGGTCAATTATGTATTCTGTTAAGTTGATTAAAGCTGAGGTGGTTGATCTGCCAGGGAGAAATCCATGTTGTTGGGTTGGGAGAAGTCCATTATTAGATAGGTGGTGAAAGAGTCTAGTCAGGGTCAGTTTTTCTATCAGTTTAGAAAAGGTCGATATTAGAGAAATCGGCCTGTAGTTTGATGCTTGAGTAGTAGATCCCTGTTTAAACTTAGGATATACTTTTGACAGTTTTAAGGCGTTGGGAAAGGTCCCTGAGGAATATGATTTATTTATAATCTCAACCAGTGGGTTAACTAGTTCTTCCTTGCAGGTCTTAATTAATTTAGCTGATATCCCGTCATACCCAGATGAGGTTTTAGGTTTTAGAGAGCTTATAGTCTTATAAACCTCTTCACAGTTCGTGGGGTGGAGAACTAGTGAAGGAGTGTTCAGGTTCTCTGTCTCTACAGACAGTTGTTGGTTGCAAGGCTGTTTACTTCTTTGTAACGTCTCATCTGCAACACTTATAAAAAAGTTATTAAAATGATCTGCGATCATTGTTGGGTCTGATGTGCATTTGCCACTGATGTCGAGTTCTGTAGGTGATATGGCTTCATTTCTACTTTTTCTTTCTGTGTTTATTATTTTCCACACTGCTTTTGCTTTGTCGTTGGCTTCAGATATGATCTTGGCTGTGGCTTGTCGTCTTAGTGTCCTCAGGTATAAATCATATTCCTTTTTCAGTTGACTTGCATTCCTTTTATCTTCTTCTTTCCCAGTTATATTGTACCTGTCCTGAGCTTCCAAAAATCTGGTTTTTAGATGAATCGCCTGAAGGTCTTTTATTTTGGGTCTTAGATTTCTTTTATTAAATTTAGTCAAAGGACAGGTATCATTCAATGCGTTTGTCAGGATGTAGTTGAAGTTACTATAGGCTGTGTTTACTTCTCCAGCAGTGTATACTTCCACCCAGTTCTGTTGGCTAAGTTCTGTTTTAAGGTGAAGAAGGTTCTTTTTATTAAGATTTCTGCATTCAATGGTGGGGATTTTGGTTGGGCCATCGCTCTTCCAAGTTATATTGCAGAGCTGACCTGTGTGATCAGATAGCCCTACTGTCATTAATATTTTGACTAACTCATCAGAAATCTCCAATATTATAGAATGGATCAACAGGAACTTTCATCGTCATCATCATCATCATCATTTCTTTATTTGTAATTTCATGGAGGAATAAAATGGTGTCAATTTATTCGCCAAGTATAGTATATTATAAAATAAATTGTAGCATGTGTTTGTGCTACAGCATATAACATGTATAGCCTACTAATAATTTGTTATACTATATGATTATTTTTTTTAGGCAATTTGGAACTAAAGACTTATTTAAAACAATTGAATTGAGTTACAGGATAATAGTCTCCAATGTTTGTGAATCACTGTTGTTGAATGAATCTACATGCCAAATCTGATAGCTGAAATGTGGAAAATAATACTCCTGAATTTGAAAGGTAGTGGAAGTGTAAAATTGAATTGATGCTATTGGGAAAACGTGTAACAATAAAGAAACCTCTTATCAATAGTTCTTTCATTTTTTAACCCTTTGAATGTCAACGTCCAATTTTATCAGATGTCAAAAGTCAGCCGAAAAGTGCCAACGTCCGACTTTAACAGGACGTTTGGGGAAAAAATCACTAAACATAGACATTTTTATTTTTAAACTAATATATTAAATTGTTTGTGAAAAACTGTTCTTTTCTAAATAAATTGTTGTAGTACACTTCCAATCAATTAACTTTAACGAAAATCATTCTAGAACTCACATATAAACATTTTTGGTTGATATTGCTACCGGAAACAATGTGACATTAGTTTCTTAAAAGTTGTATAACTCACTCATTATTGAAGATAATGATATACATTTTTTCAGATTTATAGACATTTGAATACCCTTTCTAGTGATATGGACAAAGAAAAGGATATAAATTTTTTTGGTAATGATAATTTGGTTGAAAAATTAAATTTAAATAAATTCTGGAATTTTTTAGGTAAGTCCATTTTAGGTCCATTCCTAAATTTAATTTTATGGTAACTTTGTTGATAATTTTTTACTGAAACCTTGCAAAATGCCTTCAAAATGGCTGGCACTTTTCAGTACACCTACTCAATAAATACTTGGCATTCTAAGGGTTAAATAATAACTATGTATAGTTCTCTCTAGTGATGCCTGAAGACAACGCTGATTGTAGAGTTGACTTATATAGATTTTGGAGCATTGGTCAGGTTTCCTTATGGAAATATTTGTCCAAAGAGCTTATCCAGAAAAAAGTTACTTGCAAAATCTTGGATCTGTCATTAACAAAACTCTTGCCTAGGAAAAAAATATTACAATCCCTTGTGTTTATTGGGACATAACCTTTTTGTAGCCAATCAACATGATGATGAGACCTTTTCCAACAGTAAAAGTAACTAGTTTTGAATATGTGTACAATAACAGAATATCTAGGACAAGGCAGAGAGTTGAATAGTTGAATGCACTTACGGATGTAATCATCTGTGTATCCGAAAGACATTTGAAATGTTAACTTGAAACTACCAAAACCATTGTGATAGCATCTTGTGACCTCCTTAACTATCTGAGAACACAAAAATTAGCTTACAATTATAATCCAAGTACGAGGATGAGAATGAGAGATATTTCTTATGAACAGCAGTTATTACTTTTAAACCAGAATCTCTTTATTAACATGAACATTGAGAAACAGTTATGCATCAGAATATATATATATATATATATATATATATATATATATATATATATATATATGGTAATAATACATGATTGTCATTTATGGTTGATTGAGTTTTAGTCTAAAGTCTGGCTGATCTCTTTGATAAATTCTTGAACAGTGTAGATAGGATGTTCCAATAACCACGAATCAAGTTTCCTCTTCATTGCCTTTTCAGTTAGTTGTTTGAAGGAAGCTGGGAGCTGATTGTAAAGTCGTGCTCCGATTGTTGAGGGTTACTTGTCATGAAAGGCAGTTCGATATCTGACTGGCGGTATCAGAAACGCATTCCGGGTATTGTAGCAATGTGGTCGTGTTACCCTGGGAAGTCCAAGCTTGTCCACATGTAGAATGAGTTCTTGGATGTATATCGCTGTGACTGTCTTTATTTTTAGTTGTTTGAATGCTGGTCTACAGCTGTCCCTGGAATGCAGAGATGGCTAGAGATTTTGGAGCCGATTTTAGTATTTTCAGCACTCGCTTCAGGTTTGCTGCTGAAGTCCTGTCCCATACAATGACTGTACCTCAAGTGGGTTTCCATAAGTGCATGGTATGCGATTTTCGCTGTTTCCCAACTGCTTACACTTTTATTCTTTTTATTACCTAGGTGGCAGTGTTTAGCTTCTTGCAGAGGTTGTCAATATGTGGATTCCAGGTTAGTATAGCATCCAAGGTTAGACCCAAAAGCTTGGTTTCCTCTTCATTACTTATGTCAGGCAGCACAGGAACTTATCCTCCCCCTTCCTCCGAAGTTTATCTGCTTCATCTTGGATGGATTTCCTGCTTCGGAAATAGGACTTGAATAAATACCTGAGAAAAGGAATCATGATCTTCGTTGAATGTTCCAATTCACTAGCTGGTTCTGTTTGTTGGTAACGAAGAGCAGTTGTCAAATAGAAGGCCGAATTACTTTGAATTAGTTGTAACTAAAATTATGCTATAGAATTTTCAAAATTGTTTTTTACTAAGTTTGTTTAATCACTTTACTTAGTGAGTAGAGAGTCTTGGACTCATGTTAATACAAATCAATATACATAATACTGAAAAAAAACGCATTGAGTGTTCACTAATGTGATGGGTGGCTCATGAGTGAACCAGTTCATTTAGTGAACTGAGCTGACTCAAATCATCTACCAAAAAGATCAGGATCATTTGATGTGATGTGTCAGTTACATAAGAGCTGTTTCAGGTAATTTAATATTTATTTATTTATTTATTCATATACGGTTAACACCATTTTACAATATACAGTAATTTTACTTGCAGCCAACATCAAGATGAACAACAATATATTCAGTATAAAAGAATAATTTATGATATTAAATACGGTAACCTGTAACATAACATGCAAAGTATGAATCAATATTATAAACAAAATTCAAAAGATAAATATATATATATTATATATATATATATGTTATGAGAACTTAAACATATTCTGTTTCAACTTCCAACGGTCGAGGACCAATATACAACAATATTACAAATATAATTCTACAAAGACGGCTAAATCCAAACTCAGTTACAAAGGGTCAAGCCAAACATGCAACATCACTCAAACCAAACTACTACTTACAAGCTATGGGTCAAGCCAAACATGCAACTGGACTTTATATATATATATATAATCTTACACATAAATAGCAAAAAATGAACCAATATAATTTATAATAATGACTTTAGCAAAAGCCATAGCAATAGATAAATATACATCGCTTGTAACAAATAATTGACAATGATCATAACAAGAGGTAAAAGTATGTAATTACAACGAATAATTAACACACAAAAAGCTACAACATACACCAAATGCATATCAGCTTCAACAAAAAACTTAATTCATTTATAGTGAGGACAGAAAAGTAAACAGATACATGCTATCAGATAGTAATTACAAGATATACAAAATTTAGATGAGCTAAAATATGTACAAAAAAAATTCAACAAACCAACAATTACTACATAAATAAATACAACATGCATAAGTTACTGCAGCAGGACATGCCAGCTCACAAAGCACCGAGTTTCCTGAGTTTTCTCCTAAAAGCATCATCAATATAGCGAAAAAATCAAAGTCAACAGGAAGGCTGTTCCCCAGACGGTGGAGACGTGGTATGGTACTGAAGAAAGAATATTGGGTTGGACAGAATCTTCTTTCAAAAAGTTGTCTGGTTCTAAGAGACTGGTGGGCACGAATGTCGATTCTCTCAAGCAGATCAGTTGAGTCCACAGTGGCTGAGATGATCCCCTTTAGGAGCATTAGATCAAGGACTTTACGTCTGAAATCCAAGGATTGAAGTCCAAGATGGTGGCTTAGGTCATCCAAAGGAACATCCGCATAACGAAATCCAAGTTGTACACCAATGACCCGAAGAAATTTTCTCTGAACACCCTCAAGAAGATCAATGTGGCCTAGTTGATATGGTGACCAGACAGGAGAACAGTACTCCAGGATGGGGCGAACTAGATGAATATAAAGTGTCCTTAACGCTCCAGGAGAAAAACCATCCTTGGACACTCTGATAATAAATCCAAGGGCCGAACTTGCCTTCCTACTAATACAGTCTAAATGAATGTCGGGACTCAATGTAGATGTCATTGTAACTCCAAGGTCCTTGACCACAGAAGATCTTGTAAGTGGCTCTTCACCAAGAGAAAAAATTGAAGATCAGAGTGTCAGTTCTTCGAGAGAAGGATAGTACTGCACATTTAGATACATTCAATTCCATTTCATTCTCAGAACACCACATAATAGTACGTTATTCAAATCATCCTGGAGCAATCTGCAATCAAGTTTCTGAGGCTACTTCATTATATATTTTAGCATCATCTGCAAAAAGTAATATTTTTGAGTGTTTGATAACATAAGTCAAATCGTTTATAAAATATGGTAAAACAATACAGGGCCCAACAGAGAGCCTGAGGGACTCCAGAAAGCACAGGGAAGGCCCGAGAGGTTGCCCCATTATATCTGACCTTCTGGTGACGACCACTAACATAGCTTTCAAACCACCGCAGCATGGGTCCAGCGAACACCCATATTGCTAAGCTTAGCCAAGAGATGTACATGGCTCATCCTGTCAAAAGCCTTAGCGAAGTCGATATATATTACTGTCAACTTGATGACCTCTTGCAAAGGCTGATATAATATCATCCTGATAAATTACCAGATTTGTTAAAGCTGATCTACCCACTACAGAAGCCATGCTGGGCCCTAGATATGTGACTCTTAAAGAAAAAAGATAGTCTAGCAAGAACCAGAGATTCAAACACCTTTGCCAATGATGATTGTATAGAAATTGGCCTGAAATTTTTTATATCGGAGACAGCTCCACTCTTGAAAATGGGTGTAATAAAGCTTGTCTTCAGACATTGAGGAAAGATACCCAAGTGCAAAAATCGGTTTTGAAGTATAAAGTCAAGTGGGGAGCAAGAATGCAACTGCAGTACTTCAATATCGAGGGTGGTATGTCATCAGGCCCCGGCCCCTTATTAACATCTAGAGAAGAGAGGATCTTTTCAACTTCGTCACAAGAGGCAGAGAACTCAGTGAAAGAACCGATAGTCAAGCAGTCCCCATAGGAAGGTCTCCTAGTGGATGGCCTGAAACACTGAAGAAAAGTGATCGGCAAAGAGTTCACAGATGTCCTGAGATCCTTCAGCAGTCTTACCATTGTAACACATCCAAGCATTAAACCTAGCAGAGTCCTTAGTATGATTTATGTGAGCCCAGAAAGCCTTAACATTGGTCTTCATAGCTCCTTCCACCCGCTCAATATACAGCTGATAGCAGAGTGACGAAAGTTCCTTACACTGCCCTCTCACGCGAACTAAATTCCGTGTAAATATTCATATCAGAAAGTAGCCTTATACTGACTATGAAGCTTCCTCTTCAACAGTACCAGTCTCCTCAATTCCGGGGAGAACCAACAGGGAAAGGAAGATTTCCCTAAACCTTTCATTGGAGTCTGAGATTTATATATTACATCTCAATATTATTTTACATCTCAATAAACTGATTTGTTTGTCTAAACGGAATAAGAAAACCATTCGGAAATTATAGAAGTATATTGCTTTATAAGAGTTATAATGAATAAAAAATCACATTTGCTTGAAGTACAGAGTTTATTGTTTACACTAGACTAAGGCAATGTATAATACTCTTAAAAAATTCTTTGTTTGAAGGTTATTTTTTGACGATGGAAGGATTGTGAAGGAAACAGGATTTTTCCGGACATTTGCCCTCGTTCAGTGAAACAAGAAAACAGTAACACTACGTTTCGAGATCTGCAATCTGATCTCTTCTTCAGGTAAAGAACTAACCTAATACATAATTACAAACTAGGTTAAAATAAACAAATCTTACTAAAGCGTTGTGGCACGCCTAAGTCAGGAATCACAACCTACATGTTGTTTGTCAACTTCACTAACTCTAAAGACATGCACTTAACACAAAACTATACCAAACACTAATCATTAGTAGTTTAGTTTTAATGATTAGTGTTTGGTATAGTTTTGTGTTAAGTGCATGTCTTTAGAGTTAGTGAAGTTGACAAACAACATGTAGGTTGTGATTCCTGACTCAGGCGTGCCACAACGCTTTAGTAAGATTTTTTTATTTTAACCTAGTTTGTAATTATGTATTAGGTTAGTTCTTTACCTGAAGAAGAGATCAGATTGCAGATCTCGAAACGTAGTGTTACTGTTTTCTTGTTTCACTGAACGATGGCAAATGTCCGGAAAAATCCTGTTTCCTTCACTCTTAAAAATGTGAACATAGTGAACAATTAAAGCTCAATTGCAAATAACACATTATTGGTTTTAAATATGATTGAAATGTATTTTCAGTACCAAAAAACAAAACATAGTCAACATTTATAACTTTTTAGATTATAAAACATAAAATTATAGGGTTCTAAGTTTATAAGTTCATGAAGTACATAATTAGACTAACTATTATAATTTAAGAAAATATGTCAACATTCACATTTGGCTCAGAATGAGATGTGATGTCAGAGATCTGAATGATCTGAAGATTTGGCTCATGATTCAGCTCATTTCAATGGTGTGAGCTGTCTGAACAGGATCATTCCAAAGAGTCGTTCCTCCCATTACAAATCAGCTTAGAGAAATTAAAATTTAAAAAATTAAAATTAAAACTCTTCAGTGAACCCAACATACCAAACATTGAGATTCACTTAGTTGCTGTAAACCAGAACTTGAACAATTGCAAGTTTTTAACACAATCCTGATATCTAAGAATGATACAAACACATGCACAAGTAAGTAGAGTAATTAGTTGATAGGATCATTGTAAAATTAATTTTAAATTGGCGCCACAGATAAAAAACTAAAACATACTGTTTCCGGTGAAACGGTCCACTCTTTTATATTTTTCCTTTTATACTCTATGGTGAGTAGAACATTTAACATACATTGTACAGATTAATCATTATTTGAATATTTGTATGATTTAATGATATCAAAAATTTTATACATATATATAACATACTCATAAACAGTATGTAAGATAAGTTTAGTTGTATATAATTTACTCTACAGTGAAAACTAATAACTCTCATAAAGAAGAAAGAAAGGTAATCCGTGGTTCATCTACTCGAATATCCAATGTTTTAAATAATTCATTGACTGAACAAGATAAAATAATAACTGGTGTGACATCAAACACTATTTGGAAATGTTGTTGCAAGCGAAGATTAATGAACTTCAGCAATTAGACAGTGACATATTTAATGCTATGTTGATATAAGACAGTACAGATGAAAACTTAGGGAAGGAAGTTATGCTGTACAATATTAAATTTAAGATTTTTAAAGTTGTGTTGTTTTTAAATATGTGAGGAATGTTCAGCTAGTGGTAGTCAACATACTGAACTTGAAACCGATTAACAAAAATTCAAATTACTTATGCTAGTACTTATTAAGTTTGGAGGTAAAATAAAAGGGTGTTTATCATTTTGGGACTAATTTACGAGTATTAAAATTATGATGATCCAGACATTCAAAATATAATAAGTTTCAGTATCTACTCTAAGCGACAGATGCAAACACGAGAGGGTACTTTGATACTATACGGAGATCACTATTTTTGAAAGAGTTTTCCTTATCAGGGTTTTTCTTTCTAAAAAATTACATTATTAGAAAGAACATACTTTATTTGACTTACTGTGAAAATTATGTCATTACGAAGATCGGTTCTTGTTTTCTGCCTCCCAAAAGGAATCGATGTCGACGATAAGGAGACCACTGTGTCCCTATCTACTATTTGTTAGTAGGCTATGTACGTAGGTTCATATTAGGTTTTCATAAATATGTTACTAGTGGTACTACAGTTAAAGCTTGAATTTGGATACCACCTCGAGAGGTGTTTTTTTTTTCGCTAGAAGTGCGGAGTGGCGTCGCAAGGGCCACTATTGCCCGCACTTATTGTCAGGGGAATTTCTTATCGGTACCGGTCTGACATGCTCTAGGCCATAAATGTAAGCTTCAGTAGCACTCGCACTTCTGGCGAAAAATATATCCCTTGTACCTAAATTCAAGCAATTTATATATAATATTAACAAATAGTAGATACGAACAGAGTGGTCTGCTTCTAGCCAACATAACTTCCTTTTGGGAGGCAGAAAACAGAAATAGATCGTCATAATGACATGTAATGTTAACAGTAAGTCGAATAAAATCAGTTCTTTCTAATAATGTATTATTAAGTAAGAACAGTATTCGTGGCCGAATAATATCAAAGTACTCGTGAGAGGCATGAAATTAATTTCTAGTCTCTCATCGACAGGTAGCAACTATAAGAAGGGCTAAATAACCTAAAGGCCAGATATGTTCGTAATGAGCTATTGGTTGAGTACTGTGTCATAGAATTGTTAAGCTTACGCTGATCATGAATTAAATCTCGAATAAGTTAAATATTTCAACTCTTTATGATTAAGTTTAAATTTAGTTGAGGGCACTAGATGCACAGTGTAGCTACCGTGTCTATCGGCTGAATTTGAGAACTTGAGTTACAGAGTAAGAAGTTTACTAGTCTAATTAATTTCCTAAAAAGTGAAGTTGAAAATGAGGGACGCATCAGTCTAGCCGTGCAGAGATTAACTACGGGGGTTCGCCTAAATATTTCTTAAAGCCAAACCAAGGTAATTATTACAAAAATAAATCAGCTACAGCTGAAGTCTGAATATGACCCTTTTAAACAACCCACTGCTCCTAATTTAGTTAGCTTAAGATCCAGATTGGTTCATGAACGTGTATTTTTTTAGTCTCACATCATAGTTATTATTGTTTTAAAGCCCAAAACATGTCTATAACAGAGAAGAGAGACGCCTTAGCAAGAGTAAATGTTGCTCATCTGGTTTAAAAATAGGACATCTTAGTAAAAGATTTAGGACACTACTGAATTGTTTTATGTGTGGAGAAGAACATGTTCCTCTATTGTGCGATGGCCGAAAACCTAGGTTGAACAACCAATGTTGAATCAAATAAGAGGAACAAAGATAATATTAATCCTATATCTGTTGAAAATAATTCTTCTAGAGTCAATAACAAAACTATTGAAAACAAAACAGCAAATACAAATATTAACCAAGCTAAGAGGTGCCTGCTCTTACAGACCCAGGTTTAAAGCGAGCATACGTACAACAGAGCGTAGCTCAAGAAATGGAGTATATTCCAACTAGAGTGAAGATTTTATTCGTGGGTTGTCTGGAGGAAGGAGGAAGCATCATTTGAAACACACTCAACCTGTTTAGAATATGTACAGGTAAATCAAGAGAGAAGTTATGAGGTGTGGCTTCCATGGGTTGAGGAACATGCACATATGCAGAGACATTTTGAATTGGCAAAATCAAGGATGGAGCGAATTGTCAAGAACTTGAGAATAGACACCCCAGAGAAAAATTTATGAAGTATTGAATGAGTGGTTAGAAGAGAATATTATAGAAGCTGTAGATGCTAAAGATTGGGAAAATGGGCACTACTTGCCACATTGACCAGAGTTCAAACCAAACAGCACCACTCAGGTAAGATCTGTTTTTGATGATTCGGCAAAAGACAAAGGATATCCGTCTTTATACGATTGTTTAGATAAAGGAGTTAACTTACTTGAATTAATACAATCATTAGTGCTATGCTTTATGATAAATAAAATTTGAGTAATTTCTGACATCTGAAAAGCTAGCAAAACAGATCAATTGGCGAATAAAGATAAAGAAAGCAAGCAATAGATGCTCATAACAAATGTATATTCCGAAGATAAGATATGTTTTTTGCGGATGAAACAACTAAAACGTCTGAAAATTGGGTCAGAAATTAAAAGTTAATGATGTCATACAATCAAATATCTTACTTCGTTGTTTTCTCAAAATAATCTTGCAGTAAAAAATAATAAATCAAACTTAATAGAACTTCATGTGAATAATATAGTCGATGCTCGTATTTCTTCTAGGTCTGTCGACGATTTATTAATCCCTATCATTTCATGAAATTTCTTGGAATTCACATCGAAAAATACTTAAAATTTACTTTTGATTATAGGATTATAGGATTTACTTATCACATCGAATTAGTTAGTAAAAAGTTAATTTCTAGAGTTTTAGTTTTTAATAATGTTATCTTCTTTTCTGGGCACCGAAGGTTTGTTAGCAGCTTATTATGGGTTAAATTTACTTTTATATTAATTTTGGTATTTTTTTTATACAATAATGTCAATATTGTGAAAGTAAATTTTCATTTTTTTTAATTATTTGTGAATTCAATATCTGTATATAATCAGAAGTGTTGTGTAAAAAACATGTAAATTAAGTTAATAACGATGCGTTGATGCAATTAGGTGACTATGTAAAAATAAAATAATAACTTTTTTTTATATCTGAACCAAGTACACATTAAAAGTTACATGTACAAATATGAAGCTTGTCGTTTGTCAACATAATCATTATATCAGATGAAACTACAGATTTTTTGAAGGTCACTTTTTTCATTTTGTTTTTTTTTTACATTCCATTATCTGTACTGTCATTTTCAGCCGTCCGTCACGCAACACGAATCGGCGCAGCCGACAGTCTGAGTCAACAAATGTGGTTATTGCATGATTTACAAATAATTGCGTAGCCTACGTTTATTTCACAACACAAAGTTTAGACAAGTAAGGCTGTCACATTTTTACAATTTATTTATAAGTGATGAAAATTATGTACTTAATTAATTAGGAACAGTTTCTGTTATCACAGTGAATATTGTGAAATAACGTTTGTCTTATAGGATAGGGAATTATTTGTAAAAAAAACGAAACATAGTATGATTTAATACCGGCTAGGTCTGTCACATTTTTATAATTTATTTATAAGTGATGAAAAGTAAATACTTAATTGTTAACAGTTTCTGTTACCGCAGTGAATATTGTGAAATAATATTTGGCTTATAGGATTGGAAATTGTTTTTTTAATATTTTTTATAGGCCTAAGCTCTATTTTATTTACTATCGGGTAAACCAGTAATATTTTTTGCACATTGTCATAAACTAAAAAATATAGCTAGCACAAACATATAAATACGCATAGTACAATTTTATTTACATGACACTGCCAAATTTATTTTAAATTAGCCTAGAACTGAAGTGCTAGTTGTTTAGGGCAAGTGTTCAGTATAGGGTCAATTTTCAAAAGCCATTGACATTTAATTAAAATTTACACAGTTATTATAAAATTCCTTAGTAAAATTGGGATTACCGTCAAATTTACGCTTTACATTTTTGCTCCCAGAACTAGGCTATGCTGAACAGTCCCAACAGATAGTGTGTCATTCGGGAACCAAAGTGTTTAAGTTAAGCATGAGATTTAGGCAGACCAGGCCGCCTTAATGAGATTTAGGTAGGTGTGACTGGCGTGGTCGCACCAGATCCTTAAGAAGGCACTGCAACAAGATAATATTTAGGTATGCAGGTCAATTATCGAATAACAATACAGACAATAAATACAACTGCTACAAACAGTCTAGTTTGATAGTGTTGTCAATATGGATATTAGTATAACCAACATAGTATCCCCTACTGGTATTATTAATAGTTACTTTTATGTTAGTTACTGTGTACTTTTGCAATACGTTTACTCTCATTGTCTATGTTCCTTACTGCATTCCATCATAGGCGTACCTAGAATCTGACCAAACTGGTGGGGTGAGGGGTTACCACAAAAAATATTCCGTACCTCTTAGTCAAACTGGAGTACAGAGCATAATATGTTGAATGCTAATAGTATTAAAAATTGTAAGTTTGACACAGCTGCCTGAGACCATGTTATTCTTATTTTATGCTGTACAAAAATTGGCTATAACTTAAGCGAAAATTTAACCTTTTGGAGACCGCCCGATAACACAAAAGCATTTCAAGAAAACGTTGCAATATTAAAGAGAATAATGGAGGCCTGGGAAAATGGCTATATCTTAAGAACTACAAGAAACATTCTCCACATTTAAACTAAAATTTATACATTCTAAAATGGAGTTTTACAATGTTATCTTTTATTTGAAAATATGGGCATGTATTTGCATTGCTTAAATAATTATTGACATTGATAACACAGCTTAATGTTGTTAAATGTCAATAAAATTATTGTTGTTGTTATAGTGTGTATTTTACATTTTAAGGCTTACAGTATTTACCCTATCCTCATGGGCCACTGGTGTATGTGAGAATCTTTTCAAGTAGAATAACGAGGAGAGTCTATACAGTACAAGGTCAGTGGTACTGATAAAAAGTGCTATCGCCACAGATAGGATTTGAACCTAACTCAGATACAAAGTCAGATTCAAAAATCAAGATTAAAGATTTTATAGATCATTTAACATGCGGTAATGCAATAGATTTCGTAAATTTTAATATAAAACAAATTTAAAATTTGTATCATGTGTTAAATTCTGTTTTTAACTACTATGTTTAGGTAAAAATTTAAATAAATTTAGAACAATATTATAAATAAAATATTTACCGGTTCATATTTGTTTTGCGAGTGTAGAAGGATAAATATATGGTTCTAATCAATTATATTTCTGACATCACTGTTGAGTTTGCCTCTCCTAGTGCCTCAATCAATAAAATAATACATGTTAGATATAAAGGTCTCGGAAACCTACTTCAATCAAAAAGTGTCCATTTCTGACCCTTGTAATGTACATCCGTCTAAGATGTTTGAAGTCTCATAGTTGAATTTGCCTTTCAATTGAGGGTGAAAATATACATACTCATTTATATATATATATATATATATATATATATATATATATATATATATATATATATACAGTTGATATGGTTCAAGTAATCTATTGATAATAAATATTGATATTGATGTTACTACTTTGAAGGTGTCCTGATTTACACTAGAAATGATTTGGTCACCCTATTCTAATCCGATGTAGCATGCTACTATCCCTAAAACTGATGCTACTCTGGATAGTAATATATATGTTCTACTGAAGCAGTAATTAAAAAAACATTTGTATGAATGGAAATGTTTTTAGTAACATGCTCTCAATTTCCTATACATTTTCACATACAAAATAATAATATAATTATCTTCAAAGTAGTATATGATTCTTAAAAGTCATTGAATTTCTATTACTTTGTATTGAAAAATAATTACATTATGTACTGCTTGCTAGTTTTGTGTTTAGTTAATAATGTTCTATTGGAATTAGTTTATTTAAGTTAATTGAATCGAGTGATGATTCCATGGATAAATCTAATTTACAAATCTCACAAGCAAGTAGATTGTGAAATACCATATTTCACTAGAATTGGTAAGATGTAGGATATCTTAAAAGCTAAATATAGAGAGCCTATAGCTGTGCTTGTAGATAATATTCTAAGATAAAATCTCACAGTAGGCACTGATACAAGGTTACCTCATATAAACAGTTTGGGTGTACACTATCACAGTGTACACCTTATAAATCACGGTGTTTAAATAATTTTTAAATGAACTTTGTATGCTTAATTTTTTCAGAAAGTGCCATTTGAATCTACACTTTGAAAATGATGCTATAGAAATCAGTGAAGTCAATATAATTCTCTTCAATACCAACAAAGATGGGTTTGTGCCTTCAGTTGCGCATGTTATTGTGGAAGAACTTTCTCCTAAGGAAACGTCAGAAGGTATATTGTGTAAAATTTTTTATTTAAAATAAATTGATATACCAGTGTATAAACCTTTAAGTTTAATAAATCACAATACTTTTACTGTTTATTTTATTTTTTGAAATAAATTATGCTTTGTTACAGTTTCGATTGGTTGTTGAACTACTATGGCCATTGTTCTTGTTTTTAATTCTAATGTGGGTGCGCACCAAAGGGCTCCGTGAAAATATTAGTGAATGTGAGTTTGTTTTATATAAGCTTTTAAAATTAAGGTTAAATTAGTAACATGAACTTGGTTCAGTTGACATTGTAGTACTAATACTTATACTAATAGAGCATTAAATATTTTAATTTTAAGACTGTTCATTAAGCTCTTAAAATTTGTAATATACAAAAAATTTACAATCCTTGCTTATAAAACCAAGAAGTACTATTGCATAACAGTATATTATGTAACCACACAACACACATTTTGGAATTGTGTGTTTCATTGTTTGGGCTAAGCATGATTGTTTTTTAATACATATATATGTCAATCATATATATATTTATTTATTTATTAATAATCAATTTGTATAAAAAACGCCTTTAATTAGATAAGACAGGATGAATTTGACTGTGCAGTATGGATGATTCAAGTGTAAACATCTCAGAGAAGCCGACACAATATGTAGAACAGATAACCATGTTTTTATAAGTGAAAAATACTAGAAAACATTAAGTAAACCTTAATCAAGAAACTAGTTATATAGTTGAAATAACCATTCTACTGGAATTTCTTTTGAAATAAAAATAAAATAATAGAGAAATTGTGTCATATTAAATTTCTAGAATTGGTTTTAGATAGTTGTCTTAGCTGTCTTAACTAAAACATGTTAAAGTGTTATTTAAATTGAATTCAGACTTATTCACCTTGAGAAAAATTGTCATGATTGTGAAGACTTTCTGCATTGAAAATACTCTTACTTTCTTACAATACCCTTAAATTCACTCAAATGATTTGTGTGTTTATATAAATACCGCACAAAAACTAATCTCAATGAAGTCATAAATTTAAAAACCAACAATTATATTAAATTTGTTATTTTGTGAATCTATAAAAATTTATTTCTAGAATCCAAGAATGAAAGTTTTTTTCTTTGGTTATTATTTTTATTTAGTAACACAACATTTATTATAAGCTGTCAATTAACCATCACTGTAGTATTTGAACTGAAATGAAACTTGTCTTCACAGCGTATTACATTTTGTAATGTTTACATGTCTTTTTAAAGGAGTAAATATTATCTGATTGTGATAAAATTAAAGTTTTATTATACATTTTTAAAGCAAAATTGTTAAAGCCTTTGAATATTATTGTGGTTACCAGGTTTGTGTGGAAAGTATGTTAATCAAGGACTTTGCTAGAATAATTGATATCTTACCATATGAGTCATAACCAAAATTGTATAACATTGTATCAAAATTAATTGATTTATACATGATTGAGGAAAATAGGTTGATTTTTACGACAATATTTGATGGTTTTTAAATAGAGTTATGGTGTTACTAATATTGTATGTATTTGGATTTCAGGCCATTTCACTCCAAAAGCACTACCCTCTGTGGGTCAAGTACCTTTCATACAGAGTTTCTTGTGTTCGTTCAACAACACCTGTCATGCAACAGAGAAGGAGGCTCAGATCGATGGCAGCAACCTACAAGCATCGAGGTAGTAGACAAGTAGATTTCCTATTCAAACTATCCTTTGTTGGTTAAGCATTAGCAAAGCCTATCACTTGAGGGACTGGAAAATTTAACCCTGGAACTGGCAAAGTCGTCATTCATGATGCATTTTTTCCCGTCGTGAACTGGCAGAGCCGTTATTCAACATGGTGTAGAGTGGTGCATTCAACATTACATAATTATGCCAACTTTCAAACAATCATTATTTATATCGTAATAAAAGATATATCATTGTAATCAGCAGATTCAGCACTTTCTTTTAATGTACTCACTTTTATACAAAGATCTATAGATGTCTGATGTGCTAAGCAATTCTTACAGCTGTTTCTGTTTAAATCAGCTGGATTCTGGTTTGTTTAGTTATACATTGTTTTTGTTCTGTATAATAGACATTTTCTTGATTAATAACAAACCAGATATTTTTGTATATATTGGATTTTTAAATAGAAGATGTTTATTGACTTATATTTGCTACAGAAAATAAAAACTGATTTTTTAGAAAATAAAAGTTTTGTTTCAGAGCACAATACATCCATAAATTGAAAGATGAACCCAATTTTTATTCCTTTTATCATAAACTGTGTTTTATTCTGAATAAAATGATATTCAACACTATGTTTTGATTAGTAACTGATTTTGCGGTTCACGTTTTGTTTAACTCTGCGCAAGTGGTTAAAAAGCTGTACCAGTTAATGCTAAAATGCATGCCAGTTACAGGGCTAATTTCTCTCTGTCTCTTCGTCCGCACAATATCTTAAGGACAAACTGACCTATAGACTTGAAATTTTGCATAAAGTTTAATTTCTATAAAGCTAACAGCAAGATCGATGATGGTGCATGTCTTTCATGGGATTTGGCTCAGCATTTACAAATATATTTACGTTGGTAAAATTCTTTGGTTTTACCACGTAAATATGTAAGTAAATGACCACTGTGACCTATATCACTTGGGTTGTGTGTTGCATCTTCCTCGTTAACCAAACCCCATTTTATAAGCAAAACGTTCAATTATAATGATTAATATCAATACAACGTGGCAAGACGTTTAGTCGATTAGTCGGTTGTCGGTGAGCCTTTCGATCGAAGTTAGATGATAACACATAATGATAATGAATATAAACTATATAAAATTAATTTTTATTTATATATATAGAAATCCCTTTATTGGTGCAAATTACATCTATATAACGAAAGTGGTTATCACTTAATAATATAGTAAGTTGACCAACGGCTATGCGTTTTAATCAGTTCTCAAACAGTATAGATAAACATCTGTGCCATCGGTTATCAGTTGTAGGGTTTTTGCCCAAATTTATTAATTCTGTGATTTGCTTGTTTCTGTCAAGGTTATCCATAACACCAGTGTAAAAATGCTCGCTCATGATCAAACTCGATGTTGCCCATATAGAAATGAAGCTGTATGCACAATTTCAAGTCTAAACTGTTAGTTCGTTCTCGATATATCGAGTGGACAGACAGGCAGACAGAAATAATATTTTTTCCAGCCTCTTTAGTGATAGACTGTTAATACTCAGCCAACTATACAGTATAACCTGGTCTCACAAGTGTTAATGCTCTAAATAACTATGCTCGAGAATGAGTACTGTTGTAGCTGATAATTTGTCGGTATTGTCATAACAAAAACTCTAAATCACTATTTTTAAAGACTTAGAATCCAGTCTCTCCCTTCTGTAGTAATACAACACATAAGATTAGAAACAAAGTAAAGAAAATAAACAAATACAAAGCACCATGACACTATATAGAAACACAAGTTCCATCAAGTCCTTATAAACTGAAAAAGTGTAGGGCTAAAACTAGCAAGCATAAGTGCTACGATGGCACAATGGTTTAATATGTACCAACTATTGTTTTGTTTTAATGTGACATTCATGAGTGGATCCAGAATTTATAGAGAATACCTTTTGGGACATTTCTTGTATACCATAGGAAATTAATGAAAATTGTTTGCAAATGCTGATTTTCATTGCTAACCTATGACGGGATGTTCCAGAGCTGATAGTCTGGTGAGAGAGCTGTCTACCATGTTTGGTCAAAGACTGGTGGATCAGGACTTGGATGCTGCAGAGAGTGTTGTGGCTGATCTGAATCGGTTGGCAAGCCTGGTCCAAGGCATCACATCCCGTCAGGTTCAAGTGAAAGGTAACGTTTGTTTAATTTTGCTATGCAAGAACATTGAAAAAATACTCTTAATTGTTTATAAATGACTATAAATTTTAGTTTTACAGTTGTATATTAAAGGTTGATGAATAAACAATGTATATCTAATGAATTTTTGCGAGTCAACATTACTAATATCTTCATTGCGGCTGTATACTGATTAAGTTGTCTTAACACCACAACACACACTTAGGTGAACCACAGTTATTGTGTTAAAATACATTATAAACCGTGTTTTATGAACATAATAAATATATGAGTTAATTTGAAAAAATATTATTTATCAATATTCATTTATTTGTCAAGAGCACACAATTTATTTTGTTATACATGTTTTATAAATATATAGTTAAATACAGTATTAACATTATTAGGCCTACATATCATAGTCTGGACTTAAAAGAGAATACCAAAATTAACATGGTTTTAAAAATTAATGTATAGTGAATGTTTAATATGATTGAGTGTAGGCAACTTTGTGATGTGAATTTCTGGAATCTTTAAAAGAACTGGTTTACCAATTCATTTTGAATTTTAATACATTGTACAGGCCTATTTCAGAGTACAACTTTTAACTGCTATGTACAAAGAATTTGAATTGATGTTACACGAATATTATTGAAAATTTTTAGCTTTTGGGTGTTTTTTGTGTGTTAATGCCCCCATTAGTTAATGCCATTGAGTTCTAGAATTTTTATATTGCCGTAAGTTGTTAAGAAATCACAATTTCCATTATTTGCAGTTTAACCTTCCAAGTGGCAAGCCATTTTAGGATGTTTTGTGCGTGTACTTTAAACATGTTATAAATAATACAAATATAGTACGAACTGACATGTATAATATATAATATTTTTTTAAACAATCTGTTGATAATTATGGTGCATAAAACTGTTTATATCATAAGAAAATCTCCAAGTCAATATATATATATATATATATATATATATATATATATATATATTGACTTGGAGATTTTATATATATATATATATTTTGTTTTAGCCATTTGTTAAATATGATAGGACTGCGTCTGGCAAGGAAATATAGTATAGTATTATTTGACTTGTAAGAAAGCCAAAACACTCTAGATTTTATATAGTTTTAGAAAATGTAGAATGTTGAACATGCTATTTAAACAAATTTGATATTAGTTCACAACTGTAAATCGTACAGTACACAAGACGGCTACTATTGTTATCAAGGGTAAAATTTTTTCAAAAATTCAAAAAATTTAATGTATTGAACATAATTTTTACTAAAATTTATATCGAATTTTGGAATAACTAATTTTAGTTTAACTTGCCGCTATGCTCAAATCACTCGAATTTAACCAATCACTGTTGAGGGGGGGGGGGTTGAAAAAAATCATAAAATAAATAAACATGATCAAAATAAAAATTCTTTTCATAAAATAATTTTATAAATGTTTTTAGTACTTGATATTTATCTTTTAATTTTGAACATTAATAATGAAGTACAGTTTGAAATTAAATATTTTTCCATGTGTAAAATTATTTTTACGTGTAATGTGTAAAATTATTTTTATGTGTACGTAAAGTTCCAGTAAACTCATAATTGAAACAAATCTCAAACCTTTTTAAAATTTGTTGTAAATTTACAAGTTAAATAATGATTTACTATATGTCTTGGTTACATATTGTTAAAGCATAGTTAATTTACTACTAAACAAAAGAGTAATACTATAAATTCATCTACACAAATGATTTATAATAAGCTTCTAAATAAACACAGACAAAACTGGCCTATATCATTGTTGTGTTTCACAATAGGCTGCAGCTCTAAGTGGCTGGCACTCAAATGGTTCATTTTTCCTTATGGAATATGCCTTTTGGAATTTTTCTGTGTTAATGTTAGCGATTTCTTATAATTGCCTTTTGAGAAATACAAAGGAAAAGTGTAATGTAATGTATTGTATAGTGTAAATGAATTCTTTGAAGATAGTTTATGATGAAAACTAATAGTAAAAATATATCTTTAAAAATATGTACAATGGGTTTAGCCTTGGATTTAACAATGCTTTTTTATGTTTTATAGATCAATGTATCAAAAGTGATTTTTTATAAGTATGAAAGTAATATTTTAGAATAAGTTTAGTTTTTAATTATTGACTATGTACCAGTTTTTATTACCCAATTACATTGTGATACCAAAAAACATATTGTACAATAAATATTTGTCTATTGTCTATTACTTAGGATTCTTTAAATCCTTACAGAAATAACAGTAAATTTCAATGACAATCTCCTGTGTAGTTTGGAAATATGTGTTTGATATGAAAGATTAAAAATAATGTAATAATATTAAATGGTTTTTTACAATCTCAGATTTTCATTTTTAAATATTACTGCTACAATATATACAATTAAGTAGCCTGTATATATAAACAATCAGTAATATTTTTAAACTCTGGGCATTATTGGAGATAAATATGGTCTATATTGTACGAGGTTTGCCGTTATGAACTATTTTTTTCAACTAAGGGACATTGAGTTGAATCCAATTTAACTTTCTGAATTTTAATCCTTTTAAAACCGTGTTTAATAAATCAACTCATTATAAAAATAGCATGGGATGTTTAAATGTACAGACTTTAAAATTTACCATTAAAAATGTGGCTGAAAGTCCAAGCTTTTTATGACATAAATGACCACATGGCTTATGATATTTGTACTTTAAATTTCTAAACTTCTTTTAATGTATTTATTAGGTTTCTTAATAAATATACATATTTTATTGTTTGTTAAAGTTTCTATTTGGATATTATTAATTTATTTCTTTCAGTAAAAGAGTGGCTTATATTATAAAAATAATATGCTATATAATTTGATAACTTTGTTTATTACATGATCTGTAATGTTTAGTGACAGTAAAAATATCATCAGTTTTTAACTGAAGAGGGCCTGCTAACAAGTTACTGTGTTGTGCACAATTGTCATTTATTATTAAGTCTGTGAATAATTTAACAGATATTGGATCTGCATAGTGAAGAATCTCTATACTGAATATCAATACTTAGTTCCCTGGTTCATTGCTAGATGTTGTCGATGTGTTGTTCTGCTTGTGTTGAACACATGTAGGTTGTTGACATCTGTTTTTGTTTCTAGAATGGGAAAACTTAGTGACAGTTGGTTTACTTTAGTGCACATGTGGCACTTTGTGTAAGCTCAAACTGCATTGCTTGTATTTGTTTAGAGTGTGGGATATCTGGAAAGCAAGGGTATTTTTACATAAAACTAGTATTCAGTGGGTGATGTAAACAGAACCAAATATTTCAGTTTGTCGAGGCGATGTGTTTCATGAGTGATGATTAAGAGTTGGAGGTTTTATATTTGATAATGATAGTTCTTGATCCGCCAGTGACGATGATGTGTCAATAGCTAATGACATGGGTGACAGTGAAGCACTGGGGGCAAGCCGCACATCCAGTGCTGTAACTGTGATTTACAAGTGCATTGCTCATTTAAAGTGTTTCTTAACAAAACAACCACTGGTACTCAAGGGCTGAAGTAAGTGAATTGTTAAAATTATTTATGTTAAAATTAACAAATGTTTTTACATTTTATTAAATATGTAAAAATGTTAAAAACCCATAGAAGCACAAAAAGGAGAAAATTTATGTTATACTATAGCCCAAATCGGCAACCAGCATTAAACTCATTACATTTGTAGAAATTTTGTCTATATAGAAAAAGTGTATTAAGTAAAAATATGAGAATTTTTTTTATTACTATGTATTAGTTATAAAAAGCTTTTAAGATAAATCTCAAGTCTGAATTTTTTTAAAGATGTAATTGAAAAATCTGTTTGTTATCAAGCAATCAATCTTGCTTTATTCATAATGGTATATTTCATAGTTAAAATAGATCTACAATTAATAATGTTTGTTATAAATATTTCACTAAACAATATTCCAAAATAAAAAAATATAAATAATAGTTAAATTACTAAGATTAAACAAGTTTGTAACTGTTCCAACCTGCAATATTGCTTTAAATTATTGTACTGAATACAAAGTCATGACTTAACCTTTCCAGCGTTATTGACGCGGATCCGCGGAGGGCCACTACAAGCTCAAAACGTTATTGCCGTGGATCCGCATTTTTGCATTCTTTATTTTCTTACTGCTATGTTAGTTGAATATTTTGCTGCTAGATGGTTCTAGTAGTCATGCGACATACAGACGGGTTGCCCTGCCTCGAATTCTGTTAAAATGGGAGTGGCAGCTGCTTCTAATTGGCCAAACACTGTCTAGCGGGAGTTGCCCCGCGCCTTTCACAAAGCCATTGACGGGAGCTCCCGTGAAGGCATCTAGTCAGTTAGTTAGTGAGAAGCGTCTGGTACACGCATATGTATTTCGGTTATCGATAATTTTCTGTTGTGTCCTATTCTTTTTAAAGTAAATTATTCATATATATACAGCAGTTTCTAGTATTTATGTAGTGTTTTTTTACCATTATTCGTGTGAATGGCGAATCCAGACGATTCGGAATTTGAAGATTTGGTAATTCTGAGCAATTACTTGGTCAACCCCAAACTTTTTAATATTTTACTACGGTCATAAGGATGTTATCAGAAAGCAAGAAACATAATTCAAGCCTTGCAAGGCTGTCCTACAGGTTGCCGAGCGATAAGAAGGTTCAAAGTCCACGCGATAACAGTGGCTTGCGGGAGACGCGCAGAATGTCAGTTGTGACAGCCCGCCACCAAATAAACACTCTTTGTCTACTTTTGTATTTTTCTAATTTTATTAGTTTGTAATATAGTATATGTTTATCTATAAAACTGTGTTTCATTCCCATACTACTGAATAAATGATAAAAATATTAGTGACAACTACAATGCGATAATCTCAAAAGTTAAAAATTAGCCTAGGAAATCCAAAAAGGGCTAAACAAATTTTATTTACCGTTAAATAACTCTATTTTGACATACAGAAACGAAAATAAATTTAACTTTACACATTGGAAATTTAAAAAAATTGTAACTTTATCAAAGAACAGGTCAAATTTTTCATGACGCTTAAAGGGTTAAATATTCTTTTAGATTTTTGTTATCCTCAATTCAAATTTATGTATTCAAAGTTATGTATTTATGTACAGTTATTTTTCAGATTTTTTCAAAATTGTGTTTACTGTGTTGCTGTTTACATATGTTGCTGTTCAGGTGTTCTGAGTGTGCCCGAGTTGGTGAACAGCACGAGTTGGATTAAGGAAGAAATATTCCGCCAGAATATTTCTCTCGATGAAAATGCTGTGGATTCCTTAATTACTGCTAAGTTTGCTCCTCAGAACTTTTCACTGGTAAGTTTATACGTTTTGTTTATCAAAAGTGATAATCCTTAGAAAGTTATCACAAATTAGTGGGCATCACAATTTTTGGAAAACATATTTTTGTGTTCTGGTTGGTTTTGCTTGACTTGACATTTTTGGATGGTTAAAATAATTCTGAAAAAAGTAAATAAAATATATAAAAGATGTGTATAAACCAATTGGTGCAGGCTCTCAATTGTCACTCATCTAGTTACAGCATGGACCAGATTCAGAATCCCAGTGTGATTTTGGATTTTTGAATTTTTTGTTGATTTAGCAGTAGTTCCCATTTTTAATGGCAGATTTTTTTGGCAATACACATTCTACAAATCCTTGTAATTGCGGTTTTGTACAGTTCTACCAATTCTGTAAATCAAAAGACCTGTAATAATTTAAAAAATTTTTTAAGAATCACGAATATTTATTGTCGTCCCACAAATATATATCGTAATGACAAAGTCCTTATAGCAGAAGGGTTATACATATGTACAATATAACACCAACAGTATAAAAATATATATAAATATAAATACATACTACATACATATGGTAAATAGTACAAGTAAAAGACAAAGTTTAAAAGAATAAATTATCTACATTACACATAAGCATTTGGTTAACATTATAAAAAGCTTTTTGTTTTTTAACACATTCAAGTCTACGCTCGAGCCAGACGCGAGCGCCATTGTTTAAACCCCCGGCCGGCGCTCGAGCGTGACTCGAGCACAGCTTTGCCGATTGATATACAGAGTTGCTCGAGTGATATTCGAGTGCCGTCTGCTGCATTAGAAAGCCAGCTTTAATGGTTAGTTCAGAAAAATTCCGCTAGGCGCTACTACGTCATACCCGCTTGAGGCTTTTGTTTATCCACTGACGTGGCCTGGCGCGTCGTCAGTCTGTCTACAACAATAATCATTTTTTTAGCATTTGAAATTTTTTTGGCAATTAAAATAATTATTTGTAAATATTTATGCAGTAAATGCCTTTAAAAAAATTGAAATTACTTGTTTTATTTATTCAAAAGTTAGTTTTCAAGTAACACAAGACATGCGGGAGTTTTTATTTTTCTTAAAAAAATGTAAGTTTTGAAATTAAAAAAAAATTAATTAGATTTTATAGGAATACAGTTTTACATATCATTTTAAAGAGGAAAGATAGAACTTTCAAGAAAATATAATATCTTATACATAATATTTAACAGTTTTCTAAAAAAAAAATCTGAAAACCAATTATTTTATGCAGACCGGGTTATAAAAACAGCAAATAGCGAGCCAGACTCCAATGTGTTAAGTGTTTGCCAATGTTTTTCTATTGTTACTTGTACTGTGTTATTCCAAACATTCAGTCTGCTGTTATAAGGCTAAAAGGTACCATGAAAACGTAGCTCAACAACGTCATACAAGACGCTGCAATAAAAGGAAGGTGAACTGGAGCTAAACTCAAAATTCAATTGAATCAACCCTACTTAGCTCCACCATACTTAAAGATCGTGTCTATCACATCTCATAGTGCACTCAATTGTGTACCTGATGAGACAATGAGACTACCACTTCACCTATTTATACGTGTCTCTGATGTCAAAAGTTTCGTTTTGAGCTTCTTCGTTGTTGACTTTCTTTGGATCTCTTCAGACGAACGTGACTCAAGATTCCAGAAGTCAAGTCTGAGACAGTGTCAGATACCAGACACTACAATAAAAGGAAGGTGAATTGGAGCTAAACTCATAATTCATTCAAAAGTCTACCTGAGAAAAGTTATCATGAAGCTATCAAAGAACTGCCTTTAGAAAAAGCCTAAACAACCAATTTAAGTAGTTACAGTTTATTTCACCTATTCATGCAATTTATTTTTTTTAAGGGGGGCCGTTCCCCTTTTAATCTTTATTCTGTCCATTCTCATGGGCCACTGGTCTGTGCGAGAATCTTATCAAACAGAATAAGGGGGAGAATCAATACAGTAGATGGTTACCTTTTTTCACCTCAAGATAATATATGAATTAGTGCTAAAGAGATTTAAAACTTTGTAGGATCATCACATTATTCTTTGAACAGATTAACTTAATCGATCTAATAAAAGAGTTTGTATAAAAAAACACAAGTTTTTATTTTGAATTTTCAAACTGCATACATCCCAGTTCTACTTATGGATTTTTACGTTGTTAGGCAATGGCTGAAAAATGTGGGAAGCATATATCTCAATATGCTTTAAGTTGAAGGACCAATTTCATTTTCAAAATTACTATTTCTGAATAAACACACATTACAACTGCCATTTCAATCAATGCAATTCAAAAATTCTTTATTCATATGTTATACATATATATAAAAATGTAAAGTCATTATTTAGGGTTGACTAATTTTTTACAATAAATCAATACTGTCTAGTTCATACAAAAGTAAAGTTCATCAAACTTTAAACTTGATGTGCATATTAATTATTGTTGTATAAGTGGAAACCCAAAAATATATGTATACAATATTGTTAGTGTATTGATACTTTTTAACATGCTTACACTTGGACGTAAAAATTATCATACATATTACTAATAGTTATGTGTTATCTTGAAACACAATACTGTTGCAATTTGATTGATAGGTCAATATCAATTATGTAATGTCCTGAGGCAATGTTGCCTAACTGTGCCACAACAAATAATTTGTGAGATTGTAACGTAAAATCAATTCTGATCTAAACCCATATTAATGGTGTTAATTAAATGTAAACAAAAGAATTCTTTATAATATTTTTTTAAAGTTTTGAATTTACTGCGCTTTACCAAGATAATAAGCAATTTAAAAGGTAGAAGTTCACAACACCAAGTGTCATGTAACAGCTTCACTGAGGTTGAATGCAAAATTTCAAATCTACAGCTCATTTCAATAGGCTACTTGTGTTATTGTGTCACATGTTAAAATGCCATAATGTTGTACTCGGTTTGTTGATTGATTTATTCTGCAATTTTCTTGTTACCTTCATGGTTACCTCTAAAACAATGTAACAATATTTGTTAACGCTCATCCAAATCCAATGTAGTAATATCACCATCATCAAACTCAATGTTAGTAATATAAAGATGAAGCTTCGTGCAAAATTTCAAGTCTACAGCTTTCAGGCAGAAGGAATTATGTAATTTCTCCTTCAGCGTTAATTTTAACGACTGTCATTAACATCTAGCAATATATTAGTTTTGTATACCTGTAATACGTTAACAAGTTGACACTATCTTAAAAGAGTAAGTGGCGTCAATCTTTCGGGCAATGATAACCTAAGTGTTTCTTGCCATTAAAGAAACAAGAGTTTTGCACTTATTGATTGATTATCACACAGAAAATATATTAGACCGGAAGTAGATTATGATCATCGTAAGTAGACACTTTTTAACCGGAGAAGAAATTGCAATATCTTCCAGTGACTATCACTTATCACAGGAGTGTTTGGTATGCCATTTAAGAAGTGTACCCGACATTCAGTAGGGAATTGCATATGAAGCCATGTATAGCTACTAGTTACTAATAAATGCAATATTTCAAGCTGCCAGCCACTTCATGTGAGGAAAAGCTATCACAAAAAAAGACCTGCCTCATGACAAAATTCACCTGTGTAGCTGTCATGACAATTTTATAAACTATATTAGAACTTTTAAAAAAAAGGAGAGGCTGATCCCTTTTTAAGACTTATTTTTCCCATCCTAATGGCTTGTTGGCATGTGCTAGGATCTTATCAACCAGAGTAAGGGGAAAGGCTGATTCAATACATGGTTTATGGTATCGATAAAAACAGCCCCAGACAGAATTTTAACTCATGCTATCTCTAATCGAGATCCGAAGTCCGAGGTCTTAGACCGCTCGGCCATCGGCATTATCATATAATACCTGTATTAATATTTTCAATTGTACCTAATTTTATGCCTAAATGGGAATCATGTCTTAAAACGCTTTCATATAATGTACATTATAAGAGCAGTCACATCATAAGCAGTTTTTAAATTTAAATATTAGCAATTGATTTTTTGAGGAACTTTATTTAACTAATTAGGCCTATAATAATAATTTTGTATTGATCAATACATGGTTTTGTGAAGGAATAGGACACAAAACAAAAATAGTTGTGTATATTTCTACTAGTCTGCATTAGCAGCACACACGTTGATTGCATTGTGTGCGAATTCTGATACTATTCAAAGAAGAATTTATGTAATAATAAGAATAATGTTCTATAATCAAGATTTAGTTGTAATAACATATTTATTACATTCTAAGTCTTTTATTTATTTAGCTAACCCTCCTTTACACAGTCATGTATTGTTGTTATAAAGTCATCACCTAAATTACTTATCTATGACGAACCACTTCAAAATAAAAGTTGTGGTTTGTGAACCTTTTGGAAAACCTGTTGTGTATTATGGAAAATTATAACCCCAAGCAACACACACAGTTTAGTGGCAGCATACTAAAAAAAAATGAATTGTGGCTCCAGAAACATTATATATCAACTTCAATGTGAATCATGCTCACAGGATTATATTAGCCTTATCAGAAACTTATTAGTTTAAAAATAACAATTACTGAATTTTTTAAAAGAGAACATTTGTATGATCTTCAGGTTTTTGTATAAATTGTATACTTTTACTCCCACACATTTTAGTTACTTGTCTCGGAATAAAAATGTTAAATCTCACACAGTGTATTCTTTCAACATCTACATCTTTATAATAAAAATTGCTTAGGCGGTTTAAAAGATGTTATAAGTATACCCATGTTAAATCTCACACAGTGTATTCTTTCGACATATACATCTTTATAATTTGTAAGTATATAATCAACCCAAGGTGTCTATGGTGTTTTTAAAGGGTATCTATTTACAGCTTTATGTGTTGCAAAGCTTTGTGACCATTCTCAGACCTTAAACGGGAATACACTAAGTACTCGTATGTAATGTTGTCCAGGGCCACCTGTTGTTACTGCAGGAGAACAGATCTCTGGTGTTATGTGACACTCAGCTGATGACCAGTGTAATACAAGTCCAGTCAGCTGTTGTAGATCAGCTGTGCAGGCTGTCAGCTGTAGAGCTAGATGCACTCGCCAACATCATGCGAGAGTCTCTCACGGCTGCAGGCACCTACCAACAGGTTTGGCCGTGTTGTATACATTAGCCTTTGTTAGCAGTTGTCACGTTTTAACTCTTAGCTCATTTCTTGAGATACAGTTATGTTTAGTTTATTTGCTCTTCTATTATATTTATTATTATATAAATTAAATTATTAATGTAATTAATAATATATATATATATATATATATATATATATATATATATATATATATATATTTATATATAGTAGTTTTTAACTTTCTGTAAATACCGAAAATGTGAAGGTGGTGGAAAAATTACTGTTTCTTTGAAGGTACATTTCTAATTTTTGAACACTATTCTATAAAGTATTTGTGAACAACTGTCAGTAGATAACAAAAGAAAGGATATATCATGATTTTGTAAATAATATATGACTTGAAGTTCATACTTTCTGTGTTTATATCCTTGTATCGCTGCATGTCTGCTGCTCAGCAGTGAACAAGCATAAATTGGCTAAAATGAATTTACATTGTACTTTGTGTCATTGTACTCTCTACAAAATACATATGGAGGAGCTATATCTCTATATTTTTGGTAAGAATGATTTGAAATATTTTTCTACAACAAACATGTGGGAGCAACAAACATGCCACAGTTGAAAGGCATCAGCTGTTTGTTGATTCCGGCTTGTGCAAACGTACCTTTTAAGTGGCCGTGCTCACTTATGCATTGACGGATTTAGTTGAAAATAGTATTGTTAGAATGTTGTAAAAATTTTTAATTAGCTGGTATCATATAAATTGTTTATAATTAATGCAAAATAGCTAATGCCATTTAACTGACAAAATGTTTGTTGTCCAGGCTTGTGCAAACATAAATTTAAAGTTGTCATGCTTGTTTATACGTTGACGGATTTCATTGAGGAATGCATGTACTGTTGGATTTCCCATAAAAATTTAAATTAGTTGGTAAATTGTAAGTTTTTTGTAACTATGCTGTATTTTTTTTTAACTTTCAATAGGCACCATTTGTTAATATTAAAGCAAATCACCCAATGTTTAAAAGTTTTCCTTCTATTTTTAATAACCCATGTGCAAAATTTGGTATTTGTAGCTTTACTACTTCTAGAGATATTTTACAGCTAGTACAGTTGTATTGGTATTATTTTACATCTAGTACAGTTGTATTTATATTATTTTACAGCTAGTACAGTATGTGGAAAGCAACTTGGATCAGTCTTTGTCATGGAGTGACTGGAACAGTATGAGGAATCTGTCAGTTCAAGTTTGGCAAGATTTCACCTCCCTCCAAAACTATACTAAAGCAATGAGGTATGTTGCAATGGCAAAGATAGTTGTTCTAGAGAACTTGTTTGGAACACATTGCATATCATCAACTCAGGGGGAGGGGTATCTTTCATATATTTTATATTCAATCAGTCAACCAATTTAGTGTCATTAAACAGTATCAACAATGTCAGAAAACAGCAAATGTGCCAAGTTAAGACATTAATTAAATATTGGAAATTAATAACAGGAGTTTAAATTTATCATACATTTAGTATCACTATTGCCGTTAAATAGGTAAATATACAAAAAACTATTAATAACATTAATTACATAACATATTACATAACTCCAGGTTATTTTACATAGGTAATATTAACTTTCATAAAGAATAATTTTTAAAGCTAAAAACGTAAATAGATCCCAACTGATTTAGCTACACTACGTGCATGCGCTAAACGGCAACTGCAGCACTGTTGCAGCGTAATTTAAAAACGGTACTTACTTTTAAAAGATGCCTCGTATAACCAAAACAAGTTTTAAGTGGCAAATTTGTTAACTCATATTGTTAGTTTGTGTTTTAGGCTAAAAATATCAACTAACTCTATATATTAGTAGATTAGATTTAGGTTGTAGCAGTTTTAAATATTAACTTCGATTTGGTAGATTTTGATTAGTAGAGTTTACTGGTAAATGACTTTGAATTTAGTAACGGTTCAGTCCTGAACAATTTGAGAAAAACTGCACAGTTGGCAGCACTTGCTTCTGCTATTGACACAGTGTATTGCATTAGATGAACTATCCAGTTATTACAATGCAGATCGATGAGAAACAAGTTCTGGGTTACATTATGAATTTTTTACAGTGATCTGGCAGTGATGAGCTCTCAGTACACGTATCTGGCAGACGAGATGGTGGCCAACAACGTGTCTCGGCTAGAACAGGCGATTGTCATGTTCAATTACTTCCTGTGCGGTAACCAGTCAGGAGATCTTATCAAGCAACTGCTAAACGCTGGCGGAAAAAGTACCCAGTGAGTAGTCACGTCAATATATTTGTTGTTGTTTTTGTAAACAGAAAAGATCTTAAATTTAAACAGGAACCATGTCAATAACTTTCTTAACTAAGTTGTCCTGAATGTTGATTCTAGGTATTGATATCTTGAAATCATGAAATGTGCTACAAAATGGTTTCCTAAATTAAAAATAAATATATAATTTATTTTCTATTAAAAATTTGCTATTTAAATTAATGTTTTTTCATGTGTTTTTCAAAACGTTATAAAAAGTTATATAAATTTTGCTCCTCACTAACAAATATAACAATAGTTAGTTACTAATGTGATAAAATGTATATAGTTATTTCCTTTAAAACATTAAAAAAAATCAGTGCAAATAGTTAAATAACACATAGATGTAATGTAAATATTGAGTTTAGCTCCAGTTCACTTTCCTTTTCGTGCAACATCTCAAAATTGACTCTGTCATAGACTTGACTCCTGGAATCTGTAGTCGTGTTCATCTGAAGAGATAAAAAAAAGTCTTAACATCGTTTCAATATCAGAGACACCTACACTACAACATATGGTGTAATCTATGTGAAGTGGTATTCTCATTGTCTCATTAGATGCACAATTGAGTGCATTACAATGTTTTAGACTTAGTTTTATGTTTTAGTAGTTAGTGCTCCAAAAGTACAGTGGAGCAACTAAGTTTTCTTCACATAACGTAACTTGGTGGGAAAGTTATCAGATGCTGCAATAAGACAAACGGTCACTTCTGGTTGGTTTATACCTTCCAGTTGAACCTACACTGGGAACCTACAGTTGAGCAAACCCATGTGTCTGGGTAACCCAATGTATGTACAGGAGCGACTGTTACTAACCAAAGATGTCGAGATATTGGGGTGCAACAGTCTTTTCTACTGCAGGAGATAACTGTTAGAGTTGGTGGTGCTCCCTAAGTGTTAAGAACTGTTGCTAGCCTAGACATAAAGAAATGTCACCCCTGCCTGCTTTGACTGGAGAGGCTGGTATAGAGCTGACATTTCTTTCTTCCAAGGAAACATGATTGAGTTTTATGCCCAAAATCCTTCCTCATGGATCTCAACACCTCCCCTACCCCTAGAACCTCAGCTTCTTATCTTAAGAGAAAAACAACAAAAAGGTGAACTGGAGTTAAACTCAACATTCACATTGCATAAGATCTTCTTACCATAGATATAATTAATGTTGTGCAATAATTTTATTTATTCCTAATATAATACAAGGACAAAATATAAGTACTAAACCATTATCAACATGTTAAACTCATTTTTCATTTAAACAGATGAGTAAAACTTCTTCCATTGTAAAATTATTTTGTACAATAAACTTTTTCAGTTTGGTACTATTTTAGTTAAAGGATATCTGAATCATTTAATATCTCAGGACAAAATCATAGTGTGCACTTGTATCATATCCCAAAAATCAGAGTTAAGCAGTGACTTTTTCTGATGTTTAGATGGGATGACTTCAGAGATCAAATGAGGGACTCCTCAGTTGATGAGAAACAGTATGTTTACGATAACACAACCACACCAGTGTGTAACTCATACTATGAGCTTCTAGACTCCTCACCACCCTTGCGAGCTCTTTGGAGGATGTTCAAACCCTTTGTCAGGTAACACAAAATTTGTATTTATATACATAATATTTCTTTAGTTTTAAATATTTCTCTCACATCCTTATATTTAATCATTTTCAGGGGGAAGATCCTTTACACTCCAGAAACAGTGGTGACCAGTCGTATGATGACCAAATTAAACACAGCTTTTGAAATTTACAAGGATATCTACGAGCTCACTTTTACATTGTCGAATGTAACTCTACCGAATTTGAAGGAATCCCTTGTAAATAATACTGCCCGACTACAGGTCATAAAGGTTAGTTCTTTTTTTTTTGTATAAATAGATTTACACTTTGAGTGGTGGGCCTGACATATATGTTCATCCATAGATTGATGGCTGCTTTGAGTTAAAAAAATCTCAACCCAGAAACAGATTAAGGTTAACATAGTCCTTCCAGCTCAGTCGGAAGAAATAGGTAAATTTTATACAAAAAAATGTTTAATAAATGTTATAAGCATTCCAGAACATATTTTGTGTTTTCTCTAGGTTCATAAATAACAGATTAGTTTATTTTCTTGAAAGGCTGCCATATGGGCGAAATGACGTACCAAGCTGGTCAACGAACTTAGTCTAGATAATTGTAAGATCAGTTTTTCTACCAAGTTTGAACTTTCGGCAGCAATCATTGGTGATAAAAAATTCAAATGGGATTTTCACGTAATTGATATCTTAAATACCGTTTACGATACAACATATTTTAAGTTAAGAATGTTCAATAAAAGTTATAAGCATTCCAAAAGCAAGTTTTTTCTCTTGGTTCATCAATAACGGACTTATGATTTATGTTAAAGTTTGAACGGCCATTATAATGGAATGAAAAGACATACTAAGCTGCCCAATGAGCTTAGTTGAAATATTTACAAGATTCATTTTTTACACATCTTGAAAAGTTCAAATATTTTTAAATATCTCTAAAACCAAGGAAAGGTTCCCTATTTAAAGTTTGCTGATATATTTATATTTGAGAAGACATAATTTAATATAATGTAATTTAGGCCCATTAAAAAAACCACCCCCTGTATATATATATATATATATATATATATATATATATATATATATATATATATATATCAATTATTAAACTTCTTTATATAAATTTCCTTTAATATTTCGGCTTTGCCGTTTTCAAAAAGGTATAATAAAAAATAACAACACAGCAAACAAAATTTACAAAAGTAAATAAATAAAAACTGACATAAATAAATAAACAAGAATTTTTGAACATGTGGTTAACACCAAAGAGAAATAAATAATATCATGAACAGAGAATGAATTTAGAAAAATAATTTAGAAAAAATAATATATAATAAAAACAATTGATCATTTCATCTTTTATTCAGACCAAAGGGTACTTTTGATTTTAATATTAACTGATGTGCCTGTTCTAAATTTTCTAAGTCAATTTTGTTTCTATCTTCGGGTACTTTGCAAATACCTGTCAGTGCATAACATTGTTCAAAATTTTGTTGGTGGCCTAATGCGTGTTGTGAGACCAATTTTTCATCCTGTTTTTTTAGACGAACAACGATGATTATTCATTCTTATGTGCAATGGATTTGTTGTCAATCCAACATAATCCATTGCACAATTTTTACATGTTAATTGGTAAATTACATTTTTACTTTTGCAATTAATTTCTCCTCTAATAGGGTAAGTTTTCTTTGTATTACTACTGGTGAAAAAATTGGACGATTTTATAATTTTGCAAGTATTACATCGTTTGTCTTTACAGGGTTGACACTTAAAATTTTTCTTCTTTTCTGAATTTTGAATGTCAGTAGGTGGCAATTTGGGCCGTACCAGAAGATTTTTTAGGTTAGTATTTCTACGAAACACTAGCCTGGGTGGTTTTGAAAATAAGTTTTTAGTAATTGGTGAAGATTCAAGAATTTTGTGTGCCGTTCTTAGAATATTGTTTGTTTTATATAAACCAGGAAAATATTTTGTTATAAATTTTACGTCATCATTCTTTTGGGTTTTATGAACATTTTTAATTTGATTATTTATAAATTTTGAAGGATATTTTCTTTTTACAAATGCATTTCCAAGTTAATAAAATAATTGAATTGTAAAAAGTAAGGGCTCTGTGGTGTAATGGTAGCACATTCATCCGGCAAGTAAGAGACCCGGGTTCGAGTCCCGGTGGAGCAAGTACTTTCTGTGGTTCAATGTTTATTGAAATTGTATATATATATATATATATATATATATATTTACCCGGCAAGTAAGAGTAAGAGATCTGGGTTCGGGTCCCGGCGGAGCAAGTACTTTTTGTGATTCAATGTTTATTGAAATTGTATATATACAATCCAGGACTTGAACCTGGATCTCTTACTTATCGGCCCAATATATATATATATATATATATATATATATATATATATATATATATATAAAACATTTGTATAAGTGGCATTAGCCTGAACATTTATTTAATTGCAAAAATGACTTGCTCCGCCGGGACTCGAACCTGGGTGCCTCACTTGCAGGGCAAGCATGTTACCACTACACCACAGAGCCCTCACTTTTTACGATTCAATTATTTTGTATTTGACCATTTCTCTCACATACAGGGTGTGGTAGATAAGTAATGAGACTCAGTCTAAAAAAACAAATTTATTGATCTGATTTGTACAAAACGTTAATATTCTTCAATGTACTCGCCTTGGGCGTCGACACAACGTTGCCAGCGCGTTTTCCAAGCTTCATAGGCCCCACTATAGTCCGTTGGAGTTATTCCAGTTAGTGCCTTCGTGACAGCACGTTGGATGTTCGGAATATCGTCGAAACGATGACCCTTCAGGCCTTCGGAAATAGGAAGGAATCAGGAGGACTCATGTCAGGGCTGTATGGTGGCTGTGGCAGAACTTCAACTCCAATTCGGGTCAAATAAGAGGTCACGAGGCTTTTGTTCGCGGGGAGCACTCGGGGAACCAATTTTGCACAAACTTTCCTCATCATCAAATCTTGCGTAACAATTTGGCGAACCGTAAATTTATTCACGGAGACCTCATCGGCGATCATTTTGAGGCTTAAACGACGGTTGGAGTCCAGGAGTTCTTTCACTTTGGCCACCGTTTCATCCACACGACTCGTTGAAGGGCGTCCAGATCGTTCCATGTCTTCAACGGATTCCCTCCCGTTTTTTAAATTCATTAAACCACCAGAACACTTGAGCTCTTGATAGGGCGTGCTCTTTGTAGGCCTCCGTAATCATAGCGAAAGTTTCCGAAGCAGTTTTGCCCAAGTGAAAGCAAAATTTGATTGCATACCGCTGTTCTATTGACCGATCCATCTTCAGCGTTTTCACAAGTGTCACGGGCACACAAACAACGTAATACGCGAAGCTCGATCCTCACTGCGCCAGAGCTACAATGCGACTGCGAACCGGTTCTACTGTTAGCTCAGATCCCCCACCACGTGACCTGCAGGTGGAGACCGCACTGCGAGCGACTGGGGCGCCGCGCGGCGGCCAGTCTCATTACTTATCTACCACACCCTGTATGTGTTTAAATAAGCAAACTAATGTATGATCAGAAGGCCAAATACCTGTCAAACGACTTTTAACATTTATTAAATTTGTATAAGTGATATTAGCCTGATTTAATTTTCAATAAACATTGAATCGCAAAAAGAACTTGCTACGCTGGGATTCAAACCTGGATCTCTCACTTGGGCGAGCATGTTAGTGGTATAGTGGTAAGTGGGAGATCCGGGTTAACATAGCAGTTAATATTTCTTTTTTTGTAAATATACAAACCAGTCAAAAGAATTTTGTTGAAAAAATTCAAATTCATCAATAAAGTTTGTATATACTGTTATATATTGTATTAATTTACACGCAAGACAGTATAATGAAATATAAGTACAATTTTATTGTGATTTGTAATTATTTGATGAATTTGGAATGTTAACCTGAGAGGGCATCTTGAAGGATGAAAATAAACAAACAATGCAAGTAGCCAGCTGTTACTTTGTAAACAAGCTGTTGTAACACTCTGCACACATTCTAGTGGATAGTTGTTGCACTAACAACACAATGAACGTCAAACTACGTAATATTTGATTACAACGTAAAATTAGCGATTGCGTAATATGCTAAAATACAATGCTAATTTTACATCAGTAAAATTACCTAATCTTTACTTAAAGTGCTAGTGATTTATTTAGATTGTAGGTTTTTGGATTAACATTGAAACAAAATAAATGTTTAAAAACAACTAGTCAGTGTGTTTTTTTATTTTTAAACACTTCTAACTATGAGTTTTGGAGACATTAAATATGAAAAACTGAGTGGTCTAACCAATATAAAGTTAAATATTTATAAATATTTTGCTCTCAACTTCCTACAGCAAAATCATAAATGTAAAACATGTTTGCCTATTTTACTTGATAATTATTGTTAAAAACGGTTTTAATAACTGTTAATTACATTTTTTACATAAGATAAGCAACAAATTTATTAAAATTTGGTATTATTTGAATAACTGCTTAAAGGTTTCAAAAAGTTATTAAATTTTGTTATAGGCAATATTGGACTCGCCAGCATCAGACATCCTGTTTAACAACACTTTTCTGCGCACATTCTTGGGGACCAATTACAATGAAACCATAATGGAGTTTAAGAAAGATCTTAATCTGTGAGTAGCTTTAGGAAGAAGAAGCATACATGAAATTATCAATAAGCCAGTTTATTACAAAACTTTATTACCTTCGTAGTAACACACAAAAGAACCACATAACATGTGAGCAAGAATGTAAAATAAAATTATTATTACAGTAAATGTTAAAAATTTCCCCTGTTTGTGTTGATGTAATAGCTGAGCTCTTTGTAACATCGACTCTCTTACATTTTGAAAGGGTCAGGGTTTTTTCTACCACTTCTGTTGCTTAAAAGTATATTTTAATAATATTTTTTTTACATTCTTGTTTGCATAAAGTGGTTCTTTTATTTGTAATTAAGAAGGAAAACACATTTAGTTCAATATGTGTGTTTTTCTGGCCGAATCTCAAAGGGAACACTACTTGTTACCTACAAGTTACCAGAGTGTCACAAATTCTCAACTTTCTCGGAAACAGAACATTTACACAATGTCACACATTGTGTCACACATGTCACACATTTACAATGAGTCACAATGTGGACTATACAATAACCAGATGCCGTCATGAGAAGCACCTGTACAAACAGTAATCAACTTATCTAGTTTGTAAAGGCTAGAGAAAGTTGACCTTTAACCACTGATAACAACTTGCGATTACCACTGAGACTTGTGTGGTTCTAATACCAACGACAAGTATTAAATAAAAAACAATATTACTTCCACATCACTCCTATAGAATAATACATACATATTGATTGAAATATACTCAGTCCTTAAATATATTTAAAAATACTAGTAAACTCATATTACTGGCTTGAGTGTATTTAAATTGTTAATCTTTTATAGGAGTATAAAAATACTTAAAATAAATTTAATAAATACTAACTTGATTGATTTAACTATTTTGACTCATTTTTTGATTCATATTTTAATTAAACCTGACCACCAAAAATTGACAGACAGGCAGCCAAAGCCTATAAAACTGATTTTTAAAATGTCCAAAACTAAAACTAGTGGCTCTAAATACCCCTGTGGTGCCTGTGACATTGGAGTCAAATACTCATCTATTAAATGCACTGGCTCATGTCAACTATGGTACCATGGAGGCTGTGTTAACATTAAGGACAAACAACTAAAAAAAACTAACAGCAAATGAAATTAAAAATTGGATGTGCAAGAAATGCCTTAACATTCCAAAATCACCTGTGAACCAATTATCTGAAAACACCCCATGCGACATCTTAGAGACGGAAGAAAGAAATAACACGAGCCTAGATATCCCTAAAATCCATGATACTGAAATGGAGGAAATTACAACCAAAGTAGAGAACTTTGAAAACCAAGAAAACGCTGAGATATGACATTTGACAAAACTGAAGACCTGAGAACAGCCACACTTCCAACTCCAATGACTTCCAGAACACCTAAACAAACAAAGCAAGGACAGGAAGAAGAATTTCCAATCCCACACAAAAAATCAAAGACACAGAAAACGAGAAATGTTTACAGCACATCACTGCAAATAACAAAATACAGATCGAACCAAGGCTTAAATACAGAGTCACATACAACAGACCACACCATTAAAAAGCTCCGAACCGAAAATTCCACACACGAAAATGAAACTTACAAAAATAATTTCAAAGTGACAATAGCCCCTCCTATCACAGCCACAAAACTCAACTCTGGTGAAACCATAGCTGACTTCTACTATGAGCAAACTAAAAAATTAAAACTGGAAAATGTAAAACAAAAATCGCTGCATCCTCCACCACCTCTGAACAGTATTTTAAACCCTGAAACAAACAGACAATTACCATCCCCTGAAAACCCTAAATACACCACACTACCAAATAACAGCCCTTTTTTAGAAGCGGGCCTGAAGGGAAAAGAACACACATAACAATAGCTACACCAACAGAACAAAACACAAATATATAATCACAAAAAATAATCAATTCACTCTCCTTCACCAGAATATTAACTGGCTGTCAAACAAAATTGAAAGGCTAAATCATTTTTTAAGCCACAATAAACCAGACTTTATTATATTAACAGAGCATGGACTTAATCAAGAAAAACTAGAAAGAACAAACATAGAAGGCTACTCTCTCGTTGGAGGCTTTACGAGAAAGAACCACATTAAGGGAGGAGTAGCAGGCTATGTTAAACAAGACCTACAAAAATTTGTAAAACTACTAGAAACCAGCTCAGATGAAACTGAACTTATCTGTGAGTCAGCCCTTTTTCGAAATCAAACTTAGAAAGGAAACAATAAATGTCCTCAGGGTCTACAGACCGCCAAGCACAAAGATAGACAATGCCATCGATATATTATTAAATGTACTGGACAAAGCACTTAGCACATACAAAAAAATCATAGTCATGGGTGATATTAATGCCGACAATCTACAGGAGAACAGTGATAACACTAAATTAAAAGAACTTCTCGTTGCATTTGATTTGGTAAGGATGCAGCTCCCACCCACAAGAATCACCCATGAAACTTCAAAATCAATAGACTGGGTGTGCACTAACATAAACCCAGAATTAGTAAAAACATCAGTAATCTAAAGCGGCCTCTCTGACCACACAGCACAATTAACCACACTAACCATAGTAAAACACTGTCCCACCAAAATTAAAACAAAGAAGAGAAATTTCAACAAAAAATCAATAGAAAACTTCAAATCAACTCTAGCCAAACAAAAATGGGATGCTGTGTACCACTCCAACAACACTGACACAGCTTACAACATATTCCACAATATCATCCAAGCAACCCTTGACAACACCTGCCCACTGAAGACCTTCAAAAATAAATATAACAAAACCCAGACCTGGGACATTGAATGCACAAGACTCAAGGAACAGTACATCCGAGCCCTAGAAAAAGAGCAGTGCACAGGCCGAATAGAAGACAAAACAGAGACAATAGCCAGGAAAAAGGACTACGACTTAAAGCTCAAAAAGCTCAAAAAAGAGTCGGTAGCAGCACATATAAGTAACTCCAAAAATAAGCCCAGAGCCCTATGGCAAATAATAAACAAAGAGAAGACAGCCAGACACAAATCGAACAACCAAATATACCTTCAAATCAATGGAAAAATACTTCACAACCCTGCAGAAGTAGCAGACTGCTTTAACAAATTTTTCTCCTCAATAGCACAAAGAACTCTCCAAGACAGCCACTTAAATGCCACAAATACTACAAGCCAAAATCCCCCGCCACTCACTAACAACACTTTTCAGTTCGAACCAACAACAAAAGAAGAAGTGGAGAAAATAATAGACTCCATGAAAACAAAAACCTCATCTGGCCTAGATAACATCTCATCAAAACTAGCAAAAATCTGTAAAGGATCCCCTAACACACATCATAAACATATCCTTACAACAAGGGATTTACCCTGAAAAACTAAAAACAGCAAAAGTACACCCGAAATACAAAAAAGGACCAACCACCGACATGACTAGCTACCGACCAATATCACTCATATCCACCTTCTCCAAAATTATTGAAAAGATAGTACTAGAAAGACTTTTACAATATCTTGAGCACAATAACCTACTAACTAAACATCAGCATGGTTTCATGAAAGGACGATTCACAACCACAGCCCTAATTCAACTTATAGAGCATGTCATAGACAAACTGGAAGAGGGCCACACTGCTACTAGTTTATTCTTAGACTTTACAAAAGCATTTGACTGCTTAAATCATAAACGCCTTCTTCAAAAACTAAAAAGCATGGGTGTAAAAGATAAAACTGCAGACTGGTTCTGGAACTACCTAAATAACAGGAAACAACTGGTGGAAATCCAATACACTAAAAACAATTTATTAGAAAAAGTTCAGTCAAAAACTGCCGACATGCAGATGGGAGTGCCACAAGGATCAGTGCTGGGCCCGGTCCTGTTCCTACTGCTTACAAACGACCTACCCGACTACCTAGAGCGCATCTGTCACACAACCATGTACGCAGATGACACTGTCATAACAATATCTGACAAAACCACGCAACACCTTGCCAGAAGTCTAAGCAGCGCCCTAATCACAACAAAACAATACTGCATCTCGAACAACTTAGTGCTAAATGGCAATAAAACTGTTCAAATAAAATTCTCCACCAGGCAAAAAAATACACATCTTCCAATCACTGACCTAGAAACAAAAAACCAAACAAATCACCTTGGTATATTAATTGATGAACATATAACCTGGAAAGCACACACTGAACAGCTTTGCAAAAAATTAAGCACCAGCATATTTGTAATACACAGAATTAAACAGATTAGCAATAAAGACACAGCTAAAACCGCCTACTTTTCACTATTTGAGACACATCTCAGATACGGTATAGCACTATGGGGAGGAACAGCTAACTGCATCATGGAGAAGATCCTCAGGCAGCAAAAACTAGCAATAAGAGCTCTAGAAGGACTCCAATACCAAGAAAGCTGCCGGGAAGCATTTAGAAAATTGAAGATCCTCACAGTAGTAAACTTGTACATCCTAGAAGTAATTCTGCATGCGGTACACTCAAGAAAAACTAGAAACAGAGACCTTCACCAGTATCACACACGCCATGTCCTTGACTTCACACTGCCTGTACACCACCTGAGCCTCACAGCCAGGAAACCATCATATAAGGGAGCGGTCTACTTCAATAAACTTCCAGAATCCCTAAAGAATGAACCACCCAAACGTTTAAAAAAAGCATTAACTGCCTGGCTACAAGAGAGACCCTTTTACTCAGAAAGTGAATTTTTAAACTTGTAATTTAGATTAATCAGGGAAGAACAGGCAGGGTTCATAAAGGGCAGATCAACCACAAATCAGATTTTCATTTTCAAAGAAATATTAGCTAAATACTGGGAATATAATAAAGAATTTTTTGCCATATTTATTGACTTTCAAAAAGCATACGATAGCATAATCAGAAAGGAGTTGTGGACACAACTAGATAAATTTGGCATCCCGAGAAAATTAATAAACTTAGTTAAGATGAGTGTCACAGAGTCAAGAGGCTCAGTAAGAATTAATGGTCGGGACTGTGTACCTTTTGGGATAAACTCAGGAGTCAGGCAAGGAGATGGTCTTTCTCCAATCTTATTTAATATTGCCATGGAAGAAGCACTTCAGAGTGTAGCAGAGAGGGATTTAGGGGTGGAAGTTGGAGCTAAACTAAACATCCTGGCTTTTGCAGATGATGTTGTCATATTTGCAGAAAATGTAGATGATTTGAGGTCACTAACTGGACTATTTATGAGTGAGGCAGAGAAAGTGGGGTTGAAGACGAATGATGCAAAAACTAAATATATGCACTTTAGAAGGAATCAAAATCAAAGAGGAGGACCCCTACAAATTGATGGGCATGTTTTCGAACAAGTGGAGAACTTTAAGTACCTTGGGGTCACAATATCAAATAAAAACACAGATGAACCAGAGATACAAAATAGGATCAACTCAGCAAATAGATGTGCATATGCATGCAATAGGATACTTTCAACCAAATCTCTCTCTCACAAAACTAAAACTAGAATATACAAAACAATTATATGTCCAGTGCTTTTGTACGGATCCGAAACGTGGAGGCTAAATAAGAAGGATGAGAAAAAGCTTCTAGTTTTCGAGAATAGAATTTTACGTAAAATTTATGGGCCATCATATGAACAAGGGGTATGGAGAAGAAAACATAATAGAGAAATCAGGGAGCTCTATAATAGTACGGATGTAATAGGAGAAATAAAGTGCAGAAGACTCTGTTGGGCAGGCCATGTTTTGAGAAGAGAAGAGAAATGCAAACTGAGGAGGGTAATGTACGGTAACCCAGAAGGAAGACGACCCCGTGGGAGACCGAAAGTGAGATGGTGGAACCAGGTGAAGGCTGATATGGAGAAGGTGGGCGCTTCAGAGGAAGATGCGGAGGACTGTTCAAGATGGAGGAGCTTTGTTGGTGCGGCTAAATATCACCTCCGATATAAATGGCCCTGGGAGTAAGAGTAATTTAGATTAAGCTATGTAATTTTTATACAACCATGAAATCTGTACCAATGACGCATGTACTGTTCTCAACGAACATGTCAATAAAGTGTATTGTCTATTGTCTATTGTCTACATACCCCATGTGTATTTTAAAGGGTTATACACATGCTTTTTTAATGTATAAAAAATATAAAATTTATAACAAAAATTATTAGATGAATAATATTAGATGAATATTATGTAAAAATACATTAAAAATTGCTTCATAGCTTGTTAGTTCAAGTAGTTGGCCTTAGTGTGGTAATTTCTAAAGCACACAGGTACACAAAATGGAACTTTGTAGTCTGGGCACCACCAGGATGTTTCCTTCCTTCCAGCTTTGTCAGTTTCTTCCTTGACTTTTTCCGAGCATACTTTGCATACTCGTGTAGGCTGTTCCTTTTTCTCTATAGGTGGTATCTTGTCTGAGAAGTGTCTAGTGGTAAAACACAAAAGTTGTGAAGTAACAGTAATTTAGTGCTACAGAAACATTGTTTTATACAATAAATCATTATTAATTTATTCAAATATATACATTATATATACATGAATTGTGTCAGAACATAAAAGACTACATATTAAATATTAAAAACTACTCTTGACTAAAATACAGTAACTTTGTCAACATTCAATTACAACAAAACTGAGTTTCATGAAATTTGTTATTTAACCCTACTGGCAGTCGCCTGATTATCAGTCGATATTAATGTTTCTGTAGTGGCAGTCGCCTGAAAATCAGTCGATTTGACACGTGCCCGTTTGACATCTGTTATAATCAATACACAAACTAAACTGCAATGATTCATATACCACTGGAATCAGAAATAGTTGCTGATTTGATCGATGTATTTTGTTTTGTTTTGTATGCCATGATTTAAGTATGACATATTGAAAACGAGAGTTGTTTGTAAACAGTCGGCCATTGTTGTTGTATTGTTACCCAGTCGTGTTATTCTTGTCCATCTAAAACGTAAGTTTATTACATGAAATAAGTGCTTTTATGTAATAAGTGTGTTTATTTATGCGTATAAATTCTCGTATATTGTGTTTTATCAGTTTATTTTGTCATGTTATGAAGAAATATATGTGAAAAAATATATTAGTGAGATTTTGTGTTTCTAGGCTATGTGCAGTGTTGTGATAGTTTTAGTTAGCTTTAGGATAATTTTCATATGCGATGATCATGATATAAAGCTTCTTTATTTATTTTTATAGGCTTACTTTTAATGTATTTTATGAATTTTTCGAGTAATAATTAAGGTTTTGATGAATTTTTGTAACACAGTCGTATCCATAGCAACGAATTTAGCCGTATTGTACTATCTTCAGATTAGAGTATTTCATAATTGTTTTAATTAAAAAAAGTGTAGTAAACTATACATTTTCTAAAACTATAAAACATTTTCAACATTTTGGGTATTTTGGAAATATTTTTTTTCACACAATATGTCTTTTATAGGTGCCCCCCCCACCACTTTTACATACCTTTTTTATTTTTTGAAAACAAACTTAGTAAAAAAAAGTGATAAATTTCTTATATTTTTGGGTTTTTATTTCCATGAATAAAAAGTAAATTTTCTTGTGAAAACAGTGATATATAATACATATAGGTTTATAATCAAATTATATTAAAAAAAAAAATAAAAACCAATACTACTGCAAAACACCCCAAAAATGGCCTGCCACTTGAGGAAATTTCAACTGCCAGCTTGAGGGTTAAATATTAAAATTGTGGTATATGTGTCCATAATAATTTTAAGCATTGCTATTTTAAATACTCCCCCATTAGACTTGTCTTATTTTGTCACCTATAAAACTCTTAATAACATCTTAAAAATCATATAGTTATTTATTATATATATATAAACACTAAAAACCAATGAATTACAGCAATATTTTAAAAACCAATGAATTGCAGCAATATTTATACCATATACCATGAAGTGTGGCTAGAAAAGGTAAATGTGATTTGGACAGTATCAGATTCAGAATTGACAATCAAGACCACAGTTTTAATAGTGGTATCAGAATAAAATTTTGTTGTATCAGCCCATCCCTAACAGTATAACAGCTATCATCGTTAAAGCAAAACAGGTGAAACTACTAAACGATGTAACTGGAGTTTGTGATTTGCGCACAGAAGTGGTATATTTTGAACATGGTGGTTTAAGGGTTCAGTATAACTTGAGCATTTTAGAAAAATACAAAAATATTTATAACAGATTTTGTTATACTGTATTTGAACATTTTACAACATTTAAAACTAACATTAGGATTGGGCTCATATGTGTTTATAGGAAGATCTGTTTGCTTGTTCTCATGAGAAATTGTAATACTTAATTTTCTTTGTGTCAAATTATTGCAAACATCTTATCTCAGAGCTTTGTCTCTGAGCGAGGTTAAGTGGTAGAGAGGACTTTATAGTCCTAACTTCGCCTCTAATAAAGACATTTTTCATTTTCATTTTTTTTTGACTTTGAAAGTATCAATGAAAGCACTAAATTATCAGAAAATATCAAATCATACGTCTCAAATTCATATTTGTGGCTTTTGAGTTTTGTTGCATTTACAAATATTTTAAATTACCATATATCAAAAAAATGAGATTTTTGCAGAAAGTAGTAACATTACCATTTTGTTGTAGGTTTCTTCAACCAAATAACACCCAGTACCGTGAGGACACATTTGACAGATTCATCAATATAACAACAGACCTGAATGAACTGTTTGAGGTTTGTACTCTCTATAAATTATGTTAGATTAGTGTTTAGAAGGAGTTATGTCTTGTCAGCCAGAACATTATCTGCTAGTAATATTAAAATGATCAAAATAAGGATTCTTTGTTTAAAGTTTGCTATTGACGATATATGGTTTGAAAGGATAATATAATTTCTGACATTTGCCATTGTTTTATGTTACGAAATGTATAACAATGGTAGATGTCCAAAACCTATTATCCTTTTAAGATAGTGATTTTTTTGCCATATTTTTTTTACTGATTGTGTTTAACTTTGAACCTGGAAAATGACTTGTGAGTAGTTTTAAAACATTTCCCCTTGGCAAGTGACTAGTTTCTAATAACTTTTGTAGTTATATTTTTAACCAAATCGGTCATTATAGTCTTTTAGCATAGTGCAGCAGGTACTAAGATAATTTTTATTTATTCATTCATAATTTTTCTCTGTTACTGTATACAAATTTCTATTTGGATTTGATGTTTGTATTTTGTTATGAGAATCAAAGTCTGTTAAGAAAATGATTTTTAATTTTTTTTTCTATTTTTCTATTTAAAATTATGTAACAATTATACTCCCTGTTTAGTGTTTTGATTGGAACAAAACTGTGCCTTATGACAATGAAGATAAGGCTATGGATGCTGGAATGGCATTGATCGAAGAAAACAAACTCTGGGCTCTGCTTGTCTTCATTGATCCTGGAAATGACACACTGAACCCCAACACTACATATAAAATCAGGTAAACTATATTAATTGTTGTAGTTAACCAATTGTTTTTTAAACATTTCTTCAAATCTGATGAGGTTGAATATTTGGCATATTGCATCAGAAGAAAGGGTTTCACTATTATTAGTTTTGATACTTTAAAATTGGATTTTATGTTGTGCACACAAAATGGAAAGTGGTTAGCTTTTAATGGGCAAATGATTAGCACTCATATAATGTGATTCAGAATTTCTGATAATTCACAGAAAACATTACTTGGAATTAAGAATTATTAAGATCAAAGTAAAAAAGTAACTAACATATCACTAAGTAACACATTTTTTGGTTAAAAAAATGAAATAAATTATATTTAAAGCTGAAAATCCATAATATTAAAAGCTAAAAGTTCATAATATTATAAAAAAATTAAAAATATAAAATCACAAATTGATCTATGTTACGTTGTGACATAACAGCACAGATCAACATTTTTACTTTTTAAGTAAAAAAAAGTATATATATGTTTACAAAATCAACGTAGACCCTTGAACCGTTGGATTGATAATGCACTAGCTCTTATCTACTCAGCTGCTCGAACTGAACTGGAAATACACCTCGTACATACAGACATTAATAAACTAAGCATTTCTGACCCATTTTTAGGTTGCAGCTTTTGTTTATTTGACAAGAACAAATTCCTTCAATAACAAAACTAAAAAAAACTTATATTTTTTATACTCTATGTATTTGTTAAAAATGCATAGAAATGGTAAATTTTAGATTTGCTTACAACCGATATTACCATACTTAATTATACCTAGTCATGAGGTATGGTGCCATCCATATGTATCACAATTATCAGGTTCTTATTTTTCTTTACAATTCTTTACTTTTATCCACTAAACAAACATATCTATTTTGACACTTGCACTTCTTCATTCAATCATTTATGACTTTCTTTAGATTTATCACCAATTCTTTTGTTGGAGTTTTTTTCAGTTTATATTTATTTAATTTGTCAGTTCAAAGGGACAAATCAGCTGTAATTTTTTATATCTAAGTTCCCTACCTTGGAGGTTACATTACAACCTTTTTATGTGTTTAGTATGCTGGTTTGGGGAAAATGTATTTTTTTTTAATTTTTAATGTTTCATATTTTGTTATGTTTTATCATAAAATAAAACAGCCTGATGTTATTACTTATATTTATTAAAACATGGCATTTATTAAATGAGTTTATAGTTTGCTCTACATCAGCAATTATTTGTGTCGATAAAATACATTTTTAACAAATTTTAAAACTATGCTTTTCCTCTCTGAAGTTCCATCATCTGTCATTTTTCCAGGATGAATGTTGAGAGGGTGGATAACACAGAGTTTATCCAGGACCGACTCCAGAGACCTGGAGCCAGAATACGGCCAGCTGTGGACCTCAAATACATTACCTTTTGGGTTTGCCTACCTGCAGGACATGATGGACCACATAATCATTGAGGAACACTCTGGCCGGCAGGACCTTCCAGGGGTATTCCTTCAACAGTTTCCCTACCCATGCTATGTAGAAGACAGGTTCGTGTATTTGTTCATTGGGTAGTTTGTTTTTAGAAAAGTTTAATTAGAATTTTAGGAAAAATTATTGTTTTTTTTTTTTTTTTTGTTAAAAATAAAGTTGAAAGAATCCTTCAATAAAAATGTGCAACATTTAATGAGTAATGATGACATGTTTGTATTTGGTTATAGGTTGCAATTTCAATGTTACAACTACCAGTATTAAAGTAATACAATCCCCAGGAGGGCTAGTTTATGTTTTACATTGAGCCTAAATTGGATACAGCAAAACTGATGTCAGTTAAATCTGGGCAGTATGTGACATGACTGAGATTTAGAGCCTGCCATCTTTCTCATGGGTTTTTACCGGTGGCAAGCAACCTTTTTTTTGTTCTCTTAGGACAAAAGCTTATAAATTGCATTTAGTCCTATAAGAACCTTAGTGCTGCTTCTGGAGTGACAGGATATTCAGGATGGGTAAATTAGAGTGTAGGGGCTGCCTCCTATTGATAATTCATGAGGAAGAATTAGGGCACTCTGAACCAGCCTCTCTAATCAAAGTAGGTAGGGGGTGGCACACCCTTGTTGAGGCTAGCAAGAACCTCTGATACTTAGGGAATGAACCCCACCAACTCCACAGTCATCTCCCGCAGTAGACTAGACCTATCGAACTGCCCTTGCACCCCAGAATCTCAACATATGCGGTTAGTGATGTGCTACTCCTGGACACCCATAAGGTTGCCCAGATTTAAGCGACACATCGGTTTTTTATGTGCCCAGGTGTAGATTTAACTGCAAGGTATAAACCAGCCAGAAGTGATCCCTGCTAGGTCCGCGCAACCTCACCCAACTTGAATATCTTGTCACTCTGGAAGCAAGCGCAAAGAAAGGTCCTTTTAGAATTAAGAGCAATGAGAAGTTTCTCAGCTTCGAATAAAAAGTAATACAATGTTCGAATATTTTGTTTACTAGATTTGTGATAGCCATATCTCGTACGTTCCCACTTTTTATGGTGCTGTCCTGGGTGTACACGTGTGCCATGATAGTCAAGTCTGTAGTCTACGAGAAAGAGCAGAGACTAAAGGAGACCATGAGGGTGATGGGTCTAGGCAACGGAGTCCACTGGCTCGGCTGGTTTGTGGACAGTATTGTTCCGATGTTGGTCACTATAGCGATGCTCACCACTGTACTGGTCGTAAGTAACCGCTTTTACTACAAATAGATCAAAGTAATTCATTTAAATTGAGGAATGAATCAAGTAATGATAATTTTTCCCAGAAAATACGTTAACAATGAATGGGTGAGATATTATATAATTCTATATTTTTAATTGAACAGAAAGAACAAATTACGTGTTATGAATGTACATTCATCAAACACACTTGTTATTGGAGTCTCAGTTTATATACAATCAAGCAACTGAGGGCTTGACAGTTAAAAGAGACTGAGTTGTCCACAACTCACAGCAGCACAAAGTTCAAGATTCCTGCCAGCCAGGTCCTCCTTATCACTATTGCTGATAAAGATCCCTCTTATCTCTAAGTGAATAATCTCTTCTATTGGGAAATTAAAACAGTTTTCTATTATAACTTCTCCACTCTTACTATTTTTATTGAAAATGTCACTTGAACTTAACCAAGCTGAATTTCTTCACAGATCATTATATACTTTCTATAAAAAACCACATAAGTTTTAACTAAAACACAGGAGCAAACTTTAAAGTGTAATCACTGTGGATCCATCCCAACCACCATTATCACAAATGCCTTTATTTGTTGTCACAAAAGAAACTAACATTTTATTTAGGATAATGCTTCATAACATTCTATGTTAAAATTAGAAAAGTGAGGATGGTAAGAATATTAAATCTTGACTATGCATGGGTTTGGTTGGATGAATTGCTTAGTGTTTACCAAATGGAATGAATGGTTGTAAATAAATTAATTACATATACTGTATTATATGAGACAGGATCAAACAGAAAATTTTTTGATATTCAGCCCTACAGGCTATCCCACTGTGTCAATTCAGAAGAAGAATTATAGACATATTTTGATTTTATAAAAAAAGATATTCACAATTTATTGCCAGTTGCTTTATATTTTATGTATGAGTACAAACTGTAGAATAGCACTGTATAGTTGTATTATAATATAGTTCAGCCTTTTGTTGCAGTATGGGAAAGTGCTGAAAAATGCTGATCCTACATTAGTATTCTCGTTTCTTACCATCTACGGGATATCTGTGATCACTCAAGCGTTTCTTATATCAACATTTTTTCTCAAAAGCCAACTTGTCTGCTGCCTGTGGTGGCATCATATTCTTTGTGTTATATCTCCCGTACAGTTTCTTGGTCCGCTGGATCCTACAGATGAGCACCCTCACAAAGAGTTTACTGGTAAGATTAAGTTGAGTTTCACACAATGATGTATTCCTATAAATTTACCATTTTGTTTAACATACTACTTATTTATTAATATATTTACAATGTAGTATTTGACTTGGTAAGTTTTATTGGCTGAGTGTTTAGCAAAGCCTATTACTCGAGAGACTAGAAACATTTTATTTCTGTTTGTCTGTCCGCACAATATTTTGAAATTAACTGATCTGCAGACTTGAAATTATGCATGAAGCTTAATTTTTATATTGATAAGAATAAGTTATATGACGGTACATGTCCAACTGTAGAATTTAGCTGAGCGTCATTGAAGTCTCAGTATGGTGACAAAATTTCTCTTTTGTCTGCAGAGGAGTTGTAAAAATTTCTTTTCTGTATGATGTCTGTCTGCCTGTCTACCCACAGGGCATCTTGAGAATGGAACTGAACCTATATCTTTTAAAATTTTTGCATGCAATCTCAGTGAATCTTGAAAAAGTTATGAAGGTCCAAAATTATTTTTTTTTATTGGTTGATTTGAAATGGAATGGCCCATTAGAATTTGAAATAGCAGCCAGAAATAACAACTGGGCAGACCTATAGGAGGCATTTTTATGGAAATAAAAAAAAACTCAACTTTTTTAATAATTCATTTTGACTACTTTGCAAAAATCTAAGTTAAATTCATGGACAAGTGAGTGTCACGTTTTTACAGAATGCTAAGCTGGGTTCAAAAAAGGATACTCTACAATTTAATTTGTGGAATCGTCTGATGTTAAACCCTTGGTTTCGAAAGGCCTCATCCAAACAATGAAATATATTGGAAAAGCATTGTTTTAATATCATTTACTACTATTCCGTGATTGAATATTTGTTTAATTTATCGAATATGATTAAGTTATGTTCTACAATACAAGTTAAAAAGATTTATGCATTCTTTGTAGATTTCACTACTGTCTTTGACGCAATCAGCAGAAACACACGATTTTTTAATATGCCATCAGGTTTGGGAGTTTCATCCCTTATGCTAAAGGTGTTCAAAAATGTATATGACGGTACGAGTGCAAGAGTGTGGGCTGAGGGTGAAGTGACAAGCTGTTTTGAGACACAAATGAGTGTAAAACAGAGGTGTATTTTGAGTCCATTACTTTTCTCATTATATGTAAATGATAACATAACAACATAACACAGACACACACACATAACATGAGGGAGGTTATAATTTTGAAGGAACCAGAATCAAAGTCTGTGCGATGACATAGTTTTTGTAGCAAGTACGCCGTCTTCGCAAATCATGATTAACAATATAGAAAGGTATTTTGAAGATTGGAATTTGTGTATCAATCTTAGCAAGTCCAAAATCATGTTATTCCAAAAGGGGGGTGAACTGAGAAAAAAATGAAAAGTGGCTCTATAAAGGTGAAGGGCAGAAAAAATAAAATAGTAAATTAGTACAAGTATTTGGGCGTATTACTATTAATATTAACATCATTATCATGAGGCAGGAATTTGACAGAGAAAGCTAAAATTGCAAAATTTACCATAAACAGTAGATGGGAACAAAATGCCAAACATATCCGTTGTCTGCTGGTGGTATGTACTACTGCTTCGTCTGTTATCATGAGTGTACCTACTACAGATCTCGCTATTGTTTCTCATCGTTTGATAGTGTTGTGTTTCAATTTTTTAACTTGTCTTATATTGCGACTCTGTGCATTTTATTTTATAAGGAGCATGAGATTTTTTGATGACCAAAATGGAAAATCCTGAAGAACCAAACTTATACAACTTTGTGGGTTAGAGTTACACACTAATATGTTAGGAAAAAATTAAAAAATAACTAATAATTATATATATTTTTTTAGTTTTATCATATAAAATTAATAGTTGTGTAAATAGTTAGTTATAGATCTTTATCAGTAAATATGCTAATTTTAACTAAATTGGTCTGTTTTATAAATATGTTTTGTGTTTAACTCTTATAACATAGTTCTAATAAAAAATTAGCTTTGAACTTAAAGAAAAACACGATAAACATACTTTTAGTTGTCTTTGGGGGGGGGGTGGGGGGGGGGGGGGGTGGGGGGGGGGGGGGGTGGGGGGGGGGGGGGGTGGGGGGGGGGGGGGGTGGGGGGGGGGGGGGGTGGGGGGGGAACTTGTATAAAATATTTCCAAAATAATCACAGGATCTCACAAAATACAATCTTCACACTCCACAATACAAAAACCTCCATAAAGGTTATTCAAATATTACTTCATGAACTTAATTGTTGATCAGCTGATATTGCCAACCTTTGCAAAGAAAATATGACGATAAAAAGTGTTGAATAAATGATCAGCTGTTACTCACAACCTAAACATTACTTAATATTTTATGCAGATAAGAATAATGCATTTTTGTGCGTCTGTTTTATTTTTAAATAAAGCTAAATTTCAATACCTATTATTAATTTTTTTCCTAAGTAATTCACATGAATCTTTTCAGAATTTAAATGTTCTAACAAATCTGTTTAAGAAAAAAATGACCTTTATTAAACATTTATGGAAGTAATCTTACGTTAAACACAAAAATGTGTTATTTCTTTGCACCAATTCTTGTGTTTTTACGTAAGATATCTCTGAAAGTATTGCATTTACAGCTCTGGGACGAATTTTAATAAATTTGTCAGATATAAAAACATAAAAAACAATCGTATTTGTATCTTTGTAACTACCTTTACCATTTTTATACGGCCTGACTTCACCAAGGGTTCTGAAATCCGGGCGAAATCTTTCGCTAGGCGTAACTCGCTAACGAAGCGTTTCCGGGCATATGGTTATATGAACTTTTTTACTTGTTTTTAGCTATAGAATAAGCTCTCGAGAGATTGCCGTTTAGTTTTGAATCACCCTGTATGTATATATATATATATACAGGGTGATTCATGAAGTTCTCCCCCCACTTCTACAGCACATTGTAATAGTAAAAATAATGAAAAAATGTTATATAAACATAGGTCCGAAAACGCTTCGTTAGCGAGTTACAGCTAGCGAAAGATTTCGCTTGAATTCCTGGGTAAAGAGTAAAATAAAACCATACTGAACTTTTGGAAAGGTTAATTAAGTAAGAAATATCGTGGATTCTTATGTATTTTTACCTGATAAAGCTAATAAAATAGGTTTCAGAACTGTACCTGTAGTAGTTTTTGAGGGATTCAGGGTTAAATGCAAAAAATTGGGGCACGAAACAATGTTTTTTTAAGTTTGATGTACAATAAACTTTGTTAAATTGGTAATAAATACATAAAATCAACAAACATTAATTGTAGAGAATTTAATTCTGAGAAAATTGATATAATCAAAGTCTAAAATAAAACAGAAATAAGTACCAAAAAATCGATTTTATTCAGTATAATAAATTACTAGTTTTAAGCAAAATTAATCAGGTTGGGCCAACCGTACGCACCTTTTTATAATAGATGTTCGAAAATGAGGCCATCATTATCAATACATTTTTGCAGCACGTTTGTGTATTGCTTTTGTTGCGTTTCTTAATTTTTCAGGACTTCCCTGTATCTGCACAGCCGAACCCATAATACGGGCAATTAATTCATCACGAGAATTCACTTTTGTCTTGTATACAATGTCTTTCATCCATCCCCAGATGCAATAATCCAATGGAGATAGATCTGGTGATCTTGGTGGCCAAGGGTGAGGCCCTCCACGACCAATCCAGTGTCCAGGAAATTGATGATTTAAGTAAGCAGAAACGGCACGTGAAAAGTGGGGAGGTGCTCCGTCATGCTGGAAGTACAAATTTTGTCTGAGATGTAAAGGAACATTCTCTAACAGCTGCGGCAACTCTTCTTGAAGGAAATGCAAATAGAACTCAGCATTTAGGTGTCCAGGTAATATAAAAGGTCCAATCAGCCGATTGTGCAAAAGGCCACACCAGACATTGACGCTAAATCGGTGTTGAAAGTTCTGTTCCACTACCTCATGTGGATTTTTCTTCTGCCCATGAGTGTTCATTGTGCAAGTTATTGACACCATCCCGAGTGAATTGTGCCTCATCCGTAAACAAAATACGCTTGTAGAGTTGATTATTAATATTCAAAAAGTTGCAAAAACTCCAAGCGAAGCGGACCATCCCCTAGCTGTAGATGTTGAACCTTTTGTTTATGAAACGGATAAAATTTGTTTCGATTAAGTGACCTCCACACCGTTGACTGCGAAACTCATATCCGCCTAGAAATATGTCGTGTACTTACACCTGGACTGCGATGAACAGCATTAGCATTAATAACAATATCATCATCAAGTTGGACAGCTCGTTCATAATTGGTTCTAGTACTTGGTAGTGATCCTGTTTCCCGAAGAGTACGAAAAGTTCCTGAAATTGTTTTGGTATCTGGAATCCTCCTATTAGGGTAACGTAGTTCATATTCTTCTACAGCAGCTCTAGCATTACCATTACAGTAACCCAAAATAAAAACCATATCAGCGTATTCCTCTGATGTAAATAAGTAAGGCATTTTTTCGCTGAATAAACAATCGTATTATAACTCACAGAAAAATTGCATTTAATAACACGATTCACAGAACCCGATTTCCTGCTGTAGCTTGCAAAACACCACTAATACACAGTTCTAACGTAACAGTACAGAATACCATTGTTGATCAGCTGTTATTCGTGCGTTACCAACTTAGAAATTAATAAAACAAAAAACTGCATTTCGATGATTAGTAAACAATAATGGGAAAATGTTTGCTTCATTTATTTTCGAACATTTGATTTAAATTTTGATTAAAAAAAAAATACAACGTAATAAAACATGATATTTTTATTTACAAACAAATTTATTTAATAGTTAATCTTGTTTTCTCAATTTATCTCATCATTAAGGAACAAACATTTTGTTTTTGTGTATTTTAACTAAATACCGTACGGTATTTCTTTACAGCTAGTAATGTATTATACTGAATAAAATCGATTTTTTGGTACTTATTTCTGTTTTATTTTAGACTTTGATTATATCAATTTTCTCAGAATTAAATTCTCTACAATTAATGTTTGTTGATTTTATGTATTTATTACCAATTTAACAAAGTTATTGTACATCAAACTTAAAAAAAACATTGTTTCGTGCCCCAATTTTTTGCATTTAACCCTGAATCCCTCAAAAACTACTACAGGTACAGTTCTGAAACCTATTTTATTAGCTTTATCAGGTAAAAATACATAAGAATCCACGATATTTTTTACTTAATTAACCTTTCCAAAAGTTCAGTATTGCTTTATTTTACTCTTTACCCAGGAATTCAGGCGAAATCTTTCGCTAGCTGTAACTCGCTAACGAGGCGTTTTCGGACCTATGTTTATATAACATTTTTTCATTATTTTTACTAGTACAATGTGCTGTAGAAGTGGGGGGAGAACTTCATGAATCACCCTGTATATATATATATTGCCTGTTCGGTTTTATTCTAAGAGTTGCTTATGGACAACAAATATATCAACCACTTGGTCCTTTAAGCATATTAGCGAGGGGGGGAGGTTAGGTCTCCCACTGATTCTAAAAGAATTAATTAACTTATAAATAAATTGTTCTTAAATTATATTAAATGTATTAAAATACTTAATATGTACAACATTTACCGTGCCCTTTCTTACAAAAACATAACAAACATTATACAATGTAATTATTTGAGTCTGAGGCTTGCTCATACATGACTACCTGCCTTGTGAAATATGTTTGCCAGAGTAGAGATAGCAGTGATACGTTGTTGCAGCATGGAAGAACGACTGAGTTGCATCAACTCCTGTAGCGTGTAGCCAGGACGATCTGGCTCCTCCCCGTGGTGGTACAGTCCATCTGTCTTTGTATCGTTTGCATATGGCATCAGCTCCCCTGTTAACACACAGTTCACAATAACTGTAAATGGTAGAGATAGCAGTTATACGTTGTTGCAGCATGGAAGAACAACTGAGTTGCATCAACTCCTGCAGCGTGTAGCCAAGACGATCTGGCTCCTCCCCGTGGTGGTACAGTCCATCTGTCTTTGTATTGTTTGCATATGGCATCAGCTCCCCTGTTAACACACAGTTCACAATAACTGTCAGTGGTAGAGATGGCAGTTATACATTGTTGCAGCACGGAAGAACGACTGTGTTGCATCAGCTCCTGCAGCATGTAACTTTAAAAAATAATCATATGATATTTTCATTAAGTTTCCAACACATTTGATGAATTTACCTTGTGGATAATTGGTTTCATATAAAGATGGAACGTTGTAATTTAATCTGTAATTTATTATTTAAACTTTTTTAATAGCGATGGATGTTTCAAGAAAGGATCCTTTCCAACCTCCAATACCGTTACATTCTGTTGGGTTCTTAAACAGTCTGTTGTATAATTGTGTCTTGTGTTTAATTTTGGAAAATTTGTGTATATATTCTTGATTAATTTAAATCTATTGTCATTTACTATATTGTTGTATTTTTGTAATATTCCCTTCTGCTCCAGGAAATTAGTAACACTTCTCAATTCATATTTAGCAGGAAAATCAATAGAGGTGGCAATGTTTATGCGACTGCAGCTCAGCGTAAACTAGTAATTGACAAATATTGTAGCAGAGAAGATGCGTGATCGACTACTGCACACACTGCAGACCTGTCACGTTTCTGGCCATCATGATGTGAGATTGGAGGTTAAAAAACAACCCTCGAATTTTGAAAAAAATATGGCTGGAAGGCTGTCAATAACAAACAATGCAATTTCAACATTTTTTTCATTAAATCGTTTACACATATATATTTCCCTATATTAATCATTTTACCTCAGATTGAGTTTGCAACGATTTAACAGCTTCACTGAGTCTCTAAACTGAGACCAACTGAAAATGTGCATTCAAAGGCGTTTGCTGCAGCCAATGTGTTTAACTACTGTACAATAACTGTCGAACTGTAATATGAGAATGTGCACTGTAAGCCGTGTGTGCGGCAGCCATCATGTTAAAAAACTATAACCTGTTTACTGATGTAAATATTGTAAGGTGCGTGATGACAAAGTAATATTATTTTTACACTCAATTATGAATGCTACATCAAAACCAACATATTATTGATATTATGTATTTAAATGAGACTATTAATCTAGCCAGATGTAAATGACATTATATCGGCTGCCATTAAGTTGATCTGACAGAATGATTTACAAAAAGGCTGGAACTTGGCCGGTAAACCTTGCTGAGTGTAGATCAACCATGAGACATATGGTCTTGTGGCATAGTCCTCGTAAGCCACCATGTTGTATTCGCCATGGACTTGGCATCCTGAGTTGGGTTATACCAATGGTCAGTTTATATTGTTGTTGTTATAATACGATGAGGACAAATCTGCCTCAACAGAAGTTGCAACAACAACAACAACATACATTAGATGGTTTGATTATAAATTAATACCATGAGCAATAAATAAAAAGTGACAGTTCTGAGCTAGATTCCAGTAAGAGAAATTTACTAACCGTCAAAGTTGAACCTAGCACTGTATGGACAGCCAGGTGCGGGAGGTTGGGGTGGGGGAACCTCCTGCATCCACTCCAACTTGTCAGGTTCCAACACGTCCATGTGTGGATACTTGTTGACTAACTCTGCAACTGGAGTCTGTGTGACCACTGGCACATCACTGTCACAGTCCCACGTAGCAATTAGCATTTTCAAACAAAGCAATTCCTTTAACAGACTTAATTTGACATTTTTTCTCTTAGGACAAGAAGCTTAGAAATTGCAACTAGTCCTAAAAGGACCTCTGTGCTGCTTCCGGAGTGATAGGATATTCTGGATGGGTAAGGTTTGGGGTAGGGGCCACCTCCTGTCAAGATCCATGAGGAAGAATTTAGGACATTAATCTGTAATGTTCCATCGGAAGAAGGGGAAGTCAGTTCTGAACCAGTTTTCTTCAGTCAAAGCAGGCACACCCTTATTTTTAGGCTGGCAAGAACCTTTGACTCTTAGGGAATTCTACCAACTCCAATATATTTTGCAGTAGACTAGACCTATCGAACTACCCCTGCTCCCCAGAATCTCAACATTTGAGATTAGTGATGTGCCACTCATGGACATCCATAAGGTTGGCCAGATTTAAGTGACATAAATTTTTTCTGTGTCCAGTGTGGGTTCAAGTGGAAGGTATAAACCAGCCAGAAGTTAACCCTCCTAGGGTGCAAATTTTTCATACTTTGTAGGCATAATAATATCTAAATAATGTCCACCCCTTCCATCATACCTCAACATTGTTTGTTATGATGTTATCTCTTGGGGTATCTGTCCAGAACATACATGCTAGCCAGGATACGTGATATTTGTCAGTGAGATAAGTTAATACGGTATATAAAAGAGGTATTTAATTTGTTTGGTTTCGCATTAATGGGTTAGAGACTAGAATCAAGAATCTTTATTGACCATTAGGCAATTACACAGAAAATTACAATAGGTCTCGTCAGTTCTCTATACTATACAGTCTAGTTGCCTAATACAAAGTACTAAACATTTGTACTTAATAATATTCAACCAATAGAAGGACAGGGTGTACAATCTTTTCACTTAGTTCTGAGTTCAAAATGAGAACAACATAGCCTAAAATTACAAAAATTAACAAAATAAAATTTTTTAACAGAACTAAGCCCTAGTTATTTACATTTATCCCCTCAAAATCATCACAGGCCAAATACTCTTCAATGGTGTAAAATTCCTTTTTCTGTAACCAGTCACACAATGTTGGTTTAAACCTTGATAATGACAAGTTTTTTAAGGTAGTGGGGAGTTTATTATAAAGTTTGAGCTGCTGATAGTATTATATATTGACTATTAACATATTGACTATTAACATTGACAGGGTAAATGTTTATGTCTTGCTTAAATATTAAGATCTGTTTTTAAACTCTTCACAATTTCTGATGTAATACTACGTTTATAGCGATTACATACAATTTTTCTACTGATATAATATTACCCACTGCTCCTGTGTTTTATTCTGTTATCTGCCGTAATATTGCATAAGAAGCATTTATATGACAACCACGTGTCACGCAAGTAGTTCTAGTGTTTTCAACTACATGTCAGTACTTACTTGGTCCTCTTTAATGAGTTCGCTGTAGTTACACATTGCAGACCGCTACTGTGTGTTATTGCATGTCATCTATCCTGAAGTATTTTATAGTTTTATTTCTAGTGTTTATTGTACCATGGAAATACCCGACACAAAAATAACCGATTGGCTTCATTTGCATAATGGTGACACGGACATGGATAATAAAAATGACAATGGACAATACATAACAAAAAATTGTTTTGAAAAAATACACTATAACTAACTTTTTTACAAGAAAATAACTCCTAAAACCCTGTCATTGTAAAAACGGCACAGAAAACAGAAAAACAATATAAGTTTAGGTACAAAATAAAACCATGCTTTGCATTAATAAATAAATAAAACCAATGATATAAGTATGCTTAATCTTATGCTTTATGCTTTCATTTTTTAACATGTCAAAATGTTGTTTCCTATTTTTAGAACACCTACTGATGGAAATGTACAGAATAATTCTGTTAAGCTTACAAAATAATACAGTACTACTATCACTATAGTAGATCTCTGGAATGTATCACAAGCTTGCACTTGTACCTAATCAGCCCTTAAGGCTTTTAGCCAACCTCATAACTTTACTTAAATGAAGAATTGTAACACATGCTAATGTGATGTGCTCAAAGTGTGGGGAGTTTAGTGCTTCCATTATCAATCTTTTGTTGAAGATCGATCAGTTGTGAGAAGACCATAAGACAAAGAAATTCTAACAAGAAAACTCTGATAGTAGCACTAATACCAACAAAAATGGACTCTTTCTAATTTAAAGCAAATTTTTTGTAACGGGCATTGTACAAAAAAAATTTGAATCAGTTTTCTTTATAAGAGAGATGTACAGTAATTATCTTTCTAAAACACAAGTACAACATGTTGGTTTTTGCAGGGGTTGGTTCTGCAATGAAGTAACAAGGTGAGATTGATGCTACTTTGACTTTACGATGACACTTGACTAGCTTTATGACGATATTAAGACATCTTTACTGATAGCCAGAATTACTGATCCATGAGCACATCAGCCCTTTTGTATGGGGTGAAATGTATTTTGCATACCCTGAAATCCAGAAAAGGGATGATAATTAATTATACTAGTAAAAGTAGCCTTTTGGTCTTACTTATGGAATCAGGAGCAGTAGAATTGAAAGAAAGCACATTATGTGGATTTGTGTCCTTGCAGATCCCTAGCTTTATATGTCATGCTTTATGGATCATAGGCCCAAAAACTATACTGGTTATGACACTTTAGTCTGGAATGGAGAGTGAGGTTACACACAAATATAGTAGAATCAAGAGGAAGTATATTTTGTGGATTGTCTAGAAAGTTTTCTGAGAGTATATGTGAGAAATGAGTTTCTACTTCCTACTGTTTACAGCTTACTAAACTGTAATATATATACTTATTTTTCTGCAAATCTCTGCATGGTTACATTCTATCAAAATAAAATATAGGTTTAGGTTTATAATTTCTTACGAATTATGGGGTATACCTCTTAAATGAGCAATCTGTTATGTTCATTAGTTTATATTTTAGGACAATTGATACATAATTATACAAAGTGGCATAGCAAACACTTTTAACTATCTATATATTATGATAATGACTGAAATTTGTTTGGGGTGAGAAAATTACATGAAAAATTGTGACTGTAAGACCTACTATTGCATACTTGGGTCATATGTTATTGACCAGTAGGAGGAGTCTTTTACCCGAAAAATGAATTTGGTTTAATATAAGAATAAATAGTTGTGTCCACAATACACTTAAAAACAAAAGAATAACTTATTAAAACAAACACAAGTACATGAAACATTCAAACTATGCCCATCTCGATCTTGAACTAAATTTTTGTTCCCTCACTATCCCCTACACAGAGGCATATCGATGACACATGTTACATCCGGTTTTAGCTGAATTCTAATTATAGTAATTTATCCTTATATAAGCTTAAGATATTGTGTCAATTTTGTACACTATTGTTCTTGAACACAAAAATTATGTGGCAAACTACGGAACTACTGATCTGTAACAGTTGATTTTCAAATATTGTAATGGTGTAAAACAAGTATGACTGAATCTGTTTTGAGTTTTCACTGATAAGATGCAAACGGGTTCTTTAATAGTATAATGAATTTAGGTTTTTTTAAGCGATGCAACTTTTGAAAGCATTGTAGAATTATGACCAATAAGAATCTCCAGTTAGTTAATCATGAATATAAATATCCACAATCTTAACTTTTTCGTAATAGTTTTAGTTATGATTTTCATCCTCAAAGTATATATTTTTGGTCATTTCATTTATAAGCAGAAAATTATCTGCCACATCTGATAATCAATTTATTTAAAAATAAATCAATTTTATTAAAATTGATTTAAAGCTATTTATTTAAAAATCAAAATCAAAATTCTTTGACACCTTTAAACAGAAATCAATTTAAACCTTTTAGTTCCAACATCCGTATATAAGGACGTTTACAGAAATTTTTTTTTCTTCTATCTGGTAAAAAATTACAAATATATTTAAATGTTTGTAATTTTAACATATTGTTTTAATCAGATACTCCAAAACAGGTTAAATAGGCTTGGTATCCTTCAGTAGCACTGGGTGAAAAATCCCTGGTATTCTTGGAAATGACTTCTAATTTTTTTCCAAGCACTAAAAGAGTTAAACATACTCCATTATAAAATTATATTTCAATTATAATTTAGTAATTTAAATACTGTTTGAAACATGCATGATCAATTGAATTCTTTTAAATATTACAGCTAATGAGACGAATACCTGCTGGAGAAAAACAACCTACCTTATCTCCATGCTACAAGAACTAGGTGTGGGGTCATGTCTTTTAGTCTGGTTAGAGTTAACCTTCGTAGTTTTTCTAGATCTCAGAAAGTCAACAATTGATGGATCCAGATTTGCAATCAGCTTATTTCTTTCTTCTTCAATTTCTAATGGTGACATCGATGCAAGTCTTTTCACATTTTCTTCATGAATAATTCCAGCATCAGGTCCATGAACAATATTACTTTTTTCACCTATAACACATTCAATAAGAACGACAACTAAATCAATCAATCCATTATCAACATCTTACGGAAAATCAAAAGTCATATTTTTTTTTACAAAACGGTTAATCACATTACAAATTTAGGATAGAGCATGTGTACATGCAGTAATTTTTTATAAGACAAAACAAGAAAAGAATAATTATAAAGGCAGTGTTAATGTATTGTTCCCTCAGTCCAAGAGCTCCTTTTCTAAGTTGAATTGAATTTCGAGGGACATCTTATATACGCCTAAAACGCAAGAAGTGCTGCGGACTTCCATCTTCCCACTCATCAACATGCTCGATATGAAGAGAAGCCCTCATGTGGAAGTTGTATTTTGGACTTACTTACCAGAGGGTCTCATGATATGTTAAACAGGGAACTTTAAAAAAGTGAAGAAGTGGTTATTGACCAATCCGTTTTATGCAACAGAAGAATACTTAACAAGAAATGTAAACTAAGTTAACTGAAATAACTTTATAGAATTTATCATATTTTATACATACTGATTTCATTCAACTTATTTTGTCTCATATTAATGTTATGTAATCTAACACTACTACAGTTCTATACGAATCTGTAATAGAAGTATATTGTCTATTTGTTTGTCAGGAAAGTCTGAATTGTTTAATACTGAGAAATAATGGCCGATCAGGTAAGTTTGTTTGACACACAAGAAATAACTTATTAGAAGGGCACTCTTTAAACTATAATATATCTTTAGACAAAAAAGTATAAATATTTACAAATACAGAGCTATAAAATTATTAAGAAAATTTAACTATCATTGAAAAATAACACATAATTTTAAAGGAATGAGGTATATTTTCGACAATTAAAAAAAACTAAATATTGAAAACAGAAAAGCATTGTTAACTTTCATTCTGTTAGGGTTAAACAGCGATTGGTTTATTGTAGAGTCAGTATTTATATTTTTGAAGAAGATTACAAAAGGTGTAACCTACTTACCAAAACAGGCTGCTTCAACTTGAAAATTTGGCACACCAGATGATACAGCAGCTACATTTCTGTTATCTTGTGATTTTAACTTCTTGGCATTTTGCATTCGCTGTGCAAAAATACTTTGTTTTTTAGGTGTTGCCATACTTAATTATTCTTCTCTGTAAGCCTGACTGGAACAAAACACATAAATGTAGCCTAACATTTAATCTAATGGAACATAACGATTAGTATCAACAATTAACTAATTTAAAAAAAAATTAATATCATCTGTATGAAACTAGGCAAAATTTAGTAATATGCTCACAAAACTGTAACTATTTCTATTGGCTTACAACGATATGAATATTGCTAATATAGGAACTAACTGTAAGAAAAATTTTTTTAAACAATATTGTTTTTTATATACATTGTAATAAATGAAAACCATGTTAATGAGAATTAGTGTTAAACATATTATGTTAAAGGCCAGAATGATGTGATATCTTGTAAGATTCTTGAAAATTGATTGGAAAAAAGGTTCCAACCGTTTTCTCCACATGAATTCACAAAGGTAACTGTCGAATAACTTTGAATGATTGACAGTGTCACCTGAAACCTGATTTTCCCACTCCAAACATTCGCTCTACTGTGTTATTTATTACACGGCCAACACTGTATTTTCTTTTGGTGAAAACAGATTCATCAATTTCTACAGTTAGTCCAGGACCTCCAGTAAATTGAGGATTTGCAAGCAGCTTTGCCACGCATACTTCACGCATATAATTATTCCCGTCTACTATGATAGAATTGTTTATTCCCAATTCTCTCTTGGAAAATTCAACAGAAGTCACACAGAAAGCACACAGGTGTAATATTAAATGATGTAGGAAACTGTCGTAATGATATTAGATTAAATTCAAGATTTCTTCTTCTTCTTTTTCTTTCTTCTAATGTCCAGAAAGTAAACAGTTTATATACACAACATTATGAGGTGAACTCTTGGCTAGCTTTGAATCAAAGAGTTGTCTTATTTTAGGACCTCTCTACAGGGTGCTCCATAAGAATCTTCCTCAACTTACACAATCTCCTGCTCCATCTCACAAGCTCTTTGAATTGGCGACCTAGACTTTTAGTTTTTTTTTTTTTAATAATGAATATCTGTAATATAGTTTTGTTTAGGAAATTCCTTTATTTATTATTTTTTATAAACCGTTTCTTGACCAAGATACCAGGAATTCAATAGACACACACATAACAGATGAATAAAAAGTTCTAAATCCGGCATACAAGCTATCCTTTTTCTATCTCTGGAATCAATATAAGTTTAAAAGTGATGTAGCTTTTAGGAGTCCTTAGTCCTTATACTCATGAAAGATATATATTAGGTGATATTTTCAGTTAGTGTTTGTTATATGTAAATATTCATGTTTGTAGTATCATTTATTTCATGTCTAAGTAGGATTTTTTCAAATCAGGGCAACAATGTAAATTAAAGTTTTTTATATGAACTGGAAGCTTTTTTAATCTGACAATAATAGGAAAATAGAATAAATGTGTATTCAATACGAAGCCATCTCCTCACAGTCTCTTCTCTTACTGGTTCTCATCGTTGTCTTATAGATTTGTAGACTAGTTCTCCAAGGTTAGTTTAGTGTAATACATTCGTCCAGCCACTAGCATCTCAAATAACCATAATAGGACACTTGGTATCAAGTGCATCTCAAGATCCACATGCGTTAAGGTACTTACACAGACCACTATAATTCTAGTGGTGCACTATGTTGTGACTCTCATCTTACCCAGAAAGAAGTTATGTTAGGGGAAACAAACCCGAGAACAGAATGCCTCCTTATTATCAACCCTAAACCCTCCGTACTAATACTTGGTCCTTAGTCTGACCGCACTAATAATAATTTCTGCACTATGTTTTAAGACTAATCTTTACTGGTATAAAAGAAGAGAGCTGAGTCGCCGAGATAAAGGTGGGGTGTAAATTGTCAATGAGTATGGTGCAATGGTGCATGTAAAATAACAAGAATAAAACAAAATAGCTGAAGTCTATTGTAAATGTAATGTAACCTTATATATTAATCGGTGACACACTGGTTGCAGTAACATGTGGCAAACCTTTTGGCCCAGAAAAGTTCGATGGTAACTATAAGAGATGACAAGGATGGGTAAAATCGGACTGGGCCATCCCTCTTCTTCTTCTTCTTCTATGGGGCGGCCTTTTGCCATGCCTTTAAGCCTCAAGGCCTTTTGCGCACCACAGAAGCACACCATGATATGGAACGTGATGTGAGGTCGGGAAAGAAACAATCAGAAATGACCCAGGCCATCAATGCAGGATTTGGTCGCACCAACATTGTTTCCAAAAAAAAAAAAACATTCCTCGAGATAATACCTACATTCAAGCTCAAATCACGTGAGCGCTCATAAACGTAAATTTTAACTCATATATTTATAATACATACGTATATATAGCCTATAATAACAAATGGTAGATAGGGACTGAATGGTCCCATTCTCACAACATCGGTTCCTTTTAGGAGGCAGAAAACAAGAACTGATCATCATAATGATATGTAATTTTCACAGTAAGTCGAAAGTCTTTTCTTTCTAATAATAAAGGGCTGAAGTATAATAAGTGGCCACCACTACAATCCAATCTCAGTATTTAATATTATCAAATCATTGATAGTCATGAGTAAGGAATCCTCAATATAGTTAGCTAAAACAAAACTACATAAAAGGTATTTAAAATTGTAGTAAATAATTAGTTCGGCTGTTTTCATATCTTAAAAAGTAATAACTTAATGATGAATAAAAATATCTAGGCTAGGCCTATATATATATTTATAAATGTAACAAAGGCTGGAGGGTGTGAATCAAGTTAACGGCCAAACCGGCAAATCGTTATTAATGTATTCTGTTCATCCTTCTGAACAAAAGTATATATGGTTTTAGGGGGTGGAAATAACAAATAACATGATCTAGAGGATATATTCATAAATAGTTAAATTTTTAATATTTTGATGTTTTGTTTGTTGTGTGTCTAATTATCTGCGTACTTCAAAGTTATCTGCGGCTGCGACTGATAGTGTATTTGTAATCTTGAGTGCTCCAGAGCTATGGTCCAGTGCTTCATTAAATATCGTGTACTGCAGTTTGGATCGAGTGCATGTGTTAATAACTGATCAATCATCACCTAGCACTACAAATTTTAATCCCAATGAATTGTGTTTGTTGGAGTGTTTTATCAGGCACGTTCAGGGTCTTTGTTTTAACGTAAATGAGATTTATTGCATTTAAAATAGAACATGACATTTAAAAAAATTAGTGTGTTTGTTCATCGTGCGGGTGTGTATTGTTTTTGAACGTGAGGACTTTGATGTTTCGTTGTGATAAAAAGGTTTGTAAATGTAGTAAAACAGTTTTAAACGTTCTAATTTTTTAAAATCTACCTGTGCAGGTTCAATTTTTGAAAGGACGCGACTGGATATCGAGACATATTTTGGTTTGGTGACCATGTTATTATAACTGAAGCCACCGAGAAAATGGTATATATTTCTTTAGAGTTTGAAGTATCAACCCAATCAGTGGTGGACTGGTATTCTTTCTACCGCAAAGTTTATTTCCACCATATTTCAATGTCCTTGAAGAAAATTGGCGGCCCTCTGACATAGTTGACATTGAGAAGGTCAAATTTAGAAGGAGAAAATACTATCGTGGCAGAATAATTCAAGGACAGTGGGTTTTCAGGGGTATCGAAAGGCAGAGCATAGAATCATGCCTTGTCCCTGTAGAAAAACGTGACAGGGACACCCTACTACAGGTTATTAAAGAATGGATTCTGCCAGCTACAACAATTGTAAACGACTATTGGAAGGCTTATAACTGTCTTGGCGATGAGGGATTAAGCCACATATCTATCAACCATTCAATCAATTTAATTGACCCATATACCGAGGCACATACCAACACGATTGAAAAACACTAGTTCAAAATGAGGGCAAATATCCCATGTTAAGGTGTCCGGGGTTACCATTTTGTTGGGTACCAGGCAGAATTCCTTTTCATGGCTAAATATCTCCACCCACATACCAGGCTCCACCACTTGTTTATTGCTGTCGCTCAGCTCTACCCGCCAACACACTAATGGTAAGTGTTCTCTATTACTGTCCATTTATATATTAATGTTGGGTTTTTACATGATTTATTATGTTTTATAGAATTTAGTTAAATTGGTTTGCATTATTTTTTAATTTAAATTTCTTATTATCCCCTCTAAAATTAAATATTTTACTGATAGATACTATCTCTAGAGATATTTTTCTTTCATCAACATTCGATGCATCTGATCAAGCATTTTACTCTGGAAAATAATAAATAAAGTGAAGTGGTTAAAGTAAATATTTAACATGTTTATAATATTAGGCTTTTACCTAAGTAAAAATGTGTGTATGCTGTTTTTATTATAGGTTATAAGTGCAGTCATGTTTTCTTTATTTGTTATTTATATTTATTTACCAGCCTCAGATACGGTAACGTAAGTAAATAAAAGTTGACTTACAGCAAACTTCAAATAGCCTAGTTGAAGAAATTTTAATGCAATTGAAATAGAATAAAGTAAACAAAAATCGGGTAAAAAACAACAACAATAAACTCAAATAATAGACCACCGTGAAGTTAGCGTCACTTTATCGTCCAGACCGTCTAGTGCATCAATGTTGCAGTCATCAATCTGAAGGCGTTAACAAAAATTCAAAAACTGAGATAAATTGTATAATACTAATTATAAAAACGATCTTTCACAAAATCAACACAGTTTTTTCTATTTATTACTTTCCACAAAGGTTTCCCATTAAATGTGTCATGAATAAAAATCCCAAATATAATACCTAAGTAAACCGTAGGAATGTATCGTAAAATGGACGTCCTCTAATAAATGCCACTCCTGAGACTTAACCAAACAAGTGCCCGCAATGGAACTTTGTACACAGATGCTCTGTAAGCTGAACTTTAATATACCAACGTCAAATAGGTAGTGTCGGCCGTCAGAGGTCCTATCGTCAAAATTAAATGCACGGTTAGACGGGCGTTCTCGTATAAAAGTCACTCCTGAGACTTAACCAAACAAGTGCCCGCAATGAAACTTTGTACACAGATGCTCTGTAAGCTGAACTTTAATATACCAACGTCAAAAAGGTGGTGTCGGCCGTCAGAGGTCCTATCGTCAAAATTAAATGCACCGTTAGACGGGGCGTTCTCGTATAAAAGTCGCTCCTGAGACTAAACCAAACAAGTGCCCGCAATGAAACTTTGTACACAGATGCTCTGTAAGCTGAACTTTAATATACCAACGTCAAATAGGTGGTGACGGCCGTCAGAGGTCCTATCGTCAAAATTAAATGCACGGTTAGACGGGCGTTCTCGTATAAAAGTCACTCCTGAGACTTAACCAAACAAGTGCCCGCAATGGAACTTTGTACACAGATGCTCTGTAAGCTGAACTTTAATATACCAACGTCAAAAAGGTGGTGTCGGCCGTCAGAGGTCCTATCGTCGAAATTAAATGCACCGTTAGACGAGGCGTTCTTGTATAAAAGTCGCTCCTGAGACTAAACCAAACAAGTGCCCGCAATGAAACTTTGTACACAGATGCTCTGTAAGCTGAACTTTAATATACCAACGTCAAATAGGTGGTGTCGGCCGTCAGAGGTCCTATCGTCAAAATTAAATGCACGGTTAGACGGGTGTTCTCGTATAAAAGTCACTCCTGAGACTTAACCAAACAAGTGCCCGCAATGAAACTTTGTACACAGATGCTCTGTAAGCTGAACTTTAATATACCAACGTCAAAAAGGTGGTGTCGGCCGTCAGAGGTCCTATCGTCAAAATTAAATGCACCGTTAGACGGGGCGTTCTCGTATAAAAGTCGCTCCTGAGACTAAACCAAACAAGTGCCCGCAATGAAACTTTGTACACAGATGCTCTGTAAGCTGAACTTTAATATACCAACGTCAAATAGGTGGTGTCGGCCGTCAGAGGTCCTATCGTCAAAATTAAATGCACGGTTAGACGGGCGTTCTCGTATAAAAGTCACTCCTGAGACTTAACCAAACAAGTGCCCGCAATGGAACTTTGTACACAGATGCTCTGTAAGCTGAACTTTAATATACCAACGTCAAAAAGGTGGTGTCGGCCGTCAGAGGTCCTATCGTCTAAATTAAATGCACCGTTAGACGGGGCGTTCTCGTATAAAAGTCGCTCCTGAGACTAAACCAAACAAGTGCCCGCAATGAAACTTTGTACACAGATGCTCTGTAAGCTGAACTTTAATATACCAACGTCAAATAGGTGGTGTCGGCCGTCAGAGGTCCTATCGTCAAAATTAAATGCACGGTTAGACGGGCGTTCTCGTATAAAAGTCACTCCTGAGACTTAACCAAACAAGTGCCCGCAATGGAACTTTGTACACAGATGCTCTGTAAGCTGACCTTTAATATACCAACGTCAAAAAGGTGGTGTCGGCCGTCAGAGGTCCTATCGTCGAAATTAAATGCACCGTTAGACGAGGCGTTCTTGTATAAAAGTCGCTCCTGAGACTAAACCAAACAAGTGCCCGCAATGAAACTTTGTACACAGATGCTCTGTAAGCTGAACTTTAATATACCAACGTCAAATAGGTGGTGTCGGCCGTCAGAGGTCCTATCGTCAAAATTAAATGCACGGTTAGACGGGCGTTCTCGTATAAAAGTCACTCCTGAGACTTAACCAAACAAGTGCCCGCAATGAAACTTTGTACACAGATGCTCTGTAAGCTGAACTTTAATATACCAACGTCAAAAAGGTGGTGTCGGCCGTCAGAGGTCCTATCGTCTAAATTAAATGCACCGTTAGACGGGGCGTTCTCGTATAAAAGTCGCTCCTGAGACTAAACCAAACAAGTGCCCGCAATGAAACTTTGTACACAGATGCTCTGTAAGCTGAACTTTAATATACCAACGTCAAATAGGTGGTGTCGGCCGTCAGAGGTCCTATCGTCAAAATTAAATGCACGGTTAGACGGGCGTTCTCGTATAAAAGTCACTCCTGAGACTTAACCAAACAAGTGCCCGCAATGAAACTTTGTACACAGATGCTCTGTAAGCTGAACTTTAATATACCAACGTCAAAAAGGTGGTGTCGGCCGTCAGAGGTCCTATCGTCTAAATTAAATGCAACGTTAGACGGGGCGTTCTCGTATAAAAGTCGCTCCTGAGACTAAACCAAACAAGTGCCCGCAATGAAACTTTGTACACAGATGCTCTGTAAGCTGAACTTTAATATACCAACGTCAAATAGGTGGTGTCGGCCGTCAGAGGTCCTATCGTCAAAATTAAATGCACGGTTAGACGGGCGTTCTCGTATAAAAGTCACTCCTGAGATTTAACCAAACAAGTGCCCGCAATGGAACTTTGTACACAGATGCTCTGTAAGCTGAACTTTAATATACCAACGTCAAAAAGGTGGTGTCGGCCGTCAGAGGTCCTATCGTCTAAATTAAATGCACTGTTAGACGGGGCGTTCTCGTATAAAAGTCGCTCCTGAGACTAAACCAAACAAGTGCCCGCAATGAAACTTTGTACACAGATGCTCTGTAAGCTGAACTTTAATATACCAACGTCAAATAGGTGGTGTCGGCCGTCAGAGGTCCTATCGTCAAAATTAAATGCACGGTTAGACGGGTGTTCTCGTATAAAAGTCACTCCTGAGACTTAACCAAACAAGTGCCCGCAATGGAACTTTGTACACAGATGCTCTGTAAGCTGACCTTTAATATACCAACGTCAAAAAGGTGGTGTCGGCCGTCAGAGGTCCTATCGTCGAAATTAAATGCACCGTTAGACGAGGCGTTCTTGTATAAAAGTCGCTCCTGAGACTAAACCAAACAAGTGCCCGCAATGAAACTTTGTACACAGATGCTCTGTAAGCTGAACTTTAATATACCAACGTCAAATAGGTGGTGTCGGCCGTCAGAGGTCCTATCGTCAATATTAAATGTACGGTTAGACGGGCGTTCTCGTATAAAAGTCACTCCTGAGACTTAACCAAACAAGTGCCCGCAATGAAACTTTGTACACAGATGCTCTGTAAGCTGAACTTTAATATACCAACGTCAAAAAGGTGGTGTCGGCCGTCAGAGGTCCTATCGTCTAAATTAAATGCACCGTTAGACGGGGCGTTCTCGTATAAAAGTCGCTCCTGAGACTAAACCAAACAAGTGCCCGCAATGAAACTTTGTACACAGATGCTCTGTAAGCTGAACTTTAATGTACCAACGTCAAATAGGTGGTGTCGGCCGTCAGAGGTCCTATCGTCAAAATTAAATGCACGGTTAGACGGGCGTTCTCGTATAAAAGTCACTCCTGAGACTTAACCAAACAAGTGCCCGCAATGAAACTTTGTACACAGATGCTCTGTAAGCTGAACTTTAATATACCAACGTCAAAAAGGTGGTGTCGGCCGTCAGAGGTCCTATCGTCAAAATTAAATGCACGGTTAGACGGGCGTTCTCGTATAAAAGTCACTCCTGAGACTTAACCAAACAAGTGCCCGCAATGAAACTTTGTACACAGATGCTCTGTAAGCTGAACTTTAATATACCAACGTCAAAAAGGTGGTGTCGGCCGTCAGAGGTCCTATCGTCGAAATTAAATGCACCGTTAGACGGGGCGTTCTCGTATAAAAAGTCGCTCCTGAGAGTAAACCAAACAAGTGCCCGCAATGAAACTTTGTACACAGATGCTCTGTAAGCTGATCTTTAATATACCAACGTCAAATAGGTGGTGTCGGCCGTCAGAGGTCCTATCGTCTAAATTAAATGCACGGTTAGACGGGCGTTCTCGTATAAAAGTCGCTCCTGAGACTAAACCAAACAAGTGCCCGCAATGAAACTTTGTACACAGATGCTCTGTAAGCTGATCTTTAATATACCAACGTCAAATAGGTTTTGTCGGCCGTCAGAGGTCCTATCGTCTAAATTAAATGCACGGTTAGACGGGCGTTCTCGTATAAAAGTCACTCCTGAGACTAAACCAAACAAGTGCTTGCAATGAAACTTTGTACACAGATGCTCTGTAAGCTGAACTTTAATATACCAACGTCAAAAAGGTGGTGTCGGCCGTCAGAGGTCTATCGTCTAAATTAAATGCACCGTTAGACAGATGTTCTCGTATAAAAGTATTAGATTTTCAAGTATCAAGGTTATATAAACTAGATTAATAAATAAATAAAATAAATATAAATATATATCTTTATTCTCCTCATGAAGTCATACTTTACAAAACATACTTAGCATTTTTAAATCTCAAAACAATTGAATAGTACAATTATACATATTCTAAGACCCAGGCTGACCTCAAAGGAAAATAATAGGGCCCCTAAGGCTACTAATTAGCCCATCTAGGGGTTCCATCATAATAATTATAACTATTGAAAATTAATGAGTTCAGGAGCATTAGCTTATAATTTATTAACAACTCTACTGTGATATAACAAACAAAAACTAAAAACAAAAGATGTGCTTCTATGCCAAACCTTATGGGCTAATCTATCAACTGAACTAATTAAATAGCCTAAAAACAAAACAAAGCATTATACCTTTTTTATTTACTAAAAATATAACTAATTATAATAATCAAGTACAACATACAAAAAACAAAATACTTTCTCTTCTTAACAAAATGCCTAAATCAATCATATTTTACACACACACACACGCACACTCGCACACATACACTTATACAGATACATACCTATAAAACATACCGCATACATACATAGGTACACATGAAACCTGTATGAATGCCTACCATTGTTACCTAACAATGCCTCCTTAAAACAAAAACCTATTTTGTCAATTTATTTATGTACGTAATGTCATCGCACAATACACAATAAAGTCTCAGGATTCTCCTGAGTTAGCAACCACACCCTGACTAGTTTAACAAATAATCTATAGTTTGTTTGTAATTTAATATCATCACTCAGTTTATTAAATAGCCATGGTGCTAAGAAGTTAAATGTTTTAGTATAAAAAGTTAAATTAGGTTTCGGAACAAAAATATTAGAAGTGCTTCTTGTATTCATTGTATGCAAAATTTCATTATTTTTAAATTTTTTATTATTAAATACGAATTTCAAGGTTTTAAATATGAAAAGAGATCTCAATGGTAATATTCTTAGCTGGATAAAACATGGAAAAGACGAATCAAGTCTACTTTTCTTCAGAATAATTCTTACAAACACTTTCTGCAAAGTAATAAGTGGTTTCAAATTTGTAATGTAGGTTCCTCCCCAACATGTAATACCATACTCTAATCTACTATTAACTAGAGCAAAGTAAAGAGTTCTTAGAATACTCTGGGGACACATGTCGCGGACAAAATAGAACAGACGTATACTTTGTAGAATTTTATTTTTCAATTTTGTAAGATGTAACTTCCAATTTAAATCTTGGTCCAATAAAACTCCTAAATATTTTGTACTGGTACCTTTTTGAACTTTAGCACAATTATCACATACAATTCCACTTTCTAAACAGACTTGACATTTATAAACTAAGTCATTTTGTACATTAAAATTTTGTCTCAAAGAAAAATTAATATACGTAGTCTTTTCAGTACTCAAGACCAATTTATTCTTTCTAAACCACCAGTTAAGAGCATTTAAATCCATTCTCATATTGGAAGTTATAAGTTCCCTTGTCTTCACCTTATAGCAGAGAGCAGTATCATCTGCAAAAGCTGTTAATTCTCCCTTGAATTTTCCATTACACAAATCATTAATAAAAATTATAAACAAGATTGCACCTAATACAGAACCTTGTGGCACTCCACAAATAACTTCCCCACTTTCGCTAAAACTATTTTCCACTTTGACACATTGCTGTCGTTTGCTTAAATAACTACTAAACCACTTTTGAGCTGTACCTCTAAATCCACAGTTACCCAATTTTTCTAGCAAAATCTCATGATCTACGGTGTCAAATGCCTTCTTAATATCAATAAACAGTCCAGTTACAAATTTCCCATCGTTTATCCCCGCATTAATCTTCTCCATAAAGCTGCACAAGGCTAACTCAGTACTTAGTCCTGCCCTAAACCCGTACTGATTCTTTGAAAAAAAATTATTTTTATTCAAGAAAAGCAACATTTTTTCTTTCATAATCTTTTCAAAAACCTTAGAAAAGGTTGAAACTAAAGATATGGGTCTAAAATTAGAGCATACATTAGACGGACCCGCTTTGTAAATAGGTATGACAACTGCGTGTTTCAACTTTTGGGGGAATACCCCTGTTTCGAAACTTAAATTCACAATGAAAGTTAAAATGTCCAATATTGCTGGATATATTATTTTCATCATGTTAGAATGTACACCATCTAATCCTGGTGATTTACCGTTTTTTAAGGTTTTAATAACCCTCTCTACATCTGAACTTAAAACTGGCTCCATAAAAAACGAGTTCACTTGATAATTTGGCGGAAAACTATTGGAATAGGTCATATTTTCAAAATTTTCACTTAGCGTATAGCTTCCCACAACTTCTTGAACAACGCCAAGAAAATACCTATTAAACTCTTCAGCTATATCCTTACAATTATCATTAATTTGTCCATTAATATTTAAAGATATCTTGTTACTAGATTTACTCTGACATGTTATTCTGTTTATAGTGTTCCATATGGCCTTAGCATTACCTACATTTTTTTCAAACTCATTTGCATAATACGACAGCTTTGCAAGTCTTATATCTTTCCTTAGCTTGTTTCTATAATTTAAATAATATTTCCTAAATTTATCCTCTAAAGGTCTATATTTTATTTTATTATATAAATAATTTCTTTTCTCAATCCTTCTGCATATATTAGTTGAGATCCATGGTTTAAGTTTTTTATTAAAGCTGTATTTACATTCAGATTCTACCGTACAAGCAGATATACAAGTGTTAAGCTGTGTTTCAAACAAATCATATGCATAAGATGCATCAGTCTGTGATCTAACGATTGACCAGTCTACAGTACGAAGTATACCTATCAGTTTATCATAACAGACCCTACGCCGTATGACGCGGGGCGCGGGCGGGGGAGGACCGAGGCGGCAGTCAGCTGTTAGACCAGCCCGGCCTACCACCCCTCCCCCCGTACCAGCACACCCCACCCGCAGTACCGTCATGTAATGGTCCGTTACTTGAGTCTGCAAAACCTGTGCTTCAAACTCAAATCTCACGTTTGCTTACTAATCTAATAAACACATGATCAATACAAGTCTGTGATATATTGGTTACCCGGGTCGGCTCATTTATCAATGATTCAAAGCCAAAACTGGCCATTAGTATTTTATAATTGTCTATATCATTACTCTCTGAAGAAAGCAAATCCAAATTAATATCTCCCAAAAATATTAAATTCTTAAAGTGTTTGTCAAATTTATTTTTCACTAAATACATACGTAACTCATCCAAAAAGTAATGCGCTGTAAATTGCAGCAATCTATAGATTGCCAAAATATGAAATTCCCTACCTAAATACATAAAACTAATTTTGATCATGTCAGCTGATAATAATTTTGGTATTCCCTGTTCTAATACATTAATATCACTTTTTACGTAAATAGCTACTCCACCAGAACGACTATTATCATTGGCATTTATTATCAAATCATAATAAGGAATGTTATAATAATTTGTCTCATAAGAGTTAATCCATATTTCAGTAAAGATTATAATATCCGGGTACCTATCCCAGGTTGTAATTTCGGCTAGAAAAGCGTCAAAATTTGATCTCATACTTCGGATATTTTGCTGTACAATATTTAAAGTAACGTTGGATTTTTCAAAATTCGACATTAATTCAGATAAAATCGATACCAAATTAGATTAAATTGAAATTAAATTAGATTACATCAACATTAAATTAGATTAGATCGACATTTAATTAGATTAAATCTACATCAAATTAGAATAGATCGACATTACATTAGATTAAATCGATTGATTATTCAAATTGAACAATACAGCAAAATATGTTTTCATTTTACTTACATTATTTAAGCTACAACCCATTGAGGTCAGCCTGGGTTCTTATCTCTACTACTGGTGCTTTTTCTTCCTTCCTCAGCAAGATGTTGCCGTTCCGCAGCCAGATGTACTTGTATCCCCGTTCCTTCCTCAGCTGCCGTGCCTGGGCGAGCAGCCTCCTCCGCGCTGGTGACAGGGATTCATTCAGGTAGACAGGGATGTCCATGGTCAGGCCTAGGTGTCGCGTGGAAAAGTCCCTTTTCTTTTCTCGCCTCTTCTTCATCAGTTCCTCCTTATCAGTCCGTCGCACGAATTTCACAACAATCCCTCTAGCCTGGTTTCTCTCCGAGGTTTTCTTGCCGATACGATGACAGGCGTCAATCATGCTGTCGGTGATGTTTACGTCCAGGGCTTTTCCTACCTTCTTAACAAGCTCTGAAACTTGTTCTTCTTTTTCTTCCGGTATTCCCTGAATTTCCACACAGTTCCTTCTAGAATAATTTTCCAAGTCTTCAATTCTTGTCTCAAGCACAACAACAGACTGCAAAATGTTCAAACGTCGTATGGAATTTGGTACTCCAAAGTTTCATTATTTTTAAAACATGAAAAATTAAAAGCATTATAAAAAGTGATAGCTTGAAATTCTAGCATGCGGAAGTATTTTAGAAGTTATAACATAAATATTACTGCTTATCTTTTGCGCACTTTTTTAAATGACGTTGTCCTTTTATATCCATGAAAATAATAAGTAAAATTTGTAGGCTAATTAACAATATATTTTTTCTAACCTCACATATATTTCAAAAAACAATTTATTTTATATTTCATTTATTATTTTTATTCTGTTTTTATCTGCAAAAATTTATTTTTAAATGTGTCACCAATTATTTTACTATTGTAAAGTTTTGAACTATTGTTTTTTGTAATCACTGAATTTATTCAGGGTATGTGAATCTTATTTAGAGTTATTATATCGCATGGTTGTATTGTATTTAAATGTCGTGTAATTTAGAACATTAGGGTTTCCCTGATTTTTTTCTAATTTTTCAGAGTCAGATGTGGTTGAGGCTTGAGAAATTTATGTTATTGCTGACACCTGGTAGGTATGAGCAGATGTTATAATATGGAAGAAAAGCTATTGTGTAGACTTATCTCTTTACCCAATACCCCTCACGGAATTTCTGAGAATAGTTTTATAACCCTTACACGTAATTTCATTAGACACATTCAGAAGGGACACGCAAACTCGAGACCGGTTGCCATAAACCTATTGTCTGGTAATGACACCATTTCGAGGAAGGAACCACCTCACCCGAGCCTTTACCTGAGACTACCTCACTGTTAATTCTGTTGTAGTTAAAATATTTGTTCCATTCCATTATTTGAACGTTGATTAATTTGAACTGTAAAAATCATGCAATGCTAACAAACATCTTTGTACAACTTATACATGAAATTAACAAATCGATTACATGGAATAGTAGGCTAATCACGCCAAACATTCTACGTAACAATATACCATATATGACGCCAGGGACTCGCTTATTGGAGAAAGAAAACGTATTATAAGTTTTTAATATTAAAGCTCGTATGCATTAAACAGAGGTAAACATCAATTTAATACTAACAAATGACCATTATAATTTTCAAAATAGACAAATAGAATGAATAACATGATAATGATGCATTGACTTAAGAGAAAAAATCCTTCTAGAAGTTCTATATTTTTAGAATTGATAATATAATTAAATGGCGGTACCATTACATCAACTCATAGAAATAGTAATACCATTGAAGCATTCATTTCATATTGACTATGTTTAATAAGTCATAAATTGCAAACCTAAAACATGTGGTTTTAACGCACGAACCTCGGAAATTGTTTGCTGCTTAAAATACAAAGTATGACCTCAATATTGGCTTTATATTATAATATGCGTCAGATACGTTTGATAACATACTGTATCGTTGAACTTAATATTTTAGTGCGGAAATATCAAAATACACGTTATTGGCATAAGAATGTATATTTAGAATCTCCTTAAAAATCGAATGGAAAACTACAAATCTGTTTCTGTATACAAAACGTAACACGCGTACGTTCTTACTGTAATTTACTGGAGATTATATAACAACTCCAGATATCTTAACTACACTGAGGGCAGTTTCCCACTGGGGCATCAAAGAGTAGAGGAAAGGTTTATTTTTTACTCATAAATTTAATGTTAATGCCAATTTAAACGTGTTTTAGTTTCTATACGATTCTAAACGTTTAGTAGTGTAAAAGACCCAACACTGATATTGCAAATATAAAAATAGGGTCGTTGAGATAACGATTCGTAGAATAAAAGAGCTGCCCCCCAAATAAAAGATCCTTCTGAGACTAAACCAAACAAATGCCCGCAATGAAACTTTGTACATAGATCCTGAATTTTAATGTACAAAATGTATTTGTTAATTATTTGAATAGCGCTCTTTTTATAAAATCACAGTATACAGGGTGATTCAAAACTAAACGGCAATCTCTCGGGAGCTTATTCTATAGCTAAAAACAAGTAAAAAAGTTCATATAACCATATGCCCGGAAACGCTTCGTTAGCGAGTTACGCCTAGCTAAAGATTTCGCCCGGATTTCAGAACCCTTGGTGAAGTCAGGCCGTATAAAAATGGTAAAGGTAGTTACAAAGATACAAATACGATTGTTTTTTATGTTTTTATATCTGACAAATTTATTAAAATTCGTCCCAGAGCTGTAAATGCAATACTTTCAGAGATATCTTACGTAAAACACAAGAATTGGTGCAAAGAAATAACACATTTTTTGTGTTTAACGTAAGATTACTTCCATAAATGTTAAATAAAGGTCATTTTTTTCTTAAACAGATTTGTAGAACATTTAATTCTGAAAAGATTCATGTGAATTACTTAGGAAAAAAATTAATAATAGGTATTGAAATTTAGCTTTATTTAAAAATAAAACAGACGCACAAAAATGCATATTCTTATCTGCATAGAATATTAACTAATGTTTAGGTTGTGAGTAACAGCTGATCATTTATTCAACACTTTTTATCGTCATATTTTCTTTGCAAAGGTTGGCAATATCAGCTGATCAACAATTAAGTTCATGAAGTAATATTTGAATAACCTTTATGGAGGTTTTTGTATTGTGGCGTGTGAAGATTGTATTTTGTGAGATCCTGTGATTATTTGGAAATATTTTATACAAGTGTATAAAATATTTTATTAAATATTTATTTTTAAAATATTTTATTAAATATTTTTATAAAAGTGTATGTAATTATCTTAGTAAATAATGGCAGATAATGTAAATGGTATGTATTCGTTTGAAGAGTATACGGACATGATACTGATTTACGGCAAAGTTAACAAGAATGGTTTAGCTGCAGTTCAGGAATATCGTGATACTTTTCCACATTGAAGAACACCTGATCGCAAAACATTTGAAGCTGTGGAGAGACGACTTAGAGAAACTGGTAGCTTTAAACCGAAGCGAATAGATATTGGTCGTCAACGTAGCGCAAGGAACTATAATAATGAACAAGCAATAATAAATGCTGTAGAATTATCACCAACCACAAGCACCAGACGATTATCACGTCAGTTAAATATTTGCCAGTCAAGCGTATGGCGGACACTTCATGAAGCACAGTTGTACCCATTCCATATAACACGTGTTCAAGACTTATTACCGCAAGATCTTAATAAACGGAAGATGTTCTGCCGCTGGTTAAGAAGAAATTGTTTACGACATCAGTATTTTCTTCGGCGTATTCTCGTTACTGATGAATCCTGTTTTACTAGAAATGGAATTGTAAATTTTCGTAATACCCATACTTGGGCGTACGACAACCCACATGAAACTGCGACGAGGCATTTTCAACATAAATTTTCAGTCAATGTATGGCTTGGTGTTCTGGGTGATAATTTGATTGGTCCATTTTTCCTCCCTAATCGACTTAATGGAGTAGCGTACTTAAATTTTTTAAGAACAAACCTGCCTACCCTCTTGGAAGATATTCCTGTTCAAAACAGAATAAATGCATGGTTTATGCACGACGGAGCACCTCCACATTTTTCTAATGATGTGAAAAACTATTTAAATGATACATACGGTAGACAATGGATTGGTCGAAATGGACCAGTAAAATGGCCACCACGTTCTCCTGACCTCGCGCCAGCAGACATTTTCTTATGGGGTTGGATGAAGTCAATTGTTTATTCAAAACGGATTAACACCATAGAGGAGTTACGTAATCGCATTACAGAGGCGGCAGAAACTATTAAGAATGCTCCAAACGTTATGAAACGCGCTAGAAAAGAGTGGATTCGTCGTGCGAAAACGTGCATTGCTAACAACGGAGGACACTTTGAGCAACTATTATAGGTGATTATTACAGTTTTATAAAGGTAAATACATTTTATGTTAATGTTCAGTCTAGAATAAATGATCAGCTGTTACTCACAACCTAAACATTAGTTAATATTCTATGCAGATAAGAATATGCATTTTTGTGCGTCTGTTTTATTTTTAAATAAAGCTAAATTTCAATACCTATTATTAATTTTTTTCCTAAGTAATTCACATGAATCTTTTCAGAATTAAATGTTCTACAAATCTGTTTAAGAAAAAAATGACCTTTATTTAACATTTATGGAAGTAATCTTACGTTAAACACAAAAATGTGTTATTTCTTTGCACCAATTCTTGTGTTTTACGTAAGATATCTCTGAAAGTATTGCATTTACAGCTCTGGGACGAATTTTAATAAATTTGTCAGATATAAAAACATAAAAAACAATCGTATTTGTATCTTTGTAACTACCTTTACCATTTTTATACGGCCTGACTTCACCAAGGGTTCTGAAATCCGGGCGAAATCTTTAGCTAGGCGTAACTCGCTAACGAAGCGTTTCCGGGCATATGGTTATATGAACTTTTTTACTTGTTTTTAGCTATAGAATAAGCTCCCGAGAGATTGCCGTTTAGTTTTGAATCACCCTGTAGATCTTTTTTAAACTTGTAGTTTAAGTAACGTCCTGGAAGACATTGAGAGGAAAATGCCCTTTGAACCCCGGAGAAAGTTGGACCTCACACTTTGCTGAAAACCCTACAGTAGTCTAGGACCATCTTCCTTCTGTTCCCCGTTGTAAATCTCCAATATGTCAAATAAATATAAAAACGATGCCTGAGGGATGTTTGGCACCATTCTTGGATTGGCTGTGATCTGTGAACGTTGTTTGCATTAGTGCAAAGTTCAACACACGGAGTGCTACTTGATCTTCTGTATCCTGTTATCTGAGGTAATTAATTTTAAAATTTTAAAACATATTATAAACTTTACCTGGTATGGATAAATTGGTATTAATATTTTATACTTATCACTCGCGATTAAATTTTTAATGATACATAATTATGACGTAATAGATAAAGTCTATCATTTCGTACTAATAGTGAAATCGAAATTATGTATATCATCCATCTGAAAACAACAGATGTAGGCTTCAATTGATTATTTTATTTATCAAATAGCAACAAGTTTGAATTTTAACATAAACATTCCGTACTTTACAAATAACGGAAAATATAATAAGAGATTTATACTTAACAGTTAATTTCAAAACTCAGTGGTTACACGTAATCTAACACAACTTTTTTTAGTTTAAACCTTTCTACAGAAAAATTATTTTGTTCATACCAGTTACAAAACATGGTTTAATTTTGTAATACGATTTTCTAGACAAAACATTACCTGTAATGAACATAAATTAAATTATTACACGACGATATTGGTTCTTACCATGCCTATCTGTACACAGCAAGGAAGATATTAAATTAATATATTGTGGACCCGATCCAATTTCTTTCATTGTACAGACATTCATATCGCCTATTATTAAAGTAGGATTTATTGATGCATTTAAAATATTTTCAAAGTCATATTTAAACTGAGCATTACGGTATTATATTATTTTTTTTGTGCACGTGTTTTTATAAATATGACAATTAAAACATAAATACATGCGCGGATTTAAGAACAGTGAATACAGAGGCCAGTCTTTTACAAACAAATTTATTTATTTGCTGTGCATTAATATCTGACCTTATAGTGCTAACCACCATCTATCATATCCAAAATAAAAGTAGTTTATTATAAGTTACGGTGACTTAACTGTGATTCAATTTGAAATTTATTTAAGTATTATTATGGAATTAAAATAATTTAGTAAAATGGAACTATTGAATTTAAAACATTTATTAAGTAATCGTTTAAAAATAATCAATGCACATGTATTTACGCTTACAACTTAAACACATTATCCTCCTTACTGGCCGAAGATACATGTTTCGATATTTTTTCAGGATTTGTCAGTTATACTAAATCCTGTTGGTTGATAAATCTGCTACTTTGTCATGGCTTTGTTGCGTGGTGTCGCTACTACCATTATGGAATATAATAGCAGAGACAAGGTAGGCCTGCATTAACTTTAACAAAGGTTTCATAGTTGTGTAAATTTTGTATAATGTGTAGTATTTAAAAATGACTTTTAAATGATGCTATTGAGATAAAAAGAGGTTTGAAGACTGGCCTGAATAGTCCTGGACAATAGATAAATCACTAAGACCAAATGAAGGAGGCGATATAAGTAAAATATATACTTTTTCATATTTCTGTTATAAAACTTATCCTAATCTTCTAAATGAGCAGTCTAAAATATTAGGTCCCGCCCAACGCAAAGAAAAGTGCTTAACGGTTTGGTGGTGGATTGAGTAGCTGCCAATATCGTTATGCACAGTATATTGATAGACAGAAGCCAAGGAAAGAAAGCAATTTTATTAACCTGCATGTAGAATTAGCATCAACCACGGTATAGCAAAAATATTAGGTCCCGCCCAACGCAAAGAAAAGTGCTTAACGGTTTGGTGGTGGATTGAGTAGCTGCCAATATCGTTATGCACAGTATATTGATAGACAGAAGCCAAGGAAAGAAAGCAATTTTATTAATTTGTATATAGAATTAGCATCAACCACGGTATAGCAAAAATATTAGGTCCCGCCAAACGCAAAGAAAAGTGCTTAACGGTTTGGTGGTGAATTGAGTAGCTGCCAATATCGTTATGCACAGTATATTGATAGACAGAAGCCAAGGAAAGAAAGCAATTTTATTAATTTGTATATAGAATTAGCATCAACCACGGTATAGCAAAAATATTAGGTCCCGCCAAACGCAAAGAAAAGTGCTTAACGGTTTGGTGGTGAATTGAGTAGCTGCCAATATCGTTATGCACAGTATATTGATAGACAGAAGCCAAGGAAAGAAAGCAATTTTATTAACCTGCATGTAGAATTAGCATCAACCACGGTATAGCAAAAATATTAGGTCCCGCCCAACGCAAAGAAAAGTGCTTAACGGTTTGGTGGTGGATTGAGTAGCTGCCAATATCGTTATGCACAGTATATTGATAGACAGAAGCCAAGGAAAGAAAGCAATTTTATTAATTTGTATATAGAATTAGCATCAACCACGGTATAGCAAAAATATTAGGTCCCGCCCAACGCAAAGAAAAGTGCTTAACGGTTTGGTGGTGGATTGAGTAGCTGCCAATATCGTTATGCACAGTATATTGATAGACAGAAGCCAAGGAAAGAAAGCAATTTTATTAATTTGTATATAGAATTAGCATCAACCACGGTATAGCAAAAATATTAGGTCCCGCCAAACGCAAAGAAAAGTGCTTAACGGTTTGGTGGTGAATTGAGTAGCTGCCAATATCGTTATGCACAGTATATTGATAGACAGAAGCCAAGGAAAGAAAGCAATTTTATTAATTTGTATATAGAATTAGCATCAACCACGGTATAGCAAAAAATATTAGGTCCCGCCAAACGCAAAGAAAAGTGCTTAACGGTTTGGTGGTGAATTGAGTAGCTGCCAATATCGTTATGCACAGTATATTGATAGACAGAAGCCAAGGAAAGAAAGCAATTTTATTAACCTGCATGTAGAATTAGCATCAACCACGGTATAGCAAAAATATTAGGTCCCGCCCAACGCAAAGAAAAGTGCTTAACGGTTTGGTGGTGGATTGAGTAGCTGCCAATATCGTTATGCACAGTATATTGATAGACAGAAGCCAAGGAAAGAAAGCAATTTTATTAATTTGTATATAGAATTAGCATCAACCACGGTATAGCAAAAATATTAGGTCCCGCCCAACGCAAAGAAAAGTGCTTAACGGTTTGGTGGTGGATTGAGTAGCTGCCAATATCGTTATGCACAGTATATTGATAGACAGAAGCCAAGGAAAGAAAGCAATTTTATTAACCTGCATGTAGAATTAGCATCAACCACGGTATAGCAAAAATATTAGGTCCCGCCCAACGCAAAGAAAAGTGCTTAACGGTTTGGTGGTGGATTGAGTAGCTGCCAATATCGTTATGCACAGTATATTGATAGACAGAAGCCAAGGAAAGAAAGCAATTTTATTAATTTGTATATAGAATTAGCATCAACCACGGTATAGCAAAAATATTAGGTCCCGCCCAACGCAAAGAAAAGTGCTTAACGGTTTGGTGGTGGATTGAGTAGCTGCCAATATCGTTATGCACAGTATATTGATAGACAGAAGCCAAGGAAAGAAAGCAATTTTATTAATTTGTATATAGAATTAGCATCAACCACGGTATAGCAAAAATATTAGGTCCCGCCAAACGCAAAGAAAAGTGCTTAACGGTTTGGTGGTGAATTGAGTAGCTGCCAATATCGTTATGCACAGTATATTGATAGACAGAAGCCAAGGAAAGAAAGCAATTTTATTAACCTGCATGTAGAATTAGCATCAACCACGGTATAGCAAAAATATTAGGTCCCGCCCAACGCAAAGAAAAGTGCTTAACGGTTTGGTGGTGGATTGAGTAGCTGCCAATATCGTTATGCACAGTATATTGATAGACAGAAGCCAAGGAAAGAAAGCAATTTTATTAACCTGCATGTAGAATTAGCATCAACCACGGTATAGCAAAAATATTAGGTCCCGCCCAACGCAAAGAAAAGTGCTTAACGGTTTGGTGGAGGATTGAGTAGCTGCCAATATCGTTATGCCCAGTATATTGATAGACAGAAGCCAATGAATTGAAGAGATCCAAATAGAACTTGCAACAACCACTGTTTGAAAAAGTTATTAGGTCCCACAAAAATAATGAGATGTTTCCTGAAGTTGTTGGTAGTGAAACTAGTAGCTACCATTAGTTTTATATTAATTGTAATTATTATCAAGAACCCTAACCCTACAACTAACTACCTCATACGCCATACTTAACCCCGAAATATACTATACTCTACTTCCACCACCTCATCTCTTTCGAAAAGAATCCTTCTACAACCAGAACCTGCTTAGACGATGGTAATGACCACACGAAGGACGTGTCGCTGTCGTGAGCAACATGTTCTCCTCTTCCTGACAAGATGATTTACTGAAGTGGTAAAGGGATACAATTGTCCCTCAGATTGATATTTAGATTGTTTATAAGAATACTCTTTACAGGTGAAGTAAAACATTAATAACAAAAAGTAATTTTTAGAAATTGTAAATGTTTTACAGCCGTATTTTTCTTCATTATTATTGTATGGGAATTGTGTCATAACTGACAGAGCGCAGTGAATACATACATACGGTCCTTCTTATCCCATACATGAATATTTCCATCCACGAATAATTTAATTGTTTTGCTTAAATCATGGCCTGTAAATTCATTCCCATAATATATCATACATGTATATAGACATTTCAGTAACAGTTTCTGCTATTGATGTCCGTAAAATAGGTCCATAGTTGCAAGGCAGAGTAAATTTTGTTGGTGTTGGGTATTTGTAATATAAATTAAAAAAACTCGTACATAGCATATGCTTTAAGAAATTGTAATAACATATTTGTTGGTATTATCTTTTAAGTTTGTACCCGTTGAGTTCCAGAGTCTAGAGAAGGAAGAAGAAAAAAGAAGAAAGTGGTGTTTTTTTTAGTGGGTATGCCATCAGAATACTATTTGGTGGAGAGCCCCACACTTGTTCGCTTGGTTACGGTAAGACCAAGCGTTCGTGCAGCAATGCATTTTTTCACCACTTAAAAAAAAAAAAAAACATGGTTTGTGTCATATTAATTTTACTTTTTGTTATAGCTCTCATTTTTTTAAAATTTCCTGCCTACATGGAAAAGAAGTACGAGTATTGTCTAATAAAAAGGTAATGTATTACTTATATAACTAATAAGTACAAAACACAAACAACTTCAATTTCGTTGGTATATTAAAGTTCAGCTTACAGAGCATCTGTGTACAAAGTTTCATTGCGGGCACTTGTTTGGTTAAGTCTCAGGAGTGACTTTTATACGAGAACGCCCGTCTAACCGTGCATTTAATTTTGACGATAGGACCTCTGACGGCCGACACCACCTATTTGACGTTGGTATATTAAAGTTCAGCTTACAGAGCATCTGTGTACAAAGTTTCATTGCGAGCACTTGTTTGGTTTAGTCTCAGGAGCGACTTTTCTACGAGAACGCCCCGTCTAACGGTGCATTTAATTTCGACGATAGGACCTCTGACGGCCGACACCACCTTTTTGACGTTGGTATATTAAAGTTCAGCTTACAGAGCATCTGTGTACAAAGTTTCATTGCGGGCACTTGTTTGGTTAAGTCTCAGGAGTGACTTTTATACGAGAACGCCCGTCTAACCGTGCATTTAATTTTGACGATAGGACCTCTGACGGCCGACACCACCTATTTGACGTTGGTATATTAAAGTTCAGCTTACAGAGCATCTGTGTACAAAGTTTCATTGCGGGCACTTGTTTGGTTTAGTCTCAGGAGCGACTTTTATACGAGAACGCCCCGTCTAACGGTGCATTTAATTTCGACGATAGGACCTCTGACGGCCGACACCACCTTTTTGACGTTGGTACATTAAAGTTCAGCTTACAGAGCATCTGTGTACAAAGTTTCATTGCGGGCACTTGTTTGGTTAAGTCTCAGGAGTGACTTTTATACGAGAACGCCCGTCTAACCGTGCATTTAATTTTGACGATAGGACCTCTGACGGCCGACACCACCTATTTGACGTTGGTATATTAAAGTTCAGCTTACAGAGCATCTGTGTACAAAGTTTCATTGCGGGCACTTGTTTGGTTAAGTCTCAGGAGTGACTTTTATACGAGAACGCCCGTCTAACCGTGCATTTAATTTTGACGATAGGACCTCTGACGGCCGACACCACCTATTTGACGTTGGTATATTAAAGTTCAGCTTACAGAGCATATGTGTACAAAGTTTCATTGCGGGCACTTGTTTGGTTTAGTCTCAGGAGCGACTTTTATACGAGAACGCCCCGTCTAACGGTGCATTTAATTTCGACGATAGGACCTCTGACGGCCGACACCACCTTTTTGACGTTAGTATATTAAAGTTCAGCTTACAGAGCATCTGTGTACAAAGTTTCATTGCGGGCACTTGTTTGGTTAAGTCTCAGGAGTGACTTTTATACGAGAACGCCCGTCTAACGGTGCATTTAATTTTGACGATAGGACCTCTGACGGCCGACACCACCTATTTGACGTTGGTATATTAAAGTTCAGCTTACAGAGCATCTGTGTACAAAGTTTCATTGCGGGCACTTGTTTGGTTTAGTCTCAGGAGCGACTTTTATACGAGAACGCCCCGTCTAACGGTGCATTTAATTTCGACGATAGGACCTCTGACGGCCGACACCACCTTTTTGACGTTGGTATATTAAAGTTCAGCTTACAGAGCATCTGTGTACAAAGTTTCATTGCGGGCACTTGTTTGGTTAAGTCTCAGGAGTGACTTTTATACGAGAACGCCCGTCTAACCGTGCATTTAATTTTGACGATAGGACCTCTGACGGCCGACACCACCTATTTGACGTTGGTATATTAAAGTTCAGCTTACAGAGCATCTGTGTACAAAGTTTCATTGCGGGCACTTGTTTGGTTTAGTCTCAGGAGCGACTTTTATACGAGAACGCCCCGTCTAACGGTGCATTTAATTTCGACGATAGGACCTCTGACGGCCGACACCACCTTTTTGACGTTGGTATATTAAAGTTCAGCTTACAGAGCATCTGTGTACAAAGTTTCATTGCGGGCACTTGTTTGGTTTAGTCTCAGGAGCGACTTTTATACGAGAACGCCCCGTCTAACGGTGCATTTAATTTCGACGATATGACCTCTGACGGCCGACACCACCTATTTGACGTTGGTATATTAAAGTTCAGCTTACAGAGCATCTGTGTACAAAGTTTCATTGCGGGCACTTGTTTGGTTAAGTCTCAGGAGTGACTTTTATACGAGAACGCCCGTCTAACCGTGCATTTAATTTTGACGATAGGACCTCTGACGGCCGACACCACCTATTTGACGTTGGTATATTAAAGTTCAGCTTACAGAGCATCTGTGTACAAAGTTTTCATTGCGGGCACTTGTTTGGTTTAGTCTCAGGAGCGACTTTTATACGAGAACGCCCCGTCTAAACGGTGCATTTAATTTCGACGATAGGACCTCTGACGGCCGACACCACCTTTTTGACGTTAGTATATTAAAGTTCAGCTTACAGAGCATCTGTGTACAAAGTTTCATTGCGGGCACTTGTTTGGTTAAGTCTCAGGAGTGACTTTTATACGAGAACGCCCGTCTAACGGTGCATTTAATTTTGACGATAGGACCTCTGACGGCCGACACCACCTATTTGACGTTGGTATATTAAAGTTCAGCTTACAGAGCATCTGTGTACAAAGTTTCATTGCGGGCACTTGTTTGGTTTAGTCTCAGGAGCGACTTTTATACGAGAACGCCCCGTCTAACGGTGCATTTAATTTCGACGATAGGACCTCTGACGGCCGACACCACCTTTTTGACGTTGGTATATTAAAGTTCAGCTTACAGAGCATCTGTGTACAAAGTTTCATTGCGGGCACTTGTTTGGTTAAGTCTCAGGAGTGACTTTTATACGAGAACGCCCGTCTAACCGTGCATTTAATTTTGACGATAGGACCTCTGACGGCCGACACCACCTATTTGACGTTGGTATATTAAAGTTCAGCTTACAGAGCATCTGTGTACAAAGTTTCATTGCGGGCACTTGTTTGGTTTAGTCTCAGGAGCGACTTTTATACGAGAACGCCCCGTCTAACGGTGCATTTAATTTCGACGATAGGACCTCTGACGGCCGACACCACCTTTTTGACGTTGGTATATTAAAGTTCAGCTTACAGAGCATCTGTGTACAAAGTTTCATTGCGGGCACTTGTTTGGTTTAGTCTCAGGAGCGACTTTTATACGAGAACGCCCCGTCTAACGGTGCATTTAATTTCGACGATATGACCTCTGACGGCCGACACCACCTATTTGACGTTGGTATATTAAAGTTCAGCTTACAGAGCATCTGTGTACAAAGTTTCATTGCGGGCACTTGTTTGGTTAAGTCTCAGGAGTGACTTTTATACGAGAACGCCCGTCTAACCGTGCATTTAATTTTGACGATAGGACCTCTGACGGCCGACACCACCTATTTGACGTTGGTATATTAAAGTTCAGCTTACAGAGCATCTGTGTACAAAGTTTCATTGCGGGCACTTGTTTGGTTTAGTCTCAGGAGCGACTTTTATACGAGAACGCCCCGTCTAACGGTGCATTTAATTTCGACGATAGGACCTCTGACGGCCGACACCACCTTTTTGACGTTGGTATATTAAAGTTCAGCTTACAGAGCATCTGTGTACAAAGTTTCATTGCGGGCACTTGTTTGGTTAAGTCTCAGGAGTGACTTTTATACGAGAACGCCCCGTCTAACGGTGCATTTAATTTTGACGATAGGACCTCTGACGGCCGACACCACCTATTTGACGTTGGTATATTAAAGTTCAGCTTACAGAGCATCTGTGTACAAAGTTTCATTGCGGGCACTTGTTTGGTTTAGTCTCAGGAGCGACTTTTATACGAGAACGCCCCGTCTAACGGTGCATTTAATTTCGACGATAGGACCTCTGACGGCCGACACCACCTTTTTGACGTTGGTATATTAAAGTTCAGCTTACAGAGCATCTGTGTACAAAGTTTCATTGCGGGCACTTGTTTGGTTAAGTCTCAGGAGTGACTTTTATACGAGAACGCCCCGTCTAACGGTGCATTTAATTTTGACGATAGGACCTCTGACGGCCGACACCACCTATTTGACGTTGGTATATTAAAGTTCAGCTTACAGAGCATCTGTGTACAAAGTTTCATTGCGGGCACTTGTTTGGTTTAGTCTCAGGAGCGACTTTTATACGAGAACGCCCCGTCTAACGGTGCATTTAATTTCGACGATAGGACCTCTGACGGCCGACACCACCTTTTTGACGTTGGTATATTAAAGTTCAGCTTACAGAGCATCTGTGTACAAAGTTTCATTGCGGGCACTTGTTTGGTTAAGTCTCAGGAGTGACTTTTATACGAGAACGCCCGTCTAACCGTGCATTTAATTTTGACGATAGGACCTCTGACGGCCGACACCACCTATTTGACGTTGGTATATTAAAGTTCAGCTTACAGAGCATCTGTGTACAAAGTTTCATTGCGGGCACTTGTTTGGTTTAGTCTCAGGAGCGACTTTTATACGAGAACGCCCCGTCTAACGGTGCATTTAATTTCGACGATAGGACCTCTGACGGCCGACACCACCTTTTTGACGTTGGTATATTAAAGTTCAGCTTACAGAGCATCTGTGTACAAAGTTTCATTGCGGGCACTTGTTTGGTTAAGTCTCAGGAGTGACTTTTATACGAGAACGCCCGTCTAACCGTGCATTTAATTTTGACGATAGGACCTCTGACGGCCGACACCACCTATTTGACGTTGGTATATTAAAGTTCAGCTTACAGAGCATCTGTGTACAAAGTTTCATTGCGGGCACTTGTTTGGTTAAGTCTCAGGAGTGACTTTTATACGAGAACGCCCCGTCTAACGGTGCATTTAATTTTGACGATAGGACCTCTGACGGCCGACACCACCTATTTGACGTTGGTATATTAAAGTTCAGCTTACAGAGCATCTGTGTACAAAGTTTCATTGCGGGCACTTGTTTGGTTAAGTCTCAGGAGTGACTTTTATACGAGAACGCCCCGTCTAACCGTGCATTTAATTTTGACGATAGGACCTCTGACGGCCGACACCACCTATTTGACGTTGGTATATTAAAGTTCAGCTTACAGAGCATCTGTGTACAAAGTTTCATTGCGGGCACTTGTTTGGTTTAGTCTCAGGAGTGACTTTTATACGAGAACGCCCGTCTAACGGTGCATTTAATTTTGACGATAGGACCTCTGACGGCCGACACCACCTATTTGACGTTGGTATATTAAAGTTCAGCTTACAGAGCATCTGTGTACAAAGTTTCATTGCGGGCACTTGTTTGGTTAAGTCTCAGGAGTGACTTTTATACGAGAACGCCCGTCTAACGGTGCATTTAATTTTGACGATAGGACCTCTGACGGCCGACACCACCTATTTGACGTTGGTATATTAAAGTTCAGCTTACAGAGCATCTGTGTACAAAGTTTCATTGCGGGCACTTGTTTGGTTTAGTCTCAGGAGCGACTTTTATACGAGAACGCCCCGTCTAACGGTGCATTTAATTTCGACGATAGGACCTCTGACGGCCGACACCACCTTTTTGACGTTGGTATATTAAAGTTCAGCTTACAGAGCATCTGTGTACAAAGTTTCATTGCGGGCACTTGTTTGGTTAAGTCTCAGGAGTGACTTTTATACGAGAACGCCCCGTCTAACGGTGCATTTAATTTTGACGATAGGACCTCTGACGGCCGACACCACCTATTTGACGTTGGTATATTAAAGTTCAGCTTACAGAGCATCTGTGTACAAAGTTTCATTGCGGGCACTTGTTTGGTTTAGTCTCAGGAGCGACTTTTATACGAGAACGCCCCGTCTAACGGTGCATTTAATTTCGACGATAGGACCTCTGACGGCCGACACCACCTTTTTGACGTTGGTATATTAAAGTTCAGCTTACAGAGCATCTGTGTACAAAGTTTCATTGCGGGCACTTGTTTGGTTAAGTCTCAGGAGTGACTTTTATACGAGAACGCCCGTCTAACCGGTGCATTTAATTTTGACGATAGGACCTCTGACGGCCGACACCACCTATTTGACGTTGGTATATTAAAGTTCAGCTTACAGAGCATCTGTGTACAAAGTTTCATTGCGGGCACTTGTTTGGTTTAGTCTCAGGAGCGACTTTTATACGAGAACGCCCCGTCTAACGGTGCATTTAATTTCGACGATAGGACCTCTGACGGCCGACACCACCTTTTTGACGTTGGTATATTAAAGTTCAGCTTACAGAGCATCTGTGTACAAAGTTTCATTGCGGGCACTTGTTTGGTTAAGTCTCAGGAGTGACTTTTATACGAGAACGCCCGTCTAACCGTGCATTTAATTTTGACGATAGGACCTCTGACGGCCGACACCACCTATTTGACGTTGGTATATTAAAGTTCAGCTTACAGAGCATCTGTGTACAAAGTTTCATTGCGGGCACTTGTTTGGTTTAGTCTCAGGAGCGACTTTTATACGAGAACGCCCCGTCTAACGGTGCATTTAATTTCGACGATAGGACCTCTGACGGCCGACACCACCTTTTTGACGTTGGTATATTAAAGTTCAGCTTACAGAGCATCTGTGTACAAAGTTTCATTGCGGGCACTTGTTTGGTTAAGTCTCAGGAGTGACTTTTATACGAGAACGCCCGTCTAACCGTGCATTTAATTTTGACGATAGGACCTCTGACGGCCGACACCACCTATTTGACGTTGGTATATTAAAGTTCAGCTTACAGAGCATATGTGTACAAAGTTTCATTGCGGGCACTTGTTTGGTTTAGTCTCAGGAGCGACTTTTATACGAGAACGCCCCGTCTAACGGTGCATTTAATTTCGACGATAGGACCTCTGACGGCCGACACCACCTTTTTGACGTTGGTATATTAAAGTTCAGCTTACAGAGCATCTGTGTACAAAGTTTCATTGCGGGCACTTGTTTGGTTAAGTCTCAGGAGTGACTTTTATACGAGAACGCCCGTCTAACCATGCATTTAATTTTGACGATAGGACCTCTGACGGCCGACACCACCTATTTGACGTTGGTATATTAAAGTTCAGCTTACAGAGCATCTGTGTACAAAGTTTCATTGCGGGCACTTGTTTGGTTTAGTCTCAGGAGCGACTTTTATACGAGAACGCCCCGTCTAACGGTGCATTTAATTTAGACGTTAGGACCTCTGACGGCCGACACCACCTTTTTGACGTTGGTATATTAAAGTTCAGCTTACAGAGCATCTGTGTACAAAGTTTCATTGCGGGCACTTGTTTGGTTAAGTCTCAGGAGTGACTTTTATACGAGAACGCCCGTCTAACCGTGCATTTAATTTTGACGATAGGACCTCTGACGGCCGACACCACCTATTTGACGTTGGTATATTAAAGTTCAGCTTATAGAGCATCTGTGTACAAAGTTTCATTGCGGGCACTTGTTTGGTTTAGTCTCAGGAGCGACTTTTATACGAGAACGCCCCGTCTAACGGTGCATTTAATTTAGACGATAGGACCTCAGACGGCCGACACCACCTTTTTGACGTTGGTATATTAAAGTTCAGCTTATAGAGCATCTGTGTACAAAGTTTCATTGCGGGCACTTGTTTGGTTAAGTCTCAGGAGTTACTTTTATACGAGAACGCCCGTCTAACGGTGCATTTAATTTAGACGATAGGACCTCTGACGGCCGACACCACCTTTTTGACGTTGGTATATTAAAGTATAATTAAAGTATATTAACGGGAATTCTTTGTGGTAAGTAATAAATACGATTAACTGTGTAGATTTTGTGAAAGATCGTTTTTTAATAATTAGTTTTATACTATTTATTTCAGATTTTGAATGTTTGTTAGCGCCTTCAGATTGTTGACTGCATAATTGTTGCACGGAATACAGACGGACGATAAAGTGACGCTAACTAGCCGGTTGCCTGCTGGGTGTCTTTCGGAATACACCATAGAGTAAAAATGAAAACAAAGAATTGGAAGCACACACAAACGTAGCACCAGATTTTTTTTTTTCAAAGAAAATCCTTGACGGTGCGACTTCTCTTACACGCTACATCTAATTTCAAACGTATAAAACATTAAAATACACATATATGTTACCTCGATAAGTTGTTCACTATTAAGGTTAATTCACCATGTATTCAAGTTAAAGAAAAGTATTTTGTGTTTTAGAGAATTTTGATAACCAAAAATGAAAAGAAATGCACGTTTTTCTTGTTGAAATTTACGTTTTTTCCATTTAAATAATCATTACTCAAAAATGGACAGTAAAAAACATTCTTATGCAGCATTATTTGTTATATGTTTCTTGAAGAATAGTATGCTAAAAATTGAGCAAACGAAGAATTTTAGGTCCCATTTTACCACCCATTTTTCGCATGTTAAAATTGTCATGTAAAATTCACCGTAAAAATTCTTTATCGATACCTACAGTTTCACCAATTGCGAGAATATTTAATCAACGGTCAAACCGAACCCATGTTTGTCTCACATTTCGGGGCATATTTTCTTTGTTCTTTGACATAGTTCACCAATTGCGTGAATACTTAATCAACGGTCAAACAGAACTAAATTATCGACTTTTTCCTCTGTTTTTTAAATTGAAGGGCGACCTGGCCGCGAATCATCTTCAGCGTCTTCTATGCCATCTTAAAACGCTTTAAACATTGAAAAAAAAACATGGCCACGATATAGACTCACTAATATACAACTTTATATTACAAGTTTCAGTAGCAATTTTTCCAAGTTTAAAGTGAAATTTTACAATAATTCACTTGTGTCTCTTTATGTAATGGTCACCCGTATGTCAAATCAATTTTTCAGAGCAAACGGCCTGATCAGAAATGCTTAAGAATTTGAACATTGTAATTTCAAAGTTAAACATATCGTTCATCCCGTTTTGGTCGGCCTTTTTTCTAGTAGTTAGACAATATTTCTATATTTATATGATAAGTAAATAGTAAAAGTATGTTTCCACTGAACATGAATTGATGTAACTTTTTATATACACCAATTTAAATTTGATGGTTGGTGAAGAAAATTCTATTATACTGATGCAATTTTGGAGTTTGGTAAACTAAACTTGTTTTGTGAAAAATGTCAGTATCTATAAGATTCTTTTGAATTCCATGAGAATTGAATCTAAGTGGTTTATGGCAAAACTGTACAATAAAAATACAATGGTGTATAGCAAGATTTTATTGTTAAATATTAAACGTTGCTTAATGCAAACACAACTTTTTTTCCCGTGTCTTGTCGTCTGCTAAACAACCTTGTATCTAAGAAGATAGTGTGAAGTAAAATCCTATCACAACAACTAAATTTATCCAGTAATTGTTGGAGAATTAATATTGAGCCCTCTACACCTATACGTGTGGGGCTTTTAAATTGCTGAGAGAGATTGTGTATGCAAAAATACGAATCGGTATCGGTTAAATCTGAGTTAATTCAAAATGGTTTTTGGAATTGTGTTAGTATTAGTTCCAGTTGTTGTTGTTCTAGGTCTAGTCAGAAAGTACAGAGAATCCAGTTGGGGAAAATGCAAGGATTTCGAATCTTTACAGGGTAGAGTTTTTATAGTTACTGGGGCTAATTCTGGCCTTGGAAAGGAAACTGTGAAAGGATTGGCAACCAGAAAGGCTAGAATTATCATGGCCTGTAGAGATATGGATAGAGCTAAAGCAACGATTGAGGACATCAGAAAAGTAGTTACAACTGGAGAGTTGGTAAGTTTACAGTAATGTTGGGAAATTATTAGATCAACTTCAATTCCTTTAATATTTTAGTATGACTATCAGGCAGTTCCCCTAGAAAGTAAGGTAGTTTTATATAAGTCACTTGTTACTAAGTATAATACCCGAGGTATTAGTGAAATTAATGGCCTGATTTGCTAATCAAAATTTCACCATTACTAACTTGTTCTGCTCGTTCTTCTGAACACAATTATATATGGTTTTAGGGGGCACAAAATAACTGTTACTTAATAACTGAAATGGAAATGTCATTTCATTTTTTGGTGTCATAATGATTTCTGTACTGTGCTTCTTGTTATCTATGATTTCCAGCGTTATCTGTGATCAGAACAACTTAGTATAGAACCAACAACGACTCGTAGTAGCTTTTACTGCCTAGTGGATAGCTATGGAGCCCATCTCTCAACTACCACAGAGACCAACTCTAATACCATCAAATTCGTCTTTAAAGTCATTTAGTTATTTACATGTTTTAGTGTGGATTATGTGAGCAGCCACAATATTAAAACACTAATTTATTCCTTTTTAATGAGTCATATATGAGTTTTTTCAGAGTGAGAGTATGAGTTTGTTGTGTATCTTGTGTTATTTTTAAATCGAGGAAAGGTATTCGGTACTTTGGGATTATACCGACCACACCAGTATGAAGAACACAAAAATATAAATTTATAGAAACAAACATGATAGAACGAAAAAACAACTCTTTAATTACAAAATTACAAACTTACAAGCATTTCCAGGTATTGTGATCGGTATTGTTGTCGCTGTTATCTTATCTTTCTCGAGAATCCCGATTACGGCAGGCCGCGCGGCATCACATGATTTGCACGGTACATAATTGCCTTTCCATTACAATTAAATTTATATTTCTGATCAGCCCCTCTAGAATTTGATATTTTACTGATATGTACTAAGCCCGCGCTGATGGCCGGAGGCACTCGCATTTTGGGTGGCGGAATGTGATCAAGAATAAAAACAAGTTTTGAGTGTTTTTTCAATAAAGAGTTTAGTTTGGTAATGTTTGTTTTTGTTGAATTTTTGTGTTTGGAGAAAAGTAGGTAGAGGTAAAACACGAAAGTACAACAAAGCGACGTGACTCTGCAATCACGTTATCTACTAGACCGCTCGACTTTGACGTCTGTCTGAGGATGGGGAGGGGTTTGCGATAAGACAATTACTGTTTTATATTGACGAAATATTGTTTTACGCTAATCTAGTATTCAGTAGAAGCAAAATGTCAAATAACGATTCATGTCTAGGGGTGGTCGGTATAATCCCAAAGTACCAGATATTCTTATGTGATTTTAAGTTACCAGTGGTTTGTAAGTAGATTGTACATGTATACAACATTAGGAAGTAATGATTACGTTAGTTTTGCTATTTATTAAACTTGTGTTTGTTTTTTACACTATTTATTTGTTTGTAGAAAATTTGGTAAATTTTTGTTGCAGTATTATCAAGTTAACTTTTATCTGGTAATAAGATTTGCATTATTAACCTATTGCAATCGTCTTCTTGAACAAAACAATATAAGGATTTAGGGGATCAAAATGATAAATTTAATAAAGAATTTTAGAGAATTAAAATTCGAACTCCTTTTTTTGCAAGATAGTAGGAAGTAATGTTTTTGTGATCAGACCCTCTAGAATTTGATCTTTTAGTGATAGGTAATACCTCAAGGGATGTTTTTCATTTGTCGTCTTCTGTGCTGCGCCGTGCTGATGGCCGGAGCACTTGTTTCAGGCCAATATTTACTTTTATCCTCAAAAGGTTTAAATGCGCTATTCTCGAAATGGTCTCCGACACAATGAGAACGGAGTTCGTATTCAATAAGCCATTCTCTGTTGACTTCTACTCCAGAGATGAGTGGAAATCGCAAGATAACATCCCAACAATAAGAAAGAGCTTTGTCTGGTACACGGATGGCTCGCTTATTAAGGGTAGAACTGGATATGGAGTGTTTAGTCAATCCCCTAGAACTGCCCTTAGCGGCAGTTTGGGTCGGAACTGCTCCATATTTCAAGCCGAAATCTATGGTATCCTAGCCTGTGCCAACCTAGGCCTCACCAGAAGGTACCAGGGAATGAACATCTGTATAATGTCAGACAGTCAGGCAGCTCTTAAAGCTCTTGACTCCAACAGCATTTCATCCAGGCTTGTGTGGGAGTGCTTTAACACTCTCTGCAAGCTTGGATCACGCAACTGTGTGCGTCTTGGTTGGGTACCGGGCCACACAGGCATAGGTGGCAACGAATGCGCCGACAGGCTTGCCAAAAGCGGAGCAAGCATGCCATACACCGGTCCAGAACCGAGTTGTGGTATAAGCAAGTCAGCCGCTTACCAAAGTATAAACAAATGGTCCAGGAAGACACACCGCGTGCGGTGGCAGAGTCACCAAGGACAAGCACTCGGCAAAAGACTGCTTGCCGATTCTAGCTCCGGATTCACCAGATGGCTGATGGGGCTGGGCAGGGATCGGGTTAAGCAAGTGATTGCCTTGATCACTGGACACGGCCACTTCAGGAAACACCTAAACACTCTAGGTTTACGAAATGAGGCCTCGGAGTGTAGACTCTGCAATAAGTCTGAAGAGACTGCAAAACACATAATACTGGACTGTGAGAGACTGGGAGCAAGGAGAAGGGCTCTTTTCGGTGACAAACAACCAGGCGACGAACCAGATGCTAGTATCGGGGAAAAGCTTCTTAGCCTAATTAAGGGCACGAAGATAGGCTTACCCCTCTAACATCAAAGGGGCACACAATAAGCTCAGGTTGACGTGTGAGGATCTATGAATCCACCCCAATATCCCAAAGGAAAAAAAAAAAAAAAAAAAAAAAAAAAAAAAAGGTTTAAATTAACAAAAACTTTTTAAGTGTTACCACTTAATATAAAAAAATTACTAAATCTTTCAAAACTTATAAGTATCATAGTGGCAAAATATGGTTACTGACGTATATAATTACACTTCTGAGGAGGAGGCCATTGAAAAACATGTGCCCCATGTTGGTGCCATGATGATTAAATTAAATGATCTTGCTGAACAGTTGGAATTGTTTCATGACAACCTAACATCTGCTTAGCATCGCTACATGCCTCTCAACGACAGCTAAGAGTTGAGATCTCATCACAGAGCTTGTATTTTCAGAGAGGAGAAAGCAAAATCACAGCAAAGGATTAATAGTGGCGAGGAAAAAATCACAGGCAATTTGTGATGTTCATAGAGGTGCTAGAAGCGGACATCAAATGTCTGTGCTTAGTTGAGACAAGCGATTTTTCACTTGATTTTTTCCAAGAGGTTTTTCTGTAGCATTTTTTAATTGAGGCTTGACTCATCAATGTTATAGAGTTGATCTGCTACAAGTTTATTTTCTGACACAATTTTTTAAAACTTTCTCTTTAGCAGCATCATCATCGACTGATAGTTTTCAACCAGAAATAACAACTTGCCTAACGCCGTAAACAATTTTTCCATAGCTAAAGCCAACCTACTTGCTGTAAACTTAGTTTCTTTACCACCCAATATTTTGCGCAACTGATTTCTTTTTGTTTTAAAATAGTCTTTGAAAGTGGAGTCCCTTTACGTCTTTCATGGTAAAACCAAACCCGTACAGCATCATCAAAGAGTTCCAAGTTTTGGGTTTTTTTTTACACTTTTGTGATTTTTATAGTATGTTCATTTTTAACTGTTGTTATTGAATAAGCTTTGAGATATTTTTGGTTTTTTCTCAGTCTTAATGATTGTTACACAGCATCTGAAACGGATTCAGATGCTAATTTAGCAACTGATTTGCCTTTGTTCAATCTTTGTAAAATATATAGTTTCTGCACAAAATAAGTTTTCTCTTCATACTTGTAGCCATTATTACTCTTACAATGTGACATTCATTTCTACTACTATAATTTTTAAAACGATAAGACTAAATGAAACTATAGCCTACTATACACCAAACAGGTCAGCAGAAATCTGTCAACTAATCTTAATCAATAAAATGAGAATGACTCAGACAAAGAATAGTACTGCAGACGTCTGCTAGAAAACAAAAACTAACAACAGATAATGGTGGCATGATGCTTGGCTAAAAGTTCAGATAAACATAGCCAGATGACCCAGACAGTTGGATGATAAGAGGTTAGATAATAAAGATGTTACTTAACTGTTACTGTAAAACTTAGGCTTGCTGCTTGGTTTTCTAATTAAAAACCTGATAATGACTTCCACTCAAATCCAAGAATTTTTATTTTTGGGTTGGTATATTTTTCTCATTAAGATGTATGTTGTTGTATATGTACTGTATTTACAAGTATTTGAATGAGAAAATTAAACACATTTATTATTATTTATTACAAGTGGCCTTAGTGGACCAGTTCACTGCACAACTGTGGCATAACTTCAATAATACCATCTTTAATGAAAGACAAAAATATCAATGACACCTATATATTCTTTAGATCTAGTTAAGGAAGCATTTGAGTTAAAATTCAAAGTAACAAATAAGTTATAAAATATAACAATAATATTAAAAACATAACAATTTAATTCAATTATAATACATCAAGACAGACTAATTAACTTTATTTAATTAAATTAATTTACATGCTTATGTTACTAAATTAAAACTTAACTATTACAAAGATATACAAACAATAAATTAATAATAAAATCTATTTAAAAAAATATTTTCTTCCACAATGCAAAAATGTAATAGCCCAATCACGGTTTTGATTGCAGGTCCTTGAGGTCTATTGAGTGATGCTCTAATCTATTACACTTCCAAGCACAGTTAAAGACAAGCGTTGTTATTATAAGTGTTGTATATAATCGTAGTAGCAGAATCGTGGCCTGTGTATTTGTTTGTCTTGCATTGTTGACGTTATAAGAGGTTATAAATTCATGTTCACTGATTAAATAATTACTCACTACGTAAACAGGTAAGGTAAATGCACTGATATGGAACTCTAAGCAATGTTCACTGTCCTTGCTGTGCAATATGAAGCTCACTACTAATGGATATCCTAATAAACAAATAGTCTCCAACAATCTTTTATCCACCACACAAAATCCACCAGTTGCTAAGCAAGGGCCTCAGGATGCTCAGAGAGAATCCTTTACGGCCATAGGACTGCTGACCCGAAAAAGTTGACCAAAGGTAGTAGTTACAGATCTAGATCGGTTGGGCTGTTTTGTTTGATTTTCATACTCAATAAATGTCCTACGAATACTGAGGAAATAACAGGTTTGCCTGGTCAGAGCCCTGGATGACCAGTTTACACTTGGTAGGCACCCAACGCCAAGGCTCTGTTTGTGATGCACTTTGCATCCCTGAGGCATGCCTCGCTTACGTATATGTGGTGTGATTCTGAACAGACAAGCTAAGACTATGCCTGAACTGGCAGCACTACTGCGAGAACACCACAATCGCTAAGTGCACTTACGGAGCATTAGCCTAGATCCTGGTGTTTAGTTTATAGCAGGGTCACCTCGGGCACGACCCTTGACATACGTTAATCTGAACCAATCTCGGATATCCTCATCAGTCTTGAGCGACATCAGAGACAGTGTTACCCATGGAACCAATCAGCTGATTATAAGTTGGTTAGTGAATTGAGAATAACTGCCTGGGCAACACATGTACCCTTTAGTAATCAGCTGTTCTAAACTAAACTAAAATACCAGCATAAGATTAACTTTGGAAGCCCATGGAGCAGAGATCTCTTGCATGATAGCAATGCAGGAGTGAACATTCTTTGTTAACTTACTACAAAGAGTTTCCTGTTCCAGATTCCCATGGAAGTTGATTTGACATCCCTAAAGTCAGTTAAACTGTTTGCTGAAGAAGTCCTGAAGGACTTCCCTCAAATACATGCCCTAATCAATAACGCAGGAGTGAGCATTCCCGTCACGAAGCAGCAGAAAACTCAAGACGGATTTGAAATTCACTTTGGAGTCAATCATCTTAGCCATTTCTTGTTGACCAATCTCCTCCTGGATAGGTTGAAAAAGTCAGCACCAAGCCGGTAAGATAGCAGAAAAGTTATCTGTAATTGAAACTTTACCTTAAATTGTTAAATTATACCGTATTACATAATTTTGTGTTCTAATAAAAACTAGTACTGAAGGAACCAGCCAGTGTGAACTGTGGCTAGCGCATGCGCATAAGCTACTGTTCCCTCTCCACTACACACTAGAGCATGTGGTACAGTCAGTGTCTAACAAAAGTAGTGCTTACTTAACTGTTTATCAAAATTTAACAGGCCACCAATTTTTATGGAGATAAGACATGCGAGCGAGTCTTTGTAATAGGACAGGTAGACATGCTAAACATCGGTGTCGGCTTTTTTACTACCTGTATGAAGGTCGTTCCGCGAGAGAGTTGTTGGTGGGTGGAAGGGGACGGCGCTGCAGATACGCTGTAAGCACTCCTCTTTCCACGGTTCACGCTAGCTGACTCCCTAATTGTACACTTGTTTGTTTATAACTGTCTGATTACCTAAAAGGATTCTTTTTCAATAAATGATTTCAGTCAATACAAAACAAGAACTGGCAACCCGTCAGTTTTCAATATTATCCCTCATATAAATCAGACAGACAGTAATAAATTTATATAGTTTTTTACAAGTACTTTTCTTACATATAACGAAGGTATGGTAGGATGGGTTGATTCAATTTGAATTCGTGGTGGAACAACCGAGTCTTCTAGACATAATGTAGTTATGGTAGGAACAGTTGATTTAATTTGAATGTGGAATTTTGCTCCAGTTCACCTTCATTTTATTATTACTCCTGCTAATAGTTAAATACAACAGAATAGTTTTAACGCTTTGGACCCCAAGCGGTCGATTTTTGGACGTCTGATAAGTATGCTCAAAAGACCAAACGGTCGATTTCTGGACGTTTGTAAACCACGCTAATAGGACCAGGTGGTCGATTTCTGGACGCCGGAATTTTGCTATTTTTAATAAGTAATATAATAATGTTAGAATTTAAAATATAATTTTAGTGTATACTTTAAACCATACACACTTTGTTAAAAGTATTAAGGATATTAAAAATATTGTTTTGAATGAACTACAAAATATTACACAGCAACAATACAATAGCGCTGTCAGCTGATCACTGCGTACTGTGTAGTGGCTCGCCTTGCCGCCGGGCGCCAGCTGTCTACATGTGTACGTTCTGTCCATTTGTTGTTCTGTGTTTTCGAGTAGTAATGTTTGCTTTTGTACTAATAATTTTTGAGGGAATTGTGATGAAAATGGCATATGAGAACTTGAGAACAAGTGAACTTGAGGGAGCTAGATTCGTCTGATTTTTCAATTCCATTTGATGACGACTCGGACGCAGATCCCACCTATAACCCTATTCTACAACCTTCAAGATCTGGTCAAAACTACAAGCAATCAAGTAAAAATAATCTAGATTTGCAGTTGGTGCAAAGAGGGCTGCCATTCTCTTTGCTTTGGCAAACGTGTGTAAATAGTGCTCCGAGTGAAAATTGTTTGTACATAGTGTATATACTCACTCGTATTTTTTCACTTTATGCCATTGCAAACAGTACATTTTATTGACTTATGCCTATTTTGATCTTCACTATATTGTAAAATAAAATAAGAATTTGTATAACTCCAATTATTTTTATATTTTCGATGCTGTACTGATATTTCCGAACAACAACTTTTTTATTGCTTTTGTAGCAGCATGATAAATTTCGTGTAATTTTATTATTTGTGTTTCAAATAAGTTAAAATTTGGTACACATGTAGAAAACAATATTCTCTGTAAAATAAACTGGTTTCCCATGGTTAAAAACTCTTTGGTTTTTTTTCAGTAAAACATAATTAACTAAAAAAATATTAAATAATTTTGTTATTTTATTTTAATTTTTTTTTATAAATGCAAAAAACGAGGGTCACATAAGACAATTTGGAGTTTTACCTAGTTAGGCTGATTTAAAATGTACATTTTGACACCAAATGCATAATCATATGCCTATAAATACATTTTTATGATTTTTCTCTTGAACCACTTCAAAACAGCATGACTGACAACTGAACAGTTTTGGGAGCTAGTCCACACAGCAGGTATTACAGTATTGGGCAACATCCATTTTAGGGTCCGGTCCTTAAAGGGTTAATTTAAAATGTTTTAATAATATGTGACAGTGAATGCAGAGTTGTAATAGACACGTTACAATTCAACCACCTTGTACCAGAACAGGATGATTGACATTGATAACCTGAATGTTGGGAAGGGTTTCACTGTATCATTGGCATTGTTGTCAAAATACAGAAACAATGAGTATATGCATTGTATTGCGGAGTTGTGAGCGTGTTGTCCACCTTGCACCAGAACGGAGTGATTGACTTTGACAACCTGAATGTTAAGGAGGGTTTTATTGTGACATTGTCATGGTTTTCAAAGATACAGTGATCAGTGGATGTGTTGTATTGCAGAGTTGTGAGCGTGTTGTCCACCTTGCACCAGAACGGAGTGATTGACTTTGACAACCTTAATGTTAAGGAGGGTTTTATTGTGACATTGTCATGGTTTTCAAAGATACAGTGATCAGTGGATGTGTTGTATTGCAGAGTTGTGATCGTGTCGTCCACCTTGCACCAGAACGGAGTGATTGACTTTGACAACCTGAATGGTGAGAAGGGTTTCACTGGCAAGGTGAGGAACCCCGGTTACTGCAACAGTAAACTCGCCAACGTCTACCACTGCGAGGAACTGGCCCGCCGCACAACGGGCACAGGTGTGGACGTGTTTGCCGTCTGCCCAGGCTTCTGCTACACTCGACTGTTCCGTCACTCGGACATTCGGTGGTATCAGTACGTCATATTTCTGCCCATCGCGTTTTTCTTCATGCGCTCTGCCACACAGGTCTGTCTCTAATTATTACTTTGCTACTTATTACTTAATCATTCATTATTAGTAATTTGGATGTAAAAATTATGGACTGTACAAAATTTGGACCATCCAACATCCGGACTGTAAAAGTTTTTTGGAAATTTGTTTGATTTCTGATTTTATATTTGAGGAAAAATTGCATAAAATGAATATTAGTTTAGTTGAGATGTAATAAAGTGAGTGAATGATTTGCTGTCAACTCTAGATAGGAGCTATGCACAAGAATACTACAATAATGGATTTAATTATCAACTCCATGTTTGTAACTGTTAGAGTCAATGACTGCCAATTTTAGTGAATTTTTATGTTTCATATATTCTGTTTTTTAGTGAGATTATTTTTTTGATCTGGTAAATCTGTGGTGAGGTCTGAACTAATCCAGTTTGTTAACCCTTTTAGTGCCAACGTCCGTATATACGGACGTTTGAATAACTACCGAAGAATGCCGACGTCCGTATATACGGACGTTCGGAGTAAAAGTCATACCGCAATAATTTTTTAACTTGTTCTAAATTTGTTGGTATACAAACAATCAGAATGAACCAATCTACATCAAAAAAATAATAATAGTAATATGGTAAGGTTAGTCAGGTGTTTAGCCATGATAGAAATGGCCGTAATTGTTGCATCAGACAAAGTTGTGTCAGCTGATAGTTCACGTCTAACCTCTGGTTTGGTTGTTTGTGTTGCTGCTTCCACGGTGTTTGTTTGTTGATAAATAGTTTACTAACAATGTTTTACTAACATGAAAAGTAAACTTCAATAAAATAAAAACCACATTTGTGTGCAAACGCTGTAAAAAAGGATTGCATCCTTATGTTTGCCTCACCATATTTGTGTTACCGCCTAACTATAATATCTATTTACAAAAGTGTGTAAATTTTGTTGTTGATATTTTACAAAGTGTACATTATTTTTTAAGTAGAAAGTAGTTTCAGACAGTTTTTAATGGTTTCATAGTGGAAAATATGTACTTTGGGATTATACCGACCACACCCAGACATGGTGTTATTTGACATTTTGCTTCTACTGATTACTAGATTAGCGTAAAACAATATTTCGTCAATATAAAACAGGAATTGTCTTATCGCAAACCCCTCCCCATCCTCAGGTCAAAGTCGAGCGGTCTAGTAGATAACGTGATTGCAGAGTCGCGTCGCTTTGTTGTACTTCCGCGTTTTACCTCTACATTTCTCCAAATACAAAAATTCAACAAAAACAATCATTACCAAACTAAAACTAAACTCTTTATTGAAAAAAACACTCAAAACTTGTTTTTATTCTTGATCACATTCCGCCACCCAAAATGCGAGTGCCTCCGGCCATCAGCGCGGGCTTCGGCGGCTGCCCCGCGCTGATGTCAAAGGAAGAAAAACATCCCTCGAGATAGTACCTATCAGTAAAATATCAAATTCTAGAGGGGCTGATCGCCAAATATAAATTGAATTGTAATGGAAAGGCAATTAATTATGTACCGTGCAAATCATGTGATGCCGCGCGGCCTGCCGTAATCGGGATTCTCGAGAAAGATAAGATAACAGCGACAACAATACCGATCACAATACCTGGAAATGCTTGTAAATTTGTAATTTTGTAATTATAGAGTTGTTTTTTCGTTCCATCATGTTTGTTTCTATAAATTTACATTTTTGTGTTCTTCATACTGGTGAGGTCGGTATAATCCCAAAGTACCGGAAAATATTATAAGCTTTATAAAGAAGCTAAATAGTGTAAATAACACAAAAAAGTGAAAATGTAACTTTCTAAAAAAATTGACATGATTTTTTTGGTTTTTGAAATATTAATCAAAACTTTTTATGTGTGTATTCAGTTTTAATTCCTCTTTTAAGTGATAGTATGTGTTATAGTGAAATAATTTTTTTAAAGTACTATTTTTTATGTGAAACTGGAAAAATATAAAAACTGTAAGTAAAATGTCTTTTTTTTAAATTTTGTTAAGTTAATTACATTTAGAAATATAATTTGCTTTATAGTTTTTTATAAGGAAATTTATTTTACTGCAAAACAATGAAAAAATTGGAAAAATATCTCAATATTTGTAATTTTTACAATTTTTTTTTAGTAAAACACTGCAAAACGGCTGAAATAGGCCTGGCATCCTTCAGTAGTATTATGTGAAAAATCACTGGCATTTCTCAGACCAACTTTTGATTTTTTGTCTGGCACTAAAAGGGTTAATGCTCTCATGAGACAAAATATATCGCTTTATAATAATATAGATACAGTTTCGTTATGTTGCTTTACATTTATAACCACACTGTCTACAATGATATACAAGAGTTGTATGGTAATAATCATATTTATAAATAGTTATTACTGAATTATTTATTGTTTTAATATATGTTTTTTCTACAGTGTATGTTTAAAACTACAGTACATACTATTTTTTTATAAATGACAAAACTGAGCGATAAGAAAATAATTTTATTTTCATCAGAAAGTGCGTATTTAACACATTGACTACGGTGGATGCACACTGTTATTATCCCTCCACAATCCTAAAGTCGGTACATGACTCATATCGCAGTGAAGGTCACTTTTCTACGCATTTGTCACCATTGGTGAGGCATTTATTTTATTGAACAGCACCCCAATGTCAGCTTTAGTTGAAGGAACACGTCGGAAAGGTTGGACTGTAACGTGGATGCTCGAATTGTTCCCATGCATAATTTAGTATCATTGGCCTGTGGCCAAATAAAGCAAACAAATGTCACAACTGCATGTCATTTACATTGTTTAACCTTTACTGAATTGATCTACCCAACAGTTTCACACATTTGATTACAATAATTACCAGTTGTATGTTTCTCACACTCAAAACTGAAAACTTTTAAGCAATCATAACCAACAATAAGATTGAAGGTGTTTTATTATCATTAGGTAATATAGATTAAAATAGACATTGTCAATACACTCATTCTAGTGATAACATTGATCTAGTAATATTGGTTAATTGATAAAAGCTGAAACTAAAACTAAAATAAATAACATTAGGTTAGGCTGATAAAATCTAAACAAATACAATAACCAATAAAATTTGTGATATTTAACAGTAAAATAATAAAACATTAATGCAGTAATATCACAGGCTAAATAGTCTTGTATGGAACAAAATGTTATATTTTTAACTATTTACCTAATTAAATCTATTCAAATTAACAGTTCAAGCTTCTTGAGAAAGTTTATTTAAATTTTTTTTTTTAAATACTGATTTTTTAAGATTTACAACAATCTTTAATCTATAAGTAATAGTCATCTATATCATACAATAGATGGTCGAGGAGGAAAAGATAACTGGTCTAGTTATTGTTTGAAGTCTGGTGGCTCCTGCACGAAAATTATCTTGCAATTAAAAATGGTCAAAATTAGATTATGTTGAAATCATTGTAGTTTTAATTAGAAGTTTTGCAACTAATTTTGGTGTTCACCTTCTTCTTCAAAATTAAATTAACTACAAATTGATATCCAATTTGTTTGTAATATCTATACAGTTTTTATATAAAGCTAAAAATACATGTAGCAATTTTTTAATACACTTGGCTTTTGAAGGCAGTGACTATTTTAGCATGTTTTATTTATGGCTTTACTTAAAAATAGACATAATTTAGTACATCAAACCAAAGATTTTAAAAGTAGTGGAAAAATATATATGTATACTAAACCATTTTCTTTATATCACATGAGGAAAGTTAATTGAATATGATGTTGCCGTAGTTTTAGAGTGACATACTAAAACAAAAAAATCGGGCATATAATAAATTAATACCCTGTATTAGCAGTAAAGTTTGGATACATATGTATAGCCAATTTGTATGGTTGCAGAATGTCAAATCAACACACAACATAAAATTGATATCCATTTACAGTAAAAACAACACATGTAATGTATGAATATTACAATACAATTACATGAATTCCGTATAAAACAGCATAAAACCGTAAGTAAATAAATAGCTAATAATTGCACAATTTTACTGACTTTACTTCAACATGCAGTAAAAACTGTCTGGATCCTGCAGTTTATCTTTGACATATAAATGACTTTGAAGTACATCATATACAATGTTATGATAAGTGACCTTTTGTTTCCTAACTAAGATAATGACGTATGTCTAGAAATAGGCCTGTACTAAGGAAATTGAATGGGTCTCATATATCTTGGGTTAAACTATTTAGGAGGGTATTCCATAATTTGGTCCAAAAGATAAGATTGTCTTGATTTGGAAATTAATTAGCTTTTTAATTATAATATTTTGTGCATCCCTAGTTCTAGTCTTGTACAGGTGAATATTTTAATATGTTCAGTTGTAGCCATATAAAGCAATGTCTTACACTAGGTTCCCTCTAACCGGTTACATCGGGCTGGAGACCTGACCGGAAAACAATTTGGCCAGATCAAGCGATTTGTTCTCTGAAACTCGTTATATTAGTTTCCTGTAATTAATTATATGTCACACGTTGGGAAAACAAGCATAATTTATGAATATGTATTGTAAAAACAGTGAACGTCAACACACCAAAAAAACTCTAGACAAACGGAAAAAATTCGAGACTGTACAGGAACTGTAAAGCATTTACGTTACAACAGGTCCATAGTAAAGAGTCACAGAATTTAGTTGAAACATTGCCTATGTTCATTTTCAGAAAATCACGACCGGTTTTTAACAATGTCTTATCAAATAGTTATATGCATACTGTACTAGCATCTGATCGGAAGAAAAATTATAAATCAAATACTTTATAATATCCATTGTATAAAAGGAGTGGCCTAAGTTAATTTTAATAAATGCTTCACATAAAGAACTTGGCTCAGCATGTGAAGTAATTGACAAGGTGTGTATATATATATTATATATTCTCTTCAAGCAGTTTAAAAGAAAACTACAATTATTTACTGTACAATATTTTGTTGTAATTACAAATTTATCAGGTACACTGTATAAACATACACTGAATAAAATAAACAAACAAAAGAAAAAACACCTCATAATAAACTTTCTAAATGTAAACAACAATTTTAACGTTTAAACAAGTTTTGATTAGTTGTTAATAATAACATAATATAATATAATTTTTAATTTAGGTAAAATTGTAAATCAGAATCTAAGGTTCAAGTGGGGAACAATAATTTAGCGAATGTTAAGTCCATATAGTTGTTTCGATTAAACACATTGGAGTCTGGCTCGCTATTTGCTGTTTTTATAGCCTGGTCTGCATTAATGGGTTTTCAGATTTTTTTTTTAGAAAACTGTTAAATATTATGTATATGATATTATATTTTCTTGAAAGTTCTATCTTTCCTCTTTAAATTGATATGTAAAACTGTATTCGTATAAAATCTAATTAATTTTTTTAAATTTCAAAACTTACCTTTTTTGAAGAAAAATAAAAACTCCTGCATGTCTTGTGTTACTTGAAAAGTAACTTTTGAATAAATAAAACAAGTAATTTCAATTTTTTAAAGGCATTTACTATATACATATTTACAAATAATTTTAATTGCCAAAAAAATTTTAAATGCTAAAAAAATCACACAAAATCCTTTTTAGTGTGATACTCTTCGAAACAGTCAGGTACGCAGAGTGCCACATTACAGTCCTTGCAGTAGAACCTGCTGAAATCCGGATCATCATCGGTGTCATCATCAATATCAGAGTCCGTATTTAACTCTTAATTCAGCTAATATACTGTCCTCTTCCATTGTTTCTTGAAACGCGCGCCTTTCCATGATTGTTGTCGTAGACAGACTGATGACGCGCCAGGCCACGTCAGTCGATAAACAAAAGCCTCAAGCGGGTATGACGTAGTAGCGCCTAGCGGAATTTGTCTGAACTAACCAACAAAGCTGGCTTTCTAATGCAGCAGACGGCACTCGAATATCACTTGGGCAACTCTGTATATCAATCGGCAAAGCTGTGCTTGAGTCACGCTCGAGCACCGGCCGGGGGATTAAACAATGGCGCCTGAGTCTGGCTCGAGCGTAGACTCGAATGTGTATAAGTTGGTGTGCCAATTCATTATTCCTTAGATTCAAATCATTTCGAGAGCTATTTTCACAAGGTTTGATTTTGCTCATACCTTTGAGTTTATAGCAATCCTCAAAGCTTTTGTTATGGTGAATAGCGTGTAAGGCTACTGTTTTTTTTTTTTTCGCCTTTGTGATTAATAGAAAAACAGTGACCGGTCATTCTTACCCGCAAAGAATTTGAGGTTTGCCCAATGTAGTCCTTGGGACAAAACCTACAGGTTAGCTGGTAAATTGAATTGTTGGAGGTACAGTCCAGTTTACCAGCTACTGGATAAGTTTTCTTAGTGACACTACTTTGGAATTGATCAGTCTTATCCATAATTTTGCAAATACCACAACGTGGTTTATTACATGGTTCACAGCCAAAAGATAAATTTTCAGAATTTTATCCAATATGAGTTTTGGACCTTACAAGCATATTCTTCAAATTTGTATGTATATAAAGAATATATAATATATATATATATATATATATATATATATATATATATATAAATATATATATATATTATATATATATATATATATATATATAGAATATACAGTATAGTAAAAAAGTCCCGGAACGGTTTTTAATATATTTTTTACCAATATAGATAAAGTAATGAGACTTGGTTAATATCAATAATAGCCATAAATGTATAGTTTTTTAAGGTATTAAAAAACTTTTTTATCCCTTATGGGGGACGGCCCACGAGGAGTCAGACAAAATTCTTAAATAGCAGCATAGGTCGAGTTTTATATCAAATTAAAGGTCTTAGTTAGTAGAACACATTGCCGCAAACCGGACCTCAAAAGGTTTCACTCTAACTGAAATGGCGGCGTTTTAAAGTTATTCGTCATTTATCCAAATAAGTCCATTCTCTTACATTAAGATAACATTAATTTAATAATTAGAATTGAAAATTTTTAGTACTTACAGTTATAGAAAGTGTTCAAAATGTTGTCCAAGTTTCTCTTGGCAATAGCCCAATCTGTGGTAGAAGCCTTCAATAACTTTTTGAATCATCTCAGGAGGTATTTTGATGAGTTTCCTCTGTTATGCGGTAAATTATTCTTCTGTGTTGGCAGGCTTAGTTTAAAAAAAAACCCTTTGTTTTAAATAATCCCATAAAAAGAAATCAAGAGGATTTAGATCAGGTGATCTAGGTGGCCACTCTATTGCTCCCCTACGTCCTATCCAACGATTGCGAAAACTCTCTGTCAAGCAGCGCTCGTACTTGTAAAGCATAATGAGGTGGTGCACCATCCTGTTGAAACCATACTGTGTTATAACTTCGACCCAACACAGCACGTAAAGCCAGTATAATGGTTTCTCTCAACATCAATTCATATGTCACCCCATTCAAATTTCCATTGATTATGAAAGGTCCAACAATATGATTGCCAACAATCCCAGCCCACACGTTAACTTTTTCAGGTTTCTGGGTATGGCTTTCCCTCATCTAGTGAGGATTGTCGTCGCTTCCAATAAACGACAGTTATGCCTACTTACATCGCCATGAAGTGTAAAGGTAGCTTCGTCTGAAAATACAACTTTTGCTAAGAAATTTCGATCTTGTACATATCTATTCATCATTGTCTCACAAAATTCCACTCTTCTGTTCCAAAATCGTCTTCCAAAAGCTCCTGGACCAATCTGACCTTATACGGATAATAGTGGTTTTGTTTTAAAACGTTTAACACTGAAACATGGCTTATTCCGTGATTAGTTTGCTGCGGTTCTTGTTGATGTGTGTGGCTCTTCGATGTGAAACTTTGTAATACTTCTATGGATGTATTTTCGTCAGTAGCAGATAAAAGTCTACCACTTCTTGGACGGTCTTTAACATTGCCGGTATCTAGAAATCGTTGGACTGTTCTACAGACGGTAGACTTTGATATTGGTGGCCGGTCCGGAAATGTGTCATTAAATAAATGCACAACTTCGTCATATGATCGTACACGGTCACCATACCCCCTCATCATAAGCAGGTTTATTCTCTCAGTCTCAGTCAGAGACATCCCTATCACAAGATTCACAACTAGTCACTGTTAACAATTAAATTAAACCCAATCTACACTTTACAAATCTTAACTTAAGATCGACTTTGTAACAGCTCATGAGGAAAATTAAGTTTCCCTGTCTAAAAAACGCATTCTACCCTCAGAATGATAAGATACACAGTTAATGACCCTGCAGTTGCACTTTCAACAGGAAATGTCAAAAACAACTTTCACTGAATAGAAAGGATGTAAATACTAATGAGTTTTCAAGACCAATACAGCAATCCCGGAAATCCCATTGTTGCAATGAATGTTGCCAACACAGAAGAACTACCGGTAATGTCATCGCATCACAGATAAATGACGAATAACTTTAAAACGCCGCCATTTCAGTTAGAGTGAACCTTTTGAGGTCCGGTTTGCGGCAATGTGGTTTTACTAAGACCTTTAATTTGATATAAATCTCGACCTATGCTGCTATTTAAGAATTTTGTCTGACTCCTCGTGGGCCGTCCCCCATAAGGGATAAAAAAGTTTTAATACCTTAAAAAAACTATACATTTATGGCTAAATATTGATATACCAAGTCTCATTACTTTATCTGTATTGGTAAAAAATATATTAAACCGTTCCGGGACTCTGTTTACCATACTGTATATACAGGGGTGTCTATAAAAGAACTCCGGGGTTTAAAAAATTAATATTTTTAAAACTATAAAAGATAGCAACATTCGATCAATTCCTTTGAAAACAAGCAGCTCAAAGAGTTTTACTCATACCAATTGGGAATGTTTCTCTCAATAGTTGGCAGCACTGCGGAGCGTTGACCTTGAAATGACGTAGCGGCTGCGGCAGGCAGTCAGTGTCGTCTGGGGACTGCCGCGCTATGGCGACCCCTCAACAAAAGGCTCAGTGTGTTATTTGGCTCATAGAAAACTAACTCTGTTTGTTACTGTACAAAAGAAACTTTCGACGTAGCTATGGAGTTGACCCACCTACAGACAAAACAATTCGTCAGTGGTTAAGTGCGTTCAAGGAAACAGGAAGTGTTTTGAAGCAAAAGTCGCCGGGTAGGCCGCGTGTGTCTCAAGATAAATGTAGATAGAATCCTAGCTTCATGCACTCGAAGCCCTAAGAAAATCGGTAACAAGGGGGACGCAGTCTGGAATTGGGGGTTACCAAGATCAACAGTCCCATAAGGTAATTCATAAAGGACTTCGTTTTAACTGCCTATAAGATTCAACTTTTTTACACCATATCAAACCGGCCAGACAAGGTTAAGAGATTCGACTTTTCTGTTTCCATGCTGGCTAAAATTGATGAATGATAATGATTTTTTTTAAAGTGTGGTTTTTTAGTGATGAAGCTAACTTTTTATGTGAACGGAACTGTAAACAGGCACAATTGCAGAATTTGGGGTTCACAGCCGCCCCCCATGAGTTTATTGAGTACGAACGTGACAACGCCCAAAGTGAATGTTTGGTGTGCTCTTATGCATGACAGAGTCATAGGTTCCCTTCATTTTTGCCGAAAGGAATATCAATGGTGATGTCTATTGTGACATGTTAGAGGAGTATGTTTATCCTCAGTTGGATGACATTGAGGCGGAGAAAGGTTTAGTTTACTTCCAACAAGATGGGGGCGCCGCCACACTTCAGTTTGCGTGTGTGCGTGAGTCACTGGAACGCTCGTTTCGTAACAGGTGGATTGGAAGGGAAGGACCTATTCCATGGCCACCAAGGAGCACTGATATGACTCCGTTGGACTTTTTCTTCTGGGGCATATCAAGAATCTTGTTTATGCGGAGAAATTTCGAAATGTTCGCGATCTCAGGGAACGAATAGTGAATTGCGTGGCGTTCCGTTCCCCCAGACATGCTCGCCAGGACGTGGGAAGAGGTAGAATACCGTTTTCGATGTGTGCCACTAACGGAGCTCTCACATTGAACTTTACTAAGTTGTTAAAAAAATCTTGAAAATGTAAGCTTTCTACTCATGTATAAAACATGTATGTACGTTTTTTTACTTTATTAAAATATTTTGTGCTTAAAACCCGGAGTTCTTTTATAGACACCCCGTATATATATATATATATATATATATATATATATATATTATATATATATATATCATATCATATATATATATATATATATATATATAATATATATATATATATATATATATATATATATATATATATATATATATATTCTGTGTATATATGTATACAGATGAGAAAGTTTAAATATATTTATAATTCTTTATTGTTTTTTTAGGGCTGTCAGACGATCCTGCACTGTGCTGTGTCTGAAAGTCTGAAGGGCACGTCAGGACAGTTTTACAGGGATTGTAAACCGTACAAGTCCACGCATGCCACAAAGCCTGAGGTTGGGCTCAAGCTCTGGGAAGTCAGTGAACAGTTGGTTTCAAATAAATTGAAGGAATCTTAAATGCATTTTAAATCTTAAACATAGGATTAGTTTTTACGTTTAGATTACTTAAAGCAGGTAGAGAACGTCCAGAGCAATAGCTTTGGTGTTGAATTGAGTGAATTGATTTTAAATGTATGGTCAAATGATTTATTACAAATGCACAGTTTGAAATAGGAAATGTGAAATATGCTATAATTCCCACCACCTGTGAAATGTCACAGATCGTTAGTTAGTTTTTTATGTTTAACGATAGTAAACTGACCATGTAACTAGAACTCGTACTGTCAGACATATTTCCTGTACAGTACACAAGTCCCCAATATACATCACATGGACAGTATAAAATGAAAGTGTACACATTTTAATATCAATCATTTAATGTACAGTAGGTATGTACTTATGTGCAATGTCTTTCCATTTTCAAATGATTTGTATAAGTTTAAAGGATTTTATTGTTTATTTTAACTAGCTCTCACTGTCACAACAATCAGTTTCCTAATTATTTGAAGATTCCCTTTCGTGTGTTGTATTTATGTATTGTACAATACATAGTGAGTCTCCCGCTTTTTTACACAGTGAGTCATCCTGTACATTTTCTGTACAGAATCATCCTTTTTTTCCGATAATTCTATAGACCTGATTCAATTACAGGGCTGAATTTTACCAATGTAAATATTTTATAGAGAACATAAACTTCAAGCAGACCTGATTTTCCTTCCTGTGTGTTGTAGTTTTAAATAAGTCATATCAAAGCAATAACGAAGGTTACAGGACTTTTTAAAAATTTGCCATCATTAGAGATAAACAAAATCAGTAACAAGAAATGTGGGTTAGCTATCCACCTGAGGAAGAGATCAGATCGCAGATATTGAAATGTAGTGTTACTGATTTATTGTTTCACTGAAGAACGACAAATGTACAACAAAATCTTATTACTTTCAAATCCTTTCGTTGTTAAAAAGGAATTTAAACAATAAAAAAGCCAATAATGGTTTGAACAATTAATATGTCCAATCATCTTTTTGGTAGAATATAATGCATTAACCAGGAGAAGAGCTAAACTCATAGTAAAACATCTATAAGAGCTATCCAGTGTTGATCCCATGCAAGTATCGAGGTCTCTAGAACTGGTAAACTGGGATTTTTCCTAGTATAGGTAAGTGTCCAATAAACCTGTCAGGTCACACTGCTTTATTTTACATGGAAATAAATAACTTGAAGTAAGGACTCATGGATATGTAAAAAATTTTACAAAAATGTTTGATCTCATTCTCTCTAGATGCAATGTAATAAGATTAAATTACATTATTATATCATTGGATGTTATTATATTAAAATCATTCCGATCACAGTAAATATTGTATTATTATTCCTAACTTCTATTGTTAATGTTATTGTAATAACATAGGTTATTGCCAGACATACCCAGAAGCTGTAAATCCATTCCCAATGTTTTGGGAAATGATTTAAAATATTGGGAAAAGATAAAACAGCATAACTAAATTAAATTAAAATCAAGTAAGTGTATAAAAAGATGTTCCCACTTTGAATTTACTTATCTCTTAACGAATCATCCATTACAAGAGATATTTAATAAATAGCAGCGGCTCTCTTGACCATCAGTAGAAGTCAAGGTTAGTGTTGTAGATTGGTTTGGCGTATCTTCATCAATGTGTAGATGAATTGGTACCGAGGTCCTCGCTCTCACATCTGTGAAAGAGATATTTAGCAAATAAATACAAGAGAATCTCTTGGCCATCAGTAGAAGTAAAGTTTAGTGTTGTAGTTTGGTTTGGCGTGTCTTCATCAATGTGTAGATGAATTGGTACCGAGGTCCTTGCTCTCACATCTGTGAAAGAGATATTTAGCAAATACAAGAGAATCTCTTGGTCATCAGTAGAAGTCAAGGTTAGTGTTGTAGTTTGGTTTGGCGTGTCTTCATCAATGTGTAGATGAATTGGTACCGAGGTCCTTGCTCACATCTGTGAAAGAGATATATAACATATAGCAGCTAATCTCTTAGACATCAGAAGTCAAGGTTAGTGTTGTACTTTGGTGGAACTGTGGAGCAACTGAGTTATCTACACAAAATGTAGCTATGGTGGGAAGAATTTATTAAAATTAAATGTTGATTATATCTCCAGTTCAACTTTCTCTTAGTGCAGCATCTGGAATCTGACGCTGTCACAGACTTGACAACTGGAATTTGGAGTCATGTTTGCCTGAAGAGATAAAAAATAGGCAAAGAAAAAATTAACTCTACATCTTTTTGACATCAGAGACACGTAAACTACAAAATATAGTGTAATCTATGTGATGAGGTTAGGGATGTTGCGATACTATCGATATCAATATATATCGATATTATCGTTTCGATATTTCCTATATTGATATCGATATAAGTTATCCGATATTATCGTGATATCAGAAGAAATATACAAATATCGGGGTTTTGATATCATATTGAATGAAAAGTTGTAATTATTTATTATTTTGGCTTTATTAGTTTTACAAAAGCAAAACTCAAACAACTTGCTTTGTTCAGTTGTTAAGTGCAACGCCAGCAAAGAAATTAACTTTGCAGATTAAGTCAAATGTAACCAGGCGATGTTTGGTTCAGTTAAGCATAATATAATATAGTTGCTTTTTAATAATGTAATTGTTATTCTTTAAACTCAATTTAGATTCTTATAGATTGATATTGAAATGTAAAATTGTAATTTTTATTCTTACTTTGATAATTGTTTTTTAATTATTGTGCTTCAAAAGGTTCTTAGTTAAAAAATGTTAAATAGAATAATTTAAGGAATTTCTTTTTTATCTTTAAATAATAGTTTATTTTTAATTTATTAAGTTGTACTTGTATTAAAAACATTATTTTGGAAATGAACTAGTAAGTTGTATCTTTAATTATACTACTTACACACACTCATACAATCAAAGGTTGTATACACCAATTTAATCATTCCCCTTCCCTTATTAATCGATATCGGTCGATATTAAGGATATCGATATTCGGATTCGATAATATCGGTATATCGATATCTAAGCTTGATATTGATATCGATAACAAATATCGGAACTAGCTTCATATTGCAACAACCCTAGATGAGGTATTCTAACTGTCTACATTTTTAAGCTCACCATTTGAGAGTGAGTTAAAATTGGCCATACTGCATTATATATATATATATATCTCAAAATTGGAAATTTATGTACATTCAGTGTTTTTAAGTTTTCTGTTGCATTATGAAATTTTCACTGCTAAACGTCTTTTCAAAATTTGTTATTATTCACACAAAAAATTACTCTACATACTCACTTGGTATTTGAAGTACAGGATTACAGAACACATTGGGTGAGCTACAGGTGACTTTGTATGTTTTACTCTTCTTGAATATCTGTTCAACTTCTTCAGTCAGCTTTTCCTTTTTCTCCTCTAACATCCATTGCAACAACCGAAACCCAATGTTTGATTCTGAGAAAAATCATATTTGGAATTAATGATATTCTCTAACTATTAAATCTACACTGGAATGATATAATATATAATGGCTACCTGTCGAAATACTTTTGCTACTAGACAATTATTAGAAAAAATTGTGTTTTTACCATTTTCCAATCAAACTGTTATTGTTGTTTTTCAAACACTGTTTTTCCTACAGTTCAATATCTATAACTAATTAATTATAAGACTGTATGTTTTCTGATAATTCTATATTCATAACATAGTTAAGGCGGGAAAGGTTGATTCAATCAATCAATCAATCAATCAATCAAAATGCTTTATTTACAATTTCATCAAGAAAATGTAATGGCGTCAAAATACAGAATTGTCTTCATGCTTCTTGCTTTACAAAATTAGTAGGTTTGTGTCATGGTGAAGAATTCCTCCAATGTGCATAGCGGTCGTTCCACCAGCCAGTCCTGTAGTTGTCTCTTCAGTTGTTGGGTGTTCAGGTTCTTCAGTGATTCTGGTAGTGCATTATACAGTTTACGTCCGTTGTACGACGGCTTCTTGCTGTACTGTGTAGTGTGGTGTAGTGGAAGTATGTAGTCTTTTGCTCGTCTCGTGTTGTAGTGGTGGATATTTCTCCCCTCGTCTGTAGTCCTGCTGGTGTGTTGGGGTAACAACAGAGTGTGGATATAGAGACTTATCACTGTTAGAATTCCTAGTGCTTTGAAAGATTCTCTACAACTCTCTGTTGGTTTTAGATCAGCAAGTGTTCTTATTGCTTTCTTTTGTAGGACTAGGATTCTATTTAGGTTTTGTTTGGTTGTGCCACCCCACACTATCAAACCATACCTAATGTGGGATTCAATCAAGGCGTAGTAGGCTGCTTTCGCTATATCGAGTCCTCCAATTCCACTTCATTCTTCTCACAACAAAAAACTCCTGATGCCAGCTTCTTGCTCAAATTATTGACATGAGTAGTCCAGGAAAGATCAGAGTCTATGGTAACTCCCAGTAATTTGGCTTCTTTTTCTACCAAGAGATCAGGAATTTTTGGTATCTCGTCCAGTCCGCCTACTAAAGTTTTATGCAGTTGTCTTTTTTTGGATTTATTAACCAGGTCGTTTTGGAGACAGTAGTGAAGTGTTTCTTGCGTTGATGATATTATGTCAGAGTGGAGCTCTTCAGCAGTATTTGTGGTTAGAAGGAGAGTAGTGTCATCGGCATACATTACAGAGTTATAATTTATGGAATTTGGAAAATCATTGGTAAAAAGGACAAACAGAAAAGGGCCCAAAACTGAGCCTTGTGGTACTCCTCTATTTGAGGGTTGAAAGGTGGATTTGAAGGATGTCTTCTTACCATTTGTTGATGTTTGTAATTCTACAAGCTGTTGGCGTCCTTCTAGGTAACTCGCTATCCAGTTCCCCGACCCTCCCCTGACACCTAGAGTTGCCAGTTTAGTTAGAATGAGGTCGTGTCCCAAGCAGTCGAAAGCTTTGCTATAGGGTTCAACCAGCAAAAACCAAAAGCTGCTACAAGTTCGCTGTCCTCCAGCTGATCTGTGACAAATTCAACTAGGCTGACTAATGCACTTAGTGTTGATCTTCCTTTTAAGAAGCCGTGCTGATGTTTTGTTAGCAGCTCTTGGTTTTGCAGATGTTCAGTCATCCTTTTTGATTGCAATTTTTTCTATTATTTTTGAAAATGTGGATATCAATGAGATTGGCCGATAGTTCTCTAATTTTGTAGTTGTTCCAGTCTTTGTGTTTTGGGTAAATCTTCGATAATTTTAGTAATGATGGGAAGTGTGTCCTTGTTCAAATGATTTATTTATCACAGCAGCAAGGGGGGCAGCGAGGTTGTTCAGCACAATGCTTGACAGCCCTGGATGGTACCTCATCCAAACCACATGATAATTTTGATTTGAGAGAGCTAATTATTTCTAAAACTTCTTTTTCATTAGTTGGAGCAAAGTTGAACACTTCGATGTATTGCCTAATGGGAGGGTTTTGAATTGACTGCGGGACATAATGCAGATCATTTCTGTTTTTTATCAGTGTATTTTCTGCTACTTCTGCAAAAAATTTATTTAGGTTTTCAGCAATCAACGAGGGATTGTTTTCAAATGTACCATTTATTTCCATTTGAAGAGGTGTTACACTTGGATTTTTAGCCTGCTTCTCTGAGTTTATTATGGTCCACAGTGCTTTTGATTTATTGTCGGATTTATTATGTATTCTGTTGCTGCAGTACGTTTAAGGTTTCTAAGCTTGAGGTCGTAGTCTTTTTTCTTAGTGATCATTTCAGCCTTATCTGCAGCATTGCCAGTTACTTCAATATTTCCGAAAGGCCCTGAGAAAAATTTCTTTCAATCTCCCTGGCTTCTTCATCGTACTTGCCATTTTGCTTAGATCTTTTTTTTGGTTCTTGATTTCTTATTTGGGCAGTTAAGTCCAGATTCAGCCCTTACATTCCTGTAAAAGGCATTGTACATTTCTTCAGCATCAGGCTCATTATACACACAGCTCCAGTCTACTTTCATAAGCTCCGTTTTAAGATTTTGAAGATTTTGTTTACTGAAATTTCTTCTGTGTTCACTCACTGATGTTTGTGGGATTTTACTTTCTAGGTGTAAAAGACATTGTTGGCCTGTGTGATCTGATAAGCCTGTTTGAAAAATATTGAATTTGACAGTTGAATTGGGCATGTTAGTGCATATGCAGTCTATAGATGATTTTGCAAGTGTTAGTTATGCGTGTTTCTGGGAGAGGGAGGCGTATTATTCCATGACTTAGCAGCTCTTCTTCAAAATGTTGGTTTTCTGGATTGTCAGTTAGTCTGTCCAAAATTAACGTCACCCATTAAAAGTATTGGGATTTGTCTCTGCTCGAATATTTTCCAGGATACTAGCTATCATCTCGATTGCTTGTTTACTTTGTCCTCCTGGAGGTCTATAAACTCCCAATATATGTAGTGATTGTTTGTTAATTTTGATCTTTATCAAGGCTGCTTCATACACTAATTCTATGCAGTAGTTGGCAATATCCGCTGCTTCTCCCTCAATGCCTGATGTTTCCTCCAGATATATCGCAACTCCTCCAAGTTTATGATTGCCTCTGCTGAAAGCTGTAATTAGTTTATATCCATGAATTGATATTGAGCGTAGATTATCTTGATTTAGCCCATGTTCAGTTTAATATCAGTACTGTTGGGCGCAACTGGTTCAGAAAGTGATTTAGCCTCTCAACTTTTTTTAGACAGTCCCCTTATATTCTGGTGGAAAATTGAGATTTCTGAGGCTGAGTCCTTTTTTTCAGAGTGGAGTTGATGAAAATCCTGTGGGTTTTGTATGTTTTTGTGTCTTTCCCTGTTTTGGTTGGCAGTTTTCTAAAAAAGCGTTTTCATTTTTTGAGGCGACTTCCATATTGATGTATATTTGTGGGGGTTGACTTTGGTTAGAAAAGTTTTTACTGATGGGTTTATTTTGGCGTTGCTGGGTTTGAAAATGGTCATTTTCTGAGCATCCCTTGAGGGCTTCAAGTTCTCTAGTTACAAAACTCCTCAAGGGTTTCTCCACTTGGGAGGATTTTAGCACTCAGTGGTGGTTTTTTCTCTCTTCTGATCCCTTCAATTAATCCTTCATTTACAGTAGTCCTTCTCAAAGCCTGTTTCTACATTGGCAGGTTTCTTCATGCCGAGCTTTGTTTTTGGCTACTTGGAGAGATACACTGAAATGGTTCCTCTCCTTCCCAGTTTGTTTTTTGCTCTTACTTATGTTATGGTTTTTAGAACAAGGAAGACTCTTTGCAGTGGGTGTACTTTGTGTGAGTGCTGGTGGTGTTGCAGGGTTTGTTTTGTTCACCTTGCTTAAGCAGTTTTTTTTCTTGCAAAGTTACCACAGAGCATTCTAGTTGGTCTTGTCGAATCTTCAGTTGAGTCAGCTCAATTAATAGAGAGGCAGAGTAGTTGGGAACATAAAAATTCTGAGTAATCTGTTTGTGTTTCTGAAGCGCTAGTGAGTTTAGGTGTCTGAGGTAGGCCCGTTTTGTCATCTTGGTTTAATTTCGGTTTGTTTATTATTACATGTAATTGCTTCACTGGTTGTTGGACTTGACGGTGCTGTTGTGTAGGGCTGTGGCTGGTTGTATGGTTTTGCGTTTCTACATTTTTGAATTTCTTTTGAGTCTTTGTTGGTTTTTTGTCCAGCAAATCTCTTTGTCCAGATTTTTCTCTTTTGAGATTAAGGATTATTTGTTCTAGTTCTAATATTTTATTTGCTTGTTCATCAAAAATGAGAGTCTGTCTTGTGTCATGATCCTCGTAAAAGTTCTGTAGTTCTTGTCTATTTTGTTTTTCCTTTGCGATCTGGGCTAATAGCTTCTTGTAGTTTTCTTCCCGATTCTTCAATTTTTTGTAGGTATTTTTCCTCGGCTTCAGTTTCGATCTTCCAGTGTTGCCTCCAGTTCAGCAAGTTTAGCCTCCAGCGCTGAGTTTCGGGTGCTTAGGTCCTCAGCATCCTTTTTCAGCTCCAAGTTTTCAGCCAAAAGAAGACTGCCCACCTCTGCTGCCAATGCCAGAGATGTCTCAAGATCATCTTCCTCTTGTCCCCTCTTGATCTTTTACCTTTGTTTTTACAGCACTCAAGCTCAGCTCCAGATCAGATATAACTGTGTTTCTATTTTCCTTGACCTTGTGGTATCCTGATGGGCTTGGGTGTCTTAGATGTGGGACGTTGTTCTGCTTCTCCTATTGCCACAAAGGTTAATTCTGACATAGAGCCGTTTTTGGGCAGTCATTGAGGTCTTACAATTTTCACATGTCCATGTTTTTATTTCATCTTGGGTCAATTTTTTTAGGTGCTTGTCAGATATATTCACACAGCCACCATGGTACCACTGGCTACAGGACCCAGTACATATTATAACCGGAGTATCTTACCCCGATACTGCAAACACCACAGGGGTATTTGGACGTTTCCGAATTCGTTTTTTGGCATGTTTAAAAGTTCTTTGTGACAGGGGAGGTTCAGAAAACAGTAAATGATAAAAGTTGATCAGTTTGATTTTAATTCTGTTTGGCTGGTTCAGAATCTGTCAGTTTTATAAAAATGGTTTCATTGAGGAAGAAATTATCAGTATTAATAAAAATAATAGAATTATTAATAAAATATTATTAATAAAATTGATCAGTTTGTTTTAATTCTGTTTGGCTGGTTCAGAATCTGTCAGTTTACAAAAATGGTTCCTTGAAGAAGAAATTATCAGTATTAATAAAAATAATAAAAATTATTAATACAAATTGATCAGTTTGTTTTAATTCTGTTTGGCTGGTTCAGAATTTGTCAGTGTATTAAAATGACAGCAAATTTGTGAGAGAAAGGGGTTTCCCTCTTCAAAACTTCTTGTGTTGTCAACAGTTTGCAGTTCAATAGTGTAGATGCAGCCGTTGAGGTAGAATGTGTCATATGCTAGATGTTGTGCAGTGATGACCTTGCCAGTGTAATGTAACCACGGTTGAGGTAGGTTCTGTAGGAATGTCTGCCACTGCTGTGTCAGCACAGGGTGTTGCGTTGCCACTGTAGCTTGGTAAAAGAGTACTGAATTCAAATAATTAAGTTTGTCACTGTAGATGTCTTGATATTAAGACATATTTGTGCTTAATTCCAAACAAAACATTGTTCAAGTTCTAAAAGCTTGCTGTCAATGATGCTTAAATATGTGGCTTTAATCAAAGTGGCTTTGATGTGTCAGTTTGTGACAGCATATATTGTTTTCTCTTCTTTTGAGTTACGTCTTTAAGTGATTTTCATGACTAAAAATACACTTACAGTTTAGTGGTGGTTTAATGATGTGCAGATCAGTAAGTATTTTGTTGTTTTTACTCACTAAAACTTCACAATTAATGGGAGCACTTTCACAGTTGATGATGAGTGTCGGCCATCTTGGTGGTTTTTTCTTGATTCAATCAATTGATTCAATCTGAGTTTGGCTCCAGATCACCTTCCTCTTAGTGTAGCATTTGGAATCTGATGGTATCACAGACTACACCTGGAACCTAAAGTCATATTCATCTGAAGAGATCAATAAATTTAGCGACAAAGAAGCTCAAAATGAACTCTTTACACCTTGACCTTTACCACATTGTGACATCAGCGACACCTAGACTACAAAATATAGTGCAGTATTATGAAGAGGTATTCTCAATGCCTCATGTCGAAGGTATCATTGTCCAGCACTAAGAGAAAGATGAATTGGATCCAAACTCAACATTTACATTGAATTACCCTTGTAGTGTGGTCCAGATTAACAAATAAAACCTACCGAGGTACGTGGCCCAGAACTCTTTCTCTGATGATGGAATGGTGAGCTCAAACATGGTGCGTACTGCAGACCACTGGTCCAGATTAACAAATAAAACCTACCGATGTACGTGGCCCAGAACTCTTTCTCTGATGATGGAATGGTGAGCTCAAACATGGTGCGTACTGCAGACCACTGGTCCAGATTAACAAATAAAACCTACCGAGGTACGTGGCCCAGAACTCTTTCTCTGATGATGGAATGGTGAGCTCAAACAATGGTGCGTACTGCAGACCACTGGTCCAGATTAACAAATAAAACCTACCGAGGTACGTGGCCCAGAACTCTTTCTCTGATGATGGAATGGTGAGCTCAAAAATGGTGCGTACTGCAGACCACTGGTCCAGATTAACAAATAAAACCTACCGAGGTACGTGGCCCAGAACTCTTTCTCTGATGATGGAATGGTGAGCTCAAACATGGTGCGAACCGCTGACCACTGGTCCAGATTACGGCATGGGACATTAACAACAGCTGACCGGCTGCAGATAAACTGTTTCTCACCGACACAGTTGCAGCGGGTGAGACAACTTAGGGAGACTACCAGAGTCAGTGAGGGCTCGGGTGCGCTGGGTGTTATCTGCAACTGTACATTTAATACACATTATTCTCTTGGCTGCACTTTTTACTAAAAGAATTATTTGCTATCTTCTGGAAAGATCCTTAAGTGAAATTTCCTTTACCTGATTAATTGATTTATTTTGTAAGTTAACTAGTACTCTGGAAGCAAATGAATCTCATATTAAATTTTTTTTTATGAAATGTTCTGTTGGATTCTTGGAGTTTTGATGTTTACTAGTAATTTTTATTTGATTTCGCATAGTATTCAGGGTTTCAGACATTCGTTATTATTAAATTGTACATCCTCTCTTTAACCTCACCACTCTATTCTAATGACATGCGGCAATTCAACATTGCTCACATGTATATAGTTTCTAATAGGATTGAGTAAATTAACTACAGCACACTGTAGGTTGTGAGAGGATTGAGTCTAATTTGCATTGTTTTACTCCCATACTATGCACGTAGTTTTTCATTGAAATTAATCTTTCCACGCCAGCAGTTTTACAGGTGCTTATATCAATGACAACATGGGCTAGATATTCACCAAATCTTGTTTGACATGCATTTGGTCTTCCGATAACAATTTAAGTCTAGTTATATAAACACAAGTGTAACTGAAATGACCAAATACAAAATAATTTATTCTGAAAAACAGGGGTCTGTAGTTACTTGCAAGTAAGAGATCCCGGTTCAACTCCTGGTGGAGCAAGTACTTTTTATGAGCCAATCTTTATTCAAATTAAATATACCTTATTATGATGTAAATCTATCTAAAAGACTTAGTGAAAAGATGGAGGCTAAAATGTTTGCAGATAACAGTTTTGCCTTTATTTCAATAGTTAATTGAAGACGATTTTAAATAATTATGAAGTAAAGATATATTAGCGTCACTCCATTGTCAGAGAGCAGTAGATCTCCACAACATTTTGAGTTGGCTTATGGTTTTTGGAATATGAATTGTAGCAGACAAAGCTGCATTATACTTTATGTCTCAGATTATACCTTATATAAATCTCAAATAATAGGAAAGAAAATTTACTTTTTGCAATCTAAGAGTGATTTGTGATAACGTTTCTATTCAGCATCATCCAAAACTTCTGACAAATAGAAAATGGAGACTAGATTCATTGTTACCAATTTGAAACAAGCTATATAACATCCAAAGTAACTAATGCTCGAATACGTTAAGGCTTATACTGATGGATAAAACAACAATGCATGGATGAGGCTGTGTATACATATACTTTCTCTATATCCAATAACTGGAAGGCAGTCATCCGAAGTACATTATAAAGATTACATTTATTTAATCAAGCGTTACTGGTATAAATCCATTCAAACCAAAAAACTTTCTCAACTAAAACTTGTTATTACATTTTTATACATTATTAAAGCATTAAAATCATACATTGAACGTCATAGGTGTGCTACTAGAAACCAGACAGTGTTGTCATCTGTAGTTGTGATTCTGTGCATACTGAAAATATGTTTTGAAAAATAAATGCTATTTCGTGAACTTCCCTACACAAAACAGACAGTGCTGTATATACTATTTTGCTATTAGCTAGCTTGCTTTCCATTGGGGAGTGATTAAACTTCAAATATTTCAATAGACAAAATACATTTTTTTTAGTTTTTTTATATACTCTCCACGGAAAGAATAACTCAAGTTTAGCTTTTTCAATGTTTCCTCTGCCTTTCCTTTCGAATGGTTATAGTTATATATTCATAATAGTCTGTACATTCTTAAATACAACTCACAGAAAACATTACAGCATAAAGCCAGGTAGTGACTATTGTAAGATAAATTTTAAAAAAAAAGATGTAACAACCTGCACGATGAAATCACCGATCTCTGCGTTCTTGAAAATGATCCAGTAGTGTTGGACAGCCTGGGAGAAACAGCACACTTGTAGTCTCAGCTGTCCGCTCTTGTTGCGCTTGATAGGCTGAATCTCCAGCATCTCTGAGAGAATGAACAACCGCCGTGGCACTCTTCGTTTTCTCTCCTTGGCCCAACTGAGAGCATTCAAATTGCCTGTAACAACCACAAACATTCAAACCTGCAGTCTCAACAGCTTTGCGCTTGTAGCCTCAATCTCCAGCATCTCAATATTTCAACTTCTGGGCCTGTCTGAGTGACAATAATTTTGTGTATAAATTTAGGTGTTTGAATTGATGATGGCTTGAATCTGGAGCTGAGATGTACCGCATCCTGATCTTTCTTACTGTTGGCTGCCGCCAATCAGTCAGCTCTGGTAGATCGACTCGAATACTGGATAAACATGTGGGGGGATTGAGCCTTCTTGTAATTAGATAGATGGTGTGCAACAGGTATGTATTTTCACCGCCTTAGCATGCAGATAATTCGGGAAACAGCCTTAAGGACACCCTAATTTATTGTCTTCATTGTGTTTCATAGGCACATCTGCAATATCTAGATTATGTACTCTGCTGTATTTTGTACATCAAGCATCTCATATTTTAACATGTCGACCTACTCAAAGTGACTTTAACACTTCACGTTTTCCTCACAACACTGTTTTCAGTGCTTATCCAGCACTAGCTTGAAAAACTGAAATTTTATCAATCGTTCCTTAAAATACTAATAATGTATCATTCATTTTCTATTCCAAATTACCCATTTTATGTTCTAGTTTCTCATATCACTGATAGCTTTGACAGCTAGATCTTTGGAATCTATGTTACTAATGAATGAGGATGGTCCAGTTGCTCTACACATACCACAGTAAAAAGTGGTCATTTTTGAAAGTTGGATGAATGTGTCTAACCTAGAATATTGAACCTCACTTGTCACATTTGACACTGTCACGAGTTTTGCTGGTGTTGATCAGTGTGTTACATCTCACACAGTTATATGGCATTATAAATATAGACTTAAATAACGTTCAACACAGTACAATATAAAAACTAATTCAAGTTGTAAGTAAAATATTAGTGATAAAGGGCTGGTATTCAGGCAAATTCACACCAGAAGCAAGATAACAAGCTTATAAGGTTAGAACACTGATATGCTTTATCTACCTGGCTGTGGTTCTGACATGGTAGTCCAGATATCGTACAGAACTGTGGCTCCGCCTTGCTCCAGCGTGTGTGGTGTCTCCACAGAAATATGTGTGACAGCTGCTGTATTGAGAGGAGATATGATGTTGAAGATCGCAGATACAGGCAGCTTCACTGGGTGGCCTTCCAATCCGAAAACGTAGTTGCGACCAAACTTAGGTGGCATGCAGGCACCGCAAAGCAGCAGTATTGCTGGCAACACAAACAATTTATACAGCTGTTGCTACTATCACTTCCAATCCGAAAACATAGTTGCGACCAAACTTAGGTGGCATGCAGGCACCGCAGAGCAGCAGTATTGCTGGCAACACAAACAATTTATACAGCTGTTGCTACTATCACTTCCAATCCGAAAACGTAGTTGCGACCAAACTTAGGTGGCATGCAGGCACCGCAGAGCAGCAGTATTGCTGGCAACACAAACAATTTATACAGCTGTTGCTACTATCACTTCCAATCCGAAAACGTAGTTGCGACCAAACTTAGGTGGCATGCAGGCACCGCAGAGCAGCAGTATTGCTGGCAACACAAACAATTTATACAGCTGTTGCTACTATCACTTCCAATCCGAAAACGTAGTTGCGACCAAACTTAGGTGGCATGCAGGCACCGCAGAGCAGCAGTATTGCTGGCAACACAAACAATTTATACAGCTGTTGCTACTATCACTTCCAATCCGAAAACGTAGTTGCGACCAAACTTAGGTGGCATGCAGGCACCGCAGAGCAGCAGTATTGCTGGCAACACAAACAATTTATACAGCTGTTGCTACTATCACTTCCAATCCGAAAACGTAGTTGCGACCAAACTTAGGTGGCATGCAGGCACCGCAGAGCAGCAGTATTGCTGGCAACACAAACAATACATACAGCTGTTGCTACTATCACTTCCAATCCGAAAACGTAGTTGCGACCAAACTTAGGTGGCATGCAGGCACCGCAAAGCAGCAGTATTGCTGGCAACACAAACAATACATACAGCTGTTGCTACTATCACTTCCAATCCGAAAACGTAGTTGCGACCAAACTTAGGTGGCATGCAGGCACCGCAAAGCAGCAGTATTGCTGGCAACACAAACAATACATACAGCTGTTGCTACTATCACTTCCAATCCGAAAACGTAGTTGCGACCAAACTTAGGTGGCATGCAGGCACCGCAAAGCAGCAGTATTGCTGGCAACACAAACAATACATACAGCTGTTGCTACTATCACTTCCAATCCGAAAACGTAGTTGCGACCAAACTTAGGTGGCATGCAGGCACCGCAAAGCAGCAGTATTGCTGGCAACACAAACAATTTATACAGCTGTTGCTACTATCACTTCCAATCCGAAAACGTAGTTGCGACCAAACTTAGGTGGCATGCAGGCACCGCAGAGCAGCAGTATTGCTGGCAACACAAACAATTTATACAGCTGTTGCTACTATCACTTCCAATCCGAAAACGTAGTTGCGACCAAACTTAGGTGGCATGCAGGCACCGCAGAGCAGCAGTATTGCTGGCAACACAAACAATACATACAGCTGTTGCTACTATCACTTCCAATCCGAAAACGTAGTTGCGACCAAACTTAGGTGGCATGCAGGCACCGCAAAGCAGCAGTATTGCTGGCAACACAAACAATACATACAGCTGTTGCTACTATCACTTCCAATCCGAAAACGTAGTTGCGACCAAACTTAGGTGGCATGCAGGCACCGCAAAGCAGCAGTATTGCTGGCAACACAAACAATTTATACAGCTGTTGCTACTATCACTTCCAATCCGAAAACATAGTTGCAACCAAACTTAGGTGGCATGCAGGCACCGCAGAGCAGCAGTATTGCTGGCAACACAAAAAATACATACAGCTGTTGCTACTATCACTTCCAATCCGAAAACTTAGTTGCGACCAATCTTAGGTGGCATCTAGGCACTGTCAATAAATGTTAAGAAAACGCAACATAATGAATCATTACTAATACAATACATGGCACTTAATCTCATATTTGGAAAACTTGGTGTAAAACTTTCCTCAAAATATTACTACTACTCCCGTCAATGCTAAAATTGAGAAATTGAATTTTTTTAAATTTTTTAGTATTGCATAATTAGGTCTAATACCAACTAACATTTGGTGCATATCTACACTTGATATTGTGTAATCTAAAATTATAGGTTACCAGTTATGTAATTACCATTGGATAGCTATCCTAACTGGTACACCTGATCAAGTTAAGATTGACAATTTGATAAAATATAACTATGAGAGAAGCTAATATAAAGCCACCATCAGGTTTCTCTCAGAAAATAAGTAAAGAAAGTTGGATATTTGTACTAAACCTATGAGGTGGAACAATGGTGAAGGAAGTTCTTTATGAATAACATTTATAAAGTTATAAAAAAATGTAACAGTAATTCATCAGTTTCTTAAATATAGCTAAGCAGCATGTCAAAGTATTTCAGTACTAGTATAAATGGCAAACTCTACTAGTGTAAATGACAGGATAATGTGAAAATAACATGAAAAATTTACTAAATATTCCTTTGACAATAGTTTTCTTGTTTTATCAACTAAAACATATCATTATGAAACACTTACCATCAACTTTGACCATGCTGCGGGCCGTATACCTCACAACAATCTCTCCTCTCTGTTTGTTTTTGAGCACAAACGAATCTTTCATATCATCTATCTCGAAGCTGCTGTTATTTGGTAAAATTTCAATGTGGTATGTTACAGCCGACTCTTCTGAGTTCTCCAGAGTCACAACCTAACGACAAGTTGAGCCTCGTAACTAGTAACTCACAACATATTTCACAAAAGTATTTGTAAAGAACTGTACCACTACACTCAGGGGGGTTCAATTTTGGATTGTGTATACCTTCCAGTTAAACTTACACTGTGCAGGCAACCTTATGGAAGTTCAAGGATAACACATCCCTACTGCAAATGTTGAGATATTGGAGTATAAGGGTATATCGATAGGTATAGTCTACTGTGGGAGGTGACTGTTGGACTTTGTGGGGCCTCCTATGTGTTAAAGTAATTGACTAGCCTGAACATAAGGATGTGCCACCCCTGCTCTCTTTGAATGGAGAGTTTGGTACAGAGCTGGCTTCCCCTTGCAAGAAGATTTGACTCAGATTAATACCAAACATCCTTCCTCATGCTACTTGACAGGAGGCGGTCCCTACCCCCAACCTTACCCTTACTGAATATCCTGTCACTCCAGAAGCAAACACAAAGGTCTTTTAGGGCTAAGTGAAATCTTGACCTAAGAAAACAAAACAAAAAATACTATTCCACTACATAAAGTATAAAGGTAATCGTATAGAATTTTACTGCAACACATCCTGTTAAAGAAAAGGACTCATGAAACCTGTAACTAGAATAACAGGTTAGTTGGTAAGGCAGACCTATTGTGACCTGTATTCTGTAGTTCAGTTTTAATGATTAGCGTTTTGTTTTTTATTAAGTGTATGTTTTAGAGTTAGTGAAGTTGACACACAACATGGTAGTTAAGATTCCTGTCTGAGGTGTGTCACAATGCTCTGGTATGTTTAAAAAAAATTTAATCTAGTTTGTAATTATATGTTGATTAGTTATTTACTTGAAGATGTGATCAGATTACAGATCTCGAAACGTTGTGTTACTAATTTTTTGTATCACTGAACGATGGCAAGGGTAAATTAATTTATGGGTTGATTGATTTATAAATCACTAAACTAACTCAATAAAGTACAATTTCCTCACTTGCTGATAGAAAACATACTTATAATAATCAAATTTGTTCAATTTATTTGAAATATATAACCACTCTTTGGTCATGATTACCAGATTAAATTTATTTTAACTTTGATGAAATTTTTCAATTTACTTTGCTATAAGAATTCTTTAATGACAATTTTCTTTTTTATACAAATCAATTACTACACATCTTAATTATTATTATTATTATTATTATAACCAAGTGTATTCGATATACTTCTTCTCTACCAGCAAGTGACATGTTAAATCAGTTTAATATGTATATCCAGGGAACTACACTGGACGAATTTCTTATCTGAAAACCCCCTTACTTCTCTTGCTCATATTATGCAAGAAATTTCCCTCCTGACATGGAAGTTTAGCTGTGGCCAGCAGTTAAAGCCACTTGATACGTCAGATAAGCCTGTGAGGAGGTGGTTTCAGTATGCCATAGGCTTGATGGAATAATATTAGACATGAATGACGTAGGACACAGTGAACTAACAGAGTTACCTGAGTCTCACTGGTGTTGAGAGTGGCCATGAATGAGATGGTGGTCTCCAGCTTGTACGAAGGCAGATTGCGGTAGAGGTGTGCCATAGGCTTGGATAAATATTGTGAGTTGCTACATATTAGATATGAATGAAGTAGGACACAGTGAACTAACGGTGTTACCTGAGTCGCACTGGTGTTGAGAATGGCCATGAACAAGACGGTGGTCTCCAGCTTGTACGAAGGCAGATTGCGGTAGAGGTGTGCCATAGGCTTGGATAAATATTGTGAGTTGCTAGCATATTAGACATGAATGAAGTAGGACACAGTGAACTAACGGTGTTACCTGAGTCGCACTGGTGTTGAGAATGGCCATGAACAAGACGGTGGTCTCCAGCTTGTAGGAAGGCAGGTTGCGGTAGAGGTGTGCCATAGGCTTGGATAAATATTGTGAGATTGCTAGCATATTAGACATGAATGAAGTAGGACACAGTGAACTAACAGTGTTACCTGAGTCTCACTGGTGTTGAGGGTGGCCATGAACGAGACGGTGGTCTCCAGCTTGCAGGATGGCAGGTTGCGGTAGAGGTGTGCCATAGGCTTGGCTAAATATTGTGAGACTGCTAGCATATTAGACATGAATGAAGTAGGACACAGTGAACTAACAGTGTTACCTGAGTCTCACTGGTGTTGAGGGTGGCCATGAACGAGACGGTGGTCTCCAGCTTATAGGAAGGCAGGTTGCGGTAGAGGTGTGCCATAGGCTTGGCTAAATATTGTGAGATTGCTAGCATATTAGACATGAATGAAGTAGGACACAGTGAACTAACAGTGTTACCTGAGTCTCACTGGTGTTGAGAGTGGCCATGAACGAGACGGTGGTCTCCAGCTTGTAGGAGGACAGGTTGCGGTAGAGGTGTGCGACTAACATCAGCATGTTAACAACGTTGGGTCGCATCAGATCACGTGGAGTCACAGAGTATCCAAGTCTGATCTTGTCCCACGCACTTGTCAGGCACACTGTGTTGTGGTAGGCCTGAACAGTGCTAATCTTGCAAACACTAATTTTGATATGTCACTAATTAATATAGATGAATAACATAATCACTTTCAAAGAGTGGTGTAAAGTACACCACCGCATTTCAGGTAGGCGCTGCATGTCAAAGGGCACAACCCGGGGAGATGAAAAATAAGAAAATACAACGAATATTACTATTTTTATTATAATGATATATAAAACTTTCATATAACTCACGAGTAAATGCAAGACCTTACTTGTTAAATAAGCAATAACAGCAATAAATTAGCACGTGTACTGCAGACCGCAATGTGTGTGCTGAATTGTTTAATGTTGTGACGACCAATATATTCATTATTCCCTTCTTAGTTCCTTCTGAAAACTTATCAGTCATGACATTAAGTGTTTATTGGTCATAACGAATCTAGACATTACTCGTTATGTTTACTGAACATCTCAAAAATGGTAATTGAATTAATATGACTGTGACGGCTTTTAAAGATAAGCTTTGACTGTGCTACTTCTTAACAGATGATATACAATAATTGTTAATTAGAATTTTTTTATTGAAATAAAAAGCAATGTCTGAAAAGCCTAGAGGTGCTCAGTACAGAAAGCAAAGGAAGGAGCAGGATGAAAAAGAAACATAAGAAAATCAATTTGTTTTTAAAATTGTATGTATCTATAAGTAAAAACAATGAAAATGTAGGGGGAGAAAATAAACTTTCGGTTTTGTTAGTTGATATAGTGAAATAAGTTTCAACCTATTTACCATCAAGACTGAAAATGAAAAATCATCACCGACCCAACCTGAACTCACAAATAATGAACCAGACGTGAGTCTAGACATTAAGATAAATAAAAAAGTATCATAGTTGTATTGTAGACATTGTTCAAAACAATTATTTTGGTATTTATACATCATGAGAGCAAAATGTACCCCAACGAGGCAGTAGAGTATGTATAGAAGGATACGGGTAGGTTGGAAGACGTGGGGGGGGGTTACTAGAGCAGAAAGGAAGGGCACATTTCAATACGCTGCGGGGGCGCCACTCTGTCCAGCTACGCCACTGCTTTCACATATAACATAAGTGACAATTTGACATCTGTATTACCTGACTGACAGTGGTGGGCTGGGTAAACATGGCCTGGAAGTGAAGGGGTGATAGAAAGGGACAGTAAGCTGCTGTGACTGTGGCTAGAACCAGTCCATCTTCCAGATCTGAATCCAGGTTGGTGACAGTTCTGGGCCTGGAAGGCTGTTGCGAATTTTATGAATGGATTAGTAAATATATTATCAGTACTGCATGTTATAATAATAAGTACAGCAATGGGATTAAATTATTTTACCCAATTTCTTGCCTAAATATGTTTTATATTGGCAACAAATCTTTTCCTCACATTAGAGAAGTACAATTGTTACAGCAACTGCAAAGAAATTAATGAAACCACCTAACAGACCTTTTCCAATTCTCTTTGCAATACCATAATATTCCTCCATAATCATATTATTTTCATTAGCAATTTTTCACACTACAAGTCCTTATTGCATCATAAGGAGTATACTATTTTTGGAGATCGTGTGTAATAATCCCGTTGAGTTTTAATTTCACCCACCCCATGTTTAGATAAAAAAACTTTTAAATTAAAATTGGTAATAATTTTCTAGGTTACCCCTAAAGGGTAACCTAGGGGTAATATATGTAAATGTTGCCACAGGCAACAATCAAGCCCGAATTTTACTCTAACAAGTTTTATCTTAAAACTTGTTTAATTTATAATCAGTATTTAATTTCGGTGGACCATTGATCTGTAACATATAAGCATCTTTAAGTTGTCTGTTATTTCTAATTTTATGGTTAAAAAAAACTTTTGTTTCTTATGACCTGTTATTGTTTAGTAAATTAAAGGGAACGTTTTGTTTGAATAGTATATAAAAAATAATTAACTGTCTTTCATTGAAAACACTATTCTAATTTTAATGTTGCAATAGTTTTTGATAGTTTTCTCACTAAAAATTATCAGTTTTATTTTTTTAGCTTCTACGTACTTGCTTCTAAGAAACTGCTAAATAAAAAGCTAATTTGCTATGTGGGATATTAACAAAAATTTCTATACCGTGCCTCCCCTGTCAGATCTCAGATTAATGTCTATAATAGTTTGTCTAAGACTGTAACCAAAAAGAATATCTAATGTGGCATTAGAGTCTTATGATTAGTACGATGAAATTAAAATCACCAACAAACAAAATAGATTTATTTTTGTCGATTTATATTCACGTACCAATAAATTCACATTTGTATTAATTGTTGCAATAGTTATTAACCGATCCCTATAACGTGTTTCTGTCACATTTTGTGTACAAACATTTGTAAGAAACCCAAAAGTTAGATAGCCAAAATGTGCTTTCTAAATAATATTTAACTTAAGGTTTATATTTTGTACGTGTAAATTTGTTTGTTTCCAAGTGTCTGCCGTGTCTACGTGCATTGCACGCAATGGACATCAATCGCTCATCAGTGGTAAAAAAAACACACAATTACTAATTTCATGTAACGAAATTTGTGTAGTTGTACATATACACAGTAAATATATCCTCTGAAAAAATACCATGTCGATTTATATATCCCAACATCTTTTTATCAGGGATGGTATGGCTTGAAATTAATTAATAAACATTTTTTAAGTAATACAAATCCACAATCATATTTTAAAGTAAAAGATATGTAACCTGGAAGCCCATTTTAGGATGTACAAATTATATGTAAAAGTTGGAGGATGTGTGTTGTAGTTCGTAAGATATTGCTGTTTTCCCGAGTCTCTGTTATTTTCTTGATAGCATCATTTTCTCTAAATTCTTTTGTATTATCGGGCATTAATTGTAATAAGATATTAATTCATGAAACTAAATGTTTATTATTATGTTAGTTGTATAGCTTAAGTGAATACTCACAGTTATATGATTGAAAAAAGAACTGGTATCAAATTAAAAATTAAAATGTATTGTTTTTTGTTACCTTAAAAGGTTAGTTGTTATCAGCAAAGTAGCACAACTATCACATGATCTGGCCCATAACAAAGTATATGTATCTTGTTACCTTATCAGGCCAGACTATAGGTCGCTGAATGTTGTAGTGATGAGTCAGCCAGCTCATCAGCACATCCTCTCATCTCCGAGCCATGGTCTTGTATGGCCCTATAACTAGTACATGGTCTGACACATAACAAAGCGTATGTTGTTACCTTATCAGGCCAGACTATAAGTCGCTGAGTGTTGTAGTGATGAGTCAGCCAGCACATCCTCTCATCTCCGAGCCATGGTCTTGTATGGCCCTATAACTAGTACATGGTCTGACACATAACAAAGGGTATGTTGTTACCTTATCAGGCCAGACTATAAGTCGCTGAGTGTTGTAGTGATGAGTCAGCCAGCTCATCAGCACATCCTCTCATCTCCGAGCCATGGTCTTGTATGGCCCTATAACTAGTACATGGTCTGACACATAACAAAGCGTATGTTGTTACCTTATCAGGCCAGACTATAAGTCGCTGAGTGTTGTAGTGATGAGTCAGCCAGCTCATCAGCACATCCTCTCATCTCCGAGCCATGGTCTTGTATGGCCCTATAACTAGTACATGGTCTGACACATAACAAAGCGTATGTTGTTACCTTATCAGGCCAGACTATAAGTCGCTGAGTGTTGTAGTGATGAGTCAGCCAGCACATCCTCTCATCTCCGAGCCATGGTCTTGTATGGCCCTATAACTAGTACATGGTCTGACACATAACAAAGCGTATGTTGTTACCTTATCAGGCCAGACTATAGGTTGCTGAATGTTGTAGTGATGAGTCAGCCAGCACATCCTCTCATCTCCGAGCCATGGTCTTGTATGGCCCTATAACTAGTACATGGTCTGACACATAACAAAGGGTATGTTGTTACCTTATCAGGCCAGACTATAAGTCGCTGAGTGTTGTAGTGATGAGTCAGCCAGCTCATCAGCACATCCTCTCATCTCCGAGCCATGGTCTTGTATGGCCCTATAACTAGTACATGGTCTGACACATAACAAAGCGTATGTTGTTACCTTATCAGGCCAGACTATAAGTCGCTGAGTGTTGTAGTGATGAGTCAGCCAGCTCATCAGCACATCCTCTCATCTCCGAGCCATGGTCTTGTATGGCCCTATAACTAGTACATGGTCTGACACATAACAAAGCGTATGTTGTTACCTTATCAGGCCAGACTATAAGTCGCTGAGTGTTGTAGTGATGAGTCAGCCAGCTCATCAGCACATCCTCCGGTCTCCCATACTTGGTCTTGTGTGGCACCTCACTGACTGCCGCCTCTTGATCCAACATTCCCACCTTCCTGTCAACACATGTAGGTACTTGTATCTTGATTTCACAACCACAGCACTACTATACAACTCTTACAATTTCAGGTTAGGACACCATGGAGCTCTGGATAGTTCAAGATAAGAGGGATCTTAAGTTTTTTTCCATTGTCATATCATTATAGATCTCTGGAAATTCAAGGTTGGGACGTCATTTGTGTTCTCATGTCTTTTACTGTTATCATATCGCAATGAAACTCCTAACACTTCAAGATGGGAGGGACCTTGTAGTTTTCATCATTGCTATATCACCACAGATCTCTGGAAATTCCAGGTTGGGATCTCATTTGTGTTCTTATGGTTTTCATTGTTATCATATTACAATAAAGCTCTGAACACTTCAAGATGGGAGGGACCTAGTGGTTTTCATCATTGCCATATCATCATAGATCTCTGGAAATTTCAGGTTGGGGCTTCATTTGTATTCTCATAGTTTTCATTGTTATCATATCACAATAAAGCTCTGAAGAGAGGGATACATGTTGAACACTGGTGTGAAAAGTTGTTATGTTTGTAGTGCTTGTATAAGTTACAGTTTTCAAACGTTTTAATCAATTATCTGTCATAAATCTTACCTTTAATTAATCAGAGAAGTATATCTTACCTAATGAATAGATAGGCTTCAATTTATTCTTGCAGACGAAATTATAAATTAAGTTTTTTGATTACTCAACTGTGGACATATACAAAAAACCACATTGGTTTGAAACACATCTTTTAAACTCTGAATCCAAGTATTGAAGGCTCAAAAACTGCATTGTTATTCACTAAACATTTTTGTTCTGAAGAAAACTTCTCAATAGTAAATTTTAAAGTTATAAACGGGACTGACTCTGAATACTGATTGTTCATGCTCATTTTGATCACTTGATTGACTGGAGCAGTTTCCTGTTGAGGACTGTCAACCCCACCACTCCACCATCAAGCCATTGACAAATAATCTTATTGCTGTCTGCTGGCAGGTTACCAGCTGTTATCAACTACTGTCAACAAATTGTTTATTTCGTCTGCACTACACATTGCAAAATAGTCTTTCAATTCAATATAACTGAGAAATACATATATGAGAGATACAATAATGTAATCTGTGTACAATATAAATTTTGTATCTAAAGCACATAAAATATATACATCTAATAAACCACTTAACCATAATTATTGGTATTTTACTGGTACCAGGAAACTGAAAGAAGATTTTAGAATTAAAAAATGCTGAGTGATATTAAGTTTAATGCTTCATCAGAGGAAGTTGAACTCTTTGACTTCTTGGCTAAAAAACTGTATTCTCAATTTTAGCACTATAACAGTAGATCAGTAGTAGTGTTAATTTTATTTTTGAACTCACATAAAAATGTCTAAGGTCAAAACTGACAACCCAAACATCCTTGTGGTGCTTGCGGTGTTGGAGTAAAGTATTCTGCCATCAAATGCACTGGTCCATGTAATTTCTGGTACCATGGAGAGGCTGTGTTGATATCACAGACAAGCAAACTTGGGAAGTTGGGGTAAATATGAGATCAACACCTGGACCTGCAGAAATTGCTCTGACAACCCAAAATTACCTACATGTGACGGCAAAGGCAATACTAACCAGTCACTGGTCTTAACATTCTGTGGGAAATATTCACCAGACTAGTGGTATTGATACAAACGAGCTACTGAACTTATCCACTGGTAGCTCGCTTAACCTTGAAAAACTTCAATTCCAAATCCATTGAAAACTTCAATTCCAAATCCATTGATATTACCAAAATCCTCAGGGAGGTCCTGACTTGACCGTCAATGAAATAGAAAACAAGGATCCTTAACTCAAAATGTCTGGATGAACAGGATATGGAAACATCACTGACACTAGCAGCTGAAGTGGGAAATGCTTTGTTAGTAGAAAATACACAACTAAGGGAACAAATTCACAATCTGACCCTTCATAACGCAAATTTGACCCAACAAATCTCAGAAATTATAGACAAAAATGAACATAACAGCATGACCCACTATGCACATGCTGAAGAACTTGAAAAAGAAAATTATACTATTTGGCAAGAAACAATAGTCTTACTGACACAATAAGGGAGTTAGAATGTCAGTTGGAAAAGGAAGTGCAATTACGTAGAGACCTCACTACAGCCTTTGAGGAAGCCGATAAAGAAAAAGAAGAAACTATTTACCAAACTTGAAAAACACTATAAAAACTTTAAAACTTGAGAAAAAAACAGCTCAGACAAGGCAAAAGCATGTGGTGGTGTTGAACTTGCAAGATCCTGCAGGGAAATGGGAATCCAGACAAGCCCCAACTGACCATGATTTACCCACCTCTTTCCTTTTTGTCAGAGCTGACTACAATTAAAAACAAACAAAATCAAATGGAACTTGCCATTGAGGTGCTGAATAAGCAAAGGCATGTTAAATCACAAAATGTGTTTAAATCATCTGAAACTGTAGGTCACAAAAATGCCTACAATCAGGAAATTTCAAAAACAGCAGCCTCTACACTGAACGGCATGCACAAAAAAACAGCGATCTTGGATGAAGTGCTTGTGGATGATATTTTCCCTAAAGCCAAGCATAAGCTGAAATGAACAAAGTTATCACTATGACACCAAAAATATTAGTTTCTTACTGGTACTCAAACAAAAAACAAACCAGAGAATCAACAAGAATTACTTTGTATCCCAACTGATAGTAATACAACCAACAAAAAATTGCTGTTAAAAAACCATACAGCAAAGAAAATGTATAGTAATCCAAGGCCAAAATCTAAAAGAGAATAGTTCCTATAAAAACAACATTACAGTGCTTTCTCTTCTTGTAAAGAAACATTTCAGATCAACCAATAGCTTGGCAAGAATCGAAACCTGACAGCAAGAGGCCTAAGTCTAGTCCGTGCACTTCAACTCTTCACGTTCTAGATAAAGAAAATAAGAATTTTTTAGCCCTACGCCATCGGAAGGAGCACAAATACAAGCAGAGGACTTTCTGGAACTCAGCTCCTTCAAAACTGAAAAATACAAAAAAAAAACTGATTTAAAGAAGCTGACCATCCTTCACCAAAATGTTGACCGCCTATCTAATAAAATTGACAAGGTAAATCATCTACTAGCTAAAATTGACCCTCACATTTTAATATTGACGGAACATGGTTTACAAACTGACCAACTTCAAAACACTGTGCTGGTTGGGTATACATTGGTGGCAGAGTTCAGTCGAAAAAATCACAGAAAGGGTGGTGTGGCCATATTTTGCAAGGAATCTATGGCACTCTCTGTTGAACCAGAACAGATCACACACTTAAGTGTAGAAATGGTGTGTGAAGTTGCGATGATTAATGTTAAATTGGAGCAGCAGCATATATACGTTATGGGGATTTACAGAACACATGGAAATTTAGAAGTGTCCCCTTAACATTGTAACTCAAGCTCTACAATTAGTGCCAACCTGGAGGAGCCCTACCATTCTTATGGGCGATATCAACATCAATTGCCTGGACTCAGGTCCGTGAACAGAATATGCTTGAGGAAATGCTATTGAGTTATAATATTACCAGAATAATGCTTCCTGCTACAAGAATAACACCCACATCGCGAACATCTATTGATTGTGTATGCTCCAATTTGAGAGACGAGGAACTTACTGTACAGGTGCTGCATGAAGCCATTCTCTGATCATTCTGCTCAGCTTGCTGCTGTGAACTCTCATCCTGAAAACGCCTCTTCGTCTTTCATAAAAAAACGAAAATTTTACAGATAGAAAATATTGCAGAGATCAAGCATAAATTAGCTCAGGAATCGTGGAAATGATTTAAAGACTAATACAAGTACAGATTTTGCCAACAACTTTTTTAATAGAACAGTCAATTTGATTTTAAACCATGCCTGTCCTTACAAGTATACAAAACCGAAAAAGGAAAAAAGGAATTAGAGTGTTTGACGCGGAAGCTGACAACTTGAAGAATGAATGAATTCTAAGGGCGCAGTCACAATACATACTCACGGGATTGTTAGAACATAAGCAAGAAGCTGCTCTTAAAAAGAAAGACTACGATATCAAGTTGAAGGCCTTAAGGCGACATGCAACAGCTGAACAAATTGCCCTCTCTGAAAACAAATCTAAAGCTGTATGGACAGTAATAAACAGAGAAAGAAAATCCAAAAAATTCACCCGGTCTCCATAAACTTATAGGCCCAACAGGAGAAGTGATTACTGATCCTCAGAAGATGGCAGATTTGATGAATATCACTTTTATAAAGCTGGCTGATAAAGCACTTGCAGCTAATCCCCAATCAAATCAAGTTTGGTAGCAACTAGTAGTTCCAACACTCCAGACCTCTACCTACAACCTACTACAGTTAGGGAAGTAAAACATATTATAATGTCCTTAAAAAGCAAGACATCTGCAGGAATAGACGACATATCCTCCAAACTTCTCAAGGCCTGCTGTAATGAGCTTGCACAGCCACTGACTCTTCTCATAAATTTGTCACTTAAGGAGGGTAAATTCCCATGTTACCTAAAATTAGCCAAAGTAATGCCTTTGTTCAAGGAAGGCAACTCTGCTGAAATTTTGTAATTATCGCCCAATATCTTTAATATCAACATTGTCCAAAAGTTTTTGAAAAAATTGTGCTGTGCCGCCTCTTGGAAACATTTGAAATACTACGATCTACTAACAGCACAGCAACATGGCTTTATAAAGGGCAGATCTACAACAACAGCAATAGTAAGTCTAGTAGAATGTATTATTGACAAGCTTGAAGCTGGAGACACCACCACTTCAATTCTACTAGACTTCAGTAAGGCATTTCGATTGCCTTGACCATCACCAATTATTAATGAAGATGGCACATTTTGGGATAAGAGGAATTACGGCTAGTTGGTTTCGAAGCTACTTAGAAGGCAGACAACAGCTGGTTGAGCTGAAACACATGGATAAGGGGTGTACAAGATTAGTGAGATCAAAGCCCTTAACAGTCACAAGAGGGGTACCACAGGGGTCCGTTCTTGGCCCTGTACTGTTTATTCTTTTCACCAGTGACCTTCCTGGATTTCTGGAACAATATTCAACTACCATCATGTATGCTGATGATACGGTGCTCCTACTAAGTGACACAAAATGCCTAGTAGATTAGAGGTTTCATCACACATTGCCATGGAGATGGCAATTCAATACTGCCACAATAACAACCTGGTGGTAAATGAAGCTAAATCGAAACAACTAGTTATGGGGTAGAAGGAAACACGGAAAGTAGGGCTATTTACCCAATATTGTTCCTGTGGATGTAGCCAAGTACCTAGGAGTGGTTATTGACAATGACCTCAGTTGGACTCAGCACATAGACAACCTATGTAAAAAACTAAGTACTGGACTGTATGTGGTGAAAAGAATAAAAGAAATTAGTGACAAGAAAACAGCAACTGTTGCATATTATGCAGTGTTCGACTCACATCTCCGATATGGTCTTTGTTTATGGGGAAATTCTAGTTTACGGAATTTACAAAGACCTCTTGTTTTACAAAAGAGGTGCCTGCGAATTTTTGGCTGGAATTGCAACCAAGAGAGAGCTGTCGAACAGCTTTTGTCGAGTATGGTATCCTTACCGTAGTAGCACTCTACATTCTTTCAAGTGATAATGTATGCAATAGACAAAAACTTGACAAGAGGCAGTAATCTCCACAGTCACAAACACTCGTCACGCTGCAAACTTCAATTTGCCAGCTCACAGGCTAGCATTGTTTGAAGAAAAAACCTTCCTACATGGGAGCAAAGTTATTCAACATGCTGCCTGATAACATCAAATCTCAAGAAGGAAGCTGAACTTTAAGAAGGAACTAAAAAGATGGCTGCTGAGTCATCCCTTCTACACCATTGAAGAATTTCTGAGCTGGAGAACTCAATGGACTACATAAACCATTATGAAAATCTTATTATTTTGTATTGACGCTAATGTAATTCTCTAAGAATGCACAAATAAAGAATATTGTCTATTGTCTATTGTCTATTGTCTGAACAGTTCAAGATGGGAGGGACCTTGTGGCTTTCATCATTGCCATATCATCATAGATCTCTGGAAATTTCAGGTTGGGGCCTCATTTGTATTCTCATAGTTTTCATTGTTATCATATCTCAATAAAGCTCTGAGCAGTTCAAGATGGGAGGGACCTTGTGGCTTTCATCATTGCCATATCATCATAGATCTCTGGAAATTTCAGGTTGGGGCCTCATTTGTATTCTCATAGTTTTCATTGTTATCATATCACAATAAAGCTCTGAACAGTTCAAGATGGGAGGGACCTTGTGATTTTCATCATTGCCATATCATCATAGATCTCTGGAAATTTCAGGTTGGGGCCTCATTTATGTTCTCATAGTTTTCACTGTTATTATATCACTATGGAGCTCTGAACAGTTCAAGATATGAGGGACCTTATGGTTTACTCCTAACCATAGGACCTAATTTGAACAGAAAACCAAAACTCTCATGGTTTTCAACACTTCCATACTATAACAAGACGTCTGGGCAGTTCACATGTGAGATCTGATTTTGTGTTCCAATAGTTCAATTGTGAGTGATGCAGTCAGTAGTATTATTTAACAACCAAAACGTAATCACCACCATAATTTGTTGTTTTACAATCAATGTGACATTTAAAATTAAAAACCTAATTGAAAATTTAAAACCAATATGCAATTAAGAGCTTATCTACTAAAACTGCAAACCACATTCACTCAAACTTAATTTGTTTGTTTCATTACATAATTTTATGATACTGAAAGACATGCACACACGTGTGTGCCCACACACACACACACACACACACACACACACACACACACACACACACACACACACACACACTCATCACGTAATTACTATCATCAGGACATTATATACATTTATATTATAACTGTAGAATAATTATATTTATCCCACGTGCAACCTATGAGTTGCAAGGGAACTTTAGACAAATGTATTATGTGTTTTTTCCTGAATAATAAAAGATTATTTGAACTTGAACTCACACACACACAAATCCAAAATTATATTTTTGGATGTTGTGGGATCATTATTGTATTACATTTCTTAGTCTAGATATAGAGGAGAGTGGATACAGTAACAGTTTGTTCAGCACTCACACTCCAACAGTTGGTCCAAGGATCAGAGTTCTGTAAATCTGCAGGAACAGGTCCAACCAACACTGAGTTGTAACACATTTGAACACCCCGATGCTCAGTAACTCATTGTTACACTCCTCCTTTTTGTCAGAACTCTAGAATTTTAACATTTTCAAGTATTAATAATGAATTACACTTTATTTTAAAGCCTGAACTCAATATAATGTGGATGGAAAATGTAATATAAAATACTTATGTTGGTGAGCAACAAAGGCCAACCCTTATATTTGCAAATATACTAGTTAGTTGTACTGTCTCTGATTTTTTTGTTAATTTCATTTGATTCTTCTTTCCATTATACATATAGTTACTTTATTAAATAAAATACTAATTAGTATAAATACTATTATATATTTTTTATATTTTTTTTTTTGTGTGTGGGCTCTCTGCCCTAGTCCCTGTACGGATGACAAAAACATATGCCTTGGATATATAGATTTCACAGACATTCTACAGCAAAAGTGGGATTTACTTTGTCATTAGATAGTGATGTATTTTTCCTCAAAACTATTTAGAAAACAAACTCCGTACATTTTATGACATTTTCATACAAAAATATAAACTATCCAAATTGGCAACAGCATTATGTAGTCTAATTGAAATTTAAAAAAGTGAATAATGCAAATTGGTGTTCATGTATTTCGTAATAAGGATAAAAGAATCCAACAAAAACACAAGTATATAAAACACTAAACATTTTTTGTCGTTGCAGCCTTAATTCAAAACATTGCCAGTTCCAAAAATCAAATATATTCTGTGTTGTTGTAATACTGAATAACTGTATATTATGATTATGGAAACAACGAACACAAGGTTAGGTCACCCATAGTAAAAATGATGGAACAGCTTCCCAAGCAAAATTCCAAATAGCATCTACCATACACACTGTAGCATCACAAAATGACAATCAGGTGATCCATCACCCATCAGAATGGTAAATAATGTTATTCAATATTATGGGTACAAGTGCCATTGCATCATCATTTTCTTCTTTTAATATCCTATTCTCAAAATGAAATGATACCGATTTCTTGTATCACTGTACAATGGCAAATTCTGGGATATACACTTGACAATCCTTTTCTCAATTTGTTATTGTTGATATATAGAAACCATTATAAATGCAATTAAATTTTGAAATAAATTATTACAGTAATAATTACTGTACACAAGAAAGGTTCTGACCTGCGAGTAAACGCAATAGTCGTCATAGCTCATAAGGTACTTGGGCTCCACATGGTTAATTAAAGCTCCCTGGGCTTTCATAAAGTCAACCAACTGCTTGTAAGCAAAGTATACAAACATCACCTTACCATTGGGGTCCTCAGGCTGTTTACTGAAACACAATAGTTATCGTAGCTCATAAGGTACTTGGGCTCCACATGGTTGATTAAAGCTCCCTGGGCTTTCATAAAGTCTACCAACTGCTTGTAAGCAAAGTATACAAACATCACCCTGCCATTGGGGTACTCAGACTGATTGCTGAAACATAATGGTTTTTATAGTTTATTAGGTATTTGGGCTCCACATGGTTGAGCAGAGTTCCCTGATCTTTCATAAAGTCCACCAGCTGCTTGTATTCAAAGTATACAAATATCACCTTACTATTAGGATCCTCAGGCTGTTTGCTGAAACACAATGGTTGCTCATAAAGTACTTGTACTCCACGTCATTGAGCAGAGTTCCCTGGGCTTTCTAAATAATATTTAACTTAGCAAATAATCACAACAGTGGAATTGATGTTTGCACTGAGACAACAGACAACATAATGTCGATCAGACTACAGCACAATGTGCAGGTGTTCTATGAGTCAGTGATTATTTTTGCATGACCAGGGAGAGAGAGTGCAGTCTGGTCCGTAGTGAGTGAATATGTGCAGTGTACGCTCACATTGCATAACAATAGAACTATCACACTACAAGAGTGAACTACGGTATACTGTAACTTACTAACTGTGCTTAGTATCGCAGTCCAACACATTTGTTGCATGAAGTACATTGCAACAGTCAGAAAACCTGTTTTAATAAACAATGTTGATAATTTTATAACAAAATAAACCCATTCTCATGTTTAAAACCGTATTTTTCTGTCATTCCGGCTAATCCAAACTGGGTTCAGTCCCAATTAGTTTTGATTAGTGGGGGGCTCCATTTTACTTTTATTTTTGTTATCTCAACTAATACTCTTAGGGGGTGTACCTTGCCCATAGATAAACCGCTTACAAAAAGACACTGGGCAATTTTAGTTCACGCAGTTTGCTAAATACCGCTCCGCTGCTGTGTACCTCTCCCAGACTCCCCACCACTGCTGGGCACTCGCCCGCTTGCTCTATCCCCTGACCGGGCCACTGCCACTTAGCGGCTAATCTCACACCAAAATGCAAGATCCCTGGATACGTCTATGGCTGCATTAGTCTGTTCAATTAATATTTAACGCTTGTATAGGCCTACACCCAAAAATACAATATACTTATATAATAGGTAAGAAGCTGCAGTGTAAACAAAATGGCGCGAATGAGACACAACCCACACAGCTGATAAAACTGAGATGAGGAGATACTTGTCCCACTCCCCATCATTGGAGGGAGTCCTCTCCTGCGCCTGGCTGCTCAGATATTTGCTTCTGCACAGGTTTCTTTGAGAGCGGTTCATCTATAGCTCTGCCGTTGTTTGAGTACAATAACATGTGTTATTTAGTACAAAGCAACATTTAATTCCCTAACCTAAACATATTGATAAAAACTAATTCAACAAATAAAACAATACAATGTTTCCAATAAAAATATAGAAACTGAGAGGAACTATTAATAAGTTTGTATAATAGTATCAATGTAAATTTTATAATTATGTGGACAGAAGGAGCAATGTGCTTAACAGTTTATCCTCACCTAGGTCAAAAGATGTAATATACTAAACAATTTGTTCAGGTACAGACGGCGTAAGGGAAATGAGTGATAATGCTTTGACTTAATATTGGATTTACTGGACCTAGGTACCTAGCTGTGTACCATATAGTAGCATGACGATTTCTACTTTTTATTGTGGAAGTATGAAGTTGTTGAATAAAGTCAGCTGTTTATTAGTTTTAAATTTACACAACATAATATATTTTGATGAACATAACCAATTGAATGGATTAATTAATACAAGAAAATAAGATAAGCTAGAAATTGGAAAGTTAAATAAATTACAATTTATTATGTATTACTGAAATAAGTAATCCTAAATAATAATTTGTGTGGAAACAAAGTGTAACAACCTAAATTATGTGTCATGTATTTCATCACATTTTGAAATTATTTACATTATTATTTCACTTTATATTCTTTCATTAACATTATTTTACACTTACATCCTTACACAAAATTGGACATGCACGTTGAGAAATAGATACACCTGATAACGTAAGCTAGTGCTATTAAACTCACTCGAGAGGTGTGAAGTATCTGCGAACGTTCCTGCCACAGATTCGCTCCAATACGTCAAATACGTTTCTCATGGCTACCGGTGGGCTACGACCATACTCCTTCTTGGAGCTCTGTGCTAGAGTGGAGAAACAGTGGCTGCCCAGGACAGGGTAGTACGAACAGTTGAACACCTAGTGGTACCATACATGCGAATAAGGAGTATATTGTAAGTAATCAGCACAGATTCTGTCAATGGCCACAAATAGAATTAATCAACTATCTGTAAGTACCTGTTCATAGAACCACTGCTGTACTGCCTCACAGGTCTGGTGCATGTGAATTGCATACTCAGTCACTGTCACGTCTACAGGAAACAAAGGAAATGGCATCAGATCTCCCTCTACTACTGCTACAGAAGTCGCCACAACAGACTTTTCTAGGCATTTATCCTGCAACAAAATATCATTATCATTCACTGTAACATCCGCAGGAAACCTTCAGTTCTCCCTCTACTACTGCTACTAAAGCCACCACTACTGCTCTTCCAGAGATTTATCCTGCAATCAAATAGCATTATCAGTCCCTGTCACATCCGCAGGAAACCTTGAGTTCTCCCTCTACTACTGCTACTGAAGCCACCACTACTGCTCTTCCAGAGATTTATCCTGCAATCAAATAGCATTATCAGTCCCTGTCACATCCACAGGAAACCTTCAGTTCTCCCTCTACTACTGCTACTGATGCCACTACTACTGCTCTTCCAGAGATTTATCCTGCAATCAAATAGCATTATCAGTCCCTGTCACATCCACAGGAAACCTTCAGTTCTCCCTCTACTACTGCTACTGATGCCACCACTACTGCTCTTCCAGAGATTTATCCTGCAATCAAATAGCATTATCAGTCACTGTCACATCTACAGGAAACCATCAGATCTCCCTCTACTACTGCTACTGAAGTCACCACTACTGACCCTGAAATTTATTCTGCAAACAAATGCCAGTAAAATTCACTGTCACGTCCACAAGAAACATAGAAAATGGCATCAGCTCTCACTCTATTACAACTACAAGGGTGGTCTGAAAAGTTTCCAACCTAACAAAGATACAAAACATCTTTCCTCAATTTTGTTATAATATTTTGACACTACATTAGTCAATCATGTAACTCTACACACTTCTCTCACCGATGCTGCCATATCTGTATCATCACTGTTACCAAAACATCAACACAAATTTCACCATTGAAATCAGCTATTCTTTCTGTTTGAAATGGTATATAAATAGTGGTGGTAGTGTTGATTTATGTACTATATGAACTGTCAAAACACGTGCATGTCAGATCGAAATTATTATGTCAATTACCACTTGTAAAACGAATTAGAACGACATTATAATGTCGACTTCCAGTCCAAGAGTTAATATTTTCAATACGGCGTAAAGATAGTAGAGGTAAAGTTTCACAAAAAATTTCAACCGTTTATATCAATTTGTTTGACAGTTATTGCGTGTACAGACGAGCAGAAATCAGACTTGGTTCATAAAAAACTGGTGGGAGAGGCTTTGCTGAACACTCAGCCAATTAATAATTCTGAGGTAGAAAAATTGAGGTGCAGAGTATGAAGATCAAGATTTTATTGTTCATTTTATTTATATATTTACAATACAAATTTATCTATTATATGCACATTGTGTACCTTTTGAGTGAGAATTTCCTTCAGTATATTCTCTTAATTTCTATGATAACTTTTGCTATGAAAAAATTAATTTAATTAATTTTCTTATATTATGTACTCACACCTTGAAACAATCCTTTATATCCTTAAGCGTGAAGCGATTCACTCGATCATGGCATTGTCAAACGCACACTCAAATAAATAAAAAAATCAGTGTAGGCCCACACACACTAACACATGACACAAAATAAATGAATTAAAATTTTGCCTGGGCGTGTCAACAAGGTTAAAATAGTTAAAAATAGTGTATGACGCTTAATTAGCTGTACTGACATGTTTTTCTCCATATTTTTAATGGATCTAATGGATTGCATCACGCTTAAAGATATAATGGATTGCTTCAAACTGTCAGTACATAATATATGATTTATATTCAGCAATCCCGGAACCAGATCAAAATACAAATGTTAATTAATTTTGCACTGTTAAAAGCACATAGAAATTCTTATTTTTGTATATTTTGTATGTATACTACAGTTGACAGACAATAATGCTTATCTAAACAATTATTAACGTGTTAAAATTACCTTATCTCCAAAGTGATTGTAATTCGTAAAAAGTTACAGAACAATAATATTTTCTTCTGACCCACAAATTGTTTCACATTTGTCTTGTACAGCAATCAAGTACTTGTACTTACGCACCTCTTTGACGTCTGATTGCAACGACAGCTCCACGATCTCAGACGCAATAGGATTAGAGAACTCTAAAGTTGAGTTTTGTTCCAGAGCCTGAAACATAGTGTCATAATTAAACAGCTAAGAACTTCAAGTTTGACTGTGAATAATGCAAATAATAAATATAAAATATTATACATTTAAGACTTTAAAGTTGCCAAAAAAACCTGAAAAGATACAAAGATTTTGCATCAACAACTGTTTTAGCTTCCTTTAAAAATTAGAAAAATTGTATAGTGCTACAGTATCTTTAAGTAAATTATTGTAATACTAATTCCTGCAACTAAAGTACTGGTTTTTCCTAGTGAACTTGTAGATTAATCTGTGGGGCTGCTAACTGATCATGGTTCAGTGGCGGATCCAGAGGAGGGGCCATGCCCCCCTCCAAAATTTTGAAAAAAGATGTTTTTCATAATCATAACCATAATTTTTATTGCCATTTATTACATTTTTTATGGTAAAAAACAATCATTATGGGGGGGGGGGGGTGGGGGGGGGGGGGGGTGGGGGGGGGGGGGGGTGGGGGGGGGGGGGGGTGGGGGGGGGGGGGGGTGGGGGGGGGGGGGGGTGGGGGACGATGTGAGGTGTTTCGGTGAAATCGCTTTTTATATCGTCTGCCCCTGATAGTTGCAGTCGTGCTGGGTTCTATTCCAGGGTTGTGATATCGACTTATAGCTATTTCTATCTTACCCGCGCCCTCACCGTACGCTGGTAGAGATCGATATGATACACAAGGTTAAACGTGAGTGAACAGAAAATCTCAGACTCGTTCAGAGCGAATTCAGTTATTCGCACTCCTCAATAGAACGATATCATCACAGTTTTCTGTTCTATGTCTCGCGATTTCACGTAAATAAATGTCGATTAGAACTGTCAATGCTCCGTTCTAAAATGTGACGTTTAGAAATAAATCCTATTGTAACGACGACTATTTGATAATTATTTGTGCGTGAGAAAAACAGATTTTTAATATCGATGGTCCGCGAGATCTTTATTCCACGGCCGTTGGCTCGAACCGGTCTCAGTATCGTCTGCTCGTTTCTTCTTCCTTCAGTGTGTTGTTGTGCTGAGTTAAGCTGAGGTTATGTTTTTGACTTTATAGTATCAAAATAAAATATTAAATATATCAAACCAAACAAATTCCTTCTCTATACTAACAAGACTAACGTTAACGTATAAGTTTATAAGTTAAGCTGGAAGCAAAATGTCTAAGGGGAGTCTTGTGTTATATCCCTCTCCTGTGAAGCAGCTAAATCCCTTCAAGCAAATATATTTAGGTTATTTAACACAAGTATCCTAGTTCAACAAAATACAGGTATTTCGTGTGTACTATTTTCCTCTTTAAGCCCTTAGTATCAAATATGTCAATATTAACAAGCATTAAAAGTTTGTTATAGCCTACAAACTAACATTCACTTTGAAACATACTCTTCGACAGTAGGAAGTAAAAGCTTATGCGATTTACAGGACACTAAACAAATATTATTTAGGAACCGGGCTGAGAATTCAGAGGTTTATTAAGCCAATGAATAATATATTTGTAAACAAGGCTGTTACCTAGATAGCCTAAATTAAGTTCCCAGCCTATCCTGGCGTTGATCAATAACTTTGAGCTTAGGCTATTAGGCCTACACGACTTAAAGTAAGCAAAATATATTATCGTGAGCTATAGAAAGGTTTATATATGCTTTATCTAGGTAGGTTAAACCAGGTACATACACCTAACTTATCTTATGCACCAAACTATTAACTTTTAGGAATAGGATAACAAACCTATGTAGCTTACAGGATGCAAAATATGCGTTTGTCAACTAGGAAAGGTAGTGAAGGGTAGTAGAAACCTACAGTGAATAGACACACTACTGTCACTAACCGCAATAAACCTATAAGCTGCTGTTAACCTATCCTAACGCACCGAATTATTAATTTTAGGAATAGGACAACAAGCCTACGCGGCTTATAGGATGCAAAATATGCGTTTGCAAACTAGGACAGGTAGTGAAGGGTAGTAGAACCTACAGTGAATGTACACACTACTGTCAGTAACCGCAATAACCTATAAGCTGCTGTTAACCTATCCTACGCACCGAAATTATTAAATTTTAGGAACAGGATAACAAGCCTACGCGGCTTATAGGATGCAAAATACGCGTTTGCAAACTAGGAACAGGTAGTGAAGGGTAGTAGAAACCTACAGTGAATATACACATTACTGTCACTAACCGCAATAAACCTATAAGCTGCTGTTAACCTATCCTACGCACCGGAATTATTAATTTTAGGAATAGGATAACAAGCCTACGCGGCTTATAGGATGCAAAATACGCGTTTGCAAACTAGGATAGGTAGTGAAAGGTAATATAACCTATATTTAATAGATACTCTACTGTCACTAAACGAGATAACCTATAAGCTGGTCTTAACCTATCCTACGCACCGAATTATCAATTTTAGGAATAGGATTACAAACCTACGCGGCTTATAGGATGCAAAATATGCGTTTGCACACTAGGAAAGGTAGTGAAGGGTAGTGTAACCTATAATGAATAGATGCGCTACTGGCACTAACCGCAATAACCTATAAGCTGCTGTTAACCTATCCTACGCACTGAATTATTAATTTTAGGAATAGGACAACAAGCCTACGCGGCTTATAGGATGCAAAATATGCGTTTACCAAACTAGGACAGGTAGTGAAGGGTAGTAGAAACCTACAGTGAATGTACACACTACTGTCAGTAACCGCAATAACCTATAAGCTGCTGTTTAACCTATCCTACGCACCGAATTATTAATTTTAGGAACAGGATAACAAGCCTACGCGGCTTATAGGATGCATAAAAAATACGCGTTTTGCAAACTAGGACAGGTAGTGAAGGGTAGTAGAACCTACAGTGAATATACACACTACTGTCACTAACCGCAATAACCTATAAGCTGCTGTTAACCTATCCTACGCACCGAATTATTAATTTCAGGAATAGGAATAACAAGCCTACGCGGCTTATAGGATGCAAAATACGCGTTTGCAAACTAGGATAGGTTGTGAAAGGTAATATAACCTATATTTAATAGATACTCTACTGTCACTAAACGAGATAACCTATAAGCTGGTCTTAACCTATCCTACGCACTGAATTATTAATTTTAGGAATAGTGATAACAAGCCTACGCGGCTTATAGGATGCAAAATACGCGTTTGCAAACTAGGAAAGGTAGTGAAAGGTAATAGAACCTACAGTGAATATACACATTACTGTCACTAACCGCAATAACCTATAAAGCTGCTGTTAACCTATCCTACGCACCGAATTATTAATTTCAGGAATAGGATAACAAGCCTACGCGGCTTATAGGATGCAAAATACGCGTTTGCAAACTAGGATAGGTAGTGAAAGGTAATATAACCTATATTTAATAGATACTCTACTGTCCACTAAAACGAGATAACCTATAAGCTGGTTCTTAACCTATCCTACGCACTGAATTATTAATTTTAGGAATAGGATAACAAGCCTACGCGGCTTATAGGATGCAAAATACGCGTTTGCAAACTAGGACAGGTAGTGAAAGGTAATAGAATCTATATTTAATAGATACACTACTGTCACTGAACGAAATAACCTATACTACGCACCGAATTATTAATTTTTCAAAAGATTCCGTAGAATTCAAGGTTAACGAATCAGCACTAGTTTTTATATTCAACATTCAATATTCGTACTGTTTTTAAATTCCCTTAATGATTACAATTCGGGGTGACTCACCAAAAGACGATATATGCCGACTGCGTATTCTCTCGTACAGGGCTCTCGTATTCCTCGACTCGACTTCAGACTTCATAAACCGACGTCCGCAAGCGAAAACTCTTCTCCTCGAATTGGCTTCCACTCCACGACGTTAGCAAGCAAAAAACTCCCTGTCCCTTGTCGGGTCGGCTGTATAAGTAGACCGCCAGCCGGTCATGCGCAGAAACACGTTTTCGTCAGTCTGTCGGCAGACGCTGCAGCGGCTACATCGGAGTTCCGGCTACTGCACCTGCCCCGAGTAGAGAGGTTCCCTAACCTCAAATTAACTCCTTATAATGGAAGGACTACGACGACGACACATTTACTTGTCAAAATAAACGTTTTCTCATTTAAGAACAAAAAAAAAAAAAAACGGGGTATAAATTTGAACCCTTACAAAACGATTCCTTTGGTTTTTTTATAGGAGTAGAAAATGCTGGTAATTTACGTTTAACCTGTACCTTTAGGAAGATGATTTTTGGGTTTGACCGGCACATCTGTAGATTCATTGTCAGTAGACGGGATATAGTCTTTGTCCAAATCAGAGTCATCAGGAGGATCACTAGGTGATTCATAGTCAGAAAAAGGCATTTTAGTTAGTTCTGGCTTGAATTTCTTTTTGCATTGTTTTGACGGAGCTTCTGGGACTTTATTTTTTGGCCTATGACTACTATTATAACTACACGAAGAGTCTAGGTCACTAGATTGAAAATCAGAGATAGGGTTATTACTAACAGCAAAAACACTCACATTAGGCACATTGTTGAAGTTTTCAGTGGGGTTAACAACTTGAATATTGTCACACACAAGGCCTAAACTATTACTAGGAATGGTATTTTCAGATCTCAACTCAAAATCGGGATCCAAATTTTGCATTACAACTAGCACTGGAGTTGTCTCTTCCAAATTGTTGATTTTGGTTATCACCAATGACGTAGTGTGGGAAAACTGACTGGCTATATGAACAATCAATTGAAATAACACTACTTTCTTCCAAAAGTTTTTCTAATATCACTATCTTCCATTTTTCGGATTGAAATTACAAATGCAGCACTAAAAACTTGAAAACTCTCAAGCAAGATAAACAAGAACGAAACACAACACACAAACAGCCACTGCAATCGTCGTTGTATCAAAACAGCTGAACACAAATAAAAAACAAGCACGTCATCTGCCCACAGTACAAAGGAAAAATATTTTTTTTGTACACTTTGGATATCCATGAAGCTTTTGGAATGTAGTGTAAACCAGTAAACATATGACACTATTGTATAATAAATTATTTACGAAGTCTCCCGGTACGGGAGACTCGGCACTTTTCGGAAGTATATAAGGTCTCCCGTTACGGGAGACCCTGGCACTATAAGGGTTTAAATTGTTCTTTCTTGCTTTAATCAGTTCTCTGACAAAAAAACTGTTAAAAAAGGAACTTTGTAGTTCTTGAATGTATTACATTGCTATATAACTTTTAGGTACAAACAAAAAATGTATTACCAGATTTTATGGTTATCACTGATAAATAATTTTTTGGTTGTTTATAAGTTCTAATCATCCCGTTAAAATTAAATTGTTTTTGGTCATCTGCTGTTAGTTAAGACGCTAATGTAGATAATTAATGGGACAAGTCAGTGGTGTGTTTCAGGAAGAGAAGCTGACAGATGACGTTACGTGGGAACAGTCATTGTTTGACTCCGCGAAGAGCTCACTCATATACGAGATAATAGAAAGAGAGAAGAGCATAGGAGATGTGGTGGCCCAGTCTCTGCTGTCATACTTCAAACATGTTGACCATGATTATAACAGGTGATCCTACCCAATATGTTTTATTTCATTAATTTTCAAATTTTCCATGTGTTTGAGCGTGTTATTCCATGTGTAAATTTAACTTCAACTTTGTGGTTTTTAGTTGTAAAATGCAGGCTTTTACTAGAAAACGTTTCCTGAACTTACTTTAAAAATATTTTTATAAAAAACTTCAGCCAAGTTTTTGTTTATAATATGTTTTAAACTATATATCTAAATATATATATATATATATATATATATATATATATATATATATATACACAGTGTGATTTAAAAGTATGAATACATTCTGTTTAGCTTTTGATGGATAAAGATGGAGGGATGGACGTCAGGCCACCTTCTAGGAAATGGAAGTGAACATTTTAGTTACTGTTACAGCTTTGCCTATTTCTCCAAAATGGGATTTTGGGGGTGGTGGCTCAAAATGTAAAGACCCATTAAGTAACACCTCATTTGATAGGTCTTGATAAAAGAAGAACAGTGGAAACTAGAGCTTTCTATCTCAACCCAATGCAAAATGGCATTTACATTTTTTTTTGTAAATAAACAATATCTTTACAAATATAATATTGCCAATATTGACACATTGATTATACTACATGTTATTACAAGTCACAGGCGTTTAGAAAATGTTAAATGAATTTAATATGTTTGTTTACTAACATGCACTGAGCACTTGCAGTATATATGAAAAAAAAAAAGAGTATTTAAAGAAATAAAAACCAAGACAAATTTTAATTTTAACTATAAGTAGAATATGGATATTTCTTATAGACTACAATAATAATTTGGCTTAGAATAGAAATATGTATAGTACATAAACAAAACCATAAAGGCCACACCAGGCAGGATGCTGTAGTCACAGCTGTTTAAATATTGTATTTCAATATTGTAAAATTTATATCCTATAAAAAGTTACATACATTTGTACAGAATGCAGTGTAGGTAATAAAATAAAAATCAGAAAATATAATTACATAGCATGTAAAGGGTTAGAGGCCTTAGAGGTTTATTTTCCAACTATGACCAGGCCTGTTGTATATGCCCATGATGTAAAAGGGTTAAAATGACTATTACTAATCATTTGCCACTTCCAGGGTTAAGACGTTTATACAAATAAGAATTAAAATAAACACTACAAACAATAGTAAACACTTAATGAGTATTTACAACCATTGTATGTCATATCAGTAGATATATCACATGTCACAGTCATGAGAAATGGCTACAATTACTGTTAGTCCATTTGTTGTTTCATACAGACATGTAAAACTATTATAAAACACTTTGTACAGTCCAGATGGTAGCATGACCTCCAATCAATCTAATATTTCAGTGGTTACATTAGTTAGCTACCAGCTGTGCAACCGCTCTGTTTTTTATGGACTGATGTTTAAAACTGCAAGGAACTCGACTTAAATCCATACAAACTTCACTTCTGAAACAGTTACATTTAGTGCCCCAATGCTAATAAATTGTTGTTTATGCAACTGTCTATAATACTAAATTCATATTAAGTATAGATTTTTTCCATAAAAAACTATATTCAACCTAATATGTAATAAAGTCATTCTCTTCTACATTTCTTTTCTTTAGACGTATGTGTGAATCAAATGCTAACATTTTAAAATATGAAAATAAAATGCATAATTTTATAATATTCATATTGTCGGCAAACCTATTATATTTAATAACTTAAAATTTCTATAAATTAAACAATATAACAGATATTGTTTGTTGTGACACAGGGATAGAGAAGGTGATGATGTAAGGTCTTATTCCGGATGATGATGCTAAATACATGAAACTGCCATTTGATCTGTCTTATCTCATTAACTAAAGTATTTACAATCATGTGCAGAATAAAAAGAGGAATTTGTTTGTGACACAGATGGCTGGTGAACAAGATAGACAAGGTGACGATGGAGGATCTTAGCCGGATAGGCCCCAAGTACGTGAAAAAGCTGTTCGATCCGTCCATCTCACGGACTACCATTGTGTGCCATCCATCCAAGGTAGAGGAACTGGCCTTGGGGTTCAAAGAGTGAGTACAGCTTCTCGTATTAATAACTAATTGCAGAATTTGAGTAGATGTACGTCGTTTAGTACACAAAAGGATTCTATAGAATGGAGTTTTTGTTTGTTCTCTTAGGACAAGAAGCTTATAAATTGCACTTAGTCCTGTAAGAACCTTTGCGCTGCTTCCGGAGTGACAGGATATTCAGGATGGGTAAGGTAAGGGAGTAGGGGCCGCCTCCTATCGAGATCCATGAGGAAGAATTAGGGCACTACATCTCAAAGTCATGTCTCCCCGGAAGAAGGGGAGGCCAGCTCTGAACCAGCCTCTCCAGTCAAAGTAGACAGGGGTGGCACACCCTTGTTGAGGCTAGCAAGAACCTCTGAGGTTAGAGAACAAACCCCACCAACTCCAACAATTATCTCCCATAGTAGACTAGACCTATCGAATTGCCCATGAACCCCAGAATCTCGACATTTGCGATTAGTGATGTGCTGCTCCTGGGCATCCATAAGGTTGCCCAGATTTAAGTGACACATCGGTTTTTGCTGTGCCAAGTGGTGGGTTCAACTGGAAGGTATAAACCAGCCAGAAGTGATCCCTGCTGGGTATAGAATGGAGTTGTAATGTGTCGAAGTCAAATCTCAAATCCACTGAATTTTCACAAAAGGTTCGGATTTGAGACACGATCAACAAGATTTGACATTGAAATCTGGCGAGATTTCACCTAATCCCGTCAATCGGTTTTTGAATCCAAAATCTTTGTTGAAGATTTGGTGTATTGGGATTCAACTTGGACACATCACTAATGTTCATACACTGCTGTGAGTCTGCTGCGTTATATGCGGACAAGGATGTCATGCAGCAAACAACCAGATTATTGATAATTTTTGTTTACTTCACAATTTGTGTAGTTGTAAAAACATGTCCTCTGTAAAATAAATGTATGCATGGTTACATCTGTATTTAAACTATTATCTTGTTACTATCTATAACTTTACTATGCCCTACTTGTAGTTTGAAATATGTTTTATATAAAACTAATACAGATATATGACCATATGGTTGCAGATAAAAAGTATATACCTGGGAAGACCATTATATAATCTATGAAATGGCTGTATTAGGTAGATTTAGTTATAGCTATTGCATTGAACCTCTGCTAATACCCTTTAAAATAGAGTGTTTTTATTTTTTATATTTTTAGGGCAGTCTCAAAGGCTCAAAGAAACAAAACCAAGCAATCTTTTTCAATTGGAAAAAGGCAAGTGCTTGTCTGCTAATGGTAACTTATAGAGTTTGATAGGCATGATTAATTGACTTGACTTGGTCTTCTCTAACCTAGCAAAAAGGACGTCCAAGAATGTTTGTAGTTGGTATTTCATGAATCTAATGTCTGAATCTATATGAGTAAGTTTCTGTAAATATACAACAATTGACAAATATATGTAAAATCAAAATATTCTTTATACATCAGTATCACAAGAGTACATTAAATGGTGTCTTGTCTTAAAATAATAATAAGCTTAAATTACAGAACTAAAACCCGGTCTTAATATTTAATCAATACGCTGTATACAGTGTATTCCAAATTTTATGCACACTGAAGGGATCTTGGAAACTATAATATATAGAGCAAAAATTAAAAAGACAAAGTTGTGCATAATAACAAGACCAACAAATCCATGAAGTTGTCAGTTAATGAGTTATGTTGCTCACTTGTGGTCAAAAACTGTTTATAGTAAAATTTTTCATACTCTTGGCTCTCTTATTAGTACCTATAAAGGAACATTTTTTACATGAAATCCGCATAAAACTTTTTCTAGTTTTTAAATATTATAATGAAAATATTTTCAATATCAACAGGTGGTGTGGTGTAGGGTTCAAGTCAATTTTTTTAATGCATCGACCCATTTTTTTATTTCATCAAATTGAAGTACAGTAAATATTTTACTGATATAATAATATCATGTATGTTATACTTTCTTTGAGTTTTTATTATACTATTTGGATGGTTGGAAAAACTGATTGATATTTCACTGCACATAGTGTTTGTATCAGCTGTTTGGTGAAATACAGAAATAATATGACAAGGTCAGACTAAAAAGGACTGTTACTGACATTATTGTGACTGATTAGAACAATAGCATCTTGCAAATTGCATCATAAATTAAAATCTTATAAAAAAAATAAAAGTACAAATAATCATATAAAGAAAATTAAACAACCTAAATAAATGTTTAACACAACTTATTTGAATCTACTTCAATTAAGCAGTGTCTTCCTAGTTTATGTGATGAGAACAAATCCAATATGACATGCGTTTTGTTTGTTGTTTCTGTCCAGGCTGGGTATCGAACTAACCTCATACTCAACTCTGGAGAGGGAGACGTTCCTCAATGCATGGTAGACACAGACAGTCCTCCTAGCATCCCAGCTAGTCAGCGCCAGTGAGAAACTAAGCAAGGTCTACCTAGTTTATGTGATGAGAACAAATCCAATATGACAATCATTGAGTTCTGTTTGTTGTTCTGTCCAGGCTGGGTATCGAACTAACCTCATACTCAACTCTGGAGGAGACATTCCTCAATGCATGGTAGACACAGACAGTCTCCTAGCATCTCAGCTAGTCAGCCGCCAGTGAGAAACTAAGCAGGGGTCTACCTAGTTTATGTGATGAGAACAAATCCACTATGACAATCATTGAGTTCTGTTTGTTGTTCTGTCCAGGCTGGGTATCGAACTAACCTCATACTCAACTCTGGAGGAGACATTCCTCAATGCATGGTAGACACAGTCCTCCTAGCATCTCAGCTAGTCAGCGCCAGTGAGAAACTAAGCAGTGTCTTCCTAGTTTATGTGATGAGAACAAATCCACTATGACAATCATTGAGTTCTGTTTGTTGTTCTGTCCAGGCTGGGTATCGAACTAACCTCATACTCAACTCTGGAGGAGACATTCCTCAATGCATGGTAGACACAGACAGTCTCCTAGCATCTCAGCTAGTCAGCGCCAGTGAGAAACTAAGCAGGGTCCTTCCTTGTTTATGTGATGAGAACAAATCCAAAATGACAATCATTGAGTTTTGTTTGTTGTTCTGTCCAGGCTGGGTATCGAACTAACCTCATACTCCAACTCTGGAGGAGACATTCCTCAATGCATGGTAGACACAGACAGTCTCCTAGCATCTCAGCTAGTCAGCGCCAGTGAGAAACTAAGCAGGGTCTTCCTTGTTTATGTGATGAGAACAAATCCAAAATGACAATCATTGAGTTTTGTTTGTTGTTCTGTCCAGGCTGGGTATCGAACTAACCTCATACTCAACTCTGGAGGAGACGTTCCTCAATGCATGGTAGACACAGACAGTCTCCTAGCATCTCAGCTAGTCAGCGCCAGTGAGAAACTAAGCAGGGTCTTCATTTTTCATCAGCATTTATTATAGTGTGATTTGTCCTAGTTTAAACTGATATTTATAACATTCACTTTCATTTGAATGCCAATGGGATAGTAAATGGAAAAAATTGTTTACGTTTAAATCAGCTTAAGTTTTATTGTAATTGGCATTTGTCATGAAAAATCTATGCGTTATGAATTTTTTTATAATAAAGTGTGATTTGTACATGTCTTTTACAAGCCTTGTCACAGAATAATAAATACAAGACTACAGTACAGAGTTTTTACTTTTTAGATTTCTTCTCGTATTATACAGTTCAAAAATCTTAAAGACTGACAATTTTAAGAATACACACAAAATTTTAATGTTATGTAACTACAAATTGGTCTGTTCACTTCTATTTTATAATACAGTGGAATGTGGATGGTTAAAATGTTTTTAATTTAAATTCATAGATTAATATTAAGTTAAAATTTGAAGTGCATTCTGTCCCTGTGGGATTTGCATAATGTACAGTATAATGTTCAAATAGGGTGGTTGTTTTTAAGAATGGGCCTTTAGTAAAACATTTTGATACCAATTCTTGTGTTATTTGTTATTAGGAATTTAGGCTGATTCCAAAATATTTTATCACTATTTTAGTTTATGTAGCTCCATTCGATGAAGTAAGTGTTTTGTAAAGTGTACCATCATTTCAGTCGGTCTCTAGAAGTAAGTATTAAATAAAATAATTGAAAACTAGCTTAAATGTAACAACAATTTTACAATCCACTATATTTGGCTACGGTTAAACAGACAATATTTTAAAATAAAATATATTGTTAGTAAATCTATTTTGTTAATGGAATTATAATGTTATATGATGAATGTTAGTATTATGATTAACCCTTATTGGCCCAGATTTTAAAGTTAGAGCACCAGGTTAGGGTTAAATACTGTACACATTTCTGTGTCTATAGAAGTTAGCTCTCAAATTTGAACAACTGTATATGATTAAAAAAAAAAAAACAAATAATACTGAAGTTCAGAGTGCAAGGCTTTTTCTCCAGTTCAGCAAACTCTGAACTCAATTTGTGAATGCACCAACGAACAACGATCAAGTATACGCTAATTAAAAAAATAAAATATTAAATAATGCTGAAGTTCAGAATACAAAGCTTATTCACTAGCTTTGACCAGGTGTAGGGGAATTTTAAAATAATATATTAAACATTTTGTACAGCAGATATCTGTCTCATCTATTTAAAATAGGGCAGGTCTTAAACACACACTGAATAATCCTTTATAAAAAGAAATCTCAAACAAATAAACCTCCTATTCGAACCAGCCCTGTACAAAAACAAAATTCACTGTTCTGTATTTTAACAAAATGTCTAGGTTCACTTGCTTGCACTTTTAAAACCTTTTTGGATAAACAAATGGTGAAAATAGGATGCTACTACTTAAAGGTGTTTTGTTTTGCTATTTGTAAAACCGTACAAGTTTTACCCAAACGATTAATAAATAGATATAAATAAATATTTGTTTGTTAAATCATTTAGGGCAATAGTTGCTTTATATGATGTTGGTAATCTAATTAATTGCAATAAAATCTCTTGTTAAGCCTCACTAAAGAGTCGCAAGTTGCATTGTTTGTATTAAAATTGGTTGTTGTGTCGTATCGTTCATGTCTCAACAATCACGAGATGTAGACTTTCCTGATTATTTACAGTGCCATCCTCCAACTCCTCTGTGACTTCCCATTTCCTATAACTAGAAGTAAGTGTGATAATTCATCAGCCGTTACGACACTATTAAGATGTACTCTAATGTGCGCCCAAAAGATAAAACTGTAACAATGGGCAAGGTAGAAGGACTAGAGATAAGCTTTATCTTCAACAGTGCATGTTTCTTGGGGTATTACAGGCAGCAGTGTGTTAACAAACCAGCAACAGTCATCCCCGATACTTGACTTGCAGCTATGTATGTCTTGCTGAGTCCTGTTCAAACCTTGGTCAAAGCCACAATAAACTAATTTCAGATAATCAGCTTACATTCTGGAAGAACTTGGGCTGAGTTGGATGGTTTTGAAATGTTGCATATTGGAGTAGTGTTTTAAGTTAAAGAGTCTTAAATGCCCAATGGGCAGTTTTCCCCCATCCAAGAACTTGGCTGCTAATCTAACTAAACATTAATTACAATTTTCTCAAAACTATAATTAACTGTGACTATCTCGTAAATGTGAGAACAAATAATGTTTTAAGTTAAAGTAAATTCATATATTTACGGCAAAAAAATAAATTTCTACCATTAGGCAACAGAAATAATATTCTGGTGAGAGCATTTGCTTTCATAAACTCTGTGCATTTCTTGGGTTATTGAGGTTAATTATTTCCCACACATCTCACTAAACACTTATTTCATTACATATACTATATTGCTCTGCATAATTAAATTTAAAAAGGATTTTTCAAAAAATTTACAAGAGGGAATTTTTATGATGATTTCACAATTATGACCTTTAAATACTACTATTTGTAGAAAATTTCATTTTTAGATAGTGCATGGCATAAGATATAGTGAAGAGTAGTAGGTCAGCTACTTCTTCAAATTGAAGTAGACAGCATGCTTTACATCAATTAGTTTTTAATTTTTAACATATTTACATGCTGAGTTTTCCAAAATCCTATCTTAGAACATATTTAAACTCTATAAAGAATTTTTGTGCCAAGCTTCATTATCCAAAACCTTATAGTTTTTCAGAAAATGTAAATTAGTCAATGGTATTTTTGACACACACACACACACACATGTGTATATAATATATATATATACAGTAGAGTCCCGATAGTTCGAGTCTCAATAGTCCGAGGTTCCATTAAATCCGAGCCAACACGTGTAAAAAAAATAAAATGTGATATTGACATATTTGTACAACACACTCGAGCGTATGTCTGTAAACTGAGTGCTAGGCTACTTGGAGAAGCTGGCAGCCTGACTCATCAGTGCCACTTCATTTGCACTGCCCCACCCCCACCCTATTTATTGTCAAGGCCACGGAACATCGCGCCCCGTATTGTCTAAAAATAAATCAGTCCGTTGTTCATCACGTTCGACTGCGGTACGGTTGTTCTAGATTACGATCGCAGTGCGCTTACCTGTCTGTTATTTACAACGTACAGTACTTGTTGTCTAAAATATTAAGTTTTAGTAAAAAAGTATTTTTCTGAAGTGTTTATGTGTTCATTGTACAGTGAACTATGAGTTAAAAAAAGTAAAAGAAAGTTTTGTACTGATAAAAACAAAACTAGAAGCTCTTAAAAAGACTTGATAAAGGTGAAACGTTAAAAAAATTAGCTGCCGAGTACGGAGTTGGTGAAGTGACAGTTGGTGACTGGCAAAGGAATCGCGATAAAATTGAAAAATTTGCATCAGAAAAGTGCTCGGAAAAGTGTACGAATGAGCGGAAGTCTACAAAGAAAGCAGAGTATGAAAAAACAAGCGAGGCCCTATTTTTTATAGTTTTGTCAACAAAGAAACAAAGGTTTGTCCTATTTCCGGACTCTATTTTACAGGAAAAGGCATTGTACTTTCGCAATGAAATCAATGAAGGTGAGGAAGATTTTACGGCAAAGTGTAGGATGGCTTGACCGTTGGAAAAAACGTTATGGCGTGAGGCAGTTAGAAATTTGTGGGGAGAAACTTTCGGCGGATTCGGAGGCAGTTGTTCAGTTCTGTGAAAAGTTAAAAAATCTTATTAAAAGTAAAAATTTAACACCTGATCAGATTTACAACTGTGATGAAACTGGTTTGAATTTAAAACTTTGCCATAAAAAACTCTAGCTTCACGGGAGAAAAAAGCTGCTCCGGGTCACAAAAAAGCAAAGAGAGACTGACTGTGTTAGCCGCTTCAAACGCGTCGGGAAGCCATAAATTAAAAACTAACTGTCATGGCAAGTCTGCTAAGCCTCGTGCGTTTAAAAAACATGTCTATTTCAACGCTTCCAGCAACTTATACAAACAAAAAAAAAACGCATGGACAGACAAACAAATTTTTAAAAACTGGTTTTTTAGTGAATTTGTTCCTGAAACCAAAAAGTTTTTGAAGAAAAGCAACCTACCCTCTAAAGCTATCTTAACACTTGATAACGCAGGATCACACCCAGATGAAGGGAACTGCAATGCGATGGCATACGCACGATGTTTTTGCCACCGAACGTGACCAGCCTCATTCAGCCTATGGACCAAGGCGTACTTGAAACTTTGAAAAAAAAGTACAGACGCCGTTTGTTGCAATCAATGTTTCAAACAATTGAAGGAGAGGCAACCATAAAAGATTTCCTGAAAAAAGTCACAATCAAGGATGTTATTTATTGGATCGCTGAAGCTTGGAGCGAAATTAAAACCAGAAACAATCCAGAAATCATGGAAGAAAATCGGAGTGTGTAAAATTGAAAAATGATGATGAAGATGACGATCTACCGGTTAATAAATTTAATAAACAGACTTCCTGGTTGAAATGGGACAAATCAAACTGATATTGGAGAGTGGATGAGTAGGGACGAACGGTTAGAGACAACAGACGACACCATATTGAGATGGTCACAGACATGACAGCTGACGGGAGTGACGAAGAAGAAAGTGTGCAGGAGACCAGACCCGGCAATGACTCACAGCGACGGCTACGAGGCACTGGATGCGGCCCTGCACTACGTAGAGCAGCAAGCAGAGGCGACAGCGGCAGACATGTTATTGCTTCGGCGGCGGTGGAGAGACATGGCTGCCCCGCAAACGCTGCAGTGTGGTGAAACAAAAAACTCTAGACAGTTTTTTTTTAAGTAAACATTGCATCTTTGGACCTCTGTAAGTAATTTCTTAATGCTGGTATTTGTAATAAAAGCATATTTCTTTTGGTTTGCCTTCAGTTCTAATTATAACCCAATTTTTCTCAAAGTGTTCCGTATAATTCGAGTTCTTCACAATTCGAGGTACATTCGGTCCCATTCACCTCGGATTACCGGGACTCTACTGTATATATATATATGCAAAAAAAGAATAAAAGTAAACATGTAATTACTTTTTTATAATTTAACTGTATATTGTATTTTATAGTACTGGATACTTCTAATCTAAATTTAAATTTATACTGCAATTCTTGAATTCCTTGGTATATTATAAGACATTTTAGGAAGTGGCATTAAATATTGAAATTAAAAATTATTTACAAATGTGTTGCACTCTAGTTAAAAAAAAAAAACAATTTGTTGTTTTAAGTTGTACAACTAAATAGATTATGCATTTTGTTTTACATTATATAGACCATTTTAAACAGATTATCTCTCATTTAAACCAAAAGCTAGTTTTGACTTGATAAGCTTGTTCCAAATTTTACAATTGGACTTTGGAAGAGTCTTTCTGGTACCTTACAAATCCCTTTTACTGAGTAACAGTTATTAAATATTTCGTTATGAGCAATCCGTATTGTGAAACCCATTTTTCATCTTGCCTGTTGAATGAATACTGATGGTTATTGATCCTAATATGTAAGGGATTTGTAGTTAAATCAATTCTTTTAACTTGGGACAAAATTTGCAAGACAACTCGTAAATCACTTAACAAACAAATTTTCATATTGATCATAGGTCAAATAGTTTCTGAGTATCAATGTCATATACAAACATCCTCTTTTATATGTATAGTTACATACATTTATACAAACAATGAATCATTTTAAAATTTAGGGAACAAAATAACCCACAAGTTAATGGTAACAATGGGGATTAGGATGGCACCTGCCTATGAAAACCTATTCATGAGTAAGCTGGGAGACAATTTTCTGAAATCTCGGTTACACAAACCTCTTATTTGGCTGAGATTATAGACAACATTTTCATGATCTGGCAATATGGTAAAACTTACAAAGACGGCTAAAACATCTCAATACATTTCCACTTTTAAAATTTACTTGAACTTTGTCTCCTAAAACTGTAACATTTTTAGACCTAGACATTTTTATACAATTATTAAAACTTTGAAAACAAACAAATGATGAAGGAGCAAGATTTCCAGTCCAGTAAATAATGGGAAAGACTCGGTTCTCAGATTTTTTTCTAAACATCAGTATAATGATTGACTTCTGGACTCACACAACAGACGAGATGAGTGATATTAGTACTGCCCCAACAAGATAAGAAGACTATAACTCAATTTTGAGTGTATAATGCATGATACATGAAAACTAATATTTTATTAGAAGACTACAAATTGCATTTATCGTCACAGCTTATCTTGTGATACTATAAATGTAAATGTTTCAGATAGTGAAAAATTCAAATACTTTGATTTTTGTGCCTTTAGTTCTAGTTTATTTCTTGTGAACCATAGCCTGAGATAATTAAGGCTTGCTCTATTTAATTTCTCAATTGAAGTGTAGTGGCTGCTCTGTATGAAAGAGCGGTATCATCTTCTATCCAGTTATTTTTCCATTAAAAAATACTAAAAACAGTATTGGCTCCAGAACTGAGCCTTGGGGTACACCACTCTCTATGGGGTCTTAACTTACTGTTAAAATACCAATTGAAAAAGTTGTCTGTTACTAAGGTATGATCTATACTATACTACTCAAGCCTTTTCCAGTTTTTTTGTATTAGTGATTCATGATTTACTGTGTGGAATGCCTTTTTTATAGCCAGAAACAAGCCAGCTGCCATAGTATATTGCAAATTATTTAAATTTAAATAAATACAAAAAATAAATTGTGCCATTTCAGTTTTAAAATCTTCCATAACCCAAATTGGAAAGGAAAGAACAATTTTACTCAACCAAAATATCTAATGAGTCTAGTTGTGGTAATTTTTTCCAAAAGATTGGAAAATCTGACAGATGATATAGGTCTATAGTTTGAATTGAATTAGCCAGTCCTCTTGGACTATTTTTTTTATTTTTAATGTTTGTGGGAAAAAACTGTCACTTAAAATTTTATTAAGTATATATACTAAAATAGAGTTATTTCCAAAGACACACTCTTTACTACACATTTGTAACAGAATCCTGGCCAGGAACCTTATGATAAGTAAGCAAAGTGATCAAAGTTGTTATTTCGTGCTCTGACACTGGTAATCAAATTAGTGAATATTAATAGGAGACATTATTGTAAACATTGATTTGATTTGCACTAAAATATACAGTGAATGCAATCTGAGTAGGTATATTTGAAAACAGGTTGTTAAACTCTTCAGCAACAATCAAATATGCAGTATCAAGACTTTTGTTGTATAATAGGTATCATGAAGTAAATCATTTTTATCAGCCCTGTGTGTTTCAAATTTATGGATTGTCAAAAGTTTCCACCGGTCCCTTGGGGTTTAAGTTATCCATGTTCCACTGTAATTGGTATCTTTTGGTTGCAGTTTTGCTTGCAGTTTTGCTTTACTGGGGTATGGCTACTAATAAAATGTAACCATGTAAAATCTTTGAACAGCCGCCATTTTGTACTGGATCAATCTTTTTGAGTGCGGTTTGCGGCATTAAACTCTGCTAGATAAGCCCTTTAAAATGATGTCCATATTGACCTATGCTCCTATTTAAGATTTCCTTCTGACTCCTTGCGGGACGTCCCCATGATATTACAGAAAACTGATATTTCCCTCAAAAAGTTGGAGGTATTGAAAATTGTTTAGTTAAATTCTTCATGTAATAATTTTGGAAACAAGTAGTTTTTTTTATTTTCTTGTGTCAGAAAACTTAAAAGTCATTGCTTATAAATATTGATAAAGTTGTCATATATTCATTTTGCTTTCTGTAATATATCAATGTTCTATTCCTTGTTGCAATCAGTGTATGAAGTTAGATTTATAGAGTTTTGTTGTGTGTTAGATTTTGATCATTATTATGTAATAAAACAAATAGTTGAATTTTATTTCTCAATTCACAAAAACTTTACAACATACTTGAAGTTGTACATTATTAATTAGTTACATATTTAAATTAAAGACAAGTTTTCTTATGTTCACAACACTCATGTTAAAACATGCCATAAGTAAGTATAAGAAGTCATTAAAAACTGAATAGTCATAATTATGTAATAGTTGTTTTAATATGATTTAGCTCCAGGAAAAGGTTTAGGTAATAAGTGTATTTGAGGTTTTTTAATTTATATATTTCAACAAAATAAAAACATACTTGAAATCTGTAGAGCTAACTGTTTATGGTGCATATATATCTTGTATTGTACAATACAACACATAACTGTGTGCCAATTTTGTTTTACTTTTGTTAGTTCTTGCAGGACTTTTGGAGAAATTTATATTAAATTAATTATCATAATTATTTCTCATGAGAAATAAAATGTACTAATAATCTGTCTATTAACTGTAATAGGTAAGTAATAATGGTGTGCCAATATTTTGAATAGAATAAAACAGCGATATTAATTGAATCTGGACCCAAATTGTTGGTGGTTTTCATTATTCAAGTGGAGCCAGATTTATTTATACACTAAATATAAAATGAAAGAAACCAAAGTAATTATGGTAATCAACCAGGAACCCTCACTCTGGTTGTTTGGTTGCTTTACCTGACCACTCCGTAACCATCCGAGTGTTCATGTCCTTATGTAGGCATTTTTCTCTTGAAATGCATTTAAATTTGTTTTGTGTTTTTACAAAAACAACTACCAATTATTACTATATTAATAGTTTTATGACATCTGTAATAATTGTATTACAACATTTATATATTCTAGGTTTAAAGTTAATTATTTATTTCCATTAGTACTTAAACCGTTTACTATAAAAATTGATTTATTTTATGTTATAACAAAGTTTATACTAATTAAATATTTTTTAATGTGTGCCAACAATGAAGCTTATAATAGTTAATAAACCATTGTCATTGTAGGTTTATTGCTGAATAATTAAGTTAACATAGTGTAATAATTGAAGAATTAAAGTGTCTTGAAAGATTCAAGATCTTTATTAGTCAATAAGCACATTACAAAAGCGCAATAGACATCGTTAGGTATAATTTAGTCATTAATTTAACAACATAGAGCCTTAAAAAATAACTAAGAAAGCATGTGTTTCAACTTGAACAATACTCAGTTGTTACTACTGTGATTGTAAGAAAATAAAAAATAGCTATCACAAAGCTTTCCATGACCAATAAGCGTCATCTAAATTAATAACAAATCTAAATAAATAATTAACAAAAAGAATCATGACAATTAAAATAAAACTAAAAAATAAAATTATTAACATTACAAATATGTTATAATAATAAACTAACAATTTTAAAAACTTAATTTTCTAATATCACAGTTAAGGAACTAATCAACGTGTAATACGTAATTACAGAGTAAATACTTATAATTTTGACCATTTAATGCATATTTAATTTTTGTACATTTACTAGTTTTGGATCTGCAAGTAACTTGTTGAATAATTTAATTCTCATACTTAATTGACTAGAGTGACTCTTTCCAAGTCTTAACATATTTCAAATCAAGCAAATGTTTTTTTTCTGGTCGGATAGCTATGAAAATCTTCTCTGAGATTATAAAACTGCAATTACAAAATTTTACAAAATAAAATAAAGTAGTGCAGAAAATGTATGGACCACCATATGAACAAGTTGAATGGAGAAGGAAGCACAACTGATAGATAAAGCTATTGACATAGTGAGTGATATAAAGTACAGGAGAAGAGGAGAGGAATGTCGACAACAGCTAAAATAAATAGTTGATCAGCTACATAAAAGGGAAACACCAAGTTGTAGATATCCAACATACTACATTTGATCTCACTTCCATGTCTAGATCAAGTCCTCAACCAGTCGCAAGAGGAGTGCCTCAGGGATCCGTGCTAGAACCTATTCTATTCATTTTTTTGACTAATAACTTCTCAGCTCTAATTTAAAACTACAGTATCAGCTGCATAATGTATGCAGACAACATAACACTTTTTTTATTAAAATGACCCAGCTCAGGAATTGTATTACATATCTGTCGCATCTCTAAAAAAAAGCCATAGCCTACAGTAAACCCTAACATGACAACACAAGCACATTTTAGCAGGAGAAAGTTCTGGTCAAAGGACTCACATGGGCAGACCATGTAAATAAAATGAGCACTGGTGTCTATGTTGTTAAACGCACTAAATGGGTTGGCACTCTAGAAGTGGGTAAAATGGCCTACCATGCTCTAATAGAATCTTGTATTAGATATGACCTTACAATCTGGGGAGTCTCCTCTAGAAATCTCAAGAGAGTACTTGTACTACAAAACAAGCCAATTAGGACCATAGCAAACCTGATTTATTGTGGAAGGCTATATTGAATTCAAAAACAGCATTTATTAATTAAAAGACAAGATTATAAACTTTCATTTTGTATTTAAAATGTGAAAAAGTACAAATGTATATGGACAAAAATGCTTCCAGAAACAATACAAATGTTAGTACCAGTATTCATATTTACTTTAAATTTGTTATCACCAAAAAAAATATGTAATGTCAACAATGATTTTGAATGGTACCTAGAAATAAAGCATTGTTTGTTTCATTAACTTGTAAAATAATATTTCTTACACTTTAATTTGAGTTGTATATCAATATATTGCAAGTTTTGCTGCAATATGACAAACATACGAAAAGCCAATCAGATCGGCCACTGACAGTTCTGAGAATGAATATTATGGCCTATTAGATTGGCCACTTGCAGTTCTTGGAAGGTACAATACCTAATCTGATTGGTCTCTGGTTTTATGTTTTACAAAAATACCTAATATTTTGGGCAAATTTCATTATACTACAGGTATATTGATGACACAATAGTTATATTTAATGGTAGTGAGAGCTAACTTTGTTGTATAACTATTTATTAAAGTTGAAGCTTAATTAAGTTCACACTTGACACTGAAAAGAGAAGCAGAATTAATTTATTTCCTCAAAGTACAATAACTATTACATTTAATCCATTTTAAATTAAAAATCAGTTAAAACTACAACTTACTTGTCTTGTTGCCAGGTGTATTGTAGAATAAAACTTTAATAGTTTTAAGACAAAATAAAAAAGATTGGATCAATATTTTTGAATAAATTATAGAACCTCCAAGATTAAGCCTGGTTGGAGGTTCCATCATGGTATTATGATAAAATATATACATAAATTCAGCTTCAGAATAACACAAAAATTATAGTATACTATTTGCTCTGCCAACGTAAACAAAAGAAAAATACGCAATGTATACTTAAATTGTGCCGGGAATCCCTAACAGCGTTTCTAACTCTTCTATACCAAAAAACTAATACTGAAGTTTTTTTTACTGCTATTATAATAACATAAGGGGTTATTATTACATGGTCTGGTAATTTATTATAAATTCTAGGTGCAACAAGAATGTTGGATTTTTAAAATAACTTTGTAAAGCCTTTAGGACAAAAATGCTAAGTTTATATTTTTATGCAAATCTAAGAACTGATAAGTAACTTGGATATACTACATATGAGTGAAAAAGAATGACTACTGAGTACGCTGGGAGAATTTTAAATTTATAGGGCATTGAAAAAGATGGACAGAACTTATTAAATGCAACCTCCATATCAGTTCCAAGAGAGTTTTAATGGAATTATACACCAGTTCCAGAACAATAACAGCTGGTAATGATAGTGACAATGTCCTTGACACAGGAGTGGTCCAACACTAGTCGTCCTTGTGCCTGTATAATTTTGTCGGGTTAGCAAATACAGTGTGTTGTGTGTGTGGCTTTAAATTAATTGACGCCACTGATTAACTGATATAATTTTAAATTTTTATTCCTGATGATGGCACTATCGTATCAAAACTGCTAAAATTATCTGTATTATTGAAAAGACTAATATTTAACGGATAGTAAAAGCCTATTTTTAATTGACACGTTTAGTCCAGGGACCAACAATATGTTTTTTATAAATCCAAACCTAACTCCTAATCATTAATCACTAATTCTTAGTTGTTTTAGTAAGTAAGCATAAAGAAATATATTGCAATAAACATGGATACTAATACGTACAACAACACAATATTTTAAATCACAGAAGAACTAGTAATTTACAAATATAACACAAAGCAGAGCATCAAATCACTCAAGTTGTAAACAGCCAAACTGAATTCGGGGCACTAGCCTAGATCCTGGGGTTCTATCGAAAGCAGGGCCACCTCTTGCCGGACGCTAAATAAGCGTTTATCCGAGCCCAACCATTGGTTGGATTCGGATCCCCCTTCGGTCTTGAGCGACACTTGTTGGTGCCACCCCTGGAGAGGTACTTTCCCAGTTCATTGAGGATCACTCGAACTAAGGTCAGCCCGTTTCCTAGGCCCCAAATGAAAGAGCTGATGCCCTGGCCAACCAGGGCTCGGCGACAATTATTATGACGAGCCCTCAACCGTTCTGCGGTGTTCCAAGGTGTGAATCCTCTAGGGTTGTCTCGAAATGGGTTTCGCGCGGAGCATGAGAGAAGGTGGAGGTTGCATACGGGCTTGAGAATGAGCAGAATGGTGTTAAAGTGAGCAGATTACACCCTTCCTTCAGAGTGGCGTCGGACCTTCTCTCATTAAATAGATCAATGTCTTCTCGGGTTATTGGTCTTATCATGGGGCATGGTCACCTGAGGAAGCATCTTCACAGAGTCAGCATCCTTCAGAAGGATCCGCTCTGCAGAATGTGTAATGAGCAGGATGAAACTGCTGAGCACCTGCTCTTTGACTGCCCTTTAATAGCAAGGGAGCGGTATGCTATCTTTGGTAGTTTGGACAGGGGTGGTGAATTTCCCCAGGAGGACCTGATAGGTTGTTTTCGGCAGTTTGTGGAACTGCTGAAATTATGGACTATAAATTATAGGTAGGCCTCATGGTGTGTTTCCGGGGTGCGCAAAAAGCCCTTGAGGCTTAAGTGAATGGCAGTAGGCCGCCCCAAGGAAAAAAAAAACAGCCAAACTTATGTTGGCGTATTTCACTTCAATGGAAAAAAACAATGCCAGTTTCTTTGTCAGTCACTGGCAAGCTGCAATTGAATAAACCAATCTTGTTACTCTAATAATTTTAGAATTAAATAGTATAATTTGCAGCTATTATTATTTTTATTGAATAAGAAAAATAAGAATTTTTGCCTTCCTTCAATGGCACACTGATTTAAAAGAAACACCTAAGAACGCATAACGGAACACATTTTTTGTGTCTTTTGAATCAGTAAATCCTTTTATATGTAAGCTCTTGATTTTCCTATCCATTGAAAATAATCATAACTTACAGCCCTGATAATTCAAATCATAATTTACAGTCAGCAGTACCAATAACTATAACACAAGAGAACTGACACACACACCTGAATTGGATTGTTTATAACTAAATAATCCAATTTCATTAAGAGCCAAATAGTGTGCGCACATCCCATATACATAATAGTGCATACACACACACAGGTAGATGCACTAAAAGGGTTATGTATATTATTTTACAAGTTATTGCGTGTTTATAAGTTAATTCACACCCAAAATCTTGCAAACAGAGAAATTACAATGTTTAATAGCTAAAAACACAATTGCGTAGGTCAGTATTCAAAAATCTTAGTAGGGCTTCAGACTCTCCTAATTCAGTTGGATACTTAAAACCATCACTACTGGAACACGTATCTCACATACCACCAATTAACAATAGCTTAATTTATCAATCTAGACAAGCAACGTAAACAAAAGGTAACTCTATGTAAATACAAAGTTGTTCCAAGTTGTGGATATATTACTAGTAAGATGAAGTAATAATACTAAAAGTCATTATGCCACTATATGTGCATGTCTAGTTATTTTTCAATAATACAGCTAAACTAAGGACCAATATATTAGGACAATATATCTTAGTAAAAGCTATTTTTTAAACTTACAATGAGGTCCATGTCATTTCTTGCAATTATATGTTTTATGAATTTCCAAAGGACCAGTTTGCATGTGTATGTTGTGCTTTACATTAAATAGTGTTACAAAAATTTGTAGAAACATAGATTTATTAATTGTGCTTGCCATAGACTATATTGTATATTTACGGTTTGTTAACTTTATATCGTTTTATAATAAATAAACAGCACAGATGGGTGCTAGATATTTGTGCCTTAGTGGAAGTAAGGAACCATTGAAATTGGTAAATATAATTTTTTTTAGAAACAATTTTGAAGCATTTCATGGTTTTTAAATTTATTTGCTCTAGTTGTGTTTTGTATGTTTAGTACAAAATTGACTTAAAAATGTGTTGTTAAAATTATTTAAGCATGTAATAAACTAATTTTTCCATCAATTGTGATATTTTGCTTTGTTATCCTATATCATATAATTGGCGTAGCTACAGATCTTTTTCTGGGGGGAGCTTGGTTCCCATCCTTAAGTGGGTGGGCAGGAGTCTGAGGATTGAGGTTCTCTAGATGGAATTTAAAAATATTATTAACCCTTTTAGGGCAAAAATATTTTTCAACAATTTTAGGGTGTTATTTTTATTAGTGATTCATTTTTCATCTTATTACCAAGAATGGTCGTCAATTGCTTTGGTCTTTCTTGCTGCTCTAACCGTTTACATCTCTAATAGTGCACAGTATTTATAGAATCATTGATATGGTATACAGTATTACTTTTAGAAGACAAAAGTCGTTAATCGATTTAAAATATCCTGTTTTGATAAAATTTAAATATAAAAAAGTAAAGAATGTCTTATTTTACCAGGCGAAGTTAGGGCTAAGAAGCCCTCTCTAACACTTCACCTGGTTACTTAACTTAATTATACTAAAAACGTTGTGATGAAACTGCACTTAGAGATTTTTCACACCAACCAATGAATAGTAGGCACTTTACTAGCCAAAAATGATTATCCCTTCAAAGGCCAAAAATATTTCACCTATTTTAGGGTGTAATGTTTTTATTGGTGATAATCAGGTTTTGTATTGAGAAAAAAAAAACAAGTCTAAAATGAAATTTTGTTGCATTTTTGTTCAAACCCAATCTATTCTGAAAAATATTAAAACACTTAAATGACCTTTTGAGCATTTTATTGAAGGAATTAAATACTCTTTTAGATAATAAGCTAATTAAGATTTAAAACACACCCATTTATTAAATGATTAAGTTTATTTTAGTTTATTACAGAGACTCGTGGTCATCTACTGAACCGGCAGTCACCAGTAAAAGACCTAGAAGTTTTTCTCTGCTATGATTTAAGTCCTATTGCAGATGTGCGTATTGGGCGCAGCAAGGCTTTTAAATATGCGGAATGCTGTCACTGGTCTTCGCCAACTAAACAATCCAATTTCATTAAGAGCCAAATAGTGTGCGCACATCTGCCCTTTTTCGGTATATTCTGCCTCTGTATGGTCCCCTCATCAGGGTTACTGTAGACAAAAACTCCAGTGAGTCCAGAGAAAATTTGTTAGAATTGTTGGCTACAGGTTGGAATACAATTATAATGAAGTACCAGTCTCCGACTTGGAAAAAGCCCTAAAATTAAACTCTTCGAAGGTCAGAAGGTGCCGTTGGCGTACAAGATCCTTGGAGTTGTTTGAGAGAAGGCACCACTCATTAGCTTTCCTGGAGTCCAACAGCACATTGGATCGGATACATCGGCTGGGTAACCGCACTCTCTAGTTGCCTTGACTTTTTCTCCTGTTCCCCAAAGCTTGTGTAGGATTCACTCTGTTGCAGTTGGAGTGACTTGTGTGTAAGTTATCACTCCTTAAAAAAATGTGGCTTTGTTTTTGTTATTTTCTAAAGACAATTTATTGTATTGTTGATTGTTGCATAATTTAATTGTTTTCCTGTTATTTCCCTTTTAACCGTACTATGATATTTGCTATTTATTTATTGAATCTTTGAATGTGATTCTTTTACTATTGCCTATTTTTTGTTGAAAAACATTAGATATATATTTTGTTACTATCCACCATTGTGGAAGTGTATAGTTATTATTTAAATTTAATTTATTACATGTTTATTGCTGTGAGTTAACCATCAATACTGTTAAAATTGGACATTTGTCCATTGGAAATAAAGAAATAAAAGATACCGGTCAGCCGTGATGACTACCATGTTACATTCTCATACTAATTAGATTACATCTAAAATGGCTCTCAACTTGAAATCATATTGGAACTTGTTAACAAATCGCTACTGTCTTGATTTCTTTTAATTCAACCAATATGTGTGTATATTTGTAAACATATTTTATGACAAATCATTGAAACAAACATTATGTCAAAACACCTAATAAGAGAATCTAAAGTGTATAAATATTAGTTAAAAAACATTTAAACATTGATCTAAGGTGGTTAGGAGGAGCTTCACACTGTTTATTAATGGAAATTTATCTAAATACTGAAACTACAGTCTCAAATAATAGCCACAAGAGCATATATAAAATCTGGTTGAAAATTGTTGACGTTTAAAAATCGAAGTGTTTAAACATTGGACCATTTTTTAATTAGCTCATGGGCACACTGGTTAAATCCTGAGGTCATACTGAAGAAACAGTCATAACCAATTTCAGGGCAGATTCTTAAGAAAAGGCAAAGGTATTCTATGAGAAAATAATATAGAAAAAACAATTTCAAAGCAAGTGAAGGGTGGTTAGAAAAATTAAAAAAGCATTTCAGGATTTGGTTGTTAAGTACGACGGGCGAAAAACTGTAATGTGATGTTGCTGCAGTCAAACCAGTCAAGGAAAAGTTTAAGCAAATCATTGAGGAACTAGACCTAACTCCCGATCAAGTTTATAACGCAGATAAGAGTGGTTTATTTTACCAGATTTTGCCTAATGCTGCAATGAATGCCTTTGCAACTTTGAAGTGTCTGCTGGTGATATTTTTGTTTTAAAGAGGCTTCGAGAGAAAGCGTTAAAATTGTATTTTCAAACCAAGAAACAAAAGAAAATAGAAAGTTTTTGTATTACTCCAATGGACTATACCTATCGCACCGTAAGTTAAGGTTATGTTTACTTCTAGTGTGGTACAGCACTGATAAAAACCATTACATATGTAAAAAGAAAAAACATGTTTTAGTGCCTTTCACTTAAATTTAGTACCCAAGTATAAATAGTAATTTTGAATAGTATTGGTGTAATGAAACACACATTTTGTACATTTTAAGCATTTTTATTGATGGCCTCCCAATAATCCAGCATTATCGCTGATCAGGCAATACCGTGGCCTGATAGGATTAGTGAGAGTACTGTATTTACATTGATAAGGGATGTATATACACCTCCCAACACAACTTTTACATCCAATACAAAGTTCAACAAAGTACATTTTAAAAATTTAATCACGTAAATAAATATAAAAGTGCAGGAATATTTACTTCATTTATTTTAAAGTTCTTTACCAAAATAAAATAAAAATAGAGAAGCTGATGAAAATTGCAAATGTGTCATTCACACAAACAACTAATTCTCCTCACTGTGATAATAAAGGCTTGTTTATGAGATAACAGGGAAACATGTCATGATATACAAAACAAATTATTCAAACTGGTTGTTTTTGGTCGGGTATATTAAACAGCATCGTTAACTAGCCAGACTGGTAACTCTTATACCAGACCTGCAGACTCAAATATTCGTTCTTCTGGTTCCACAAAGTAAACTGCTTACCAACTATTAAACCTACATTTACTCCTTAAAACTATTTAAAAATGTTTTTCTTTTATAACATAAACTTGAATTTCACCAGATTCACATGTTTTTTTTTTTAAAAACAAAAGCAGTTTTTCTTCAAAACAAAATTTATTATAAAATAAAACATTTTTACAAAACTACGGCTAAAAACTATTTTGAGACATGGTAATTCATCAGTAAACTCTTGAGTTCCTGAAACAAAAGAGAACATCAAGTCAGTTTTCTGTCTAATTTCATTTCATAATAACATTTTAATTAAGAATAATCTTCATTGTATTCATGTCCGAGGACAGAGACATCATTACAGAACAAAATAATGCCCATGTAGCTGGTTCCTGTTCCATATAATTGTACTGTACAGTAAAATTTTAACAACAATTGGCCCCTTTGATGGAATCAGGCTACGACTTGTGTCTAGCGTTTTTCTGCAGGTGTTTGTGTTGGCTGCATTAGAATCCCGGCCGATTCTGGTGAGCAGACCTGCAAAATTCTTTTACTTTAAGTTTTGACAGCAAAGCCTAACATCTCACCTACCCCTCTCTACCTCCACCCCTCCTCATTCCTGGTCCAAGCTAATGAACTGACTCAGTATATGGTAGATCTGTAAGGCTTCCATATACAGATTTATGAGTCCATTAAAAGCACAAGTGGTGTAACTCCACTTTTTCGTTTTTATGAGTTAAACATTCTGTTTGACGCCTACCATTCTAGTGGCGTAAATCCTATTCTTTTAAACACCACACAGATAGTAGCACTTGCCCTCCTGTCAGAGATGCCCTCCACCAGCTGACAGTGCAGCTGACGTAGTTGGGAGTTACACCACTTGTGCAGTAACTAAAGCCAAAAAAGTTGTATGTTGATTCACTTCATGACCTCAATTCTCTTGAAACCAATTAAATATAATTGATTAAAAAAGACTCAAAACATTAAGCGTGGTAAGAGAAAAATAGTATTTTATATACTAAAAGAACAATTAATCACAAACAAGACTACAAAAATAGTATATTTCATTGTCTCATCAAGTACATAACTGAGTGCACACAACGTTATAAAAACGATCCCAAGGCACAATAGAGCAACCGAGTTTTCTACACACAAAGCTAATAAAACATTCGCATTGAATCAACCCCTCCCGCCACAGCTAAGGTATGAGTAACTTTATCGTGGTAAGAAGGTGCCAGTAGAGAGAAGTTTATTGACGCAATTGGTTGTAAGGAATATTCTTTTATTTCTCGATGCTATACTTACTTTTCTTACCTAGGACATTGCAACATGAACTTTTAAATTTAATTTAATATTTGTTTTTCTACTGTTATAAAGTTTATAATTTATTCAATTGTTTATGTTCTTTTTATACTGATTGTTTGAATTTAAAACAGTTCTTTTACTTATCATACAAACCTTACAAAAGTAATAAAAAACTAGACTCAAAAAAATAAGTGTAGTAAGAGCAAAACAGTATTTTATATACTAAAAGAACAATCAAATGTTTTATGAGTATGAAATCAAAATTACTAAGTTACGGGGTCAACACTATATAGTCTATAACAGCTGGAATGTCCTGATATGCAGTACCTGATTGCCCAGAGCCTGAACCATCTGTGCCAGCCGTCTGGTGGCAGGTAGGTCAGGGTATCGAGAGATATATGTGCACACGTGATGCACGGCCACTCTGTATAACACCGGGCAGAATGTCTCTTTCACTCTACCTGCAAAACACTGCTTATTACTATTTTCATACTTTAAATGTATTAATTATCCAGTATATATATATATTTACATTATGCTACTAGCAAACATAGTAATCATCATTTCAAACAAAAAAAAATCATATAAATATAAATTGAGAAATTTATCTATTAGCCGCTAGCCGCCATTTTGTACTTTTTATAAAAAAATATTATCTCTAAAACTAATTAGCTAAAGAAACAAAATTTGGCACATAGGTTTGAGTACAAAACAGGAAAAGTTTTTAAAAGTAATTGTGATATTTTATTTAATAATAACATAATGCTGTCTGTAGAAATGTTTTTAGTCAAATAACAAAAAAACCAGTATAGTTATCAAACATCCACTAGACACCGACTATTTGAACAATTTCATTACAATTCCAACGGTACTTGTTTCAACAAAATTGTACCCTCCTTCTCAAAAATCTTTGAACGTGTTTATAATCAATTACTTAAATTTTTAGAGTAAAATAAGTTATTAGATGAAGAACAGCATGGGTTTTTGCCCGGCAAATCTACTGTTACAGCTAGTATGGAATTCATTGAAAACATAATAAATTCAGTTGATGCCAGAAAAAAAGTTTTAAATATTTTCCTTGATTTATCAAGTGCCTTTGACAGTGTACCTTATGTCCTGTTGTTAAACAAAGTAATAAATGTAGAAATAATAAAAAAGAACTAAATTGGTTTACTTCCTATCTTAACAATAGGCAACAGTATGTGGAAACACAATTAACAGAAAATATCAAGGACAGCACTTATTTAAGGAGGTCGTCTTAGCCCAGCAAACAGTCAAGTACGGAGTTCCCCAACACTCAATATTGGGACCTCTATTTTTTATTTGCTACCTTGGAGGGATAACCAAAATTATTAATAGGAATAAAATGTGTAAATATGCCGATGACACGAAAATCGTATTAACGCCACACACCATTCAAAGGAAAAGTTGAAGATTTCTGCCTATATTAAGCTAGCAGCTATTGGAGAATTCTTAAAAAATATAATCCGTTACTGAATTAAAAAAAATTCAATGTTATAAAATTCTAGACAAAACAAAATTGGAACAAAAATAAACCAACACTTATAATTAGCAATGATCTCACGCAAGAAAACTGAACAATATTTTTAGGTTTAATCGTAGATTAACACCTTCCTTGGAATAAACATGTTGACAGTTTATTAAATAACATTTCATCTGGAATCTACGCCTTACGGCACATGTCAAAGTTATGCGACCAAAGTGCTCTAAAATAAAAATGTATTATGCACTCATTCACTCACATTTAGCATAATGGAGCAATATCCACACAAAATCTTGAAAAAAATGAAAAAAAAAAACTGTTAGAATAATATTAAACCCGAATAGACGAGATTCAGTAAAACACCTGTTTAGTGAGAATCCCAAAAATGTATAGCCTTTATATTATGGAAATCATTAAATATGTTAAAAGTTATTTTACATATTGGTTAACAGTAAGTAACGCATGACTATATATAATTAAAAAAATCAACATTGACAAACATAATTTGAAATTCTATGAAATGAGAACAGAATGTATAGGGAAAAGATGTATTAATTGTTTAAACCAAAGAAATAAAAATGACAATAGCAAAAATGTTGATAAGTAAAATTTCACAAATAAAGCTCTATACCCAATTGAAGAATTATTCTTTAACAATTAGTAAAAAAAACTACTTAAAAATTAACTAACTGTAAATATTAGTTTTAAAATTATTTTTTGTTTTAAATTTAGACTTTTATAGATACAGACGCTATTCATATACAGTTGGTGTTTTCATTTAATATATCACAATTTATGTTTTGGAATAAAGAAAATTCTTGCTCTTTCTCACAGACACTGATTATTATCATACAAAACAGCAAATTTCAATTCATTCTCCAATATACGTAATAATTACACCAGACCCAATAGTACTCTTATTTATCCTTTACACAAAACACAAGCCTTTGAGAAATTGCCTGAGTATGGAGAAATTCGTTTCTATAATATTTGCCCATAATTGGAGAATAATAATAATAATTTTCAAATATAATAATTTACCAAATTAGAGAATTGTTTGGAGGTTTTTAAAGAAAAAATAAGGCTGTTTGCTGGAAAAGTGTTTTTACTTTTTAAAGTGTAAATGAATTCTTAATTGAAAAGCAATAAATTGTTAATCATTATTTAAATTGTACAATATGTTTATGTTGTGTTAGGTATTTTACTGTTTGCTGTCTATTTTTATATTTCATGCTTAGTGGTTAATGTTTTACGTTTAAATTTTATTACTATGCGTCTCATCTACACAATGAATATTTGATACTTAATTTATATTTTAATTTAGGTAAGGTGGTTTTTAACAAATTGACATGTCATCTACCATAAGGTAATTAACCTTACTGTTATGTGACAACATGTAAAACAAAGTGTATAAATTCTCAAAACACAATATCTAAGAGCTCACCTTGAGCGAGGGCACTCAAGTAAATGAACAGAAGGTCCGGATCGGTTTCACAAGGTTCCAGGTACTTTATCAGGGGCACCTATGGGACAAGACAAAAACCAGTAATCACAGATGTTACAGGTATTTAAGTATGAAACTGTGCATCTATTAAATATAAATTACGATCTTAACTCTAAATTTTGTTGACACTGTACAGAGACAAAGTAAAACTTAGTATACATAATAATTAAATTACATTATAACATCTTTAAAGTTAGAGATGGTCGGGTTACAAGAAAATGGCCAGAAATAGTTTCAGAAATGGCATTTCTGGGGTGAAAATACTGTCAGATTAATAAACTATATAGAATCAAGAAGCTTTATTGTCATTAAATACACAAAGGTACAATAGTTATTGTCATGAATACAGTAAACATCTACTATAATACTAATGAAAACTAAATTACAGATAAATTATTTTCCTTTTTCATGTGGATCACGTATTTGTGGTGTGAAGAAAAACATTATTCTACCGTATAGTTTTGTAAAGATGTGTATATTTATAGAGATAGATATCAAAATCCACCAATACTGATACACTGTTTAAAGAAAAAATAATAAATAATAAATTGTCTAGTTAAATTAATTAACAAGACCCTAAGCTGACTGGAAATAAACAAATGAAATACAGACTTATACATATTTAAGATAGGGCCAAATATGTAAATAATACAGTTTTAAACTGCATAGAGCAGGGGTTCTGAACCTTTCAGGCTTTGTGCCAACCCCAGTACACTGAAATTTGATCACTTCTTCCCTCTACCATCATCACCTTAAAGGTAAACAGAAGTAGTAAAATTTAAATTTGTACTTGTAGGTTAGGGTAGATTTTAAATTTGCATGTTTTAAAATTAAATATTTGATAATATTTCAATAGAACGTTTAATATTATCTCAAATACCTTTTTTACTAGTCTTTGCTTACACTTATTGCCACCAGTAAGTTGTTTTTAATAAAACAAATAACAAACATTAATTTTTCTTTTAAAATCTACAAAAGTAAGTTAATAACATCAGGCACTTGGTTATTTAGTGAGAAGGTTAGCACTGTTTGTTTTTCACAAGTTTTTAAATATCTGGATTTACCAGTAACAAAGCATATCACAGATCACTTTTGACATCCAGTTTTGCTTAATTTTTGACTGTAGATAAGTATACGTTGAGAATCCAGACTCACAGAGGTGTATTAATGAGAATTGTACTAACAACTTTGCAGCTTCCAAAGCCGGTAGAAAGCAAAATAACTCAACCAAAAATATTCAACACCCCTGTTTTGAAATTCCGTTGTTGCATGAGAATTCATTTTATGCCGATTGCCTATTCTTGAATATGGTCGGGAATATGGCCACTCGATTTTAAACAGATTTCTCGTCAACTTGCCAGTTCTCTGTCCTAACATCCGGAAAAATACTGTTCAATTTAATTTTTAAGTTGTACCAAATACCATGATACAAGGTATTTAAAATTAACTGATAAATTGCAGTGGTAGATGTATCTTCAACAGCTTTCTCATTCTCCATTTGAAAACTTCCAGTACAATAGAGTTTCAAATATTTAGGCAGCATGGCATCATTACTCACAACAGCATTGCAAAGAATGCAAATAAATAATAACCGTTTTTGTTAATGGAAATGAAAATCCATATTTAATACAATAATAACCATACTATCTTTATTGTTTTTCAGTGATATAACTATTGTCAGGCATACTACAAAAACACACAACTTGTCTGTCCCACTATGTATTTTTACTAGTTTAACAAATTTCAATATCCTACACTTAAATAAACCATGTAAGTGTCAATAATCACTCAATAAACAAACACATGTGAGCATTAAGAGAATAGCTTGCAAGCTGTGTTCTCCAACACTTGCCTTTTATTCTAATGCACTGATGCCTTCCTTGAAAATCTTCTACACCTCCCTATGGGGGCACGCCCCCAGATTGAGATTCACTGGCATAGAGCATGAAGGCAAGATTACAGTTCTATGCCAAACAATCAATATGACTGTTTTACAAAAATTGAATTAATTAATAGCTGTACAACTTTTCTTAATTTAACTTGTTTAATTATTGAGGCATATTAAAGATAACATTTGTATCCAACTTCTGCATTAAAAATATATAAAACTTGATTTCCTTAAATTTAAAAGAAGATATAATAATCAACAATTTAGTTGATGATATATCAATTAGTTAGGAAGATCATATTTTATTTTGATTTGCTCTTTAACCAATATATGTGAAAAGTGTGATACACGCTAATTAACAATGTCAATCAAGAACGTTGTGTTACTTTTATTAACATATGGGATCTTAAAGATTCTTAAGTGAAGGTCTGTCTATACACTCATTTTGTAGTCCTGAAATAATCACGTACCTGAGACACAGGAGTAGACAGAAACCGGAGTGCAGCACCAAGCTCGCACCAGATCAGTTTCCGTAGCTTGATGTTGTGCTGCTGCTGCAAGGGAATCAACACGAATCGACCAAACAATTGGTCACCATAAGATACACCAACAAATTGCTCCAATATTTGCCGGTAACTGCAAAATCATAAAATCATAACAAATTTTAAGGTATACTAAGCTAATATTGGTATAGCTTGTTGCAACATTAATGCGTCTCTGTCTTGGAAAACCTTCCTAAATAAACTAGAATACTAAAAGATTACACCTTCAAAAACAAGGAAACAAAACAGAGGTGAAACTAGATATCCACATTCTTAGCTGTTATTCCTGAATTATTAAAATCTAAAATTAGTCATTGCCAGGATATTCAACTCACATAAACAAATCACATTTAATTTCATACATGACTCTCAATTCTGAAAAGTACAAATCATTTACTTTCAGTGACCTAGCAAAATTTAGTAATTTCACTGATTGTGGACCATGCATATTTAAACAGAAGAACCACTCAGCTATAAAATGCTTGGGATAGAGTCAGATTATTATTCTGGTGATGGATTACTCATGATTCACTGACTAGTACAACTGTAATGTACTTTTGGTTACTTGTTTAGTCCCGGTCAATTTAGACATTGACCCTTGCAAAAATTCCCAGAAAGCTGAAAATTGTGCATAGATGTTAGGGACACTATTGTTATGAAATTGTGAAAAGTCTCCATCGATCCCATGTCTGCAAATTTTTCTATTCAAGGTCAAATTTCACAAAAATAGGTTTTTTGAATTTGTCAGTGAAACGGTTCGTTTTATGAAAAAATATGCCAAACAAAAATTGTAGATCATGCATGTACCTACAAAAATGCTCCTTATACTTTTTTTTCATAACACTAACAGTTTTTGAGAAAAAACAATTACAAACTTTCTACGCTGTATTGTCCATAATAAGCACGACTAAGCTGCCTATGAATATAATAAAACTGGAAGTCTGCGTGAACTAATACATTCATATTGACCGATAATTCCTAATTTTAATGGACCATGTGCCCTTTTGAAAACAATATCTGCCTGTCATTCCATTGTTCGAGTGGCCGTTCCGTCTACCTGCTTTTCTGAGATCGCACGAAATCACTGTTAGTCTTTAAAATTCCTTCGTAGTGAAAACATGTAGTTATTTCAAATATTCTCTGCTAAAGTTTGTGCTGTATTCACTTTTTGTTGAAAATATCTCGCAATAGTGTTTTATTTGCACTAAACTTTTTATCTTCAAGTCAATGTGTTATTGTTGATAGCGGCATGAAGACGTTACTTAACGCGAGTATTCAAGGGGGGGGGGTCAATTTACTGATTACTTGAAGAATGTAAATTAAACGACAAATCATGTGCAGTGTCGCAATCAATACAATAGAAAGAGTACAATTGCAGCAGCAAAATGGCAACATGAAGAGGAATCAGCTAATACCTCTCAAAAGTCCTCCTCGTACTAGAGCACATGTGAGTCATATTTTTCTTTTAAAAATTGTTGTTTATTTTTAGGCGACAAGTTGAGTGAGGAATACGAAAAGAAACAAGCACAGAAATCTCGTCGTAAAATTTGTAACCTTATAACTCTTTCATTTAAAGACTCAGTTATGAAAGCAGCTCAGTCTCGTTTCTGATGACACTGCAAAAACTATAGTTGCTAGTATCGGGTTTGAACACGATTTAGTTGCTGCTGAAGTTAAGTACCATAATGATTGCTTTGTATCAGTTTTAAAAAGCCGACCACTGGAGGTCAAGTCTGTCGTTCTCAAGATGAAACATTGTATCTCGCCATGGGGGAAATATTTTCATATACTGAAAGTAGTGATGACTGCCAGTTTACCTTAGAATAATTAGAAAATATTTGTAAAAACGTAAGTGTTGATAACAGAAAAATTAAATTACGATTGAAGTTAAATTATGGTAATAGAGTCATTATTACTCAGAAACTAGGACAATTAACATTGTATGTTTTCTTTTCTTGTTATCATGATATTATAAATCAAACTTGGAGTGAAAAAACCTAAAGGCAAAGAAGAGCAATTGAACGTCCTATCAACTGAGGTAGCAATTATTCGGGAAGATAATCAATCGGTTCAATCATATACAGTTTTTACCATGCTATGACTGGCTGTGATAAATCAGCAATATTTCGAAGGGGTAAAACAACAATTTTTTAATTGTTTGAAAAAGAAAAATTATATTACTTGTGCACAAGCTTTAGAAGATATCAACTCTTGACCAGAAAAACTCGCTTTCTTCTGTCTGTATATGGAGCTCCAAAAAATTACTTCTATAGACAAATTACGTTACTTATCTTTTGCAAAACAAAACACGTAATAAAAAACGTGTGCAATTAGCCTGCCTTCCTCCAACCGCAACTTCCGCTCACCAACAGTTTTATCGTGTATATTACTAGGTTTCAGGTGTGGCTTGGTAATCAACTAGACCCAGAACAATGGGGTTGGAAGCATGTCAATAATGCATTGGAACCAACCCACACGCTTATTCCACCTGCACCAAAAAACCTCATTAATTCTGTTTTTTGCAACTACAAAAAGGGGTGTAACTTAAGATGCGGCTGCAAAAAAAGTAGGTTTATTTTGTTCACTATCGTGCACTACTTGTCAAGGCCAATCGTGTTCAAATGTTGAATCTACAACAGAAGAAGATTTTTACATGAACGACGAAACAACTGATATATCGCTGTTAGTACAATTTACATCTACTCAAGAAGATGAGTAAGAAGAAGAAAAATAGAGAGAGAGAGAAGCAGATAGAGGGTAAGAAGAGGAAATAATTAATGACGATGATGATGAATAATATATTTTTACAACTAAGTATAACGGGGACTTGTCACTCGAGCTGTACCTGATCGACAACGACCACACTGACAAGAGTGCAACGACTGAAAAGAAGAAGAATAACCAAACATTCATTAAATTTTATACTGGAATATACTGTGGAATAGACCTACCGGGGAAAACCACATTAAAAAAAATCACGCTAGGTACACTACCCCATAGGTGGCGTAGAAAACGTGTTCATATTATAGACAATACAGCATAAGAAAATTTTGTAATTGTTTTTTCTCAAAAATGGTTAGTGTTATGAAAAAAGGAATAAGGAGTATTTTTGTAGATAATTGCATGATCTACAATTTTTGTGTGACATATTTTTTCATAAAACTAACCGCTTCACTGAAAAACTCAAAAAAACCAATTTTTGTGAAATTTGACCTTGAATACAAAAATTTTGCAGACATGGGATCGATGGGGACTTTTCACAATTTCATAACAATGGTGTCCCTAATCATCTATGCAAATTTTCAGCTTTCTGGGAATTAATGCAAAGTTACCCCTATTTTTTGGTTAAATTGGCTGGACTAGTGTTATTCTGTCTGAATTGTCTAAATAATACCTCATGGGGAACTGATCAACAGACTTGAAACTTTTTATGAAGTTTCATGTCTATATAAAAGCAAGATCAAGTTCGATGATGATGCGTGCCACTACGTTGGATTTGGCTGAGCATTAGGGAACATTTTCACACTGATCTAATGGTTAACCATATTGGAAACCAGAAAATTGCAGCATAAATTCTTAAAGCAAATTAGTACAAATATATGAAATCCCAATATATGGTAACAGATCCATCCTATCAGAAAGGAATGACCTATAGACTGGAAATTTTGCATGCAGCCTCAGCAAAGTCTATTCCACAAAACATAGTGTGGCATATTCAAAGACTGTTTGTCTGGTTTTGTCCTGGCACTACCATATTGGTTTGAATAGTGTACTAATCAGCTTAATTAGCTGAGCGTTAGCAAAGCTTACCACTTGGGGAGCTGGGAAAATTTCATTTCTGTATCTTTCCACACAATATATCAAGAAGGAACTGACTTATTGAATTGAAATATTGCATGAAGCTTCGAATCTATACAGGTAACATCACTCCATGGGCTTTTGCTGAGCATTAGCAAATATTGTTAAATTGGTCTTAGGGGTAATCATGATGGCAACAAGAAAACCACAGAATAAATAAACTTGTAAGCAAACTGAGTAGAGTTACATAACACTTTAACACGTGACATAATAACAACACATATAGTCTATCTGCAAGGTATCTCAAGGAAGCTTTCTCTAATCAAAGGAAGGTCCTTTTAGGACTAAGCAAGGGGGACAAACTGTCCTTTTCCCTCAGGAAAGGGGGAAAAAAAGCTTTCTCAAGACTTAAATTTTTAATGAAACATCTTTTCTACATAAACAAGAAGTCTACACAATGACAAGGTACATGTCTATTCAAGGGATTAGGCTGTGACAAAATTTCCAGAGTACAAATCACTTCACAAGGAGTAGCCGTGGGTTTTAAAATGGTGGGTATGCAACATTTTCAAACAGTAGTAACTTTATAATTCAGACCACCAACATGACTTATCTGATGAATTTATCTTGTGGCCTACAGATGAGGAAGAAGTTAAGGAAACTATACTTAAAGTTAGTTCGAAGCGTGGGGCTGGTGTGGATGAAATTCCATGAAGCATATTAAAAGTATGTAAAGATATTATTGCAAAGCCACTCACTATTATCATTAATAAGTCTTTTGAGGATGGATACTTCCCAAATGAAATTAAAACCTCCAAGGTTGTGCCTATACACAAGTGCAATGAAAGAGATGAAGTTAAGCAATATAGGCCAGTAGCTGTGCAAAGTGTATTCTCTTATTGAGATTATCTTTCTGAAAAGATTAATCCCTTACTTCGAGAAAAATCAAATTTTGAACCACCACCAATATGGTTTCAGGAAATGTAGGTACACAACAGATGCAATATTGGATTTGTTAATTAATTTATATGAGAATCTTGATTTAGTGGGTGAACAGTTGTGTATATTTTATGATATGACAAAGGCTTTTGATCTACTATCACATGATGTACTTCTCAAGAAACTGTTAGCTATAGGGATAAGAGGCAGGCCATTGAAGTGGATCCATAGCTACTTGAAGGACAGAAAAATGGTGGTAACTGTACGATATTCAGGAGCAGATGGTCTAACTCGACACTACCGTTCAGAGGTCTCTCCCCCTATTAACACAGGTGTTCCTCAAGGTTCAAATATTTTACTGAAGAATAGACACTACATGACATGACGACCATGGCGCAATTGCGCTACCAGTGGGAGATTATCAAGTATCAAGGAGATTTTTTTACAAGAATACGAAAATATATATGTTACTTTTAGGTGAACATTTAAATACCAAATTTATTTCACTAATAATAACTGACTGACTGTCAGAAGCCACCCCTCCCCACCAGCACCACATCACGCCCATCCTTCAGGTGCCCGTTATCCTTGAACGTACCTTAGTCCCCTCTTATGCTTTTAACAGGCCTTTGAAATTTGACTCATTACAACGCTGCCACAATTTCTCCTTTGTCTGTCAAAGGAATGTAAAAACGTATTTTCTGTATGATTTGCTGACCATCCATAGGATATCTCAAGAATGAAATGAGCTGTACACTTTAAATAGCAAAGTTTATAACGTGACACATGTTTTGGCATGTACGTGTACCTTGCGTAATATTGAGACAGAAATTGCCATGTTTCTGAAACTTACAAGTCATAGAATGACTTCAGTCCTGGTATGGGCTCGTCGAAGTTGATGTGTTCATTGTGAACCAGTAGAGCCTGAAGAACTTCCTCCAGCCATTCTTGTGTATCCCGGAACAGGTCACTACCTTCATCAAACAAAGGAATAAATGTCAAACACTGATAATTTATTCATCTTGAGATTCGCTGGAATCATTAGAGTTTCTAATTATAGTTGTGCAAGATGGCGCCGACTAGCAAAATCATGTGTGGAACCTGTGCGAAAAATGTTCCTAAAAATAGTATGGCGATTTTGTGCGAGGGAAATTGTCAGTTGTGGTATCATAGTAAATGTGTTGGAATTGATGAAAAAGAATATGATTGCATAATAACGCTGGGCCGTAAAGTTATATGGATGTGTGATATGTGCCGCCATGATAACCTCAAAGTGCCTGAAGTGAAAGACACTTCAATTGAAACTATTTCAGTTGAAAAAAACAATACATATTGTAATGACACTATAAAAATATTAACTGATCAAATTTTCCATCTGAGTGAAAATCAAAAAGGAATAAGTGAACAGTATAGTATCTTGAAGAAAGACAATGATAATTTACGTCAATCATTAAATAATCAAGCTGACGCCATCAGTGAAATTTTGACTTATAACAGTGACAGGAGGCAGTCATATGCAGGTAGATTGATGTTTCATGATAAAAACACATTTTCTAATATAGATAATGGACTTACTAATACTAGAACGTTGACTAATAGTAATAGAAGTAATAAACCCAATGATAGGCCTAACAGCACTTCCAAGCCTATACTCTCAGTCTCAGGGGATGAGCAAGTGTACTTGGATAACAAGGACATTAAAAACTCTAATCAAGAAAGTAATGAAGGATTTCAACTGTACAAGTCACGAAGAAAGCTAAGAGAAGAAAATAAAATTGAAAGTGATAGGCCTAGGCCTACACATAATGATAACTGGTTGAAATTTCAAGCTAGGCCTAATCTAGGACGAGAAGTGGATGCAAAGAAAAGGAACCAATTCATCACTGGAAAATCTACAGAGAAACATAACCTTATAACATCTGATAAAATGAGGTTCTTATTTGTTTCTAGGCTGAGTGCTCGAACTGAGTGTGAAGACCTGAAAACATTTCTGGATAGCTGTAAAGCGGGTGATTACACGGTAGAAAAGCTTAATTCAAAACATCCTGAGTTATATTCATCATGTAAAGATGGCATTCCATCCAATTACTACAGTGACATATACTCACCTGATTTTTGGCCAGAGAATGTATTCGTCTCAAGATTTATAAACAAAGTAAGAAAGACTAGATCTACTGAATCTTTAAACCGGGAGAATGGTCTAGCCCAAAAAGTTTCTTAACAAGTAGGCCTAGATCAAACCTTAAATTAGGTCAATGGAAAGTAGTTGACCCATATAAATATCAGTGTAGGCCCACAGCTTACCCTGAAAAAAATCAGTACGACTGCTTGGTTCCTATGCCTACCATAAACCAAGAGTTAGCTAAAATTTTCTTCATAAATATACAAGGTTTAAGGGAAAAATGCAAAGAACTGGAACTCCTATTATGTCAAAACAAATACTTTGTTGCATGCCTTGCAGAAAATTGACTAAATACAGATGAAATTGAGCTATGGGTACCTGAAGGCTTTTCTCTGGGCAGCAGTTTTTGTCGCAGTGTTCATATTCGCGGAGGGGTAAGCATATATGTTGCTAATAACCATATTTTTAAGGAAATTGACCTGAATAATTTCTGCAATGAACTCCATTTTGAAGTTACTGGTGTAGAACTCACAGAATTCAATCTGATCATGGTGTCTCTTTATAGATCACCAGATGGTAGTACTGAAATATTTCTCCAGTCATTGGAGAAACTTTTAATCTTTCTCTTTCGATTAAAGTGCAAGTTAATCTTGTGTGGAGATGTAAATGCTCATTTTGACATTACTACTAATAAAGCTACAGTAGAAAGATTTCTGAATGTATTAAGGCAATTTGACATATATTGCACAAACAACAAGCCTACACGTGGAAATTCATGCTTGGATAACATAATTACCAATTTGAAACCACATGAATATATTACAGAAGTCATACGACCATCTTTATCTGATCATGATGCCTTACATTTTGAGTTTTCGGTGAGTAAGCCTATTTCTTACACACATGATAGGCCTAGTCAATTAAAAACCGTTAGATTGATTACTCCCAAGAACATAAGTTACTTTATGCAACTCCTCGAAGAGGAACAGTGGTGCCAGTCTTTTTCACCTGATTTAACAGCTAGTAACTGCTTTGAAAATTTTTTCGAACGATTTTTGACCTTATTTGAGACTAGTTTTCCACTCAAGAAGGCTAAAAAATTAAAAGCTAGTACAGCTAATATGAGTTTTAAAAAAGGTTCTGTTTCAACTGGTTGGTATTCACCGGAGTTAGCAGCAATGAAGAACCAAATACTACTTTTTAAAGACATGTGTAATAAATATAGCAACGATCAGCTCTTGCTATTATTTAAGAACCTGAAAAGACACTACAGACTTTCACTACGAGTGGCTAAAATACAGAAAAATGAAGAAATAATTGAACATTCTTACAACAAATGTAAAGCGGCCTGGAATATCATAAATAAAACAGCTAAACGCAGTCCGGTCAACAATCTTGGTAGCAGCATCCAGCCTGATGACTTCAACAACTATTTCATCACTGCTGTAGAAGAAATAAGTTCAAAAGTCAAAGCTTCCCCGGAGAGTGCAGTGCAGTGTCTTAAAAGTGTAAATTTGGTGTCAACCAATTCGTGTTGTGTATTTTCACCAGTTAGCTCGAATGAGGTGTTTAACATAATAATCTCGTTAAAAAATTCTTCATCCAGAGATGTCTACGGACTGTCCAGTGACTTAATAAAAAAGGTTGCTTCGGTAATTATTGAACCATTAACTTATTGTTTTAATAGATGTATAAATGATGGTGTTTTTCCAAATAGTTTAAAGTTTTCTAGAGTGGTACCTATCTTTAAAAAGGGTAATCCAGATATACCCAGTAGTTACCGTCCGATCTCTTGTATCCCAGTCATAAGGAAAGTCTTAGAAAAAATTCTTAAAGTACAAATTTGTAAATATTTTGAGTCTTCTGGTTTGTTTGATGATAGTCAGTATGGTTATCGTCCTGGTAGATCAACTACACATGCCATTGATGGCTTAATTAATCAACTTTTACTGACCTTAGAGAGTAAAAATGCTGCCCAGGTCACCTTATGTGACCTGAGTAAACCATTTGACACAGTCAACCATGTAATTTTATTGAGTAAGTTGGAGTATTATGGTTTCTATGGCAAAGATTTGGAAATTTTGAAGTCATATCTTTCAGAGCGTAAGCAATTGGTCGACCACAATGGCAGTTTGTCTGAAGTTTTAGAATTTAAGTTAGGAGTACCTCAGGGGTCTGTTTTAGGGCCTATACTCTTTCTAGTTTTAATTAATGACCTAAGCAATAATTTGTCCTGTTACTCTACAATATATGCAGATGATACAACATTGTTATCTTATCATAATGATGTGGATCAGCTAAAAATAATTTCAGAAAACACATTGTTAGAGGCAACTTATTGGTTTGAAACTAATGTACTATTCCTGAATAAAGAAAAATACGCAGCATCTGTTGGTAACCTTAAAAACAGAAGATCTCTTAGATTCATTAAGTACAGTGAAGCTTTTAGGTGTAAATATTGATTCTAATCTGTCATGGAAAACTCATATAGCCTATATTTGTAAGAGATTGTCTAGAGTGATTTATTTACTTGCAAACCTTAAAAATAGTGTCTCCAAGATATTTAAGAATGGCCTATTTTTCATTTTTTGAAAGTATTATAAGATATTGTTTAATTGTGTGGGGTAATGGAATAGGCATTCAAAAGGTTCTTATTGTACAAAAAAAAGCTATACGAATCATAACTGGCTCTAATCCGCGTGATCACTGTCGACCTCTTTTTAGGCAATTAAACATTTTAACTGTTGTAAATTTGTATATTTTTGATGTATTAATGGTAATAAAGAAAAATCTGCATCTTTATACACAAAGAAATGCCATACACTCTCATAATACACGAAACCAAGAAAGAATTGAGCTGCCTAGATTAAGACTTTCAAAATCAATGAATTACCATAAAAACATGGGAATAAGGCTTTTCAATAAGTTACCAGTTTCTTGGAAAAATTTAAACCATCATAAATTTTCAGAGAGATTACATGAATGGCTTGTAAATAATCCACTGTAGTACAACCTAGAAGAATATTTTAAATTTAATTTTAACACTTAGTCTAGATTGTGTATAGGCTAGTGAGTACTATTGCTTAATAGGATTAAGTTTTTAAAACACTATTGTGACAAATTGGTCAACTAATAGTTTCTAATATTGACGATGTCTATTGCTTGTTATGTGACTTGCCGAAGGATAAATAAATGTCTTTATTGTCTTTATGCTTCCACTAATGCTTTCATTGGTAGTAAATTGAGTTTTCTCAACTCTACCTCTATCAACTCTTTAAGCTGTTAGTTTTTTATAGCAACAATAAAAATTGTAAGTAACGAAAAGGAACAAAAATAAACCATGTATTTATTGCCAGATTTAAATTATACTGAGGTGTTCAGAGATGCCCAGAGTTTAATTTGGCACCATTTATTATAATGGAAAACATAATTAATTTTACATATTTATTTTACATAATCTGCTATTGTAGATAAAATTTTGAACGGATTAATACCTAAAATTAATTTAATAAGACTATAGACACCAGCATCTGACAATCTTTACAACTGCGTCTTCAAGGCAAATAGCGCTCTGTCATATAAACGTTACGATGAAAATCTAAGACTAATTTGCCTGAAGAGGTAAAAAACTGAAGCTTTATCCCACAACAAGTTAACTATAATAAATAAAGGTCATAATTCGGGTTAGCATCGGAGCTTCACATTGTCCCACAACAGACAACACATGGCTCAGAGAGTGACTGCGCCAAGTTCCAAAAACTGTTCATATAACTTTAGAACGATCTGTATATCTGTATAACACTATATAGCATAGTAGAGTCAGTATAGTTAACTAGACTGTCGGCTTTAATGTGAAATGAATAGTGCTAATGGCATAATGAGATTTTTTAATGCCAACATAATCATTGAAAGAAAATGCAGTGGGTTTTAAAAAAGCAGTTACATTGAATATTTGTAATACAAAATAAAGAAAGTATGATGATTAATATTTATATTAGAGTTAAGTAAATTGTTAACGGCATCCTCACTGTGTTTTTTTGTTTACAAAAGTAAAAACATTATATCTTGAATAAACGCATTCAAATAAAGTAACACGAATCTTGGACAATTCACCAGAGAAAATTTGGAATAGCCAGAGAAAGTTTTGCAAAAAAATAATCAGCAGCACACAAGCAAACGTCTACATTTTCAAAACATACTCGAAATAAGTCATGGGCTTTTATTTACCTGTAGAGATTTTTCACAATTAAAAATATCAGACTAATTGATATCATACTCAACATGGTTCAATAACACTGACTGTTGATAATATATAATTTGATAACAATATTCATAATTATTTTAACATATTTTTGTCATCTTATGAAAAAAGTACGACAGAATATTACCTGCAAGAAGAACACAAGCCAGCCGACAGAATCGAGAAGCGACACTGAGGTTGGCCACAAACCGAGGTCTCATACATTCCAGAACTAAACTCCACTGTAGACAGCTAACTGCCACACACTTGGCGTCTTCTCGCTTCCTAGGGACATAACATTCGTTAAACTGGGGTTGGCCACAACCGAGGTCTACACACTCCAGAATAAGACTCCACTGTAGACAGATAAATGCCAGTTCTGATAACTGCTGTCTTTTAGAAATCACAGAACAGTCCACAGGTTGCCTCTTCTGATCCAAGGCAGCCAATACATTGTCTGTTAAACTTATAATAGCATCTGGATGTTCATAAAATGGATTGGAAACCAAATTAATTTTTTAAATATTACTGAGAATTTTTGTTGTTTAAAATGTAATTTTACAAGAGGTTTTAACCCTCAGACTGATGGCCAACGTCACAGACGTTCATTAATACTGCTTGTGAACTGATAAAGACGGCACAGCCGTTAGTCAACTTTCCGCTATTATTATGCAACAACTGTTTAAGTTATAAAGACATAACTTGCACTAATCAAATCCTCTACACATAAATACTAATTCATTTTCAGGGTGTCCAGTAATGACCAAATCTAAAATTCAAGCACATTTCAAGGTTTTCAAGGCTCAAAATTATAAAATCCAAGGCTATAGTCTCGGTTTACTTTTGGCTCTTTATCGGTAACTAACAATTTTACAAGCCAAAATCAAGTCACGAAATAGTGTTTACTTTCCATGTAACAATAAAGATTTCTCAAATATTTAAGGCCTATAACAGCATTGTGATATTTTAAAATAACTGCTTAAAAGAATACATACCTTTATTTTAGACGATGCTCAAAGATAGTAGGCCCTCTGTTTAAATTACTAATGTCCTTATACATTATTAACAACATTTTATAACTCGTTATTTAAAAATCTACAGTAAATGAGGTTTTTTTTCATAACCTATAACTTATAATTGAACTTCCTTGTGTTCAAAAAAACATTGAACTGTAATCGTACCTATAAAATATGTTAATTTAATTATTTAAACAATACTATGCTTAATGTGTCATTTAATTTAGTTTAAAATGAATTTTCAGTGTAATGTTACTATTAAATAAAATAGTAAAAAAAGTTGTAGGCCTATAAAAAATTATGATAAAGTACCAAAGCCTAATTTAATGTTTATATTGTAACAGTTTGTTACAAATACATTTTAATATCCAAATAGGTAAATGATTTCGATTTTTTATTTGAAGTCTGAAAACAAACCCTCAAAAACACAGGATAGTAAAGAAAACAGTTTTACTTTTAAGTTAAAGAAGTTTTTACTTACACTTTCAACATCAAACCCAATACTATTCTAAACCAGTTGAGGGTTAGGTTAGTTTTAGGTGAATTAATTTCATAAAAACAAAAATAACTGTTTATTAAAATAAATAAAAATATATTAATATTCATTTTGAAAAACGGATTAAACTTAAAAAGTCAAAAACATGGGCTATTTAAATGTTGAACCCTTTTTACAATTTATTTTGTGTTAAAAAATAAATTTGTCACAGAAAAAAGTTTTTACTCTTTTTAGAAAACATGTGTGAAAGTTATAAAACTTTAAAATTGAAATTACTAACGATGTATTGCACCTTTACTCATTGCACAAATTAATTTAAACAAATAAGGCTATTGACAATAAGTAAAATGAAAACAACCATTAATAGTATAGCAAGGGTAAATAATCACCTAGATTACTAAAAAAGTGTTGTATTAATTATATATTTCAAATATATTTAAAATAAATCCTATAGGCATCCAATTGTACACCATTATTGATCACATGATCACGGTTTTTCGATTACCTTTAAATTGAAACATTTAATATTCATCACTATGTTTTCAAAGAATTGGCAACCTCTTCAACATGCGAATATTATAAATACAATATATAGTCGCGTAGGTTATTTAGCCACTCTTCAAATTACTTTAACATCAAAGCATATATAAATGCCATCTCTCGCCAAACGTACTACAACGCCCTTTTTGGCAACTGCAACGAGAGCGAGTTACTTCAAAATATCCTTTGTATTCTGTCAATTTCACATTGATGTGAACATAATCATAATCGAACTGGTTGCACCAATATCTTCATTCGTGTTAAGCACGGCGTCCACTGCGACCGGCCCCGGTTCAGCCCAGCCCGGACTTTTATAATCTGTCAAAATGCATACGATCAAATGAAAACCCGCCCACTGCGACCGGTCCGGGCAGGGCTGGACCGGCCGGTCGCAGTTGGTGGGTGTCCATTTGATTGCGTGTATTTCGACTGCACAAAAAGGCCAGGCCGGGGTTCACTCCGGCCTAGCACCGCCCACTGCGGCCGGCCCAGCCTTTTTGTGATGAAGTCGAAATACACGCAATCAAATGGACACCCACCAACTGCGACCGGCCTTGGTCGGCTCTTCGGGTGCCATGTGGGCCGACTCTTCCCGGCCTTTTAGTCGAAATACACGCAATCAAATGTGCAACCGCACACTGCCGGCGGCCCCGGCCCCGGCTTTTTTGTGAAGTCGACATACACGCAATCAAAGGGACACCCGCCCACTGCGGCCGGCCCGGGAAGAGTCGGCCCACATGGCACGCGAAGAGCCGACCAAGGCCGGTCGCAGTTGGTGGGTGTCCATTTGATTGCGTGTATTTCGACTTCACAAAAAGGCTGGGCCGGCCGCAGTGGGCGGTGCGAGGCCGGAGTGAACCCGGCCCAGCCTATATGTGATGTCGAAATACACGCAATCGAATGGACACCCGCCCCCACTGCGGCCGGCCCGGCACAGCCCGGGAAGACTCGGCTCAAACGGCACCCGAAGAGCCGACCGAGGCGGATAGGCCGGGCCGGCCGAAGCGAGCGGTGGTAGGCTGGAGTGAACCCGGCCCGGCCGCAGTGGGTGGTGCTAGGCCGGAGTGAACCCGGCCTGGCCTTTTTGTGAAGTCGACATACACGCAATCAAAATGGACACCCGCCCACTGCGGCCGGCCCGGCACAGCCCGGGAAGAGTCGGCCCACATGGCACCCGAAGAGCCGACCAAGGCCGGTCGCAAAATGGACACCCACCAACTGCGACCGGCCTTGGTCGGCTCTTCGGGTGCCATGTGGGCCGACTCTTCCCGGGCTGTGCCGGGCCAGCCGCAGTAGGCGGGCCTTTGATTGCGTGTATTTCGACTTCACAAAAAGGCCGGGCCGGGCCGCCCGCAGTGTGCGGTTTTGCACATTTGATTGCGTGTATTTCGACTAAAAGGCCGGGACGATTGCAGTTAGCGGGTGTCCATTTTGATTGCATGTATTTCGACTTCACAAAAAGGCCGGGCCGGGCAGCCCGCAGTGGGCGGGTGTCCATTTGATTACGTGTATTTTCGACAAAAAAGGCCGGGACGGTCGCAGTGGGCGCCTTGCATTGGTAACGGCGGCAGCGGCGTTTAAAAAAAATCAAAACTCCCGATTTGCTACAAAAATACAAGCATAATTCCCGCCTTATTCAAGGCAGGTAAAATTCAAGCATAATTCCCGCTCTTCCCGATTTTCAAGGCTGCTGGACACCCTGATTTTTATATAGTTTATATTTGTAATATTACTTATTGTCAGCTGATATCGATCCAAATGCTGTACGGCATACAGCTGATGGAACTTTACAGCTGGTGACGCGCTGCACGGCCTTGACGATCTTTGTTTCTATTGTTATGTTGTAAAATGGGCGATCCCGTTGTTCTAATGGTATACATGAACTATTGGATGACAAAAATATTAGTTCTGATGATGAAAGTGATATTTCGGCAAACAAAGTGCATAACGATATTTCTTTGTCCGATTTTTTGTCAGGTAGTCTGGATGATTATAAACCGGTGGAATGTGAGTTGGATTGTGTAAGTTGATAGTGAGAGTGAAAACAATTCATCATTATCTGATATTCCTCTTGCCCAAAGAATCCATCAAACACAAATATGGATACATGTACTGCTAAAAAAAAGGAAGTACATGCTTTATATTTTTACCAAAAATCTTTTTTGTGTTGTAAATAAGTGTTTATATTTTATAATCTTTTTGTTCACTACAAAACTGTGTATATTTTGTACATTTCCATTATCTTAATATCTGAAGTCGTGTGAAAATTACATAGAGTGAAACTTAGAAAACAAAACATTTACAATAATATACATTTTTCAATTTATGTACAAATAAAAAAAATACCCTAGTAAGTGCATATTTTTACTATTTTAAATTTTTCTCTGGTTCCTAACAAAAAATTGATCAAAAACACGTATTACTTAGCATTTAAGCACATATTTTACCAAAATATCTGAAAAACATGTTGCGCAAAGACAAAAACCAGTGTATCCTTCTGGGAGTTTCTTATTATCAGTCCAAGGGTTAATAATTTTGTATACATTAAAAGACTGAAATAGGTATATAATAATAGGTTTAATAATAGGTCTATAATAGGTTTGACTTATTATTTAAATTCTGAATTTACTCAGGTAAATTCGAGATATTCAAGGAGAACTCCATCAATCAGGATGGTTTTTGTCAGAGAACAAGGAGATCAAAACAATCTGGACTCTATAAGTGCGGAACCCCATGAATTTAAATAAATTCAACTACAACTTTTCAACAAGTTGCAAGATTCAACAATACCTAATTCAACACATTTTTGTTTAGTTTTTTTAATTGGCACTTTCTCATGAACTGTCTAACTAGCTCATTTTTATCCAATAATCTATCAATAATAACTGTTGTTTCTCAACAGTAATAAGTAACATTCAGAAGTATGTATTGTTATGCTTAATTACTGAACAGCAAAATTATCATGGAAACACAATATGATATGCAAATACAAAAATAACTTCACATACTTGAAATGACAGAGAACATGTCCACACAATCTATCAGAGAAATGTTAATAAAGTTGAAAACTGTAGTGAAACAGCCATCAGTTTAAAATGTAAAAACACTTTTACTTGTATGCTGTACAGTTTTTGAATATTTAAACAACAAAGCACAGAAAAATTTGAGAATTTTTCTTAACCACTAGTTTTTTTATGTTTATTAACTACCTATTAACTAGCCCCATTAAATTAATTTTTCATTTCCCAACGGAAACCATTGTGTGAGTGCTTAGGGCAAATAAAAAATATTTAAAAAATACTAAACAACCATATAACATGATAAAATTGTATTTTAATATCTTATATTTTTAAGTATTTAGTTGTCTACAGTTGGATTTATGCCAGATATACCACTAAAAATAAAATTATGTGGTTCATTAGCTTGCCTTGGCCACTTCCAACTTTAAAGGTTAGGTAATTGCTTCATCGCCACTTTCACTTGAAATTCTGTCATCAAAGTTACCACCTTTCACTTCATTTTTACTTTCATTGAGTTTGAACTCCACAAAGCTACTAAAACTCAGAAAAGATGATGTCATTTTACCATGGCTTCATTTTACTGCGATGTCATTTCAGACAGCAACTAATCAAAACAATCAACAGATGAAACGGTAAACAACAATTCATTTTCGAGAGGGAGTCGACTAGCATTTAACAAATCATCGATATAATAGCATAGACAATACCAAAATAGTCGACATCAAGAATATTTTTTCCCTCCAAAATTATGAACTTAGCGTGACGGTCGATGCTAACTGATGATGGGCAATATACACCATTGGGGGATACCTTTAAAATGAGATCTCGCATAATTCTAAGACTACAAAATAACGTAAAATTGTTTTAAGTTAAACAATATTGTTATGGGACTAAAATCATGATGTCCATCAGTATAGCCGGCTTATAAGTGAATGGCAAAACAGAGAACATATGATATATTAACATGTCTTCAAGATGTTGCTCAATGTGTCGTAGAGTTTCAAAAATGTTTAAACATATTCCTAAATGGTTTAAAAGTAAACCGAATGCATGAAAAAAACAAAAGCTGAACACAAAGAAATTTCTATTTCAAAACTATGAGTAGTAGATCTATTGAAGCCAAGGTGCAACTGACCCATCAATATTGTGGAGATGTACAATAGGCAGAAAGTGCCAGTCTGACGGAAGGGCGGGGTCGGTGCCACAGTGAGAACCAGTGAGGGCGGGGAACGGTGAGCTGAGACGAAGCCCTTCTAACCCAAACTCTCTCTTGTAGCAAAGGCTGATCGTCTCTAGACTGGGTGAAAACAATAAAACAACAAGCATTAGTTGATTGATAGGATTTTTATGGATATTTTTTATGGAGTGCCAACGTTATCTTAATAAATTTATTTAGTCTTTCGGCCAAAAGCAAATACTTCACTGTCAAATTAATACTTTCAATATTTATTAAATATTACAAATTAATTATTTCCATTCACAATACAACAAACACGTTAAATGGAAGGAGTTAAATGTCACTCATTCTTGACATTGGAGAGCTTGAAGTGTATATATTTCACTTCTATACGAGTATAATAAATACATTTTTCAAATAAGTTAAAACAATGTAATACACCTTTATACAACTGAATTTTTTATGTACAATCCATACATAAACTGCTTAAAGGTATAGAATATTCAAAGTACTGATTACTTAGAGACATGACATTAGCTGTTGAAATTAGAAATGCACTGTTAGCCAAGAACAGTAGACAGGTAAAAATTAAGGATTCTCAATTAGCACACAGATATTGATAAAAATTAACTTATGTAAAATAAAATATTAAATACAATTTGAAGAACTTGAAGCAGAAAATGCAATATTTGCAGGAGCAAGATTTGGATGGAGTATTCAATGCTCAAAAGTGATGAAGAAGCATATAATACCTTCTTAAATACTTTAACAATGTCTCTGTACATTGTACCTTTCACCTACACCTATGTTATTGAATTTTCTTAGTAGTTCATAATTATGATAAATAGGTAATGTCGGTAGTCACCTGTCCAGAGCCTCGTTGAGCAGTTTTGTTCTTCTTGAGGAAGCCAGTTGAGAGGGTGTTGAGAGGGTTGCTTGGTTCAGATCTTGGCCTATCTGTAGACTCTGAAGCTGTTCTGGTAAATCTGATATTTCAGAACTTGAAACACAAAAAGTCATGATAGTCCAATCAAATGGTGGTTTTTCAGTAACAAAATTATAGAAGTATTTTTTTCAGCATTTCTGTATATTTTTTGGGATGCTGAATCTGAATTTCAAGTTTTCTGCCTTATGGCACATCAGCTTCATAACGAAAAATGCAAAGTGTTTCATATTTTCCATAATTCTTTTGTTTTTTCACTTATTTATTTATATATTTTTAGATTTTTCCAAACGATACTTCCAATTTCATTAGGGAAGAGATTGATTTTTCCAATGTATTTGGAAAAAAACTACAAATGTATTGAATGAACCATTTAGCTATAATTTGACAGAGATGAATCTATCCCAAAATGCAATATGCAGCCTCGTGGGTGTCTAATCAGGAAGAACAATCAATTTGCTACAATCTATTACACAACAACAGCAATTTTTTTTTATTTTGATGGATTTGTTGTGAAAGATTCAGCCTTACAAATTGAACAAAGCTAAACTTCAAACACCTTTATGTCCTTATTTTTGGTTTTATAATTAATAGAGCTATCTAAATTTCAAGATATCATTAATATGCACCCAGACAATTTTTGAAGTTTTAAGATTGTTCTTATGGGGCTAAATCAAGTAAACTACAAATACAGCCATATATTTATCATTGTATATTTCATAGAAAATGTGATACCTGAAAAACTTTTTGTTGAAGACGAATTGATCAAACAAATTGGCCAACATGTAACGATCATCAGCGTGTATAGAAGTTGACAGGAACAACGCTGCTTGATGTACCAAGCTGTTCTTCACAGGATTCTATCACAATCAAATCAACTTGTTAAGAATATATTACACATAACATATATTGCACAAAATCAGTGCGCATATATAATGACAAGAACAAGAGGGGGCGAAATCAAAAATCAAATAAGTTAGAATTACACCTTTTATAAATAATTAAAATTATTTCAATTCATACCAATTTGTTACTTTTTTATTTAAAAAATCTTATTACATATTCTATCTATAAATTATAACCTACTTGGTTGTGAAAAATACATTTAATATTATCAATATTTTCATGAACAAGTTAGAAAATTACATTTCACTGATTTTCCTAAAATATATCTGCAGATACACACAACCACACCATATATCTGCACTTGTCACAACTGTAAATGACACTGTAAACCATACAATTAAGTAAGGCACTTACTCTTAATTATTGCTTTTATGATGTAGGTACTGTTTTAGTTGACTTTTGATAATTTCTTGAATAGAATCTTACACACTATTGAGATTGTATTGTTTAAAAACTTATATAATAGGCACAGTTTATTTACTGGATTATCTAGAGTTATTTTTTCCATCATTGTTTTAATCCCACCAATTCCTTTAACCCTCTCCCGCTCGCATTGTTTCCAGGCGCTCACGGTGCTTCTAACCTCAATTAATTCGCTCTGCCAGTCGCACTCGGTCAAAATACGCGGCGCCTCAACTTACACACGTTCTGTCATTGTAATTAACTATAATTATATATAATTAATAATATTATATTTATATAATTAATTATTATAAGCACACGGACAGCCCCGGTGGCGGGGGGTTGTTTGTTGCGCAGTTACTTGGTGAAGATCATTGTCTGGCTCGCCGTCACTGCCACTGCCACTGTGATCACTCCGAACTACATCCTCAATGCCACCAACCACTTTACAAGGCTCTGATACATCACTACACTCACTTGAATCGTCACAATCCCTACTAATAACGAGATCGATTTCACTGTCACGAAGTGTAGGACTACAACCCGCCATTGTTTCCGCACAACTAATATAAATAGCAAAATAATGGAATAAATCTACTGTAAAAGTAAAGTAAATGGTCTCCTGATAGCAAACAACCCGTAGTAGTACAAAATATTGCTACTCGAGAGCAGCACTTATCGGCTCTAGTGGGTAAAGCAGTGCGTGCCGATCTGTGCCGTTTAAGCTGCAGTGGCTATGTGGTGGCTGTGCCGATTCATGCCTTGCGAGCGGGAGAGGGTTAAACTGATTGACTCAGTGTTCGAGAAGCCTTATACTCAATGGATTGCAAAAATTTCATTTTTGTCTGTCTGCACAATATCATGAAAAAGAACTTATCGGTAGACTTGAAACTTTGCATGAAGCTTAATTTCTACATTTTACATTAATGTTATGAGTAACCATGATAGCACCAAAAAAATAATACATTTTTAAACAAACTGAGAACAATAACATATGACATACATAAAATTTTTAGTCATAGAGTAAAAAGAATAATAATGGAGTGAAAAGCCAATGTTAAAAGTAGATGACAAGATTTGATTTCAGCGCAATCTTGTGTTCTAGTACTCTCCCTAGCTCACCGAAATATTTATTATTTGAACACTGTTATGAAACCTGAGTTAATTAACAAAAATGTGAATGTATCATGTGATAAGATATTATGAGAAATATTTAATCTGTAGTCTTTAAATTTTGCAAGAAACTTCATTTTTACATTGACAAGAATGAATTTTGTGACAGTGCATATTCAACCACGAAATTTTCCTGAGCATGCATCATTGAAACCTCTCACACGTTCTGTTTTGTATGCTGAGGCAATGTAAAATTTTTTTTCTGTATGTTTGTATCTGTGCACACGACGTCTCAAGATTAAAATTAGATTTAGATGTAAACTTTTGCCAGCAACCTCAGCAAATCCTGTGACATGACATGTGGTGTAGCATACTCATACTTTGTACGTAACAAAACATTTATGACATTCAAATTTTAAATTCTTAACATTGACATGTAATACAGTACATTTTAGATTGGTCAAACATTACTCATGGAACGTGTGCTATAAAAATTAAAAATCACTGATGGTATAGAACAAATGTTTCAGGTTCTGTATTGATGTGCAGTTTCATTTTATAGATCAAAAAATTAAAAATTTAACAAGCCACCTTCACAGGCCTTTTTGACTCTTAAAATAATATTGGAAATGATAAATATATTGAACAAATGAAATGACGATATTTCCTAGAATAACTGACCTGTATGTGTAAGTGAACCTGCAAGAGTGTTTGGACAAAAATGAGCTCCTGGCGGGCGAACCAGTGGGCTGTTGTAGTCCTAATTTCTCCAGTCACCACTTCCAGATACCTTTGGACACCTTCAGCTGTCACCAATGCCTCTGACAGCTATCGGACATAACAGTTTGTAAATCACTTCTCGCCAAACACAAGGATCACTATCTAATAATCCTTTGGAGAAGAATTTCTGATACAACAGTGAACTTCCATGACAAATGAAAGGGAATATTACAAGTTACACAATAAATTATTCATATTTACTTCAAAACATAACTTGATCAAATGTTCAATAAAAACTGTAATTGATGATTAAGGTAAGGAAATATGGAATGTTTTAAAATAATAATTGAAAAATTGAAGTTTTCATAACTTCTACAACGTGTAAGTGCTTATTTTTATGTGCCACTATCAGTTAATGTAGTAAACAAACAACTGATTGCTAAAACATGTTTTTATAGCAGCTTACTTTCTGAATGAAAACCTATATAAAGATAACCAAAGAAAAATTATGGGGTTTTAGGCAATGGTATAACTATGAAAGGAATGAAAAAGATAAAAAACCCTAACAAATTATACAGTTGTTTGAAATATAGTATTAAAATTTATACTTTGAATTAGGCTCATCTAATTAATTCAAATTTAAATTTAAGCAGATATATTCCAAGCCCACGGTGTGTGGTTTGCTTTAACCCTTGCCAAAGTCCAGTCCTAGTTATGCCTTTGGAGAGTATACTCGTACTCAAAACTCAGTAAAGACATATTTAAAAAATATATTGGATTTCTCTATTTTCTAATTTTTTAAATACAAAAATGTTTTTTATTTTTTTCTACACATCTGAACTCCGAAGTATCTATGTAAGGGTGTTAGCTGCTCAGCTATGCTACCCAATGATACCAGAGAGAACAACATTCTCTAGTGAAAACTACCCCGAGGTGAACGCACAGCACACGTGTCAAACTCATTATTAGAGGCAGTGGACTGTAGTCGCAGAGCATAAGAGGCACTAAACCTAGAGAGAACAACAACCTCCAGCAAACACTAACCTGGGGTGAACGCACAGCATTCAAATAGACTGTCAGGCCCATGATGAGAGGCAGTGGACTGTCGTCATATATTATTGGCGGCACCGAGCCCAGACAAGGTAGACTGTCTACTACAGATGGGCTCTTTTCTCCCTCCATCAACCAGGAGTACTTCCTGTCAACATTGCTTTGTTTCAGGTAACTTCTCAATTTGCTCTGTTTACTACATAACAATTATTAAATCAAAAGTTTGTATTAAACTGATGTATTAGTTTGGTCATTATGTTGATTATGTTTATGTAATTTCCCAAATTAAATTACATAAAAAGTACATACATAAAGTACAAAAACATTATTTTTAAAGTATTTTATATTTAAATTGGTTTCTAATGAATTATTTAAAATAGAAAACCGACAGGCAGTTTGCATGTAATCAAGCAGGTTTCAGTCATGGTAAATTCATGCCTTAACTGCGACACGAGTCATGCACTAACTTTAGGACAACCGGAATAGTAGCAATGACTCTCCATCACAGTCTGTGTTAACAAAACCTGTGTTAAAAATTAATAGCGAATTGTTACAGTTTTGTTTTGAAAAGTTAATAGTTCATATTATTTTATGTTAGTTTATAAAAGATTAATAAATAACTTAGGAGTTTATACAACATAAGTAAGTATGAAATGTTATGTTTTTGTATAGAAGAATGTATGAATGGAATGAAATAGTTTAAGATATATTAAGCTGGCTAATGCATTTAAATATAAATGAATAATACACAAATAAATATAAATAATAATTGTAATGTTGATACAAAATTCACATTTTAAGTGCGTTGACTGATGAGTAGTTATTAGATGGCAATTTATACAAACTTTGAAGCGAGATATAATGTATAATGGCAATAATATTTTTTAAAGTGAAGTCTGAAATACAATGAGTTAAAGGAGAAAATTTATTCATACTTGAATTATAATGTGAACCAAGACAATGAAGAATATTAATGCAAAATGAACACAATAGGTAATTAAATTTAAAGAAGATGTAACCTAAATAAACTCAAGTTTTTGATGTAATAATGAACAGTGTGCTAATACGACTTAAGAAATAATCTTACTTTGATGGACAATAGAGTGATCTTTTTTAATATAAACTTTTGAGTGACTTATTTCAATTAAAACTGTAAACAACTTATTTGAGGTGGTCAATAATTTCTCTGATGGACAATAAAGTGATTTGGTTATATATAAACTTTTGATTGACTTATTTATTATGTTGTAAAAAATGATACAAGAACCACTATGAACAATTATTGTTTTTTTAATATGTTGAGAGTTTGTTGACAAGTTAACAGGTTTCATTTATCGTTATGTTTTCTGCAAAAGCAAGTTGTGTTAATTATATTTTATTTATAAGATAAATTAAATATAATTAAGGGAAAATTGTTACAGTTTTGTTTTGAAAAGTTGATAGTTCATATTATTTTATGTTTGTTTATAAAAGATTAATAAATAACTTAGGAGTTTATACCACTAAGTACACACACACACACACACACACACACACAGGAAACCATACAAGAAGAAGAACATACACCCATGCAATTTTGATAACTTACAATAAACATATATAAATCAATAGATTTTAAAATTAAGAAAAACTAGCAACCTATTTTAGAGTTAAAATTAACATAAAACAAATTATCATACATATAAGATAGAAATACATAAACTATTGTAAAATTGAATCATCAGATAAAAAAAAATAATTTTTTTAGACCAAATACCACAGAATACATTAAATCTTAATATCAAGGAGATTGTTATGCAAAGTAAGTTTACAACACCTGGAGTTATAAAGTGAATTTAGATCAGCTGGTGACTTTACAATAATGGAATTTTATTCTTTTGAATGATGACTTAATAGGAGATTGAGAAGAAGCTTTTCTCATCAAAGTTAATCAACATTTGAGTTATTAAATACAGTAATACTTTTTATTATTTGTATTAAATTGGTGAATCTTGATTTTTGAATCCATGAACAGAAAAGACATTTACTAGATGATGAACACTTGAATATTGGATGGCAACCAGAACTCTCAGATCTGCAAGGATTACTACTACCAGTATTAAATCTACACTAAACCGACAAGGATGATTGGAAGATGAATAAGTGTCAATGGAACATACAAAGTAAAACTGGATTTGAACTCAAGTAAGATCTACCCAATTTATAATTCCAAATCTTTCAAAATTTAAACCTATTTTTGTATAAATTCAAATTTAACATGCACCACAATTTTTCCTATGTTGGATATAATTTTTTTTATGTGCCCATGGCAGTATAATCCACGAAACCCTGCATGTGACAAATGAACTCAATAGTAATTATTGTAAATCAAACGTTTCTTTATTTATATCAATAGCTAGTGAAGCAAGGGCAAAGTACGGGTTAAATAAATAAATAAAAAAAGACAAAATTTAACAGGTTCACAAATGTTTTATAACTGCCTGTTTAAGAGAAAAATTTAGATAGTAATTTTATGACAACTTTTTTCATAGAAGTATAAAATTCTCAAATTTCATACTCAAGAGCAGTACACGTATAGCAGTACATCTGGTTATGATGAGATCACAAGTTTTTTATTAATGTATTTTAAAATTTGCAGTTTGGTTGAAAAGCACAAAAAACTGTTATCCTTTTCAGTTGTTACCACCATATAAACTATAAATTACTGTTTGAAAATAATTTGTTTTATATGTCTAAACCCAGAAATAAATAAGCTTAATCTTAATGTAACTCCTGTTATAGTAGCTCTAGTAGATATTTTATGGTTAACGTTGAAACTAAGGTATCTATACTTTTTGATCTGAGAGTACATTACCAATCATAAAATATGTTCATAAAGTACACACTAAAAAACAATACAAATCGAAGTGTAATCTTACAAAATACTAAATTAGTTTTTTGCCCAATGTATTACTTTTACATAAAATATTTAAAATAGGTTTTAGAGATTTTCTTAATCTATAAATTATTAGTACAATTTTTATGAGTAATTTATGTCATTGTATATTGTTGCAGGATCAATTGAGTAAAGTACTACAGTAAATATAAAATTGCCTTTTCTACTCGTCACAAAATTAAAATAATGAATCATATAAATAATAATGCAAGTTATAAATAACACTTGTAATATTAAAAGCCATTCATTAAGGTATTACTAAAAAATAAAGACCCAATATTTATAAGATTCTGTGAAGAAATAAACTATTCATGAATAACAAACTTCTTCAATAATGCTATGAACAAATACTTGTTCATTTATTTGTAAGAAATGCAATGGATAAAAAGTTTAGAATTCTGTTGATAAATATTTGAAGTAGGAATATAAAATGAATTCAATAGAATTCAAAAATGTTAAGTGAAGTTTAAACAAATTTGAATTAACACGTTCACTTTATCGGCTTATTTCTAGTCTTTTTTATGTGTCATTGAATTTTTCAATAATAATGGTTTATTTCCATTATATAATAGTTCTTCAGTAACTTCAATAGTTTTTTAATGTTAAATGTCTAAGTATAATGAGAAACGTATGTAGGCTTCACAATTTTGCACACACAAATTGTTTCAATACTTTTTTAAATGTTTTTCAGTGTTTCTCAAGTGGTACGTAAAAATTAATTTACCTTCAAAAAAGTAATCGTATTGTACCGATTGTATTAAATAATAATTCTGGGGTAACTGGATTACCGGTGGAAGGAGTAGGCCCAGAAGAATGATAAGGACTGGACTGTACAAAAGAGGCTGCTATCAGCGAGGTGCGCATCGCAGATGGCAGTGTTTGATAATGAAATTGAGAGGTGGGGTGAGGTAGATGTACCTCCCGTCTCAATTGATCGGAAGTTATTGTAACGAGTAGACTTTGAAAGTGCTTAGAGTTAATCTTTTTGCTAATCGTCATCGAACCTGCGGGTAAGTGAACTGGAGTCCAGTCAATATTCATTCTTAATTATTTTGAATAATTTTGGGGAAAGAAATATTGTAAAAATTAAATTTTTAAGGGAATTTAGGAACCTGTCCTTTTGATCTGTGCAATATAAAACTTGTTGTGCAGTGAGCACATGTATATAAAATTTTATGTAAAAATACTAAAAGAGTTTTGTGGTTGTTACAGATGCTATCAGCAATATTTTTAATTCTATAACACTGAAGAATAATTTTTTAAAGTAAAGTAAAGAAAATTAGTAACAAAATAAAATTGAATTTTGAAGATAAATTAAAGTGAAGAATTGCCAGATCAGATTAGAGTGTGAAAGTTTTTGAATTTTGAAAATTGAATAAAAGACAAGCTGTAAGAACTTTGTACATTTTTTTTTGGAGTGACGAATACATTACAAGTTTGAATTTAAAAGTCATCAAGAAGTTTTTATTTTAATTTTAAATCCAGTAATTATTTTTAAGAAGAAGTTTTATTTTAGTTTGAACTTTATTTATTTCAGAAGATTTTCTTTTATTTTTTGAACCTTCACAAAAGTTTAAATTTCAAAGCTAACCCCTCATGTGCCAGTAAAACGATACAGTATGCCCGATAGGGGAATAAATAAAGTCAAAAACATTTATTTAAGTGCGGGATCACATCAAACCACAAAGACAGGCAAACAATAAACTTCAATAGTTTTTTAATGTTAAATGTCTAAGTATAATGAGAAATGTATGTAGGCTTCACAATTTTGCACACAAAAATTGTTTCAATATTTTTTTAAATGTTTTTCAGTGTACCCCAAGTGGTACGTAAAAATTAATTTACCTTCAAAAAAGTAATCGTATGGCCGATAGGGGAATAAACAAAGCCAAAAATATTTATTTAAGTGCATGATCACATCAAACCACAAAGACAGGCAAACAATAAACACATAATAATGAAATGCATAGCAACGTGTAGTTTATCAGGCACACAACGCATTTTACAAAAGCCTACGGTGTGTACCTAATCGGGTATACAACGGTAGTTGTGAAAGATCGTGTGTACCAGATGGGGTACACGTTGTCGTGTGAACATGTTAATTTTTTTTAAGTTGGGTGGTAGATAGAGCTAAAATAACCCTAACTCCACCTCAAAATATAAAGACATTTTTCATTTAATTTATAATAGTTATTTTCTAAAACATAGATATAATTTAATTTACATTAGTTTATGAACCATAGGATATTTTACAATAGCTATACTAAACAAAATTAAATGTTTTACAAAATAAATCTAAATTCTCACACAATGATGAAAATAATACAATGACAAAAAAAATGTCTGACAGGCTACTGTACAACAGCAAACAGAACAATGATGTCATTTACTGTTGCCAGACATCCGACACATAGATAAATTCACTATTCTTTTAGATTCCTCATAATTTTTTCAAGGTGATAAAATAAAAAATTATATTGTAAATTAAACATTTCTCAAAGCATTTGATTTAAGCTGTTAAAAACGAATTCAAAATTGCTATGGTTTATGAATAATATGTTTTATAAAAACAATAATAGTTACATCGCTTTAGTTTTGTTTGTAAAAAAAATATTTCTGTTTAGTGATAGTAATAGTTTATCTGTCAATATGTTTTTTAGTTGACTTAATGGATTCATTTTTAAAAGCGCAAAAGCAGATAAAACTTGCTGATGTGACTTGATGACAAAACCAAAAATAGTGCAAAACTTATTTTTAACTTCAAAATATTTGCAAACATGCATAAATAATTTTACAACAGATCATGACAGCATAATGGTTCACATGCACATGTTCATACCTCAAACGTTGGGTGGTATGAATAAAGTTATCACTGCGGAAGAATAACCCCACTTTTTGTTCGATTTCCACATTTTTCAGGCCCTAAACAAAATTTTACATATTAGGTTAAAAAGCAACAGGCACAACCATACTTATTTAATAAATCCACTGGTATAGTAAAATATAGGACATTTTCATAAGTTGTTTATTAAATCTATTTATTAAAACATTTTATGGAATATGATAACATAACCTCAAATGTTCATTAAGAATAAGAACTTAAAATGAAAAAATTATACTATAACTTTGCTGTATTTATTTGAAGTTTCTCTAAATATATAATAAACAATGAATTATAAAATTAGGCATTTTTAAAACAAAACAAGAAATTTGTGCGTTCAAGGTTAAAAAAAGCTTGGATAAGGCAATGAAAATAACTCAAAAAGAGAGACAGATAGTAATGTTTTAAAAATAATGTGTTTGATTTTGTGCTCTTCATATATATGCAAATGTTTCCTACTTTTAATGAAAGTAAAGTAAAGACAAAGTCTGTTTTGTACTGTTTAGATAATTACCACTAAGGCAATAAGAACCGCTACAGCATGAAGAACTGCTCTCAGAAATGTGTTATGTACTGTTTAGATGATTACCTGTAAGGCAATGAGAACCGCTACAGCATGTAGAACTGTTCTCAGTAATGTGTTATGTACTGCTTAGATAATTACCTGTAAGGCAATGAGAACCGCTACAGCATGTAGAACTGCTCCCAGTAATGTGTTATGTACTGTTTAGAAAATTACCTGTAAGGCAATGAGAACCGCTACAGCATGTAGAACTGCTCCCAGTAATGTGTTATGTACTGTTTAGAAAATTACCTGTAAGGCAATGAGAACCGCTACAGCATGTAGAACTGCTCCCAGTAATGTGTTATGTACTGCTTAGAAAATTACCTGTAAGGCAATGAGAACCGCTACAGCATGTAGAACTGCTCCCAGTAATGTGTTATGTACTGTTTAGAAAATTACCTGTAAGGCAATGAGAACCGCTACAGCATGTAGAACTGCTCCCAGTAATGTGTTATGTACTGCTTAGAAAATTACCTGTAAGGCAATGAGAACCGCTACAGCATGTAGAACTGCTCCCAGTAATGTGTTATGTACTGTTTAGAAAATTACCTGTAAGGCAATGAGAACCGCTACAGCATGTAGAACTGCTCCCAGTAATGTGTTATGTACTGTTTAGAAAATTACCTGTAAGGCAATGAGAACCGCTACAGCATGTAGAACTGCTCCCAGTAATGTGTTATGTAATGCTTAGAAAATTATCTGTAAGGCAATGAGAACCGCTACAGCATGTAGAACTGCTCCCAGTAATGTGTTATGTACTGTTTAGATAACTACCTGTAAGGCAATGAGAACCGCTACAGCATGTAGAACTGTTCTCAGTAATGTGTTATGTACTGCTTAGATAATTACCTGTAAGGTAATGAGAACCGCTACAGCATGTAGAACTGCTCCCAGTAATGTGTTGGCAGCCCACTGTCAACAAAAGTCTAGTTAACAAAACATCAAGTAGGGGGGTAGTTGTGACATGAGATTCCTGAGGAGTGACAATGAGATAGAGAGTAGGGAAATAATGAAAAATCAACACAAAACAAGATACAAAGGGGTATGAGAAATGGCTCTGTAAAGAATAGAAAATAAGGAAGTTAAGAAGGATAGTTACAGTAAAAGAAGAGTAAGGGAAAACAGAAATTGAAATCCCTACAATATAATGACTTTATGAAGGTACAGAATTTATTTCCTGATAATTTAATAAATAGAAAATACCTTAAACTCTGGAACCACATACATTGTCTTTTGAGCATTCTTCATTTGGGTTTTATCTGTTATTGCTGGATGCTGGTTGCTGAACGTGTGTTGTTGCTGGTTGTTAAAAGCAAAGCATAGCTTATAACATGGGTAAATTCGTCCCCTCAGATGGTGGACCAACAATGGGTGGGAGAGCAGGTGGATATTTGGCTAAGCTAATTGTTACTTGACTGCTACATTCACTAGACTAGCCCATAGGTACTAATAAATAAATTAAAATTAATTGATAGTCATAATTAATTGTTTAACTCTATATTTTAAAACTTAGAGTTATGACTGGGACCCTTTTACGAACTCCTATACTGCTAATAAACCGAGCTTATAGCTTATTAGGTACCTCACATACTAAACTATTAATATTTTATTTATTTATTTTGATTTTTACATCTTGGTGCATGATTTTACAGAAGAGAACTTCTGTGAAGATTCTTGGAGCATTGGAAATATTTTCAATTAATACCACTAGTGAATTACAAAACAAATTCCAATATTAATTTAAGACAAAGAACTGGAATTCATTTGTAAAACATATAGCAATATATTAAATCAATTACAGAAAACTTTTAAAAAGTATATCAACAAATCTATAACCGACAAGACAAACAATATATTATCACAAAAATTAGCAAATCCCAAAGACAAAACTCATTCGAAAACAAATCTGGAATTTATGAAATTAAATGCAACAACTGTGAGAAATTTTACATTGGCCAAACAAAAAGAAACATCAAGACACGATTCAAAGAACACTTTTCACACATAAAATATTATGGAAAAATTGAAAAATATGCAATTGCGAAACATTGTATTGAATTTGGCCACATCATCTCTTATAAAAATTTACGGTTATTAAAAGAAGTTATAAACATAACAAATGTGAATGCTTGGGAAACATTCATAAGAAAATTAAAATGTAATTAGATTTAAATATTTTAAACTGGCTAACCATTTTCCAAAATCCTTTATCATATGTTATTTTTGTACTTATTGTTTAGAAAAATGTAAATATTTATTCATTTGTGAAGTTCCCTGACAATGGAATCCTCAATTCTGAAAAGCCTCCCAAAATTAAATTAATGATGGAATTTGTTTTGTAATTCACTAGTGGTATTAAGAGAACTTGTGTTATAAGTATAATAAATCAGAGAACATCCAAGTTCATCAACACTTGTTAACTCTTGTGCCACAGAATATATAATACCTGCAAGGGGGAAATGGTTGTGGCCTGACTCAACCACTTGAGCGCACAGAGTTGGAATGCTGGTAGGAGGCACTGAGCGCAGGACAAGTCAACGCGTAGCACACGAACAATCCAGTACACAAGTGCAGTGGCGTGTGCAAGATCTCCCCCCGCGCTATCCAGGCTGATATTCTCGGCATAACCCACCAGCAGCCGTTGGATCACAGGCATGAACATTCTGTGTACAGAAAATATATCAGTCACTCACAATACCATTAAATCCTAATAATATTAAAAATGTGAAAGTGCCTTTGTTTGTTTTGCTTTCACGCGTAAACTATTCCACCAACTGTACTGAGATTTTTCATAGACATTTTTAGGTTACCTGGGATGAATATAGGCCCATTATTATTTTGAAAATCCCTCTGGGCTACGACCCATTAGTCTTTAAAGTAGCAAAAAATCCTATCTTAGTATCTTAATCTCTAAAGTTGTGAAATATTAATTGAAGCAGACTGTTAAACGAAATCAACTGTTTCCGTGTAAACACTGTATTATGACATCACAAACATATGTTTAATTAATTTAATCACTATTTTTAATTCTTTACATTTATAGTGTGTAAATTTGAAATAATAAGAGTACTAGAAAAAATACTTAGACCAGAGTACATTGTAATGGCCATAAATACACATGTTTTAACATATTTTCTTGATTGTGGCAAGAAGGAAAAGTCAACATTGGCATTGAAAATATAATTCACTCAAACCACAAGTGCTCATACAGGTGCAAAACATACAAAGTTGCGTGAGAAGCCGCGGGTAACCACTAGTGATAGAATAATTTAATACAATTGCAGCGTGACTCCCCTGCAATTAAAATTAGAAATAAAATAATTTGTATTTATGAAATGTATATTGATGTATTTAAATCCTCAAATTAATTTTGTGTAATAGCTAACGGAATATTCTTTGAGTTGAATTGACGAGAGGACCATGTCACCTTTCCCAGTCTTTCGAGTGTTACGATGGCAGACTCACTTACTCAGTTCACCAAAATACATGAAAGCATTAACTTCAACCAAATTCTAAACATACTTACGGAACATTACTGGTAGTCAAGTGGTAGGACAAAAGTGTCTGCCAGGTGTAAAAACTCTCCAGGGCCAGACTCATTGTTGTTTCGTCACGATCACTGCAATTCAAACAGGTTGATTTAAACGTGGTACAAGGCATTGCTGGTAGTCAAGTGGTAGGACAAGAGCATCTGCCAGGTGTAAAAACGCTCCAGAGCCAGACTCATTGTTGTTTCGTGACGATCACTGTAATTTAAGTTTTCTTCAAAACCCTAACAACAAAGGTAATACAAAAATATGAAAATTCTTTAAATAAAAAGTATAGTATAACCTTGTTATCCGGATTAATTCATACCAAAAGATGCTTTAACATGAAATTAATTAAAATATGGGTGAATATTTTAAAATTATTTATAAAACTCTGAAAGAAATGTATTTTTATGTAACAATATATTGAAATAGCCACTGTATTCTCGATGATTGTTGACAATATTACCACAAACAAACAAAATAGCATAAGAGGTATTAGTTTTATTATGGTTAAAAACGGTTTTTATGGTGTAAAAGGCAATTTTGTTGAAAATTACAAAAATCTTATTAATTATGAAACTATTAATAATGGGATAACTATATATAGGGGTTTTCTTGTAGGAAATTACCATTCAGATCACCTCCTGACAGTTGATTCCTCACTTCTGGAACACTCTGTATAACAGCCATTCCTTACCTGAACGTTCGTCACGTTGAAGTGAATTACAGCCCTTTGGAAATTCCGAATACCCCCTAAAACAGTAGCAAGGCATGGTGCTTCAGAACAAAACGCAATTTTGAGACGTTCAGCGCATGTTATAGCATGTCTCTTGAGACAAACCAACTTTAAAATAATGGACAGTCATGGCTTAAAAATGCTCTCTCAATAACTCAATGAATTCATGAAGTCGGTCTATCCAAAGAGATGACACAAGTATACCGATGAGTCCAAGCTGCTGTCAGGTACAGACAAGCGCTCAGAGAATTTGACAAGATTATTGCAAGTAAGCACTGTTTGCCAGTATCTTAAAACTATCAGAGTGACTCTTGTACAATAGTGACATCAGTAAATTTCTTGAAAATATTAATTTATAGTATATGAAGGTTGGTATTTCAACATATTGATAGATACAATAATGTTCTTCACTATCATGACGTTATACATCATAACCTGACATGTTCAAGTTTAAAGCTTGATGCTGAAACAAATTGCATCATTCCAAACAAGACATTTCCACTGACAATCCAGAAGTGCAAAGTTTAATTATATTTTTAAATAACTGTTTAAATCCTCAATAAATGATTTCATGATCTAGGAATTTTGACACATTGTGAATGTTGAGTTTAGCTCTAGATCACCTTCCTCTTAGTGCAGTGCCAGGAATCTGATGCTGTCACAAATTTGACTCCTGGAATCTAAAGTCATGTTCATCTGAAAAGATCTAAAAAAACCACGAAGAAGCTCAAAATGAACTCTTTAAATCGTTTTGACATCTAAGACACCCATAATATAAAATATAGTGTAATCTAGGCGAACCTGGTATTCTCATTGTCTTATCAGGTGCACAATTGAGTGCACTACAATACAGATTCCAGGAGTCAAGTCTGTGACAGAGTCAGATTCCAGTCATTGCACTAAGAGGAAGGTGAACTGGGACTAAACGTAAAATTCACACTGAATCAACCCTTCCCCCGTCAAACACATTGTTTTACCAATAACAACCTAAAAACACTCACTAGACAATATAAACATAATCACCCAGCAATGAAGCGTTGAATCGGCTCCACCAAACTGTGGGTTTCCACAAGATACTCTGCCAGGCCTCTCGATTGACAAGCCATCACACGGAACAGCTTCATGGATTCTGAGCAGGCTACTGGTGGCTGCTTATTCACTGGAACCGACCTTACCAATTATCACTGTCTGTACAAGAAAATACTGCAATGGTACATGTACATATGAGTGTGATTTTAAACATTAACTATGAGCACACAAACAGACTTATATAATATTTGTAATTAATTCAATTGACTTTTTATTGTTATAATAACTGTTTATACGAGCCTTAATTACTTTTTTAACCTGTCTATATTACAAATTTTATTAATTTAATATAGTTTTAACAACTGTTTTATTTAGAAACAAGGCAATATGTCTAAACATAATAAATACCCCTGTGGAGTATGTGGAAAATGTGCAAGCACTTCAGCTATATTTTGTAATACCTGTAAATCATGGAATCATTTGAAATGTGTAAATTTAATATACAATAATGTTAAGAATTTGTCAGAAGAAGATTGTAAATCATGGAAATGTCCTAATTGCAAGCAGAATTATGTTGAGGAAAGTGGAGATGAAAGGATTGTATGTGACAAGCATGAAGAGGAACCTAGTAATTTAGAGGATTCTCTGACACTGGCTGCAGAAATTGGACAAGCACTTTTAAGAGAGAATGAAGAGCTAAAACAGGCCCTGCATGAAACCAGCAATGCCAAATCTGTCTATGAGCTGGAACTTGAAGACAAAATAAAGCAAAAGGAAGAGGAAATTGAAATAATGTTGGAAAAATGTAAAGAAAAAGAAGAAGAATTGCTTTTAGTTATAACTACTCTAAGAAACAAGCTGGAAGAAGAGAAAAAACTAAATATGGAGCTCATATTACAAGCAGAACAAGGGAACTGTGGTATGGTTGAAAAACGAAAGGAATTACCCTGTACAAAATGTGAAATACTAAAAAATGAAACTAAAAACATGATATCCTCTATAAGATCTCTAGAAATTGCAGCAAAAGAAATAAAAAATGAAAATCTAGTTCTACAAAGTAAACTGAACAATTCTCAATGTATTCAGTGTTTTCCACCTTTAAAACTGAACACAGGGACTAAGCAAAACATAGTTGCTGACCAAAATAAGTGGCAAAAAGTTCCTGTGGCACATAAAAAATCTGTACCTCCAAAAATCCAAACCACTAGTAGTTGGATTGACACGAACAATCGCTTTGAATTATTGTCAGGAGAGGAGACTGATGAGGATGAATTTGGAGATGACACAGAAGTAGCTACAAAATCAAAGGAGGAAGGCAGGAAACAAATTAACAAAAATAAATCAATTTTTTTTTAATCTACAAGACAAAATAAAACAAAAAGTAAAAACCAACGTCATACTGCTACACATACCGTTAAACAAAAGTCTGGAACAATAAACAAAAATAAAATCCTTATTCTGGCAGATAGTCATGGGAGAGGCTGTGGTGAACACATCAGGGACCGGCTTGGTAGAATGTTTGTGGTTACTTCAATAATCAAACCCAATGCAAATTTTAATGATGTAATTGAAAATATTGAAGAACTAACAGAATCCTACCAGAATGGGGATTATGTTATTGTCTTAGCAGGAACAAACAATTTCAACAATAGAACACCAGATTTAGATTTTCGGTTTGATTTAATAAAACAAGTAGCCCGTAAAACCAATGTAGTTATACCTGGAATTCCACATAGATTTGATAAGTTGGGGTTCAACACCAATGATGCTATTAAAAGATCCAATATCAAACTGATCGAATACATAAGAGTCTCAAAACTTGATAACCTCAACTTTGTCATTGTTCCAAATACTAAATATACCTTGCATGATCATACCAAACATGGCCTGCACTTTAATGCAAGCGGTAAAATTAAACTCTCAAACCAAATTTGTCTTGGAATTAAGAATCATATATCCAAAAATATACGAGGTTACGTCATTCCACAAGCTACTGAGAGTGAACTAATTACACTTCCCCATGAGACATACGTGGATGCTGTCAAAGGGATCACTGATATACCTGGAGGAGAAGCAGAGTTCACCACCTCAACTACATCAGAAGTGCTGCAGTCACATGAGGAAAGAGACAGTCCAGTGCCAGTGTTTACCACAACTATAACAAAACTTGACAACAAAACTTGTACAGATGATTTTTTAGGGACACAGGTTCCACCCCCAGAGTTGCAACACAGAACTTAAACCTCTTCCAAAAAGTAGTAAAACACAGGCATAAAACTTTGTTAACAAATTCTACGTTCAGCATAGTCCACCAAAATGCTCAAACTGCAACAAATAAGTTAGATGAACTTTCTCTTCTATGTGAGGAACTTAAACAAGACATCTTCATAGTTTCGGAACACGGATTTACAAACGAAACAATAAATTTTTTCAAAATTATTAACTTTGATCTGGCCCAATCCTTTCAGCGTCAATTTTATAAGGGAGGTGGAGTAGCAATTTTAGTTCGAGATCGAATCAAGTCTGAGCCACTGAGGTTTAATGTAGGAATTGAATTAGATTTTGAGATGGCTGGAGTTGAGGTCTGCTTGAGTTCTCTCGGGAGAATTGCTGTAGTTGGTTTGTACAGATCACCAAATGACCAATTTGGTGTTTTTTTTCGAGAGACTTGAGCGGCTTCTAAACTATCTCCTCAATAATTTTAAATATTTTGTTATAATGGGGGATATCAATATTAATGTTTTAAATATGAATGATAAGCAAACTCAACAGCTTAGAGACTTGCTCAAATCTTTTAGTCTTAGCTGGTCTGTGAACTCGCCAACTCGTGTGACAGCGACATCGAGCACTGCCATTGATAATGTCATAACAAACGTACTCAATAGTTCTGTGTCAGTGCTGAACACTGCTATATCCGACCATTACGCACAGGAGGTGGTGATCCGTGGATGTTCAGTGAGCCAAGAATCCCACAACATTATTTTAAGGAGAAATGTCCATCCACATAATATAAATCTTTTAAATAAATGTCTGGCAGATGAAAATTGGATTTTTTTAGATTCTTTTACTTCTGCAGATGCAGACACAATATTCGACTCCTTCAACAGTTGTTTCATGTTCCACTTAAATGTTTGCTGTCCCCTTAGGAAAATAAAAACAAAAGGTAAAGTTCAGAAGAATTCTTGGATAACACCTGGAATTCTGATTTCTAGAAATAAATTAAAATTCTATAATGAAATATTCAGGAACACTAATGATTATAGATTCAAATCCTTCTATAGAAATTACAAAAGAATTTATAAAAAAGTAATAACTGCTGCAAAATCATACGAAATAAACAATAAACTAAAACAGTCATCTAACTTTTCTAAGACAGCTTGGAACATTATAAAAAACTCAACAAATAAAGCATCTTCAAAATCCATTCAGCTTGATGCTGATGGGATAAAATTAACCGATCCAAATGCAATAGCTTTGGAATTTAATAAATTTTTCTCCTCAGTGACTGGTTCTCTTGATGCTGACCGTGAATTGGAACTGGATACAGTCACCACACATACCCCTGCTTCATCTATGGTTCTGGCCCCTGTGTGTGAGGACGAAGTGGGACGTATTGTAAGAAGTTTTTCAGCTAAAACTTCCAATGACATAAATGGCATATCAATGTGGCTTATAAAACAATGTTATCAGCACATATTAAGCCCATTGACTTAAAACTTCCAATGACATAAATGGCACATCAATGTGGCTTATAAAACAATGTTATCAGCACATATTAAGCCCATTGACAAAAATCATAAATGTTTCTTTCGAAACTGGCACATTCCCATCCGCACTCCAATTGGCAAAAGTCGTACCTGTTTTCAAAAAAGGCGATCCAAAGTTAGCGGATAACTATCGACCAATTTCAATTTTACCTGTTTTTAGCAAAATTTTTGAAAAACTGTTCCTGGACCGACTTCTTAATTTTCTTGACAAACACAAAATTTTGTCTGATCTACAATTTGGTTTCAGACCAGGAAGATCAACTTTTGGAGCAATCACACAACTTGTAGACTTTATTGTGGAAGGCTTTGAGACACACCAAAGAACGCTCAGTGTCTTTCTTGATCTCTCAAAAAGCGTTTGATACTGTTAATCATGGTATATTGCTACACAAGCTGGAAGGCTGTGGTGTACGAGGGACAGCACACCAGTGGCTCCACTCATACTTGAGCAGTAGAAGTCAATGTGTTCAGGTCCAGAATGCAGTATCAAGTACTATTAGAATATACCAAGGAGTCCCACAGGGATCAATCTTGGGTCCTGTCCTTTTCTTGATTTATGTGAATAATATCCATGCGTCAGCCTTATATGGGAAAATCATTCAATACGCAGATGACACGACTCTCTGTTTCCGGGCTGATTCTCTAACTACATTGGAGATTCAAACCTTCATTGATCTTAACTCCTGCATTCAAAATTTTCTGGTAAATAATCTCAAAACTAATCATGAAAAGACAAATTACATCAACTTCTGTTTACGTGGGTTGAATACTTATGATACCCCAACAGTAATGATGGATAACATTGTTCTGGAAGAAACTGATTCTGCTAAATTTCTAGGAATACACCTAGATAAAGGGTTAACCTGGAAAGTTCACATTGAAAGTGTATGTGCTAAATTGGCAACTGGAATTTTTGTCCTTCGCAATTTATCAAAGTTTTGTACGTCTGATGTCTTAATGATGGCTTACTATGGATTAATATTTCCATACCTGTCGTACGGAATTTCTCTGTGGGGCAGTTGTGCCATATCAAACTTGGAAAGAGTATTCAGACTGCAGAAAAAAGCTGTTCGAATCATCGCAAAATTGAACAACAGAGAGTCATGTCGAAGTGCCTTCAGGGAGCTCAACTTGCTAACTCTACCCAGCTTGTATATTTTAGAGACTTCATTTTACTGTCGATTTCAGTGTATATTGACGCAGGGCAGTGATATACACAAATACGAGACAAGAGCTCGGGGGCGCTTTCGAGCCCGACAGCATAGAACAGCAGCATTTGAACGCCTCCCTTCTCAAGCTGGGATCAAATTCATTAACAATCTCCCTGAAACACTAAATTTAGAAACAAATCCAAAAAAATTTAAAACCCAATTAAAACACTACCTGGTGTCTTGTGCTTTTTACTCAGTTGGCGAGTTTATGGAGCACACTTGGGATTGATATTCGCGGCAGTGTTGCAATCCTGGGGGTTGATCCCACGAATTATGAATTTTGTATGTGTATGAATGTGTGCCTGCGTGCAACTGTATGGAAAGTCGAGTGAATGGATTTAGTTTTTAAGATAAATACCGTAAATAATTGGTATTATTGACTATTGCAATACAATGTAATATATATTGTCAACGCAATAAAATATATTCTATTCTATTCTATTCTAGACTAATTTTGATCAAATTTGGTGAGTGGGTTTAGTTGTAACTGCTAAAATATGTATCTTTCACACCATATATTGTGCACTAAGCACAGAATTTGTATAGTTTTTTAAATCTAGATAAGTCAAAATTATTTTTTTACAAAACACTCAAGCACGAAATTGCAGCAAATACAGTACTTCAGGAATAATTACAGCATTAATCATACAAAGAGCAATGTAGCTTACATTGGGAACTATATAAATTAATTTAAAATGCTAGAGCAAGAAAGAAATGACTCTAACTGAGACAGTGTTAACTGTGAAAAAACTTTAAATAATTTTAAATCATTTTAATAATGACAAATAAACAGACTTAATACAATATGTAGAGTTATTAAATTTGAAAGCAGTTAAGTGTAGTGTCTGGAGTATAATAACAAACTCTTCATGAAAATGTTAATAATTAGTATTATTTTAGTGTTAATATATAGTATAAGAATATAAAAATATATAATAATAGTGTTATACGAGTCCGGTGCATGAGTAACGGTTTTATTTTAAACAGAATATGTCACAAGTATATCACTTTCAAGTTCTATATTAGTTTTATTTAAGAGATTGCACAATTTCAAGTTTAAATAGACAAATTAAGATTTTTAGTTTTATTTTTAAATTATTAACAATTTTTGAGAACTAGGTGACTTTATTTATTTAGCCTTTTGAATGACTTTTTTTATTTTGAGGAACAAACCGTCTATTTACACAAGATTGTGTTATTTTTGTTAAAAAGATAATGAGACAATATATCAAATTTATTTGAAGATACCAGGTGCTCATTTATGAAGGTCCAATCAATAGAAAAACAAACTTTACTATTATTTTTTAATTAAATTTAACTGCACGTCCTCTGTTTAAAGATTGTTATTGACGATGGAAGATTGGAAAGGATAATAAATTTCAAGTATAAGTTGAATTACTAAGTTACACCTGATAAAGGGGGAGTAATTGCATGTGCAGTATAATTAAGAATACTGTACAGAATTGACACAACATATTCCTGACTTAAGCATGTAGTAAAGTTCTAGTATAAATTCTTTATTGTAACCTAGATTGCAGTTATGTATTAGATTAGATATCCACTTTAGGAAGGGGTCAGGGAGTGCAGGCCTCAAACAATAGCATTACCGATTTTTTGTATCACTGAACAATGGAAAATACCAAAGAATTCTTGTTCCGTTCAAAATTCTCTCGTCACCAAAAACAAAATAATTTACGGAGTACTCACGCAGTCTGCGCACGGCATCCAGGAGGCCAGGAGCTCTGGAAATACTGAAAGCAGCCTCATGGGAGTGTCTCACTATCCGGGTGAGACACCTCATGATATGTGAGATTTCCACTGGCTCAGGGTCCAGTTTGTCCAGGATATACCTGCAGCACAAACAGACATCTTATTGTACTCCTATTACTGGTCCATGTGTAGCCTTACTATCTTGGAGCCCAGTTTGTCTAGGATATACCTGCAGCACAGACAGACATCTTATTGTACTCATATTACTGGTCCATGTGTAGCCTTACTATCTTGGAGCCCAGTTTGTCTAGGATATACCTGCAGCACAGACAGACATCTTATTGTACTCATATTACTGGTCCATGTGTAGCCTTACTATCTTGGAGTCCCAGTTTGTCTAGGATATACCTGCAGCACAGACAGACATCTTATTGTACTCATATTACTGGTCCATGTGTAGCCTTACTATCTTGGAGTCCCAGTTTGTCTAGGATATACCTGCAGCACAGACATGCTTCTTTTTGTACTCAGAGTACTGATCCATATGTAGCCTTATTACTCTTTATTATATTTATTGTGATGAGTATTGGAGTGAACAAAATCATGAGATATCACCAAAATTAATGGAGAAAGTGAGGCCTTATTAAAAATTCATGTATTTATTATTGCTCGATTTATTCAAAAACATTGCATAAGGTGAAACAAATGTGTCAGAGGTCTCATACAAACCATTTTATAACTCATCTAAAACTACAGCTAATTCATTTCATTTGTTTCTCATTGATTGAATATTTAAATGCATAGCATGTATAGTTGAGTCAGGAGTTTTTCTAGTTAGTTAAGAAGAACCTAAGAGTTTTTTAAAAATAAAGTGTGACCTTAAACTATAGGTTGGATAAATACGAAATATATATTATCACTTTTAATATCTCTTTAGTATTTAATGTTGGGCCAAATTCACAAAATTGAATTGCAATTTTTTACAGTATGCGATTTCTGTTATAAATCCTCATATTTGTAAAAAAAAGGCAATTCTAATGTTAACAGAGAGTGAAACTGATAATTCTGAATACATTTTATTGCTATCTGCGTTCATCAGATCTCACTATACTCCTGCAGAAAACCTGACCACTTCCATTTGTCCATTCTTTAACACGTTCGCTACCACCATGTTAAGAAAAGTCGTATACCCACAGACCAACAGGCTCAAATATGAGCCGCACGGTTTCTTCCCGTGCACCGGCGTCCCAAATATGCGCCGCTCGGGGCACCTCAAATAGACTGACGTCCCATATTTGCGCCGCTGTTTGCATGCCACTATTATTGCCATGAAAAATCACTGGTCTATTTTAGAGGCTTGATACTTTTGTATTGGTCTATGGGGATGTCTGGCTCACATGTAGGACGCTTGGTCTCTGGATATCTTAAAAATTACGTCCTATCATGGCCTATCATGCCAACTTGTTATAACCAGTGGCACAATAATTAGACTATGAATATGTGAGCACTTAAATATAATGTAGCGTGGAACATTCTGAATATAAGTGTAAATTTAATAACTTATTTAATAAATGTTCACTTATTTTGTTAAATAGTTATGACATATGGGTTAACAGTCATGTATTATGTCCTGTAGAGTAAACAGAACCCCATTTATGTTTTTGTACCTTGAAATAAAATAAACTTTATTTCTACTTAATTTTCTTATATTTTACTTTTTTAATTTCTAAACTTAAAATTATTGTAGGCCTATAGCCTAATAAGATATGTATAATAATACATTCAATGAACTTGTATTTATGACTCTGTTGATTGAGCTTTTGTACCATGAATTAAAATACTATCATAATAAGATATGCATGTTTGATTGAAACTTACCCTAAAACCTTCAGTAATTGAGCAAATAAATAGTGGCTCATATATGGAACGCTTGGTCTATGTTAAGATTTTGATGCTATAGACCGAGCGTCCCACATATGCGCCGCCGTAAAAATTACGCAAATCAGCAATATATCAAATAAGAACAGTACAGACGTACATTTTAGGTTATTTTGTTGAATTATAGCTCAATTCAACAATATTTTATCCTTGGTCTATGGTTAGTCTCACACCAATCATTCTCGGTCTGTGTAGAACAACCACATTTTGTAACGTTGGTCTGTTACGGTGACCCGAGCGGCGCAAATATGCGCCGCCTGGTAGCGAACGTGTTAACTGTAGCGTATGCCAAACATGTATACCTTGCAGATACAATCAACTTGTACACAATCTCCGGTATCATACTAACCACAGTTGTTTATGTTTCAATCCATAGTGCCAGAAGACATGTGATAAAAAGTGTCTGGTAATAAACAAGTTAAAATACAATTTTATTAAATCTTACTATGTTAAAAATTATAATAAAGTAGGATGAAATATAAATGGAACACATAAACAATATCGCAATTACAAATTAAATGCCATGGAACTTGATCACTAAATTTACCGCTAACCTGGAACTCAATAGATCAACAACCTGAATCTCGGCAGGAGGTGAGTTCTCAATGCACCTCGGATGACATCAACTTTCAATAGTTCTGTGTCTTTCAGCTCGTTGAGTTCTGAAGGTTTCAGGTCCAAGTGGACGTAGAAAGACGGTTGAAACAATCCAGGTAGTGTCCCCAGCAAGCGATCCAGACATCCCTTCAAGTACAAGGCGATAATTAACAGGGCACACAGGAACATACGATGAGGCTTATCTTTAACTAAAAAGAACATTGGTGAGAAATCGGTCCAATGATTGTGGAAACTGGTAGAACCCTATTTATGGGGAATGGATGCAACCTAAGCTGCTACCATAGATGTCTTCACTACCATTTTGTTCATGAAAAGACTGGTTGACTAAAGCAAATCTACCAATTTCATTCACCACTTTCATTTGCTCACCATTTCACGAATAAATCTGGACTGAAATAAAATTTATCACTACTAGCACCCAATTTCATGTGCAATTTTTCAAGTTTCCAATTACAGGTCCTTAACTAATCATTACAATGTTTGACAAGGGTTAATTTCTATAGTTGTATAATAAATTCAATATTTGTAAACTTAATATTACAGATTCCTTAGTTGGTTTAAAATAGTTATAACACAGTAGATGTTTATATTTTTTCACTATTATCGGTAGAGCTTAACCCCTTCATGATTATATTTATTATTAAATTATTAATTATTAAATAAATTCTTTGTTTGAAGTTTATTTTTGACGATGGAAGGATTGTGGAGGAAACAGGATTTTTCCAGACATTTTCCATTGTTCAGTGAAACAAAAATCAGTAACACTACGTTTCGAGATCGGAAAAATCCTGTTAAATAAATATTAGTCTTGTCCCAAAATATTTTTTAGTATGCTACAAAATATTTGAATGATTCCTTGACCTATTTCATAATATATAAACCTTTTGTTTATTTGTAAGTTTAAATAAAGCTCTTTTCACTGTTGTTATGATGAAGAAGCACACCCAAAAACACATCAATATTCTAAATAATAGTGATATATTGTAATCATTATTTACTTTAAAAGTTAAGATTTACTACAAAGCAATGTCTCTTAAAACACACTCTTGTAAAAGACATTTATTAAGTTGTTACTAAGCACAAAAGTTTACACTAAAGGAGTTTAGAACGTGGCTTCTAATCTTGTTTTATTTTACAGTACTTCAGTATCAGAATTCATGTTTTTACAAAAAAGAATATTACAAATATACAAATATTATAAGAAAGTACAAGATTATTCATACCGTACTAAGTACTCGAATGTTAACGTTTTTATTGCAATGTTCGTTATGTCTAAGGTTGACAATGTAGCACCTAAATAATTCAAACATTGATATTTCTTTGGGTACCTCATCTTTCACATTGACAAGGAGGTTGGCTATGGCAGCAATGGCAGCAGAAACCACAGACCTAACAGGATCGTCCAGAGTGAACCTGAGGAGCAGGTACAGTTCCGAGTTGAGTAGTTGTGGCAGTAGTGGGCGCTCCAGGCAGTAGTCGTAGTCACTGGCCTACACAAAACAAAAACTCTTAGTCATCAAGCAGCAAAAACATAAGCTTAACATGATCATCCATCGTACAGTTATAAGTAGAGCACTTTTTGTAGTAAAGAACACTCCAGGCAGAAAAAAAATATCAGAACTTGGTTTAGAACACAGCTTGTCAATGTGGAACTTCCAAGAAAGATGTTAATCCAATATTATACTCAGATGCTTGGTTGCTTCAACCTTTTGTTGATCTGGGGTCTCGGTAATTTAATCTTTTAGCCTTCTTCATGATAAAAGTTATGTGTTGGAGGAGTTATAAATAAGATCATTGTTATCACAATACTGCTGTACCATGCTAACTGTTATGTAGGTGGCCAAGAGCTTAGTAGGGTTACTGCTGTTTAACAGTACAGTATCATCAACATACATAATGGGATAGCATCAATTTCTAAGGTAGTTTGGAAGAGTGAATCTAAAGTTAATGGTACAAATAAACCTGGGCCCAATGCAGAACCTTGAAGGAAACCTCCTTTGACTATTTGTGATTTTGATTTTACAATTGTTTCAGTCCTATTATGTACCTGTTATATTTCAACTATTTTCTCCTTGTAAGATAGCTTTGAAACCACAACAGTAAACTTCCCTCAAATTTCATCTTCTGGATTATTAAACTGTGATCCTAAGGTATTTCATAAGTATTTCCTGAATTGACCGTGTCCAGTAATAAGAAAAATTACCTCTCTTAGTCACATCTGAATCTTTAATTGTATGTGCTGCTTTCCATTTACTGTTTATAATGTCCTATATTGCTTTGCTATTGTTACTAACCTGTAGAATGTGTTTGTGCTTCCTTCAGATCTAAGTTGTTTCACTTTCAAGTCATAGGTTCATATATATATATTGCCTGTTCGGTTTTATTCTAAGAGTTGCTTATGGACAACAAATATATCAACCACTTGGTCCTTTAAGCATATTAGCGAGGGGGGGAGGTTAGGTCTCCCACTGATTCTAAAAGAATTAATTAACTTATAAATAAATTGTTCTTAAATTATATTAAATTTATTAAAATACTTAATATGTACAACATTTACCGTGCCCTTTCTTACAAAAACATAACAAACATTATACAATATAATTATTTGAGTCTGAGGATCGCTCATACATGACTACCTGCCTTGTGAAATATGTTGGCCAGAGTAGAGATGGCAGTGATACGTTGTTGCAGCATGGAAGAACGACTGAGTTGCATCAACTCCTGCAGCGTGTAGCCAGGACGATCTGGCTCCTCCCCGTGGTGGTACAGTCCATCTGTCTTTGTATCGTTTGTATATGGCATCAGCTCTCCTGTCAACACACAGTTCACAATAACTGTAAATGGTAGAGATGGCAGTTATACGTTGTTGCAGCACAGAAGAACAACTGTGTTGCATCAGATCCTGCAGCATGTAACTGTAAAAATAATCATATGATATTTTCGTTAAGTTTCCAACACATTTGATGAATTTACCTTGTGGATAATTGGTTTCATATAAAGATGGAACATTGTAATTTTACCTACAATTTTTTGTTTAGACTTTTTAGTGGCGATGGATGTTTGAAAGGATCCTTTCCAACCTCCAATGTTGTTACGTTCTGTTGGGTTCTTAAATAGTCTGTGGTATAATAATTGTCTTGTGTTTAATTTTGGAAAATTTGTGTGTACATTCTTGATACATTTAAATCCATTGTCATTTACTATTATTGTTGTATTTTTGCAATATTCCCTTCTGCTGCAGGAAATGAATACCACTTCTCAATTCACATTTGGCAGGAGAATCAATAAAGGTGGCCATGTCAATGCGACTGCAGCTCAACGCAAACTAGTAATTGACAAATATTGTAGCAGAGAAGATGCGTGATCGAATACTGCACACACTCCAGACCTGTCATGTTTCTGGCTAACATGATGTGAGATTGGAGGTTAAAAAACAACCCTCGAATTTTGAAAAAAAAAATATGGCTGGAAGGCTGTCAATAAAAAACAATGCAATTTCAACATTTCTTTTCATTAAATCGTTTACACATACATATTTCCCTATATTACTCATTTTACCTTAGATTGAGTTTGCAAGGATTTAACAGCTTCACTGTCTCTATAATGAGACCAACTGAAAATGTGCGTTCAAAGGCATTTGCTGCAGCCAATGTGTTTAACTACTGTACAATAACTGTCGAACTGTAATACATGAGTTTAACATCTTCACTCCTCTCTATACTCAACAACTCGCACTGAGAATGTGCGCTGTAAGCCATGTGCGGCAACCATCATGTTAACCCTTCCCACGCGGCAAACGGATATATCCCGGCACGGCATATTTTAGTGTTTAACGCTGTTTTGCCATATTTCCTTATTTACTGTTCGTGTTCCTGTTGTATTTAGCATTATATTATCTTTTTATTTTGTTGTTATTACTTTATTTGTTGTGTCGTTATTGAAAATATTTTTAGAAATTCAAGTAAAAAGGTTGTTTTCTCAATTTTTTGTAAAATTTGAAAATTTGTTAAAAAATATAGGGCTCTGATCATTTTGTGATACTGTATTATTTTTTATTTCTAATAGCCACCACTAACTAAAAAAAATTAGAGTTGGTAAAATGTAAAAAACAATTTTAAAGTTAATTACGCGTTATGAGTTAAAATTGAAAGATAAATTCCGCATGGGAAGGGTTAAATTTGTTTTAACTATAACCTGTTTATTGATGTAAATGTTGTTATTTACATCAATAAACAAGTTTCTCCACAAAGTTTCTAGGATTGTTCCTTGACAGAGGATTGACCTGGGATGACCACGTCGACAATATGTGTGCTAAAATTTCAGCAGGCATATACGCCTTGCGCCACCTAGCAAAGCTATGTTCCCCTAAAGTTATAAAAATGGCCTACTATGGCCTAATTCACACACACTTTGCGTATGGAGTGAGACTTTGGGGAGGCTGTGCCAAAAACAAATTTGAGCGAGTCTTTAGACTCCAAAAAAAGGCTGTCAGAATAATTGGAAAGTTAAATAACAGAGAGTCATGTAGAGAATCTTTTAGGGAGCTTGGATTTCTGACATTGCCCTGCCTCTACATGTACGACGTGATCATGTATTGCAAATCAAAATGCACTATGGTCCGCGGTGTGGATATTCACCAATATGAAACCAGAGGCAGGGACAACTATCGAGCCCAACAGCACAGGCTGACGCTTACGCAGCATCTGCCACAACAAGTTGGTGTCAGATTAATCAATAAGCTCCCGGAAAGTATAAAGAACTCCAACAATAAAAAATCTATTCAAAAACTCGTATAAAACGCCTATTGGTGTCTAGAGTCTATTGTTCTACTCTGTCGATGAATTCATGATGAGCCGCTGGGATTTATGAGAGGCATAGGATCTGGAGTCAGTGAGAGTGTGCTGAGAGAGTGTGGGTGAATGTGTGGAAGTGTAGGTTTGGGTGCATGTGTGAATGCTTTAACTTTGGCAAGTGTGAAACTATTTACAAAATAATTTACAATGATTTACTGACATTTGCAATGCAATGTAAAATTGTAAAAATGCAATAAAATATGATTTGATTTGTAAGGTGCGTGATGACAAAGTAATGTTATTATTTTTACACTCAATTATGAATGCTATATAAAAACCAACATATTGATATTATGTATTCAATTGAGACTATTTACCCAGCCAGATGTAAATTGCTGGGTTATACCAATGGTCAGTTTATATTGTTGTTGTTATAATATGATGAGGACAAATCTGCCTCAACAAAAGTTGCAACAACGACAACAACATACATTAGATGGTTTGATTATAAATTTATACCATGAGCAATAAATAAAAAGTGACAGTTCTGAGCTAGATTTCAGTAAGATAAATTTACTAACCGTCAAAGTTGAACCTAGCACTGTATGGACAGCCAGGTGCGGGAGGTTGGGGTGGGGGAACCTCCTGCATCCACTCCAACTTGTCAGGTTCCAACACGTCCATGTGTGGATACTTGTTGACTAACTCTGCAACTGGAGTCTGTGTGACCACTGGCACATCACTGTCACAGTCCCACGTGGCAATTAGCATTTTCAAACAAAGCAATTTCTTTAACAGACTTAATTTGACATTTTTCTCTTAGGACAAGAAGCTTAGAAATTGCAACTAGTCCTAAAAGGACCTCTGTGCTGCTTCCGGAGTGATAAGATATTCTGGATGGGTAAGGTTGGGGTAGGGGCCACCTCCTGTCAAGATCCATGAGGAAGAATTTAAGACATTAATCTGTTATGTTCCATCGGAAGAAGGAGAAGCCAGTTCTGAACCAGCCTCTACAGTCAAAGCAGGCAGGTGGTGGTACACCCTTATGTTTAGGCTGGCAAAAACCTTTGACTCTAAGGGAATCCCACCAACTCCAATATCTTCCACAATAGACTAAACCTATCGAACTACCCTTGCACTCCAGAATCTCAACATTTGAGATTAGTGATGTGCCACTCCTGGACATCCATAAGGTTGCCCAGATTTAAGTGACATCGGTTTTTTCTGTGTCCAGTGTGGGTTCAACTAGAAGGTATAAACCAGCCAGAAGTTAACCCTTCTGGGGTACAAATTTGTCATACTTAGTAGGCATAATAATATCTAAATAATTTCTACCCCTTCCGTCATGTCTCAACATTCCAAATCAGTCTTGTTATGATGTTATCTCTTGGGTTATCTGTCCAGAACATACATTATAGCCAGAATATTTCACATTTGACAGTGAAATAAGTTAATGAGGTATATAATAGAATAAAAGAGGTGTTTGGTCTTTTTTAATGTATGGTTCCACTTTAATGGGTTAGAGACATTTTATGTTGACATTAGACACTGACAGATTAAATGTTTATGTCTTGTTTAAATATTAAGGTCTGTTTGTTAACTTTGAACACTTCACAGTTTCTGATGTAATATTACGTTCATAACGATTACGTAAAATGTGTCTACTGACATAATAATACCCATTGTTATATTGCTCTAGTTTTATTATATTGTCTACCGTAATATTGCACAAGAAGCACTTCTATGATAACCGCATGTAGCGCAAGTAGTTCTAGTGTTTCCTACTACATGTCAGCACTTCCTTGATCTTCTGTCATGAGTGTTTGCACCTTAGTGGGTTTGCTGCAGTTGCACAGTGAAGACAACTACCCCAAGTTGTTGCATGTCACCCATCCTCGAGTATTTTATAGTTTTATTCCTAGTGCTTATTGTGCCATGGAAATACCCAACACACAAATAGCCGATTGGCTTTGTTTGCATAATGGTGACACGGACATGGAAAAGGAAAATGACTAGGTGGACAATACACAAAAATTAATAAAAATTGGAAAAAAAGGCACTAAAACTAACTTTTTTACATCTTTGTAAAACAGCAAAAAAATTCAACAAAACATTATGATTTTAGATACAAGAATAAAACTTAGCTTTGCATTAATAAATAAATAAAACCGTTAATATAAACTCATTTTTAACTTTGTGTTTTATGCTTTAATTTCTAAACATGTAAAAATGTTGTTTCCTATTTTTAGAACACCTACTGATGGAAATGTACAGAATAATTCTATTAAGCTTACAAAATAATACAGTACTATCACTATAGTAAATCTCTGGAATGTATCACAAGCTTGCACTTATTCCTAATCAGCCCTTAAGGCTTTTAGCCAACCCGACTACTTTACTTAAATGAAGAATTGTAACACATGCCAATTTGATGTGCTCAAAGTGTGGGGAGTCTAATGCTTCCATTATCAATCTTTTATTGAAGATCAGATGAGCACATCATCCCTTCTGGATGGGGTGAAATGTATTTTGCATACCCTGGAATTCAGAAAAAGGGATGATAATTAATTATACTTGTAAAAGAAGCCTTTTGGTCATTCTTGTGGAATTAGGGGCAGTAGAATTGAAAGAAAGCACATTATGCAGGATTTGTGTCCTTGCAGATCCCTAGCTTCATATGTCATGCTTTATGGATCATACGCCCAAAGCTATACTGATTACGACACTTTAGTCTGGAATGGAGTGCTGGGTTACACACAAATATAGCAGGAATCAAGACTTTGAAGAGGAAGTATATTTTGTGGATTGTCTAGAAAGTTTTCTGAGAGTATATGTGAGAAATGAGTTTCTACTTCCTACTGTTACAGCTTACTAAACTGTAATATATATATATATATATATATATATATATATATATATACTTATTTTTCTGCAAATCTCTACATGGTTACATTCCATCAAAATAAAATATAGGTTTAGGTTTATAATTTCTTATGAATTATGGGGTATACCTCTTAAATGAGCGACCTGTTATGTTCATTAGTTTATATTTTAGGACACTTGATACATAATTATACAAAGTGGCATAGCAAACACTTTTAACTATCTATATAATATTATGATAATGACTGAAATTTGCTTGGGGTGAGAAAATTACATGAAAATTGTGACTGTAAGACCAACTATTGCATACTTGGGTCATATGTTATTGACCAGTAGGAGGAGTCTTTTACCCGAAAAATGAATTTGGTTTAATATAAGAATAAATAGTAGTGTCCACAATACACTTAAAAACAAAAGAATCATTCAAACTATGCCCATCTTGATCTTGAACTAACTTTTTGTTCCCTCACTATCCACTACACAGAAGCATATCGATGACACATTTTACATCCGGCTTTAGCTGAATTCTAATTATATCAATTTATCCTTATATAAGCTTAAGATATTGTGTGAATTTTGCACACTATTGTTCTTGAACACAAAAATTATGTGGCAACTACGGAACTACTGATCTGTAACAGTTGATTTTTAAATATTGTAATGGTGTAAAACAAGTATGACTGAATCTGTTTTGAGTTTTCACTGATAAGATGCAAACGGGTTCTTTAATAGTATAATGAATTTGGGTTTTTTTAAGCGATGCAACTTTTGAAAGCATTGTAGAATTATGACCAATAAGAATCTCCAGTTAGTTAATCATGAGTATAAATATTCATAATCATAACTTTTTCGCAATAGTTTTAGTTCTGATTTTCATCCTCAAAGTATATATTTTTTGTCATTTCATTACTAAGCAAAAAATTATTTGCCGCATCTGATAATCTATTATTTAAAAATAAATCAATTTTATTAAAATTGATTTAAAGCTATTTATTTAAAAATCAAAATCAAAATTCTTTGACAGCTTTAAACAGAAATCAATTTAAACCTTTTAGTTCCAACATCCGTATATAAGGACGTTTACAGTAAAAAATGTTTTTCTTCTATCTGGTAAAAAAATTACAAATATATTTAAATGTTTGTAATTTTAACAGATTGTTTTAATTAGACGCTCCAAAACAGGTTAAATAGGTTTGGTATCCTTCAGTAGCACTGGGTGAAAAATCCCTGGTATTCTTGGAAATGACTTCTAACTTTTTGAATGACTTCTAATTTTTTTCCAAGCACTAAAAGAGTTAAACATACTCCGTTCTAAAATTATATTTCAATTAGAATTTAGTAATTTAAATACTGTTTGAAACATGCATGATCAATTGAATTCTTTTAAATATTACAGCTAATGAGACGAACACCTACTGGGGAAAAACAACCTACCTGATCTCCATGCTACAAGAACTAGGTGTGGGGTCATGTCTTTTAGTCTGGTTAGAATTAACCTTCGTAGTTTTTCTAGATCTCAGAAAGTCAACAATTGATGGATCCAAATTTGCAATCAGCTTATTTCTTTCTTCTTCAATTTCTGATGGTGACATCGATGCAAGTCTTTTCACATTTTCTTCATGAATAATTCCAGCATCAGGTCCATGAACAATGTTACTTTTCTCACCTATAACATATTCAATAAGAACGGCAACTAAATAAATCAATCCATTATGAACATCTTCTTACGGAAAATCAAAAGAGTCATATTTTTTTACAAAACGGTTAATCACATTACAAATTTAGGATAGAGCATGTGTACATGCAGTAATTTTTTATAAGACAAAACAAGAAAAGAAAAAATTAATTATGAAGGCAGTGTTAATGTATCGTTCCCTCAGTCCAAGAGCTCCTTTTCTAAGTTGAATTGAATTTCGAGGGACATCTTATATACGCCTAAAACGCAAGAAGTGCTGCGGACTTCCATCTTCCCACTCATCAACATGTTCGATATGAAGAGAAGCCCTCATGTGTTGTATTATGGAATTACATACCAGAGGATCTCATGATGTGTTCAACAGGGAACTTTAAAAAAGTGAAGAAGTGGTTATTGACCAATCCGTTTTATGCAATAGAAGAATACTTAACAAGAAATGCCAAACTAAGTTGACTGAAATAACTTTATAGAATTTATCATATTTTATACATACTGATTCATTCAATTTATTTTGTCTCATATTAATGTTATGTAATCTAACACTACTACAGTTCTATATGAATCTGTAAATGAAGTATATTGTCTATTTGTTTGTCAGGAAAGTCCGAATTGTTTAATACTGAGAAATAATGGTTACAAATGGCCTATCAGGTAAGTTTGCTTGACACACAAGAAATAACTTATTAGAAGGGCACTCTTAAAATTATAATATATCTTTAGACAAAAATAGTATAAATATTTACAAATACAGAGCTATAAAATTAATAAGAAAACATAAAACATAGGTTATGCAAAATCATTGAAAAATAACACATAATTTTAAAGGAATGAGGTATATTTCCAGCAATTAAAAAAACTAAATATTGAAAACAGAAAAGTTTTCAGAATAGAAAACTTTCATTCTGTTAGGGTTAAACAGCGATTGGTTTATTGTACAGTCAGTATTTATATTTTTGAAGAAGATTACAAAAGGTTTAACCTACTTACCAAAACAGGCTGCTTCTACTTGAAAATTTGGCGCACCAGATGATACAGCAGCTACATTTCTGTTATCTTGTGATTTTAACTTCTTGGCATTTTGCATTCGCTGTGCAAAAATACTTTGTTTTTTAGGTGTTGCCATACTTAATTATTCTTCTCTGAAAGCCTGAACTGGAACAAAATACATAAATGTAGCCTAACATTTACTCTAATGTAATATAACGATTAGTATCAACAATTAACTAATTAAAAAAAAAATTAATATCATCTGTATGAAACTAGGCAAAATTTAGTAATATGCTCACAAAACTGTAACTATTTCTATTGGCTTACAACGATATGAATGTTGCTAATATAGGAACTAACTGTAAGAAAAATATTTTTTAAACAATATTGTTTTTTATATACATTGTAATAAATGAAAACCATGTTAATGAGAATTAGTGTTAAACATATTATGTTGAAGGCCAGAATGATGTGATATCTTGTAAGATTCTTGAAAATTGATTGGAAAAAAGGTTCCAACCGTTTTCTCCACATGAATTCACAAAGGTAACTGTCGAATAACTTTGAATGATTGACAGTGTCACCTGAAACTTGATTTTCCCACTCCAAACATTCGCTCTACTGTGTTATTTATTACACGGCCAACACTGTATTTTCTTTTGGTGAAAACAGATCATCAATTTCTACAGTTAGTCCAGGACCACCAGTAACTTAACGATTTGCAAGCAGCTTTGCCGTGCATACTTCACGCATATAATTATTCCAGTCTACTATGATAGAATTGTTTATTCCCAATTCTCTCTTGGAAAATTCAACAGAAGTCACACAGAAAGCACAGAGGTGTAATATTAAATGATGTAGGAAACTGTCGTAATGATATTAGATTAAATTCAAGATTTCTTCTTCTTCTTTTTCTTTCTTCTAATGTCCAGAAAGTAAACAGTTATACACAACATTATGAGGTGAACTCTTGGCTAGCTTTGAATCAAAGAGTTGTCTTATTTTAGGACCTCTCTACAGGGTGCTCCATAAGAATCTTCCTCAACTTACACAATCTCCTGCTCCATCTCACAAGCTCTTTGAATTGGCGACCTAGACTTTTAGTTTTTTTTTTTTTTTTTTAATAATGAATATCTGTAATATAGTTTTGTTGAGGAAATTCCTTTATTTATTATTTTTTATAAACCGTTTCTTGACCAAGATACCAGGAATTCAATAGACACACACATAACAGATGAACAAAAAGTTCTAAATCCGGCATACAAGCTATCCTTTTTCTATCTCTGGAATCAATATAAGTTTAAAAGTGATGTAGCTTTTAGGAGTCCTTAGTCCTTATACTCATGAAAGATATATATTAGGTGATATTTTCAGTTAGTGTTTGTTATTTGTAAATATTCATGTTTGTAGTATCATTTATTTCATGTCTAAGTAGGATTTTTTCAAATCAGGGCAACAATGTAAATTAAAGTTTTTTATATGAACTGGAAGCTTTTTTAATCTGACAATAATAGGAAAATAGAATAAATGTGTATTCAATACGAAGCCATCTCCTCACAGTCTCTTCTCTCACTGGTTCTCATCATTGTCTTATAGATTTGTAGACTAGTTGTCCAAGGTTAGTTTAGTGTAATACATTCGTCCAGACGCTAGCATCTCAAATAATCGTAATAGGACACTTGGTATCAAGTGCATCTCAAGATCCACATGCATTAAGGTACTTACACAGACCACTATAATTCCAGAGAGCAGGTGCACTGTGATGTGACTCTCATCTTACCCAGAAAGAAGTTATGTTAGGGGAAACAAACCCGAGAACAGAATGCCTCCTTATTATCAACCCTAAACCCTTCGTACCTAATACTTGGTCCTTAGTCTAACCGCACTAATAATAATTTCTGCACTATCTTTTAAGACTAATCTTTACTGGTATAAAAGAAGAGTGCTGAGTCGCCGAGATAAAATTTTTCATGGGCCTAGAATAAAAATTTTGTAGATTGAGTAGGCATTATGCACCTTGTATTATCTTATGATACCATGGTTATTGTAATGTATGGTATATTATAAACTGACGCCATTTTATGTTTGTTACATGTTATGTACAAATTATAAATAAAGTGAATTTGTATTGTATTGTATTGTATTGTATTGTATTGGTGGGGTGTAAATTGTCAATGAGTATGGTGCAATGGTGCATGTAAAATAACGAGAATAAAACAAAGTAGCTGAAGTCTATTGTGAATGTAATGTAACCTTATACCCTAATCGGTGACACAACATCTTCAGTGGGTCCTTAAAAATACTCAGGTAACAGTATATTAAAAAAAAACCAAACAAACCTTTAAAGATCCCATTCCTATACCTTACTAGAATCTAAAGGAGATAATACTATCATTGGGAGTGACCACAGCAATAAAATAAGGTATGAAATTACACCAAATTGGTCAAGGGGAAGGAGAGAGAGAGGGAGGTATATCACAGTTGCACTAATGCGTATGTAAACCAATGACACATATCACAAAATTTACAGCGTTGCGGTAACATGTGGCAAACCTTTTGGCCCAGAAAAGTTCGATGGTAACTATAGGAGATGACAAGGATGGGTACAATCGGACTGGGCCATCCCTCTTCTTCTTCTTCTATGGGGCGGCCTTTTGCCATGCCTTTAAGCCTCAAGGGCCTTTTGCGCACCCCAGAAGCACACCATGATCTGGAACGTGATGTGAGGTCAGGAAAGAACCAATCAGAAATGACCCAGGCCATCAATGCAAGATTTGGTCGCACCAAAACTTTTGCAAAAAAAACATTCCTCGAGATAATACCTACATTCAAGCTCAAATCACGTGAGCGCTCATAAACGTCAATTTTAACTCATATATTTATAATAAATACGTATATATAGCCTATAATAACAAATGGTAGATAGGGACTGATTGGCCAATTCTCACAACATCGGTTCCTTTCAGGAAGCAGTCGAAAAAGTTTTTTCTTTCTAATAATATAAGGCTGCAGTATAATAAGTGGCCACCACTACAATCCAATCTTAGTATTTAATATTATCAAATCATTGATAGTCATAAGTAAGGAATCCTCAATATAGTTAGCTAAAAAAAAACTACGTAAAAGGTATTTCAAATTGTAGTAAATAATTAGTTCGGCTGTTTTCATATCTTAAATAGTAATAACTTAATGATGAATAAAATATCTAGGCTAGGCCTATGTATACATAAAATTGTATTTATAAAATGTAACAAAGGCTGGAGGGTGTCTATCAGGTTAACGGCCAACCCGGCAAATCGTTATTAATGTATTCTGTTCATCCTCCTGAACAAAAGTATATATGGTTTTAGGGGGTGGAAATGACAAATAACATGATCTAGGGGATATATTCATAAATAGTTAAATTTTTAATACTTTGATGTTTTGTTTGTTGTGTGTCTAATTATCTGCGGCTGCGACTAATAGTGTATCTGTAATCTGAGTGCTCCAGTGCTTCATTAGGTATTGTGTACTGCAGTTTGGATCGAGTGCATGTGTTAACAATGGATCAACCATCACCTAGCACTACAAATTTTAATCCCAATAAATTGTGTTTGTTGGAGCATTTTATCAGGCACGTTCAGGGGTCTTTGTTTTAACGTAAACGAGATAATTGCGTTTTAAATAGAACATGGCATTTTTTGAAATTAGTGTGTTTGTTCATCATGCGGGTGTGTATTGTTTTTGAACGTGAGGACTTTGATGTTTCGTTGTGATAAAAAGATTTGTAAATGTAGTAAAACAGTTTTAAACGTTCTAATTTTTTGTAATCTACCTGTGCAGGTTCAATTTTTGAAAGGACGCGACTGGATATCGAGACATATTTTGGTTTGGTGACCATGTTATTACAACTGAACCAATGAGAAAATGGTATATTTCTTTGGAGTTTGAAGTATCAACACAATCAGTGGTGGACTGGTATTTTTTCTGCCGCAAAGTTTATTTCCACCATATTTCAATGTCCTTGAAGAACCCAAATGTATTTTTCTCAAAGCTTTATTACACAGAAACAAATAATAAATTGTCCGCTCATTTCGGAATTGTGCGATAAATCACTAGATGAGCTCCAAATAGAACTTTCTTCTTATAATACAACACAGGCTACCGATGAGGATTTGTTACACAAGTCAGCAGAGATTGGGTCTAAGCTCCTTGCACAAAATGAGGAGCTTAACAAAGAAAACTATAAGTTGATTTTTTGCATTACAATCAAAGGAGGCTGAACTGGAAGATCTTAAGAAAATGAATAATTTATTAATCAGTAAGCAGGAGAAACTATTTTCTGAAACTTGATGTTTCTCTGAAACAAGTAGAGAAGGAGAAATCTATAAGAAATATGCTGCAACACAAACTTTGAAGAGCATGACAATGAACAACGTCGTATCATTACATCATGTGAACTAAGATCACTGCTCTTGAGAAAAAACTTTCTTGTTTAACAAAAAGTTCCAATGATGCTTTAGAAATTTGTTGTGCTAAGACTCCTCCAGAAAACTAATGAGCCAAATAACCAAGTAATTAAAACAAATGCAGCTGGGGAAGAATTGGCATCACTAAGTGGAAGATTGTCATCCTTGGAAGAACAGCTGAAGACTTTGAACACAAGGGTTATATCGGTGGAAGACAAATTGACAGTGAACAATCCAGAGGAGATGACCATTTTAATTAATGGTTTGAAGGCTTTGGATCTTAGAGTAACAACTTTGGAATATTCCCCTTCCTATCAAGAAACAGGAGTATCCTTACATGAAAGTGAAAAATAAGTCTGACACCTTTCAAAATATAGATCAGTGTTCTACACACACTATGAATCTCAACACTGTTGTGGATTCTCTTACTTCCACTCATAACTTTAATTAAATGTAAAAAAACCTCCCATTTCTGCAAAGCTACTGAAAGCTGGACAGACAACAGAAGAATTTTTTAATGAAAATATTGATGACTTCATCAATCACTGCACATCAAATAATATTTTAGAAAATAACAGCTTCAAACCACATGTTTCCCTTTCACCACCCACACTGCTAACAAGAAATAGTATTCCAGGAACTAAAAACCACATTCCTCACTCCAAAATTGTTTCTCACATGGAGGTACAGCAAGGTTTTTTAGAAGAGGGTCCAAAACATAAAGGGAAAAATCAATTTTTTCAAAAACCAATTGATTTGCAGAACTTTTACAAACTCAAGCAGAAAAATGGCAGGAATTTGACAATCTTACATCAAAATGTGGACAGAGTTGGGAATAAAATGGAAAAGTTGAATCATCTTCTTTTTTCTCTCCACCCTGACATTCTAGTAACCACAGAGCATGGGCCAAAGCAATGAGAATATTCTAAACACAAGATTTCTGAACTACACAATTGTTTCTGCAATTAGCAGGATTAACACATCAAAAGGGAGGAGTTGCTGTTTATAAGCATAGCAGTCTTTCCAAATGAAGTAAATGCACTAGATATCGAACATTTCAGCATTCCCTTGGTATGTGAAGTCTCTGCAATTGCAATCAAGGTTAATAAGAAGGAACAACTGTACGTGCTGGGTGTTTATAGACCTCCCAGGCAGGATAAAGAGTCTTTTTATCTTGCTCTCCAGACACTTACATCCATTTTTGAATCATGGCCTGCTCAATGCCTTAAACTCATTGTTGGAGATTTCAATGTTGATTGCCTAAAAACTTCTAGTGATTCAAAGACACTAAATGAGCTCCTGATTAGTTTTGATATTGTAAGGATTTTGCTGCCACCTACAAGAATTACCTGTGACACAAGCTCTTCCATCGATATAGTTTGCATATCCTCGGCCTTCAGGGATGATATTAATGTTCAGATAATTCCTGCAGCTATTTCGGATCACACGGGGACAACTTTGCAGTTTGGAGTTTGAAGCGGCCATGACTAAACCAACTTCATCCACACGTCGGCACTACAATGATGAGAGTTTGGGGATTCTGAAAATGCTTCTTGCTACTCAAGACTGGACACAGGTTTTTGAGACAGCCCTGACAGAAGAAGCTTATGATATCTTTCTTTATATATTGACAGCATCCCTTAACGAAGCATGTCCCTTGAGAAAATCTCGTGAAAGACCTGTCTCTTCAGTAAAACACAAGTATGATACTGAAGCAAGAAATCTGAAAGAGCAATTTCTGCAGGCCCAGGACAGGTACTTGTTTCATGGTATGGAAGAAGATAAGATGAGGGCAAATCACCTTAAAAAAAACTTATGACTTGAAACTAAAGTCTTTAAGACAACAAGCAAGTACAGACTATCTTGACAGAGCTGTTTAATAAAAACAAAGCTCTCTGGACACTGGTAAACAGTGAAAGGAAAAGGAAAGCCTCCAATACCTCATACTTAGACCATATCATGATTTCCAATTCAAAAATTGAGGACACTACAGAAATTGCTAACAGATTTAAAAAATTTTTTACTTCTATGGCAGATGAAACAGTAAAAACTAATCTTCTGGAAAAATCTGCAGTAAGAAAAATATTTCCTCTGAATGTAAGGATACCTCTAAATGTGTTACATCTTACTTCTGAAAGAGAATTGAAAACAATAATATCAAATATGAAATCCAAACCCTCTGCTGGTCTAGATGAGTACTCTTCTATGATGATTAAATACTGCATGGAGGAGTTACTTCCACCCTTACTTCACATCGTAAAACCTCAGTTTGAGTGAGGGTTGTTTCCCAAGTAAGCTGAAAACTGCAAAGGTCATACCCTTGCACAAAAAAGGAAAAATGGATGACATGGGGAACTACAGACCGATATCGCTAATATCAACCTTTGCAAAAATAATAGAGAAGGTTGTTCTTGTAAGAATTTTCGAACATCTGAGGATAAACAACATTGATTTATCAAGTCAACATGGTTTTCTTTGCAATAGAATCAACCTCAACTGCTTTGGTGGATCTTGTTGAATTGATCTTAGAGAAACTTGAAGAAGGAGATAATGTCATAAGCATCCATCTAGATATGAGTAAGGCATTTGATTGTCTTAGCCACAAGCTTATTTTAGATAAACTTGGACATCTCGGCTTTGAAGGAACGGCATGGAATTGGTTCAGAAGTTATCTGGAGGGTCGTGAACAGCTGGTGGAAATTGAAGGAATCTAGGAATGGAGCAACATCTACAGTAAGATCTACCCAAACTTCCCATTACCAGAGGAGTACCCCAGGGGTCTGTCCTGGGCCCGGTGATGTTTTCATACTTTTCAGTTTTGACCTCCCTTACTTACAGAACAATACTGTCGAATCGTGATGTATGCTGACGACTCTGTCCTTGTGACTTCATCAAGGGTTGTGGAGGATCTTGAAGTGCAGACATACATAGCCTTCAATATGGCTCTTGACTATTGTAGCTCCAATGATCTTGCTCTAAAATGAAAGCAAAAGTGTACAAATAAACTTTGGAAGCAAGAGAGATGACATACACGCTCTTCCTAATTTACAATGTGCTAAGTCAACTAAGCATCTAGGAGTCATACTGGACAACCATATTTCCTGGGCAAATCATATTGACCAATTATGCAGCAAGCTGAGCAGCTCACTTTTTGTCTTGAGACGGATGTTGACTATAGCCTCACCTCAGGCAGCCAAGACTAGCTATCATGCACTCTTTGAGGGACACTTAAGGTATGGCATCGTGCTTTGGGGAGCCTCGTCACACAGCCACCTTGAGCGAGTGCTGATAATGCAGAAGCAGGCTGTGAGGTTGCTGCATGGTCTAGAAAAAAGGGAAAGCTGCAGAGGACACCTTCAAGGGGTAACATATTAACTGTAGTGGGCATTTATCTATTGGAAACTATCTGCCTAGCTAATTCAAAAGGCCTTGTACGGAATGGACACTTCCATTCTTATGGTACTAGGCATGCAAATGACTTCAATCTGCTTGCTCACAGGACTGGAAGATTTGAAAAGAAGCCTACATACGCTGGTGCTAAATTGTACAATAGGACTGCCTGCTGAAATCAAGACAACTGAATCAAGGAGTTTCAGAGCACATCTTCAGGATTGGCTTCTTCAAAGACCTTTTTACAGTATAGCAGAGTATATGGATGGCCAAACAACTTTCCATGAAATATCTGTATTTAACTATCCAATTTTTATTGTATGACACCATTTTCAATTTTGATAATTGTAAAATAAAGTTTCTCTCTCTCTCTCAAGAAAATTGGTGGCCCTCTGACATAGTTGAAATTGAGAAGGTCATATTTAGAAGGAGAAAATACTATCGTGGCAGAATAATTCAAGGACAGTGGGTTTTCGGGGGTATCGAAAGGCAGAGCATAGAATCATTCCTTGTCCCTGTAGAAAAACGTGACAGGGACACCCTGCTACAGGTTATTAAAGAATGGATTCTGCCAGGTACAACAATTGTAAACGAGTATTGGAAGGCTTATAACTGTCTCGGCGATGAGGGATTAAGCCAAATATATTTATCAACCATTCAATCAATTTCATTGACCCAGATACCGATGCATATACCAACACAATTGAAAAACACTAGTGCAAAGTGAGAGCAAATATCCCACGTTAAGGTGTCCGGGGTGACCATTTTGTTGGCTATCAGGCAGAATTCCTTTTCATGGCTAAATATCTCCACCCACATACCAGGCTCCACCACTTGTTTATTGCTGTCGCTCAGCTCTACCCGCCAACACACTAATGGTAAGTGTTCTCTATTACTGTCCATTTACATATTAATGTTGGGGTTTACATGATTTATTATGTTTTATAGAATTTAGTTAAATTGGTTTGCATTATTTTTGACGTGACAACGTCTTAAATTAGGTTGCGGCTCGGAGTCACTCATGAAAAAGTGTAACGCCCGGTAACGTTACGATGCCCGTCCAGTGGGTCCGCCGCACGGGATCCGCATGGGATAAAGCAGATAACTGTGGGTCCGCCTCACGGGATAAAGCAGATAACTATGTTTATTCGTGAAAATGTGGAGTGCTTAGATTCGTCATTTACAACAACTACAACAATAAAGGTAAATAATTGTACACTGATATTTCATTATCGTAAACTATGATTGATTGATTAATTGTTAGATTGACACAAAAGTTGAGAAACTGAGTTTATAGGTTATGTCATACTATTGACAAATGTTGATAGTGTTAAGTAAATTATTAGTTTAAATCACTCTGCAATCAATCGTAATTCAGTCGATTGAGAAGAAACAGCGCGTATTGCTAGTCAAACATTTAAAATAACAAATTATAACCTCTAACCTGTCATAACAGTGCGACCAAAACAAACGAACTAAACCGACCAATCACCACGCGCGGAGTTAGAATTTAACTGTGTTTAGCAAGAATTTCAAATTCCAATTTTAGTAAATGTTTTATTCAACTTTACCATTTACAATAACAAATTTTAATTAATTTCAAATTATGTACAATGTTTTAGTAAACAAAATATATTTCTATAGTGATGTTTTTCTTTCATCAACATTCGACGCATCTGATGACATCATCACAAGATTTAATCATGGTCACAAAAGATCATGTGATGCCCGACTTGAATTTATTAAGAAATATTGCTCTGCATATGAAAAGTAGTCTCATTTTTAATGTTCTATAACTCTCATCTACACCCCATGAAAACTTTATTTGTTCAGGAGGATGTTAGTAATAGGTAAAAAATAGAATTTTGTCGGGTCGGTCATTATTTTCACAATTACCAGGTGCAGTATGATATGCACCCAACACTCGAATGGGATCAAATATCAATTTGAACAATTTAAATGCTGTCACATATGTTTACCCTACCCTGTAAAGTAAAATTGTAAGTATTTTTACTCCAGCCTTGGCTTATAGCAGTCAATGTGCCATACATCTAAGCCACTCCTGGCAGTCATGGTGGGTAGGGTACGATAAGCGGACCTGGTTTTTATATCGAAATTGGCAAACGATACTACTTAATCATAACCATCAATATAATCAATCGATATTGATTAACTATTTTGAATAATTAACTTAAATAATCTATATCAACAACAGCTGTTAACACTTTCAAATAATACGCGTAAGATAATATTTCAATTTTACATAAGTAACATTTGATTATTAACCCTTCCCGCGCTACGGCAATTTGGAACGCACCATACCCAAACGCTACATATACCTCAAAATTTTTTTTTCCATAAAGTCAACGCTAATGTTGTATTTGAGTTTGTTACCATATAAAAGACTTTTGGGAACGAAAAAAAAAGTATAATTTTTTTAATACGTTTATTTAAATTATGAAACAATATAAATACACCAAATTTAACGAAATGTTGAACGAAATTTTACTATAGTGTATAATATTATATTATATTATAGTATAGTATATGTATAGTATGTATACAACTGACAGGAGTTCAATTAAAATAAATTGATATGTATACAATTAAAATAAAACATTAATGGGTATAAAAGATCTCAAATTAGCCATCACTGTGTTCAAGATAACGTCAACGTTTGGTACGTCTTGAAACACGTATCCGTGTGCAGGTTCGGCCGGGCGGTGCATGTCTCGCACACGTAAATGGTCTCCTTGCGTAAAACCGTTGCGTGTACACACAACACATCTGCCCAATATGTCAAAAACCAATTTGACAACATAAACTCAACAGTTCCCCTCGCAGTCCGTGAACGAACTAAACCGGCGAGTTAGTTTGTCAGTAGCGCTAGTGTCTGGCAAAACAGGCAGTGGCATGGGTAGTGCGCCGCCATTTTGCAGCTTGGAGAAAAACCGGGAGGCGGGGACAACTATTACTGTGCTTTTCTATTGAGGGATATATATGCTCCAGCAGTTGCTGCACTCCACCGGCAAAACTGGGAACTACTTACTCCCAATAATAACCTCAATGTTTAAAAGTGAATAGGTTTGTCAACAGCGTTTTTAGCAAAGTAAATATTGGCGGTTATATTTGTCAACAGCGTGCGAAGGGTTAAAAATGGCAGTAAATTTTAGAATACACGACATTGCTTTGAAAGATGATAAGACATGTTTTACGTGGCTTCAACATGTTGGACTCGTACCGAAAAACCGAGATTGTGAAATTTGTGGGAAAAAAAACAACTGTAACTGAGAGAGGAGCAAATATGTCTTCAGTTTTCCTAATTTTGGTTATAATAATTTGTTTCATCACTGTAAATATTAAATTCATATTTTAATTTAAAACATGTGATTGTTATTGATGACTATAAATACTTTTATATCAATTGATAGTCTAGGATTTGAGATGCGAATATTAAGTATCAATGGTTACATTCTTCGATATAAAAAACCGGGTCCGCTTATCGTACCCTACCCGTCATGGTTAATAAAATTGTTGTCAGTTGATTTTATAATTCACTTTTCAAGCATTTTACTCTGGAAAATAATAATTAAAGTGAAGTGGTTAGAGTAAATATTTAACATGTTTATAATATCAGGCTTTTACTTAAGTAAAAATGTGTGGAATGTGTATGCTGTTTTTATTATAGGTTAAGTGCAGTCATGTTTTCATTATTTGTTATTTATATATTTATTTACCAGCCTCAGATACGTTAACGTAAGTAAATAAAAGTTGACTTACAGCAAACTTCAAATAGTTGAAGAAATTTTAATGCAATTTAAATTGAATAAAGTAAACAAAAATCGGTTAAAAAAAACAACAACAATAACCTCAAATATGAAATAATAGCCGGTTGCCAGCTGGAATGTCTTTCGGAGTACACCATAGAGTAAAAATGAAAACAAAGAATTGGAAGCACACACTAACGTAGATTTTTTTAAAGAAAATCCCTGACGGAGCGACTTCTCTTACACGCTACATCTAATTTCAAACGTATAAAACATTAAAATACACATATATATGTTACCTCGATAAAATTATTCACTATTAAGGTTAATTCACCATGTATTTGAGTTAAAGAAAAGTATTTTGTGTTTTAGAGAATTTTTATAACCAAAAATAAAAAGAAATGCACGTTTTTCTTGTTGAAATTTACGTTTTCTCCATTTAAATAATCATTACTCAAAAATGGACAGTAAAAACATTCTTTTGCAGCATTTGTTATATGTCTCTTGAAGAACAGTATGCTAAAAATTGAGCAAACAAAGAATTATAGGTCCCATTTTACCACCCACTTTTCGCATGTTAAAATTGTCATGTAAAATTCACCGTAAAAATTCTTTATCGATACCTACTGTTTCACCAATTGCGCGAATATTTAATTAACGGTCAAACGGAACACATGTTTGTTCCACATTTCGGGGCATATTTTTGTTGTTCTTTGACATAGTTCACCAATTTTGCGTGAATACTTAATCAACGGTCAAAGAGACCTAAATTACCGACTTTTTCATCTGTTTTTGAAATTGAAGGGCGACCTGGCCGCGAATCATCTTCAGCGTCTTCTTTGCCATTTTAAAACGCTTTAAACATTGAAAAAAAAAAACATGCCCACGATATAGACTCACTAATATATATATACAACTTTATATTACAAGTTTCAGTAGCAATTTTTCCAAGTTTAAAGTGAAATTTTACAATAATTCACTCGTGTCTCGTTATGTAATGGTCACACGTATGTCAAATCAATTTTTCAGAGCAAACGGCCTGATCAGAAATGCTTAAGAATTTGAACATTGTAATTTCAAAGTTAAACATATCGTTCATCCCGTTTTGGTCGGCCTTTTTCTAGTAGTTAGACAATATTTCTATGATAAGTAAATAGTAAAAGTATGTTTCCACTGAACATGAATTGATGTAATTTTTTAAATACACCGATTTAAATTTGATGGTTGGTGAAGAAGTTTCTATTACACTGATGCAATTTTGAAGTTTAGTAAACTAAACTTATTTTGTGAAAAATGTCTGAATCTATAAGATTCTTTTGAATTCCATGAGAATTGAATCTAAAGGGGTTTATGGCAAAACTGTACAATAAAAATACAATGGTGTATAGCAAGGTTTCATTGTTAAATATTAAACGTTGCTTAATGCAAACACAACTTTTTTCCCGTGTCTTGTCGTCTGCTAAACAACCTTGTATCTAAGAAGATAGTGTGAAATAAAATCCTATCACAACAACTAAATTTATCCAGTAATTTTTAGAGAATTAATATTGAGCCCTCTACACCTATACGTGTGGGGCTTTTAAATTGTTGAGAGAGATTGTGTATGCAAAAATACGAATCGGTATCGGTTAAATCTGAGTTAATTCAAAATGGTTTTTGGAATTGTGTTAGTATTAGTTCCAGTTGTTGTTGTTCTAGGTCTAGTCAGAAAGTATAGAGAATCCAGTTGGGGAAAATGCAAGGATTTCGAATCTTTACAGGGTAGAGTTTTTATAGTTACTGGGGCTAATTCTGGCCTTGGAAAGGAAACTGTGAAAGGATTGGCAACCAGAAAGGCTAGAATTATCATGGCCTGTAGAGATATGGATAGAGCTAAAGCAACGATTGAGGACATCAGAAAAGTAGTTACAACTGGAGAGTTGGTAAGTTTACAGTAATGTTGGGAAATTATTAGATCAACTTCAATTCCTTTAATATTTTAGTATGACTATCAGACAGTCCCCCTAGAAAGTAAGGTAGTTTTATATAAGTCACTTGTTAGTTGTAGTATATATAATACCCGAGGTATCAGTGAAATTAATGGCCTGAGTTGCTAATCAAAATTTCACCATTACTAACTTATTCTGCTTGTTCTTCTGAACACAATTATATATGGTTTTAGGGGGCGCAAATCACAAATAACTGTTACTTAATAACTGAAATGGAAATGTCATTTCATTTTTTGGTGTCATAATGTTTTATATTTTTGTACTGTGCTTCTTGTTATCTATGATTTCCAGTGTTATCTGTGGTCAGAACAGCTTAGTATAAAACCGACAACCACTCGTGTAGTAGCTTTTACTGCCTAGTGGATAGCTATGGAGTCCATCTCTCAACTACCACAGAGCGTTAACTCTAATACCATCAAATTCGTTTTTAAAGTCATTTAGTTATTTACATGTTTTAGTGTGGATTATGTGAGCGGCCACAATATTAAAACACTCATTTATTCCTTTTTAATGAGTCATATGAGTTTTTTCAGAGTGAGAGTATGAGTTTCTTGTGTATCTTGTGTTATTTTTAAATCGAGGAAAGATATTCTTATGTGATTGTAAGTTACCAGTGGTTTGTAAGTAGATTGTACATGTATACAACATTAGGAAGTTATGGTTACGTTAGTTTTGCTTATTTATTAAACTTGTTTGTTTTTTACACTATTTATTTGTTTGTAGAAAGTTTGGTAAATTTTTGTTGCGTTATTATCAAATTCACTTTTATCTGGTAATAAGATTTGCATTATTAACCTATTGCAATCGTCTTCTTGAACAAAACAATATAAGGATTTAGGGGATAAAAATGATAAATTTAATAAATAATAAAAATAAAGAATTTTAGAGAGTTAAAATTCGAACTCCTTTTTTGCAAGATAGTAGGAAGTAATGTTTTTGTGATCAGAACCTCAAGAATTTGATCTTTTAGTGATAGGTAATACCTCAAGGTATGTTTTTCGTTTGTCGTCTTCTATGCTGCGCCGTGCTGATGGCCGGGGCACTTCTTTCAGGCCAATATTTACTTTTATCCTTAAAAAGTTTAAATTAACAAAAACTTTTTAAGTGTTACCACTTAATATAAAAAAATAACTAAATCTTTCAAAACTTATAAGTATCATAGTGGCAAAATATAATTACTGAAGTATATAATTGCACTTCTGAGGAGGAGGTCATTGAAAAACTTGTGCCCCATATTGGTGCCGTGATGATTAAATTCAATGACCTTGCTGAACAGTTGGAATTATTTCATGACAACCGAACATCTGCTTAGCGTCGCTACATGCCTCTCAACGACAGCTAAGAGTTGAGATCTCATCACAGAGCTTGTATTTTCAGAGAGGAGAAAGCAAAATCACAGCAAAGGATTGATAGTGGCGAGGAAAAAATCACAGGCAATTTGTGATGTTCATAGAGGTGCTAGAAGCGGACATCAAATTTCTGTGCTTAGTTGAGACAAGCGATTTTTCACTTGATTTTTTCCAAGAGGTTTTTCTGTAGCATTTTTTAATTGAGGCTTGACTCATCAATGTTATAGAGTTGATCTGCTACAAGTTTATTTTCTGACACAATTTTTTAAAACTTTCTCTTTAGCAGCATCATCATCGACTGATAGTTTTCAACCAGAAATAACAACTTGCCTAACGCCGTAAACAATTTTTCCATAGCTAAAGCCAACCCACTTGCTGTAAACTTAGTTTCTTTACCACCCAATATTTTGCGCAACTGATTTCTTTTTGTTTTAAAATAGTCTTTGAAAGTGGAGTCCCTTTACGTCTTTCATGGTAAAACCAAACCCGTACAGCATCATCAAAGAGTTCCAAGTTTTGGGTTTTTTTTACACTTTTGTGATTTTTATAGTAGGCTATGTTCATTTTTAACTGTTGTTATTGAATAAGCTTTGAGATATTTTCGGTTTTTTCTCAGTCTTAATGATTGTTACACAGCATCTGAAACGGATTCAGATGCTAATTTAGCAACTGATTTGCCTTTGTTCAATCTTTGTAAAATATATAGTTTCTGCACAAAATAAGTTTTCTCTTCATACTTGTAGCCATTATTACTCTTACAATGTGACATTCATTTCTACTACTATAATTTTTAAAATGATAAGACTAAATGAAACTATACTATACACCAAACAGGTCAGCAGAAATCTGTCAACTAATCATAATCAATAACATGAGAATGACTCAGACAAAGAATAGTACTGCAGACGTCTGCTAGAAAACAAAAACTAACAACAGATAATGGTGGCATGATGCTTGGCTAAAAGTTCAGATAAACATAGCCAGATGACCCAGACAGTTGGATGATAAGAGGTTAGATAATAAAGATGTTACTTAACTGTTACTGTAAAACTTAGGCTTGCTGCTTGGTTTTCTAATTAAAAACCTGATAATGACTTCCACTCAAATCCAAGAATTTTTATTTTTGGGTTGGTATATTTTTCTCATTAAGATGTATGTTGTTGTATATGTACTGTATTTACAAGTATTTGATTGAGAAAATTAAACACATTTATTATTATTTATTACAAGTGGCCTTAGTGGGCCAGTTCACTGCACAACTGTGGCATAACTTCAATAATACCATCTTTAATGAAAGACAAAAATATCAATGACACTGATATATTCTTTAGATCTAGTTAAGGAAGCATTTGAGTTAAAATTCAAAGTAACAAATAAGTTATAAAATATAACAATAATATTAAAAATATAACAATTTAATTCAATTATAATACATCAAGACAAACTAATTAACTTTATTTAATTAAATTAATTTACATGCTTATGTTACTAAATTAAAACTTAACTATTACAAAGGTATACAAACAATAAATTAATAATAAAATCTATTTAAAAAAATATTTTCTTCCACAATGCAAAAATGTAATAGCCCAATCACGGTTTTGATTGCAGGTCCTTGAGGTCTATTGACTGATGCTCTAATCTATTACACTTCCAAGCACAGTTAAAGACAAGCGTTGTTATTATAAGTGTTGTATATAATCGTAGTAGCAGAATCGTGGCCTGTGTATTTGTTTGTCTTGCATTGTTGACGTTATAAGAGGTTATAAATTCATGTTCACTGATTAAATAATTACTCACTACGTAAACAGGTAAGGTAAATGCACTGATATGGAACTCTAAGCAATGTTCACTGTCCTTGCTGTGCAATATGAAGCTCACTACTAATGGATATCCTAATAAATAAATAGTCTCCAACAATCTTCCATCCACCACACAAAATCCACCAGTTGCTAAGCAAGGGCCTCAGGATGCTCAGAGAGAATCCTTTACGGCCATAGGACTGCTGACCCGAAAAAGTTGACCAAAGGTAGTAGTTACAGATCTAGATCGGTTGGGCTGTTTTGTTTGATTTTCATACTCAATAAATGTCCTACGAATACTGAGGAAATAACAGGTTTGCCTGGTCAGAGCCCTGGATGACCAGTTTACACTTGGTAGGCACCCAACGCCAAGGCTCTGTTTGTGATGCACTTTGCATCCCTGAGGCATGCCTCGCTTACGTATATGTGGTGTGATTCTGAACAGACAAGCTAAGACTATGCCTGAACTGGCAGCACTACTGCGAGAACACCACAATCGCTAAGTGCACTTACGGAGCATTAGCCTAGATCCTGGTGTTTAGTTTATAGCAGGGTCACCTCGGGCACGACCCTTGACATACGTTAATCTGAACCAATCTCGGATATCCTCATCAGTCTTGAGCGACATCAGAGACAGTGTTACCCATGGAACCAATCAGCTGATTATAAGTTGGTTAGTGAATTGAGAATAACTGCCTGGGCAACACATGTACCCTTTAGTAATCAGCTGTTCTAAACTAAACTAAAATACCACCATAAGATTAACTTTGGAAGCCCATGGAGCAGAGCTCTCTTGCATGATAGCAATGCAGGAGTGAACATTCTTTGTTAACTTACTACAAAGAGTTTCCTGTTCCAGATTCCCATGGAAGTTGATTTGACATCCCTAAAGTCAGTTAAACTGTTTGCTGAAGAAGTCCTGAAGGACTTCCCTCAAATACATGCCCTAATCAATAACGCAGGAGTGAGCATTCCCGTCACGAAGCAGCAGAAAACTCAAGACGGATTTGAAATTCACTTTGGAGTCAATCATCTTAGCCATTTCTTGTTGACCAATCTCCTCCTGGATAGGTTGAAAAAGTCAGCACCAAGCCGGTTAAGATAGCAGAAAAGTTATCTGTAATTGAAACTTTACCTTAAATTGTTAAATTATACCGTATTACATAATTTTGTGTTCTAATAAAAACAAGTACTGAAGGAGCCAGCCAGTGTGAACTGTGGCTAGCGCATGCGCATAAGCTACTGTTCCCTCTCCACTACACACTAGAGCATGTGGTACAGTCAGTGTCTAACAAAAGTAGTGCTTACTTAACTGTTTATCAAAATTTAACAGGCCACCAATTTTATGGAGATAAGACATGCGAGCGAGTCTTTGTAATAGGACAGGTAGACATGCTAAACATCGGTGTCGGCTTGTTTACTACCTGTATGAAGGTCGTTCCGCGAGAGAGTTGTTGGTGGGTGGAAGGGGACGGCGCTGCAGATACGCTGTAAGCACTCCCCTTTCCACGGTTCACGCTAGCTGACTCCCTAATTGTACACTTGTTTGTTTATAACTGTCTGATTACCTAAAAGGATTCTTTTTCAATAAATGATTTCAGTCAATACAAAACAAGAACTGGCAACCCGTCAGTTTTCAATATTATCCTTCATATAAATCAGACAGACAGTAATAAATTTATATAGTTTTTTACAAGTACTTTTCTTACATATAACGAAGGTATGGTAGGATGGGTTGATTCAATTTGAATTCGTGGTGGAACAACCGAGTCTTCTAGACATAATGGTAGGAAACGTTGACGTTATGGTAGGAACAGTTGATTTAATTTGAATGTGGAATTTTGCTCCAGTTCACCTTCATTTTATTATTACTCCTGCTAATAGTTAAATACAACAGAATAGTTTTAACCCTTTGGACCCCAAGCGGTCGATTTTTGGATGTCTGATAAGTATGCTCAAAAGACCAAACGGTCGATTTCTGGACGTTCGTAAATCACGCTAATAGGACCAGGCGGTCGATTTCTGGACGCCGGAATTTTGCTATTTTTAATAAGTAATATAATAATGTTAGAATTTAAAATATAATTTTAGTGTATAGTTTAAACCATACACACTTTGTTAAAAGTATTAAGGATATTAAAATATTGTTTTGAATGAACTAAAAAATATTACACAGCAACAATACAATAGCGCTGTCAGCTGATCACTGCGTACTGCGTAGTGGCTCGCCTCGCCGCCGGGCGCCAGCTGTCTACATGTGTACGTTCTGTCCATTTGTTGTTCTGTGTTTTCGAGTAGTAGTAATGTTTGCTTTTGTACTAATAATTTTTGAGTGAATTGTGATGAAAATGGCATATGAGAACTTGAGAACAAGTGAACTTGATAGGGAGCTAGATTCGTCTGATTTTTCAATTCCATTTGATGACGACTCAGATGCAGATCCCACCTATAACCCTATTCTACAACCTTCAAGATCTGGTCAAAACTACAAGCAATCAAGAAAAAATAATCTAGATTTGCAGTTGGTGCAAAGAGGGCTGCCATTCTCTTTGCTTTGGCAAACGTGTGTAAATAGTGCTCCGAGTGAAAATTGTTTGTACATAGTGTATATACTCGTATTTTTTCACTTTATGCCATTGTAAACAGTACATTTTATTGACTTATGCCTATTTTGATCTTCACTACATTGTAAAATAAAATAAGAATTTGTATAACTCCAATTATTTTTATATTTTCGATGCTGTACTGATATTTCCGAACAACAACTTTTTTATTGCTTTTGTAGCAACATGATAAATTTCGTGTAATTTTATTATTTGTATTTCAAATAAGTTAAAATTTGGTACACATGTAGAAAACAATATATTCTCTGTAAAATAAACTGGTTTCCCATGGTTAAAAACTCTTTGGTTTTTTTCAGTAAAACATAATTAACTAAAAAAATATTAAATAATTTTGTTATTTTATTTTAATTTCTTTTATAAATGCAAAAAACGAGGGTCACATAAAGACAATTTGGAGTTTTACCTAGTTAGGCTGATTTAAAATGTACATTTTGACACCAAATGCATAATCATATGCCAATAAATACATTTTTATGATTTTTTCTCTTGAACCACTTCAAAACAGCATGACTGACAACTGAACAGTTTTGGGAGCTAGTCCACACAGCAGGTATTACAGTATTGGGCAACATCCATTTTAGGGTCCGGTCCTTAAAGGGTTAATTTAAAATGTTTTAATAATATGTGACAGTGAATGCAGAGTTGTAATAGACACGTTACAATTCAACCACCTTGTACCAGAACAGGATGATTGACATTGATAACCTGAATATTGGGAAGGGTTTCACTGTAACATTGGCATTGTTGTCAAAATACAGAAACAATGAGTATATGCATTGTATTGCGGAGTTGTGAGCGTGTTGTCCACCTTGCACCAGAACGGAGTGATTGACTTTGACAACCTGAATGTTAAGGAGGGTTTTATTGTGACATTGTCATGGTTTTCAAAGATACAGTGATCAGTGGATGTGTTGTATTGCAGAGTTGTGAGCGTGTTGTCCACCTTGCACCAGAACGGGGTGATTGACTTTGACAACCTTAATGTTAAGGAGGGTTTTATTGTGACATTGTCATGGTTTTCAAAGATACAGTGATCAGTGGATGTGTTGTATTGCAGAGTTGTGAGCGTGTTGTCCACCTTGCACCAGAACGGGGTGATTGACTTTGACAACCTTAATGTTAAGGAGGGTTTTATTGTGACATTGTCATGGTTTTCAAAGATACAGTGATCAGTGGATGTGTTGTATTGCAGAGTTGTGAGCGTGTTGTCCACCTTGCACCAGAACGGGGTGATTGACTTTGACAACCTGAATGTTAAGGAGGGTTTTATTGTGACATTGTCATGGTTTTCAAAGATACAGTGATCAGTGGATGTGTTGTATTGCAGAGTTGTGAGCGTGTTGTCCACCTTGCACCAGAACGGGGTGATTGACTTTGACAACCTTAATGTTAAGGAGGGTTTTATTGTGACATTGTCATGGTTTTCAAAGATACAGTGATCAGTGGATGTGTTGTATTGCAGAGTTGTGATCGTGTCGTCCACCTTGCACCAGAACGGAGTGATTGACTTTGACAACCTGAATGGTGAGAAGGGTTTCACTGGCAAGGTGAGGAACCCCGGTTACTGCAACAGTAAACTCGCCAACGTCTACCACTGCGAGGAACTGGCCCGCCGCACAACGGGTACAGGTGTGGACGTGTTTGCCGTCTGCCCAGGCTTCTGCTACACTCGACTGTTCCGTCACTCGGACATTCGGTGGTATCAGTACGTCATATTTCTGCCCATCGCATTTTTCTTCATGCGCTCTGCCACACAGGTCTGTCTCTAATTATTACTTTACTTTACTTAATCATTCATTATTAGTAATTTGGATGTAAAAATTATGGACTGTACAAAATCTGGACCATCAAACATCCGGACTGTAAAAGTTTTTTGGAAATTTGTTTGATTTCAGATTTTATATTTGAGGAAAAAATTGCATAAAATGAATATTAGCTTAGTTGAGATGTAATAAAGTGAGTGAATGATTTGCTTGTCAACTCTAGATAGGAGCATATGCTAAAGAATACTACAACTAATGAATTTAAAATTTAACTCTCATTTTTGTACTTATGTGTCGAGTCAATGAACTGCCAATTTTAGTGAATTTCCAAATTTATGTTAAACCACAAATTCATGTTTTTTTTAAAAAAAAAAATAAATTTAAAAATACTAAGATATGGGTATATTTAGTCCCAACATTTGTGGTGTGGTCTAAATAATCCAGTTTGTTAATGCTCCTTGTACAGACAAAAACTAAACAACAAATAACTCAACATAAACAGTTTCGTTAATTTTGCTTACAATTTAAAACCGACACCTGTCTAAAATGAAAAAAAAAAGTTGCTATGGTAAAAAAAACACCCCCATATTTATAAACAACAATTACTGAATTATTTATTTTTTTAGTATATGCTTGTTCTAAAGTGTAAATTTTAAAAATTAAACAACAATTTTTTTTTAAATAACACCTATACATAACAAAACACACCAAAAAAAAACACCCTACCCCCCTTTATTTCACCTACACAACAAAACAAAACACTCCCTATTTTAAAACCCCCCAATCTACCTTGGATCCCCCCAGTAATTACACCACCCCCCAACATACTTTCCATCCACCAGTCGGTTCCTGACCCAAAACGCAGTGAAAAATACCCTTATCTTCAAACAAAACAATCCCTCCCCCATTGACTCAAACTAATCCTTCCCTAGCTTTTATGATTATTGATACGGCAGCCCAACGATCCAATAACTTTTAGTTAATCACCACGTCTGAAAGGTTGACTGTACAGTGGATGCCCTCGAATTGTTCCCATGCCATACCCCCATTTACAAACCAATAAATTGGCCTGTGGCCCAAACTCCAATCACACCCCCAAAATGTCCCCAAATCAACCCACCATTTACCTAATTTGTTTAAACACCACCCCATCCCCAATTGACCTCCCACCCCCAGTTTCCAATCCTTATAAAACAACACCAAATTACCAGTTGTATGTTTCAACCCACTCCTGAAAACCCAACCCCAAAAACTTTCACCCCAAGCAACTACACAATTAAAACCATCACCCCTCCAATAAGATTGAAGGTGTTTACCCACCCCCATCTTATATTCATCACCCCAACACCCCCCCACCCCCACCCCCCACCCCCAATATCACAACCCCTACCACCACCCCAACCATCCTACCACACCCAATACACCCATTCAAGTGATAAACATTGATCCCCCCATATTGACACAAAAACCACTGAAACCCACCAACCCAAACTAACCCCAATAAACCCTTACCCATCAAAACCTCTTTTAAGTTAGGCTGAAAAACCCCCAAAAAAAAAACCCACCATCAAAAATTTGGGATATTTAAACCCCCAAACAAAAATAAAAATATTAACCCTACTAAACAACACACAGGCCAATCATTACTCTTCTTCCCTCACCAATATACAATAAGAAAATGTAGAGACATTATTCAACATTTCCCACTAAAAATTTGTTTAACCCCCATTACCCCCTAATCAATTTTTAGAAATTTTTTTAAAAAAATCTTTAAAATCCCCACCAAATCTATATCAAACGACAAAACCAACCCCAACCCCAAATAAACACCAAAAATCTAAACCAAAATTTTGAAGTCTGGTGGCTCCTCACAAACAATTAATTTGCAATTAAAAATGGTAAAACCACCATTAGATATGTTCCCAAAAAATTGTAGTTTTAATTAAAATCATTTTTTGCAACTAATTTGGTGTTTCACCATCTTTTTAAAAAATTTAAAACCAACCACACAAATTGATTTCCAATTTGTTTGTAACTACCTATCCCACCCAGTTCATAAAACATTATATTTACAAAAAAAAACATGTAAAACATTTTAATTACACTTGGCATTTGAAAAAAAACACCAATTTTCCCTTTTATTTATCGCTTCCTACTTAAAATATATACAACAAAAATTTACCACCCATCAAACCAAAGATTTATTTAAAACCTACCTTCGGAAAAATCATAAATAAGAATTACAAATCCATTTTATATTACACTCCCTTGAGGAAAGTTAATTTAATATTAATGTTTCCCGTATTTTTAACACCCCCAACCAAACAAAACAAAAACGGCATATAACCCTAAATTTAACCCCACACCCCTGTATTCCATTTAGGATACATATGTATACCACCATTTGTAACCAACCATAGAAAGTCAAACACCCTCCACACCCCTACACTACAAAACAAATATCCACTTTACAGTAAAAAAACAACACATGTAAATATTGAATTCTTACAATAACCCAAACACTGAATTCCGTATAAAACACCCACCAAATTGTCTAAGTAAATACAATCCTAAAAATTGCACAATTTTGCTGACTTTATAACCAACCATTCATTTAGATTCACAAAAAACTGTCTGGACCCTGCAAATTATCTTTATAAATATACCTATTGACTTTGAAACCAATCATCCTACAATGTTATACCGATAAGTGACCTTTTTGTTTCCTAACTAAGATGAAAGACGTATTTCTTAGAAAAAGCCTGTACTAAGGACATTGATTTGGGTACAACTCTATTAATCTTGGGTTAAACTAATTTATAGGTAAATCCCCCATAATATTGGTCCACCCAAAAGAATAAGAATTGTTATTGATTTGGAAAAATAACAAATTAGCTTTTTAATTATAATATATAATATTTTAGCATCCCTAGTCTTCGTACAGGTGATTATTTTTGATCATGTTCAGTTGTAGCCATATACGCAAATTTCTTATACTTTACTAGTTCCCCTCTCGAACCGGTTTACATCGGCTGCTGGAGACCTGTCCGGAAAACAATATTGGCCAGATCAAGCGATTTTTTTCTCTGAAACTCGTTAGTATTAGTTTTCCTGTAATTAATTATATGTCACACGTTGAGGAAAACAAGCATAATTTATGAATATGTATTGTAAAAAACAGTGAAAACGTACAACACCACCAAACACAAACTCTAGACAAATGGAAAAATATATCGAAAATTGACTGTCCAGGAACTGTAAAGCCATCTTTACGTTACAAACAGGTCCATAGGTTAAAGTGTCACAGAATTTAGTTAAAATCATTGCCTCTGTTCATTTTCAGAAAATCGCGACGACCCGGGTTTTTAACAATGTCTCTTATTAAATAGTTCAAACGCCCCCCATACTAGCATCTGATCGAGAAGACACAAATTTTAAAAATCAAATAACGTTTATAATATCCATTGTATCAGAAGGGAAAATGTGGCCTAAGCCATTAATTTTAATAAATGCTTCACTAAAAAGAACTTGGCTCAGCATGTTGAAGTAATTGGACAACGGTAGTGCTGTGTAGTATATATATATATATAATATATATATATATATATTATATTATACTATATATATTAATATATATGATATATATTCTCTTCAAGCAGTTTAAAGAAAACTACAATTATTTACTTGTACAATATTTTGTTGTAATTACAAACTTTATCAGGTACACTGTAAAAAACATATACTGAATAAAATATCAAAACAAAAGGAAAAAAAACACCTCATAATAAAACTTTCTAAATGTTACAACAACAATTTTTACACGTTTAAACAAGTTTTGATTAGTTTGTTAATTATTAATAACAAAATTATTTAATATAATTTATTTTAAATTTTAAGGTAAATTTGTAAATCAGAATCTAAGGTTCAAGTGGGGCAACAACTAATTTTTCGCGAATGTTAAGTCCATATAGTTGTTTCGATTTAAAACACATTGGAGTCTGGCTCGCTATTTGCTGTTTTTTATAGCCTGGTCTGCCATTAATGGTTTTCAGATTTTTAATTATAAAAACTGTTAATATATTATGTATATGATATTATATTTTTTCTTGAAAGTTCTATCTTTCCTCTTTAAAATTGAATGTAAAACTGTATTCCTATAAGAATCTAATTAAATTTTTTTTTTTTTTAATTTCAAAACTTACCTTTTTTGAAGAAAAAATAAAAACTCTGATTTGTCTTGTGTTACTTGAAAAGTAACTTTTGAATAAATAAAACAAGTAATTTTTTTTTTTTAAAAGGCATTTTACTATATACATATTTACAAATAATTTTTAATTGCCAAAAAAATTTCAATTGCTAAAAAAATCACACAAAATCCTTTTTTTAGTGTGATACTCTTCGTAAACAGTCAGGTACGCAGGGGCCAGTGCCACACATTACAGTCCTTGCAGTAGAACCTTGCTGAAATTCCGGATCATCATCGGTGTCATTCATCATAATATCTGAGTCCGTATTTAACTCTTAATTCAGCTAATATACTGTCCTCTTCCATTGTTTCTTGAACCGCGAGCCTTTTCCATGATTTTTGTCGTAGACCAGACTGATGATGCGCTCATGCGTAAGGACCACGTTCAGTCGATAAACAAAAGCCTCAAGGGGTATGACGTAGTAGCGCCTAGCGGAATTTTTCTGAAACTAACCAACAAAGTGGCTTTCTAATGCAAGCAGACGGCATTCGAATATCACACGGGCAACTACTGTATATCAAATCGGCAAAGCTGTGCTAGAGTCACGCTCGAGCACGAGTGCCGGGGGATTAACACAATGGCGCCTGAGTCTGCGCTCGTAGAGCGTAGACTCGAATTTGTATCAAGTTGGTGTGCCAATTATTATTCCTTAGATTCAAAATCATTTCGAGAGCTATTTTCACAAGGTTTGATTTTGCTCATACCTTTGAGTTTTTAGCAATCCTCAAAGCTTTTGTTATGGTGTAAGGCTACTGATTTTTTTTTCGCTTTTGTGATTAATAGAAAAACAGTGGAACCGGTATTCTTACCCGCAAAGAATTTAAGGTTTAGCCCAATGTAGTCCTTGGGACAAAACCTACAGGTTAGCTGGTAAATTTGAATTGTTGGAGGTGACAGTCCAGTAGTTTACCAGCTACTGGATAAGTTTTTCTTAGTGACACTACTTTGGAAATGATCAGTCTTTATCCATAATTTTGCAAATACCACAATCGCTGGTTTATTACATGGTTCAACAGCCAAAAGATAAATTTTCAGTAATATTTTTATCCAATATGAGTGCGTTTTGGACCTTACAAAGCATATTCTTCAAATTTGTATATTTATATAAATATTTAATATTTTAAATATTATATATATATATGATATTATATATATATATATATATTATATTATATATATCATACTATTTATACAGCGTGTAAGGTTGTATTTTTATGTCTGGAAAAACCCCCCAGAATTATATCCTTTAATACATTTAAAATATAAATTTGAAAACCTACTTACAATCGTGAAAGAGATTGGCGCATCTACTTTTGGAACAATGTTTTGTTATGTCACACCAACGGGGGACGTCCTTCTGCCGAGGGTATCGTGGAATATTCTTAATGGAAGTATACCTGGTGTGATTACATAATTTTTAAGGTAATATAGCTTACTGAATTGAATGCCACAAACCGGGCATCTCAAGGGAATTATTCTTCAGAAAATAGAGATTTTTTAGTTATTGATAAAATTTACTGATGTTCAACAATGTTAACAATTTTAACATGGTTCTCTGCCACAAAATTGTGTTACACTAATTTTTTAGCATTTTTTTAAATGTTCAATTAAAAATCTAAACAAAAAATTTCTATTTTAGATGCTGGTTCTATTAGCAACTAAATTTGCCATTTTTTCATTACAGTACAATTATGGAAATACTTATGTTAGTTGATTTCTTATTACAAAAAAAAAATATTGTAGGCCCTATGCTGTTAGAAAAGTCTTACTAACAAAACGTTTTACCTGCATTTGGTGTGTCAAAGCAATTGTTCGAACTGTGTTTGCCTTCTTACGGTTTGACAATGAGCCAATTTTGGTAAAAATGATTTCGGTACAGAGTTGCCTAACATTTCTTTCAGTTATCAAAGCAATATCTCTAAATCCTGTTTCTTCAGGTCTTCCAGAATTATGAGGCTTTCTTCTATAAACATTGGATTTTTAAAGGGATCCCCCCCATAGGAAATATAATCGATTGGTGACCCAAATCCGGAGATTCTTGGAGGCCCATTCGATTTCTTCCTCTTAGGCCAATCCATTTATGAGGGAAAAACCTTAAATCCAAAGTACCTCTTTACCTGGTCTACCCATAATGGGGTGGAGCACCATCCTGCTGACACCATACATTATCAAAGTATTCTCCTGATGCAATTTGAATAGGCTGGGATTATTTCAATTTTTGGGAGCATATTGTTTGTAAAGTTCGGCATTTAAATTTTCCCATTGCATATGAGAAAAAGGGTTCCATCAAAACAATTTTGGTTACCTAAAAAATTCCACACCATACGTTCAGTTTTTGTGGTTGACTGTGAATCAGGACTCAGTTAATCCTCAATGTGGGTTTTCACTAGCAGTATAAAAATTATAATGGCAAATTGTGCCTGTTAGAACATTGCCATTTAGGGAAAAAAAAATTTTGCCTCATCAGGAAAATAAGTATGTCTGGTCAGGGAAATATCTCCTTATTGTCATCACATTTGCGGGCATCACAAGTTCACTAAAAACAAAACTCTCTTTGTTCGTAATCATCCTCAACTTAACTGTTGGACTAAATGAACTTTATAATGGGTTTTGTTTTTATTAATTTTCAAAATCTTACTCACAGACATAGGGTGCATATCATGTTGCTGTGCTGCTTTTCATGAGCGATGTACGTGGAGCTACATTCATTAAATGTTTGGCAAATACATCTAGTGCATGTTCTTCATTCTGTTGCAGATTGGATCCTACCCGATTTTGGCCGATTACGTACACTCCCTGTCATTTCAAAACGGCTCAATAGTTTTTTGATATTGTTGAAACACTTATGGGATTCCTTTCTGGGAAAGTTGTCATCTAAACAATATTACCAAAATTCCGCGATAAGATCTTTGACGATCGCCCATAATCTTTCTCGCATCATCAACAGAGTAATTGTCTCTTTCTCTTTCAGACAATTCCATTAAAATGCCAAAATAAAAAACTGATACTACTGTAATTTAGATAAACTTGTTGACAGCAGAAACGCTTCAGAGACACGATTACTCGACAGGATTGATATGACCTTTGTTCCCATTTGTCAATTTCCCAAGGCTTAGACCTGTCTAGTATGGAAAGCTCCATGCTCAAAACAAACTGAATACCTGTAGGAACTATGATGATTAATAACACAATAATGTTTATCATAGGCTAGTGAACCTTTGTCTCTTTAAACCTTCCTGGCTGACTGGGAAAACACCAAGTACAGATTCATAAGTATAATCAGAGAAAGTGACTCATAAGTTTTTTTTTCATTTGTATTAAAAAAAGTGGTAAATTTAGTACTAATGAACACCAGCTTAAAAATAAAATTGTTTATTTTATTTTAATTGAACATTTAAAAAAATGACTAAAAAATTAGTGTAATGTTGTAAAACACATTTTTGCTGTGCATAGAACCATGATTATAAAATTACATTGTTGAACATCAGTAAATTTTCAATACTAAAAATGCTCTATTTTCTGATAGAATAGATTCCCTTGAGATGCGGTTTGTGGCATTCAATTCAGTAAAGCTATTATACCTTTAAAATTATGTCATCACAAGGTATAGGCTCTTCCATTAAGAATATTCACGATACCCTCGCAGGACGTCCCCCGGTTGGTGTTGCATATCACTAACAAAACATTGTTCAAAAAGTAGATGCCCAAATCTCTATCACGCATTGTAAGAGGTTTTTCAAATTTATATTTAGAATTATTAAAGGATATATTTGGTGTTTTCAGACATAATATTATACACCCATGTATATATAATATTCTGTGTTATATATTGTATACAGATGAGAAAGTTTAAATATATTTATAATTCATTATTGTTTTTTTTAGGGCTGTCAAGACGATCCTGCACTGTGCTGTGTCTGAAAGTCTGAAGGGCACTGTCAGGACAGTTTTACAGGGATTGTAAACGCGTTACAAGGTCCACGCATGCCACACAAGCCTGAGGTTGGGCTCAAGCTCTGGGAAGTCAGTGAACAGTTTGGTTTCAAAATAAATTGAAGGAATCTTAATTGCACTTTTTTTAAAATCTTAAACATAGGATTAGTTTTTTACTCGTTTAGATTACTTAAAGCAGGTAGAGAACGTCCAGAGCAATAGCTTTGGTGTTGTGATATTGAGTGAATTGATTTTAAATGTATGGTCAAATGATTTATTACAAATGCACAGTTTGAAAATAGGAAATGTGAAACTATGCTATAATTTCCCAATACCACTCTGTGAAATGTCACAGATCGTTAGTTTAGTTTTTTATTGTTTAAACAATAGTAAACTGACCATGTAAAACTAGAACTCGTTCTTGTTCAGACATATTTCCTGTAGAGTACACAAGTCCCCAATATACTTACATCACATGGACAGTATTAAATGAAAGTGTACACATTTTAATATCAATCATTTAATGTACAGTAGGTATGTAGTTATGTGCAATGTCTTTCCATTTTCAAATGATTTGTATAAGTTAAAGGGATTTTATTGTTTATTTTAACTAGCTCCTCACTGTCATCAACAATCAGTTTCCTAATTATTTGAAGATTCCCTTTCGTGTGTTGTATTTATGTATTGTACAATAACATAGTGAGTCTCTCCCGCTTTTTTACACAGTGAGTCATCCTGTACATTTTCTGTATAGAATCATCCTTTTTTTTCCGTATAATTCTATAGACCTGATTCAATTACAGGGCACTGAATTTTACCAATGTAAATATTTTATTATAAAGAACATAAACTTCAAGCAGGACCTGATTTTCCTTCCATGTGTGTTTGTAGTTTTTAAATAAGGTTCATATCAAAGCAATAACGAAGGTTTTACAGGACTTTTTAAAAATTTGCCATCATTAGAGATAAACCAAATCAGTAACAAGAAATGTGGGTTAGCTATCCACCTGAGGAAGAGATCAGATCGCCAGATATTGAAATGTAGTGTTACTGATTTATTGTTTCACTGAAGAACGACAAATGTACAACGAATACTTATTACTTTCAAATCCTTTCGTATTGTTAAAAAGTAATTTAAACAATAAAAAAGCCAATAATTGGTTTGAACAATTAATATGTCCAATCATTTTTTTGGTAGAATATAATTGCATTTAACCAGGAGAAGAGCTAAACTCATAGTCCAACATCTATAAGAGCTATTCCAAGTGTTGATCCCATGCAAGTTATCAAGGTCTCTAGAAACTGGTATAAACTGGGATTTTTCCTTTTAGTATAAGGTAAGTGTCCAATAAACCTGTCAGGTCACCATGCTTTATTTTACCATGGAAATAATAATAAACTTGAAGTAAAGGACTCATGGATATGTAAAAAAAATATTTGAACAAAAATGTTTGATCTCATTCTCTCTAGATGCAATATTAAGATTAAATTTAATTACATTATTATATCATTGGATGTTATTATATTAAATAATCATTCCGATCACAGTAAATATTGTATTATTTATTCCTAACTTCTATTGTTTAATGTTATTGTAATAACATAGGTTATGCCAGATATACCCCAGAAGCTGTAAATCCATTCCAATGTTTTGGGAAATGATTTAAAATATTGGAAAAAGATAAAACAGCCATAAACTAAATTAAATTAAAATCAATTAAGTGTATAAAAAGGATGTTCCCACTTTGAATTTACTTATCTCTTAACGAATCTATTCCATTACAAGAGATATTTAATAAATAGCAGCAGCGGCTCTCTTGACCATCAGTAGAAGTCAAGGTTAGTGTTGTAGATTGGTTTGGCGTATCTTCATCAATGTGTAGATTGATTGGTACCGAGGTCCTCGCTCTCACATCTGTGAAAGAGATATTTAGCAAATAAATACAAGAGAATCTCTTGGCCATAGTAAGTAGAAGTAAAGTTTAGTGTTGTAGTTTGGTTGGCGTGTCTTCATTCAATGTGTAGATGAAATTGGTACGAGGTCCTTGCTTCTCACATCTGTGAAAGAGATATTTAGCAAATACAAAAGAATCTCTTGGCCATCAGTAGAAGTCAAGGTTAGTGTTGTAGTTTTGTTTGGCGTGTTCTTCATCAATGTGTAGATGAATTGGTATTGAGGTCCTCGCTCTCACATCTGTGAAAGAGATATTTAGCAAATACAAGAGAATCTTCTTGGTCATCAGTAGAAGTCAAGGGTTAGTGTTGTAGTTTGTGTTGGTTTGGCGTGTCTTCATCAATGTGTAGATGAATTGGTACCGAGGTTCCTTGCTCACATCTGTGAAAGAGATATTGTAACATATAGCAGCTAATCTCTTAGACATCAGAAGTCAAGGTTTAGTGTTGTACTTTGGTGGAACTGTGGAGCAACTGAGTTATCTACACCAAAAATGTAGCTATGGTGGGAAGAATTTATTAAAATTAAATTGTTGATTATATCTCCAGTTCAACTTCCTCTTAGTGCAGCATCTGGAATCTGACGCTGTCACAGACTTGACAACTGGAATTTGGAGTTCATGTTTGCCTGAAGAGATACAAAATAGGCAAAGAAAAAATTAACTCTACATCTTTTTGACATCAGAGACACGTAAACACTACAAAATTTAGAGTAATCTATGTGATGAGGTTAGGGATGTTGCGATACTATCGATATCAAATATATTCGATATTGATTCCATTCAATGATTCCATTCATAGATATATCACTATTAAAAATACTGAGACATTTTGGACTTCACGCCCCAAATTAATTAAATTAATAGAACTAACATTAACTTAATACAAAAGTCTAAAATAAAGTTTAGAGGAGAACTTTCAGAACCATTTCAGATAAAGACTGCTTAAGACAAGGTGATGGATTATTCCCTGCTTCTTTTTAACTGTGCATTAGAGTACGTCATGAGGGAATGGGAAAGAAATAACCAAAAACAACATAAAGATTGGATATCAAAGGGACAAACATTAATCTGAACTGTTCTGGGGTTTGCTGATGACTTAGCTCTCTTTTGGCCACTGACATTCAGGAAACAAAACAGCAAATTAAATCTTTACAAGATATAGCTCAGAAAATTGGTTTAAAGATATTGTTTTGAAAAAAACAGAAGTTTTATTAACGCAGCCTCCACTTGCAAATAAAATAAGGTTGGACAACCACAATATAAAAAATTGTGCAGAAATTTAAATACTTAGGAGAAGTAAATCACTTTATAACCTGAATGAAAACCTCTTGGCAAAGTAAAAATAGACAAACTAACTAAGATTAAACATGCTACTAAGAATAGTTACGTATAATAAAAAATGTCTTTCCATAATAAATACAAAAATTAAGACACACTACAAAACAGTTGCTCTGCCACAAGATTACATACGCAAGTGAAACAATATTAAAAAACAACAATACTATTGCAATAGGATAAGGTTCTTAAGATGGAGAGAAAGAATAGTCAGAACTTGCTTAAACAAAAACTATCAAGTAGAACGGAGTTTGGAGACTAGCTTCCAATGAAACAGTCTTCAAAAATATAGAACCCATTACAAGTATAATTAAAAAGAAACGAATATCATTCCTGGGGCATTTGTTAAGAACACCTGAAAATAGAATTAGCAGGAAAATAGTAGAAAAAAACTGTGGTATAGTAAAAGTGACATTAAATGGATCACAGAATTAAAAGAAGATATGAGAGAGTTACACAATTACAGTAGAGGATTTAAAACACAAGACAAACACATTGAAGATATTGAATGACAAATACTCTACACTACAGCTGGAAAAAAAGAATACAAACAACGAATAGGAAAAGTGTGGTTCCGAGGAGGAGGAAAGGGAAATTACGCTCGGAAAAGATGAGAAGAAATATTGGGTGGATTTAAAAAGAAAGAAAGACTAGAAAATATAAAGTGACTAAAGTGGTCCAATGTAGGCCCATAAAATTATAAATAAATAAATAAATATATCGATATTATCGTTTTCGATATTTCCCCTATATTGATATCGATATAAGTTATCAAATATTATCGTGATATCAGAAGGAAAATATACAAATATCGGGGTGTTTGATATCATATTGAATGAAAAGTTGTAATTATTTATTGTTTTTGGGCTTTATTAGTTTTACAAAAGCAAAACTCAAACAACTTGCTTTGTTCAGTTGTTTAAAATGCAATGCCAGCAAAGAAATTAACTTTGCAGATTAAGTCAAATGTGTAACCCAGGCGATGTTTGGTTCAGTTAAGCATAATATAATATAGTTTGCTTTTTAAAATGTAATTGTTATTCTTAAAACTCAATTTAGATTCTTATAGATTGATATTGAAATGTAAAATTGTAATTTTTTATTCTTACTTTGATAATTGTTTTTTTAATTTATTGTGCTTCAAAAGGTTCTTAGTTAAAAAATGTTAAATAGAATAATTTAAGGAATTTCTTTTTTATCTTTTAAAATAAATATTTATTTTTAATTTATTAAGTTGTACGTGTATTAAAAAACATTATTTTGGAAGTGAACTAGTAAGTTGTATCTTTAATTATACTACTTAACACACACTCATACAATCAAAGGTTGTATACACACACCAATTTAATCATTCCCCTTCCCTTATTAATCGATATCGGTCGATATTAAGGATATCGATATTCGGATTCGATAATATCGGTATATCGATATCTAAGCTTGATATTGATATCGATAACAAATATCGGAACTAGCTTCACATTGCAACAACCCTATAGTTGAGGTTATTCTAACTGTGCTCAACCATTTGAGAGTGAGTTAAAATTGGCCATACTGCATTATTATATATATATATATATATATATATATATATATATATTATTTATATATCTCAAAATTGGAAAATTTATGTACATTCAGTGTTTTTAAGTTTTCTGTTGCATTATGAAATTTTCACTGCTAAAACGTCTTTTCAAAATTTGTTATTTTTCCACACACAAAATTACTCTACATACTCACTTGGTATTTGAAGCACAGGATTACAGAACACGTTGGGTGAGCTACAGGTGACTTTGTATGTTTTTACTCTTCTTGAATATCTGTTCAACTTCTTCAGTCAGCTTTTCCTTTTTTCTCCTCTAACATCCATTGCAACAACCGAAACCCAATGTTTGATTCTGAAAAAATCATATTTGGAATTAATGATATTCTCTAAACTATTAAATTTACACTGGGTGAAATGATTATAATATATAATGGCTACCTGTCGAAATACTGTTTGGCTACTAGACAATTATTAGAAAAAAATTGTGTTTTTGGCCATTTTCCAATAAAAATGTTATTGTTGTTTTTAAACAAACACTGTGTTTTTCCTACAGTTCAATATCTATAACTAATTAATTATAAAGACTGTATGTTTTCTGATAAATTCTATATTCATAACATAGTTATGGCGGGAAAGGGTTGATTCAATCTGAGTTTGGCTCCAGATCACCTTCCTCTTAGTGTAGCATTTGGAATTCTGATGGTATCACAGACTACACCTGGAAACTAAAGTCATATTCATCTGAAGAGATCAATAAATTTAGCGACAAAGAAGCTCAAAATGAACTCTTTTACACCTTGACCTTTACCACATTTTGACATCAGCGACACCTAGACTACAAAAGTATAGTGCAGTATTATGAAGAGGTATTCTCAATGCTCCATGTTCGAAGGTATCATTGTCCAGCACTAAGAGAAAGATGAATTGGATCCAAAAATCAACATTTACATTGTAATTACCCTTGTAGTGTGGTCCAGATTAAAAATAAAACCTAAACCGATGTACGTGGCCCAGAACTCTTTCTCTGTATGATGGAATGGTGAGCTCAAACATGGTGCGTACTGCAGACCACTGGTCCAGAATTAAAAAATTAAAACCTACCGATGTACGTGGCCCAGAAACTCTTTCTCTGATGATGGAATGGTGAGCTCAAACATGGTGCCGTACTGCAGACCACTGGTCCAGATTAAAAAATAAAAACCTACCGATGTACGTTGGCCCAGAAACTCGTTTTCTCTGATGATGGAATGGTGAGCTCAAACATGGTGCGTAACTGCTAAGACCACAGGTCCAGATTAACAAATAAAACCTACCGAGGTACGTGGCCCCAGAACTCTTTCTCTGATGATGGAATGGTGAGAGCTCTCAAACATGGTGCGCTACTGCAGACCACTGGTCCATATTAACAAATAAAACCCTACCGAGGTACGTGGCCCAGAACTCTTTTCTCTGATGATGGAATGGTGAGCTCAAAAAATGGTGGCGTACTGCAGAACCACTGGTCCAGATTAACAAATAAAACTACCGAGGTACGTGGCCCAGAACTCTTTCTCTGATGATGGAATGGTGAGCTCAAACATGGTGCGTACTGCAGACCACTGGTCTCAGATTATACAAATAAAACCTACCGAGGTACGTGGCCCAGAAACTCTTTCTCTGATGATGGAATGGTGAGCTCAAACATGGTGCGAACCGCTGACCACTGGTCCAGATTACGGCATTTGGGACATTAACAACAGCTGACCGGCTGCAGATAAACTGTTTCTCACCGACACAGTTGCAGCGGGTGAGACCAACTTAGGGAGACTACCAGAGTCAGTGAGGGCTCGGGTGCGCTGGGTGTTATCTGCAACTGTACATTTAATACACATTATTTTCTTGGCTGCACTTTTTACTAAAAGAATTATTTGGCTATCTTCTGGAAAGATCCTTAAGCCAGTGTGAAATTTTCCTTTACCTGATTTAATTGATTTATTTTGTAAGTTAACTAGTATTCTGGAAGCAAAATGAATCCTCATATTAAATTTTTTTTATGAAATGTTCTGTTGGATTCTTGGAGTTTTGATGTTTACTAGTAATTTTTATTTGATTTCCGCATAGTATTCAGGGTTTCAGACATTCGTTATTATTTAAATTGTACATCCTCTCTCTTTAACCTCACCACTCTATTCTAATGACATGCGACAATTCAACATTGCTCACAAATGTGTAGAGTTTCTAATAGGAATGAGTAAATGAAATACAGCACACTGTAGGTTTTGTGAGAGGATTGAGTCTAATTTTGCATTGTTGTTTACTCCCATACTATGCACGTAGTTTTTTCATTGAAATTAATCTTTCCACACCAGCAGTTTTCAGGTGCTTATATCAATGACAACATGGGCTAGATATTCACCAAATCTTGTTTGACATGCATTTGGTCTTCCGGATAACAATTTAAAAGTTTAGTTATATATAACACAAGTGTAACTGAAATGACCAAATACAAATAATAATTTATTCTGAAAAAACAGGGGTCTGTAGTTACTTGCAAGTAAGAGATCCCGGTTCAACTCATGGTGGAGCAAGTACTTTTTATGAGCCAATCTTTATTCAAATTAAATATACCTTATTATGATGTAAATCTATCTAAAAGACTTAGTGAAAAGATGGAGGCTAAAATGTTTGCAGATAACAGTTTATGCCTTTATTTCAATAGTTAATTGAAGACGATTTTAAATAATTATGAAGTAGAGATATATTAGCGTCACTCCATTGTCAGAGAGCAGTAGATCTCCACAACATTTTGAGTTGGCTTATGGTTTTTGGAATATGAATTGTAGCAGACAAAGCTGCATTATACTTATGTCTATATACTTATGATTATACCTTATATAAATATCAAATAATAGGAAAGAAAATTTTACTTTTTGCAATCTAAGAGTGATTTGTGATAACGTTTCTATTCAGCATCATCCAAAACTTCTGACAAATAGAAAATGGAGACTATATTCATTGTTACCAATTTGAAACAAGCTATATAACATCCAAAGTAACTAAATGTTCGAATACGTTAAGGCTTATACTGACGGACAAAAAAACAATGCATGGATGAGGCTGTGTATACATATACTTTCTCTATATCCAATAACTGGAAGGCAGTCATCCGAAGTACATTATAAAGATTACATTTATTTAATCAAGCGGGTTACTGGTATAAATCCTATTCAAACCAAAAAACTTTCTCAACTAAAAACTTGTTATTACATTTTTTTACATTATCTAAAGCATTAAAATCATACATTGAACGTCATAGGTGTGCTACTAGAAAACCAGACAGTGTTGTCATCTGTAGTTGTGATTCTGTGCATACTGAAAATATGTTTTTGAAAAATAAATGCTATTTCGTGTGAACTTCCCTACACAAAACAGACAGTGCTGTAATATACTATTTTGCTATTAGCTAGCTTGCTTTCCATTGGGGAGTGATTAAACTTCAAATATTTCAATAGACAAAAATACATTTTTTTAGTTTTTATATACTCTCCACGGAAAGAATAACTCAAGTTTAGACTTTTTCAATGTTTCCTCTGCCTTTTCCTGTTCAAATGGTTATAGTTATATTTTCATAATAGTCCGTACCATTCTTAAATACAACTTACAGAAAACATTACAGCATAAAGCCAGGTAGTGACTATTGTAAGATAAATTTCAAAAAAAATGTAACAACCTGCACGATGAAATCAACCCGATCTCTGCGTTCTTGAAAAATGATCCAGTAGTGTTGGACAGCCTGGGAGAAAACAGCACACTTGTAGTCTCAGCTGTCCGCTCTTGTTAGCGCTTGATAGGCTGAATCTCCAGCATCTCTCTGAGAGAATGAACAACCGCCGTGGCACTCTTCGTTTTCTCTCCTTGGCCCAACTGAGAGCATTCAGGTTGCCTGTAAACAACCACAAACATTCAAAACCTGCAGTCTCAACAGCTTTGCGCTTGTAGCCTTAACAATCTCCAGCATCTCAATATTTCAAACTTCTGGGCCTGTCTGAGTGACAATTTTGTGTATAAATTTAGGTTGTTTGTACACCGATGATGGCGTTGAATCTGGAGCTGAGATGTACCGTATCCTGATCTTTCTTACTGTTGGCTGCCGCCAATCAGTCAGCTCTGGTAGATCGACTCGAATATGGATAAACATGTGGGGGGATTGGAGCCTTCTTGTAATTAGATAGATGGTGTGCAACAGGTATGTATTTTCACCGCCTTAGCATGCAGATAATTCGGGAAACAGCCTTAAGGACACCCTAATCGTCTTCATTGTGTTTCATAGGCACATCTGCAATATCTAGATTATGTACTCTGCTGTATTTTGTACATCAAGCATCTCATATTTTAACCATGTCGACCTACTCAAAGTGACTTTAACACTTCACGTTTTCCTCACAACACTGTTTTCAGTGCTTATCCAGCACTAGCTTGAAAAACTGAAAATTTTATCAATCGTTCCTTAAAATACTAATAATGTATCATTCATTTTCTATTCCAAATTAACCCATTTTTATGTTCTAGTTTCTCATATCACTGATAGCTTTGACAGCTAGATCTTTGGAATCTATGTTACTAATGAATGAGGATTGGTCCAGTTGCTCTACACATACCACAGTAAAAAGTGGTCATTTTTGAAAGTTGGATGAATGTGTCTAACCTAGAATATTGAACCTCACTTGTCACATTTGACACTGTCACGAGTTTTGCTGGTGTTTGTATCAGGTGTGTTACATTTCACACAGTTATATGGCATTATTAAATAGACTTAAATAACGTTCAACACAGTACAATATAAAAACTAAATTCAAGTTGTAAGTAAAATATTAGTGATAAAGGGCTGGTATTCAGGCAAATTCACACCAGCAAGCAAAATAACATGCTTATAAGGTTAGAACAACTGATATGCTTTATCTAACCTGGCTGTGGTTCTGACATGGTAGTCCAGATATCGTACAGAACTGTGGCTCCGCCTTGCTCCAGCGTGTGTGGTGTCTCCACAGAAATATGTGTGACAGCTGCTGTATTGAGGGGAGATATGATGTTGAAGATCGCAGATACAGGCAGCTTCACTGGGTGGCCTTCCCAATCCGAAAACGTAGTTGCGACCAAACTTAGGTGGCATGGCAGGCACCGCAGAGCAGCAGTATTGCTGGCAACACACAACAATTTATACAGCTGTTGCTACTATCACTTCCAATCCGGAAAACGTAGTTGCAACCAAACTTAGGTGGCATGCAGGCACCGCAGAGCAGCAGTATTGCTGGCAACACAAAACAATTTATACAGCTGTTGCTACTATCACTTCCAATCCGAAAACGTTAGTTGCAACCAAACTTAGGTGGCATTGCAGGCACAGCAGAGACAGCAGTTATTGCTGGCAACAAAAACAATTTATACAGCTGTTGCTACTATCACTTCCAATCCGAAAACGTAGTTGCAACCAAAACTTAGGTGGCATGCAGGCACCGCAGAGCAGCAGTATTGCTGGCAACACAAACAATTTATACAGCTGTTGCTACTATCACTTCCAATCCGAAAACGTAGTTGCAACCAAACTTAGGTGGCATGCAGGCACCGCAAAGCAGCAGTATTGCTGGCAACACAAACAATTTATACAGGCTGTTGCTACTATCACTTCCAATCCGAAAACATAGTTGCAACCAAAAACTTAGGTGGCATGCAGGCACCGCAAAGCAGCAGTATTGCTGGCAACACAAACAAAATACATTACAGCTGTTGCTACTATCACTTCCAATCCGAAAACATAGTTGCAACCAAACTTAGGTGGCATGCAGGCACCGGCAAAGCAGCAGTATTGTTGGGCAACACAAACAATTTATACAGCTGTTGCTACTATCACTATCCAATCCGAAAACATAGTTGCAACCCAAATTAGGTGGCATATGCAGGCACCGCAAAGCAGCAGTATTGCTGGCAACACAAACAATTTATACAGCTGTTGCTACTATCACTTCCAATCCGAAAACATAGTTGCAACCAAACTTAGGTGGCATGCAGGCACCGCAGAGCAGCAGTATTGCTGGCAACACAAACAATTTATACATCTGTGTTATACTATCACTTCCAATCCGAAAACATAGTTGCAACCAAAACTTAGGTGGCATGCAGGCACCGCAGAGCAGCAGTATTGCTGGCAACACAAACAATTTATACAGCTGTTGCTACTGTCACTTCCAATCCGAAAACATAGTTGCAAACCAAACTTAGGTGGCATGCAGGCACCGCAAAGCAGCAGTATTGCTGGCAACACAAACAATTTATACAGCTGTTGCTACTATCACTTCCAATCCGAAAAACATAGTTGCAACCAAACTTAGGTGGCATGCAGGGCACCACCGCAGAGCAGCAGTATTGCTGGCAACACAAACAATTTATACAGCTGTTGCTACTGTCACTTCCAATCCGAAAACATAGTTGCAAACCAAACTTAGGTGGCATGCAGGCACCGCAGAGCCAGCAGTATTGCTGGCAACACACAAACAATTTATACAGCTGTTGCTACTGTCACTTCCAATCCGAAAACATAGTTGCAACCAAAACTTAGGTGGCATGCAGGCACCGCAGAGCAGCAGTATTGCTGGCAACAAAAACAATTTATACAGCTGTTGCTACTATCACTTCCAATCCGAAAAATAGTTTGCAACCAAACTTAGGTGGCATGCAGGCACCGCAGAGCAGCAGTATTGCTGGCAACACAAACAATACATACAGCTGTTGCTACTATTACTTCCAAATCCCGAAAACATAGTTGGCAACCAAACTTAGGTGGCATGTAGGCACCGCAAAAGCAGCAGTATTGCTGGCAACACAAACAATATATACAGCTGTTGCTAACTATTACTTCCAATCCGAAAACATAGTTGCAACCAAACTTAGGTGGCATGGCAGGCACCGCAAAGCAGCAGTATTGCTGGCAACACAAACAATATACAGCTGTTACTAACTATTCACTTCCAATCCGAAAACTTAGTTGCGACCAATCTTAGGTGGCATCTAGGCTTGTCAATAAATGTTAAGAAAAACGCAACATAATGAATCATTACTAATACAATACATGGCACTTAATCTCATATTTGGGAAAACTTGGTGTAAAACTTTCCTCAAAATTATTACTACTGCTCCCGTCAATGCTAAAATTGAGAAATTGATTTTTTTTTAAATTTTTTAGTATTGCATAATTTAGGTCTAATTACCAACTAACATTTGGTGCATATCTACACTTGATATTGTGTAATCTAAAATTATAGGTTACCAGTTATGTAATTACCATTGGATAGCTATCCTAAACTGGTACACCTGATCAAGTTAAGATTGACAATTTTGATAAAATATAACTATGAGAGAAGCTAATATAAAGCCACCCATTCAGGGTTTCTCTCAGAAAATAAGGTAAAGAAAGTTGGATATTTGGTACTAAACCTATGAGGTGGAACAATGGTGAAGGAAGTTCTTTATGAATAACATTTTATAAAGTTATAAAAAAATGTAACAGTAAATTCATCAGTTTCTTAAATATACTAAGCAGCATGTCAAAAGTATTTCAGTACTAGTATAAATGTGCAAACTCTACTAGTGTAAAGACAGGATAATGTGAAAATATAACATGAAAAATTTACTAAATATTCCTTTGGACAATAGTTTCCTTGTTTTATCAACTAAAAACATATCATTTATGAAACACTTACCATCAACTTTGACCATGCTGCGGGCCCGTATACCTCACAAACAATCTCTCCTCTCTCTGTTTTTTTTTGAGCACAAACGAATCTTTCATATCATCTATCTCGAAGCTGCTGTTATTTGGTAAAATTTCAATGTGGTATGTTACAGCCGACTCTTCTGAGTTCTCCAGAGTCACAACCTAACGACAAGTTGAGCCTCGTAACTAGTAACTCACAACATATTTCACAAAAGTATTTGTAAAGAACTGTACCACTACACTCAGAGGGGGTTCAATTTTTGGATTGTGTATACCTTCCAGTTAAACTTACACTGTGCAGGCAAACCTTATGGAAGTTCAAGGATAACACATCCCTACTGCAAATGTTGAGATATTGGAGAGTATAAGGGTATATCGATAGGTATAGTCTACTGTGGGAGGTGGACTGTTGGACTTTGTGGGGCCTCCTATGTGTTAAAGTAATTGACTAGCCTGAACATAAGGATGTGCCACCCCTCTTTGAATGGAGAGTTTGGTACAGAGCTGGCTTCCCCTTGCAAGAAGATTTGACTCAGATTAATACCAAACGTCCTTCCTCATGCTACTTAACAGGAGGCGGTCCTACCCCCAACCTTACCCTTACTGAATATCCTGTCACTCCAGAAGGCAAACACAAAGGTCTTTTAGGGCTAAGTGAAATCTTGACCTAAGAAAACAAAACAAAAAATACTATTCCACTACATAAAGTATAAAGGTAATCGTATAGAATTTTTACTGCAACACATCCTGTTAAAGCAAAGGACTCATGAAACCTGTAACTAGAATAACAGGTTGGTTGGTAAGGCAGACCTATTGTGACCTGTATTCTGTAGTTCAGTTTTAATGATTAGCGTTTTGTTTTTTATTAAGTGTATGTTTTAGAGTTAGTGAAGTTGACACACAACATGGTAGTTAAGATTCCTGTCTGAGGTATGTCACAATGCTCTGGTATGTTTAAAAAAAAATTTAATCTAGTTTGTAATTATATGTTGATTAGTTATTTACTTGAAGATGATGTGATCAGATTACAGATCTCGAAACGTTTGTTACTAATTTTTTTGTATCACTGAACGATGGCAAGGGTAAATTAATTTATGGGTTGATTGATTTATAAATCACTAAACTAACTCAATAAAGTACAATTTCCTCACTTGCTGATAGAACACATCTTAATTATTATTATTATTATTATTATAACCAAGTGTATTCGATATACTTCTTCTCTACCAGCAAGTGACATGTTAAATCAGTTTAATATGTTATATCCAGGGAACTACACTGGGCGAATTTCTTATCTGAAAACCCCCTTACTTCTCTTGCTCATATTATGCAAGAAATTTCCCTCCTGACATGGAAGTTTAGCTGTGGCCAGCAGTTTAAAGAGCCACTTGATACGTCAGATAAGCCTGTGAGGAGGTGGTTTCAGTATGCCATAGGCTTGATGGAATAATATTAGACATGAATTGACGTAGGACACAGTGAACTAACAGAGTTACTGAGTCTCACTGGTGTTGAGAGTGGCCATGAATGAGATGGTGGTCTCCAGCTTGTACGAAGGCAGATTGCGGTAGAGGTGTGCCATAGGCTTGGCTAAATATTGTGAGATTGCTAGCATATTAGACATGAATGAAGTAGGACACAGTGAACTAACAGTGTTACCTGAGTCTCACTGGTGTTGAGGGTGGCCATGAACAAGACGGTGGTCTCCAGCTTGTAGGAAGGCAGGTTGCGGTAGAGGTGTGCCATGGCTTGGTTAAATATTGTGAGATTGCTAGCATATTAGACATAAAATGAAGTAGGACACAGTGAACTAACAGTGTTACCTGAGTCTCACTGGTGTTGAGGTGTGGCCATGAACGAGACGGTGGTCTCCAGCTTGTAGGATGGCAGGTTGCGGTAGAGGTGTGCCATAGGCTTGGCTAAATATTGTGAGATTGCTAGCATATTAGACATAAATGAAGTAGGACACAGTGAACTAACAGAGTTACCTGACTCTCACTGTGTTGAGAGTGGCCATGAATAAGATGGTGGTCTCCAGTTTTGTAGGAGGGCAGGTTGCGGTAGAGGTGTGCCATAGGCTTGGCTAAATATTGTGAGATTGCTAGCATAATTAGACATAAATGAAGTAGGACACAGTGAACTAACAGTGTTACCTGAGTCTCACTGGTGTTGAGAGTGGCCTTGGAACGAGACGGTGGTCTCCAGCTTGTAGGAGGACAGGTTGCGGTAGAGGTGTGCGACTAAACATCAGCATGTTAACAACGTTGGGTCGCATCAGATCACGTGGAGTCACAGAGTAACCAAGTCTGATCTTGTCCCACGCACTTTGTCAGGCACACTGTGTTGTGGTAGGCCTGAACAGTGCTAATCTTGCAAACACTAATTTTGATAATTAATATAGATGAATAACATAATCACTCTAAAAAGAGTGGTGTAAAGTACACCACCGCATTTTCAGGTAGGCGCTGCATGTCAAAGGGCACAACCCGGGGAGATGAAAAATGTTAATAAAATTCATAAAATGCAGTCAAATTTTCACCACGTCAATGAAAAATACAACGAATATTACTATTTTTATTATAATGATATATAAAACTTTCATATAACTCACGAGTAAATGAAAGACCTTACTTGTTAAATAAGCAATAACAGCAAATAAATTAGCACGTGTACTGCAGACCGCAATGTGTGTGCTGAATTGTTTAATGTTGTGACGACCAATATATTCATTATTCCTTCTTGGTTCCTTCTGAAAACATCAGTCATGACATTAAGTGTTTATTGGTCATAAACGAATCTAGACATTACTCGTTATGTTTACTGAACATCTCAAAAATGGTAATTGAATTAATATGACTGTGACGGCTTTTAAAGATAAGCTTTGACTGTGCTACTTCTTAACAGATGATATATAATAATTGTTAATTAGAATTTTTTTTATTGAAATTAAAAGCAATGTCTGAAAAGCCTATAGGTGCTGAGTACAGAAAGCAAAGGATTCAAGATTCAAGATTTTATTCATCATTAAACATACAGTGATGCAATAGATTTCGTCGTCAGTCGTAATATAACACATTTTACTTTATCATTGTTTGTTGAATTCTGTTTGTAACTACTATATTTCAGTGAAAATTAAAATAAATATAGAATAACATAATAATAAATAGTTACAACACTTATATACACTACACTGTAATAGTTTTAACATTAAAAACATAAATTATTAATAGATTTAGAAACATACTATATAATCACTATATTTAAGTGAAAACTAAAAACAAACATATAACATTATAAATTAGTTATAAACACTATAAAACTACATATTAATTCTTTAACATTAAAAACATAAATTATTAATAGACTAAAAGACATATATTTACAAATAAATAATTAGACAACAGTTAACAACATTAAAAAACACATAAACTAATAAAATTTAAAAAACAATGTCAACAATGAATAGCCTATATACATTACATCAACATTTATAAAAATACATACATTTAATTATCTAATCTGAATTCAGCTTCCAATTCAAAATTAGTAGAAGATGTCCTTAAATTTACTATAATCAGTCATCAACCTTGTAGAAAACTTGTTCCTTTAACCATTTTTTTTAAGCAATATTTGGAATTTATTAATAGTGACAGTGTGAGCGGATTGTGGCAATTTTGTTAAATAATCTATTTCTCATGCAAAATATGCTGTTATTTGTTTTTGTAAGTCTAGCAGGTAGTAAATCTAAGGCATAGTTATTTCTGTGTTATAATTATGTATATCAGATCTAATTTTATATTTATGCAAATTTTCTTTTACGTTTATTAGACAGAAATATAAAAATATATATATATATATATATATATATATATATATATATATATATATATATATATATAAACATGGGAGTGTCATTTATTTTTTAATTCTTTAAAAATGGGGAAAGCAAGATTCACGATTGTCCAGTCCTTTTATGATCCGTATAGCATATTTTTGCCATCTTAAAAAAACTTGTTCCATATAAGTACTATTTCCCCATAAAGCAACACCATATACAATCTGAGAGTGAAAAAAGCGTAATACGCATTGATCAACATATCACTACTAACACACAGTTTAAGTTTTCTTAGTAAATAAGTGATTTTAGATAGCTTTTTGCAAAGGTATTGTATATGTACATCCCATTTCAAACTGCTGTCTAAGTATAGGCCAAGTAGTTTAATAGACTCTGCTTCAGTTAATTTTAGTTAGTGAAAACATAATTGATTCTGTCTTTTTATTATTTATATTTAAATGATTTGTTTTAAACCAGCTCTCTGCAATATTCATTGATACATTTCTGATCCATTTTCAATTTTTCCATGTCTTTTCCATTCCAAAACTAAAGTAGTATCGTTCTGCGTATAATACTGATTTGCATGGTATATTACCTGGAAAATCATTTATTGCAATTAAAAATAGGAATGGTCCCAAGACAGATCCCTGGGGAACACCAGATTTAATTAACTGAAAATTAGATCCATCATTATTTTGATATACCATTTGTTTCCTGTTACACAAGTAGGATGTCATTAAGCCAAGTTCCTTACCCCCCAAAACCATAACATTGCAATTTTTTCAATAATATTTCATGAGAGAACACAATCAAAAGGTTTGGTCAGGTCAATCAGAGTAGCACATGTCAATATTTTATCTTCAAAAACCGTTCAAAACATAATTAACAACACATTCAACGGCCTTAATTGTATTCAAGCCTGGTATAAAACCAAACTGTTCAACACAAAGCAAATTATTATTTACAAAGAAATTATATAATTGATCTTTAATACATGCTTCAAAAACTTTACTTATTACGGGGATTAATATTGGTCTGTAACTTGATGGTTCAGACTTTGTTCCTTTCTTATAGATTGGTATTACCTTTGTAAATTTTAACACATCTGGGAACACACCTTCAGTTAAAGCTCTATTGAACAAGAAAACTAATGGCTTAATTATAAAATCAATGATTTTCTTTGATTATTCTATTTGAAAACCCATATATGTCTTCACTATTAGATGTGCTAAAATTACTGACAATCTTTTTTTACTTGTTGTTCAGTTATTGCATGCCAGAAAAATGTTTTCTTTTGCATTATTAGATTGTTACTATGTAAGTATTGATTTACAAGTAAGGTTGCTCCCATGACATCAATAGGTTTGTTAATGTTAATTTCTGTTGGTGCATTAATAAAGTAGTCATTAAAATCGTTTGACTTGATTGGGACACTCAAGATTTCTACTGTTTCCACCAGATTCTACTCTAACTACCTTCCATGCTGCTTTGCACTTGTTTTTAGGAAGAAGCAGGATGAAAAAGAAACATAAGAAAATCAATTTGTTTTTAAAATTGTATGTATCTATAAGTAAAAACAATGAAAATGTAGGGGGAGAAAATAAACTTTCGGTTTTGTTAGTTGATATAGTGAAATAAGTTTCAACCTATTTACCATCAAGACTGAAAATGAAAAATCATCACCGACCCAACCTGAACTCACAAATAATGAACCAGACGTGAGTCTAGACATTAAGATAAATAAAAAAGTATCATAGTTGTATTGTAGACATTGATCAAAACAATTATTTTGGTATTATTTATACATAATGAGAGCAAAATGTACCCCAACGAGGCAGTAGAGTATGTATAGAAGGATACGGGTAGGTTGGAAGACGTGGGGGGGGGGGTTACTAGAGCAGAAAGGAAGGGCACATTTCAATACGCTGCGGGGGCGCCACTCTGTCCAGCTACGCCACTGCTTTCACATATAACATAAGTGACAATTTGACATCTGTATTACCTGACTGACAGTGGTGGGCTGGGTAAACATGGCCTGGAAGTGAAGGGGTGATAGAAAGGGACAGTAAGCTGCTGTGACTGTGGCTAGAACCAGTCCATCTTCCAGATCTGAATCCAGGTTGGTGACAGTTCTGGGCCTGGAAGGCTGTTGCGAATTTTATGAATGGATTAGTAAATATATTATCAGTACTGCATGTTATAATAATAAGTACAGCAATGGGATTAAATTATTTTACCCAATTTCTTGCTTAAATATGTTTTATATTGGCAACAAATCTTTTCCTCACATTAGAGAAGTAAAATTGTTACAGCAAACTGCAAAGAAATTAATGAAACCACCTAACAGACCTTTTCCAATTCTCTTTGCAATACCATAATATTCCTCCATAATCATATTATTTTCATTAGCAATTTTTCACACTACAAGTCCTTATTGCATCATAAGGAGTATACTATTTTTGGAGATCGTGTGTAATAATCCCGTTGAGTTTTAATTTCACCCACCCCATGTTTAGATGAAAAAACTTTTAAATTAAAATTGGTAATAATTTTCTAGGTTACCCCTAAAGGGTAACCTAGGGGTAATATATGTAAATGTTGCCACAGGCAACAATCAAGCCCGAATTTTACTCTTAACAAGTTTTATCTTAAAACTTGTTTAATTTATAATCAGTATTTAATTTCGGTGGACCATTGATCTGTAACATATAAGCATCTTTAAGTTGTCTGTTATTTCTAATTTTATGGTTAAAAAAAACTTTCGTTTCTTATGACCTGTTATTGTTTAGTAAATTAAAGGGAACGTTTTGTTTGAATAGTATATAAAAAATAATTAACTGTCTTTCATTGAAAAACACTATTCTAATTTTAATGTTGCAATAGTTTTTGATAGTTTTCTCACTAAAAATTATCAGTTTTATTTTTTTAGCTTCTACGTACTTGCTTCTAAGAAACTGCTAAATAAAAGGCTTATTTGCTAGATGTGGGATATTAACAAAAAATGTTGTCTATACCGTGCATCATAAGGAGTATACTAGATTTGCCAAGATCTTCCTGTCTCGTCAACCACATAACACCATTAGGAAATACATCACATCCATAGGTGTATTCAGGGAGGTGTTTTGGGGGTTGTAACCCCCCTCCCATTGATACATACATTCAACATATATTTTATTTTACTACTATTATATTATGTTATATATTTTTATTATTATATTGTTTTATGTTAAACTAATAGTATACTTGTGTCAACCATGTATCATAGTTCTGTATTGTTTTTATTTTTTTTATATTTTATCTATTTGAACTAACATATAGTAAAATACAAGCCTCGTGCTTAGTAATTGTTCGGAAATATGAGTCCCATCTGCAAACCATAGGGATTGGCAAATATAATACAGTCACTGTCGCTCTAGTACTTCTATCCTGCAATTCAATCAAAAGAGACAGCGAGTAATATTCATGAACACCTACCAGTCATCTCTTTAAATGGCTAATTTGTAATAGTCTTAAAATAGTTCTTATCACTTTTATTGTTGGTGCTACTCGTGTATTATTGACTTTTATTAGTAATGAATACCAATAGTGGTAGTGGTAACCAAATAAAAAGTACAAATCCTTTAGTTTGCTGATTTTACTATTTTAAAATATTTTATTTCTTAAAAGTGATTAAACTTCACTTGCTGACACTGTTACACTTCTCGGCATTGTTTCAACCAAAATTGTCTAGGACATTTACAAAATTAGTTGCTTATCAAAACTTATTTTATTGTTCACCTACCTATAAAAATAAAATAATTAATTTTAAACCCTTTGGCGGTGGACTTCTGATATATCACAATAACCCATGTAATTTATTTTATAACACATTTTAATATAGTTAAACAAATTTAGTTAAATTTAAATCCACAATCAAAGTAAAGAAATATTATGGGTGAAGTTTGTATTTTTACGTTTTATCTTACATACTAGAAGAAAATTGTTTGCTTACATCAATTCCATGAATTAAAAAATAAATAAATAATAATAACAAATATTATAAGTAAATGTTAAGCTCATATTAAAATAAACTAGAGAATTTCATGAAAACAGTAAACAGTGACAGCTTTGTCAACAAATACAAAAAATGGAGGATTTGTGAAGAGATTACGATGCAACCCAGATTGAGATGAACATCTAGTACTGCAGTACAGTAATGAGCTTAAGTAATGTATACTGTACTATAGTAACACACTATAGATTTTACGTTATGCAGATATTCATTTTCTCAATTTTTTAAACTCTGGTTAAATCAAAATTGACCTCAATCTATCAAGGTTAAAATTTCAAATTTTAGGGTTAGGATAGCTTTGATAATCTTAAAATCAGTTAGGGAAATTAATTAGCTAAAAATGTATTGTTTGAAGAATGAGGAAGACATACAAAAAAAGGTTGTAATTTTTAAGAGTGGTAGCTGGATTATTTAAGAGACGCTGAAAGCATTCCAAAAAAATTCAGGTAGCTGGATTTTGTAGAAGTAAAAATGAATGAAAATATATTAATACTCAGACAATTTTAAATTTAGATTGAATCCAGTGAGTTTTAAAACTGGCCTGTTTACTTAAATAAAACTTTTAAATTAAAATTTGTTTTTTAGGTTATCAGAGATAGTGATAACCTAGACACGCATGTAGACACGTTGCACACAGGCAACAATCAAGCCCGAATTTTACTCTAACAAGTTTTATCTTAAAACTTGTTTAATTTATAATCAGTATTTAATTTCGGTGGACCATTGATCTGTAACATATAAGCATCTTGAAGTTGTCTGTTATTTCTAATTTTATGGTTAAAAAAAACTTTTGTTTCTTATGACCTGTTATTGTTTATTAAATTAAAGGGAACATTTTGTTTGAATAGTATATAAAAAATAATTAACTGTCTTTCATTGAAAACACTATTCTAATTTTAATGTTGCAATAGTTTTTGATAGTTTTCTCACTAAAAATTATCAGTTTTATTTTTTTAGCTTCTACGTACTTGCTTCTAAGAAACTGCTAAATAAAAGGCTTATTTGCTATGTGGGATATTAACAAAAATGTTGTCTATACCGTGCCTCCCCTGTCAGATCTCAGATTATGTCTATAATAGTTTGTCTAAGACTGTAACCAAAAAGAATATCTAATGTGGCATTAGAGTCTTATGATTAGTACGATGACATTAAAATCACCAACAAACAAAATAGATTTATTTTTGTCGATTTATATTCGTGTACCAATAAATTCACATTTGTATTAATTATTGCAATAGTTATTAACCGATCGCTATAACGTGTTTCTGTCACATTTTGTGTACAAACATGTGTAAGAAACCCAAAAGTTAGATAGCCAAAATGTGCTTTCTAAATAATATTTAACTTAAGGTTTATATATTGTACGTGTAAATTTGTTTGTTTCCAAGTGTCTGCCGTGTCTACATACATTGCACGCAATGGACATCAATTGCTCATCAGTGGTAAAAAAAACACAAAATTACTAATTTCATGTATCGAAATTTGTGTAGTTGTACATATACACAGTAAATCTGAAAAAATACATGTCGATGCAAAAATACAATTCAGTTTTAACAGAATTTCTGTTCTGTTAAATTTTTTTAGCTTCTACGTACTTGCTTCTAAGAAACTGCTAAATAAAAGGCTTATTTGCTATGTGGGATATTAACAAAAATGTTGTCTATACCGTGCCTCCCCTGTCAGATCTCAGATTAATGTCTATAATAGTTTGTCTAAGACTGTAACCAAAAAGAATATCTAATGTGGCATTAGAGTCTTATGATTAGTACGATGACATTAAAATCACCAACAAACAAAATAGATTTATTTTTGTCGATTTATATTCGTGTACCAATAAATTCACATTTGTATTAATTATTGCAATAGTTATTAACCGATCGCTATAACGTGTTTCTGTCACATTTTGTGTACAAACATGTGTAAGAAACCCAAAAGTTAGATAGCCAAAATGTGCTTTCTAAATAATATTTAACTTAAGGTTTTATATATTGTACGTGTAAATTTGTTTGTTTCCAAGTGTCTGCCGTGTCTACATGCATTGCACGCAATGGACATCAATTGCTCATCAGTGGTAAAAAAACACAAAAATTACTAATTTCATGTATCGAAATTTGTGTAGTTGTACATATACACAGTAAATCTGAAAAAAATACATGTCAATGCAAAAATACAATTCAGTTTTTAACAGAATTTCTGTTCTGTTAAATTTTTTTAGCTTCTACGTACTTGCTTCTAAGAAACTGCTAAATAAAAGGCTTATTTGCTATGTGGGATATTAACAAAAATGTTGTCTATACCGTGCCTCCCCTGTCAGATCTCAGATTAATGTCTATAATAGTTTGTCTAAGACTGTAACCAAAAAGAATATCTAATGTGGCATTAGAGTCTTATGACTAGTACGATGACATTAAAATCACCAACAAACAAAATAGATTTATTTTTGTCGATTTATATTCGTGTACCAATAAATTCACATTTGTATTAATTATTGCAATAGTTATTAACCGATCGCTATAACGTGTTTCTGTCACATTTTGTGTACAAACATGTGTAAGAAACCCAAAAGTTAGATAGCCAAAATGTGCTTTCTAAATAATATTTAACTTAAGGTTTATATATTGTACGTGTAAATTTGTTTGTTTCCAAGTGTCTGCCGTGTCTACATGCATTGCACGCAATGGACATCAATTGCTCATCAGTGGTAAAAAAACACAAAATTACTAATTTCATGTATCGAAATTTGTGTAGTTGTACATATACACAGTAAATATATCCTCTGAAAAAATACATGTCGATTTATATCCCAACATCTTTTTATCAGGGATGGTATGGCTTGAAATTAATAAACATTTTTTAAGTAATACAAATCCACAATCATATTTTAAAGTAAAATATATATGTAACCTGGAAGCCCATTTTAGGATGTACAAATTATATGTAAAAATTGGAGGATGTGTGTTGTAGTTCGTAAGATATTGCTGTTTTCCCGAGCCTCTGTTATTTTCTTGATAGCATCATTTTCTCTAAATTCTTTTGTATTATCGGGCAGTCTGCATAATATTATGTTATAGCCGTTTTTGTACAACATAAAATAAGAATGATATGTTCTCGGATGGCTGTGAAATTTGTTATATTATTAGTATTTAATACATTCTAGAGGGGTGCTCTCATACCCCACCTTAACTTGGAGCCATGAAAAATTTGCAGTCCCCTCCATTTGGTCATCCTAGATATGCCTATGACCACATCTGCCAAAATTTCTGTGTTGTCAGCGTTCTAACATCTATAATAAAATCAGATCTGGTATAGTTTTACCAGATTTGCTATGATTTCTTTAAAATTTGACAGTAATGAATTCATAAATCAACGAAAATTGAAATTTTGTTATTATTAATAACAAAGCGCACAGTTCATTAAAAGTTTTCTTGCAATATGTCAATTATGGATTTTATATAAATGTTATGTTTTATAGAGTCTAGGACATTGAGGAGACTAGGACAGTAATTTAGAATTTATCTAGATGCACCCATAAATGTAGTTATGTTATTTTTCATCATATTGTAATAAGATATTAATTCATGAAACTAAATGTTTATTATTATGTTAGTTGTAATAGCTTAAGTGAATACTCACAGTTATATGATTTGAAAAAAGAACTGGTATCAAATTAAAAATTAAAATGTATTGTTTTTTGTTACCTTAAAAGGTTAGTTGTTATCAGCAAAGTAGCACAACTATCACATGATCTGGCCCATAACAAAGTATATGTATCTTGTTACCTTATCAGGCCAGACTATAGGTCGCTGAATGTTGTAGTGATGAGTCAGCCAGCTCATCAGCACATCCTCTCATCTCCGAGCCATGGTCTTGTATGGCCCTATAACTAGTACATGGTCTGACACATAACAAAGCGTATGTTGTTACCTTATCAGGCCAGACTATAGGTCGCTGAGTGTTGTAGTGATGAGTCAGCCAGCTCATCAGCACATCCTCTCATCTCCGAGCCATGGTCTTGTATGGCCCTATAACTAGTACATGGTCTGACACATAACAAAGCGTATGTTGTTACCTTATCAGGCCAGACTATAAGTCGCTGAGTGTTGTAGTGATGAGTCAGCCAGCTCATCAGCACATCCTCTCATCTCCGAGCCATGGTCTTGTATGGCCCTATAACTAGTACATGGTCTGACACATAACAAAGGATATGTTGTTACCTTATCAGGCCAGACTATAAGTCGCTGAGTGTTGTAGTGATGAGTCAGCCAGCTCATCAGCACATCCTCCGGTCTCCCATACTTGGTCTTGTGTGGCACCTCACTGACTGCCGCCTCTTGATCCAACATTCCCACCTTCCTGTCAACACATGTAGGTACTTGTATCTTGATTTCACAACCACAGCACTACTATACAACACTTACAATTTCAGGTTAGGACACTCGAGCTCTGGACAGTTCAAGATGGGAGGGACCTTGTGATTTTCATCATTGCCATATCATCATAGATCTCTCAAAATATCAGGTTGGGGCCTTGTTTGTGTCCCCATGGTTTTAATGATTACTATGCCACCATGGAGCTGTGGATAGTTCAAGATAGGAGGGATCTTAAGTTTTTTTCCATTGTCATATCATTATAGATCTCTGGAAATTCAAGGTTGGGACGTCATTTGTGTTCTCATGTCTTTTACTGTTATCATATCGCAATGAAACTCCTAACACTTCAAGATGGGAGGGACCTTGTAGTTTTCATCATTGCTATATCACCACAGATCTCTGGAAATTCCAGGTTGGGATCTCATTTGTGTTCTTATGGTTTTCATTGTTATCATATTACAATAAAGCTCTGAACACTTCAAGATGGGAGGGACCTAGTGGTTTTCATCATTGCCATATCATTATAGATCTCTGGAAATTTCAGGTTGGGGCCTCATTTGTATTCTCATAGTTTTCATTGTTATCATATCACAATAAAGCTCTGAACAGTTCAAGATGGGAGGGACCTTGTGGCTTTCATCATTGCCATATCATCATAGATCTCTGGAAATTTCAGGTTGGGGCCTCATTTGTATTCTCATAGTTTTCATTGTTATCATATCACAATAAAGCTCTTAACAGTTCAAGATGGGAGGGACCTTGTGGCTTTCATCATTGCCATATCATCATAGATCTCTGGAAATTTCAGGTTGGGGCCTCATTTATGTTCTCATAGTTTTCACTGTTATTATATCACTATGGAGCTCTGAACAGTTCAAGATATGAGGGACCTTGTGGCTTTCATCATTGCCATATCATCATATATCTCTGGAAATTTCAGGTTGGGGCCTCATTTATGTTCTCATAGTTTTCACTGTTATTATATCACTATGGAGCTCTGAACAGTTCAAGATATGAGGGACCTTATGGTTTACTCCTAACCATAGGACCTAATTTGAACAGAAAACCAAAACTCTCATGGTTTTCAACACTTCCATACTATAACAAGACGTCTGGGCAGTTCACATGTGGGATCTGATTTTGTGTTCCAATAGTTCAATTGTGAGTGATGCAGTCAGTAGTATTATTTAACAAGCAAAACGTAATCACCACCATAATTTGTTGTTTTACAATCAATGTGACATTTAAAATTAAAAACCTAATTAAAAATTTAAAACCAATATGCATTTAAGAGCTTATCTACTAAAACTGCAAACCGCATTCACTCAAACTTAATTTGTTTGTTTCATTACATAATTTTATGATACTGAAAAACATGCACACACGTGTGCGCCCACACACACACACTCTCTCTCACCACGTAATTACTATCATCAGGACATTATATAAATTTATATTATAACTGTAGAATAATTATATTTATCCCACGTGCAACCTATGAGTTGCAAGGGAACTTTAGACAAATGTATTATGTGTTTTTTCCTGAATAATAAAAGATTATTTGAACTTGAACTCACACACACACAAATCCAAAATTATATTTTTGGATGTTGTGGGGATCATTACTGTATTACATTTCTTAGTCTAGATATAGAGGAGAGTGGATACAGTAACAGTTTGTTCAGCACTCACACTCCAACAGTTGGTCCAAGGATCAGAGTTCTGTAAATCTGCAGGAACAGGTCCAACCAACACTGAGTTGTAACACATTTGAACACCCCGATGCTCAGTAACTCATTGTTACACTCCTCCTTTTTGTCAGAACTCTAGAATTTTAACATTTTCAAGTATTAATAATGAATTACACTTTATTTTAAAGCCTGAACTCAATATAATGTGGATGGAAAATTTAATATAAAATACTTATGTTGGTGAGCAACAAAGGCCAACCCTTATATTTGCAAATATACTAGTTAGTTGTACTGTCTCTGATTTTTTGTTAATTTCATTTGATTCTTCTTTCCATTATACATTAGGGTGGCTCGAAAAAACCTTTTTTGGGAGTAATCAAATTCTAATAGCGCAAAAAACTTGCGCATAGACGTCATTTATTAACGAAGAAATATAAAATAAAATCATTTTCAAAATTTGAAATCGCGCAGAGGGCTTAAAGGTTACGAAAAAAATAAAAATTTTTTGGCAATTTTCGAAAACACGCAAAAATTCAAATTTTAATTTTTTTTGGGGTCTAATAGTTAAAAAAAGGGTTTAAATAGTGGCCTTAATAAATATAAATAAAATGTAGACTCATTCCTTTTAAACTGAAACCGCGCAAAAGGCCTGAAGTTGAGGCGGTTTTGTAAAAAAACGATCTTTCATGATTTTTAACGATTTTTAAATTTATGCCTCAATCTAAAAATTAGTAAGTTAATATTTTAATAGACTGAAAACCATTCAAAAATTGTTCTCCCAACACGGAAAAACATACTTTCCGAACAGATAATCCTAAAACTGTATTCGCGCAAGAGGCCGAAAGTAAAGGTACTAGTTAGCTTCTCCTCAAAAAACATACTCCCCTTCCCCTTGGACGGATAGACTCGCCCAGGCTACGGGGGGACACGCGGAGCGGTCAGTTGCAAATCATCCGCGTTACTGCTAGTGCTTACGTTGTTGTTGCAATCAAACAGTGATGTGATGAACATTGTGATAAAGTGTTTTTATATGTTGTAATTTTGAAAATGGCATGTCCAAACGCTCCCCGTGTCACAAGACAGACTATTGCGTGCCCTATCATCGGTGTGTGCCAAAGAACTAAGTGGATTGTCGCTGCCAACATACGAGGACATCCTGCTCTGTTGCTTTGATGAGAAGTATAAACGTTCTTTGTTATTTAGCCCTAATAATAAGAAAAGAATTAGGATTTTTAGCAATTGCCGATTGTGTAGCTACTCAAGTAGTTGGAATTTACAACAAGGCCACAATTCCAACAGTCACACACACTCGTGTGGTCCAATTGATCCAATCATATTACAACTCTTATATTGCATTAAAAAAAAATCTTATAACCGAGACTGTGAAAAAGATTTTTACAAGAACAAAATTTTAGACTTTCATTACAGAATGCAAAAAGCAAACTTTTTGATATTGCTGCGTGTAAATGCAAAATAACTTTGAATTGCACATGTTGGTACTGTTCATCTGTAAGGGCAACTGTCCTTTGAGTGTAGCCTGTAAATGTGATAAAACTAGAAGAATTCCAGACATTGAGTTGAAATTTATGTATGATCAAAGAACAACCAGAATTATGGCTATTGGTAGTTTAGATGTACAAGAAAAACAACTGAATTAAGAAAGAGAGAAGAACACAATTGTTGTCTCAAGAATCGCAAACTACTTTTGAGCCTAGTACTCCCAGTACAAGCAAAGGTGCTGTAAGTGGTTGCAGTAATGAAAAAAAGAAAATTAAGAAAAATTTACCAGATGTGGGAGTGTGATGTAGGGGTTTGTTGGCCTTCTTCGTCTACACAAATGCGTTCAACGTTGACAACAACATCCTTGATGAGTGACAGGTTTGGGGTGTCGGACAGAGCCACCGCAGCAATAGCTACTGGTGTCTTGCACGATTTGGGAATAATATGTGATGAAAACATGGCAAAAGTAATAGACAGAAATAAAATAAGAAGAGAGAAAGAGAAGATTCGAAAAGTAATTACGGAAGAAGACAAACCAGATGAAAGAAGTAAACGCAATCTATTTTGACGGAAGAAAAGACAAAACTATAACTCAGGAGGAAGATTGGATCGAAAATGTACCGGAGGACTATAAAAGAGGAACATGTCAGTGTGATAAGTGAGCCTGGTGGTAAATACATTGACCATGTAACACCAAAAAAACGGGACCGGGAATGGAATTGCAGACAGTATTTGGGGAACACTTAGAAAGTAAGGGATTTGATATGAGTGCAGTGGAGGCCGTCGGATGTGATGGAACAGCCACAAACACTGGATGGAGAAATGGTGTTATACACAAAATAGAACTTAAGTGTCGCCGTTCGTTGCAATGGTTTATATGTTTGCTACATTTTAATGAGTTGCCATATAGGCATTTATTTGAACACTTGGATGGAACTACAACAGGGCCAGCTTCATTTAGTGGTCCAATCGGAAAACAACTCCCTGGCTGTGAGAAACTTCCTGTTGTAGATTTTTGAGCCGATACAATCAGAAGTAATTGATATTACTAAATCCAATCTGAGTTAAATATCAGCAGTACCTCTTAGACATTGTAAGAGCAGTCAAAACACAGGAATCTGTAATCCAAACTTGGCTGCTAATAGGATCTTGGACCCATCAGTCACTCTCGTTGGCTTACCTGTGCTAACCGGGTTTTAAGATTGTAATGTCTCCCAAACTAGTCCAAACAATTGAGTTACAGACTCTTGCAAATTACATAGTGAAGACATATGCGCCTGTGTGGTTTGATATAAAGAAAAAAACTGGACTGTGAAAGATGGACCGAAGCATATTTTGAAGGTAGTCAAATCAACCAGATATCTGCCAGAAAGTATCAAGAATATCATTGATTCCAGTGATTCAAAGGAACGCATTCTTCTGTCACCCTGAAATATCATGTTGGCTATGATAATGGATAAGAACCCAAAACATTAGAGAACTCGGATACAGGAGGATCCTAAAAATCCAGAAATTAACCATTAGCCGAAGGATTTGTTAGAGACTTCATCATACCTTCAATCTCAATTTTAGTGCAAAACAACTATACCGAACTAATTGATTGGTCTACCTGTAAGTTAACACCACCGCCACTTCTGTCTAAGATGTCAACTGAACATATTGCTTCTTTATTGAAAGAAAAGGCCTTACCGGAGTTTAACTACCTCAAGTTCCCATGCCACACCCAGGCAGTTGAGAGGTGTGTAAAACTGGTTACAGAATCAGCAGAAAAAGTGTGCGGGCAAGAAAATCGAGATGGATATATTAGAGCTACCTTAAAATCAAGACAGCTGATGCCCACATTGATTTCAAGTCACAATTCAAAGGAGTTTCCATCTAAAAATAACCTTTTGCCTATCACAATAACATGCATAATGTAAAATATGATGTAATATGATGTGATTGGCTAATAAATTTATTTGATTATCACTTGCAAAGTGTCTTAATACAAACCTAAATATAATATGTTATGCAAAAACACACGTTAAATATTGAAAATCACAAAAATTATCATAATCATGAAAGATCGTTTTTTTACAAAACCGCCTCAACTTCAGGCCTTTTTGCGCGGGTTTCAGTTTAAAAGGAATGAGTCTACATTTTATTTATATTTATTAAGGCCACTATTTAAACCCTTTTTTAAACTATTAGACCCCAAAAAAATTAAAATTTGAATTTTTTGCGTGTTTTCGAAAATTGCCAAAATTTTTATTTTTTTCGTAATTTTAAGCCCTCTGCGCGATTTCAAATTTTGAAAATGATTTTTATTTTATATTTTTTCCTTAATAATGACGTCTATGCGCAAGTTTTTTGTGCTATTAGAATTTGATTACTCCAAAAAAGGTTTTTTTCGAGCCACCCTATTATACATATAGTTACTTTATTAAATAAAATACTAATTAGTATAAATACTATTATATATATATATATATATATATATATATATTTTTTTTTTTTTTGTGTGTGGGCTCTCTGCCCTAGTCCCTGTACGGATGACAAAAACATATGCCTTGGATATATAGATTTCACAGACATTCTACAGCAAAAGTGGGATTTACTTTGTCATTAGATAGTGATGTATTTTTCCTCAAAACTATTTAGAAAACAAACTCCGTACATTTTATGACATTTTCATACAAAAATATAAACTATCCAAATTGGCAACAGCATTATGTAGTCTAATTGAAATTTAAAAAAGTGAATAATGCAAATTGGTGTTCATGTATTTCGTAATAAGGATAAAAGAATCCAACAAAAACACAAGTATATAAAACACTAAACATTTTTTGTCGTTGCAGCCTTAATTCAAAACATTGCCAGTTCCAAAAATCAAATATATTCTGTGTTGTTGTAATACTGAATAACTGTATATTATGATTATGGAAACAACGAACACAGGCTATAGTCCAAACCTAATCAAGACAGGACAAAATTAGGTATTCACCCATAGTAAGAATGATGGAACAGCTTCCCAAGCAAAATTCCAAATAGCATCTACCATACACACTGTAGCATAACAAAATGACAATCAGGTGATCCATCACCCATCAGAATGGTAAATAATGTTATTCAATATTATGGGTACAAGTGCCATTGCATCATCATTTTCTTCTTTTAATATCCTATTCTCAAAATGAAATGATACCGATTTCTTGTATCACTGTACAATGGCAAATTCTGGGATAAAATACTTGACAATCCATTTCTCAATTTGTTATTGTTGATATAATATACATAGAAAACGTTATACAGGGTCATCGAAAAATAATGCCTAGATTTTAAATAACTGTCATAAAAAAAACTATTAAAGGTAATTTAAAGGTTGTAGTCTTAAAATGTGCGGAAAAAAATAAATTATTTTTCATACCTTAGTATGTTTCAATGTGAGCACCGTTCGTTGCCCTGCAGATATCAAGTCTGTAGTCAACTTCCTGCCACGTGCGTCCAATCATATCTCGCGTAACAGTTAAGATTGCGGAAGAAATTCGCTCCCGAAGATGGTCCAAATCCCGAATCTTTTCTACGTAAACTATATTTTTTATGTACCCCCAGAAAAAGAAATCCAAAGGGGTAAGATCAGGACTTCTAGGAGGCCATGAAATGGGGCCAATCCAACCGTTTGGGAAAGCGAGCGTTTAGTGCAGCGCGTACCTCGCGATGGTAGTGAGGTGGAGCCCCATCTTGCATAAAAATGATTCGCTGTCCAGTCTGTTGTTCGATATCGTCTAATTGGGGGAACACAAACAGTTCAAGCATGTCCAGGTAAACTAGGCCTGTAATGGTTTTTTCTACAAAAAAGAAAGGTCCAATAACTTATGAAATAACGCGCACCACACATTGAGTTTGGGAGAATCACACACATACTCGTGGATTTCGTTTGGCTGTTGAGATCCCCATACACGGCAATTGTGACGATTTACACATCCATTTATGTAAAACGTAGCTTCATCACTAAACAACACTCTCTTTAGAAAAATTTGGATTATCATAAATTTCATTTAACATAAAACTTGCAAATTCAGTTCATTTAGGGCGGTCGGTAGGTTTTATTTGCTGTTTTATCTGAATTTTATACGCATGAAGTCTTAGCCGTTTGTGCAGTACATTTTGTATTGTTGTTTTTGGAATGTTTAGTTGAAGACTTCGTTGAGCAATGGATTTTTTTGGGCTCCTAACACAAGATTGCCGGATACGCTCAAACATTCTCTTCTGATGTTCTTGGTCGTCCTGGTCTAGATTTTTTGCCGACGGTCCCTGTTTCCCCTAAACTGGTTAAACCATTCGAACGATAGCTTTGTTATCAGGTGCTGTTTGACCCGGATATGTTCTCCGAAAGAGCCGCTGTACACTAACAATTGACTTTGACTCCGCGTACCAAATCACGCACTCTGCTTTTTGTTGCACGGTCAACATCGTACTGAGCGGCGGCGGCGCGTCTGTGGCCGGCTGACCTTGACGATTGCGCAGCTTGTCTGCGCATCACAAAGACAGGGAAACACAAACAGACGAACTAAAAACAAAACTTGCGTTCACCAGTTATCGTCCAGTGAAAGAATTACTCATTTAACATGAAAGGTTTTGATGTTATAATTTTATTAAATCTAGGCATTATTTTTTGATGACACTGTAAATGCAATTAAATTTTGCAATAATAATTACTGTACACAAGAAAGGTTCTGACCTGCGAGTAAACGCAATAGTCGTCGTAGCTCATAAGGTACTTGGGCTCCACATGGTTGATTAAAGCTCCCTGGGCTTTCATAAAGTCAACCAACTGCTTGTAAGCAAAGTATACAAACATCACCTTGCCATTGGGGTCCTCAGGCTGTTTACTGAAACACAATAGTTATCGTAGCTCATAAGGTACTTGGGCTCCACATGGTTGATTAAAGCTCCCTGGGCTTTCATAAAGTCAACCAACTGCTTGTAAGCAAAGTATACAAACATCACCTTGCCATTGGGGTCCTCAGGCTGTTTGCTGAAACACAATAGTTATTGTAGCTCATAAGGTACTGGGGCTCTACGTGGTTGACCAGAGCTTCCTGGGCTTTCATAAAGTCCTTCAGCTGCTTGTAGGCTAAGTTACAAACATCACCTTACCATAAGGGTCCTCAGGCTGTTTGCTGAAACATAATGATTTTCGTATCTTATTAGGTATTTGGACTCCACTTGGTTGAGCAGAGCTCCCTGGGCTTTCATAAAGTCCTTCAGCTGCTTGTAGGCTAAGTTACAAACATCATCTTACCATAAGGGTCCTCAGGCTGTTTGCTGAAACATAATGGTTTTCGTAGTTTATTAGGTATTTGGGCTCCACATGGTTGAGCAGAGTTCCCTGATCTTTCATAAAGTCCACCAGCTGCTTGTATTCAAAGTATACAAACATCACCTTACTATTGGGATCCTCAGGCTGTTTGCTGAAACACAATGGTTGCTCATAAAGTACTTGTACTCCACGTCATTGAGCAGAGTTCCCTGGGCTTTCTAAATAATATTTAACTTGGCAAATAATCACAACAGTGGAATTGATGTTTGCACTGAGACAACAGACAACATAATGTCGATCAGACTACAGCACAATGTGCAGGTGTTCTATGAGTCAGTGATTATTTTTGCATGACCAGGGAGGGAGAGTGCAGTCTGGTCCGTAGTGAGTGAATATGTGCAGTGTACGCTCACATTGCATAACAATAGAACTATCACACTACAAGAGTGAACTACGGTGTACTGTAACTTACTAACTGTGCTTAGTATCGCAGTCCAACACATTTGTTGCATGAAGTACATTGCAACAGTCAGAAAACCTGTTTTAATAAACAATGTTGATAATTTTATAACAAAATAAACCCATTCTCATGTTTAAAACCGTATTTTTCTGTCATTCCGGCTAATCCAAACTGGGTTCAGTCCCAATTAGTTTTGATTAGTGGGGGGCTCCATTTTACTTTTATTTTTGTTATCTCAACTAATACTCTTAGGGGGTGTACCTTGCCCATAGATAAACCGCTTACAAAAAGACACTGGGCAATTTTAGTTCACGCAGTTTGCTAAATACCGCTCCGCTGCTGTGTACCTCTCCCAGACTCCCCACCACTGCTGGGCACTCGCCCGCTTGCTCTATCCCCTGACCGGGCCACTGCCACTTAGCGGCTAACCTCACACCAAAATGCAAGCTCCCTGGATACGTCTATGGCTGCATTAGTCTGTTCAATTAATATTTAACGCTTGTATAGGCCTACACCCAAAAATACAATATACTTATAGAATAGGTAAGAAGCTGCAGTGTAAACAAAATGGCGCGAATGAGACACAACCCACACAGCTGATAAAACTGAGATGAGGAGATACTTGTCCCACTCCCCATCATTGGAGGGAGGCCTCTCCTGCGCCTGGCTGCTCAGATATTTGCTTCTGCACAGGTTTTTTTGAGAGCGGTTCATCTATAGCTCTGCCGTTGTTTGAGTACAATAACATGTGTTATTTAGTACAAAGCAACATTTAATTCCCTAACCTAAACATATTGATAAAAACTAATTCAACAAATAAAACAAGACAATGTTTCCAATAAAAATATAGAAACTGAGAGGAACTATTAATAAGTTTGTATAATAGTATCAATGTAAATTTTATAATTATGTGGACAGAAGGAGCAATGTGCTTAACAGTTTACCCTCACCTAGGTCAAAAGATGTAATATACTAAACAATTTGTTCAGGTACAGACGGCGTAAGGGAAATGAGTGATAATGCTTTGACTTAATATTGGATTTACTGGACCTAGGTACCTAGCTGTGTACCATATAGTAGCATGACGATTTCTACTTTTTATTGTGGAAGTATGAAGTTGTCGAATAAAGTCAGCTGTTTATTAGTTTTAAATTTACACAACATAATATATTTTGATGAACATAACCAATTGAATGGATTAATTAATACAAGAAAATAAGATAAGCTAGAAATTGGAAAAGTTTATAAATGATAAAGCAAAGCATTTGCAAACCACACGTCGAATTACAATTTATTATGTATTACTGAAATAAGTAATCCTAAATAATAATTTGTGTGGAAACAAAGTGTAACAACCTAAATTATGTGTCGTGTATTTCATCACATTTTGAAATTATTTACATTATTATTTCACTTTATATTCTTTCATTAACATTATTTTACACTTACATCCTTACACAAAATTGGACATGCACGTTGAGAAATAGATACACCTGATAACGTAAGCTAGTGCTATTAAACTCACTCGAGAGGCGTGAAGTATCTGCGAACGTTCCTGCCACAGATTCGCTCCAATACGTCAAATACGTTTCTCATGGCTACCGGTGGGCTACGACCATACTCCTTCTTGGAGCTCTGTGCTAGAGTGGAGAAACAGTGGCTGCCCAGGACAGGGTAGTACGAACAGTTGAACACCTAGTGGTACCATACATGCGAATAAGGAGTATATTGTAAGTAATCAGCACAGATTCTGTCAATGGCCACAAATAGAATTAATCAACTATCTGTAAGTACCTGTTCATAGAACCACTGCTGTACTGCCTCACAGGTCTGGTGCATGTGAATTGCATACTCAGTCACTGTCACGTCTACAGGAAACAAAGGAAATGGCATCAGATCTCCCTCTACTACTGCTACAGAAGTCGCCACAACAGACTTTTCTAGGCATTTATCCTGCAACAAAATATCATTATCATTCACTGTAACATCCGCAGGAAACCTTCAGTTCTCCCTCTACTACTGCTACTGAAGCCACCACTACTGCTCTTCCAGAGATTTATCCTGCAATCAAATAGCATTATCAGTCCCTGTCACATCCACAGGAAACCTTCAGTTCTCCCTCTACTACTGCTACTGAAGCCACCACTACTGCTCTTCCAGAGATTTATCCTGCAATCAAATAGCATTATCAGTCCCTGTCACATCCACAGGAAACCTTCAGTTCTCCCTCTACTACTGCTACTGATTGCTCTCCCAGAGATTTATCCTGCAATCTAGCATTATCAGTCCCTGTCTCTTCAGTTATCCCTCTACGACTGATTACTGATCTTCCAGAGATTTATCCTGCAATCAAATAGCATTATCAGTCACATCCACAGGAAACTTTCAGTTCTCCCTCTACTACTGCTACTAAAGCCTACTGCTCACCAGAGATTTATCCTGCAATCAAATAGCATTATCAGTCCCTGTCACATCCACAGGAAACCTTCAGTTCTCCCTCTACTACTGCTACTGAAGCCACCACTACTGCTCTTCCAGAGATTTATCCTGCAATCAAATAGCATTATCAGTCACTGTCACGTCTACAGGAAACCATCAGATCTCCCTCTACTACTGCTACTGAAGTCACCACTACTGACCCTGAAATTTATTCTGCAAACAAATGCCAGTAAAATTCACTGTCACATCCACAAGAAACATAGAAAATGGCATCAGCTCTCACTCTATTACAACTACAAGGGTGGTCTGAAAAGTTTCCAACCTAACAAAGATACAAAACATCTTTCCTCAATTTTGTTATAATATTTTGACACTACATTAGTCAATCATGTAACTCTACACACTTCTCTCACCGATGCTGCCATATCTGTATCATCACTGTTACCAAAACATCAACACAAATTTCACCATTGAAATCAGCTATTCTTTCTGTTTGAAATGGTATATAAATAGTGGTGGTAGTGTTGATTTATGTACTATATGAACTGTCAAAACACGTGCATGTCAGATCGACATTATTATGTCAATTACCACTTGTAAAACGAATTAGAACGACATTATAATGTCGACTTCCAGTCCAAGAGTTAATATTTTCAATACGGCGTAAAGATAGTAGAGGTAAAGTTTCACAAAAAATTTCAACCGTTTATATCAATTTGTTTGACAGTTATTGCGTGTACAGACAGGCAGAAATCAGACTTGGTTCATAAAAAACTGGTGGGAGAGGCTTTGCTGAACACTCAGCCAATTAATAATTCTGAGGTAGAAAAATTGAGGTGCAGAGTATGAAGATCAAGATTTTATCGTTCATTTTACTTATATATTTACAATACAAATTTATCTATTATATGCACACTGTGTACCTTTTGAGTGAGAATTTCCTTCAGTATATTCTCTTAATTTCTATGATAACTTTTGCTATGAAAAAATTAATTTAATTAATTTTCTTATATTATGTACTCACACCTTGAAACAATCCTTTATATCCTTAAGCGTGAAGCGATTCACTCGATCATGGCATTGTCAAACGCACACTCAAATAAATAAAAAAATCAGTGTAGGCCCACACACACTAACACATGACACAAAATAAATGAATTAAAAGTTTGCCTGGGCGTGTCAACAAGGTTAAAATAGTTAAAAATAGTGTATGCCGCTTAATTGGCTGTACTGACATGTTTTTCTCCATATTTTTAATGGATCTAATGGATTGCATCACGCTTAAAGATATAATGGATTGCTTAAAGCTTTCAGTACATAATATACGATTTATATTCAGCCAGATCAAAATACAAATGTTAATTAATTTTGCACTGTTAAAAGCACATAGAAATTCTTATTTTTGTATATTTTGTATGTATACTACAGTTGACAGACAATAATGCTTATCTAAACAATTATTTACGTGTTAAAATTACCTTATCTCCAAAGTGATTGTAATTCGTAAAAAGTTACAGAACAATAATATTTTCTTCTGACCCACAAATTGTTTACATTTGTCTTGTACAGCAATCAAGTACTTGTACTTACGCACCTCTTTGACGTCTGATTGCAACGACAGCTCCACGATCTCAGACGCAATAGGATTAGAGAACTCTAAAGTTGAGTTTTGTTCCAGAGCCTGAAACATAGTGTCATAATTAAACAGCTAAGAACTTCAAGTTTGACTGTGAATAATGCAAATAATAAATATAAAATATTATACATTTAAGACTTTAAAGTTGCCAAAAAAACCTGAAAAGATACAAAGATTTTGCATCAACAACTGTTTTAGCTTCCTTTAAAAATTAGAAAAATTGTATAGTGCTACAGTATCTTTAAGTAAATTATTGTAATACTAATTCCTGCAACTAAAGTACTGGTTTTTCCTAGTGAACTTGTAGATTAATCTGTGGGGCTGCTAACTGATCATGGTTCAGTGGCGGATCCAGAGGAGGGGCCATGCCCCCCTCCAAAATTTTGAAAAAAGATGTTTTTCATAATCATAACCATAATTTTTATTGCCATTTATCACATTTTTATGGTAAAAAACAATCATTATCACATTGTAACCATAAAAAATCAAATTAACGTAACTTTATGAACTAAAATTTGAGTACAAGAATGTTTTTCCATAAGTTTTTACATTTTGTTGTATTAAAATGCAACATTTCCTGCTTTTGATAATGGTCAACTAAAAGCAGATGGCCCCCTCCAAAATTTGGTACTGGTTCTGCCCTTGTCATGGTTTCTAGTTGTATAATTGTGGTAAGTGCCTAATTTAGGTAAACTGTCCTTAGCTAGCCTTACTGATATGACAGTTTGCCTGATGTGTGGCCCACATTTATTATTTGGTTTAAATGATTGTCTGAAAATATTTGTTTCACTGATTCCTCATCTGTGAATTGAACACAATTCAAATAGCTTTTTGTAAATGACAATATAAGTACTTTATAAACTTCATCACACGTTACACCACTACACCAAAAGAAATATGGGTGTGAATATGAGAACAGTAAACCATTATTTAAAGTCTCCTGATTACAATATTTTAAATAATTTTAATGTGTATGGAACATATCTTCTTTTGGTTGACCTTTATGTACAATCCCACATTATGCTTTCATCTAATAACAAGTCCATAATTTTAAGTTTGATTGACTTTTTTGGACTAACCAAGGTATGATAAAAGCATTACAACAGCGCTGAACAAATGTGTAGTTTTCTAAGTCCAATATTGAAACGTAAACATAGATTATTCTAACAGATTAACTATTTTACACTGACATTTTGAACATTTTTCATATTAAATTGTTTTAATTCTTACTTCCAAGATTCAATTTATTGACTTTGAACTGATTGACTCAAAATGGCTGATTAAACATACTTACAGAGGCACGTGTGTTGTGCTGCACAGTTTTTGATGCAGGTGCCTGTTGGTAAAATAAAAGAAATGGTTTAAAAATTAAATCTTTAAAAGAAAGACATTTCTTAAGGTAAACATAACCTTCTGCAAGAATCGTTATTAAAATATATATATATATATATATATATATATATATATATATATAAAGTGGAAATGAAGTATATTCATGGCTTGTCATGTTATGTAACATTCAACAAGATTGATAAAAACTTATAATATTAATATTGTGGTTTTTTTTTCATTTTTATATGTGTGTTTTTCCAACTTCCAAATAATAAATCATTAAAATACAAGCCGTCTTCTTGTCTTTTGTGTAATAACAATGAATGTAACAAAGCCCTTCTTATACAATAATATTTTTAATCAAGCGTTAATGTTGCATTGGAATGTTTGTATTTGACCCTTACAATTTAGGTATATTACGAACAGAAGTGGCCACATCAGACTTCCTTGATGTACACCGTATTTTATATTTTTTTCTTCAATAATTATTGAATTTGAAACTTTAACAACACATCATTTTATTAACAATATTCGGAGTTGGAGACAGGTAATACTTACTGAAAAAATTATAAGATTTGTAACGGAAGTTTGAGTATCTTGTGAGCATCGCTAATTAACAGAGTATTGAGTATTAAAACCTATTACACAGCAAATCAAACTAACCAACTCATAATCTAATATATATACAACCGCATGTGTAACTGACTGACTGACTCACTCACGTATACTAATTCTAACCTACTTCCAGATGAGTTAGAGACTTGAAATTTGGTACACAGATAGCTTTCCACGTGTAACCACCAGGAAAATCCCGAAAAGTGAGAATTTTTCATTTTCAACCCCTCAAAAAAATTCCCAAAAAAATCGCGCATTCTTCACCCCTGCAGGCATTTTTTGTAAGCCCGATAGCGGGCGAACCGTTGGAGCTAGCTCGGATCTGACGGAAAATTCATAGTCAGGAATGAAGTGAACTACAAAAAAGGTCTAATGACTTTTTGCTCTATCTTCCATGGTTAAGCGACAAAACGCTCGAACATTTGAAATTCCAGAGATTTTTTCGATAAAAATAATGTTTCAAGCCCGATAGCGGCCGAACCGTTGGTCGTAGCTCAAATCTGATTGACCCAACAAATTAGCAAATTGCGCGATCTACAGAAAAGGTCCAGTAATCTTTTGCCCTATCTCGATTGGTTTGGCCGAAAAACGTGATTATGTACAATTTTGTTGTAACTTTTACGCGAAACTTTTGTTTTTGGGGTCGATAGCGGCGAAACCATTGGTCGGAGGTCAAAATAAGACTAACGTTTTATTTAGGAAATAAGATGACCTACAAAAAAGGTCCAGTGACTTTTTACTATATTTCCCTTAGTTTGACCGCAAAACGCGATTAAGTGAAAATATTGGACATTTTCGCCTAAAAATTTACATTCCGGGCTTGATAGTGGCTAAACGGTTGGTCGTAACTCAAAACAAATTTTAAACGGGATTTAGGAAATCACGTGATCTACAGAAAAGGTTCAGTGACTTCGGGAGTTGGCTGAGCGTTAGCTAAGCGTCAATAGTAGATAGGGACAGAGGAATATTTATTATGTTCACAGACACAATACCCTCTAAAAAAGGCCCAAGTGTGTCATTAACCCCCGGTAATATTAACCCCCCCCCCCGGGGATTTCCTGGTATGACCTGATAACCTCCTGTACATTCAACCCCCTGATGTGTTAACCCCCCTGGTAACATTAAACCCCCCCAGGGAATTTCCTGCCATGACCTCATGTCCGAATTTTACCAGTCACCAAATCTCTTAACCCCCCCCCCCCGGGAAGATCCTGGTATGACCAGATAACCCCCTGGAGACTTATCCCCCGGTAACGTTAACCCCCCCTGGGAATTTGTTCATATGACCAGACAATATCCTGACGAAATTAAACCCCCTCTTGTCTTAACCTCCTTAACATTAATCACCCACCCAGGGAATTTCTCGCCTTGACTAGATAGTCTCCTGGTGATATTAAACCCCCTGTTCGACTTAAAATACTGCCTTGAGGTCGGTTTTTATTATGTTTATACTAAACAATTCAAGATAGCTGACCCGTGCAGACTTTTCTCCCGAGCTCATTTCTGGCTAAACCATAGGTCGTAGATCAGATCTGAGGGCACAATCGAGAGACAAAATTAAATTTCCGACAAGAAAGGTCCAGTCACTTTTTGTCATATCTCTAACGGTTTAACCGCAAAATGCCCTCAAAGTCAAAAGTTTTTACGAATCCGGAAAAAAATCTATGAAAAAGGTCAATTTTTAAATCCCTTGTCATTTACTTAATGTCCGGACTTAACCAGTCAGTCACCGAATTCCGCTTATCCCCGAATTTGCAAGCGTTTACTTTGGGGGCCTGGGGGCGTAGCCCCCAGCGAGCCGAAGGCGAGTCGCTCTCATAAGATGGGAATTACTGTATGACAGGTTGAATAAAATAATTAAATTAATATTATATTTAGAATATTTCCAGTTTGCTTATCAGGTATTTGAAACAAAGTACACAATTTAATTATTGTCTTAGAGAGATTTAGAATGTTACTGTACATTTAATTATTACTATATCCAAGATTCAAACATGAAATAGTTAATGTTTTATTAAGGTACTTCAAATGTTTTCTGTATAATTGGTCACTGTACAATTAAATGAAAAACAATATAATAATATGAACTTTTAAATTATATATAATACAAAAACAAATTTGTTTTTTGTTATTTTTTTAATTATATTTTTTTCTTTTTGTAATGGCCTTTTCCCATATTTAAGAAATTTTACTGACTCCTTAGGAGATAAAGAGTTGTGAAAGGTAAAAAAATTACAATTTTAAATGATGGGTAGAATTCCATGCTTAAATCTGTTAAAAACTTTTGGAATATCAAGTATTATAACATTCTATGTTTATGAGGACTAAGTGTCCTAAATAATAAATCACAACTTGGGAACAGAATGATTCAGAAAGGCATTATCAGATAAAAACAGACAATTTTTACTCACTGGAGTTCCTAGGAGAGACATCACAGATATTGAGCTGTCAGAAGAGCTGTCCTCCTCCTGCAAAATAGGTGTACCAGTCACTAACAGGACAAAGTACAAAATACCCACGTATCAACTGGGTCGACTCTTGAGAACCAGCCATGCGATTGTTGATATTGATTTTAAAATGTTTCAAGCGAAAATATTTTTTAATTAGAATTATTATAACCTTTGTAAAAAAACACCAACTCAGTTTTGAGGACAATAGAAATGTCAGGTGATATTTGCCTTAGTAATGATGTACAAACTGAACCGTGTAGTTCAGTGTGGCCAGCACAAAAGACCTTTGAAATGGCCACAAAGCATGCTTATCTCAGTTGACAAGGAAGTATTTATATACAACCTTTACTCCTTGGCAGGGGTAGGAGGGTGCCCTTTGGCTAGTTCAGTCCACCTACTCATCTGTTCTAAGTGTCCTACTGAGCCATACCAAATATATATATATTGTCTGCCCAAAATTCCAAAATGTTAAAATAAGATGATACACCTTATCTACAAAATCTTAGATAAATGCTATAATAATTATTATTTTATATAAGTTTTCAGTTTTATTAGATTGTACCATGAATTTGAATTTAGATCAAATTAACAGTTATTTTTAGATTTTCATCAATAAAGATGCTAATTTTAAATAAAATGCAGTGTTTTGTATATAAATAATTTTTTTTTGTTTACCTCTTATGGCATATTTATAGTCAAAAATAACTTTGAACTAAAAGAAAATTATATTTTATGGATACTGTATCTTGGCATTACAGGGAAATCAAAGGATTTATTAGTTGCAAAGTGTTTGCCAAATAATAATTTACTTAATTTAGTTGCTTTTGAAAATCACATTGATATTTTTAAAAATAAATTATCCTTTACATGTTACATTCAAATTCTACCTATTTGATATTTAATAAAATGAAGCAATGGTTACGTCCAGTCTACTATATTAAGTAATCTCTAACCTGCACATACCCGTTGGTATAAAGGCGAATCAGCTGAAAACTTTGTAACTGCAACAAGTGGTTTAATAATTGGCTGCATGACACAGTTGTCTGGCAGCTGGAGCTGGGGAGCTCTTTTATTGCCATTGACTGGGCCGTCTTCATCATCATCATCACAATTATCGTCATCCTCATCATCGCAAAGCGTGTCACTTGAAATGTGTGACTTTGCGAATGCGTGTGTCGTCAGCAGACAGTTGTCAGCACTAGCGATGATCTGCAAGTTGTAGTTCTGGCTTGCCACTGAATGAAATGTTATCTGGAATTTCCCATTAACATTAGTCTACTCGTGTTTCAAGTTAAAGATGATAAAATGAAGATTCTATAGTTGAAGATAAGAAGTAACAATATGTACTATTTTGCACCACTGTACATAAATCTGGCCCAATACTAACCATCGTTAGCTAGGATAATATAAGGGATGGTTTGGTTATGGGTATAAGTAAATGCCTTTGTTTCGTAAAGTCTTGAAGTTTGTGTGTTCATCACCTTATTACCAACCAATTATGTGTTTGCTAGTTGCAACTCTGTAGCGAACATGTACATTTTCGATTTTAACCTCAATGACTATGTGAATAAAGAATATTGTCTATTGTCTTTTAAGAATCTACACATTTACAACATCTTGTCTCCCTGCATCTAGCTCCAAGTTCAAAGGGATGTTCAAATGTCAAATGATAGATATTACTGAGGACTGTACTGTAACGGCTACTGGAAGAAACATCCAGCCTTTACAAAATTCTGTCCTTCTACACTAGGCTCAAATAGGCATGTCCTCAGATATATTAACCTATATGTTGTGATATCTACAGATATTCCTGAGGCCTATAATGACTATTGGAAGAAACCCTCAATCTCTACAACATCCTATCTCTCTACACTACACTCAAACAGGCACGTCCTTATATGCATTACTCAATATGTTGAGATATCTACAGATATTTCTGAGGTCTCTAATTGTTACTGAAAGGATTCCCTATTTTTTTTTTTTTAATGGAAAAGACATTTTTTGTGTACTTCCACATAAAATTTATTAAAATAGCGCTTTCGCCGGTTAAGGCATCATCAGTTTCAACTTATGATGCCTTAACCGGCGAAAGCGCTATTTTAATAAATTTTATGTGGAAGTACACAAAAAATGTCTTTTCCATTAAAACCAACTTACTTCCACCAAGGATACAAAGCAGAAAAGGATTCCCTATCTTAAAAATACTTGATCTTTCTGCACTGGGCTCATATATTCATACTTCATAAATAATGATGCTCAAAGATACATTTCTTTAATTGCTAAGATATCTCTAGATATAAAAAATATATTCTGGATGTCTGTAATTGTTATCGGTAGAAACACCCACATTCAGAGCATCTTGTTTCCCTGCATTAAGTTCATGTTCTTAAATAGGGATGTTACCAAAATGTTGAAATATCACTACATATTTTAATGGTTTTATCCTATTTCATATTATAACTTCAAGACTTGGAACTCTGACTAGAGCACCATTGAAAAAAGGAAAATATGTTTCCCAATCATTCAAATATATAACTACCTGGTGGTTGAAAATAAAATTAGAATCAAATCAAATAATTTAAGTAACAGAAAAGGGAGGGAAGGGGTAGTTTACTACTGAAATCTTGACTCACCTGTTTGTTGATTGATATAGGAACAGAACTTTTGAATGTAACAGTGACCAGCAGTGGAGCACTGGTGTGCGTAGGGATTGTGTTACCGTCGACAAACTTCACAGAGAACTTATCTGCATGGGGACCAGAAACGTCAGCCACAACCACTGTCTCTTGTGTACACCTCTGTGCGTCCACAAATAGGCGGAAACTGTAGCTCAGGTCCACACCCAGTGGCACTGGTGGGAAGTACAACTGCAAAACATTATAACTAATACCAAATATACACATTTTTATCATAATTTACCAGTTCACTATTTAGATTATCACTAGTAACTGATATGGCACGTTCAATGACAAGGTTAATAAGTAGATATCTGCAAGTATGACAGTTTACATGAGGTACTTAGTCATACACAAAGTCATTGATTTTTAACAAGTTTCATGTTAAATAATACGAGTACAATACAGTAATAATCAATAATTATCTGTATGACATTTAATCGTCTGTTTATTGAACACAACATGTAAATGGGAAATCCAGTAAATTAGGGCACTACAGAAAGTATAGAAGTACAGGAACTGAAAAATGGAATTACAAGAAATTAACTCTTTGATATTGAATTGAAAACGTTTTTGAGGTTTTGGTTGCAGTCATGAAGCAACAGAATATTGCTCCAAAAATCTGCCTGATTGTATAAAGAAAGCAGAGAACTATATTAAAGGAGAGATTGAACAGGCACTTAAAGATGCTTTCCTTAGTTTCAATGCTACTTTGGCCACACCAGAAGTAGTTTCTCCCTAAAAGCTATAGCTAACAGTAAAAATGGAGAAAATCCTGGTTCCGATGAAGAGGCTGGATCTGGCTCCGAGGATGAGGAGAAAACAATAGATGGGTTTTGCAAGAGTGTGCAAGGGTAAGAATAAAAGGGTGAAGGATGTGCAAGAGGCACACATGTCACTGATCAGGTGATAGCAAGATACAAAGGTGCTGGACTACTGTGAAGGGGGAGGCAAAGCCGCCAATGTCACCCATGTTGAGAGGTTGCCGATCCTCCTCTGGGAGCACAAGTGGTAGTTGAGACAGGTACTCAGACGCAGGCACCAGTCGATCAACCTGAGTGACAGAGGATACGGAATTGAGCAGTTCCTTTAGCCGCTATGCAGAGGGTGCCGCAGGACTGTGTAATGGAGAGGTTTACATGAACGGAGAGATGGGGGAGGAAGAGGGTGATACAGGGAAGAAAGGCAGTGAGGCTGAGGTGGACAGCAGTGATAGCAAAAAAAAGAGAAAATAGGAGGTAAAAAGGAGAAGGTATTGGACAAGGTTGAGTTGTGTCATGTATACGAGGGGGTACCCAAAAAAAAAACCGGAATTGTATTGCTGGCAGCCGGCAGCGTGTAGTACACATTCCTGCCGCTAGGCGTGTGTCGCGCAACCCATTTCGAGCTCAGTGACCCCAGTTCCGTTGTCCTAGTGCATTCTGTTCGTTCGTAGTGACTGTTTTCGCTAACCCTGTTTTGTTCTTGTTTCGTTTTTTGTCATGGCAAGTTTAAGTGAACAACGTGCAGCTGTGAAATTTTGTTTTTTACTTAGTAAAAATGCTGCAGAAACTATTTTAATGTTGAATACAGCTTACAAAGATGATGCTATGGGGAAAACTCAGGTCTACGAGTGGTTCGCTCAATTTAAAAATGGCGACATGTCGATTGAAGACAAACCTCGTTCTGGACGTCCATCAACCTCTCGAACGGATGAAAATGTTGAGAAAATTTGTGAACTTGTGCTCACCGACCGTCGACAGACAATTGAGGAACTATCAGAGAGTAGTGGGTTAACTTGGAGCTCGGTTCAGCGAATTTTAACAGGAGATTTAGGACTGAAAAGGGTTGCTGCCAAATTTGTTCCTCGACTTCTGACTGACAAAAGGCACATCGAGTTGAAACTTGCCGCCTTCTGAAAGAACATCTTGAAAATGATCCCGATTTTCTGGAAAAGGCAATTACTGGTGATGAGTCATGATGCTATGGTTATGACCCAGAAACGAAGCAACAGTCAAGCCAATGGAAGTCGCCATCTTCACCTTGTCCAAAAAAATGTCGGCAAGTCAAATCAAACATCAAAACCATGTTGATTTGCTTTTTTGATGCTAAAGGCATTGTTCATTCTGAGTTTGTTCCTCCAGGTTAGACTGTCAACCAAACATTTTATTTGGAGATTTTAAGAAGATTGCGCAACAGTGTTCGCCAGAAAAGACCCGATTTGTGGTAGACTGGAGACTGGTTCTTCCACCACGACAACGCACCGGCACACACAGCCATCTCAGTTAGGCGGTTTATAGCCAAAAACGGCATGGTTCCGCTGCCCCACGCACCTTACTCGCCTGACCTCGCTCCATGCGACTTTTTTTTATTTCCACACATGAAAAGAGGCTTGAAAGGTCAACGATTTGACAGCGTTGAAGAGGTTAAGAAAAAAAACGAAGCTCGAGCTTGCAGCCATTTCTAAAGATGACTACAAAAAATGTTTTGATCAATGGAAATACCGTTGGGACAAGTGTATTAGTTGTAATGGAGATTATTTTGAAGGAGATAAAGTCGTATTGTAAAAAATTTGATAATATATATAATTTTTATAAAATAATTCCGGTTTTTTTTTTGGGTATCCCCTCGTATAGTAAAGATAAGTGACGGGGTATTGTGGAATAAACATATTGACTAAATCATAGCAATAGAGAGTGGTGTGGTTGACATAGGAGTAGATAAAGAAACAACTGAAGTCACTGAACAGCTAGTTGTGGAGCTTTTAAAATTTTCAGACTTGACAGTTGTAAGATCAGCTGAGTGCTCCCCTTTTAGGACTATACTGGATGTAACTTAGAAGGTCCTTGATTAGAACCCATACTGTCATTGCCAATGATGTATCACCTTACCGATATTGATCAGTCACTCTTGTGCAAGCCTCTCCTAGTATACCTGTCTGATGCCCAGCTGATTGAGTAAACATAAATAAACCTATTGTTGTTAGACACTCTACTAGATAGCGCAAACCGATTGAAAGTCTTGATCTGTAAATATTGGTTATATGTTAAAGGATATGTAATTTTTTTCAATTTGTTCCAATTGTGTTAGGAAGGTGTTAGATATATTGTTATATGTAGTTATTAGTCTTGTATTCGAGTATAGATTGTCATTTTATTTGGGGTTGATGCCTATGTATGTTGGAAACACAGCATATGTCTGTGCTGAATAAAGTCACGTGGTCGTGTGATCCTATTCAACCAATCAGAAAAGTCCACGATCCCGCCAACTAATGACCCTCGACTCCTTGCCAGGTTAGGTTAAGTCAGTGTGTACCCAGTGTAAACCTAGAATGGATGGCTCTAAACCTATCACGTATTCACGATTACGGTATTAATGTACCTTTTTTAAACCTTATTTTGTGGAGTCACCTGATGATGAAACCTTTGGTTTCAAAATGCCTTGTCCACAAAATAAACTATATTGGAAAGTTTTATTTTATTAACATTTAGTACTATTTACTATTAGTCAATATTCAAGTATTTCAAAAATAATATTAATATTACCAAGTTTATGTATCCTAGAAATATGTACCTACATACTTTGTAAAAAAAGGAAAGATAAATTTACAAATACGTTGAAAAATATATATACACTACACAAGACAACACATTTTTGCCATTTTCTTTACAAACAATTCTGTCCTTAGTATTTTTTTATGTTGCTAAGTTTGGGCATTAGTATTTTCAAATTTATTAGTCTAATAACTCACATTGTCTGTGGTCGCACTGATGACGCAGGGAGGGCTGATGGTACCACAGACTCGGATACAATTGTAGACGGTGTTGTGCTCCGGTGTTGCCAACACAACCACCACGTCAGTAGAGTACTGGCCGATTGCCGTGGCTACGAACTTGGCTGTCAATGTCATCTCCTTGCTTGGTTCCAATGCTGTACGGAGAGATCCCCTCTCCTTCACACACTCGCCTATATCAACAATGCTCTTTAGTATTATAAACAAGAATGATATTATTAAGTCAGGTACAAAGAGTAAATGTACATCCATGCAAGAATATTTGTGGACAAAGATATGAGAGGATATGAGATATATGAGGAGCTGTTATTGTGATGCAACAGCCACTCTACCGGAAAGGTTACATCATCCACGCACAACAGGTTATTGCCATGTTTTAACAAATAAAGGTGTAAAATCCATGGAATTGTAACAAATAATTTTATTTGAGAAAAAGGTTTACTCCTGTATTTTAGTCTATTTTGGTATAGCAAGTTCAGGATTCTTTGTTTGAAGTTTGTTTTTGAAAATTGTGAAGGAACAAGATATTTCCGGACATTTGCCATCATTTAGTGACACCAAAAATCAGTAACACTACGTTTCAAGATCGTAATCTGCTCTCTTCCTCAGGTGGATAACTAACTTAACACATGAATCTAGATTGAGATAAACAAATCATACCAGAGTGTTGTGACACGCATAAGTCAGGAATCAAAACCACCACGTCAACTCACTTAATACGTGGTCATGCACTTAATACTCGTACAAGTGCATAAAACATGCACTTAATAAAAAAAAACAACACTAATCATTAAAACTGAACACAGGTCACAATAGGCCTGCACTCACTGACCAACCAACTAGGACTGATATAAGTTCAGGATGTAAATTGCTCCTCAACTCTTGACCAACTTGCTAATTTTGTCACCAGGAGGAGCTATTGTTTTTTATTCAGACCCCAGACAGCTGGATGTAGACGATGATGATAAGGAGCACATAAGTTTCCTATCAATAAATAAGGGTACTGGCCGACTTTTGGATACCAATCTCTGTTGCAGTGGCAATCGAAACATGAAATTAATAACTTATATATTTATCTCACACCTCAAACACCAACTCATCTTGTAGGACAAATGCTTGGACCGATTTTATCCATGACTATATACTATGTATGTTTCATTTAAAAAATATTTGGTAAAACCCACTTGAGATAAAAAAATATTGTGGAACCGAAATTAAACATGTTATTTGGATTGGCACATCCCCTCCTGATGCAGGAGACACAGGTTTTACACAGTGGTAATGAAATAAAATGTGATGGACCAACTATGACAGTTGCAAAAAATAAGTACCGTACCAACTTTACTTCAAATAATGGAAGTTCATTGGATACGTGTGGCACCAGAGACAAACTTGTTTCAAGGATTATAAGTACCAAAGCTGTAATCCAAAATGTAATAATTCCAGTTCAGATAATCTGTAAATGGACCTTTTAATACTACAGGACAGAAATGCTTACCATTGTCGATCTTGAGAGTGAAAGCTGTCTGGGTTTCTTCACAGCGGAAGATAATATTGAGTGGCTCATCACAGTTGTTGGTAATCGTGATGGAGTCAGACTGGAATGTTGAGGTGAAGCTAAGTTTTGTGCCTGAGAAGGTCAGCGAGGGCTTGAGCACCCCGACTTCAATTAACACAAGATGTGACATCGCCGCCTTCTGCGATGGTATTGTCATGCTTTTGAAGCTGCAATGATTTGTCATAGTTAGTAATAAAAGCATTCTGTCTGCATATAAAAACTTATCAGTACGGCACATCTTAAATTCAATCACAAAAACCCGATTTTTAAGGAAATGTTATGTATTTATCTATATTAAAGTGATTTTGGCTTCTATTATATTACAGATAAGCAGTGTCGTTAATAATCAGTTTAAAATTAAGGATTTATATTGAGATAAAGTAATTTTGCAGATCTTTAGTGTTAATCTATATACAGGGTGTCCAAAAAGTACCGGGTCGGTTAAATATTTTGTCCAGATATTTAAAATAGAGCTCCAAAACCTTACAAAAAGTTACTGGACATAAAAATCTATTTTATCACATATTCAGTCATCCGCTACTTCCTCAGGGGGGCGGCCCGCTAGGAGTCAGAAGAAAATCTTAAACGTAAGCATAGGTCGATATGCATATCAAATTAAAGGTCTATATTAGTAGAGTACAGAGCCACAAACCCGACCTCAAATGGATAACCGAGTCAAAAATGACAGCTGTTCAATGATGGCTAAGAGTTTGCAACTTAGGTTAATGTAACAAAATACACTGATGAGCTTTTTGATTTTAACTTTACTAACCCAAAACTGTTTACAATTTAATGAGTTATTCAAATGACCCTCAAACACCTCAAGAAACACCTCATGTCCATTTTTTAATGTTAGGAAAGTTAAAGTCAAAAATCTCATCAGTGTATTTTGTTACATTAACCTAAGTTGCAAACTCTAGCCATCTTTGAACGGCTGTCATTTTTGACTCGGTCATCCTTTTGAGGTCGGGTTTGCGGCTTTGTACTCTACTAATAAAGACCTTTACATTTGATATGCATATCAACCTATGCTTACGTTTAAGATTTTCTTCTGACTCCTAGCGGGCCGCCCCCCTGAGGAAGTAGCCGATCACTGAATATGTGATAAAATAGATTTTTATGTCCAGTAACTTTGTGCAAGGTTTTGTAGCTCTATTTTAAATATTTTGAAAAATATTCAAGACCACGGGACTTTTTGGACACCCTGTATATAAAAATGAATGTTTGTGTGTTTGTCCTTTATGAAATCGTAAACTATTTGACCGATCATTATGAAAATTTGTATGTATATATATTTTTCGATGGAGAAGGTTTTTATGCTATGCCTATTGACGTATCTCACCACCAGGCGGCGCTGCAAAAGTTAAAAGTTTTTAAAGCACCTGCACACTATAAACTGCGTTTACGAGACAGTTACGTATATTAAATAGTGAAAAACTATTTGAAGGCGCTAAGCTTTGATGTATATTTGTCTTCAAAATACATTTCTGGTTGAACTTAAAGCTTGAGTGTTAGACCACTTTATAATAAAGTACATGTACGTCGAAAATGGCTATAAACATGCACTGTTGACAGATTTTCTTGATCGTGGCAACAATACAAACTCTACATCGTCATTGGAAATATAATTCACTTGAACCAGAAGTGCACATACACGGGCAAAGCTTACGAAAAGCGTGCGAAGCCACGGGAAACAGCTAGTGTTAAATATTATTTTAATTACGATGTGGAAAAATGAAGATAAACTTTGTTGTCAGTAATGAATTTAAACTTTTTACTTATAAAATAATTTTATGTTTGCTTGAAAGTTCCAAAGTTAACGGAATGTAGTACAACCTTATTTATCCGGATTAATTCCAGATGGAAACAGTGTAATAATCACACGTTAACTTATATATTTACTTCTGAAACAAGTCATAATTATTTTAAAACATATAATTTATGTTTATTGTATAAAATTATGTAAGTATGTATACAAATAATTATGTTTGTATTATACGTACAATGCCCCTTTTTTTATTTCAAGGTTGTGGATTCTGTTCCTTGGCTAAATTTAATTTTTAACTGACACCATAAAAGTTGGGATTCACTTTAATTATGGAGTTTTGGAAATGTATATTAATAATTACAATAATTGAACAATCTTACTTTTGGTGTAGTTATTTTTGAATTTTGTTTAAGGGAAGTATTTTGGGCGATGTACTTTCGATTTGAAGCTTCTGCGATATCTTTCTCTAGACAGTCTGTGTAGTAATCTTTTTGTAAAATTAGGGGTGATTTTTGCTTCTGAATCCTTCAAATTTAGGTAGGGCCTTTACAATGTCAGTCTCTAGGTGGTTTGTGTTGCCACTCTCTTGTTGTATAAAATGGAGTTGGATATTAAATATGGATTCCGTAATTTACTTGTTTCTCCCTCTGCCTCATATTCCCAAACCAGATAAAGTGATGAGTATAGTATGTTGAATTTATTTATTTTTATAACTGAATTTGTGATCTGATAGTTATAAACATTAGGCTTCAAAGTGTGTGACGGGAATAATAAAATCAATATGTATTTTCTCAATGATTTAATTCCTCAATCAAAGAATTAATTCTTCATCCTCTAGACCAAAATCATTTTAACAATGAAATAAATCTCAACCAATATAATTCATACAAATTGAGGTTCAGGATCAAAACATAATGCCAGAGATGGTAGATCTTTGTCCCTCCTCCTCCAGATCAACGCTTTTCTGTTCTGTTTGTTTCAGATTATGTGTTGCATTAAAACAGAAAATGCTGATATTAATTTTCCCATCAGTGTTCACCTTTGCTAGTGATTGTGTAACATGTTTGTGCTCTTGGTTTTTGTCCAGTGACATCGCTTGGGTTTATTCTCTCCAGTTTGGCCAAAGAACTTCATGCTGTTGTGGTGTTCCAGTCAGGTACCTTGTGTTTGTTTCAAAATATTTTATTTGTCACACCTCAGATATTACCTATGTACATATGACCACATTACAAGGTTTTCAATATTTACAAGAGTTGTGTCTAGAACATCATACTACAGTGCTCTCAATTGTGCACCTGTGAGACAATAAGAATATATATTCATCTAGATTACACTATATTTTATAGTCTAGGTGTCTCTGAAGAGGAAACGATGCAAGAGTTTGTTTTGAACTTCTTCATTATTGACAATCTCTTTAGACAGAATTTGACTCCAGATTCCAAGAGCCAAGTCTGTGACGTCGTCAGACTCCAGATGCTGCACTAAAGTGAAAGGTGACATGGAGCTAAACTCAAAATTCACATTGAATCAACTCTTCCCATTACAGTTTACTTCTTGCAAAACTAAAGTTCTTTGGTTTACATGAAATTGCAGTTTCCTGGTTCAGATCTTATCTCGATTTGAGATGATAAAATTTCATGCTGAAGTTTCGCTCTCAAAAGCACTAAGGGTGCCACATGGAAGCTGTTTGTTGAACAAAATGCCACATCCATTATGTTCATTTTGTACACAGCTGATCTGACAAGTCAGCACAGCTAAACACTGCAGTATCCATGCCTATGTAGATGATTGCCAAATACATCTGTCGAATGCACCTAACTCGGCTGAGTTACCTATTCCAAAAATGAACTCTGATCTTAAGATCAAACTTACAGTAAGTAAGAGGTCAGTTAAGCATGATCTTAAGCTTAAATGTTGACAAGTTTGTGCACCCTCACTGACCTTCACATGATGAAAGATAACCATGCGTACAAATAGCTTGGAGACAAAATGTTAAAACTCACAGTCACTGTCGAAACACTGGGCATAGTGCTCAACAGTCAACTTACTCTTTCTGACCAAATCATTTATATTATACCAGAGAATAATATTACCATATTACCATAATATTAACCAGAGAACTCTTGGAAGACTAAGGGGACATACAGATTCCAAACAATTCTGCCCGTGTGCTAATGATCTGCTTGGTATAGAATCCATTATTCTACAAAAGGATACCACATACAAACATTCAAAAGCTACAGAACAAGGATATACACTTTAAATATAAAATGTATAGCTTTTACCATGTATCTGTCTCTTGAGATATAAACTGCTGCACTTATGCTGATGGAAGTTCTACATAGAATACAAACTTGCTGTAATGCAAACATCCTGGTCCTTCAAGAGCGAGATTGCTACTTGCAGTACAAAATAGAACAACTTCCTTCATTTCCCTAAAGTGATATTTGAGTTAGGGAGAAGAGATCGTCATATTTGGCTCTATATAGTACAACTGCCTCCCTGGAGATGAAAAATAGGTTAGGGAATATACTTTTAACTTGGGCTAAAAAAAAATATTAAAGGGACATCTGTATGTGAAAAGTTAGTTAGAGTTAATGTAGCACTTCAGTACATAATTATATCCCCACTTTTATATATTTCAGTGTATTTATTGTGACTAGAGTTGTTCTGTAAAAGAGTAATTAGTTATGGTAAAAATTGAAAAAATAAATGTGATTACATTTAATTTGAAAACCCACTGAGCAGAAGCACAAAATGGCCTTCTCCTTGCACAATCAATATTAGTACATTCACAATACCCTCCTACCCGCCAGAGTGCTCCAACTTCTTGACAAATCAATAACAACACAGAACAGCCTAACACGTTTTAAAATGTGCAAATCACTCACAGTGTTATATCTTGAAAAATGTCATCAGTGATTAAAGGGTTAAAGGTTACTGAAGTAAAATATACTTTTAAATATTCTAATAGAAATAAACAATAGTCCATGTTAAATAGGCGCAGAACATCAAAATCGACTGTAGCAGAAAATTCTAATATTTTAAATACAACATTTACTTTTGATTGGAGGAATCATCCAAGGACGCCTTCCTGTACATGGATTTTATCTTCTTGGAATGCACTTCAAACTCTTTAACTGTTGAGTTGCGCAAACCACTCAAGCCATTCACCACAATCGGAAGATAAAAATCGTAAGAGGTCAAGTCCTCAGGAATAAAATGCAAATAGAACTTCTGGGTGGCGCCAGGCTCGAGTTCAATACTTCTCCTGCAAAGACCCGGATCATGGTGGCGTTTCGACAGAGACAACTTCAACTGCAGGTATTCCTCCATGTTGAAACTGACTTCTATTTTCGCTTTGCTCTTGTTCTCGGCTAACAGTGTTGTACGAGTTACTGAATTACATGGTACACGAGTCAGACTGATGTATTTCGGTGTTATTTCCACCTGAAAAATCAAGTGACAGTTTATTTTAAGTTGTTCAAAAATCTTTTCATACTAAATTTAAGAAATTGAACATCTTAGCCAATCGTAGGGTAATAAGAGTGCTAATTATAAAAGCAGATAATTGCGAGTAATTAGTAATTTAGGATCAATATGAAAATAATCAACTTATTGATTGAAGTAATACAATCCAAGCTGCTTTGTGGGAACGAGTAAAAAAAAAAAAAAAGTCATTATAAAAGAATTTAGAGATTTTTTGACTTGCTTAAATTAATACAATACATATTGCACCCATGGCAGTTTGCCGCTAATTTTATAATTTGGCCATATGTTTGAAATTAAGAATATGCTTCCGGGTTTGTCTAATTATGTCTAATATATTTCTTCACCTGACCTTCAAACCTGTTAATCTTTCGTTTACTTTATTTTTAAAATGATTACAAATTTTTTGTTCCCTGCACCTAAGTTGGTAATACTGCCTGAGGAAAAGAATCAAATTATGAATACAGTCACTTACAATGAAATCAAATTTAATTTTAAATGTTGTTATTCTATTAGATACATTTTCTTTTGAAGTACAAGATGCTTTTTCATTTATCTGCTTAAAAATAAAATAGGTAATGCTAGAAATGTATTTACACATTTGTAAAGAACTAAAGAGTTCTGTGTGATATTTTATCAAACCTGACAAAATTGCTACCAATGTTTTTATATTTTGTTTTAAAATTGGGACCGTAGCCCTTAACATTGAAGCTGCAGTAACATTCCGTGTTCAAATATTGTCTGTAAAAAAGCGTCTAAGGTACCATTTCTTTGTGTATAGTTTATACAGTAGTTGGGTTATTCTTGTAATTCTTATTCATTTTGATAGCAATGTTTTCTTATGCTGTAACAGAGAGCATTATATAACTTGTTATGTAAATACCAGTTAGACTACTTTATAGTGTAAGGGCAGTAGCATGTGCTGAATAGCTATTACCTGTGGGTAAACTGCTACACCATTGACTTTCATCTCTATGGTCACACTGTTCTGTACATTCATGTAGACCACAAACTCCAGTGGACCCTCTTCAGAGATGTTCATCTCAAGTGTTAAGGAGAAACAGCTTCGTCCCTTAATATTTCCACTAGGAGGCTTCACCTAGAAATGGTACGATTCAAACTAACTTCAATTTAAATTTTCAATATATAATTTTTGTACTGAGTTTACTGGTAACCAGAATGCATCAAAGTGATTTTCAGAAAATCATTAACTGATAAGAACATATTTATTTGCAAATATCAGCAGTTTCTAGTCAAGTTGTAATTTATTGCAATGCAATTATTTAATTTTACATGAATTTTCCTAATAGATAGATTGGTGATTCAAAATTAATTTTACTATTAAAGGACAAAATCATTAATCTCACTTAACAAAACATAAAATTAGAACCCAGTGAATTTCATTTTAATTTTTTTCTTCTAATTAAGCCAAAGAACTATTTCCACATCTACAGAGTTTGTGCACATATACACTTTGTCCTACTTAACATCTTCTGTGTCTTGTAAAGCAGTGTTAGTAGTTCTCAACTAAATTATTAATCAGCTGACAATTTCAAAAATAATATTGGTTTTCTTTATTTCTATTTTGTAGTAGTATTTCTTAACTGTTTGGCTGTGTTTGCATGCTTCGTTTTTATTATGGTTAATATTTGGTGTAATTAAAATAAACAAAAAGTAAAAAGTGAAGAAATTACCTCATTTTGAAAAGAACTGAGTTAGCATATATAAATATAGTATGTGATTTTGTAGTAGAAACATTAATAGTAATATGCTGTGACTAATACTGCCCTATTTTTTGACGTAGATGAATCAATTTCCATGATTAAAAATGTGGTCAGTTATTTGTCATTAGTGACAAAAGAACTGAAAAGTTGCACGAGAAAGTTTGATAAATTGGTTGAAGGTATATAATATACACAAATACAAATACTCTCACATATACATATTACAGTCAGTTCTGTAGGAAGATTTCACTGAGATCCTAAATTATTACTAGTTTTGTACACTTTCGGTCTCAAAACTTTTCTCTGACATTACAAACAAAAGGCTGAGATCCATGTATGATTTGTGTAAAACTGGTTTATTAAAAGTAATCCACTCTTTTGAAATAAGTTTTAATGTTTTACAAAGTATAGGAAAAATTATATAGAATTTATATTTCTATGTTACATAACTTAAACAATTTGTACCAATCGGAATTTGGCATTATAAATGGTCAATTCTTAACATAGATTAAATAAATATACATATATGTATTTATGAATATATACACAATATATGAATAAAGGATTTTTAATTTAAATTTGAATGTGTTTAATTCTAAATACTTATTGTAAATAACTTTTTTTGTCTAGAGGGAAAGAGGCTCTAGCCTCCGAACGGATCTTTGCACCTCCCTTACTTATGCTTAAACCCTCAGAATCTGAGACTTTTACACAAGTCAATGATATTTGAGGGCTCCTGTTCTTGAGAACAGTTTAGCTGATTTTTCGGCTTCTCTGCAAAGTCTGCATTTATCAGTCTGGTTCAGACCCACCTTCATTAGATGTTTTCTAAGTGGGCATGTCTTGTGAACATCCCTAGTATCAATTATATATCCTCTTTATTTTGTTCTAGGAGAGCTGCCCACCCTTTAGCATAACAAGATATAAACATTTTAGACTGTCTTAGTCCAGAGGTCCTTCTCCAGTTTAAGGATCTAATCCTCTTTTCCCAATATTTTACTAGAGCTTTGCTGTAGGAGAAAGCTACTCTACAGCCAGGCTCTGGCCCTACAATAAGGGTTTTTGTACCTATTTTGGCAAGGGTATCTGCTTTTTTTTTCCTTGAACGCAGTGAATCCTTTTCACCCAACTGAGTGAACTATGTTTCTCTTTGCCAGTTTTGCTAGAACATTCTTACATTCCATACTACTTTAGTCAAAGGAGCAGGTGTCAAGTGCCTTTAGCGCAGCCTGACTTAAATAACTTCTAATGTGACGTCATATTTTATTATTATTTTTTCAAACATTCGATAAATTGGACCCTGCGTAAAATGTATTGTTGACTTCAGGAAAACCAGACATCAATGAAAGGATTAAACAATATTTACAAGTTGTATCAAGAGTTTGAACACTAACCACAACCCCTTTGACAGGCTCCTTGTTGAGTACAACAAACATGGTGTCACAGTACTGCTGGTTGAACACAGTGAAGCGTTTGGTGGTCAGTAAGTTCAGTGGGATGAAGCCAATGTTGAAGGTAGGCTCCAGGAAGTAGACGACAGGTCTTGACATGGTCACACCACATTTAAATTTGTGACAGAGTATATTCTCTACAAACAAATCCACAGGGTGAAGTTTGTAGTTGGGGCTGTCGGGCTCGAAGTAAACTGCACACCACACCATCCCCTTTTTAGGAGTCACCTGGAATAGACAAATTTTGAAAGAAAAACAATGTACATAATAGAAGTCCACTACAGACACGACCGAAATTTTCCAGAAGCTCTAGAAACCATTTCAAACTTTTTGGAAACTATTCCTTTATGGAATAGAATTATAGTAATAATGGTATGTGTTAATATGGTATTAAACAAAACACCAGAAGGAATGAAAAACAAGAACAAGAACTTCTCCCCCATTACAACATCTCACATCTTGGACTATTTCCACCTAGAATTACCAATAATTCATTCTATAAAAAAATAATTCTTATAAAATAGAAAATATTTCTCTAGATATTTACCAATAGCAATAAAAAAGGAAAGAGGAAACACGAAATTTGAAACATTATTGAAAGACCACTAAATTAAACAGATGAATATTTACAGAAATATTAATTCAGTAATATAAATGAATTTAGGTTAAGTTCGTTATTAAGAACTTTTATGACACTATTCTTGTACTGTATGTATATCTGTAAAATGAATACATATATTTTGATTTTATTTGATTTACTAAGGAAATTATTAATAGAGAAATAAATTCTTTTAAATATATACAGTAAATTTAGTTCAAGGCCATTCATTGTAAGTAATCATTTTAATAGTTATTGTATAAATGTAATTAACCATACATTGGGTGAATTTAATTCAACAGTCTATATCATCTTTTAGTTTTAATATGATTTCAAGCTTTGACTGTTCCGAATGCAAAGAGATAGACTTGCTTGAGATTGTTGATTCTTTCAATAACAAATAGTCAAGTGGGTATGATAAAGTTCCGGTTGTTTTGTTGAAATTTGTTAAGATTCCTTTAATGATGCCTTTAATACATGAGATTAACTCTTCTTTTATTTCTGGAATATTCTCGGAATAGCTAAAAACCTTGAAAGAACAGCTAAAGTGATTCCAGTCTTCAAGGGAGGAGAAAAAAACAAGTTAATAATTACCATCTAGCTTTTATTTTACCAGATGTATCAAACATTTATAAAAAAACCTATGCATAACAGATTATTTGACCACTTGGGAAAAAACAATCTTTTTGGTTCAAAAGAACATAGTTTCCAGGCAAATAAATCTACATCAACAGCTCTGACTGAATTTATAAAAGAATCTATTGATTTTAAAAATAAAGTTACGTGGATCTATGCAGAGCCTTTGATAGCTCATCACATGACAAATTATTGAATAAATTTAAACAGTTAGGGATTGGTAGAACTTTTGAAAAATAGTTCAAAGTCATATCAAAGCAACAGAGGACAGTGTGTCGAACTTTCGTATTTCACAATCAGACAAGAAAGGCTATTTCTTTGTGAAAAAAAAATGACCATGGTATTCCCGAGGGGTCTATTCTGGGCACCTTATTATTTATTTGTAACATTACTGGCATGCTTAAGATACTTAACCAAACAAATTGTCTAAAAAATAAACTATGCTTTCATTGCAGATGCTCATAACCTGTTATATCTGTACCATTACACATAGAATTAGAACTGGCTCAAAATACAGAAATTTCTAAAATTGATGATTTCAAAACCAGAACCTTTTCAAAACTCGTTTAAAAAATCATTTAGTGTCAAGTGCTTTTGATACAGTTGAGGAGGTTTTTCCATGCCGCTGGAAATCAACTCCACCCCAATATTCTGCTGTATGATAGTATGACTGTTAACAAAATGCATGTCTGAATGTGTTTAATTAAGTGTGAATGGTTTGGTTAGAAAGTTAAACAATGACATTTACAACACAATTGTAATTGTATTATTGCAATAAAGAAATTACTATTGTTTTTTATTATTATTATATCTAATACAATCTTAAGAACAAGGTGACACAGTAACTGCAATTTTACTAGATTATAGCAAGGTTTTCAACAATATAAGTCATGAAATGTTGCTGTGCAAGTTGGAAAATATAGGTGTGAAAAAATGTATTAAGGGGTTTCAGATTTACCTCACAAATTGAACCTAATCTATTGAAATAAAAACTTCTTTGAATAATTAGACTTGAAATATCACATTTAGCCAAATGGTTGTGACCAGAGGTGTGTTACAAGGATTTGTTCTGGGATAAGTTCTTTTCATAATATATGTAATGTACCATAATGTATACTTAGCAAATCATTAATGTATGCGTATGGCACTGAACTCCCTCCAGAACAAGACAACTGAAATACTGGAGACACAACCGTGCATTGCAGTCAATAATGATCTGATTCTAAACATAAGTAAAAGTCAGCGGACTTTCTTTGGAAGAAGAAAAATGAGGCAGCTGAATACCAGAACTGACTTGACTGCATCAAGAAAAAAAAGCACTGATGAAACCATACATCCTGGAACCGTCACGTAAACCAGTTGTGTAAAAATTAAGCTCCTCTCTACATATCTTGAGGAGGTTTAAGCAGGTAAGCAGTGCCAATGCTGTTAAAATAGCCTACCATGTTTTGTTCGAGATAACTATACCCATTAGAGATATCGTCTCACTGCCTGAGGTAGCTACTCTAAAGGAAACCTCCATAGAGTCATGATACTCCAGAAAAAAAGACAATTCGCATTCTCTCTGACCTAGGCTCACTGGATTCTTGCAGGGATTCATTTGAATTCAAAATACTCATAGTGTCAAACACAACATCAAACCACACAGCACATTAATCAGACTACTTAGTTATCGGCCATTTAACCAGATTCTGTTGTATTGTCTACTGTACTGTAATGGTTAAAAGTAAAAATAAAATCTTCTGTTTTGAATATGAAATTCTAAATTTTAAACGGTTATCATGATGTATAGAGACACATTATTTATAACTGCGTTTGATTTACTTTTTTTAATTCTTTCATTGGATTGGTAAAAGTACTATTTTCCTTTAGAACATTTTGAAATTTCCGAAACCTTTTTACCAATTTCAAAAATTTCAAAAAAGGAAACTTTAAGATACCCTGTTATAATTATGCAAGAATTTCAGAAAACAATCTAAAGCTATTGATTCTATTTTCATTAGTGGCAAACACTTAAGAGGAATGGAGGGGGGTGCTTTATTCTCAACATATATAGCTGAAGTTTATACTGATTCTTTGGTTGGTTTTTACTTTTCATTTCAGATTCACTTATAATAAGTAATTGTTTATAGGAATATTTTGTTAACTTGAGACATACCCCGAGAAGAGGTTCCACTTTGAATGGCGACCCTTCAGCGATGTACCAGGTGAAGGAAACTGCAGTATTGAGAGGGTTGTAGATGGCCAGGGGTACAAAGGTCTGGGCGAACGGAACTTCTGGCAGCTTGTAGTCGACCCGGTCTGGGGACACGGTGAGGCTCTTGGGCACCACCTCGGCCACCACTGCGATGTCAAACGAGTGGAAACCATTGATCACGCATGTTATGGTCCTGTATACATTCCACATCTAGGTATCAATTGTTATGTTTCAAGAATTTTCTAAGGCCACTCCCTTCAGCGATGTACCAGGTGACGGAAACCGCAGTGTTGAGATGGTTGTAGATAGCCAGGGGTACAAAGGTTTGGGCGAACGGAAGTTCTGGCAGTTTGTAGTTGATTCGATCTGGGGACACAGTGAGGGTCTGGGGCACTGCCATGTTTTGTGTCGAAACCCATTTGAGATATGGTCTCATTGCTTGAGGAAGCTGTGAGACCATAAACAAGACCTCCATATAGAACCAATTTTTGTAAGGCTACATCAAGAGTTGCAACTGCAATCACGGTAATACATAACATGTACAGAGAATTCTTTACTCATACATATTGCAGTATGTTGATTAGACACTAAAATTACTTAATACTCATCGGAACATACCCACTGTATCTACCGAGAACCTCACGATGGAAATTCAAAACCACCCTCGTCTCCGACTGGGCTGGAACGATGAAGATGTCCAGGATTTGGACTTGCACTCCAGATGCAAGTGGCAATATTTTAGCACTTATTTGGAAGTCATTTTTGTTTTCAACGGTGAGTACTTGAGTACAAACTTTATTTGTTGTTACCTGAAAGATTAAAAAACTGATTTTACAACAGGTTCTACTTGTAAATGTACAACTTTTTAAAAGATGGATTATGTTCAAAGATTCTTATATGTGGCTCAGAAATAAAGATAAAATAAATCTTACTTTAGTTTACTAATATACTTTTTGAAATAAAACTTTACTGTTAAATTAAAAGATATTGATATTTTAAAGATAACACAGACTGTTTCATGTTCTAGTCAGATATTTTATTAATTATTTCTTGGATATTTACCTTATTTGTTAAAATAAAGAAAAATACCTGGGAAAATGTATATTTACTGTTGAAATAAATATGAATTATAAATACTTTACAGTTGCACAAGATATTTATATATCATTATTAATCAAATTAATTTTCTAATTTATATCATCGAATCTTCACAAAGAACTTACTATATTTGTAGGTTATTTTATATACTTCTTCATAATTATTGTTGAATCTTCACAAACAACTTACTATATTTATATACTTCTTCGTTGTTTGAATTATAATTATAATTAGTTGTGCAAAATTATAACTGTGTTGCTTTAACCATGTGTACATCTTAATTTTTGAACTAAAATAACACATATGTAAAGATAGATGAGAAACTAAGTGTTTTTATTTATAGGATACTGCATCTATGTTTGGACTGAAGGAACAAAACTGAAAAATATTCGACAAGAGCTATGAGAGACATTGTACATCAAAACCGGTTGTCAGTGTTGCAAGAGATATATAATGGTACATACACTACCAAAGGAGATGAGTGCCGGGGTAACTTTGATGCGGTACAGCTGCGTGAAGGTCAAAGATACCAAAACGTCCTTTGGATTATTGTTTTTTCTCCCATACAGCTGCGGCGGTAACAGTGGTTCACTCTGCGGCTGCATGGCCTTCGTATTACAGCCCCGTTCCTTCGAACAAAGTATGACAGAGTCGTTGGTACCTCAGCACATCATGCGATAAACAGTTCTGACCAGAACTGATACAAGAATACATTGATAAATACAACAAACAATACTACTACAACAGTTACAACCTTGAGACGCTATGTGGGTATGAACGAATGTAGTGAACACAGAGGAGTCCTGTAGTTTTACATGGAGTTTGGGTCATGAGGATTCTGGGAGGTTACTGAATCCTGTTTCCAATACCGAGTCTCACACCTATGGGTTGTGTGTGGTTGTGCAGATGCACAGGTTGGGACCTACTCTAGCCTCTAACTGTCCTTCAAATTTTACTTCTAAGTAGCTGAATTTGATGAGCATGCCAATGGTTCCAGTGATATTTCAAAAATTTAAACTTTTAAACAAGTGAATAGTATGCTTTTTTAATGAAATAACTCTGGAAAAAATTTTAATTGGTATAAAAATCTACCAGAGGAGATTTTAGGAGATTTGTGGTTCCTAATTTATTAAAAAAGATTTTATAAGTGGCTTATACAAAATACTTTTTTATTTATGGATTTTTTCCATTCTAATAAAAGAATTTTACTGCATTATTTGAAAAAAACTCTTTTTATTTCACAATAATAGTTTAATTTTCAACATAGAGTGAAAAAGAAAAAACATTAAAGAGTCAAAAGTTACTGTTAAAAGTCGTTGCAAAAACCTGATTTCAGTGCACTCTTTCATTGTAGTACTCATCCTACATCACTGAAAACTGGAGGCCCTATTTTTCAGCACCTCAACACATGGCAACAATTTCAAATTTATTAATACCACATTGATACTACCAAAAGTAGTAATAATTCTGTTGACTTTGTTTCATAGGCGTTTCACTCCAGTTGTTAACATTTTGATTGCAATACATTATAAACATACAACATCAATTTGTCATGCAACATATAAAGTGTTAATAAGTTAAAAGACCAAAGAAAACTGAGTCTACAAGCGTCATAAACACAGTTTTTAATCAATTAAATTAAATATGCAGAGCCTAAATTAAACAATGCTAAACAGTTAACAAGAGAATTAAACAATGTGGATAATTGTGCTAATAGTTTGGGAGGGCCAATTGCCAAGCAGTGTAAGACATCGGACTTTGGATTTGAGTTAGAGATAGCGCATGTTCAAATTGTGTCAGTAACCACAGCACTTTTATCAGCATCATTAACCTTGTACTGTAATGACTCTTCCCATTATTCTGTTTAATAAGATCCTCACACAGGCCAGTGACTCGTGAAGACGTGCAGAATATGGCTTTTAAAAGGAGATTGGGCTCTACTTAAAAAAAAAAAAAAACTATACCGGTAACTCAATGACAAGAAATGTAAATAATGAATAACCACGTGAGTTTTTTTTGGCAGCCAATATTTTGATATTAATACTCCAGTATAAGTCCACAGCCACTCAGAAACTGAGAAACATAAGTAACCCTCCTTTTGGCACGATAACCAACTGGTGCCCTTAACCAAAGAAGGTATGTACCATGGACCAAGTCACCATATGTGAGTTTATCATACCTGATTTTCAGTGTCTAATTGTTACTTGGATTTATTATGTAATGTTCATTACGTACTAGTGTGAATGTTAATCACGTGTTTTCATCCTAATAATGTCCTATTTTGTTGATTAGTTTAAAGTGTACTGTTTTGTACAGTACCTATGGTATGATATGGTATGGTGTCCTATGGTATGTAGGTATCATGAGACAGTACTGTGCTATGGTGTGTGGATGTTGTGATGCAGTACTAGTATCCTATGGTGTATGGATGTTGTGAGGCAGTACTAGTATCCTATGGTGTGTGGATGTTGTGAGGCAGTACTGGTGTCCTATGGTGTGTGGATGTTGTGATGCAGTACTAGTATCCTATGGTGTGTGGATGTTGTGATGCAGTACTGGTGTCCTATGGTGTGTGGATGTTGTGATGCAGTACTAGTATATCCTATGGTGTGTGGATGTTGTGATGCAGTACTGGTGTCCTATGGTGTGTGGATGTTGTGATGCAGTACTAGTATCCTATGGTGTGTGAATGGTGTGATGCAGGACTAGTATTCTATGGTGTGTGGATGTTGTGATGCAGTACTAGTAGATGGTGTGTGAATGTTGTGATGCAGTACTAGTAGATGGTGTGTGGATGTTGTGATGCAGTATTGGTGTCCTATGGCATATAGATGTTGTGAGGCGGTACTGGTGTCCTATGTTGTGTGAATGTTGTGATGCAGTACTAGTATCCTATGGTGTATGGATGTTGTGAGGCAGTACTAGTATCCTATGATGTGTGGATGTTGTGAGGCAGTACTGGTGTCCTATGGTGTGTGGATGTTGTGATGCAGTACTAGTATCTTATGATGTGTAGATGTTGTGATGCAGTATTGGTGTCCTATGGCATATAGATGTTGTGAGGCGGTACTGGTGTCCTATGTTCTGTGAATGTTGTGATGCAGTACTGGTGTCCTATGGTGTGTGGATGTTGTGATGCAGTACTAGTATCCTATGGTGTGTGAATGGTGTGATGCAGGACTAGTATTCTATGGTGTGTGGATGTTGTGATGCAGTACTAGTAGATGGTGTGTGAATGTTGTGATGCAGTACTAGTAGATGGTGTGTGGATGTTGTGATGCAGTATTGGTGTCCTATGGCATATAGATGTTGTGAGGCGGTACTGGTGTCCTATGTTGTGTGAATGTTGTGATGCAGTACTAGTATCCTATGGTGTATGGATGTTGTGAGGCAGTACTAGTATCCTATGATGTGTGGATGTTGTGAGGCAGTACTGGTGTCCTATGGTGTGTGGATGTTGTGATGCAGTACTAGTATCTTATGATGTGTAGATGTTGTGATGCAGTATTGGTGTCCTATGGCATATAGATGTTGTGAGGCGGTACTGGTGTCCTATGTTCTGTGAATGTTGTGATGCAGTACTGGTGTCCTATGGTGTGTGGATGTTGTGATGCAGTACTAGTATCTTATGATGTGTAGATGTTGTGATGCAGTATTGGTGTCCTATGGCATATAGATGTTGTGAGGCGGTACTGGTGTCCTATGTTCTGTGAATGTTGTGATGCAGTACTGGTGTCCTATGGTGTGTGGATGTTGTGATGCAGTACTAGTATCCTATGGTGTGTGAATGGTGTGATGCAGGACTAGTATTCTATGGTGTGTGGATGTTGTGATGCAGTACTAGTAGATGGTGTGTGAATGTTGTGATGCAGTACTAGTAGATGGTGTGTGGATGTTGTGATGCAGTATTGGTGTCCTATGGCATATAGATGTTGTGAGGCGGTACTGGTGTCCTATGTTGTGTGAATGTTGTGATGCAGTACTAGTATCCTATGGTGTATGGATGTTGTGAGGCAGTACTAGTATCCTATGATGTGTGGATGTTGTGAGGCAGTACTGGTGTCCTATGGTGTGTGGATGTTGTGATGCAGTACTAGTATCTTATGATGTGTAGATGTTGTGATGCAGTATTGGTGTCCTATGGCATATAGATGTTGTGAGGCGGTACTGGTGTCCTATGTTCTGTGAATGTTGTGATGCAGTACTGGTGTCCTATGGTGTGTGGATGTTGTGATGCAGTACTAGTATCTTATGATGTGTAGATGTTGTGATGCAGTATTGGTGTCCTATGGCATATAGATGTTGTGAGGCGGTACTGGTGTCCTATGTTCTGTGAATGTTGTGATGCAGTACTGGTGTCCTATGGTGTGTGGATGTTGTGATGCAGTACTAGTATCCTATGGTGTGTGGATGTTGTGATGCAGTACTAGTAGATGGTGTGTGAATGTTGTGATGCAGTACTAGTAGATGGTGTGTGGATGTTGTGATGCAGTATTGGTGTCCTATGGCATATAGATGTTGTGATGCAGTACTGGTGTCCTATGGTGTGTGGATGTTGTGAGGCAGTACTGGTGTCCTATGGTGTGTGAATGTTGTGATGCAGTACTAGTATCCTATGATGTGTGGATGTTGTGATGCAGTATTGGTGTCCTATGGCATATAGATGTTGTGAGGCGGTACTGGTGTTCTATGTTGTGTGAATGTTGTGAGGCGGTAATGGTGTCTTATGGTACATGGTTGTTGTGAGGCAGTATTGGTGTCCCATGGTCCGTGGATGTCGGCAATATTCTGTGTTTGAGGGTCTGGAGAGAGAAGGTGATCTGATCTTTAGTGTTTGGTCTAGATTTTCCCTGGCACAGTGATTTTTTCATAATATTTCAAACACTTTTTGAGGCTACATCTCTAATATGGAATATTTCACATTATTTTTGGTTTTGTGCTGAATCTCTATCGTCCAGAACCTAAATTGAATTGTTTCCAAGGGCCAATTATATAATCTCTTTATATAATTAACTTACAACTAAGGACCTGTGCTTATGTAACAGGAAGCTTGCAGAAAATAAACACAGATGAAATCACTTTACCTTCGATACAGAGAGTGCAGCTGTTCCTCGAATGTAATTTAATATCTGCTTCTCATTCATTCTTTTTCGCAACAGTTCCTCCATTGTGTAGGTCAATGTTTCATCCACTGGAGCTATATATCTGCTCAGGCCCTTGAATATAGTCCTACAGCAATTGTTCAGAAAATATCCAACATTTTTTACAGCACAAGTTCTTTAGTAGCAAACTAATATAAGTCTTAATAAATATAACAATGCTAATATTTAATAAGATTTAACTGGAAGTTAATAAGTCCAATTTGCAGATTGAAATAAAAAATATGTATTTCAAAAAAGTTAGGACTATGTGGAAGAAGGAGAAATTTTACAAAATAAATTTTTAAAGACCTGACATATCTTTCTTAAAATTGTAGTTTAGTCTGTCTGCCTATGCAATAACTCTTGATAGAAAGGCCTTTGAAAGTTGGTACATAGGTTTTGCTTGATCCAAGGAAGAACCTTTTCGATTTAAGGATCAAATGATCATAGGGTAGTAAAATTGCAAGAAGCTCCACAGAGAAATGTTATGTTATGACCTTCTGGATCCTGTGATACTCTGATGTATTGGTATTTTTTTTTTGTTCTTTTAGGATAAGAAGCTTATAAATTGCACTTAGTCCTGTAAGAACCTTTGCACTGCTTCTGGAGTGATAGGATATTCAGGATGGGTAAGGGTAGGGAGTAGGGGCCGCCTCCTATCGAGATCCATGAGGAAGAATTAGGACACTACATCTCAAAGTCATCCCGGAAGAAGGGGAGGCCAGCTCTGAACCAGCCTCTCCAGTCAAAGTAGGCAGGGGGTGGCACATCCTTGTTGAGGTTAACAAGAACCTCTGAGGTAAGGGAACAAACCCCACCAACTCCAACAGTCATCTTCCACAGTAGACTAGACCTATCGAATTGCCCATGAACCCCAGAATCTCAACATTTGCGGTTAGTGATGTGCCGCTACTGGACATCCATAAGGTTGCCCAGATTGAAGTGGCACATCGGTTGTTGCTGTGCCCAGTGATTGGTTTAACTGGTAGGTATAAACCAGCCAGAAGTGATCCCTGCTGGGTATGTTGTATCGGTTAATTGATTATATACTAGTTTACTATGTAACACACGACTTGCGTGCATACTTGGCAGTGTGATCGGTAAGTCTAGGCCTCAATATGGGAGGCCTATCATTGGGGAACGCAATCGTTGCATCAGTCTTGAGCCAGGGGCGGTCATTTTTGGAGACGGCACCCATCGCGCACACTGGCTTTTCCACTTTGCTCAGGAAGGTCACTTCGTCTGTCAGAAACCCCACTTCGTGTGATATCAATGGTGTAATTCCTGGAATCAACATTTTTAGTAATCAACACTGACTGTAAGTAATTTATAGCCACAAATTTCAAACCTCAGCAATGATAAAACATTTTAAGGTATACAATTATATAAAACATAATTATATTCTTGTAGAGGACATATTTTATACCACTACATAAATTACAAACTTAGTGAACGTGATCTGTGATGCATGAAAATAAGATATACATCAAAAATACAAACTGTAAGCAAAATTAGTGAATTTGTGTTTGTTTACTGCTCAGGAGCGGACGTCAGCACATAAATGCAAGAGTAATGCATGAAAATAGATAGACATACAAAATACAAACTGTAAGCAAAATAATGTACATAAAACTATAGTAATTTGCAATCATATAAATTTTTTTATAAAGAATATAAGACAATAATACCTTTTAGCAATCCATAATTCGTGTATTGCCCATAAAGTGTTATTTGTGAGTACTTATTTGAAGAGTTATTAGATACGAGGTTCAGCTTCTACCTGTCACTAATCGTGATATTGTGAAATCATAACTTTCAAAAGATTCTACACTCATCGTTCATGTCAAAAGTTTAAGTTTATGAAAATATTTGTTGTTTTTCAATTTTTGGAAAATTTTCAAAAAATAAAATTCGGGTGAATCCTTTTAAATTTGCAAATTGAATGTTCCGCACAAAGTGTGCAAGACGTAATAATAGTTAAAAGCAGCTAATACTCCATACAGCTTACTGACACAGGACTGTGCGTGCAACTCCATACACAGTTTACAATAGCTGTGGCTGCTCGCATACCAGAACTAATGTGTGAAGACAGTTTATTCCACCAAATGACTTCTTTAATTAAAAAAAAAAGAATAAAATCCACTATAGTTAATGTTTTAATAACTATAGTGAAGCATTGTTTCATTTCAATACTCACGGTTTTAAACATACTTCTCAACTGTATGTACGAGGGCCATCCGGAAAGTAGTACCCGATTCCGCCGCGTGAGGCGCTGATGACGCGAGTAGCCGCCGGTCAAGGTCAGATCGCTTCAGTGGCTTGTCTGCCTTCTCTGTTACAAGTTCCGTGATGCTAGCATTGCCTGTGTTGTTTCTGTGGCAGTTCATAATGTTTAAAAAAATTGAAAACGCCGCCAGTTGTGAAGTGAGGGCTGTAATAAAATTTCTCAACGCAAGAAACGTTCGACCTTGTGATATTCATCGCCAATTAAAGGAAGTGTATGGAGACAATGTGATGGAAGAGTCATCTGTTCGGCGCTGGTGTCGTAATTTCAACTTGGGGAGGGGGAACACACACGACGATGAGTGTTCAGGGAGACCATCTGTCATTACAGATCAACTGCTGAGGTCAGTAGACGAATTCGTGAGGAACGATCGGCACGTCACAATTGATGACATCTGTGAACATTTCCCTAATGTTTGTCGAACAATTGTTCATGAAATTGTCAAAGACCATCTGCATTATTCAAAAATTTGTGCAAGGTGGGTCCCTCGCATGCTTACACATGAGCACAAAACCAAGCATATGGCTGCTGCATTCACATTTTTGGAACGTTATTCTGATGAAGCAGACACGTTCTTGAATCGCATAGTTACTGGTGATGAAACATGGGTTTGTTATGCTTCACCTGAGAGTAAACGACAGTCAATGGAGTGGCATCATACTCATTCACCAAAGAAACCAAAAAAATTCAAGACTGTTCTGTCCACCAGGAAACTTATGGCAACCATTTTCTGGGATCGACGTGGTGTACTGCTTATTGATTTTATGGCCCGTGGAGACACTATTAACGCTAATGTGTATTGTGAAACATTAAAGAAATTACGGCGGGCAATACAAAATCGACAGAGAGGTCTATTGTCTGATGGCGTCATTCTCCTCCATGACAATGCCAGGCCTCATGCAGCGGGGATAACACAACTTCTGCAGCAATTCAATTGGGAAATTTTCGACTATCCACCGTATAGCCCGGACTTGGCCCCTTCAGATTTTCATCTCTTTACAAAACTTAAAGAGTTTTTGGCGGGAAAAAGATTTGACAGCGATGAAGAACTTAAAGAAGGCGTGACTACGTATTTCAATCGGCTGGCGGCAGAGGAATATGACGCTGGAATACAAAAACTCGTCACACGTTATGACAAATGCTTAAATTTGCTTGGAGATTATGTGGAGAAGTAGTTTAAGGTATGCTCTTTTCAATAAAAATGTTTATATTTGTTAATATTTACTTCTGTGTCTTTATTTCACAAACGGGTACTACTTTCCGGATGGCCCTCGTAGTTTGTAAACATTATCCTACAATTTTATAAATATAAAATAAATGTACAGTACTGACTCTTTATGTCTAGAAACTGATTCCTCACAAAAACCTCTTGTGGCTATCAATGAAAGCTGAAATGAGATTTTGTCAATTATCTGTGTTTTTATGGAAAGTGTTGATTGATTGATTTATTGTTAATTTTTTTATTACAATATTCAATTACAAGTATTAACTTAATACATAATGATAGAAGTATGTTGATAAAAACATTACAATAATCATAAACCTAAGAATATTTGCTCTCAAATTTGTGGTAAATGGTATTTAAATCACATTTCTGAACAATAATTTAAATTGGGGCATGTGAAGCAAAGTCAAGTGTAAGAATAATGCAAGCACAAAAATATATTTTTGAAAGATTAACGCTTAGTAGCTTTAGTTTTATACTGTGTTTAGTTTTCTAAGATAAAAACCATAATGAATTTTCAAACTTTTAAGTAAATAACATTTTTCTGGTATGTGTATTTTTACATCTTCATGAAAACAAAAATGCATGACTCAAAAGTAAATGCACCCAAAAATATTTGTAATGCAAACGTTTATTTCTTAAAGTTAACTCTTTTTAAAACAAATTGATATGCCATGTGTTTATTTAATGAACTGAATCTATAAAATTGGTTGTTTAGACTAGGAATGACAATTTTCATTCTCAGTTCTTAAAACACCCGTTTTCTGTGTACAAATAGTGAGTATAAAAAAACCACATTGCAGAGCATTGAAAATAATATTTTTAGCAAAATCAGAAGAAAGGATGACAATTAATACTTCTTTAATAACACAAGATGAATACTAGTACCTGGATTAAACTTAGGTTCTGGAACTTTCGTTTGAGATTTCACATTACCGAACATTTTCACGTTCAAATGATTCACCACTTTGTAGTCTACCCCATCAGTGCTGTCAGAATGGGCCAGGATTTCAAACACTAGCTTGTTTTGTATTGCACCTACATGAACAACAATTATGGTTTAGTTATCAAACGCAAAACTTCTAAATGGAAACACACTTGAAGAGCTATATAATCCATAACTTATGTTAACTTCAATCATCAAAATAAAGATCACCTATATTTAGTGATTTGCTCTTAGTGTGTCAACTTTCCTTTAAGAAACACATTTCTCTTAACAATTTATTTGTACTTTTCATAAGCTAACAGGGAAAATACAAAGAAACTGTGAACAAACTTTTATGAACACAACTAACCCTTTTAATGCCTTTTATCAATTTTGTTCAAAATATAGAGTGTTAGGAAACATTTCCCCTTTTCTTTATTTTACATATTTTCTTCCAATTGTTACCGTGTTGTAGAGAATAAACAGGGTTTTAAAAGAAATATAAAAATGTAGGAAATATAATGATTTGCAAAGGTAAACAGTCACAGGAAGTTCAACATGTGAAACTTAGTAAATTTGAAACACCTATAAATATGAACCTAGGGGTAGGGTCAGGCCTGTACTCAGATCGGTTTTTTCGGACATTTTTACCAGGACCCAGGCACTCAGGGAGCCCAGGCAGGGCCACACCACACGTATATTTAAAGTGATTGTGTCGACAGACAGCATGAATATATGATGGAAGGACATAACGAGGCCCGGCCGAATATCTTTTTTGGGGCCCGCTAAAGCTAAGTATGGCCCTGGATAGGATGTACAGTGCAAGGGTGCTGAGGCCTCACATTATATAAGGATTTAGCAAATACGCTACATGTATCCTACCCGTACAGATTAACAATCTTAAAAATCATAGAATATCAACACCAGAAATATAGCGACTAAGGAGATAATTTCTTAAGGCCAACAATCTTAGTAGAGAAAAAGATTAAACTCAAGCTGGAGTAAGGTAAAAGAACTAAAACTAATACAGAAATAATAGATAAATAGTATAACTCATGTTTATATCATTGGCTGAAGAAATTCTCAGAATTAACAATCCCCAATCTCATCTAAGAGTGTACTGAGAACTTTATCACACACAAAGAAATAGTGACAGTTATTTAACACTTGGATTCCACAACATACCAGGTATTAACAAATCATTAAAGTTTCTAAAGTTCCATGGTCTAGGAGGGGGTCTAGGAGACGGGCTGACCTTAGTTCGGGTGAACCCCAATGAACTGGGAAAGTACCTCTCCAGGGGCGGCACCGCCAAGGTGTCGCTCAAGACCGAAGGGGGATCCGAATCCAACCACCTAACCAATGGTTGGGCTCGGATAAACGCTTACTTAGCGTCCTGCTTGAGGTGGCCCTGCTGTCAACAAAACCCCAGGATCTAGGGTAGTGCCTCGATTGTGCACTCTGCGCGGTGACGGCCCTCGGCGCCGCGCAGTAGTGGTGCCAGTCCGGGTCCGCCTGGAATCGCACCACACAAAAAACTTGTTTTTTGACTGAGGGCACCCCAATCCCACGGTGTGAGGCGACCCGTGCCTTAGGGATGCATGGCGCAGGGGGTTGTGCGTCGTAAACGGAGCCCCTTGGGGGGCAACTGCAGGTGCGGTCTCTACTCCTAGTGGGAAGAGAGGGCGCTCGGGCGGTTCTTCGGCGGAAAAAACCCCTGCCGAAGAGACGCCCGACCGCACCTCCTGAGCAAGCAGAGCGTGCGAGGAGTAACCAATCCCCTCAACGGAGGAGGGATTGGGAGAAACATTCGGGGAGGTTCTGACGGTACATAAGCTAGTCTTGGTCCCTGCGAACTTTCCTGAGAGGCGCCTCTCAGAGGAGGAGGCTATGGAGCTTCGGGCGCGCATTCTCGACGAGGTACTCTCAGCAGAGGGTGTGTGCCTGCAGTTCAAGAGGTGTTTCCCGGAAAGGGGGGCTCTCGTCATGCTGTGTGGCAGTGACGAGACCAGGGATTGGCTGCGGGGTCTGGCTCCGGGGCTGGGGATCGGTGGCCCTGGGGGAATAGGGGTGATCTGTGGGGACTACAAAGACCTCATAAGATCTACCAAGGTCTTCCTAAGGGTTGATGGTCCCATGGCCGAGAAGGACTCTGCGACCATTCTCAAGGCCAAAAATAAACAGAATGCTGGTATCTCTGTGTCGGACTGGAGGGTTGTTGGAGATGTCCATACGGGAGATTCCAGAACACTCGTAATTTTAATAGATGAACAATCTTCAGCCACTCTTAAGGGGAGGGGCTGGAGGGTGTTCATTGGTGTGGAGCAGGTCCAGCTGAGGGCGGCGGGGTGGGGCGGCTGATCATGGGGATCAAGGTTCTTCAGATTAACCTGCAGCACAATAAGGCTGCCTCGGCTGTATTCTGCAGACGCTTCCTGTCGGAAGATTTTCATGTGGCTCTGATAAAGGAACCCTTGGATCAGCAAGGGAAAAATATCAGGGCTTTCAATGACAGGGTGATAATTGTTAGTGCCCAGGTTGAAAATGCCAGGACATGTATTGTTGTAAGCAGCAAGGTGGACAGCATTCCTGTTCTGGAATTTTGTTGCAGGGATCTCGCCACAGTCAGGCTGATGGTGGCTGGTTACTGGACGAGCCCTGCTAGTTGCATCATCATATCCACCGTATGATGATACGGAGTCCACGCCCTCCAGGGAACTGGCTGCCTTGGTGGACCATGTTGGGAGGAGTGGAGCGGAACTGGTGGTGGGATGCGACGCCAACTTGCACAACGAGGCGTGGGGCAGCACCAACACCAATAACAGAGGTAAGTTACTTCTAGAATATATAATGTCCCCGTAGTCTAATGATTGCAAATGTGGGAAATGTACTCACGTTTCGCACGATGAGAAGAAGGGAGGTGCTAGATGTGACCATGATGTCAGAGGGTATAGCTGGTCGGATGCATGGCTGGCATGTGTCTGACGAGCCTTCCCTCTCTGATCATGCTCACATCTGTTTTTAAAGATCGGTGAAAGCAGATGCTGGAAAAAGTTCAGTATAGGAATCCAAGGAACACAAACTGGGTATCATAGAAGGAAAACCTCAGGGCACGGCTGGATTCTGATTCCACTAATGGGGAAACGGATTCACAGCGCGGCGCAGCTTGACGAATCTGCTGACGGTCTAACTTTCTGCGATTGTCGGCTCCTTCGATCTCAGCTGCCCGGTTTATCAACAAAAATAGATCAAAGGTAGTCTGGTGGAGCTCTGAACTGGCCTCTTTGAGGAAGAGGGTCAGGGCTCCTATTCAGGAGAGCCAAAACTTGGGGCACTTGGGACAACCTACCATGAGGCTCTTGCACTGTACAACCGCAAGGTTCGTACGGCTAAGAGGTTAGCCTGGAAGAAGCTCTGCACCGATATTGACAGTGTGCAGGCTGTGCAAGGCTACAAAAGCTATTAGCAAAGAATCCCATCTCGCCGCTTGGTAGTCTCAAGGACGATCAAGGTGTTTACATTTCTGAGCCGGAAAGAGTTCTGAAAGTTACGATGGGAACACACTTCCCGGACTGTATTGTTCATGAGGGTGAACAACCACCCGAAAGTGAGGGGAGACATGCGGGTCGCGCCACCCATTTGCTGTGGAGTCTGGCGCACCGTATTGTTACCTTCAGTAGGATTGAGTGGGCTATTAACTCATTCAGTCCTTACAAGGCTCCTGGGGGCGACGGGGTGAGACCGGTTTGCTTTGCAGCGGGGATCGGATATTCTCCTTCCCCAGCTGTGCAGACTGTTCAGAGCCTCCGTGGCTCACAGGTACATCCCACTATCCTGGAGAGTGTCCAGAGTGGTGTTCATACCGAAGCAGGGGAGGGCGGGCATGGATCGACCGAAGTCCTTTCAGGCCGATATGCCTGTCCTCCTTCCTTCTCAAAACCATGGAGAAAATGGTTTGCCAGGTTTGTTTGGGAGGGAAGCTCATCTGGAGCGACCTTTGCATCCTAACCAGCATGCCTACACTCCAGGAAAGTCATGCGACTCCGGCCCTGCATCAATTGGTATGCAGGATTGAGAAGACGCTGGCGGCAAAAGAGTTAGCCATAGGAGTCTTTTTATACATTGAAGGTGCCTTTGACAATACAGCCACTCAGGCGATTATCAATGCGGTCTCAAGACGTGGCGTTGATGGTCAGGTGTGTGTGACTGGATAGGGGCCTTGCTCACGGACAGGGTTGTTGTTACCCTCATGGGAGCAAGTGTGTTAGTGCGAAGGCTACGAGGGGCTGTCCCGCAAGGCAGCGTCCTCCTCTCTCCTCTTCTGTGGAACCTGGTTGTGGATGACCTGCTAAATTCTTTGAATAGCAGCGGTGTCTTTGCACAAGGGTACGCAGATGATATTGTGATTCTTGTGAGTGGCAAGTTCAACACAACAATCATGGAACTGACCAATGCTGCTCTGAACATGGTGGGAAACTGGTGTGATAAGTTGGCCTCACCGTCAACCCCACCAAGGCTACCGTGGTTGCCTTTACCAGGAGGCGACAGATGGAGGGCATTGGTCCCTTTCTATTTAAAGGTCACCCGTTGAGCTGAAGCCTGAGGTCAAGTACCTGGGCGTGATCCTAGATAGGGTTCTAAACTGGGGACCTCATCTAGAAAGGGTCATTGCCAGGGGTAAGTGGTCTCTAATGCAATGCAGACAGTGTGATAGGTGGGCCCTGGGGACTGAAGCCGAGGCTCTTGTACTGGCTTTAAGTTTCCGTGGTGAGACCTGCACTAATGTACGGAGCTGTCGTATGGTGGCCAAAAACGGAAGCCAAGACGGTGGTAGCACGACTTGGCGGGTATCCAAAGGATGGCCTGCCTTGCTATCACTGGGGCTTTTCCTAGTGCGCCAGGCGCGGCTCTGGACTGTTGTCTTAATCTCCGCCCCCCCTGGACATTGTCATTCGAGCTATGGCCAGGAGGAGTGCCTACTGTCTTCAGCAGATGGGACTCTGGTCGGTCCTGCAGCGTGGGCACTGCAGAATTAAGCACTCTGATACAGGAGGATGTTTTGCACATGATCTCTGATCAGATGCCACAAAAGTTTTCCTTTGACAAACCCTTTAGGATTATTTTACCCTCAAGGGATGATTGGTCAGAGGGGAAGAAATCTCTTCCACCAGCGGAGCTCGAATGGTACGCAGACGGCTCCGAAACAAAAAGTGGCACAGGCGCTGGAATTCCTGGGAGTGAGACCATGCAGGGAGCTGGTGGTTCCTATGGGTCCGTATCCGACAGTCTTTCAAGCGGAGGTCCGCAGTCATTATGGAATGTGCTCGTGAGAATCTTCGTCTGCGATATAGGGGCAAGACGATTAACATTTTCACGGACAGTCAGGCAGCACTGATGGCGCTGGATACTTGCGCAATCAAATCCAAACTGGTTTGGGATTGCTATCAGACCTTTTCCTCCCTTGCCAGAATCAACAATGTAACCGTTTGTTGGGTTCCTGGTCATGAGGGGATTCTTGGGAAACGAAAGAGCTGATGCCCTGGCCAACCAGGGCTCAGCAACAATTATGACGGGCCCTCAACCGTTCTGCGGTGTTCCAAAGGTGTGAATCCTCTAGGGTTGTCTCGAAATGGATTCGTGCGGAGCATGGGAGAAGGTGGGGGTTGCAGCCGGGTTTGAGAGTGAGTAGATTTGGTATTACAGTCACCTTCCTCCAAGGTGGCTTCGGACCTTCTCTCATTAAACAGATCAATGTCTTCTAAGGTCATTGGTCTCATTACGGGCATGGTCACCTGAGGAAGCACCTACACAGAGTTGGCATCCTTCAGGAGGATCCGCTCTGTGGAAGGTGTAATGAGCAGGAGGAGACTGCTGAGCACCTGCTCTTTGATTGCCCTGCAATAGCAAGAGAGCGGTATGCCCATCTTTGGTAGCTTGGACAGGGTGGTGAATTTTCCCAGGAGGACTTTGATAGGTTGTTTTTTGGCGGTTTGTTGAACTGCTGAAGTTGTAGACTAGTGGTGGGCCTCATGGTGTTTCTGGGGTGCGCAAAAAGCCCTTGAGGCTTAAGTGCATGGCAGTAGGCCGCCCCAAGGAAAAAAAAAAAAAGTTCCATGACAATAAATCAGTTTCTCTTGACTGGTATTGTGAATAGGTAATTAGCTCAAGAAGTTTCTCACAGCAGCGTTAACACGTTCACAACGACATGTACCCAATCGGGTCCACACCGGGCTTTTCAAGAATGTGTCCTGCGCCCGATGGAGTACACATTGCTATGCATTTCATTATTGCGTTTTTATTGTTTGTCTGTCTTGGTGGTTTTTTAAATTTGATACAGTGGTTAAATGCATACCTCAGACTATTGTGTACCCCATCAGACGCATAATTGCTTAATTTTTAAGGTAAATTAATTTTTTTTTTGGGACCTCTTGGGGCACGCGATGAAAAATTGAAAAAAACATAATGAAATAATTGTCTGTGCAAAACTGCGAAGCCTACACACCTTTCTCGTTTTCTTAGACGTTTGATGTACAAAAACCGATTATGGTTTATTTGCCATTATTATTGAAAAATTCGATGGCAAATAAAATAATCTGGAAAAACACTGAAGTCATGAACGTGTTAAACTTTCTAGTCATCCTTTGCACAAACAACGGAAAAGAGGTAAGATAAAAATGACATTGGTTCCAGCAGTCTCCAAGGTCATATAAAAATATAAGAATGGAATTTAGTTTAATATAATTGCTTCCTATTATGCCTGCATATAATATATTAAGATCCAAACTATTAAAATATTTTATTACTAATCAGGTTAAAACAATACTATTATATGCTCTTACCGAGATTATGGGCACAGTGTGTAACAGAAACATCGCAAGTAGCTTTTGGTGCAAGCTTCTGAAAGGCCGGTGAAACCTTGAAAAATGGTATTTTGCTGTAACGAAAAGCCAGATTCTGAGTCGACTTGTTGGTTATATGGAGGACCTTGTTTTGTCTGAAACATAACATGTTAATCATAAACGAAAATACATTCTAAAAAGATACACTTACAATAGAAGTCATAAACACACATTTTAAAAGTACATTTGAAATAAAGAATTTTATTATTCTAATATTTTAAGACATTTATTGATTGGTGCTTGTAAAAAGACAGCACTTATTTAAATTAAATTACTTTAACGAGATTGCCTTGAATTTATGATCTAATTTAACCTTTAACAAGCAGCTAGCAATCTCAGATAGGTCCCAACTATTGCTTGTTGAATGTTTAACATAGCTTATTGTTGCTCGGACCCAAGATCAAATCTAAGTTTATTCCTAGCACTAAGTTGTGAGTTTTTGGCCTAACACCAAGCTACAAACTATAAATTTCTAGCTTGTTACATAAATTGAATAAACTCTACAGTGGAGCTCCCACAAAAACATACTATGGCCAGCGGCATCATATCAGTACAACTCTCAAAACGTCAAGTGTCCAAAAGTGAGGTTATAGTGCAGAATTATGTTGAAAAATAAATTACCCAAGACATGACTGACTGAAAAAACAAAAAAGGTAAAGTTCTTTTGGAATAACATCACCTTGGAGTGATAAATAATATCCCAGACATTAACATAAAAATAACCTCTGCATAAGATAAACTAAGATGGATCTGCAACCAGAACATCATGTACTATTACCGGAAGCCAACAGAGACACAGGAGAAGTAGAGAGTGTCTGGTACCACTGAGAGCTTTGCCCACTCAGCCTCTCCATATAGACACAACAGCACAGAGATTTCATTAAACACTGGGATAATTCTGGCTGTAGTCTGTCCTTCGGCCATTACTGTAACATTAAGCTGAGTTAGAGCTGCAAACCAGAGCATCATGGAGTGTAACCAGAAGCTGATATTAATAGATAATAATATGTGCATACAGGGCCGTAACTATAAGTATGGGGGCCCTAGGGCAAGCCTTGACAGGAGACCTCCTTGGGACAGTGGTTAAATTAAAGACAATCATATCATTTATTAACTTTTAATCTTTTGAGTTAATTTGAGTTACAAAACTTTGTTCAATACAATTTAAATTAATTCAGAATTTAATTTAAACTTTTAGGACATAAAAGTTCTCTTCGAAGACTAGACTGTGGCATAAATAAAAAAGATTCATCGTTATTAATTTACTTTCAGTTTTGTTAATTTTAAATTTTGACAAAACTTGTACTTAAAATACTTTTACTTTCATTAAAACACTGAAATTGGAAATTATTGATTAGTTGATAATTTAATATTAGTTGTAAGTTAGACTCCTTAACTGCTTTTAAAATTCAGGGTGAATCACAGTTATAATGGTTAAAGGATGAAGTTTGAACAAATAATAGCATAACATTACATAAGTTACTCACACAAATCCAAGTCAGGAACAGAGTGGTTTTTTGCAGTGGCAACAAATTTTGGTTTGGGACTCAGAAGTTCTGGCTCACCTATACAAAACATACATTACAGATAATACACTCTTACTGGCTAGAGGTGAGCACTGATGTAAACTCGTATATACTACTGGATAAATAATCCGTGCAGATAATATAAATGAACCAGTTTGTCTACTCCCACTTCTTTTTGGGGATTTAACTAAGACGTCCAAGTTTTTACAACTAACATCTAAGGTTCTGGTTTATACTGTGTAGACACATTGCTTATTCGATTAGTTTCTGTTTAACATGTGTTGATATTCCACAGTGACGCCGAAATATTTCAAGAATTTAGTGTGTAAGCAATATTTCAACACAGTGTGAACTGGAAAACAAATATTAGTTATGACATCATTCAAGGACTTAGCCAGTAAGGGGATCCAAAGGGTCCAGATCCCCCCAAATTGTTTTCAATTACTTTTTTTTTAGCAAACACTTATAATTATTTAAATAATTCAGTATTACTAACATGTACTGTTGAAAGATCATTCTCAACATTGAAATGGGCCAAGAACTTTTAAAGGAATAAAATAGAGAACGAGCGGTTGACTGCACTTCCCGTTGTCCACTACGGGAAAATATAAGTTTTTCCAGAGCAAGTTTTAGATACGATGGCTCAGAAGTCAAGATGAATTTTATTTTTTTTAACTCTTTTACATATGATCATTTCTTAATGTAAATTTGTATACTAAGTACTGTGTTTTGCAGGCAATAAAATCATATTTTTTGCAATTACATTACTACATAAGTCTAATAAATTTAAATTATTAATCCTAGACATCCTACTAATGCAGTACCTCCACAATTATGAATATCAATCATCAATATAACCTATTCGAATACATTAAATCTTTGTCAAAATTTACTATTTTGCTCCTTAAATTTGAAAGTTCAAAGTTTGAATGTTGTCTTGACTATCCCCTCCCCCTCCACATTTTTCTGGCTACGTCCTTAACATCAGCTGTGTAAGCTTAAGAAATAACTATATTAATGTCAAGCTTCCTACTTGGATTCACAATAGTTGTGTTGATCCATTGTTTTGGAATAAACAGAAAGATTACCATTGTTTGTAAGGATCTATAAATAATAGAAAATTGTAAATTATTCATTTTAAGATAAAATAATATGAACTGTGAGGTTGTGTTGATTCTATCTAACATACATTTAAAGGAGTCTTGTGCGTTCAGGAACAAAACACTCATATTCACTTTTGCCCTACATTCATATCATTTTACTTAGAAATTCTATTTTATATTTTGCATATACATGACAAAAATACTCTTATAAATTTCTAATTCATTAAATTAGTTTCAGTTCATAGGTGTAATGAAACAACTTGAAACATGTTCCTGGAATAAATTTATTTAAAAGTGTCTACAGTCTACAACTCTATGTTCTTATGTGAATTAAATTTAAGATCATAATTATCTTATAGTTACAAAACAGTTAAATAAGAACATTACCTTGGCAAGAGATTTTATGCCTTATAAGAGCACAATAAACTGGCCTTGCTGAGGTTTTATATTTCATATGAACAATATATAATTTGTAAATGAGGTAACTTAGTAAATCATAGAAGAAATAAAAATACGTTCCTTCATATCCCGAAATCAAACACTAAAGGTACACATTTTTAAGTGCATTTAGTCACTAGTACATTTTTTAAGTTTTATATAAAAATCTACTTATTTTTCTCCCCTGACACTGAAAATAAAACATTCAGGAATCAAGAACGTAGCCAGAAAAAGGCTACGGGAGGTCCAGATAACTGATATTTTCCCATAGTGGACAGAGAGTAAGGCCCCATTATGTTCCTTAAAAAAAATCCTTGACCGTTTCTTTGTTGAGAACAATTTTTCAGGAGTACATGTCAGTAATAACGAGTTATTTAAATAATAATAATAGTTTACTAAAAAAGTAATTGAAAAATTTGAAAATTTGAGGGTTCCGGACCCCTTGGATCACCTTGCTAGCTACGTTCTTGTTCAGTAAGTTACCTGCCAATGCCAAACATTATTTTAGTGGTGAAATTATTTGTATTTTAAAGTAAATTCTCAGTATTGGGTTTTTTTTTCTTCACTTAACACTACTAGCCACAAATTCAAATTAATTTATTTTTAAAACAGTACCACATATTTTGTTTACATAAACCATAAGAATTAAAAGAACTTAAAACAAAGCCTGCAGGGTCTGTCCAGTCCCAATATAGATAAGCGTAAAATAGACGATTATAAAATAAAAAATCCTGCATAAAAATAACAAAAAGAATTGAAAAATCTAAACAGTTCATGTATACACTGAAGAATGACATATACAATGTAATTATGCAATATATTACATTAGAAATTAAAAACAACACCTATTAAATATTAACAAATATTTAAATTAAACACACGAAGAATATATAAATGGTAAAATAAAACATAAATAAAAATGTCACAGAGTTTCAGAGAATATCGCTTAGTGCAAGTTATGAATGGTATCAGTAATAGTATCCTATCAGTAATAGTATCCTATCAGTAATAGTATCCTATCAGTAATAGTATCCTATCAGTAATAGTATCCTATCAGTAATAGTATCCTATCAGTAATAGTATCCTATCAGTAACATCAGTGTGATACATAGGAGTGAGGAGGAATTTGTACGTTTTTCGAGGGAATGAGACAGTTACTTCTGCACGTAGTCCTAAAAGAACCTTTGCACCTCTTTTACTTATGTTTGTGCCCTCAGAATCTGAGACTTTTACAGAAGCCAATCAAATTTGAGGGCTCCTGTTCCCTGATGTTCTTAGGGCTGAGAAGATAGCCTCTAGGAATTTTCATCCTACTTTTAGATATGGCACGACAGTTTCACCAGATGTGTTCCTCAGAATCTCCTGCTTCTCTGTAGAGTCTGCATTCATCTGTCTGACTAAGACCCACCTTTATAAAGATGTTTTCTAAGGGGGCCATGTCCTGTCAACATCCATAATATCAGTTTTATATCCTCCTTACTTTGTTCTAGGAGAGCTGCTCACTCTTTAGAATAAGGAGAGATAAACATATTAGATTGTCTTAATCCTCTGGTTCTACTCCAGTTTAAGGATATAACCCTCTTTTCCCAATCAAGAGCTTTTTACAAGAGCTTTGCTGTAGGAGAAAATTCATAAGTTATGTCACTCAGTTATTAACACATGAAATTTATATACTATTACAAATTGTAATACAAAACAAAGTCCGGACTCAGTATTGTCCGGAACGATCATGCGAAGCCAGGCAGTGACCAGCCGCTTGAAGCTGTTAATAGTTTTTCCTGTAGGTCTCTTATCACCAAGTGCTTGTACAGTGTGTTGGTGACATAGTAAGCATTAGTAAGGTTAAGAGACAGTTTAATGACAGGACCTTGCAAGCACACTCACACTGTTTCTTGTTGAATAACTGAGCAATAGGGATGAGCACAGTATCCTAGCAATAAGTTCTTATTCACTATTGAAAACTTGATGGCATGATTGTATGCTGGGAAGGTGCACAAAGTCATCTCATGCCCCAGTTTTTATTAACGTTATGCTGGTACTGTATGTAGTGTTCTGATGTTTAAGAAAAATATGTGATAATCTGCTAAGATCAAGTGATTGATATAATCTATCAAACCAGAATGATAAGTGGTAATGATATTGTGGAGTCAATGATATTGAGCAATACCCATGAATGTAAAATGATCCATACTTTATTACTGGTATTGATTTTGAAACGTAAATTGATGTTAACATCACTGGCAAACTGGACAATAATTTGAATGTGAATGTTGAGTTTAGCTCCAGTTCGCCATCCTCTTAGTGAAGCATCTGGAATCTGATGCTGTCACAGACTTGACTCTTGCAATCTGGAGTCATGTTCGTCTGAAGAGATAAAAAAAGTCTGCGATGAAGAAGCTCAAAATGAACTCTTTTCATTGTTTTGACATCAGAGACACCTGGACTACAAAATATAGAGTCATCTCGGTGAAGAGGTATTCTCATTGTCTCATCACCAAGATAACCCGTTAAAATCCTATAATTTACATTTAATTCTGGTTGTAAAAAATATAAATTGCTAGCAGTCTTTAGTTTTCCATGCTGAATTAAGACTAATTAGTCAGAGGTTGCTGATATAAATATACAAATTAAAAGCTATGTGTATCATAAAAAAACAATCAAGTATGTGTCAATAGACATGATTACTGATTTTTATGCATTGTGTTGAGACTTTTTCGTAAATTATTAACTTAAATATTTATTTCAGTAGTGTAAAATGTACTATAAAAACTGGATTTTAATTACAGTACTTGTAATTGCTCCTTCCATTCCAAACTCATCCACCTGGATCCTTTTTATTCTGATGGCACAAAGATAATCGTTAACTTCTTCCACATCTTTGGACTTCCAGCCGGTCGTGCATTCCTCTGGGGCTATAGGCTGGAACCTGCAAGTTATGAACCTCACTCGCTGAGACAGTACTAGAGTACTTGTAACATGTGCGGTAGATCACAATATACATCTACATAGAGCAATTCGTCATATAAAATGTCTTAGATAATAGTAAATCATTATTAGATCAAATTTAATATTAGTTCAATAAATAAATAAGGCATTAGGAAAATTGAGAAATACACTGCAGAAATGAGATTTTTAAGAGGGATAGAGAAGACTACAAGAAGAGATAGAATAAGGAACGAAATAACCAGAGAAAGATTGAAGGTAGTTTTACTGCAAGAGACAATGGAAAGAAGAAGAATACAGTGGATGGGGCATGTGAAGAGGATGGGAGATAATAGAATGCCTAGAATAGCACTGGAGAAGGAGGAAAGAGGAAGAAGACCAAGAGGAAGACCGAGAGGAAGATGGGAGGACCAAGTGTGGAAAGACATAGAGAGAATGGGACTACAGAAAATACAGGTGGAGGAAGAGGAGACCTGGAATGACAGACAAAAGTGGAGGAGGCTGTGTACGACGACCCGTGATAACGGAAACGTCGGATGATGATGATGACACTGACAAAAGATCAAGAAAATGCTATGTCACTAATGCAGGGTTTTGAATTTGATAAAACAAGGATTAAATTTTAAGGGAAAAAACAAAATGTAATTACACTGTTTTAATCAAGTCTTATATTTACTGTTAAAACACTTCACCATTCACGTATTTACAACATTCTATACTTAATTTATAATATTTGCTATGCCATTTTTATAACCAAACCATGAAATACAATATATCACAATAAACTCACAAGGCACAATAACTACAAAAGGAAATTAATAGAGGGATTAGATTGTAATAAATTAAAATAATGTTAATTAAGAATTACAAGGACTATGTAAAGAGCAAGATGAGTGAAATAGATGTACACATTGAAGAATCGAGATGTAAGAAACACATAAGTAATATTAGTTCATGAAGTAGACAATAGACAATATTCTTTATTCATAAACGTTGAGTTTAGAATTTTTGTCAATACAATAAAGGACATTAAAAACATAAAGTTTAAAATATCAGTTCATGATGCAATTGATTTCCAGTTCATAAACTCTTGAATAGTGTAGAAGGGTCGTTGGAGAAACCAACTTTTGAGTGAGATCTTCAGGTGTTTGATTGGTGTTTTCTTCAGAGAGTCTAGTAGAACGTTGAAATAGATTGCTCCTTTGTATGATGGTTTCCTCTCATATAAACTTAGGTGATGTGTTTCAAGAGCAAAGTGGTGTCTATTTCTTGTGTTGTAGCAGTGATGGTCTCCAGTTCTAGTCTGTCCAATTGTTACGGAGTGCAAAATAGTATCAATTATATAAAGAGCTATTACTTTTAAAATCCTCAGTTCTCTGTAGCCTTCCCTGCAGCTGACTTGTGGTGTCAGTCCAGTAAGAACTCTGATGGTTCTCTTTTGTATTACTAATACTCTTTGTAAATTTGTTGCTGTTGTACTTCCCCATACAATTAATCTGTATCTAAGATGGGACTCAAAGAGAGAATGGTAGGCTGATTTACCCATATCTACGAGGTCTGTCCAAAAAGTATCCGATCGCCGACCAGTAGGCGGCCGTGGCGTAACCGACCGGCTCGAACCGGTTATTGGAGGGGAGGGGTGAGCCTACTCCTTCCTATATTAGGCATTGAATACGATCCAGTCACTCAGTGAGTCACAGCGCTCTGTTCCGTACAGTACTGCCGTGTGTGCGCGTCACATTTCAATATAACAACGTGTTGAGCACAGCGCATTTGCATTAAATTTTACCAAAAACTTGGCCATTCAGCATCAGAGACGATTACTATGATACGGAAAGTTTATGGTGACGTGTCTATGGGTGATACACAAATAAAAGAGTGGTTTAGGCAGTTTAAAAATGGCCCATATCAGTGGAGAGTGATGACCGATCTGGCAGGCCTTCAACGGCCAGAAACGCTGAAAATGTTGAACGTGTTTGTGCAGCAATTAATAAAAACCGTCGACTGACTGTCCAAGAGCTGGAAGAAGATTTAGGAAACCAAAATCGTCAGTTTGTAACATTTTACACGAAGATTTAAAAATAAACCGTGTTTCGGCAAAATTTGTTCCTCGGCTGCTGACAGAAGACCAAAAGAACTGTCGACTTGAAATCACACAGGACAATCTGGATTTGATAAAAAGTGACCCAGGGCTATTTAAAAAAGTTATTACTGGTGATGAGTCATGGGTTTATGGCTACGACCCTGAAACAAAGGCTCAATCTTCACAGTGGAAAACTCGCAAAGAGCAACAGCCGAAAAAAGCAAGACAAAGTCAAAGCAATATCAAGACAATGCTGACAGTTTTTTTTTTTTTTGACCAGGACGGCGTTGTTCATCACGAATATGCTCCAACAGGCCAGACAGTGAGTGAATAAGGAGTATTATCCTGAGGTCCTAAGGCGGCTACGAGATGCAGTGCGAAGGAAACGACCTGAACTGTGGACAAGCCGTGACTGGATCCAGCACCACGACAACACGCCAGCTCATTCCTCAAATCTTATTCAGCATTTTTGGCCAAACATGATATCAATCAACTACGACAGCCTCCCTACAGTCCTGACATAGCTCCTTGTGACTTCTGGCTATTTTCGAAATTAAAAATTCCTTTGAAAGGAAAAAGATTTGACGATGCTGAACAAATAAAACAAAATGTGACGAAGGACCTGTTAGCCATTCCGCAAAATGAATTTAAGGAGTGTTTCCGGAAGTGGGAGGAGCGTTGGAATAAGGTAGTGACTTGTGGAGGGGAGTACTTTGAAGGGGACCAGATTGCCGTTGCCGCCGAGTAACGTCAAGGTCGGATACTTTTTGGACACACCTCGTATATTGCTAATTTGTTTAATTCGTCGTACTACATAAAGGCAGGAGCTAAGTTTTGTGCAGAGTTCATCCACATGAGGCTCCCAGGATAGTTTGTTGTCTAGAGTCAGACCTAGGTATTTTGTTGATGTTGTTACCTCTAGCTCTGGGAGACCCATGTGATGGTTTCGGAAGGCAGTGAAAATTTGCTGCTGTGTTTTCTTCTCATTTAGTAGCAGATAATATTGATATGGCAGTATTGCTTTGCCATATCAAAAGCTATATACGAATTGATGTCAAGTTGTTCTTTGTCTTTCTCAGTAATAATAAGGGCAGTGTCATCAGCATACATCACAACTTTGCAGTATTTCCCCAGATATTGTGAGAAGTCATTTGTCAAAAGAGTGTACAGCACTGGACCAAGTACAGATCCCTAAGGTACGCCTCTTGTTACTGGTAACAGTTCCAACTTTATTTTGTGAATTATTCCGTTGCCTGATGATGTAAGCTGTACCAGTTGTTTCCTGTTCCTCAAGTAGCTTTTGAACCAGTCTGCCTCTTTGTCTTCAATTCCTAATGATCTGAGTTTTTTAATTACTAAGCCATGCTCTAGGCAGTCAAAGGCTTACTGAAGTCTAGGAAGATACTTGTGGCTATACAACCTTCTTCTAGTTTGTCGATAATAGATTCAACTGGCTGAGTTATTGCTGTGGTTGTTGATTTGTTCTTCTTGAAGCCATGCTGTCTTGGAGTAAGAAGTTCATTTTGATTCAGGTGGTCTAGAAGTCTTTTCAGGATGACACGTTCTAGAATCTTTGAGAAGGTGGATATTAATCAAATGGGGCGGTAGTTGCATGGTTCATTTGTTTGACCATCTTTATATTTAGGATATATTTTTGAAGTTTTTAAACAATTTGGAAATATTCCTTGGGAAAGAGATTTGTTAATTAAGTTTGTTAGTGGGGTAAGAATTTAATTTTTGCAATATTTAACCGATTTTTATGAAAAATCATCTTCTGCTGAGGACTTTAGTTTTAGTGTATTTATTGTTTTCATGTGCTTGTTATTCTGCGTACTGTTCATGAGTGTTCTTTCAGCTGTGGTTGCAAAAAATTCATTGATATGATTTGCTATTTCTGTTGGTGAAGAGATGGTTTCCCTGTTGACGATGAGAGTGTCTAGCTGTACGTTTGAGGTACGAGACTTTCTTTCCTGGTTAATTATATTCCATAAAACTTTGGTCTTGTTAGTCTGCTTCCTCAAATCTGTTTGCGATCTCTTCTTTCCTAAGTGTTTTTAATTTCAGATCATAGGTTTTCTCCTTTCGTGCTGCTTCCATCTTATCCTCTGGTTTCCCTGTGAGAATTGCTCGGTTTATGGCTTCTAGGTAATTGTCCTTAAGCTCATTGCTTTCTGCAACCCGTATTTTTTTGAGGTTGTTCTTTTTAAGTTTCATAGTAGAGAGAGGACAGGAGATGTCTAATGCTTGTTGAAGTGTTTTGTGGAACATTTCAAATGCGTCGTCAACATTGCTTGTTTGTAATACCTTATTCCAGTCCTTTACTTTCAGTAAAAGTCTTAAATCCTCCATTGTATGTTTGTTTATTTTTCTTGTTAGTATCTGTGCTGGGATGGGTCTTTTGTCTGTATTGATGTTACATAACTGGGCACAGTGGTCCTGTATCGAGGACTTGGTAGATATGTCAGCTTCACATATAAAGTTGATGGAGGTTTGGCTACTATGGGTTATTCTTGTAGGGGGCTATTTAAGTCTTCACAAGTCATATCCTAGGAGTGCTTCTTCCAGTTTCAGTGTGTTTTCATTCACTGTCATAGCATCTACATTTATATCACCCATTACAATCATACGGTTATTTGTTGTAAGAGCGTTGTCTAGTTGAGCCATGAATACTTCAATGGCTTAGCCAAGATTGCTGCTAGGTGATCTGTATACCCCTAGAATATACAGTTGCTGTTTTTTCAGTTATATTTCTAGAAGGGTTGTTTCACATATACATTCTGAGGATGGGTTCGATATTGAGACAAGTGTTTTGCACATTGGATTTTGCAAATACAGCAACACCTCTTTTTTTGTGATTCTGTCTGCTGAACTTTCCAATTAAGCATTATCCTGTAAGTCTGGTGTGTTCTAACTTTTCAAACTTTAGGCCACGTTCTGATAGTATTACTATGTTGGGCTTAGTGTAGTGGAGAAAGTGTGTAACTCTCTCAGTTTTATTCTGTAGTCCATCTACATTTGGTGTGCCACTATTAATCTTTTACTGTTTTTGGCTTGATATATTTGTTTACAAAAGTCCTGGTTTTGTAGTGTATGTTCTCTTTGTCTTTTTGTTTTTGCTCCATGTCTAAAAAATAAGTGCTTTTATTACTGTTGTCAGGGGATTTAGTTAATTTGCGTTGGTTTTCCCTGTAGCAATGTACCGTTTTTAAAGCTACATTAGATTTTTTTTTTTAACTTAAATCAAATAAAAATTTTGGGAACGAAATATTGCGATTTAATTTTAAATTAGATTGTGAGAAATTAGGATAACAACGAATATGTAATCCTTTGGCAAGTAGTACTGGTAGTTTTAAATTGTTAGGAAGGAGGTTCACTGCCTTGAATTGATCAGAACTTGTCTTGTTATGGCTATTGTTCTCCTTGTTGGATACAGCTGAGCCAATGAGAAAACACCGCAGATGTCCATCAGAATTGGTTAGAAGGGGGAAGTATATAAGCGCCAGCTCATAATTTTCGCCCTTCTTTTGGTAATTTTCATGAATTAAGTTGATTACAGTGTGCCGTTTTTCTAAATTTTTTTCTGCGAGGGATTTTGAGGTAAGCACCAAATTTATTGTACGTTTTATTGAAATAGTCTTCCAGATCTGGTATTAAATTAATTTTGTTGTCTTTTTTTTATAGGAAAAATTAAATTCATAGAAACTACAGAGCAATCTGCATAATTAATTCTCGATGAACAATAGAGCATAATAGAATCATACATGTTACATTTGGTTCAAACTTGCAAGAAAAGTTAATTAAAATTGAACTTTGTCAATAACTTTAATTGAAATTTGGAAATTTAGTAATTTATTAATATTTAATTGGAATTGTTTTATTGTGAATTATTAATTGGTAATGAATTGAACTTTAATAATTGTTTGAGAGAGTTGTAATCTGAATTGCAAAGACTTGAAAGTTAAGGTTCAACTAGTGAAAAGAGAAGTTTAAATTTTTATTTTTTTAATTTTGAGTGAACTTAGAAGTGAACATTTTTATTTTAGTTATTTCCAAGTGGTATTTGATTTTTATTTGAAAACTTTATTATTTTATTTTAGAAGAGAGCTCTGAATTTTAGTTTGATATATTTGATTAATATTTTTATATCTTGCCAAAGGGCCTTTTAAAATTACTAAACGGTTTGTCAATTCTTTGTGAAAAATAGAGTAATGAAAATTCTGAAACTTTGAACTTATTAATTTGCCAGTGTAAAATAAATCCTTTATTTTTATTTAGAACTGTGATTTTTATTTTAGACAAACCAGATAATATTTAATAGTTAACAATTTAGTAATAAATTGTACTGAATATTCACTCGGAGGTTACTAATAAAAAAATATTTTATATTGTCTATGTCTCAGTGATAATTTAAATATTAATATTCTGGAGTATTAATATCTACAATCCAAGTCGTTATAAGCAATCAATGTTTTTATTAAAAAATTCTTCAATGGATTCAGATGAATCCAGTTTTGTTGCAGTTATAGAAAGTTTTTTACGGCTACATCTAGCAGAAGATGAAGTTCTGAGATGAGAAATTGGTTTGACCAATACAGAAGAGGGATCTGGGAAGTGAATATCAGCTTCCACCTCTATGATATTAAAATCTTCATCGTCGCTTAATGCTGTTACAGACAGTTTTTCTGGCAGGATTGACTGATTCCCCCTGTTAAACTTGTTGCCTGTGAAGTTGTCGGTTGGCTGAGTTTCCCTGTCAGTGCTGTTACAGACAGTTTTTCTGGCAGGGTTTGGATGATTCCCCCTGTTAAACTTGTCGGTTGGCTGAGTTTCCCTGTCAGTGCTGTTACAGACAGTTTTTCTGGCAGGGTTTGGATGATTCCCCCTGTTGAACTCATTGCCTGTGAAGTTGTCGGTTGGCTGAGTTCCCCTGTCTGTGCTGTTACAGACAGTTTTTCTGGCAGGATTGACTGATTCCCCCTGTTGAACTCATTGCCTGTGAAGTTGTCGGTTGGCTGAGTTCCCCTGTCTGTGCTGTTACAGACAGTTTTTCTGGCAGGATTGACTGATTCCCCCTGTTGAACTCATTGCCTGTGAAGTTGTCGGTTGGCTGAGTTCCCCTGTCTGTGCTGTTACAGACAGTTTTTCTGGCAGGGTTTGGCTGATTCCCCCTGTTGAACTCGTTGCCTGTGAAGTTGTCGGTTGGCTGAGTTCCCCTGTCTGTGCTGTTACAGACAGTTTTTCTGGTGGGGTTTGGCTGATTCCCCCTGTTGATCTTGTTGCCTGTGAAGTTGTCGCTTCGTTGGATTCACCTGAAAGTGTTGTTGTAGGTAATGTTTTATTTGAAGTATGAATGTTTCCTTTGTTCAGCCCTAATTCTTTATTTTTTGTACTTTTTGGCCACTTGCAGAGACACGCTAAAAATATTCCAGAATTTTTGGGTTTTATAAAGCTGGTAGTAGTTTGGTCCTTGAGTTTGTGCCTTCGTTACTTTTGTTTACTGCAGTAAGGACTATGATTTATTAAGTAATTGACATGTTTAGGTAAGGTGTTATGGTCGAAGTAAACAGTGAGCTCCTTTATTCTGTGCTCCATTTAATTCTCCCTCTTTTCCAGCTGAGTTATATCCAAGAGTAGAGGTGTACTTAATGTAATGTGTTATACAGTTTTAGTGTTAGTTGACTCTTTGGATTCCAGTGCCTAAGGCTGCTTTCCAACCCATGACCGTCTGTGGCCGATAGGCCGGTACTACCAAAACTACCAAGGCCTATTTCTACACTTTCATAGTGCTTTATATTTCGCTCTGTACTGACCTTAATTTTCATATAACTTTGAATTATTTATTTTTTGTTTTGTAATATTTTAGATTGGCTATCGATTAGAGTACGTTATAAGTGTATTATATATACAGGGTGTTCGCAAATGGGTGTCACAAACTTCTGTGTGTGATAGTATTCATCATTTTGAACAATAAATGTCACATAAATATAGATCGAGAAAAGTCTTGTTTAGCTGCTAGCTGCCATTATGAATTTTTAATAAAAAAAATTATTATTTCTAAAACCAGGAAAGCTAAACAAACCAAATTTGACACATAGGTTTGAATAGATAAGAGAAAGAGTTAAAAAATTGTGTTGTTTTCTTTAATGGGGTCTGGGGGCAAAATGGGGTCTGTTGAGAATTGTAAAAATCAAATAACACATTATATTACAAGGATGGAATGAAATGCTAATGGATAAGAGCTTTTCAAAAATGGCAGAAAGAATGTTTATGATGAGGAAAGGAGTGGGTGATGTTCATATGTCACTGATCACTTGGTGCAGAAAGCGAATGTAAAAGTGAAAAAGTAACAGACATTATGATTTCTTCATTACCAGAGGAATTCAAGTTACAGGAAGTGTTCTCCATGATGTATTACTGAACTTTAAACTGTGCTCAAAATGGGTACAAAAATGCCTGTCCATGAGCGACCACCAAACTCAAGATCTCATCAGTTAAAAAAAAAGTTAGCTAAAGGACTATACATGTTGAGGAGACTTGAAGCTATTGTAAACAGGAGTGCATTGCTTCAAGGACGTAGCCAGTGAGGGGGTTCAAGGAGTTTAGACCCCCCCAAATTTTCAATTACTGAAAGATCGTTCTCAACATTGAAACAGGTTGAGAACTTTATAAGGAACAAAATGGGGAATGAGCAGTTGACTGCACTTGCAGTCCAAAACTTTTGGTAAATATCAGTCATCTTTGACACCCCCAAAATTGTTTCCTGGCTAAGTTCTTGCATTGCTCACTGTAAATTATGCATATTCAAAGTTTGCTGCCTAATGATATCGTTTTCTGGGGTTCAAGTTCTTCTGGTCCACAAATGTTTATTTTACAAAAAAGCTATTAGAATTATTTGTGATGAAAAAAATCAAACATCTTGTAAGCCATTGCTTGTTCAACTTGGTGTATTAACTTTATATTCCCTATATGTATTGCATTTTATATTGATAAAAATGCTGACCAATTTAGAATCAATGCAGATTTTTCTCTGTTATAATACAAGAAATAAAAACTCATTGAGAATAAAACAATATAGTTATACCAGCTCACAAAAAATTGGATGTATATCACAACTAAACTTTATAACTCAGTGCCTATTCATATTCAATTTTTATCATAGGGAAAATTTTAAAATAAGATAAACAAAATATTAATCTCTGAATGTTTATACAAAGTAGATGACCTTTCGTATTTCTTGGAACCTGTGTATATCCACGTGCCTTGGTGTATACCTACTTCATTGGTTTAGATTTTTTCCTTACCAAGTGTACATGGTAATTGTAGGATTTAGTCTTAAATATTCAATTGACGATTGTCCATGCATTGTAACAATTTTTAATATTACAGTAAAAATCTCTTTTTGATTATGATTTAGTTCCTAACAAGTAGAGAAATGCTCCACAATTTGTATCTGTTAGTCCATCAATGGCTAACTTATATTATGAAAGTTTAGTTTATAATATAAGACTGTAACTCGGTATTCAATAGTTTCTATACTTACCAAATTGTGATTATCCGGCCCTCAAATGGTCTGATTCTTCCTTCTTCTGTATCCACATGAAACATCTTTATTTGCTTGTTCTTCCCTTTCTGGGCTTCTCTTATTGGCTGCAACAAATGTTCGACTAATTTGGATCATTTCAAATTTAATCATTCCAGAAGTAACGTATTTGTTTAGTGACTTATTCTTTTCCTTTGAAGACTTGTAACCTCATGAAGTAACAACCAGAATAGGGGCACCATACTAGAAAACCAATTATTAAAAGTTTACCAAATCCTAACCAGCTTTAATAAGTTACTTTTAACTAATAATTTAGATAATTCTGACAGCTAATAACTAATAATTCTGAAATGTTCCCTAACAATACAAACTACGTTCTAGGTTACTCGCAGCATTTTACGTCCCATTCTCCAAGATAAGTGCATAATGACTCTAAGACACGTCTGCTCTTCTGACTCGCTTAAGGTTGGCAGGAATCTGCCTACCAGAACCTGTATTGGAGTATTTTATGCTGTTCCTGGATCCCTTTGTTCCAGGCTCCGCTGACTATTGGGTCCACGTATTACATATGATCGCTGACAAGCCAAAGTCAAACCTACTGTGGCACTTGCCATAGACTTAGAATTGTAAGATTAAAAAGTCATCACAAAATTAATTCAATAAATTCCTTGAGCAATACTTTTTAAATCAACACATATATCATACTAAAAAGAGAACAAATAATTTTTTTACACTTACAAAAAATAGTACAAACCTTATTTCTGGACGAAAGTTAATTGTTTACACAATGCTGCAATTTCAACGCAACTAATAACTTTGTATTACGTTACCATATATTATAATAAATGTTGTGGATTTCTAGATATATAACGTTTTTCATGCCCCAGGAGGCTTGTTCTGGTTGATTTATGCCAGCCAGTAGAACCCATACTGAGTACACAAAAAAATAAAGGTTACATGACTAAGATAGTGCCTGTTTTTTCTCCTCATGGGATCTTGACAAAAGGCAAATCCTATACCCATCCTGAATATTCTGTTGTACCAGACGCAGTGCATAGGTCCTTTAGGATTTCCTCATCTTCTTGTCCTGAATGAAAAAAGCTGTTCATCTTTATCTTATAAACAATCGCATAAGTTATTTTGCCAACCTTCAGCAATCCCATTACTTGTTTCCATATGGTGGCTCTTTACAGGCACAAAAGATCTTTATAGAAAACGGTGTGGATGGTTTATTCTGTGTGTACAAAAATCTGTTTGGATGACCCTGTGTTTGTCAAAAAGACAATGACCATTATCTGGAACAGTCATGGTTTTTTTTTGTTCTCTTAGGACAAGAAGCTTATAAATTGCACTTAGTCCTGTAAGAACCTCTGCACTGCTTCCGGAGTGACAGGATATTCAGGATGGGTAAGGTTAGGGAGTAGGGGCCGCCTCCTATCGAGATCCATGAGGAAGACTTAGGGCACTACATCTCAAAGTCATGTCTCCCAGAAAGAAGGGGAAGCCAGCTCTGAACCAGCCTCTCCAGTCAAAGTAGGCAGGAGGTGACACACTCTTGCTGAGGCTAGCAAGAACCTCTGAGGTTAGGGAACAAAGCCCACCGACTCCAACAGTTGACTACAGTAGACTATACCTATTGAATTCCCCATGAACTCCAGAACTCGATATTTGCGGATAGTGATGTGCCACTCCTGGACATCCATAAGGTTGGCCAGATTTAAGTGACACATCAGTTTTTGCTGTGCCCAGTGGTTGGTTCAACTGGAAAGTATAAACCAGCCAGAAGTGATCCCTGCTGGGTAACCAGTCATGGTTCCTCACCTGCTACAATCCTGTCTAAAAGTTCCGGCGCACTTTCTAATTGCTCCAACATCTTGACAGGAAATATTAACTAGTCTGTCACACCAATCTCACACAGATTTTTCTAATGTTCAAGTTTTACATAAAGAAAATTTTAAATGATTATCTTAGACGTGTTGAGGTCTTCAGTAATTAATCTTAGTTAAAGTTCAAGAAATGTTCCTACTTTGGCCATATTTTTTGTCCAAACGACAAATTGAAGAGCAACCAGATCACTCCGATTTTCAACAGATTCCCAACCTTGAATTTACTAAACTACCGGAAAACCTTTTTAAGCTTCCTTCACCACAATAAGCATGTAGGAAGTGGTTTTGTCCAATTTTAAAGTTAATCTAATCACGCAGCACTGCTCTAGTAAACCAATAAATGTGTTTTTGACGTGATTTGCTGAGACAAATACAATACTCAAATACAACTGTTGCACCATACATGATCCTCATCGTACCAGATGATTGCTTAGATTAGACCCTCCCCACAAACCCTGCAACGGCAGTAGAGAATGCACAATATTGGTCAGTGGAGTTTTATTCACTAACCAGTCTCATTACTCTATAAATAAACACTGTGTAGCTAGACCAATTTTGTAACAATTCAGCATAAAATTCTTATCAATTATGACCAACTTTTTAAATAGTAGAGATAATTTATCAAAGTAAATAGTAAGAATTACATAAAGTATAACTTTTTTTGGTGTAACTTTTTTTTGGTTATTAAATGGTAGAGAATTTTGGTTCATTTATAGCACTCATGATTTATTATGGCATAAATTTAACTTTATTAATAAATATTTTAACTAAAGATATTTAATTTCGATTTTATATAAAATCCACGGAGTTCTAAATATTTCACAGCCACCTCTAGTCTGCGGTGTAAGTTTGAGCTTGTGTCTCGTGTAAAAAAGGAGAAAATGTATAACAATGATGTAGCCAGTGTGGGGATCCAAGGGGTCTGGACCTCCCATCCAAATTTTCAATTAGTTTTTTAGTAAACGATATTTTGATTTAAATAATGCAGTATTACTGACATGTACTGCTGAAAGATCGTTCTCAAAAAAGAAACGGGTCAAGAACTTTTTAAGGAACAAAATGGGGCCTTACTCTCTGTTCACTAAAGAAAAATATTAGTTGTCTGGACCCCCCTAAACTGTTCCTGGCTACGTTCTTGGTGTATATTACTCACAATGTGCTGCTTGTTGCCATAATCCACCAGGACCACAAAAGCGCTACTTGACGCAGCCATGTTGTAAATTATCACGGTCTGGTAGCGGCGGCACCCGTAGAAGGTTGTGGGGAACTCCACCAGTGTGAAATCACTCGTACTGTTGGGGTGTAGAGCCATTAGACTGCGCTTGCAGGCCTCTCCGGATACTTGTATCCGATTCTGGGACAGGTCTGTTGTTATCCTGCTCGCAACAATCAAAAAGGTAATATAAAACCGTTAACTGATTTACATTTCATTAATGATGAGAGCACAAGAGTACCTTAAGGTAATACAATCGATTAAAGGTCAGTGTATCCGGAGTGCAGATACTGTATTTTGGCAGTTACACTAGTTAATAATCTTATCGACCCTTAAGTTCATAATATTATTCAATTTTAAAACACATATTTACTGCATCAATGTACTAACAGAAAGGACGAGGAAAATGACATTAATGACAGTACATACTAAGAAGTATTGATGTTAATTACTGGACCATGGGCCTTTGTCATGATTAGCAACTACAGACTCATAAAGGACTTTTTGAAGAGAATTATTTTGCAGGAAGCAATAGGAGAGCAATAACATGTTAAAAAAATATAGTGCCGGCTGGTTATAAGGACCAGACACAATTTTCTTTTATAACTCCGGAGCAAAAACTTAACAAGAGTTTAAATATTGATGGTGACTGTTTTAACAGTCTTGTTTGGGGAATCTAAATATTATTACCGGAAGTGACTCCGTAAAGTGAAATATCATGACTACCAGAAATGTGGCTGTACAAAACCACACAAGGGCATACAATTTTTCCTCACTCTCCTTTTATACATAATTCTCTCTTGTTCAGTTATCAACTTTTCTCATTTGGATTATAAATGATACAACAATAAAAATACATAACAATCTGTTGACAAGATCACAATTACATGTCAGATCTTAGTTATCCAAAGTGTTTTCATCTCATATGGATTTTTCCATAATTCAATTGAATGAATTGCTTTGATACTGTTTATAATTCCATAGTCACAATTTAATAAATTTTGATCTTTGACTTATAGACTTTTAATTATAAACGGAAATTAGATTAATCTAAAAAATATTAATTTTTTATTCTATTTAAAGTTTCTGGCATTTTATTTTTGACTCCCTTTTAAAACTCTTGTTTTAAATCTCTCAAATTATACATGGTGGATGGAACAACCCAGCCTCCTCACAGGTAAACTGCCCATGTATGATTTTCTTTATTTTGTATGTATAACAGTCAAAGTTATAATATAATTTATTTAAATTTATTTTCTTTATTATATTAATTTACTTTCATTATCAATGAAGTCAACTCTCTCTGCCCCCTAGTTATCAATTGATACCAATAAAAACACACTATAACAGACATCAGTAATCTCCCAACAAATACTGTCCTGGATCGTACAGGATATGCTGGAACCCTGAGGTCAACATCAACATTGAGATTTGAGGTACCATGGAGTACTTTATGGGGAAAAACACAAATCAACCATGGTCAAGAGTCCAAGTTCTTTTCTAACAACATCTTTCTCAAGGTTGGCATAGGCCTCAGAAAACTAGAAGGCCATTCAAGAAAGAAACCTCCTTTGAACTCCCTCATCAGCTTCACAGGTGAACCCCCCCCCCACCCCCTACCACTATTCCAGATGGCAGTGGCATATTCAAAATGGAATCTCAGAAGTAACTTATCTGAGAGGTCTCTTTTCTGTGAAGGTGGCTCCCAATCAGCATAGTAAGCCCATTCCTGCTAATGGAGAGGACATTATTATTGAAAGGTCACAGCCGACAATTATTTTTGTAACCAATAAAAATTATTCTAATTGAAAAACTAATTAATTGAAAAGCTAAGATATCGTCATTCAAGTTTCATATATTGATACAAACAAAAGTGTACGAAACTAGATACAATACATTAAAATAAATATAAAAAATGTTGTTACTACTACAAAAGTGCCTACTATTGGGGAGTGCCTGACAGCTATTAAAAAAAATTATTTTCTGCAAAATATCTTTGTTATAGAGATGTCCAGTTAGTAGAGCATTGGCAAGAGTGACTTCTGTTCTTTCGTCACATTAAATGAGTTAAAGAATTTGCCCGAAAAATAGATACATAAATTGAAAATGTTATTTATTCTTTACATTTAGTAATATTTATTAAATGAGTTGCTTTCACTTTTTACTTATCTGATTGTTATATGAATCAATGACAACTTTTCTGGAATGGGTGTTTTTAGAAAATTTCTCCATAGCCAAAGACGTGCAATAAAATAATAAGAATACAATAGTATAAATTATAAATTATTATTCTACACTTTATACATTAAACAGTGCCAAACATTTTGATATTTGGTTAAGACGTGTTTGTTATGAGTTTTTTTAAGAAAGCTTGTAAATAGACCAAAGTAGGTTTGGTGCCCAATAAAACTTTTTAACTTGAAAACCTAGGATTAAATCAGAGACAATATGGTTTTTGTACAGTAAGCTAAACATATAACCACTTTCTTAAGCCGAGATAAACAGAGAGAGAGAGAGAGACCAGAGAGAGAGAGTTTTCTCTGGTAACTCACATTTGACAGAAACTCACATTTGACAGAAAATAACATGTCCAGTGCATCTATTCCATCCATTGATCAAGGAATACAGTAACAAATTGACATTGGAGCAGTGACATTAGCAATCAAATCAGTTGTTCTTCAGTTGAGTATGGTACTGTCACGATTAGCATTGAGCATTACATCAATCAACAATTATTACAGTAAGTGTGTTGAAAATCACTACACTGTTTAATCTGTTAAAACTCTGAGGTGTTACCATATCTCGGAGGACAGCTCGCCCACTCGCAGAGGTATCAGCTGAAGACAAATTGTAACCGAGGAGTGAGGACGGATCCAACCTTTCAGTGGGGTCACCTGGACAAACAGTTAGCTATTAAACATGGAGTATTTTATCAATCTGAGACTGTTAAAAATAAGAAAATTTTAACTCAACAATAACAATATTTGTTAATATTTCAATTTAGAATAATTCGTGTGAGCATTGTCTAATCTATCACAAATAACAACTAAAAATAACATATTCTCAAATAAATCTATATTTAACCTATAGAGCAGTTTATTACTAATAAAATCCTTATGATCCGTTCACTTGAAAACAACACTGAACACATGAAATAATACTGTAATAAATTAAACACTTTAACTTCTAGAATCTTTCTCAGAAAGGGGATAAGTATCTCTAGTGTGATACTTTCCAGAAGAACTTCTAGGATCTTTCTCAGAAAGGGGATAAGTATGTCTAGGGTTATATTTTATGGAAGAGCTTCTAGATTCTATGAGTTTTCTCTAGAGTGATACTTTCCAGAAAAGCTTCTAGGATCATTCTCAGAAAGGAGATAAGTATATCTAGAGTAATAATTTCCAGAAGACCTTCTAGGATCTTTCTCAGAAAGGGGATAAGTATGTCTAGGGTTATATTTTATGGAAGAGCTTCTAGATTTTATGAGTTTTCTCTAGAGTGATACTTTCCAGAAAAGCTTCTAGGATCATTCTCAGAAAGTAGATAAGTATATCTAGAGTAATAATTTCCAGAAGACCTTCTAGGATCTTTCTCAGAAAGGGGATAAGTATGTTTATTGTGGTATTTTCCAGAAGAGCTTCTAGTAACTTTCTCTAGAGTGATACTTTCCAGAAGAGAGGATCTTCCTAAGAAATGGGATAATTATGTATAAATACTTTCCAAAAGAGGTTCTAGGATCTTTCTCAGATAGGGGATACGTATCTCTAGAGTGATACTTTCCAGAAGATCTTCTAGCTGTCGAATTCAAATTAGACTCCAGAGCATCCCTATATATGAATAGCAATTATCCAGTGGTGGTGTGGGTGTATTGTAGATGCTGCTGCAGAATCCGTGAAATTACATTCATGATGGCATCATCAATGTTGCTATTCATCACCTGCATCAGTTCAGTTTTCCTAAATGGTTCTCTTTTTTTGCCTTAATCAGGAATTTGGGTATTCCTCTAAATTTCCATTATTCTTCTATGAATTTCAAGATCAGAGATCCAGACATACTCTTCTTATGATATTGTATGTAACATTTTCTTATGTACCTATCCTGACATCTCTTCTTTCTCTGACAAAATATGAAATCTTTACTACAGAGTTATGACTTTTCAGGAAACATGAAAGTTCCTTTTGGACTATCTACATATAATTTTTTTTTCAGAAGTATTTGAAGAAGGGCAAAATTAAATTTAAAAATAAAATTTAAAGGTATTAAACAAAAAAAGTGAAATTTGCCTGAATAAATGCAATTATTAATGGGAGGCAAATATTCTTAAGAAAATCTCACCCTTTCTTAAAACAAGCTGAGTGCAATAATAAGTCACACAGGTACAACACAGTTACAAATCCCAAAAAATATTAAAACCAGGAAGGCAGATTGTAAATTATTTTCTAATTAATGGGTCTGTACATGCTAATGTGCATTCTAATGAACTTTTGCTATCCTTACTGATATGTTGTTGGTATCCGAAGAGGTATACCTGTAGATCCAATTCATTGCGGCCAAGATCTACCAAGAATTTGGTGGCGCAGGAGCTGGCGTTGCGTATCACCAGTCGTTTCTCCACAGGCTTCGCTCCGATGTCAACTCGGCCAAAATCTATTGATGTTGGGCTGATTGCCACAAATGCTTGCCCCTTGTATCTGGACCAAAATACCAAAATTACAGTAATGACCACAAAAGAGATCACCATGCAATGGGAAAAGAGTTGGGTAACATCCCAGTGGAATAGTGAAATTTAAAATACATTATTATTTCAGAAGGTTAATTTATACAACATTGATGGCATGACAGCACTTTATTAGTTGGCTAATTATTATAATACTTTTAAAAATGTAGAAGCTTTATCGTCTTGTAAACGTAATAGTCACAGACTTTAGCTACTGGTCGCACATTTGAGGTTCCGCTTATAACATGGGGGTAAATCCTGTGTTTTAAATAAGAACTCATCTTAAACTAAAAAAAACATTTCAATCCAGAAATTTGGATTTTTAATGCATTAATTTTGACATATATTTTGAAAATATTAAAGATGTTATGTTGACATGAGCCTGTCTGGTTTTTATTATGTCACTTGAGTTTGTTTGCTTTTATATACGACGGGATCGTCGTCAAGTTCAAGTCCCGACGAGACAAGGAGACGTGGATCAACGGCTTCAAAGCGACGCGACCCCTGACAGCTGACAAAGATCAACCCGAGGATGCCGAAGGAGAAGGTGTTCATCAATGAGCACCTTTCACCAGCGAACAAGCAACTCCTCTTCAAGACCAAGGAGGCTGCAAGGGAACTCCGCGGCTACAAGTTCGTCTGGACCAAGGACGGGAAGATCTTCGCACGGAAGGACAGCGGCGATAGAGTATTGAAGATCACTGGTGAAACGAGTGTTAGAGACATGTGAGTACAGAGATGTACATAGTTTGTTATATAACTGTATCATATAGCAATCAGCCATGTATATAATTAGTTTAGCATATGGACCCAGAAAATAATATTTTGAATTTTAAATATTAAGCAAGGATTTTTTTGCCTCCTCTGAAATTACATTTAGCTGCATCCATATAAATATTAGAAGTTTGAGACAAAATTTTGACATATTACTAGCCAGTTTAGCGAAATTAGACCACGAAATAGATTTAATAGTTTTATCAGAAATCTGGATTTTCGAAAGAAGAAAATTTACTTGTACAATATACCGGGATATTCTAGTTTTGCGAACTGTAACCAAACATACCGTAGTGGCGGTATTATAGCATTCGTTCGTGATACATTTAGAACCAGAGACAAATGCATAAAAAATGACCTCCGCCGATATTTTAATTCTAGAGCTTAAAATAAAAAATTATATTTTTAATATATTTTGCATTTACAGACTACAAAGTCATACTGCACATAACTTCATTCAAGAACTAGAACCTATATTAAACCAACTTTCAACAAATGTAATTTATCTGGGTGATGTTAATATTTGCATAAAAAAATACAATGCAGAGGCAGAAGTATATCTTTCTTTAATGTACAATAATGGATTTTCTTCCTTTATTAACAATCATACTAGAATATCGCCAGAATCTTCCTCCTGCATAGACCATATTTTTATCAGACATAAAAATTTAAAACAAATTTGTATCAGGAAACTTTAAGTCCGAAATTACTGACCACAATTTAATAGCTTTGTTGATTAAAAATGAAAATAATGTTAACCGATTCTCTGAACATAGTAGTTCTACTGTAACTTGCGAAAAAGTCGATTTTGAAAAGTTAAAGAATTTTTTAAATGATTTTAACTGGAATAATGTGTTAAACTGAGTTGAATGTAAACATTGCAGTAACAGCGTTTTATAATGCAATCCAAGAGGCCTTGTCATGTAGTAAGGACACTAAAGTAATTAGATATAAATATCAAAAAGCAAAATACAAAAGCCCTTGGATTAATGAGTACCTTTTGAATAAAATTGAAAGAAGAAACAAATTAAGTAAAATAAAAAGAAAAAGGCCATATGACTTAGGGTTCAAAACATATTTCAGTAATTTTGTAAATAAACTCAATTTAGATATTACTAAGGCGAAAGAAAAATATTATTCAAGTTTATTTGATGCGTGTAAAGGTATCAGTGCTCAGCAGTGGAAGTTGATTAACAGCCTAACTGATAAGACAGATAAGCAGCTGATAACGTGTGTTCAAGACAGTGACGGCAACAGTGTAGAGGATCCACAACAACAATTGGCAAACATGTTCAATGAATACTTCATAAACGCTCCCTTATCACTAGTGGCCGGCTTGCCCGACACTGGTGGAGTGGATGCATCTGGTTGCGTCTACCAAATAAACAGCCTGTTCTTATATCCCGTATGTGAACAAGAAATTCTTAAAATAATCAAATCTCTCAAGAATAAGAAATCAGTGGGCAGTGACTCTCTCTCGGTTCAGCTATTAAAGGAAATCGCTCCAGAAATTTGTCATGTATTGGTACATTTAATTGATATTAGCTTCTTAACAGGGGAATTCCCAACCAAATTAAAAGAAAGTATTGTTTGTACCAATCTTTAAGAATGGTAAGCGGGACCTCCTACAAAACTATAGACCGATTGCTTTGCTTTCTGTGCTATCGAAGGTGTGTGAGAGAGAGCAATGAAAATAAGGCTCTAGAAATTTTAAATAAACAAAATTTTTTCAGTACAAAACAATTTGGCTTTACTAAAGGGAAAAAATACCGAGTTGGCAATAGTGGATTTTACTGAAGGCGTATACAAGGGTTTTTAACAATGGCGAAAAAACCATCGGGGATGTTTATAGACTTCTCTAAAGCCTTCGAACCTTGTCGATCACGAAAATTTTACTTGGAAAATTAGAAATAGGCTGGGATAAGAGGCATTCCCTTGATTGTGGTTCAGAAGCTACCTATTTGGCCGCTCACAGCAAGTACGTATTCAGCAAAATTTAAGTCCACCAAAAATAATAAACAAAAGGCGTACCTCAGGGGTCCGTGCTCTCTGCCTCTTTTATTCTTAGTGTTTATAAACAGCCTATTAAATATCCCAATGTACGGAAAAAATCAGTGCTTTTGCTGACGACGTCCTCACTTCGTTACACAAATAAACATTGGGCTCCCATTTGGACACAAATAACTGAGGATCTCAAATCACTTCGAAATTGGGTGCAACAATAATAAAATGGTAATTAACGTTTCCAAGACCAAAATTATAAATTTTGACCTTAGAGGGTTTTTCTTTCGACACGGATTTACATTTTCACGTCGTTAATGAGTGCATCCAACCTTGCGATTGTGTTAAAATTGAGCAAGTTAATCAATTAAAATATCTTGGTGTTTACATAGACGATAAACTTTCATGGAAAACTCATACTTCACAATTACAGATAAAACTCAGGAAAAACATAAGGAAATTTTATTTTTTAAGAAATATTGTAAATTTAAATCTTATGCGGACCCTTTATTTTTCACTTATAGAGTCAAGACTAAACTATGGAATTGAAAACTGGGGAGGGACAGACAAAGTTGTCCATTAATCCTATTAATAGTAACGCAAAATTATTTTGTGCGTATAATTACCTTCCAACCAAAACGTGCCTCTGCGCCTCCATTATACAACCACTTAAAGATTCTTCCCTTAAGTCATTTATTTGTCTACAAAGTCTTAAAAATATTTTTTAATAGAAGTGGAAATTATGGCATCGACAGAGCCTATAACAATACTAGAAGTGTGGCTCACGGGCTCTACACTCATCCTAAAGTAAAAAAATCTATTTTTAAAAAGAGTTTCATTTTTTTGGGCCCGAAAATTTACAATCAATTGCCAAATTTCGTTAAAATAAACAATAAAAACTGCAAACAATTCTTGGATAAAGTTAGAAAATGGTTACTGACTAAAAGATGACGTAAGTTATTTATTTATGATTTTATCGTAAGCCTGTAATTTAAAAAAACAGGTAGAATAGATATAGATATAGAATAGATAGAAACAGGTATCATTAGATTGAGTTATTTTCCACACTTTAATCTGTATGTAAAATAGAGTATCTTTTTTTCACTTAGAAGTGGTAGATGAAACAATTATGTGGTGTAATACTTTATTTTAATTTTACGTTTATTATGTTTTTTAAAGTATATATTATTTTTTGTAAAAAAGAGTTATTTTAAGCAATAGCAAGCATTAGATTGCGAGTGCTGTGGTGTCGACCAGGTACACAAGAAGATAGCTATGTAGACTGACTGTCAGTGTAAAACACTTAGTTAAGTTTTCTTTGCTCTAGCCATCGCTACTTGTTCAGATGGCTAGTATTTCCACCATTTCATTTATTGTCAATTTGTACAAAGTTTGGAATAAAATATTTCTTTCTTTCTTTCTTTCTTTCATATTTATAGCATTTTGTCCTAATATGTTGTTAATGCCATTGCAACATAAATGTATTACACATTTGTAATATTTCTATTAAGATATCTAAAGTTTTACTGCTTCATTATATTATCAGTTTGATATAAATTAAAAAATTTTGATTTTATGTCTTATTGTTATGATGTTACGTATTTATGATAGAGTTTTTACTAGTACTGGTATCATTATTGAGTTAAAAATAATCTTCTTACTTATTTATTTAATCGTACATAGTAGTAAGAAGTAAAGTTTGACATGATAGTTTGGGTTTTTTTGGTTAAGAACTCTTTGTATTTACAGTTCCTTTCTTCTGGGATCATGAAACATTAACTGCTGTGATTTAGGTTAGACCTGACCTGTATTAACTGTGATATGGAAATAAATAAATATTTGATTATCTAAAAGCTGTTATCTCTATTTATATTATTTTGTATTTGACACCTGTTCTAAACTTGACGTTTATGAATAAAGCTTTCTGTATTCTGTATTCTATTCTGTATACATGCTTATCCTCTGTATTCACTAGCTGATAGTTGCATTTCTCCAAAGTCCCTAAAAATCTAAAGAAACATTGGAGTTACTTTACATGGCAGATGGGTGGTAACATTGTAACTCATTATAATATAAATAAATATTCTCAGAACTCAACATCAACATCATGTTGATTCTCAGTTTCAACATTCTCAGCATCAACTGTTTGTTGTACTGTCAAGATAACTCACGCTTCCAAAGGGAGATGGTAACACTTGTCGTTGACATATATGGGCAGGCTGGAGTGTACGATCCCGGACTTGGTGCAAGTGTAGTGCATGCAGCGTACAATCTTCAGTCCAGGAGCTAGCTGGTATCCTCGTTCTATCGGTATCACTCGGAATGACTACAAATAAGCATCAAGACGTAACTTTAGTGAATATATAACTTACTTTGAGGGATGTTTATATAACCAACTGTGGAGGTTTTTGACGTAAGAAAATTTTTGCCTCCCCCCAAAATGGGGTACATCAAACTTTTTAAATAGAAAACCCTAGCAAGTGACATATCATTTTAAATGTATTATAAAAAGAAGAATGGCGCAAACAAGAGCTCTCGTGTTACTTTATGAAATTTGGTAGCCAATAAAGTTTGAATATTTTATAAAACCCCCTCAGTTTAAATTACATTGAAAGACAAATTCAGTCCAGTTACTGTGTCAAAGTGGTTTGAATGTGTCTCACATACTAACTGGTAAACAATAGTAGATGATATGGCAAAATAAGCTATTTGTATTTCCAGGACTTCCTAATGGGCTTTGGTCAGACAAAACACATCCTAGTAAATGCTATGTTAATCAAGGTTGTTGATGTTTTTTGATCCTAGTAATGACTTGTTTTACGATTTTGTGTCCTAAGTTCTCAAAATAATTACTGAATGAATATTTTATTTGCCTTCCAATAACTTTAAATGCAATTTAAACTGTGGGGGTTCCTAGGGATTCCTATTTAAAAATTTTGATTTACCTCCAAAATACCCCATTGGGGGGGGGGGGGGAGAGAAGTCAAAAATTGTATTACGTTGAAAACCTCCTTTTCTACATTGAGTTCTCACAGGATGACTGGAGGATAAGAAGGACACAGCACAAAAGAAGAATACATAGGATCTGTAACATAAATCTCTCCAGAAAGAGCACATTGCCAAAATGTTCGCAGACAGACAAGAGACCATATGGAATGTGATTAACCAGATAAGAAAGGTGCTCACCTCAAACCCTCTGCTACATAATTCGACCATAGAGAGTTAACTCATTTCCTCACAACTAGATAAAGCAAACCATTGAATAATAAATTTTAGTCAATATAACTGAAAAACACTCTTAAAAAATGGGCAAGCCAATAACAATCACTCAAGACACATCATCCAACTTTCCTAAATGGTACTTTTACGGAAAAACTGTTAAGAAGTTAGTAAATTTATATAAAAATTTAAAGCAAAATCTTCATCAAGAGATGATTTATTATAAAAAGTAGTGGAATTCTGTAAAAATTATGGGATATAATCCCATTATTAGACTAATGAATTAATCTCTTTACCAAGGAATATTCTCAAATTGTCAAAAAAAAAAAAAAACAGTTAAAATATAACTATAATGTAAGAGTGGCAAAATTAATGACCCAAGCAGCTATCCCCCCATATCACTATCATTATCTTTTCTAACATCTTGAAACGAGCAGTTTCCAATACATCAATAGGGCACTTGGAACAACATTACTTCCTTACTTCATGAAGTAAAAGTTAACAACAGCTGTTGTATACTAGTTGAAACTAGCATTAACAAACTTGAAGAAGGCTGCATGACCACAAGCATCTTTCTCCATTTTATTATAGCTTGCCTAGGACATTACATTTACAGCTTAATAACTAAGAATTAATAGTAAAGAGTTTGAGGGCTTCAAAAGCTACTTGAGTGACAGACAGGAGCTGGGAAAGTTTACATTAATGAACAATGGAACACGGCACAAAGTAAAATCTGAAGTGCTCCCAGTTACACAAAGCATTTCCCAGCGATCCCCAGAGATTACTTTAGACAACACATTAACCTGAAAGCCTCATTTGGACAAATTCTGCCAAAAACTGACCTTTATGTAAAAAGAAAAATTAAACAAATTGGCAATGCACTACAACATACTATCATTTTCTCCCCCACGTTAGGTATTGAATAAGTCTGGGGAGGGAAAAACCTCAGAAAAGACCTCATAATGCAACAGAGAGCTGTTAGAGTTCTTACAGGACTGAGGCCTCAAGACTGCTGCTGGGAAGTCTTCAGAGAACTGAGAATACTAACAGTAATGACTCTTTGCATCCTCTAAACAATTCTACATTCGTTGCCAGATGGCAGACTTGAACTAAAGACCATTACTGTTAAAACTGACACTACTTTGATTTCGAAACACACCATCTATCCTTGTACGAAAAGAAACCATCATACAAGGCAGCAGCCTACTTAAACTACTCCAAACTCCCACAGCAGAACATCTGAAGAAGTTCCTTACCAAGTGTTTCTTCAGCGCCACTTCTACTCTCAGTTCTGGACTGGAGGACACACCTTCCACAGATTTACAAATAGAAACTGTACATTGATGACTACTTCATTCCTTTGTTAACATGGAAATCATTCTAAACTTAATCTTTATGATAAAGAGCATTGTCTATTGACTAAATTGTTAGATTCTTTGCTTAGCTGGAGCAGCAACTGTCTTGAACTACGAGTATACCATCAGATCACATTACATTTATTCATGAACTATTCCTTTTATCTGATACTTAACTGAAATATTATGTTAATGAATAACATGTTGTAAATAGGCCAATTTGTTCATTATTACTCATTACACATGACACCCCACGTGTACACATCTATCTGGACTTTCAGGTGAGTAAGAATATGAGGATAGAACAAATGTATAACATTCTGTGTCATATATAGATTTCTGTTAATTTTATGAGTTCACCTCACACTGTAAACATTTCTTTCGTATCTAAGTATAGTTAACAAAACTGAGATGAAGGTGACTGCATTAGAGGTTACATCAATTACACACGTGTAGGCTACAAGTTCCTTACTATGTGCAATTTCTTTAGTTTATGTCACAAAAATAAAAGTGACAGGCCTTTAATAAAATGAATAAGTCAACAAATTTGTAGCATGTCAGGTATATAACTGCATGTGCACTTCTGCCGCAGCAATAAATCTGTTAACTGAAGAACCCAAGACTTACCCATGCTCTTGGGTTGTATATTCTGATGGTGAGAGAACGATCTGAGACGTTCTGCACAAACACTTTCTTGACGTAGCTCTGATTCTCAAAGGTGTCAGCGAAAGTGACTGTTGATGGTACGACTCTTATGCCATGAACATCTACAGAATTGGGTCCAGACACTACTCCCAAACCTGAATCTTTAGATAAGGTGCCAAAACTGAAACAATAAACAAGGCATACTACATTCACCTTGCCATTGTTTGGTGGTACAAGTATGTGTAAAAGTTTGAATAAAATGAAAATGTTCCAATATTTAACCACAGAAGGATTCATTAAAAGTCCATATAGAGGAATTGCAAAAACTCTTCAATGGGGAGGGGTACCAAGACCCTCCATTTCTAAAAGAAATTCAGATTTTGACAACGTTGTTTCTACAATTTGTGTTTTAATGTTTAATCTGTAGAAAACACGCCACAGATTTGATTTCTTATTCCCCAACACACTAGTGTGGAAAGAGGGCCAGAAAAATATTTAAAAAATTATGCCTAAATTATACATTCTTAATACAGGTAATGTTTTTAAATACTATTTCCTTTCTTTACCTGAATATTTGTAATGTTATTTTTAAGTCTAAAATTAATCTTATTAAATTGTGTATACACCTTTATTTTAAATACATGAACAGTTTCTACAACAACAAAGTAAATGAAAACAGAAGCATTATTTCCTTTTCAAGTAGGAAATTTAAACAGACTATTGTCGGGCTACATGACAAGGAGTCTGATCTTACATAGGCTATTCACAAATTTGGAGAAAACCCAAGTCATTAAAAATGAGGTCATAGTAGGGCTTTTGGGGCATAGTCAGCTTGAACTTTTAATGACATCTTCTGTGCTTACATATTTCTACAATTTCACTGGACGTTAAAACACGTTTTAGAACAAATTTGGTCAAAATCAAATAACCTGTATAAAAAAGGGAGTTACATGGCAACCTACCCTCCCCCGAAGGGCACAGAGTAAATTGAAGGTTACTATTTGAGTTGTACATGTACTATTGGGCATTGTGGATGGGCTAACATCGAGAGCCAGGAAGTATTTGCCATTACAGACTTTTCTAGTGCTAAATCCAGGTATTGATAATATGGTGTATGAAGACAGTAGGTACACTAATAAAGACATATTTACCGCATATAGCTAAAACATATTTACAAATAACCAAATCCCTATATTAAGTAATATACATAATTAATTATCTAAGTCATAACAATTATCTGAAACTAAGCATCATAAACTTCTCAAAACATTTAAAATTTATATTATTATTGTTACAGGTTATTACAGTTCAACTCATAAACTGTATTGATCTTGTGTAGGTAAAACAAGTGTCTATCAGTAAACGTTGTGATAAACGTATAAAAATTACCAAGTATAAATTTAATTAACTTATAAGTTTATCTACTTTAACTCTCTAACTAACTAGAACCAAATAAATGGCTAACACGACAACTAATTAATTAATGAAAACGCGTTGAGGTTAATGACTCGAAACAATGTAAATAATCTCAACAGATGTTTGATAAAAATGTACTTGTTATCAGTCAGCTGATCGAATATTAGCAGCTACAAAACAGTAACAGAGCAACAACTAAACAGGTGCTGCACAAAACAGCTGAATCCCTACATTGCCAGACAGCTAGCGCTGTAGGTAGCAATGGAGTGAACTAAGGTGCGTAGTAGAATACTGCTGCTTTGATGTATTTGAAACTGAATGCAGCTAAATGCTTTGTATGACCTCTCATCAAGATCTTCAAATCCCAGTTCCTTGAACTATTCTCTGTATATCATTAATCTTCATCGAGTAGGTAAAATAAACATTTCGGAGTCATTACATCAACTCTGCTCTCTGCAGAACACATCTGTAACAGAGAAAACTCAACTCTTGGATTTATCTTCTGTCTTGGTTAGTGGACGCCCTGCTATACCTCTACGGAGTGCTTGTACGTCCTATTCTGGAATACAACTTTCTAGCTGGATGCCTTTCCAACGAGGAGTTATAACCCAACTTGAGAGGATTCAGCACCGTCTTATTAAAACTTCTCGGTTCAAAGATGGTCACCATTATCTAACTGTAGGCTACACACCGACTATAAAAACAGCTTGGTCTTGTTTCTCTTTATGCTCGTAGAAATATTCATGATCTCATACTCCTCCAAAAGGTCATCATTAGGAACACTGACTGTACACTACTACTCAGCAAAGTCCACATTTCTGGACGAGACACTTTTGCAATACAAGCACCATTACGCACACGAGATGGGTCATCATACCGACTTCTACGCCACTACAAAATTTAATTACTACGAATGCTAATCAGTATTCATGACCACTACATAGAGTATCATAAATTATTTTTAAAATCTCAAAACAATAGTTAATAACTGATTTTATCTTGACTTCTAAATCATCATATCTAGTTCTTGCTCTGGAGAAACTGACATTTTTCCGTAGTGGACAGAAAGAAAAGTAAGGCACGTACAGTGAACCACTCATTCCGCATTTTGTTCCTTAAAAAGTTGCTGACCCGTTTCAGTGTTGAGAACGATATGTCAGCAGTACATATAAGCAATAATGAATTATTGAAAAGACTGAAAAATTGGGAGAGGTCCGGACTCCTTGGACCTCCTTGCTGGTTACTTCCTAGCCATCAAAGATTTCTTTCAATAATTTAGCTATCTCAGGCGGAAAGTTTAGTTGAGAACGCCCTGGCGTCAACCTCTTGATTGACAGTGGTGTAAACATAAGAGTGTGATAATTATCCTTCAAACTTTCTTTGAAAGTAGCCTAATGCCGAGTCGACGATGAAAATAAATTGTTTACTAAAGATTAAACTCAACAGCACTGTTCAGTTCACATGCTTCAGTTGTAATTACAAGTTTTAATGAGCTAGTGGAACAAATGATGTATTCAGCCAGTTTATATAGCAAGGACGTAGGCAGCGACGATTATTATTATTTAAATAATTCAGTATTACTGACAATTACTAGGGTCAAGAACTTTTCAAGAAAGAAAATGGGGTCTTACTCTCTGTCCACTACGAAAATATATCAGTTGTCTGGACCCCCGAACCTTTTTTCCTGGCTACGTTCTTGTATTATAGTACTATTTTATTCTTGCCTGTAGACCAGAGTATGCGGCAAACATATTCGCTGTATATTGAAGCTTTGCTCTCTAAAAGGTTACTGTAGGTGAGTCACGAGATGATCTTTGGCCTCTTTGCATACCGGTAAATTGAAGGCGCTAGTCATCTCTCTCTAGACTCTAACTATAATCGTGTATTCTACTGTTGCATACGTAATTGCTGACATAAGTGCCTGCGAAATAAGGTGGTACTACTGCAATACACAGCTGCACCGTGTACTGGGCCAGGGGTCATCTCGTGACTAGCCTACAGTAAAGTCATGACAGACTTCGGATCGGCGTTCCTCCCAGCTTCTAGTTATCATGCGTACAGGCAGCCAGAATTCGGGTTTTTTTCATCAGGAACTGGTGGGAAAAGCCAACAATGTCTAGTATTTCTATAATATCTATCAGTGGCGTAGCGAAGGGGGGGGAGGTCCAGGGGGTCCGGAATTTTAAGACATATTAAAAAAAATAAAGCATGGAGCAGGAGAAAAATGGAGAGTTATCATTAATCTTGTCTACAAACATTAAATTGATTGATTTAATTGATTAAAGTAACCACTGTTAAAAATAGAATTGTCCTTTCGTTTAAATCTTAAAGTATCGAACAATACTTTTGGGCTGGGCCTTTCGGATAGTGTAATGTAATCATGGTATTTCTATAGGACGCGGTCACGTGACGTCGCAAAGTACCCTGAAACCGTAACACGGCGAACAGTTTAAATTAGCGATCACTACGTTCAGATTCGTCTCGGGGACGTAAAATGACTGCTTAGAATTAGGTTACGACGTTGATTTTAGGTTGTCAACTATAGACGTGTATATAATTATCGAAAAAATATAATAAAATCACTTTTGGTTGGTGAATACACTTGAAAAACTAGAACTTCAACTAATTTGGACTTTTAGTGAATGAGGTAAACGTCGTGTTTCGATTGAGTTAGGACGACGAATTTTGTTATCATTATAACTGTACACTGTACCCACGGTAGGTAGAATAGACACGGTAGGGGTCGCGAGGAGGGATTGCGCAGTAGCATGTGACGTCAACGGGGCCCAGCGCCGACTTCACCGCTACCTGGTTACGTGGAACTACAAGCTACTGTCTGTTTCCGGCTGTCATTCGGCTGTATGTTTCCCGCGTTTTTTGTCATTGTGTCTGACAGTAGGCTGAGTGAAGGTGTCTATAGTGCGTTTGATGTTGATATATTTAAGTTTTAAGTTATTTACAGTCTTAATTTTTGTTAAAAAGTACCGTATGTGACTATGTGTTGGCCTAGTGAAATGTAATAATAATAATGCCGTGTTGTGCAGTAGCTGGTTGTTCAAACCATTCAAGACATTCTAAAGAAAACGGGAATATCTTTTCATCGTTTCCCTACGGATATTGATTTAAGAAAACAATGGGTAAATGCATGCAAAAAGGGCCGATGAATTTAACGTCGATAACGCCAAAGTATGCTCAGCCCATTTTTGGGGAACATGATTTCGAGCGAGACTTAAAATCTGAGTTATTAAATACGAAAAGTAGAAGGATTTTAAAGAACACAGCAGTTCCTTTCTTTGGTCTGTCAAATTTAAATGAACGTGCAATCTCACGATTTAAAACGAGTTGAAAGTAGGGAAACAAAAAAACAAATTAGTAAACATTTTTGTGAGATCGCCAACATAGATGAACCGTCTGATGCGATTCCAGAATCAACCAATGATGAAAACCTTATAGTAAACGACAAAAGTGAATCAGAATATAATTTATTGTTGAATAAGCAATTAGCCGAAGCAATTGCAAAAATTTCCGTGTTGGAAAATAAACTTAAGTTCATATGAATCTCTTTTTACAAAATCACAACAACAGTATATTTTGCAAGGTCAGTGTAGGAGTTGGAGCCAAGAGGATGTCTCAAAGGCAATTACATTAAGATGTATTTCAAAAAAAGGCATTTTCATTCGTTAGAGATGTGTTAAAGCACCCACTGCCAAGTGAGACTACTATTAAACGTCGGCTAAGTCACTTTTCTATAAAACCAGGTGTTTCATTGATATGAGTTTTAAAAGTTATGGAAAACTCAGTTAACGTGTTTAGTGATTTTGAAAAGAAACGTGGTTTTTATGTTACGATGAAATGAAGGTCAACTCTGACTTATGTTATGATAATGTGGAAGATCGAATTTTGGGTCCATATTCCATGGTACAAGTGATTGTGGTCAGAAGGCATAGTAGGTAAGTGGAAGCAAACCCGTTTTTTTATGATTTTGACCGACCTGTAGATAAGGCACTTTTGTTTGAAACCATTGCAAAGGTGGAAGCTACAGGTTTTCGAGTAAGGGCCTTTGTAAGTGACATGGGACCATCTAACCAAAAGCTTATGAAAACCTTGGGTATTATACCTGGCAAAGTAACTAGTTTAAAAAATCCAATTGACGCCACTCGTCAAATTTGGGCGTTTTTTGATGTTCCACATTTGCTTAAACTTTGTAGGAACCATTTATTGGATCATGGTTATCAATTGAAATTGGCGCGAAGTTAGTTTCAAAAGAAATTTTTTCTAAAACTCGTTGAACTACAACATGAAAAGGATTTGAAGTTTGCTTACAAAATTTCCACCTCTCATATACTTTTGTCAGGTACCGAGAGGCAAAATGTAAGAAAAGCCGCAGAGCTACTCTCTGGGGACAGTTGCTACAGCAATTGAATTTAACTTTCCCGGAAATGAATCCATTGTGAAGTTTATTAGGATCATTAACAATGGCTTTGATGTTCTTAATTCGCGAATGCCTAATCACCCATGCAACAAACTAAAGGTAGCCTATGGGCTACATTTAGCAGAGCAAAATCACGCTCTCAATGAGCTCTTTGATTTGTTCAGTTCTATGCGTGTCTTGGGGAAAGTCCAACTTGTTACCATTTCAAAATGGCTTTCTTATTTCTATATTGAGTATTCAGGGACTGTTACAATGATTTGAGAGCTGAAGGCTTTACCTTACATCATGGCAGCCAGGTGCAATCAGGACATCCTTGAATCGTATTTTTCCCTGATTCGTGGGCTTGGACGATTTTATGACCACCCTCTACCGATAGCTGTTGGACAACGAATAAAAGCTTTACTTTTAGGCCACTTTGCAAGTTCTATTGTAGCTACTGGAAACTGTCAAAGTGAAGAGACATCCACCCTCAGCGTTGATTTATTGAACAGTTTCGATTGTGCTGCTGAAAAAGGCTCTGAGAAAAAGTTGAACAAAGTGAAACTAGTAGTTTTATAGAAGTTGGACCACAAGAAGAAGATGAGTTGATAGGAGTTATTGAGGCCAGAAATAGCAGGAGATATCGGAAACGTAGCTACTATAATGAATATGATGTTTTGACTAAAGAAAAGACGGATTTGATTCAAATGCTGGCTGCTGGATATATAGCCCTATAGGGTAAAGAAGAAAAAAACTGGAATCAAATTTTATTTATGGTCATCCAACGAAAGATTTCCATCACAAAACGATTGGCTCTCTGCTATATCACGTGGAGCTCTGATGAGACCGACCAGAGAATGGGAATGGACTGTGAAAAAATATGGAAATCGACTTTAACAATTTTCATGGTGTAAATAGCCTTAATAAAGACTGCAATGTAATGAAAACTTGACTAGTGTTTTGAAAACCAAATATTGCAATATAGATGAGTATGCAATTCTTTGCTTTGTGCGAACACGCACATTCTTCAGGATAAAAGCAATGAACAAGAAGAAAAGTGACAAGAGGAAACATTATGGAAACAAAAAAAACAAAATTGTGGAAGAAAAGAGTCAAAAAAGCTAGCTAAACTTCAATAATTTCAACGAGTAAGTAATGCATAATAACTCTGCTAATGCATTATTTTGTCTATTTGTGTTTTAACCTAACGTTTCCTTTAACGTATTTTTAAAATTGTATAAAAATCTATATTTGTGGGTAATATTGATACATTTATGCCAAGTCTCATTGCTTCACAAGAAATGGTAAAACAATAAAACCATTCCGGGACTTTTCAAGCACACTGTTTGACACGACAAACTATATGTTTAATTATAATATTATTATTGTAAGCATTTAGGATGGTAATATTTTAAATTTCAATTCACTAACAATAATATTATTTCATGTGTAAAATATTATTCGGATCACCATATCAATGCAGCTATGTAGGCCCAAGTGTAGACCTAGTGTAATTTATTGTACTATTCACAATGTGTATTGATAATATTATATTCGTTAAATTTTTAAAGCTTTTATTAACAATTAATAGCAGACAAAACATCATTTCAGTTATAAAATACGACTTGCGGGAAATTTGTATTGGAGAGTATGGCAAGAACGCAATAAAACAATGCTGGGAAGGAGCACTAGTAACGTTGTTATGAGCTGGGCACCGCAGCGAGTGGGCCCCGTTGACGTCGTCAGTGGTGGGGGAACATGCGCGTGGCCCCATACCGTTTCTATTCTACCTACCGTGACTGTACCTATATAATTATCGAGAAAAAATCAAAAAAATCACGGTCGGTAAATACCGAAGAAAAGCTCTCTACAGATTCAAGTTTTGACGATTTTGGATTTCACTGGTTGAGTGGTTGAGGTAAAATTGGTACTTATAATTATGTTAGGACGTTGATTTTAGGTATTAATTCAACGCCGACTAATACATATATAATTATCGAGAAAAAAACAATAAAATCACAATACCTAGGAAAAGCTCTACTGATTGAGATTTTGGATTTCACTGGTTGAGTCGTTGAGATAAAAGTGGGTACTTAGAATTACGTTAGAACATTGATTTTAGGTATCAATTGAACGCCCGACTAATACCTATATAATTATCAAAGAATTCATTGGGTCGGAAATAAAATACACCGGAAAAACTCTACTGATAAGATGTTCCGACTACTTTGGATTTCACTGATTGAGGTATTATTTCATTTTCCTTAGTATATTCCGATCGGAAGTGATTATTTTTCTTTTCTTTTCTCGATGATTATATATTTATTAGTCGGCGTTGAATTAATACCTAAAATCAATGTCTTAACATAATTATAAGTACCTCTTTTACCTCAACCACTCAACCAGTGAAATCCAAAATTGTCAAAATTGAATCTGTAGAGAGCTTTTCTTCGGTATTTACCAACCGGAAATGATTTTTTTTCTCGATAATTATATAGGTAGTCGAGTACAGTTTAATGATAACAAAAAATCGTCGTCCTAACCTAACTCAATCAAAAATACCACGTTTACCTCAATAACTGAAGTCCGAAGTAGTTGAAGTTCTAATCATTAGAGTTTTTCAGGTGTATTTTATTTCCGACCTAAAGTGATTTTTTTTTTTCCGATAATTATATACTCGTCTACAGCGTAATGACACAAAAAACGTCATTATAACTCATTCATAAATACCTCAATCAGTGAAATCTAAAGTAGCCGAACTTCTAATCAGTAGAGTTTTTCCGGTGCATTTCCCGACCGTTAGCTTGATCTGTACCCGAGCAACGCTCGAAAATTGCCCTCCTTTTCTAAAGGGTTTTCGGCCGTCAGTGACCCAATGTCCCCGAAGGGGTATTTCATTTTGTCCACAGAATATAGTTGTGTCAATTATACGCTTGAGTGAAGTTCTGTTTTGTTCTTTTTCTTTCTTATCCAGTGAATCCAACATCACGTTGGTGCCTTCTACTCGGCCAGAATCGAACTTCGTAAAGTGTCTGTAGCTATACAAGAAAATTTGTGGTACTAGAGTTTCTATGAGAGTTGAATTTGCCTATTACATATTTCCACTTTCTATGAGGCGCAGTTACTAAAGCTCCATATTTTTGGTATTTACCTTTTACCAGTGAACTCATTAACAAATAACACACAAAACGTCCCCCGGATACCCCGGTTTCGGACCCCCCCCCCCAATGAAATTTCTGGCTACGCTACTGAAATCTATGGAGAACTTCAGATTTGTATATTTGGTAGGAATTTCAAAAATCATTCTACAGGTTCACTAGAATTAGTGTACAATAGCAGTTTTTGTTAGGTCTACAACTATAGAATAGTCGGAGTGGAAGTTTCCCTCTCGATTAATTTTGTTTTCAACAATGTGTAGCCTAATATTATCATAATAAGATCTTCGTAGGAAAGTGTGAAAGGTATGCACAAACTAAAAAAACCCTTTTGGCAACTACTATACAATGTTCACGGTTATGTAAGTCCACATCTTGAAGAACAACTGAAGACTATTATTGTTGCAACATCTTTAAACAACTCCATACATTCGCTCAGTAAGAAATTGCCACTTTATTTCGTTCAAAATCATTGTATTTTGTGTACTCACGTGAACATACAGCTTTTTCTAGAAGGCTATAAACTGCATAACTGTATAAACTGTTAAAAAAAATAAGTATTTTATGGCTCGTGAGTTTTGCATTTTCTTCGGAATCAAAAGCAGTAATATTTACGTCTTCCACTGTACCTTTGCTCGGGCTCAGTTAAATAACAAAAAAAAAGAAAAAATAGGGACTAAGCCTTATTATTCTTTTTCTTTCGTTCTTCTCTTCATCACTTCGTGGTTTCATGATTTTGTGGTTGGCCTAATTTACGCTACGCAGTGGAACCTAAATCAGACACAATTCACAACATAACATGTGAAAAATCACGCGTTTGTTCTATTGGGTTGTTTTGTACCAAGTAATAATTACACGATAATAATTGTCATGGACACTTTTTTTGCGTGGCCGATTCAAACGCCCACTTCCGGTGTAACTGTGGTGATATCCGGTGGCCAAATTGGCCTGTCTCGGCCACGAAGCCAAATTCCCGTCAGCAGTGTGCGCGGATCGTGGTCAAGATTCGTGGTCGAAGATTTCGTGGCAGCAACATTCGTGGTCTCACCATCTCATGGTAATCATCCTTATTTCGTGGAGCTAAGATTAGTGTAGATTAGGCCGCCCACTTAAAGAGTTCTTTTTTTGAAGTTTGTTTTTGGCGATGGAAGGACTGTGAGGGAAACAGGATTTTTCGAACACCAACGTCCAGTGATACAAAAACATCAGTAACACTACGTTTCGAGATCTGCAGTCTGATCTCTTCTTCAGGTAAATAACTAACCTAACACATGATTACAAACTAGGTTAAAATAAACCAATCATACCAGAGCGTTGTGACATGCGTAAGTCAGGAATCACAACCACCATGTTGTGTGTGTTAACTTCACTCATTCTAAAACATGCACTTAATACAAAACTAAACACAACACTGATTATTAAAACTAAACTACAGAGTACAGGTCACAATAGGTATGCCCACGTCTTAGGTATGATTTATTCTATTTTAACCTAGTTTGTAATTTTGTGTTAGTTAGTTATTTACCTGAAGAAGAGATCAAGATTGCAGATCTCGAAACGTAGTGATACTTTTGTTTTTGTATCACTGAACGATGGCAGATGCTCGGATAAAGAGAAGTATTTTTATTAAGAACATTATTTGGGGACTTTGCGTTGTCATAAAGAAAGTGGGGATCACACATTCAGAAGCGTTCGACAGTGCCCTGACTGAATGACAAGTGCAACATTTATACACTATGTATGTGCGCGCGTTTGCGTGTGTGTGCGTGTGTATAAGAGGCCGAATGTGTATGCAGTAGACCTCTAACAATCTGGGCTGATATGGAGGACAAAAGGTCGGTAAATCCGTAAGTCAAATAATTTTCACTTCTTTTAGAGATATTTGTATACAAAGGCGTCAACGCTCCTGCCTGCAAAGCACAAAGCAGCAACGCCAAAACAGAACTGTTTTGCGGGTTGCTTCCTTAATATTTGCAGGCGTTACACTAAGCTGGCGTTAATACAATGTTGTTCTGTGACACGCTTACTTGCCACGTCAAACAACATAACCCCTATCAATGACACCGTTTAGTGTTTACTATTATTTATATATTTTAATATTTATTATTATTATTATTCGGAAAAACGAAATATTAAAGGATATTAAAGTCTTTTTGTCTTGGATACTCCTATCTCGCTAATGCTTTAAATGTTCAACTTTACGAACGTTTTTATGAGGGGCTATATACATTTTCTATAACTTTGTTTCTGATATAAATGAAAACAAAATAAACTGATTTACCAAAATTTTAAAAAGCTGTTAAAAATTTCATATAAAATCTAACACTTTTTAATATTTAAAACTATGTATACTGTTTTGTAAATATTACATTTGAAAATCCTCAGTTTATTTTAAAGACCAGTTAGTAAAACACAATATGTAAAAAAACCATGCAGATAATTATATTTTGTGGTTACTGAGAAAACCCTTCCAAAGTGTAAAAAAATACTATTTTCAGGAATCTCATTTAAAAATAACTTGTTGAGTACTGAACAATTTGTTGAAAACATTCCATGCAGTGCTTTGCTTATAAAATAAGCATCAGAACGTAATAATTAGTATCTTATTCTAAAGTCAAAGATACAAAAAAAAAAAAAAACTAACAATTGTATTTTTAACCGCAACAAACCATCCGACAATCCATAGAGCTTTCAATTCTCCAGGATAATGGACAGTTAAGAAGTTATGAGTTATATTAGAAGTTAAGAGCATATAGAAGTTATCTGCCCAAGCAACTGGACGTTCAGATCACAGAGTAATGGCCGAGTCAATTTTCCCTATGGCGCGAGCACTCTGTATATACCTTATTACTCTGTGGTTCAGATTACGCTGCAGTAACCGTGGGTGGGCTTTCAACTTCGTAGTCCTGCCGCAAGAAATTGAGATGTTTACATTTCGGATACTACAAAAACCCAAAATTGGATTCAAAACAAATATCGTTGCTAGAATAATTAGACACGGGTCCCATATGGTTTCAGCAGACCCCCCCCCCTTCACCACTATGTAGGGGGGGGGGGGGGGGAGATCTTGGACTGAGAACAGAACTGAAGCCTTCCATGGGTCATACCTGTCTAAAGTATAATATTAAAGGTCTTGTTGAGACGAAAACATTACACGACAAAACAAAGTTTCACCATTACACAGTATCTCAGTCTTACAGATCATATGAACTGTACCGTCAAAGTACATTTAGGCTATTTATAAAAGGCAAATGTCCAACACTCATTTATAATAATCGGCGATAACAATTTTACAGTGGGATTGTGTAGAGAAATAAATTAACTTATTTTCAATGGAGATAACAGAGAAACGCCCACTCGTACTGTAGAATAGATATAAGATCGCTGTACCTTACTCTAACGATACTGTCTTGATTTCTTCTGTGGAGGAAACCCATCACTATGATACCTTATACAGCTTCCAACCTTTGTAAAAATCTAGTAGTCGGACACGGTAGTGAAAGGGTTGACAACAATTAATACATGCATTACTTACGTTTAATCCTAAGTTCCGTTTATTACTTTTTCTTGGAACTCTTCTTGTACCGACAATTTGTGTTCTTTGCCTGATGAAAACTCTTCAACATCAGTGACCTCCGGATAATGCCAAAGTACCAACTCCTGAAAAGGTCAGGTCATAGGACATAACACTGACCTGACATCGTCTCCCACAAAGATGGAGGAGGACTTGGGCGGGCCCGAGCTCTTGAGTGAAGACAGGATGCTGACCTCGTCTACGGAACGGTACTTGACCAAGGACTTGGTGCCGGGCGGAGTCTCCAGGATGGATTGTTGTTCCCTGGAGGGAATGGAAGTAGAGGATTCTCTAGTTACTTTGTTGCTGTTGTTGAACTGCTTCATTCTCTTTGATGCCCAGAACTGTTTTTTGTACGATATTGTTTAGAAAGCAACCACAGTGTGTGACAAACAACAAAATAAATATAGAACAGCTGTTAAGAACCGTTAATCAGTTGTGTTAACGATTGAAATTGATCGATTTCTAACAATATATATTTTCACTTGATGCGCTATTTTATCTAATAAATTTCGGGTGCCTTTGGAGTGTATCGGTGCTTTTCCATTTATAGGCCTATTAATTTAACGGAATGAGCTTCGAATATAACTGGTAAATGTGATGGTAACTGATAAAAGTAAAGTAAATAAGTCTTATTTTACCAGGCGAAGTCTGGGGACCAACGGCTTAAAGGTGACTTCCGAACCACCACCAACGGCCGGGCAGGATAGCTCTGCAGTCACCCATCCAAGCAGCAGCCACGCTCGACGATGCTTGATCCGGTCATCTTGCGATAACTAATGTACCCGTTACACTGAGCCATTGGCACTTTATTGTACTTAATAGTGTACTTTTTTGGTAATGTAAAAAATGTACATTATAGGCAAAACAAATTTGAACTTGTCAACACACGGTAAGGAATACAAGAAAACACTTCAGTGTTATATTGATATTAGTCTTTTAGTAAAACATTGTTCTTAGCTTACAAGTAATAGTGACTAAAGATATAACACTTCAAAGGACTAAAATAGAGTAACAAAATATGGTATACTTCAATAACGTATAACCAGGAAAAGTTTTGGGGAGAGGGGTCAGAACAACTGATATTTTCCCAAATTGGACAGAAAGTAAGGCTCCATTTTATTCCTTAAAAAGTGCTTGACCTGTATCTATGTTGAGAACGATCTTTCAACTGTACATGTCGATAATACTGAATTATGTAAATAATAATAATATTGTTTACTAAAAAAATAATTTATGACATATGAAAATTTGGGGGAGGGTCCGAACCCCTTGAACACCCTCGCTTGCTACGTCCTTGGTATATGTCGATTGACCACAACATGTAGACTATGTGTTACCGCCCAACGATATAATCTAAACAAGTCACATTCCCGTGACTTAGGGTACCTAACATAGGCCTAATTGGTAGGCTACATACAGTCAGTTTGTTTGTACTTTCACACTATATAATATAGAAGAGAGTATTATGATTTAAAATTATGGTTTTTAGAGAAAGTCCATAGTATAAAACCTAACTGCGTGTATGCGTTTATAAGCATCATCGGCCACGAGTAAATAAATTAACCAATAATCATCAAATATCTTTTTTTTCTTTTCAAGTGCTATATTTTAATTGAATTTAACAAACTACTCTTGGCCAAAATAAACGTAAAGTTTGTTAGAAAAGTCTGTTGAAAGATTTTTATTAGTTATAGGCCTAACCTTTTTTCAGAAAAAATAGGAAGAAATACTAGTATCGAATGGTTTAGTGATTTATAACTTAATACACAGATAAAAGAATAAAAATACACTCTGTTTTAAGGGATTCTGTTTTGGAAATTCCATAATATATTGCAAATAACAAATCAAATAAACAAAGGAAGGGGAAAAGTAACTACCGCACTAAGTAAGTGACCTTTCTCACATTTGTGAGGTTAAGCAAGAACGTAGCCAGGAAAAAATGTCGGGGGAAAAATATATGTTAGAGTACAACTGATATTACTATCCCGTAATGGACAGAGAGTAAGGCCCCATTTTGTTCCTTATAAAGTTCTTCGCCCGTTTCCTTGTTGAGAACGATCTCTCAGCAGTACGTCAGTAATACTGAATTATTTAAATAATAATAATCGTTTACTAAAAAAAGTATTATTTTACTGAAAATTTGGGGCGGTCCGGACCCTTTGGATCCTCTCGCTGACTACGGCCTTGAGGTTAATGTTAAATGGGAGATATCGAGTTCGATTACCGAGAAAATCTTTTTTATTCTGTTTATATCTGTGTTCGACGTATATGTGAGGACAAATGATGATATTATTTTATGTGAAGGTTCAGTTTAGCTCCAGTTCGCCTTCCTCTTAGTGCAGCGTCTGGGATCTGACCTTGTCTCAGACTTGACTCCTGAAATCTGGAGTCATGTTCGTCTGTAGAGATCCATAAAAGTCGGCGAAGAAGAAGCACTCGTCATTAGAAACGCCTAGTCCATTGTATACTGACGAGATCTTCTCTTAGATTATATATAGGCCTACTATATTTTGTCATCTAAGTGCCCATAAAATACACACAGGTACACACACCTACTTAGACACACTTAGGCCTAGGGTTTGGACTTTGATAGTTAGCAACCCCTACAACACTGGACAGGTCATATGACACACTAGAACTGATCAGTGGATATCATACAGTCAAACAGAGCAGAAAATTAGTTTAAAAATAAACAATTTCTAGTCCATAACCTAGTACTTTAGTTCTCTGGCAAACTATTGCATAATACACATTTCATTCTGCACCAGTGAACTTTCTACCTTCGTTATTTTATATTAAAACATCAGTGTTATATTTCGCATTGTGTAGGCTATGTGTAAGATGTGTATAAACTGAGTGTTAATGAATAGTCTAAGTGTGTTTCACCCCTGTTTGGTACATTGTTCAAAAAAACTCAACTATAAGTCTGTACCGTCTGTACATAAATAGACCAATCCACCATAACAGTATCCAATTAATTTTAAAGTTTTAACGTCCAACGTCAACATTATTTAAATTGATCAAAAATCAAAGGTGTACTCGCATCAGTGAGGCAACATTACAAATCCACTAGGCCTACGTCCGTGCTTTGAGCCCGGCAAATGGGTTTCCGCTGTATTATTAACTAAACGCTAATTAAAAGTATTGAAGCATATTTTGGGAGCTTTTAAGATTATGATAATGCCCGGAAAGTCGATGCCGGGATGACAAAATACTCGGGTCCCGGGCCGGTCAAAATGGCGGCGGTAGAGGGCCCGTGGAACGGCGACTCTGATTGGTCGCCGCGGCCCGCCTATTGATCTGCAGGCTGCCAACATTCCCGCCAGAGTCACTGTGGGCTGTCTCAGCCTTCCAGCATTCCGCGGCCACATACTAATTGCTCATAGCGCAGCACAAACTGTGTTCTGGTCGTGGATATCGCCGGTACCATATTGTATATATCCACTGAGTAAGCCGGTAAACATTGTATAATAAACAAATTCCACAGTAGAAAAAGTGAAATTTAGTTGTTGAAATGTTTAAAACGTCACTTGAATACGCGACAGTTGAATAAATTGAATACACGAAGAATAAATTTACTGAAATTGCTAAACTGTCTTATAAAGGTATTGTTTTATTTTAAATTCATTTATTTATTCATCAACAGTGTCCACCATTTTTACAATAACATCAATATTTTGTATAACTAATACAATATACCAATATAGGCCTACTAATACTATATAAATATACAATGCATTAAATATGTGGACAGCAAATAAGACAAAAAAAGAAGTCAGGAGCTAGTGAGCAAAAACAGCAAACAAGTGTAAAAAGTCTAGTGTCTAGACAAGAAAAAGAGGGCGACAATTAAAAATAAAATTTGAACAACTATAACAACAGTAACATTTTTAAAGCAATAACAAGAGATAAACTTGAAAACAAACTATAACAATACCTATGATAAAAAATTTGAAAATAACAAAATTAAATTTCCAAAAGAAATAACAAAAGATAAACTTAGAACAAACTTCAACAATCAGGATGATAACTATATAATAAGTTAGGTAAACAGAGTGTAACAAAAGAGTGTAGAAAATTTACCCACATCAGAAATTGCTATATTTTTATGATGCTGCCACAACAAAAGCGGAACTAGGGTTTCTTATAGATAATAATTATTCTTATAGATAATTCCAAAGGAAATCTCCATTTTTACAATAGTAGAATAGAAAGAGATAATAATAGGGTGTAAAGCGCAAAAAAACAATGCAGATGAAAATTTAAACAGTAAATAATTGATACGATTAGATGATAACAAAAAAAAAAAAAACTAACGAACAAACAACAAAACAATGAAAACGAATTAATAATGATAAATAGAGCAGACATAAGTTGAGACAAACATTCCATTCAGCGCTAAAAATTAATTGAAGCCACAAAATAATTTTTCCACATGAATGCCACGCGATTTTTGTCTTAAGAATCGCTACACTGTCCTCGAAAAAATCAACAATCTTTGAAGCTGGGCCATCGCACTGTGTTCTGTGTAGTTAGTGGGTGGTGTTGGCTGACAAACAGGTCGCTGGATCGGGTGGATGATGGAGTCCTGAATTGGACTACTGTAAGGTAGTCATCCATTAAGGTTTCGAGTATAAGTAATAAAATCATCTTATTACGAGATAATACGAGAAATAATAGGCTTATACGTTGAGTTTTCAGTTCAAAAAAACATTGTGTTCCAAGTGAATTCCTTTGAATTCATATCTTACTCAAGTACTTAATACATGCGAGATTCCTATATTTTTTGCAACACGAGAGAATATTTGGATCAGAAAATGAGGCCTTAGATTTAGATACCCATTACTAACACACTGAGCCCATATTATGCTTTAAACTGATTTTCCTTTTTTACTATAATTGTTAGTTGGCAAACCTGCGGCTACTGGACCGTTCGTTACTCACGTACATAGTTTCGGGTCATTTACTGCATTGGCAGCTTAAATTAAATTCCTCTTTGTATGGCCTTAAAATTAAAAAGAGTGTTAGAGATGTAGCCTCGAAAAGTGTTTGATATGTAATATACAATTAAATTTAAGAAGAAAGAGATATCAAATACATTCTATCAGACTACCTTGGTAAACATTGCCACAAAATAAACAAATCCTTTTATAAACAAGGATATCAATTGGCTTTCAAGACTTCTAACAACCTCAGCCTTATAATCAAAGGCAAAAGTAATTAGACAAACCAAAATCAAAATTCAAAATTGAACAAGAGTGAAGTATAAAAATTAAATTGCAAGGATGCAATGAATTTGTAATATTAGACAAACCGGCCGATCATTCAAAATTAGATTTAATGAACAAATAAAAGCATTGAGGACATAATCAAATTCAAAATATGCTGACCATTTAAATGATACATACACAAACATCGAAAACAATCTTGAAATTTACTCGCCTGCAAAAAAGTCACCTATTGTCAACTTTGGAACATTTGAAGGGTCCAGGGGAAAAACGATCAAAGTCCAAAAACAAAAAAAATTGACATATTTATGTTTTTGTAAAGCTGAGTTGGAGCTCTACAACACAGCACTGCTGATTTTGTGGAAAAACGATCATAGTCTAAAATATTAAAAGAAGGAAATAATACATGTAATACATATTAAAAGGGGAACAACGATCATGGTCACAGCGCTACTGTGAAAAAAAGATCATAGTCAACTTCCTGCCAGCTGGTCGGTCGTGATCACATGATTGTCTTGATTTGTTTAACACGACTTGAAATTTACAAAAGTGCCAAAATTAATCCTAATGTATTATTAAATGACGAATATTTTCTAACGAAAAATGATTATTCGATAGACTTTTAAGCGATATAAATTAGTTACATACAAAATTAAATACTAAATTTAGCCACATAGGTAGTTAAAAAACATATGACGATTTGGTTTCAATTATTTATTTACTTAATTTACCTTAACCTACTACCTGAAGATGAATTCATCGAATTCGAAATACATTGTAGCCTGCACAAAAAAATCGATAAAAAGTGTCAAAAGGTGTATTATTGTATAGTATTATAAAAAGAGTGAATCTAAAACACCAGAGCGTTGATACGTACAAATACATTTACTTTTGTGAAGGAATAACAAAGGAATAGGGCAATTAATGCGAACGTAGTTAGTGTAAAATTTAATAATACTGATACAGGTCTACACTAGTGTAGCTAAGTAACTCGTAGCTAGTAACGGTAGCGAGACATGATTGCGACTAACAACAGCTGGTCGGCATCGAATAGCAGCAATAATTAACCATTATCCACAGGTGGTACCCTCCCCGCAACCCCCGCAGGGCAAAAACAAACATTGCCGTCCGCGATATCTTACGTAATAAAGCAGTGGGGTTGGTGAATCCCTACGGGTCCGATTCTTGGTGCTAATAAAACAGTGATAGTTTATAAATGTAGCTTTCGTGGGAGCTGTTAGGTTAGCGTATTTACAATGAAAGGTCTGTGAGTATACAATAGCTGAGGGTTGTACAACAATGATCATAGTTAAACGTAAGTCATGCTCACGATTTGAAGTCAAATAAAATCACATTCATTGGCTTAATTGAACTTTACAGCTTTTTTGTGTGTGGAAGTCTTAATGAGTATCAATTGGACAAAATACGTACAATAGTAACTAACAAAAACCATCAAATATACTCTCCATCTATATTTTAACATGTAGTACGGACAATTTTGAAGTTTCGTGTCTTTATGACCATAGGTCAATATTGAGACAGGAAATGAATATAAGTTTTTGAATTTAGATTTGAACATCTGGTGTTTATAAATAATATATAAATAGAGAAGGAAATAATATAAACACAGGCAAACAACAGTTAATACATAGTAAATGCAGATGACATTAACTTAATTTTATATTACATATAATTAGTTCATAACATCTGCATTTACTATTTATTAACTGTTTATTTACCTTTGTTTATATTATTTTCTTTTATATTTTATACACTTTTTGCACCGCAAGAAGATTTTTATCGAAATATAATTTTTTTAGCCATGGTTTTAAAACAATACGATATTTTACTGTTATTTATTTAAACTAATTATATAACATTAAAATACATTTACATTTATCAAAAATCGTCTAATGCGATAGATAAATAAATAATAATATCTAGGCTTACTTATTTTGTATGACTTATTATTATATTACGTAATGATTTGTACAGTTATTAATTAAATCGCATGCTTTTAATATTAGTAGCTTAAAACTTCTTGGGATGTTTTTAAGCCTCAGCTCCTGGCTATGCTTGCTTGTCTGGGTCACTGCGGCTGTTATTCCTGTCTGATGGACAGGAATCCCCTGGGATTTGAACCCGTGATCTTGAGAGCAGTGACTTTATCCACTAGTCTACGGAGGACTTGGAATGTATTGTTACCATAAGCAAGTCTCTAAAAACTTTTGCTCTCAATTATGTATTTTCTTATCAGCTGTTTTTGGTAAAACAATAACATTCTGTGTCTTGGATAATTTTAAACCAAGTAAATATTTGTAGCCCTCCTCCGTAGACTAATGGTTATAGTCTCGGCTCTCTAACCGAGAGATCACGGGTTCAAATCCCGGGGAAGTCCAATCATGTACTTTGACAATAAAAACCAGTGAATATCGAAGCCGCCATAGCTAAGACGCTGAGGCTTAAATGAGAGGAAAAACATTTGTACACATGTCTTATAATCAAGCTCTCTTATAACTAGTAATTGATAAACCCTTTTGCTCATGGTATCAGTGGGCTACACAGTAGGCCTATACAGAAACAACAGTTCGGTGTAAATTGTTCTAGTTACATTTTTTAACATTTCTAGTAGGCTAATATCCTGTCCTAATCCTAATACCGTTATAAATGCGAAAGTGATTTTATTTGTTTCTTTTGCTTTCGCGCGTAAACTATTCAACCGACTGCACTAAAATTTTACATGGATATTCTTGCAATCCATGGTATGAATATAGGCCTTCTTATGTCGAAAACCTCTCAGGGCTACGCCCCACTGGTCTTTAAAGTAGCGAAAAATCCCATCAGGGACTCTAAAGTTGTGAAATATTAATTAAAAGAGCGTGTCTAATATAATTAAGAATATTCTGTTAAAACATTGTTTATTATTTTCCATTTGTTTAAATTTATAGTGAGTGAATTTATAGTGATAGAAAAGAAGGTCATTGTAAGTTTTATTTAATATTAACTGTACACTAATACTGGATCAGAGATATGCATTTTTTAATTACTGAGGTATTTTATTAATTTGAGACACCCAAATGTGTACTATACAAATTTTAAGAGGTGCCAATTAAAAACACGCGAATTTTAATGTATTTAAAATGCCATTCAACATATTTTGGTTAGAAATTAAAATTTTTCTCGATAAGTACTAAAATCCCTTATTTACATCCAAATAACTAAATATATAAGTCTAAAAATTAACTACAAAATATTTTAAAAAGTTAAAATATTTTCGTTTAAGGAATACAATATAGAACAGGGTATTTGTATGTATACTATGTGAGGACTAGGTCGTATGACTCACCCGTTCTCTTGTCAATGGTATTAGACACAATTACAGGGTGTTACGACATCGCAGAAATGTGATGACCAAATGTAATGTGACCTACTTCACATGTCGTACTTCGGTAGACAAAGCAGACATATCACAAACAGTACAGAAACAATTCTTCTTACCAGTTGGATTAGCGTTGTTACTTTTTTGGACTAAAACAGGGATACAAATATTACTAGGCCTACTGGTAAACAACATACATACAATTCATCTTCCCAGTTGGATTAGCGTTGTTACCTTTTTGGGCTGAAACAGGGATACAAATATTACTAGACCTACTGGTAAACAACAGACATACAATTCATCTTCCCAGTTGGATTAGCGTTGTTACTTTTTTGGGCTGAAACAGGGATACAAATATTACTAGACCTACTGGTAAACAACATACATACAATTCATCTTCCCAGTTGGATTACCGTTGTTACCTTTTTGGGCTGAAACAGGGATACAAATATTACTAGACCTACTGGTAAACAACATACATACAATTCATCTTCCCAGTTGGATTAGCGTTGTTACCTTTTTGGGCTGAAACAGGGATACAAATATTACTAGACATACTGGTAAACAACAGACATACAATTCGTCTTTCTAGTTGGGATTAGCGTTGTTACCTTTTTGGGCTGAAACAGGGATACAAATATTACTAGACCTACTGGTAAACAACAGACATACAATTCGTCCTTTCTAGTTGGATTAGCGTTGTTACCTTTTTGGGCTCGAAACAGGGATACAAATATTACTAGACCTACTGGTAAACAACATACATACAATTCATCTTCCCAGTTGGATTAGCGTTTGTTACCTTTTTGGGCTGAAACAGGGATACAAATATTACTGTAGAGCTAGTGTTACTGGTAAACAACATATATACAATTCATCCTTCCCAGTTGGATTAGCGTTGTTACCTTTTTTGGCTGAAACAGGGATAACAAATATACTAGACCTACTGGTAAACAACATATAATACAATTCCATCTTCCCAGTTGGGATTAGCGTTGTTACCCTTTTTGGGCTTATTGAAAAAAAAAAACAGGGATACACTACAGGATGCTGGATTACTAAAAGACCTACTGGGAAACAACAGACATACAATTCGTCTTTCTAGTTGGAATTAGCGTTGTTACCTTTTTTGGCTGAAACAGGGATACAAATATTTACTAGACCTACTGGTAAACAACATACATACAATTCATCTTCCCAGTTGGATTAGCGTTGTTACCTTTTTGGGCTGAAAACAGGGATACAAATATTAACTAGAGCTACTGGTAAACAACATATATACAATTCATCTTCCCAGTTGTGGATTAGCGTTGTTTACCCTTTTTGGGCTGAAACAGGGATACACAAATATTACTAGATCTACTGGTAAACAACATACATACAATTCATCTTCCCATTTGGATAGCGTTGTTACCTTTTTTGGCTGAAACAGGGATACAAATATTACTAAGACCTACTGGTAAACAACAAGACATACAATTCATCTTCCCAGTTGATTAGCGTTGTTACTTTTTGGGCTGAAAAAGAGATACAAAATATTACTAGAACCTACTGGTAAACAAAAGACATACAATTAATCTTCCCAGTTGGATTAGCGTTTGTTACCTTTTTGGGCTTGAAACAGGGATACAAATATTACAAGACCTGCTGGTTAAACAACATACATACAATTCATCTTCCCCAGTTAGGATTAGCGTTGTTACCTTTTTTTGGGCTGAAACAGGGGATACAAATATTACTAGACCACTGGTACACAACAGACATACAATTCGTCTTTCTAGTTGGATTAGCGTTGTTACCTTTTTGGGCTGAAACAGGGATACAAATATGTACTAGACCCTACTGGTAAACAACATACATACAATTCATCTTCCCCAGTTGGATTAGCGTTGTTACCTTTTTGGGCTGAACACAGGGATACAAATATTACTAGAGCTACTGGTAAACAACATATATACAATTCATCTTCCCAGTTGGATTAGCGTTGTTACCTTTTTTGGGCTGAAACAGGGATACAAATTATTACTAGATCTACTGGTAAACAACATACATACAATTCATCTCCCAGTTGGATTACCGTTGTTACCTTTTTGGGCTGAAACAGATACAAATATTACTAGACCTACTGGTAAACAACAGACATACAATTCATCTTTCCAGTTGGATTAGCGTTGTTACCTTTTTTGGGCTGAAACAGAGATACAAATATTACTATAGACCTACATGGTAAACAAAAGACATACAATTCATCTTCCTCAGTTGGATTAGCGTTGTTACCTTTTTGGGCTGGAAACAGGGATACAAATATTACTAGACCTACTGGTAAACAACATTACATACAATTGCGTCTTTCTTTTTTTTTTTGTGTCCCCTAAGTTATGGATTAGCGTTGTGTTACCTTTTTGGGCTGAAACAGGGATACAAATATTACTAACCTACTGGGTAAGCAACATACATACAATTCATCTTCCCAGTTGGATTAGCGTTGTTACCTTTTTGGGCTGAAACAGGGGTAAATAAAACTAGACCTACTGGTAAACAACAGACAATACAATTCATCTTCCCAGTTGGATTAGCGTTGTCACATTTTTGGGAAGCTGAAACAGAGATACAAATATTTACTAGATCTACTGGTAAACAAAAGACCATACAATTCAATCGTGCCCAGTTGGATTAGAATTGTTTACCTTTTTGGGCTGAAACAGGGATACAAATATTACTAGACCTACTGTAAACAACATACATACAATTCATCTTTCCCAACACTCCCTCCCAACCACCCCCTTCATCCCTTCACCAGTCTTCCTCCACACCCCCCCCCCCCCTCAGTTTACGGATTAGCGTTGTTACCTTTTTTGGGCTGAAACAGGGATACAAAAATTACTAGACCTACTGGTAAACAACATATATACAATTCATCTTCCCAGTTGGATTAGCGTGTTACCTTTTTGGGCTGAAACAGGGATACAATTATTACTAGATCTATACTGGTAAACCAACATACATACAATTCATCTTCCCAGTTGGATATTAACCGTTGTTACCTTTTTGGGCTGAAACAGGGATACAAATATTACTAGACCTACAGGTAAACAACCATACATACAATTCATCTTCCCACGGTTGGATTAGCGTTGTTACCTTTTTGGGCTGAAACAGGGATACAAATTATTACTATACCTACTGGTAAACAACATATATACAATTTCATCTTCCCAGTTGGATTAGCGTTAGTTTACCTTTTTGGGCTGAAACAGGGATACAATTATTACTAGATCTACTGGTATACAACATACATACAATTCATCTTCCCAGTTGGGATTTACCGTTGTTACCTTTTTGGGCTGAAACAGGATACAAATATTACCAAGACCTACTGGTAAACAACAGACATACAATTCATCTTTCCAGTTGGATTAGCGTTGTTACCTTTTTGGGCTGAAACAGGATACAATTATTACTAGATCTACTGTAAACAACATACATACGAATTCATCTTCCCAGTTGGGATTAGACCGTTGTTACCTTTTTGGGCTGAAACAGGGATACAAATATTACTAGACCTACTGGTAAACAACAGACATACAATTCATCTTTCCAGTTGGATTAGCGTTGTTACCTTTTTGGGCTGAAACAGAGATACAAATATACTAGACCTACTGGTAAACAAAAGACCATACAATTCATCTTCCCAGTTGGATTAGCGTTGTTACCTTTTTGGGCTGAAACAGGATACAAATATTACTATACCTACTGGTAAACAACATACATACAATTCGTCGTCTTTCTAGTTGGATTAGCGTTGTTTACCTTTTTTGGGCTGAAACAGGATACAAATATTATCTAGACCTACTGTAAGCAACATACATACAATACTCATCTCCCAGTTGGATTAGCGTTGTTACCTTTTTGGGCTGAAACAGGGGTAAATAAAACTAGACCTACTGGTAAACAACAGACATACAATTCATCTTCCCAGTGGATTAAGCGTTGTCACATTTTTGGGCTGAAACAGAGATACAAATATTACTAGATCTACTGGTAAACAAAAGACATACAATTCATCTTCCCAGTTGGATTAGCGTTGTTACCTTTTTTGGGCTGAAACAGGGATACAAATATTACTAGAGCTAACTGGTAAACAACATACATACAATTCATCTTCCCAGTTGGATTAGCGTTGTTACCTTTTTGGGCTGAAACAGGGATACAAATATTACTAGACCTACTGGTAAACAACATATATACAATTCATCTTCCCAGTTGGATTAGCGTTGTTACCTTTTTGGGCTGAAACAGGGATACAATTATTACTAGATCTACTGGTAAACAACATACATACAATTCATCTTCCCAGTTGGATTACCGTTGTTACCTTTTTGGGCTGAAACAGGGATACAAATATTACTAGACCTACTGGTAAACAACATACATACAATTCATCTTTCCAGTTGGATTAGCGTTGTTACCTTTTTGGGCTGAAACAGAGATACAAATATTACTAGACCTACTGGTAAACAAAAGACATACAATTCATCTTCCCAGTTGGATTAGCGTTGTTACCTTTTTGGGCTGAAACAGGGATACAAATATTACTAGACCTACTGGTAAACAACAGACATACAATTCATCTTCCCAGTTGGATTAGCGTTGTTACCTTTTTGGGCTGAAACAGGGATACAAATATTACTAGAGCTACTGGTAAACAACATACATACAATTCATCTTCCCAGTTGGATTAGCGTTGTTACCTTTTTGGGCTGAAACAGGGATACAAATATTACTAGACCTACTGGTAAACAACAGACATACAATTCATCTTCCCAGTTGGATTAGCGTTGTCACATTTTTGGGCTGAAACAGAGATACAAATATTACTAGATCTACTGGTAAACAAAAGACATACAATTCATCTTCCCAGTTGGATTAGCGTTGTTACCTTTTTGGGCTGAAACAGGGATACAAATATTACTAGAGCTACTGGTAAACAACATACATACAATTCATCTTCCCAGTTGGATTAGCGTTGTTACCTTTTTGGGCTGAAACAGGGATACAAATATTACTAGACCTACTGGTAAACAACATATATACAATTCATCTTCCCAGTTGGATTAGCGTTGTTACCTTTTTGGGCTGAAACAGGGATACAATTATTACTAGATCTACTGGTAAACAACATACATACAATTCATCTTCCCAGTTGGATTACCGTTGTTACCTTTTTGGGCTGAAACAGGGATACAAATATTACTAGACCTACTGGTAAACAACATACATACAATTCATCTTTCCAGTTGGATTAGCGTTGTTACCTTTTTGGGCTGAAACAGAGATACAAATATTACTAGACCTACTGGTAAACAAAAGACATACAATTCATCTTCCCAGTTGGATTAGCGTTGTTACCTTTTTGGGCTGAAACAGGGATACAAATATTACTAGACCTACTGGTAAACAACATACATACAATTCGTCTTTCTAGTTGGATTAGCGTTGTTACCTTTTTGGGCTGAAACAGGGATACAAATATTACTAGAGCTACTGGTAAACAACATACATACAATTCATCTTCCCAGTTGGATTAGCGTTGTTACCTTTTTGGGCTGAAACAGGGATACAAATATTACTAGACCTACTGGTAAACAACAGACATACAATTCATCTTCCCAGTTGGATTAGCGTTGTTACCTTTTTGGGCTGAAACAGGGATACAAATATTACTAGAGCTACTGGTAAACAACATACATACAATTCATCTTCCCAGTTGGATTAGCGTTGTTACCTTTTTGGGCTGAAACAGGGATACAAATATTACTAGACCTACTGGTAAACAACAGACATACAATTCATCTTCCCAGTTGGATTAGCGTTGTCACATTTTTGGGCTGAAACAGAGATACAAATATTACTAGATCTACTGGTAAACAAAAGACATACAATTCATCTTCCCAGTTGGATTAGCGTTGTTACCTTTTTGGGCTGAAACAGGGATACAAATATTACTAGAGCTACTGGTAAACAACATACATACAATTCATCTTCCCAGTTGGATTAGCGTTGTTACCTTTTTGGGCTGAAACAGGGATACAAATATTACTAGACCTACTGGTAAACAACAGACATACAATTCATCTTCCCAGTTGGATTAGCGTTGTTACCTTTTTGGGCTGATACAGGGATACAAATATTAATAGACATACTGGTAAACAACAGACATACAATTCATCTTCCCAGTTGGATTAGCGTTGTTACCTTTTTGGGCTGAAACAGGGATACAAATATTACTAGACCTACTGGTAAACAACAGACATACAATTCGTCTTTCCAGTTGGATTAGCGTTGTTACTTTTTTTGGGCTGAAACAGGGATACAAATATTACTAGACATACTGGTAAACAACAGACATACAATTCGTCTTTCTAGTTGGATTAGCGTTGTTACCTTTTCGGGCTGAAACAGGGATACAAATATTACTAGACCTACTGGTAAGCAACGTACATACAATTCATCTTCCCAGTTGGATTAGCGTTGTTACCTTTTTGGGCTGAAACAGGGATACAAATATTACTAGACCTACTGGTAAACAACAGACATACAATTCATCTTCCCAGTTGGATTAGCGTTGTCACATTTTTGGGCTGAAACAGAGATACAAATGTTACTAGATCTACTGGTAAACAAAAGACATACAATTCATCTTCCCAGTTGGATTAGCGTTGTTACCTTTTTGGGCTGAAACAGGGATACAAATATTATTAGACCTACTGGTAAACAACAGACATACAATTCATCTTCCCAGTTGGATTAGCGTTGTTACCTTTTTGGGCTGATACAGGGATACAAATATTAATAGACATACTGGTAAACAACAGACATACAATTCATCTTCCCAGTTGGATTAGCGTTGTTACCTTTTTGGGCTGAAACAGGGATACAAATATTACTAGACCTACTGGTAAACAACAGACATACAATTCGTCTTTCCAGTTGGATTAGCGTTGTTACTTTTTTGGGCTGAAACAGGGATACAAATATTACTTGACCTACTGGTAAACAACATACATACAATTATTGACAGTTTATATAATAGTATAAATAAATAAAAAAATATGAAATAAAGCTTTGAAAACTCCAAAAACTGATATTATTCATTATTGTTTTACTTCATCACAAATAAACTGCTTCTACTTGATTAAATACAACATGGGCAAGTTTAATGAATCAATCAAAATACTTTTAAACGAAAGTTTTCTAGAAGTTAATAAAACACATAGTTAAAAATGTTGCTTATGTTAAGAACAGAATTATCAACTTCATAGCGAAAAATTTTTCATTTTTTCATTTATCAAATTATCATTTATCATAGCTACATAGGAACGTTTTCTATCTTCTAAAGACAGTGATTCTAATAATTGCTGTCAGAAATATTGTCAGTCAGCTTTCAAAAGGATGCAACTGTTGACTCAGCAAATGCTACACATTTTTTGACAGTGGGTCGAGGCATGGGACGGGTTACTGAACTGAGAGACCCAAACGGTAGTACGTATATGAAGACTTCCCTTCGCAGGCAGGTGTTCACTCCATCATCGAGTTGCCATATTTCACTTAAATGCACGATCGTCCAGTCACCACCCACCAGGTTCTCGCCCGATAATCTAATAATTGTTTGATATGTTATGATCGAGTTAATGTGCGATACTATAGCGATAGCAATAAAATCAGAGAGGGCCCCAGTCGCCACACAGAGCTGCGTGAGGGGGGCAAGGGCTATTATCGAATTAGGACCGGTCTGTTTATGTATAATGCAGGGTCCCGGCACACCCCCCCCCCCCATAGTGTGGCCCGCCGACAGTTATACAGTCTCGACACTTTAAGGGGTACACGTCACTCGTGTACGCTGATTTCGTATATACAACCACGAATCTATACCAATAACAGAACAAAAATATACCGTTAGTCACATATACAAATGTTTACTATAACAAATTGATAAATACAACTGATGTGGACTAATTTTCGAGTCATTTAAAAATCTTCATTAGGCAAAACAAAAACTTAACAAAAAAGTGTAAAACAACCAAACACAATATAGACTATTTTCATAGACAAGACATGCGGTTTATATTGATTTTACATAATCATGAGTTTACATATTCACGTTTATTTGTAGGGTAGTAAAGTTACATATAATAATATTGCGCATACAAAACAATATAATAGTCCACATACAATCTACAAATCAACAGCAGCAATTGCATTATATATATTAAAAACCCCAGATATTTCATTACAAGAGAATATACCAATGAATATGAAAGAGATAAAACTATTGTAAATTAAGCTTTAGGATAGGTTATTTCACAATTCATCATACAAAAATTTGCATAACAACATATTACTTCTATAACACGCCCCTTACAGTGATTTACTTTAATAGAGTATTATAGTTGAAAAACAGCGTACATAAGCTAGGTAGCCTACTTGGGGCGCTATAATACTATTATAGCTGTTAATGGTGGACTAATTAATTATAATTGTTAGTATCTTTTTAAGACTTTATGGTTTTACCTCCGCTTTTCGGACAAACACTACTTTTATTTATGTAATAATTGTGTTTTATTGGCCTTAATATAGTTAAACAAATTATAATAGAGCATGAACATTTTTTGAATCGATTGGTAAACTAGACCTTATTGTTTTTTTGTTCACGATTTGATTGATTTTACCGCATAACAGACTCTCGGACGTTTGCCATACCAAAATGTTACTAACGTTTTTTGCGTCATCAAAGATGGCAAAAAATTGTAGCATAGTTTTAAATAAACTTTGCCCCAAAATTAAAACTTAATCTTTCATCACTTTTGATTGAGAATTCGATTGAACGTAGATATACACTGAGAAACATTATAGTAAAACTTGTAATGTAATAATAAAAACTATAATTTAATTTAAGTATTTGCGCATTGTTAGGCTACTTGTTACCATAAAGTGTTTTGAATGGATAGATTTTTAACTACACGAAGGTTTTTAACAAACGTACGAGTACGGGTAACACGGTAAAAAGAAAAATATACTAGTTTACTAATAACCAAAGTATTATTTATAGTAAACTAGCTGTTTCCCGCGGCTTCGCACGCGTCTCTTAAGCTTTGCCCGTATATTTCTTTGCCTTCAAATAGTGTTTGGATATTTTAATATACGTAACTACTGTGTTGTAATTGCAGTTTATAATGTGCAGGCGCTTTGATAACTTTTATATCTTGCAGTACAGCCTGGTGGTTAGTTACATCAATGGGCATTGCGTATAAACCTTCTACATAGAAAAATACAAATTTTCATAGTGATCGGTCCAATAGTTTCTGAGTCTATAAAGGACAAACACACAAACATTCATTTTTATATATTATGATTGCAGAAACAGTTTAAACAAAATTTGTCGTTTCTCTTAAGCTTACTCTATGCTTTAAAACTATAAGTGTAAAGAAATTTATATATAAATATATTTTTTGTCGCATTATATATGTTTACAAAGAACAGCTGATTAAAAATTTGAAAAGACTCTTTCACTTAATAACATATGTTTGCTGCAATGCATTTCTTACGGGTATTTCTGTAACCAGTGGGGCGGAATCCTGAATCGGGAAAGGGATAAAAAGTATCCTATAACCTTCTACAGATCAAGACGAACAAATTAAAAAAAAAATTAGGCGAATCCGTCCAGCCGTTTGTGAGTGATGCTGTTACACACGAACAGTTTCATTTATATATATATAGATTTAGTTATTTCTCCACATGCATGAATGATAAAATATATGACACACATAATATGGTAGTAGTTCACAAAAACTGTATCAGATCAGATGCAATGAATACCTTATTTATCTCCAAGGTCGTATAATTTAAATTATGTATCATGAGGTATATAGGGTGAGCGGGTGGAGAGAAACACAATGCTCATGTAAAGTAAAAACACTAACCATATGGCAGGAATAAACGTGGCGGCCGCATTTAGAAATAATTGGCGGGCGAAGTGGTAAAAACAACAGATGTTCGGTGGAAAGTAAGGGGCAGAGGTGACGGCGAAGCGGCATTGATTTCCCGTCAACCGACGACCCCTTGCCGCGTCCAGCGCCCAACACAGTAGTGGAACGTCACATTACCCCGCACCTGCCGTCACTTTCTTGACAAGGAGAAAAGATGGACAGGTAGAGGTTACGATGAGGCGACATTGATTTGCGGTCAACCAGCCGATACCACAGCGCGTTCAGCGCCCTCCACAGTAGTGGAACATCGCGACGCGCCGTACCTGCCATCACGTTCTTGACGAGATCTACTGGCAGAGGTGACGGTGAGGTGGCATTGATTCCCGTTAACCAGCCGACACCACATCGCGTTCAGCGCCCTCCACAGTAGTGTAACATCGCGACGCGCCGTACCTGCCATCACGTTCTTGACGAGATCTACTGGTAGAGGTGACGGTGAGGTGGCATTGATTCCCCGTTAACCAGCCGACACCACATCGCGTTCAGCGCCCTCCACAGTAGTGGAACATCGCGACGTGCCGTATCTGCCATCACGTTCTTGGCGAGATCTACTGGCAGAGGTGACGGTGAGGCGGCATTGATTCTCCGTTAACCAGCCGACACCACACCGCGTTCAGCGCCCTCCACAGTAGTGGAACGTCGCAACGCGCCGTTTCTGCCTCACGTTCTTGACGAGATCTACTGGCAGAGGTGACGGTGAGGTGGCATTGATTCCCCGTTAACCAGCCGACACCACACCGCGTTCAGCGCCCTCCACAGTAGTGGAACATCGCGACGTGCCGTATCTGCCATCACGTTTTTGACGAGATCTACTGGCAGAGGTGACGGTGAGGTGGCATTGATTCCCGTTAACCAGCCGACACCACATCGCGTTCAGCGCCCTCCACAGTAGTGTAACATCGCGACGCGCCGTACCTGCCATCACGTTCTTGACGAGATCTACTGGTAGAGGTGACGGTGAGGTGGCATTGATTCCCCGTTAACCAGCCGACACCACATCGCGTTCAGCGCCCTCCACAGTAGTGGAACATCGCGACGTGCCGTATCTGCCATCACGTTCTTGGCGAGATCTACTGGCAGAGGTGACGGTGAGGCGGCATTGATTCTCCGTTAACCAGCCGACACCACACCGCGTTCAGCGCCCTCCACAGTAGTGGAACGTCGCAACGCGCCGTTTCTGCCTCACGTTCTTGACGAGATCTACTGGCAGAGGTGACGGTGAGGCGGCATTGATTCCCCGATAACCAGCCGACACCACACCGCGTTCAGCGCCCTCCACAGTAGTGGAACATCGTGACGCGCCGTATCTGCCATCACGTTCTTGACGATATCTACTGGCAGAGGTTACGATGAGGCGACATTGATTTGCGGGCAACCAGCCATACCACACCGCGTTCAGCGCCCTCCACAGTAGTGGAACATCGCGACGCGCCGTTTCTGCCATCACGTTCTCGACGAGATCTTCTGGCAGAGGTGACGGTGAGGCGGCATTGATTCCCCGTTAACCGGCCGACACCTCACCTCGTCCAGTGCCCTCCACAGTAGTGGAACGTCACATCGCGCCGCACCAACGAAGTCTAAAAAATAGCTTCTTCAAACAGTTTAATCTGTACTCATACACTAGTATAGTTTCGACTTTTAATAAGTCATCCTCTGGTGTCAGTATCGATGAATATTAAAAGCGAGAATTATCCATCTGGAGTCGTCTTAGTTTAAAATTCACGAAAACAGCACAAACACAACTAGTAAATAAATAGTACGAGAAACACAACATTTGATAGGCGAATGTTAAACATGATCTGCAGTTTGAATTGTTTGACGAAGGTACGTAGTTATTGTTATAAGTCAATCCGCAGATTATGACTATGTAATATGGAAATTAATAATCAGTAAAGACAAATTCGGGAGGATTGTTTTAAGTAACCCAATAATCCAATTTTGAAAACCGAGGTTATAAAAACGGTTTATTCTTGGTGCATGTGTTATAAATTAAATTTCTCTGCAGTTTATCAATTTGTTTTTCGCTAATTAAACTTTCACCTTATGTTGAAATTTAAATTCTGTATATATCTCATTCTTAAAATAGATTTAAGTTAACAAATTAAATGAAATATAGTGAACAATTTCTCAAAGGAATCAAATAGTTATATTTATACTTGCCTACTAGGCATGAAACTATTATATTGATCACAGTTATTGATTGATACAACACATCTAACCAGTATTACTACTAAAATTCTTCTATTAATCATGTTTGGTAAACATGCAATTCCATTGTGTAAATCATTAATAATTAAGTGACTAGAAAGGTATATGTACATGAAATTTGTGTGGACCCCCCGCGGTCAATCTTGTAACACAGTGGAGAGAAAAGTGGATGGGGTGCCTTCATTTTTAAGCGGAAATGTATCGCTGGGTAGGAGGAAACAACCCAAAAACTGTAAATGAAAAGTGTAATGAATATTGCAGCACTTATATTGTAATATTAAATATACACACAAATAAAATACATTGCCATCGTATCAGTTTCGTGCCCTTAAACGCACGAAAAATGCATGAGTTGTAGGTGTATTCAGAACAATATATATGTGACCACGAGAGTTGCAGGGATCAGGTAATCCGTACAAATTTCCATGTGTGGGGTGAATTTTCCAGAGATCGGTTGACTTACCCAGAATCGGGTGAATTTAACAACGGTCTGTGACCAAACCAGGATAGGTGAATTTAACAGTGTTCGTGTAAATTTTACTGAGGTAGGATAAATTTAACAAGGGTCAGGTGACATAGTCAGGGTTAGGTGAATTTAAAAGGAGGCAGTTGACAACCGGAGTAGGTGAATTTAACAGGAGTCGAGTGATTTTGTTTCAGGACCCAGAGGAGTTTAACGGCAGCCAGGCAACTTTTCAGAGGTTAAATGATTTAACCGGGGTCGAGTGAATTCATCAGGGGTCAGGTGACTTAACCGAGGTTAGGTGAATTTAACAGGAGTCAGGTAAATTTTACAGTGGTCGGGGGAATTAACAGGGGTCAAGGGGTTTTATCCGGGGTCAGGTATTGTAAATACAAGCGACCAATCTATCATTCCTCCATTCATCTATGTCCTAGTTCACAGTCACCTCGTTTCCACTTATGCTGCTGACAAAGAAAGAAAAAACAGTGACCCGAACGCATAGTTTTTAAAATTTTAAAGCCTTGCCTGTTTTATTAGTATTTGAAATATTCTGAACATTAAAATAGCATATTTCGAAAAAAATTCACTTCGTATCACTGAAATAAATTTGAACCTATCTCTGAATCGTTATGTTTTATTTAATTGTAACAAGACGAACGAATGATAATAATAATATAATATTTTAGCATAGACAAATTTTTCTCGACATTCCATAAACATAATTTCGTACAGTACTATAATATTATCTTCCTATAACTGATCTATAAGGCTGTAAAAGTTGTGCTTAGTGTTCCATGACAAGAATTGGTACGCGGCTGCGCAACCTCAAAATCCAAAATGGGTAGCTGGGGGAAAGTCCATAGAAAGAACCAGTAGACTAATCTTAAAAATTAAGGAATTACACGTTTATTATGGCAAGCCTATCGGAACAACGACAGGATTAAATTAATAAATCATATATAGTGGTCTATATATGATTAGCCACATATAATTATTTACGTATAGGACGGTTAGTTTAAAGTACGTCAAGCTAAGGAAAATACGATATAGAGACTTATTGGTTCATATTTATTTATTTATAGTTTTAATATCTGTAAAAATGTAATAGAATCATCGATTTCTTTCAAAACTACGGTAAACAATTAAAATTATACATATTTTAAGTATTTATCCTACTTATGTTAGTTTTATTTGTTAAAATATTGAACTTAGGTATATTTATCAATAGGAAAAATACAATAAAGGTAATGGAGTTGATAAACAAATGCTTAGGTTTCCAGGTTTTACTAATTATTATTTTGTTAAATTGTTTTACTTAGCTGCAGAGAATTTACTACTATAAATTCTCTGCAAGAAATAAAATAGTAGTAGTCTGAATGTGTACAAAAATAATTTGATTTAGTATATACTACACATTTTTATCAAGTTTACAACACATAATTAGAGCGTCAAATTATGAGGTCGTGATTGACAGTTGCAAAATTGAAAGGCACCGGCGAGATTCGAACTCACGATCTCCTGTTTACTAGACAGGCGCTTTAACCAACTAAGCCACGGCGCCGATGTGTGAGCGGGAGTGTCATGTTCATACTAACTCTCGCGTATACGAGTAAACTGTTTAGCTGTTGATCCTATTACTATTTTTTCAAGACCAATTTACAATAAACATAACGGTTATATAATTTCCTAATGTAGGAATGGTCAAAACTATATTATTTTCAATTTTTTAAGAATAAGAATATTTTAAGACTACCGGTACTTCTGTCATGTCAGTAAACGGAAGCTAAAACTGGAGTGATGAATTGTTAATTAATGCTGCTTCAAAATGTTATTAAAATAAATTTATATACACAAATAACTTTGTGGAAAAATACAGGAAATAATCGAATTGGGAACACATGTTGAACAAAAATGAATTTGTTTTTCCATGGCCATAAATTATTTTTAAAATATTTCATAGTTTTATAATCCAGACAGAAATAATTGAATTTGCGAATACATGTTAAACGCCTTCATGGCCATCAATATTTGCAATATTTGTCCAAATATTTCGTAGTCATAATCCAGATAGGAATGATCGAATTGGGAATAATATCTACATGTTTAAACGTCTCCATGGCCATCAATAGTTTTCGAAATATTTCATAGTCCATAATCTAGACAGGAAATAATCGAACTGGGAATAAATACATGTTGAACGCCTCCATGGCCATCATATGTTTTCGAAATATTTCATAGTCCATAATCTAGACAGGAAATAATCGAATTGGGAATAATACATGTTGAACGCCTCCATGGCCATCAATATGTTTTCGAAATATTTCATAGTTCATAATCTAGACAGGAAATAATCGAATTGGGAATAATACATGTTGAACGCCTCCATGGCCATCAATATGTTTTCGAAATATTTCATAGTCCATAATCTAGACAGGAAATAATCGAATTGGGAATAATACATGTTGAACGCCTCCATGGCCATCATATGTTTTCGAAATATTTCATAGTCCATAATCTAGACAGGAAATAATCGAATTGGGAATAATACATGTTGAACGCCTCCATGGCCATCAATATGTTTTCGAAATATTTCATAGTCCATAATCTAGACAGGAAATAATCGAATTGGGAATAATACATTTGAACGCCTCCATGGCCATCAATTGTTTTCGAAATATTTCATAGTTCATAATCTAGACAGGAAATAATCGAATTGGGAATAATACATGTTGAACGCCTCCATGGCCATCAATATGTTTTCGAAATATTTCATAGTCCATAATCTAGACAGGAAATAATCGAACTGGGAATAAATACATGTTGAACGCCTCCATGGCCATCATATGTTTTCGAAATATTTCATAGTCCATAATCTAGACAGGAAATAATCGAATTGGGAATAATACATGTTGAACGCCTCCATGGCCATCAATATTTTTCGAAATATTTCATAGTTCATAATCTAGACAGGAAATAATCGAATTGGGAATAATACATGTTGAACGCCTCCATGGCCATCAATATGTTTTCGAAAATATTTCATAGTCCATAATCTAGACAGGAAATAATCGAATTGGGAATAATACATGTTGAACGCCTCCATGGCCATCAATATGTTTTCGAAATATTTCATAGTTTATAATCTAGACAGGAAATAATTGAATTGGGAATAAATACATGTTAAACGCCTCCATGGCCATCTATATAATTTGTCAAAATATTTCGTAGTCCATAATCCAGACAGGAAATAATCTAATTGGGAATAATACATGTTGAACGCCTCCATGGCCATCAATATGTTTTCGAAATATTTCGTAGTCCATAATCTAGAGAGGAAATAATCGAATTGGGAATACGTCAAGTTGAATGCCTCCATGGCCATTAATATTTTTTCCTAAATATTTCGCAGTCCATAATCGAAAGACAAATGTTTAATTAATTATTTAAAAAAACGAAATTTGTTAATAGAATATACAGTAAAATAAATAATACAACTTTTTACTGTTTTATCAATATTATTATTACTTTATTGAAACTTAAAAATTGCGAACATATTTTTTTCAGTGAAATCTGTTTTCGCTGAAGATATTGTGAAATTTAACTGAAAAATAAGTCAAGACCGAAATTCAAATGAGAAATTCGGCTTCACAGAGCACCACACTGAAGAGTCGGGTCCGGGATGAGCTGATGACGGATCGGCAGATTGGGGGGTTGTGGTAGGGGGGGGGGGTGGAAGGAGGTAGTGTTGACTTATTGTTGTATTTGCCATTACGTTTTTCCTACGACAAGTCCCTGACATGTGTATTTATTGAAGTGCACACAATGCGCGCCCTGCCGCACGTACGCACACACCCGCACGGGCGCGCACTCCCGCCGCGCTATTGTTCTGTCCATCTGTGCTCGTTCACTATCATACCGACATACTCGGATTGTTGTGGACCCATATGGCCCTCGCTTCCTGTCCTGCCAGCATGTTTTCAAAACAAACCACCAGCTGTTAGACTCTAGAGCACTGATCTCTGCTAACAATACTCTGATAACATTATTATTGAAAACACCAGACGTGGTACCTAAGTGGAGTTTGGGGGTAGAATGCCCATTAGAGACGAGGTAAACGTTAAGTTTAGCTCCAGTTCAACTTTCTCTGCAGCATCTAGAATCTGGAGCTATTACAGGCTTGACTCCTGGAACCTGGAGTCATGTTCGTCTGAAGAGATTGAAAAAAGTCGACGACGAAGTACCTGAAAACGACTGATTTACATAGTTTCGACATCAGAGACACCCAGACTAGAACAATATAGTGTAATCGAGGTGAAGTGGGTGTCTTATTGTCTCAGCAGGTGTACAATTGAAGAGACTACGAGAATATAAATTGACAAACTATTAACGATTGCGATACGATGTAAAAATTGTTAAAAGAATGCAATAAAGAGATTATTATTATTATTATTACCTGGGTTACACTATGCTGTATACTTTGTAATCTAGGTGTCGAAACGATGTTATTTGTTCATTTTAGCTACTACCTCGTCGACTTTCTTCAATCACTTCATATGTATTAGGAGGAAGGTGTACTCGAGTCAAACTCAATATTCGTATTAAAACAACCCTTCCTAGAATTCTGGTTATCACAATTCAGAATTTATATAATTTAATTAGCATAAAACTCTCCCAAAGTCTACTTCTGAGGAATAGAACATTCCTAGATTACGCAGGGCACAATTCTGAGGTGACTATCACAAAACACATATCAACAAGCTCGTCCCAGGTATGCATCCTATCTAGGATCATTCCTAGAAACTTTGAGGAAATTAGTTTCTTCTAAAAGGACATCACCCACAAACACAGCTGACTCACATGGCACGATTATGCTCAAAAAGGCAGAATTTACAATATTAGGCTTACACTGAGACTTGAATTTAATTCCTTCTACGACACGATTTATAGTTTTTGTATCGGCTTGATTTTAAAACAGAGACTCGTGTCGTCATTTGGTACCGATATAGGTAAAAAAGAAGAAGCCCGAGAATCGATCCTTGAGGGATACCGTGTGAAATTTTAATTTTGTTTGTAAAAACGCACGAAATCTCCACGCACCTGACCCCGAACGCCGCATCGGAACATCACAAGTTCGCATATACTCGTAGAGGAATTGGCCAGAAATGATCGTGGTCTCAATAATTCTGATCGAACTATTTGTTGCCGTCTCGAGAATCTAATTTAAGAAGAAGGGGAGCTGCTACTCGCTCAAGGCTTACCAGAGATTATCGAAGAGCTAGTCTACAGTTTGCTCAAAAACATCGGCAGATATTGCAAGATTGGAAGCGTGCACTTTTTACAGACCAGAGTAAAACATTTGGCTATCATGGGTATCAACGTGTGCGGCGACGTAAAGGAGAAAGATTTCTGAACCCTGTATATCTTGTATCATGTATATTCATGTAGGGAATCTTTCGGGGAGTTGAGATTGCTGACATTGCCCTTCCTCTATATTTTTGAGCTGATCATGCACTGCAGATCAAGGTGCGCCTTGATTCGTGGCAGGAACGTTCATGAATATGAAACTAGAGGCAGGGACAACTTTCGAACTCATCAACGCAGACTGACATTAGCACAACATATACCGCAAGAAGTTGGTGTCAGATTAATCAACAGGATCCCTAAAGGAATACAAATTTCCAATAATCAAAATCAAGTTTAAAACGCGTCTTAAACTCCTTTTGGTGTCCAAGGCTTTCTGCTCTGTTGATGAATACATGATAAGCCGCTGGGATATTTGAGAGTGCTGGATTTGAGGTCAATGCGATTGTGTCTTGAATGATTGTATGCATTGTGGGTATGAAGGTATAGATGAAACCCTTGTAAATCGACTAAAATTATTGACGATTGCGATACGATGTATCAATTGTTAAAATAATGCAATAAATAGATCGGGTCGATTATGTTTTGGAGTAGATTTTGAGAGTGATTTTGTGTAGAGCAGTTAGTTCTTTCTACATGCTCATATGTGGCAGACATTCTGGAAAAGCAAGTGATAAGTTACCATACGTCCTCTCTTTCAGTGATAACTTCATCTTTATGCACGACAATCCGCGTCCACAAGGACTGCCTACATGAGATCGGAATATCCAGTAAAAAGTGATCAGCCAGAAGTCCCGACCAGCAAACGCGAAGCCAGCGGAGGGGGTCCAAGGGGTCCAGACCCACCAAATTTTCAATTTGTTTCAATTACTTTTTTAGTAAACGATTATTATTATTTAAATAATTCAGTATTACTGACATGTACTGCTGAAAGATCATTCTCAACAAAGGAACGGGTCAATAAATTATAATAAAAAACAAAGTAGGTTCTTACTATCTGTCCACTACGGTTGTCTATACCCCCCCCTCAAATCTTTTCCTGCCTACGTTATTGCCGACCAGAGCATTTTTGAGAAGAGCTGTAAAGACATATTAACGTGGAAGCCACCGCGTAACTTGAGAACGGAATAACACACCTCAACATCGCTCCAACATCTCATCGAAGGAATGGAATCACGTATGCAAGCCATTATAAATGCGAGAGGGGGCAATACAAGATAAAGACAAAACATGCCTTCAATTACCATTGTATTGAGATGTGCTTTAATGATTATTAATTTTGTTTTTTCAATCTTTCTTACTCAATTGTGAAATAACGTTAATTGATTCTTTTTCTCAGTATTTTTAAGCCTCTTAATAGAATTTAACCCAAATATTAACATTAGCTTTGAACTAATAGCTATTTACTATCAAAAACACTGGCTGTACGATAATTTTGACCAGGAGTGTTGTTTCATTTCCATTTGAATTTGTGGTCTAGTTGTTTTTAACGTAATTTCAAAACTAACGGTTCGTTTGTGTGCCTATGGGGGGGGGGGGGGTGAGCACAAATAAATTGCTGGTTTAACGCTTTAACGACCGGTTTTAAGATGGAGGCGCTTAGAGTTTCCATCCACTTATGCAAGCTTTAAACCGGAGTCAAGAGACATCGTTAAGTGTTTGCTGAAGTGCCTGTAATGAAGTGAGGGCAGGGTTAACGTGCCGCTTGATACTCTATGGCAGGGGCGGCTCTAGAGGTGGCGAAGGAGGGGGCAGGATCGGATCGGGTCACAGAAACACTGTTTTATGTTAAACGTAATGATTCAATTTATATAGGTTTCTTTTCTGTTGTGAAACTATTTAGTTCGAATTTTCTGATCATAACCAGTTGAATAATTCATATTTTATACCAAAAGTGTTCTTCTGTTATATACTTTACTATGTTCACAGTTCAAAAATCCTTAAATTCTCATAAATTTACAAAAAATGTACATTTCCAAGTGCTTGGCACAGCATGCGTGGAAAAATTTTAAACGTATTTTATTTGATGGATTAATTTACAAGGGTATCCGTACAGTTGGCAGTTAGTCATTAATTTATCAGTCCATCCCATGTTTATCCTGTTGCATATCTCCATGCAACACTCTTTATAAATACCTAGCATTCGATTAAATAATTCAATATTAATATAAAATAAAATTATTTTGTAAATAATAAAAAAATACACAATACTTCTGATCACAAAACAGTGCAAAAATAAGAAATAATAAATAAATAACAGCAACAAACTTAACAAAAAAATAACAACAACAATTAAACAACATTTTATAACATTTATATAATCAAAAAACGTAACAAATAAATATTAGACTAACAATTTAACAATAATTTTCACATCTAATTCAGCTCATTTACATTAAAAAGTTGTTTACAATAAATGAGTTTTCCTTTATCCTTACTTTTGGTTTACCCTTAAACAATAAATCACTACCAAACTCAACTAAGAATCAATTAAACTGACGTAGGTATGCCTGCACAAGAGAACTGTTTTCTACACATCTCCTTACAGTAATTTGAAACACTTAAAGTTATTATATTTTAAGAACGTGTATGTCTTTCAGCTTCCTCTAAGATTATAAAAATATGAATGAGTGTACAAGAAATATACAATTGGTTTAGGTTAAATGTACATTCTTGACCAAACAAATGTGTTACTGAATTACACTCCCTTAAGTTATAAAGGTTTCCAACAGCAAATCTTTGGTTCATTCTTACAGGTTGTAAAATAGTCTGATATGTGCTTCCGAAATGTACAATTCCATATCTAACAGTAACTTCAAACCAGGAAGTATAAAAACTGTTTGTAGTTGTATGTTCTACCCTAGCTAATTGACCTTACATCTACTAGAATATCCCCCCCTCTCTAATTTCAAAAGTAATTACGCCCCTTTACTGGTTATTTCCACTTGGTGGTGGATTTACTAGACGGTCATTCGTACAGAGTATAGAATCAATTTATATTCCAGCTACAAAACTCCAGCAGCAACGAAAGAAACTATCAAAACAAAGCATCAAACAACGGACTGATCGTTGCAACCCGCCTAAGTTAGAGCCTAAACTAATTTTCCTTAAGCCGAGACATTTATTAATAATAAATCAAAGAGAAACAGCGTGAGTGAAGGTAAGTAAGACAACACTCCCTATCTCGCCCATGTCACAGTTACCAATTTTCAGGTAGACAAAACCCTTTTAGTTTAAATTGTATAACTGTGAACCCTTTACATCTAACTTTATGCATACTGAAGCACAATAATATGAACTAGAAACATTGGAGTAAAAATAAAAATTTTATTAATTTACTGACATTTAAGATTTATTTGATTTTTTATGGGATATTAACTGTTTATGTCTGGACCAAACGACTAGGTACAATGCTAATAACTGCAAAATTATGAACATCTGCCAAAAATATGCCTACGAAGCTGACCGAAGTACGAAAAAGGTAATTTACAGAATATACTATTCGACGGCGGCCAAACTCCAGTCTTCGCAGGTAGATCTGAGAACATAGCTTTAGTAAAGAGTCTATAAAACATTTAAAAACTTTTGTATTTCTTGTTATATTTGTGTCCACGAAGAAATTCTATTTAAAACAAAGAAAAAACAATATTTTGTACACTCCTTAAGGGCATGAAAAAAATTCTTCGCATCATTTGTACCAACACATTTATACCCTTATTAATGATTTACAACAAGTACATACATTTTATACTATGGAACATAAATCGTAGAATTTTGCAGTTAAGAAGGCCAATCTTTTAATCAAAGGCTAAGGTTTATCTAATCAACTTCACTTTTCCGGGAAGTGGAAGCTTAGCTCAGCCGTAACAATGTTTATAAATGAGCGTTTGTTGTGATTGTTTTCTGTAAACTGATCTATACTATACATTTATATATATAATTAAAGTTAGAATAATAATATTAAAAATACATGTCACGTGGATAGTTTAGTTCTTGATAAATTTGCATAGGGTTTCTTATTAATTGATAATATGTTGTTCCAAAGTACAATCTCTGACTTGGGCTCCTTCAATCCAAAACTAATTAGTTAGCCTAGAGAGTAGTCATGACTAACCTACTAGAAGTGAAAATACCTGTTCTTCTGGAGTGGCAATAACTGAGGCCAATATGAACCACGGTTCCTTTCCAAGAGAACTCGGCAGGTGAGTGATTTTAATCCCGTTCTGAATGTCCTGTCACTTCGGAAGCATCCTAAAAAACCTCTAAAAGTCCTTAAGTTGATGAAGGTTTGAAGCTTTTTGCTCAATACGACAATGAACGCCAACTATGACATACCAGATGTCCCCCTAATGTTTCTATGGCAAACAAACTTGTAAACACGCTGCAGGGCTGGTTTATTTTGGTTTATATGATGAGCACACAAGACATACGAGTATCTGAATAACACTGTAAAATCACCTTTGCTAGATCAATAAACACCGGCTTGTGCGAAACATTATATACTCCAAATAAAGAATATTCCACAAATGTATTCATACTTCTGTTGAATTGTAACATTTCAAAAACACTTCATTGGATTTGAGCAGACACAGTTCGTATTCCAAAAACAATTCCAAACTGTTGTACTCAGCATAATAATGCGTTACTTTTTATGCGTGGGAAATAACGTAAAAAGATACAAATTTGTGAAACCACATAGTAACTTATTGCATTCGCCTTGAAATAAGAAGAAAACGCATGGAAGCAACTAAATATAATAATTACTATAAAAAAATTATTTAGACGTATTTACTCAATGATTTTCAAATTCAAATATCCAATAAAAATCTGAAGAACTCTTAATGCATTCTATTTGATGACCATAACAATTTTTATAACTATAACATTTGTATAAATGGTAATAGGCTTATTTAATTTCAATAAACATCCAATCGAAAAAAGTACTTGTTTCACCGGGATTCGAACCCGGATCTCTTACTTGCCGGGTGAGTGCGCTACCACTACACCACAGAGCCCTTTTCTTTTACGATTAAATTATTTTGTATTTGGCCGTTTCTGTCACATATGCGTTGAAATACGCAAACAAACATATGATCGGAAGATCGGCTATGTGGTGTAGTGGTAGCGCACTCACCCGGCAAGTGAGAGATCCGGGTTTGAGTCCCGGCGGAGCAAGTACTTTTTGTGATTAAATGTTTTTTGAAATAATATATTAAACGTAACATTAATACATGTATTAGGCTATATAATTTGTGACAAATATGAAATAAAAAAGTGTACTTTAATATTTAACTGGAAATACTCAAGACTGAAAAAGCTCTAAAGATAGAATGACGGGCGCAACTTACTCGAGTGAGGGGGGAGGGGGTACAAAGTAAAAGCTTACTTTAGCTTTAGGTACGGCCCTGCGGCCGTGGGTGAGTCAAGAAGGCTTGTGATAATGTGGGCCTTCCCCAGCTTTTAATGTAATTGGCAGGCCCGCCACCAGTCAATAATCGTGCGGGGGGAGGGGGTGTATCAACGCTTCTAACCCATGCCGTGCCGTCGTTCTCTGCTTGTAGGGTAAACCGTGCACAGAAGCGAAATACTGGAAATACCAGCGGTGTTACAAACTCGCGTCCATACACCGGCTTCTCTTCGGTATTTTCCACGAAATAAACCCTTTCACCCGATGTTCTATTTTTAGGAATTAAATAAAATTGTCGAATAGGATTTAAAATAAAGTAGCTTTAGTGAACGGGTGTATTAGATGAATTGATACGCGATTGGAAATGTAAGAAAAGCTTACACACAAAATGCTCTTCTTCACAGTGTTTTATGTGTATTTGTTACAAAATATTTTTGTAAAGCCACTATGCATTGTAAAAGCATTACACATAACCCAAGAGTAAAGTAGACCTTTATGGTAGTATATTTTTAAGATTTGAAACTGCAGTATAATAACTTTGTATTTTTTAATGCATTTTAAATTTGTAATTATATTGTTCTGCCAACGAAAGGACGTAGCCAGCGAGAGGGTCCAAGGGGTCCGGACATTTTTAATTTTTTCAATTAATTTTTTAGTAAACGATTATTATTATTTATTAGTGTGCTAAGTAAAGTACTAGAGAAGTGTGTAAAATCTCAATTACAGAAATACCTCGAAGATAATAATATTCTGTCAGAGTCCCAATACGGCTTTCGCAAAAACAAAAATACTTCAGACTCCCTATTCGCAAGTAATAAATGTATAACAGATGCCTTAAATAACAATAATAAAGTGTTACTTCTTTACATTGATCTGGCAAAACCTTTTGATAGTATAAACAGAAACCTGCTTTTTCGCAAATTAGAATGTGTTGGAGTTCGCGGATTAGAGCTGAACTGGTTCAGAAGCTATTTGAGCGGACGTACGCAAACAGTCTCTATAAACAATCATTTAAGTGACACAATGAGTGTTGATTACGGTGTAGTCCAAGGTAGCACTCTTGGTCCACTTCTATTCTTAATTTACATAAATAATATTGTTAAACTCGAGATTACTGGTAGGATATTTCTGTTTGCAGATGATACTGCAATATTGTTTGATCGGAGATCGTGGGAGGAGGTCTACCGTGTTGCTGCGGGAGAATTGGCGTTAGTAAAACGGTGGTTTGATGAAAATATTCTAACCATGAATGTTTCAAAAACTAAATGTATGCCGATCTCATTGCGCAGCGCGGGCGAGCCGCCTGTGGACATTAGTACTCCACTCTTGCGGTGACACGAACAGTGGCTCCTGTGATTGTCGGGTGTTACAGAGGGTGAACCAGTACAAGTACCTGGGAGTCATCATGGATTCAAAATTAAAATGGGAACCACACATCCACATGTTAAAATCTAAACTAAGGAAAATGATTTACGTTTTCCATCAATTAACTGAAATATTAAATCCCAATGAAATTAAAACTATTTATTACGCCTATGCACAATCAATTTTACAATATGGTATTATAGTATGGGGAGGGGCTTACAGGTCTATTTTATATCCGTTAATGACTGTTCAAAATTTAGTTATTAAGGCAGCGTTCAAAAAACACAACAGATACCCGACTATCTTGCTTTATACAGAGACACAATTGTTATCAATTCGGCAGCTATATATTAAAAGCTTACTGGTCTTCGCGAGGAGCCACAGGCAGGAGATCGTCACCCCTGTCACACATAGATATTTTACAAGGAATGCTGTTAGCGTGGGCTTGCAGGTTCCCCGAGTAGTAAAATCGTATAATTACACCAATCCTTATTACATTGCAAATTTCCTACTCAGAAATATTCCGCAACACATAAGGGACCTGCAGGTCCCGCTGTCCGCATACTGCTCTCATCTATATACTAGACTAAAATATATGATCACGTTTATTTACTGGATTAACTTACTTTACTACACGCAACAAACTGTTTTTCACTATTGTTACGATGGCCGTCTTGCGCCGTTTCGCCTCTCCGATGGATTTGAACACCTCTAATAAACCAAATTTAACCTAAGTATCGTTAGTAATTAATTTTGTTCCATTTTAATTATTTGCACTATAGCAAATAACATACCTTATTTTTATATGATCTTTTATATCAAATAATTAGACTATTGGGTATTGTGGCATAATTAATGTTGTCTGTGGCCTACAAATTACACAGATTATTTCAGATTTCATACTTAATAATTGTTTTGAAAATAGATGTAAAATAATTTATTGTTATTAAGGAATGACTATTATGTATGATACCGCTGTGCACAGCAACTAGAAACTGACTCGTCACCACGCACACAAGCCTCTATGGCCCATGTGGGACTAATTTCATTTATATTATTATGTGTACTGTGCTTGTTTGCAAATTTTGAAATAAAATTGATTTTGATTTGATTTGATTTGATTATTTAAATAATTCAGTATTATTGAAATGTACTGCTGAAGGATCGTTCTCAAAAAAAGAAACGGGTTAAGAACTTGTTAAGAAACAAAATGAAGCCTTACTCTTTGTCCACTACAGGAAAATATCAGGCTGGACTCCCCCCAAATATTTTCCTGGCTACGTTCTTGGCCAACGGGAACAAAAAAGTCCTTTGTCTTGTCCTTTTTTCATTGTCTCAGCTATTTGTAAATATAGTTAAATGAAAACTTGGGTTATAATTAATATGAGTTGTTCCTTTAATCGAAATCGCTATGGACAGACAGTAGAAGAAGGATTCGCTATAGTTAAAACGTAAACTCTATTAGAGATGGGTCAGAATCACGCTGAGACGTTTTAATTAATATTAGCTGTTACCCGCGGCTTCGCACACACTCTTTAGAAAAGTCCTTATATTACTTAGTAAAAGCAATTATGCGCGATTAGCCGCGGGTAACAGCTAGTTCGTCAATACATTCGTAGTATTTTATAACGAAAACTCTTGATATTCAATAAAATACCAATTACAACCAGATACCCAGTTACCCACGGCTTCGCACGCGATTTCCTGCAGAAAAATTGGGACATCGGAGGCATATCTTTTTTGAACGTCCTTATTACCCTTCTGAGATAAATAGTCACTGAAAGATACTCCAAGCTCATGAACTATTTAAGATTTAAATTTTAAAACAGTCTCAATATGCACTTGTGAAATAACTGGAATTTTTCTCTAATATTCTATGATTTTTGTATACAATTGAACTATATTAGCCCAGCATGGACAGGAGTCAAAAGTCGAATTCATTTGCACACATACGATGTAATAAATGATGGCGCTCAATGTAATTTAGAAGCGAAAATAGGCATATATTAGGTACATATTATTACAGTCTAATGATTATGAGCTCCAGATGTTAAACGAAATTGCGTATGGTTTTTATTTTAGGCTTTGCGCGTGTATCACTTCTGGATCGAATTATTTATACTCATATATCCAATGCCTTTATTGAGCTTGCTTTGTTGTCTCGATCGAGAGAATATGTATGCACGGAGTTCTGAGAACCATACTTCTGTACAAAAAAAAAAAAAAAAAAAAAAAAAACTAAGGTAGGTTTTATAACATTCTTTATATTTGTAGCCAACGTAAGATAGTAATTTTGATATCTGCATTGCTCTTCTGATCAAGCATGAGCATGGTTTATATTAGAAAAATATTGCAGTTAAAGGTGGAATTTTTACGTCGAATTTGAATTGTATCATCTGGATAGTAAAGTCTGTGCTTAACAGTGATTGCAGAAACAGTTGAAAATTTGCTGTTTCTCTTAAGCTTACTTACTCTAATGCTTTCAAACTATAAATGTAAAGAAATTTAAAATAGTAATTAAATTATTTAAACGTATTTGTTTGTCTCATTATATATGTTTACAAAGAACAGCTGATTTAATTTGAACAGGCTCTTTCACTTAATAACATATGTTTGCTGCAATGCATTTCTTACGGGTATTTCCGTAACTTTTAGAGACCAGTGGGGCGGAATCCTGAATCGGGAACGGGATAAAAAGTATCCTATGTCCTTCTCCCAGTCCTGAGCTACCTCCCTACCAATTTTCAGCCAAATCGGTTCAGCCGTTCTTGAGTTATAAACAGTGTAACTAACACGACTTTCTTTTATATATATACTAGCTGACCCGGCGAACTTTGTCCCGCCTTAAAGGCAATATCACATGATCACATTTTTTACTTTTTAAATTAGGATAATTGTAAATAAAAAAAATATAATTATTCAATGATTCTTTATTTGCCATTTATTGTAGCACCTTGTGATAAACTACTTTTTTGTTTTTTTTATTAGGCGCGAAAACAAATAACGCGGATGGTCTTCCGACCCGTGGACATGCCACATTTAATTGGCCAGGGGAAAAACATGGATGTTTGAGATTAAGACCACAAACTTTCAACGATTGGCCTTGTGACTTATTTACAGTCATGACGGATCGGAAATTGAAACCGTTTAAACTCAAATGGCATGTCGGGTGGGATCATCGGGATCCTCGGAATGAGAATTTCCTCACCTTTGAGTATTGTGGTGTAAATCAAATTGTTCATCAATTTACTTACCACCAAACTTGTTCCGTTGCACAGTTTTGGTTGCTATATGTTTCGAAGCATGATTACTACAGAACCAATATTTAGTTGTAAATTGTGCCAGGTACATCCAAGGAGTTTAAACATTCAATTGGATAGTTGGTAGCATCATCTTCATTTGTTACACAGTCAACAGATTTGAAAGAATGCAGTGTACCAATGATCTCATTCTGAATTATGTAGTTTAAGTCATCTACATCTTTATTCTTAGCTGCCAAAATTGCTCGCTCACTCAACCATTCATTATTTTTGAGGTTAGTAATGATGTTTGGGAATACTTTGTTGATGAGTTCGTCTTTCGATGAGACAAAGTTACAGATATTCCGAGGAAATGAAATCAATCCGCTCGATTCGTCGACAGGTACTCGACCATTACCGATAGTCAACAATTACTCAGAGAAATCTTCAGCAGATGTATCGTTCAGCAATGCAACTCTCATGTTTGTTGTCAGCTGAAGTTTCCTAACATAGCGCCATAGATTCGATGATTTGAGGCAAGCGTTTATTTTGTCGGCAGCAGTCGATCTGGGAATTACTGGCAATGTTTGGCGGAAATCGCCAGACAGTAAAATAGTTGCGCCTCCAAAACATTTTGAGTCATTACGTAGATCTTGCAATGTTAGGTTAACTGCTTCCAATGCACGTTTATGCGCTATTGTGCATTCGTCCCAGATGATGATCTTTGATTCTGATAAAACTTTCGCCATAGCGGAGCGCTTTGTAATGTTGCACGTTGGTTCTTCAATATATTGTAGATTTAACGGCAATTTTAATGCAGAATGTGCCGTACGACATCCTTCTAGCAATGTGGCTGCTATTCCAGAAGAAGCAACTGAAACTGCAATGTTGGATCTTGCACGAACAGTGGCTAAAACTACTGACGTGAGGAATGTCTTACCAGTTCCACCATGTAAATATAAACCACCGTTTCCATCATCAATCAATTGCCTTCATTAATGTATCATAAACTTCCTTTTGTTGGGGGTTCATCAGGGGTACATTTGTTTGAACTACTAAATCTAATTCCTGGTGATCATATTCACGTTCCCATTCCAATTCTCGATTAAATGCGTCATTCATTTTACGATTTGGCGCTGGCATTCCTAACCTGACTAATAAACTACCACATATGAGATAACTCATGTCTTCGATCAAGAGCAAGGCCCGATTATGTATCCCCTCATTCATTTCAAGATCGTAATTTATTGAACTGACACGAATTTGATGTAAAATATCATCTGCCATATTATCCTTGTATTTGTGCCACAGGTTAGATGGGTTCGATGGAAAGCATGTCGAAATGATAATAGCAAATAATGTACGTATCTGACTTGGAGATGCAGAGATAACTGCTTTGAATTGTAAAAAATTAAAATTTGATTTGTATTATCTGGATAGTAAAGTATATGCTTAACAGTGATTGCAGAAACAGTTGAAACAAAATTTTCTGTTTCTCTTAAGCTTACTCTATGCTTTAAAACTATAAATGTAAAGAAATTTAAAATGGTAATTCAATTATATAAACATATATTTCTTTTGTTGCATTATATATATATTTACAAAGAACAGCTGATTCAATTTGAACAGACCCTTTCACTTAATAACATATGTTTGCTGTAATGCATTTCTTACGGGTATTTCCGTAACTTATAGAGACCAGTGGGGCGGAATCCTGAATCGGGAACGGGATAAAAAGTATCCTATGTGTTTCTCCCAGTTCTTAGCTACCTCCCTACCAATTTTTAGCCAAATCGGATCAGCCGTTCTTGACTTATAAATAGTGTAACTAACACGACTTTCTTTTATATATATATATATATATATATATATATATATATATATATATATATATATATATATATATATATATATATAGATTATGCAGTTGTATAATTAGGTGTACTTAGAATTAAACATCTCTCAGAATCAGGAATCAATTATTTATTGCTGTTAAAATTTTATAATATAATTGAGGAGGTTGCTTAACCTAATGATTAACGTATTAAAATCCAAAATCCACATCACAAAATTCTTGTACTTTGTACAAACACGCATTGATGAAAGGTCAAATTTTAATATCTGCAGGTATCGTATTGGACAGTTTACTCATCAGGGAAGTTGCCTGGGATAAAGGAATGATGAAAAAGACTGTCAGTCATTCTTTACAGAACAAAACCACTTGTTTACTCCGGGGAAATTAAGATCACGTGGTCTTACTTTACATTTAACCGGGAAATATACCAACAAACGGAGAAGCGAAAAGTTAACACATTATATTCAACAATGACTGTAGTTTATTTACGCCATTCGCCGAGTTGATGAGTTTGAGCAGGCAAGTGGAGAATTTGCAGAGGGCAGTGTGCGTGTGTGCGCGCGCGCATGTGTGTACTGTTACAGGGGTCGGATAGGCACCTCTCTGGACAGAGGATACAATAACACTTCAGTATTCGACTAGCTTAATAAAAGTGATAACATAAATCAACAGATTATCAACTATTGATACTTTCAGACCGTTATTACAACGCCTAACGTACAGGGGACTCCTCAACCGTAGGTATACTGACATCTGGTTAGATTTATAAGTTTTCCAACTCCTACACAAATTTGGAATTATTTTGTTTTTAAAGAACCTGAAAGAGATTGCCTAACTCTTTAAGCTCAAGCAAAAAAATTGTAATTTGTAAATTGAGGGTTTATAGTGGAAAGCAAATTTCATAGACCTATCAATACGAGTCTTTTTCTCTTTTTTCAAACACAAATTCTAATAATAGTTGGACAAATGACATTAGTAGTACTCTACAGGGTGAGTCAGAAATATGGTAAAATATTTTAAGACGTGATTGTAGAGCTATAAATAAGAAAAAAATGTTATATAAAGGTAGGTCCGGAAACGCTCCATTACTGAGTAATGGCTGGCGAAAGATTTTGCTTTGTTTTCAGTTCACCTGGTGAAATTAAGTGATTCTGAAAGGTTTTGTTCTTACTTTTTAACTCAAATAAGACGGATATATAAGGAAAATCACCTGAAAAATCAAATAAAACCACTCTAGAGGTTGTAGTGTGATCAGTTTTTGAGAACAAGTATGAAATTTGCCAAAAATCTAATAACAAAAATACCGTCTTAAATGTTTGAAGTCGAATAACATTGTTAAATGACCAATAAACAAATTGTTTTTCCTAATACAGATTGTAGAGAATTTAATTCTGAAAACAACCGTAATAAACGAAGTTAACTAAATGTGTAAAAAAAGTTATGAAATTTTACTCCCCACGTATTACTCTACGCAGCAATTTTTTGCTGTTTTATAATAAGGAATGAGTATCTGACAATTTGTTTATTGGTCATTTAACAATGTTATTCGACTTCAAACATTTAAGACGGTATTTTTGTTATTAGATTTTTGGCAAATTTCATACTTTTTCTCAAAAACTGATCACACTACAACCTCTAGAGTGGTTTTATTTGATTTTTCAGGTGATTTTCCTTATATATTTGTCTTATTTGAGTTAAAAAAGTAAGAACAAAACCTTTCAGATTCACTTAATTTCACCAGGTGAACTGAAAACAAAGCAAAATCTTTCGCCATACTCAGTAATGGAGCGTTTCCGGACCTACCTTTATATAACATTTTTTTCTTATTTTTAGCTCTACAATCACGTCTTAAAATATTTTACCATATTTCTGACTCACCCTGTATATAGTTGAGTTTTTACATCCACAAATACATCCTTCTGCAAAGATCAACGTTACAGTTTAACATTCCATACCGCGGTGTAAGTTCATAGTACGCTGTGGTGGTGTGTCTAGCTGGACACTATATATATGCGACTGGATATAACGAATAACTGCAGGCAAGGTGAAGAAAAACTCTGTTCTATAGCCTAACATTGCACACCGAAACAAACACTTTTGATATGGCACTCTGGATATATAACGCTGTGGTGGTGGGTCTAGCTGGACACTGAATATAAGCGACTGCAACTAACGAAAAACTGCGGGCAAGGTGACGAAAAACTCTGTGCTATAGCCTAACATTGCACACCAAAACAAGCACTTTTTATATGGCAGTCTATTACGCTGTGGTGTTGTGTCTAGCTAGACACTGAATGTATACGACTGCATATAACGAAAAACTCTGTCCTATAGCCTAACATTGCACACCAAAACAAGCACTTTTTATATGGCAGTCTATTACGCTGTGGTGTTGTGTCTAGCTAGACACTGAATGTATACGACTGCATATAACGAAAAACTCTGTCCTATAGCCTAACATTGCACACCAAAACAAGCACTTTTTATATGGCAGTCTATTACGCTGTGGTGTTGTGTCTAGCTAGACACTGAATGTATACGACTGCATATAACGAAAAACTCTGTCCTATAGCCTAACATTGCACACCAAAACAAGCACTTTTTATATGGCAGTCTATTACGCTGTGGTGTTGTGTCTAGCTAGACACTGAATGTATACGACTGCATATAACGAAAAACTCTGTCCTATAGCCTAACATTGCACACCAAAACAAGCACTTTTTATATGGCAGTCTATTACGCTGTGGTGTTGTGTCTAGCTGGACACTGAATGTATACGACTGCATATAACGAAAAACTCTGTCCTATAGCCTAACATTGCACACCAAAACAAGCACTTTTTATATGGCAGTCTATTACGCTGTGGTGTTGTGTCTAGCTAGACACTGAATGTATACGACTGCATATAACGAAAAACTCTGTCCTATAGCCTAACATTGCACACCAAAACAAGCACTTTTTATATGGCAGTCTGGATATATTACGCTGTGGTGGTGTGTCTAGCTGGACACTGAATATAAGCGACTGCAACTAACGAAAAACTGCGGGCAAGGTGACGAAAAACTCTGTGCTATAGCCTAACATTGCACACCAAAACAAGCACTTTTGATATGACAGACTGGATATAGAACGATGTGGGGGTGTGTCTAGCTGGCCACTGAATATACGACTGCGACTAACAAAAAACTGAGGGCATCATAGAAAAACTCTGTGCTATAGCCTGACATTGCACACCAAAACAAGCACTTTTGATATGACAGACTGGATATAGAACGATGTGGGGGTGTGTCTAGCTGGCCACTGAATATACGACTGCGACTAACAAAAAACTGAGGGCATCATAGAAAAACTCTGTGCTATAGCCTGACATTGCACACCAAAACAAGCACTTTTGATATGACAGACTGGATATAGAACGATGTGGGGGTGTGTCTAGCTGGCCACTGAATATACGACTGCGACTAACAAAAAAACTGAGGGCATCATAGAAAAACTCTGTGCTATAGCCTGACATTTACACCAAAAAGTTCAAGAGCGTCAGGATTCCACTGGTATTATGAAAATAACTGTTGGATTTTGTATTTTAAAACAACATTACATACATATTTAGTATATTGGTACATTTGTCCTATCAGATTTTTGAGAAGTTTGAGTAGTTCCTGACTCTTGGTCAGGATGTATCTGGAACACCAAACAGCTATGTAGAGGACTGTAATGGTTTTCAAGTCTGTAAGGGTTATATTGCACAGTTCCGTTGTTATATTTAGTTTCCACGTAATAACCAGACTTCCATTGTGGAAAGGTTGTTAGGTGGGTGGGTGGCGAGGGGGGAGCTCGTCACGACCCTGAGCGACGCTGTCTCTCTCGCCGTCCCAGATTGTTCGCCCCGGGACACGAGCACGATGAGGGCGGACAATCCAACAGAGAAAATGAGCTGAAATAAGGTGACGCGAGAATTTATACCCGACGATGTAAGATGTTCTTGTTCGGCGAGCGGGATTCCATCTCGCGCTCGCTGCCGTGAACATTCGCTCTCTGGCGGTTTCTTGGAGACATTGCGGTATTTCAACAATCGGTAGTGATCCTGATGAAAAGGCAATTACTATAGATGTCGGAAGGACTGATGTTATTGGACAGAATTCCCGATGAACTGATGCGAAGTAACATTCGCTCGCTTTGGGTAGGAGGAGGGGGGAAGGGATTTTTGTTAATTTTTAAAAGGTTCGTAGAGCAGTTAGTTATTCAAAAAGCTTTAAGTTTTTCTATATATTTTCCTTTATAACATATATCTGTATGATCTATAATATGGATTTTTTCTCATTTAATGAATAACGCGATTTGTTATTAACTTTAAAACTTATTTTTACGTTATACGATTTTGTATATAACCCATACTACAAAGATAATATTTGTTAAAATTATGAAAAACACAATGTCTCATATTAAAAATTTTAAACATTTGGATAACACTGAAACACACACATATTTACACACATTTCATGAATAAATTTACGCTTACTAAAAGTTTCTAACGCCATATACTCCCACTTCTTCCTCTTTTTTTCTTTTTTCAGTTCCTAAAATTAGCTTGAAACTCTCTCTGTATGCAAATTGGCATATACGTTATTTAAACTCATTATTCGATCGATCTGAAATTTTGCTTATAAACTCAAACAAAGTGATTATCATTGAAAAATATATTAGAACGATTAAATTAGCCGGGCTCTCCCCTGACCTCTAAATTTGGAGAAATCTCCATAAGAAATGCATTGATGAATAGTCTGAATTTTTGTGACTTGTGCAAAGTAAATTTTGCATTACTACAGTCGTTTTATTAATAATCTGTTTGAAATATAAATAGTTTTAATGGTTTAAGGGGCGTCCGGGGGCCATATGCTGCGCATGTTAAATTAGTCATTTTAAGGTACACATATCTCTAAAACCTTACGACGTAACTTACTAAATTTTTTTTTCTTTTGTTATGTATGTCTTTTAGAGTATTTATGGCACAGGAATTTCTAAAATAACTTTATTTAGGTATTTTAACAAATTTTTCTAAAATTTACTTTTTTTATTCGAAAATTTTGACTTTGCAACCATGTAGAATTGGTTTTAGGTTTTAAAACCAAATTTCCTGTGCTGTAAATAAAAACCATGAAATTGTGAACAAAACAAAACAAAAACTATACTAATACCTCGAGTAGTTTGGAAGATATGGGTACCGAAGTGTAAAAAAAACAAGTTTTTCGGGAATTCCATTTTTTCTAGGCTATAACCTAAACAATAGTGACTCATGTATCTCAGTGCATTCCTGCTGCATAGGCTGGGTTATCTGGATCCTCCTGCTGCTCATATATATCCTACACACGTCTTTTAGCTGCCTCACGCTTCTGGCGACACTTCTTTTCAATATCTTCTACTGCCTTTTGCGCCTTCCTTATGCGCATCCTGTCGAATCGCTTCATAACCTCAACACAGTTTTTGTCTGGCATTATACCTACTTTCTTGAGTACTTCACATTTAACAATGTTTCCTTTGTTGAAACAGGCAATGGCTTCATAAACACCAAACCCAAGGGTCTTTTTCGTAACTAAAAAGTCGATTTTGGAATACGTGACCACACTACACTGTTTAGCGACTCGCTCGGATTTTGGGTCTGTCCATGAAGACATTTCGCTAGCAGCGTCGGGTTTAGCTAAGTCCTTGAAAATTTGTTTACCTGTTCCATTACTACAGGGGCAATGTGGAAGTGTTCATTGTGGTCATAGGTTTCTTTCTTCTGGATAGCTTGTTGGTATTTGCACCACGTATCAGCAGTTTTCGGACACAAACTGCGCTGGTTCTTCATTTTGTTGAAATGAGATGGAAATACTCCGCCCAAACTGCCCTCTTCATATTTTCCAGACTGTCAACATTTCTTCTAATGGCCAGCCCATAGTATAATTAAATTTCATTTATAGCCTCGAGAGTCAACCTACCTTTCCCCCCAATAGTTTTATCATCAGGAAGTGTAAACAACACAATTCACAAAGCAAATAACACAGAAACTTTGGTTGTAACAGATGACAACAAATGAGAAAGAACCATATGACAGTAAAGAACAAACAGTGTTACCAACACAACAAGTATGTGTAGCTTATATTATTACAACTGTAGTAGTAGGCCTATGTATAAACATATGTCCCTCTCCCTGACGCCGCTGCGAGCGAAAAACACAGTGCAGACCATTACAAATAAATTAATTACATAAGGTTGTACTGGTCCAAATTGTATGTATGATATGTCAAATTACTCGGAAGATTCCAAAGAATACAAAAATGTCAAAAAATAAAAATTGAAATTTTGACCCAAAATGGACCCCGGACGCCCCTTTTAAAAGTTATATTTCATCATTACAGCCTCAACTAGTCTGCTACAAATATTCCTAAATTTTACACATAAGTGAAAATCGTCAAACAGCTGACAGAAAACAGGAACTGAACATCTACTGCATAGAGTATAAAAAAACAATACTTTTTAGAGTGTGCAAAGACTTGTAAATGTCTAATGAGGAGACTCGATAGCTGGTAACTCTAGTCTAAATGTTTTGTTTGTATTATATAAAGTTATTTTTTCTTGTGTCTGAAAGACGGTATAACATACCTGGGCATAATAATGCAGTTTTTGGTCAAGACCATCAAAATTGAGGTGTGCAGCATTATTGTTTTTAACTATGGAAATATTAATATTTTTATTGCGCTCTATGTATTTTTGTGTCTAAACTCATACAGAACATTAAAAAACTAAAAACACTGTCATAATCTTTTGTACAAAACCTTTATCTCAAATACTTTATAAACAGTCTAAAAATTAAATGGAAACACTAAGCAAATATAAAAAAAACGCTTTCATCATTTGTTATATTTCTTTAAAGTCATTAGATAACGCCTCAGGGCCATTATATGTTATTATAATAGTAAAATCATATTGATCCATAGAGAATCGTGATAATATAATTGCGTTAAATTAACCTTCTCAAATAACAAAGCATCTTCAATTTGATATGTTAAGATGACAGTCACACATGAAATTAACCTTTTCTTCCAAATTTGGAAGTAGTGATATTACAATTCAAATTTGAATCAACAAGTAAGATACCCAGGAGCATTCAACTTTCACGTATTAGTTTAAAAAATAATTCTCAGTTCTCTCAAGGATTGATGAAGTATATTAAGGGCTTATAAATATACGCAGGTGTTTTATTTTTCTTTTAAGAGAGGTAGAAATGGAACAACAATAGTGGCATATACGAAACATTACAATAAAATCGGTTTTTATGTATTCAAATTTTGTTTAGCTAACGAGCTCCAAAATAAATTGTGTTACAACATTTGAAGAAAATTTGTAAAAACTATTAACTTCTAATATTTCTATACATTTCTTATTTATGTACGGATACAAGTAAGTAGTTAAAATATAATTGTATAAAATATAATTTAGTTTTTTATGCGTAGTATACACGCTGAAGTATAATCGGTCTACTTTTTCTACATTTATTCAGATGTTAATATAGAGTCACTACCGATCATTTTACTTTTGCAACGACCATATTACATCTTTAGGTCTGATAAATGCTTTGCTATCCGACTATGACAATACAGTAAAATGTATAGTAAAACGTTCACTAATACATCGATGAACATAAACATACACATATGTAACATAAACATACGTGAAAGCGAAGGACGACTCTCGAAGTAGATGACAATTTTATAAATCAGTGAACGACCACAAACCAAGATTTATGACCGACACTACACTAAACAATTACACACGTACGCGACGTAGCAATGGCAATACCGTAACAATAGTGACTTGGCGAGCCACAGTTATTGACACTTTTCACAGACACAAATGTTTTGAATCCCATTAAGTAATACTTAGTACATTAATTTATACTCATTATATTAACTTATTACTCGCTACAGACTTATACTCACTATATTAACATAATACTCACTACATCAAGTTATGCTAACTATATTAACTTATTACTAAGAACATTCAGCTATACTCACTATATTAACTTGTTACTTACTATATCAATGAATACGCACTATATTAACTTCTTACTTACGACATAAAGTTATACTCACTGTATTAACTGATTACTCGCTACACTCATCACTATATGTTAATAATTATTAATTCTTAATAGTTATGACTCACTACATTACAAATAATTTTGTTCTGTTTGGTTGGAATTGTTCCATAACAGTTGTTCCATGGGAATTATTGCCCCTACAAACTCCATTAATAGATATATTTTTTAACAATTTTAAAATTCAATTATAATTTTCTTTACAGTTATATAAGTGAAGCCATTGGAGAGTTTAAATATTAATTTTAGTACTCCATAAACTATTTTGCTGAAATAAATTCCCAAAACTAGAATATTTATACATTAATACTTCCTAAGCCCAAATGATGTCATAATCGGATTTTTAAAGCCTGCGCATGGATCCTTAAAAGTTCAGAAATTAGGGTTTGTGCTAAATTTGAGGATACGCTATTAAGATGTTACAGAATCTGACAGTGACAGATGGCCTCCTAACATACTTGTACGACCAGCAGTCAGCAGACATATGTTGATACAAACAGAAACAGCGATGTGGTCTCAGCAATACTGGCTGTACATGTCGGAATAGTAGCCTGTCGTTAGAAAGAATATCAGGCCCGACATTGCAACAACCTCGCCAACCATCTGGCAGTAATCCAATAATCAACCCGGCTAACAATCTGGTAGTTATTCCACAAACAACCCGGCCAACTATATGGTAATAGTTCAACAATCAACCAGGCCAACAACCTTGTAGCAATCCAATAACCAATCCGGCCAACCATCTGGTAGTTATTCCACAACCAACCCGGCCATACTATATGGTAATAGTTCAACAATCAACCAAGCCAACAACCTTGTAGCAATCCAATAACCAATTCGGCCAACCATCTGGTAGTTATTCCACAAACAACCCGGCCAACTATATGGTAATAGTTCAACAATCAACCAGGCCAACAATCTGGTAGTAATCCAATAACCAACCTGGCCAACCATCTGGTAGTTATTCCACAACCAACCCGACCTACTATATGGTAATAGTTCAGCAATTAACCAGACCAACAATCTGGTAGTAATCCAATTACCAACCCAGACAACAATCTGGTTGTAATTCCACAACCAATCCGGCCAACTATATGGTAATAGTTCAAAAACAATCAACCAGGTCAACCATCTGGTAGTAATCCAATAATCCAATAACCAAACCAGCCAACAATCTGGTAGTAATTCATTAACCAACCCGGCCAAACATCTGGTAGTAATTCAACAACCGACCCGGCCAACCATCTGGTAGTAATTCAATAACCAACTTGATCAACAGTTTGGTACAATTCTACTTATAATTAATTGTAAGAGTAAATTTAATTATTTATCTTATTTCACATTAACAACGTCGTTCTATTGGTAATGTCATTGATGATATAAAATAAATTTAAAACTTGAGTATGCTAAGAGTTTAATGAGAAACGAAAATCCAAAAAATAAAAAATTCCCCGGTGCAGACATGACTGTGGTGTCCCCAGACTTGCACCTGGAGGAATACGGTATGCCAAAGCCAGTATGTCCACTTTTGGTAACCTTATTCCTTTTTCCACTCCAAATCTACGACGAATCATAGTTTTAAAGTAATACAATTAATTATGTTAATATTGAGAAGAAAATGTTGTATTGTTGCCAAATTCTTAATACATCTTTCAGCTCACGTACTTTGGGCACATATCCTGAATGTTCCAGTAGTAACTTGGAACTAGGTTTTGAATTGCTAACTCTGTGCGCAAACAACGGTACGACCCATAACTTGTTTTTATTTGTTGAAATTCTACCTTCATTATCAAGACAAAATATTAGGTAACCTTGTGTGAATGTTGGGTCCAGCTCCATTTCACCTTCTGTAGTAACCTTGTGTTATAAATTAATGTCAAAACTAATCGTGAATTGTCAAGTATTAATGAATTAGTTACAGTTTAGATTATGTTGTATTAGTAAACATTAATGTATTAGTTACAATTCAGACTGCGTTTATATGATCAAGGCTTAACGTATTAGTTACAGGACATACTCTGTTCTATTATCAAAGATTAATGTATCAGTTACAGTTCAGGCTGTGTTCTATTAGCAAGGAGTAATGTATTAGTTACAATTCAGACTGTGTTCTACTGGCAAGTATTAATGCATTAGTTATAGTTCAGACTATGTTCTACTAGCAAGGATTAATGTATTAGTTACAGTTCAGTCTCTGTTCTATTGGCAAGGATTAATGTATTAGTGACTTTACAGACTGTGTTTATATTGTCAAGGCTTAATGTATTAGTTACAGTACATAATTTGTTCTATTTTATAGGATTAATATATTAGTTAAAGTTCAGGCTGTGTTATATTAGCGAAGATTAATGTATTAATTACAGTTCAGAATGTGTTCTATTGAGCGTTTTAATATTATCGTCATATAGGTTAGGTTAGGTGGGAGCAAGTAGAACATCAGATCAGCAGTGTAACAAAATGGTAGGAGAGGTCATCGGGTAGTGATATTTGTTACAGTTGTTTTTACTTTCAATAACATACCAATTCGGTACTCAATATGGTAGGATATGTTGCAAATTCACAACCACCAATATTTAAAACATTTTTATTATATAAAACCTCTCGATAGCAAGGCTTTGTTTGCCAGATTTTTTTTTCTAAGACGACATTGCTATCGAAAGACTTCACAGAATTAAAAGGTTTTAAATATTGCCAATTGAGAATTTTCAATACAGTGATTAACCAACAAGAAGCTCAATCTTCAACAGTCAATATCGTTTTGGTTACTTTGTGTATGATTATCAAAATGTTAAGAATGATGAGTTTACCTCCAATTCATCTTCCTCTTACGTGCAGCATCCGAAATTTGATGCTGTCGCAGACTTGACTCCTGAAATCTGGAGTCATGTTCGTCTAAAGGGATCCAAAAATAGTCGGCGACGAAGAATGAAGACGCTCAAAATGAACTCTGCGTCGTTTTAGCAGAGAAACCCAAACTACAAACAGTAGTGCAATCTAGGTGAAGAGGTATTCTCATAGTCTCATCAGGTGCACAATTGAGTGCAGCACGATGTTAACTAACACGATCCCAAGCACGGTGGAGCAACCGAGTCCTCTATACAGATGTTTAATCAACCCTTCCCACCATAGTTGCGTTATGAGTATACAAACTTTAATAGTACAGAAACAAATTAAAGCTTGTCGGATGTTGAGGAAGTCGAAAAATAATTCAAAATGTCAGCATTGATCGAGTATATCGGTTAAATTCTGTCTGAGAAAAATTTAAAAGATGCATGACAGTTACAAAGGCTTGTATTATATGCATACAACCGTGAGGCCTGTAGCGACACGATGTGCATAGACGAAATTGCTTCGTACTTTTTTAGTTCTTAAATGACTAACAAATTATTATTTTGACCGTCGATGCTAAATCCACCTGTATTTCTCATGCATCCATAAGGAACGCTCGCGACAGAGATACACCACAATGTAACTTCTGCACATTAGAGTTCTCCAGCAAAAAAGAACAACTGTCTGGATAAACAATGTTACCGACACCCCAGTGTGTTTATAGAGGGCGCTGATTGGTGATTGTTTCCAGCTCGGCAGATGCTCACCACTTGAGCGAAGCGAGCTCTCCTCGTGGTGGACAAATTGTGGGGTGGGGGTGCAGTGGAAGACCTCCCCAGCGGCCCATCAAAGGGGTGGTGAAAGGTCAAACAGAAGGTTCTGCCGTACATGATTTACAGACTTTGTACAGACAGTGTCCGCGCACAGCTCGGGCGCGACCTGGACTGCACAAACAGATGGTTTACGGCCGCCCGGGGACCTGAGGCTGGTTTGAATATAAAACAGAGTTCGACTGCATGACTTCTATATACCGAGTAAATAGGCCAGCACGAGGGAGTTATTAAGCGGTATGAAAGGTCATCAATGACCGAGCAGATGCCCATAAACTATTACCCTTCAATATGTTTTTGAAAATAATAATATTGCTACTACACTACGAAAGAGAACTTCAATTTTAACAATTGCAACGTTTATCTGTATGGTAATATTAAATGTATAACCTTTTTCAAAAAAAGATAGGAAAACTAAAATTTCTGTATTTTAAATTGCATTTATTGGATTGCCTTGATGGATGGTTAATTTTAATTATAAAGATGCATCCTATTAATAATTCTATTAGTCGTGGACATGTTAATGTTGAGTTCAGCTCTATATTGTTTACCCTCCTCTTAATGCAGCGTCTGGAATCTGACGTTACAGATTGGCTTCTTGGAATCTGTAGTCATGTGTGTATGAATAGATCCAAAAATAAGCTCAAAATGGGAGACACCAGAGACTCCTAGTCTACAAAATATACTGTAATCTATTTGAAGATGTATTTTCATTGTCTCATCAGGTGCTCTACGATGTTTTAGGCATTATCTCTAAGCACGGTTAAGTTTCTACACATTACGTAGCTTATATGGTGGGAAGGGTTGATTAAATGTGTCGTTGAATCAGATTACAGTCGCTGTCTAAGAGGAAGGTGACTGGAGCTAAACTCAACATTCACATTGAAAAAAAAACCTTTCCTCCATTGCTACGTCATGTGTACTTGTGGACTCGTTCTAAATATAATATAAAGATAGCAGGGGAAATCTATCTGCAATGAAATCTCGTATGTTACGCGATTGTAGCATCTTTTCGGCAACAGAAGCAACACGACCGAGGGTAGGAGGAAAATCTTCAGGCACCATTGCTCTGCACATCGATTTCTGACTAAAAATTATAATTATATAATAGTTAATATTTACGATACCGACCTGCAATGCTGTGGGTATTTTCGGAATAGACAAATAGTCCTCGCTTTCTCATACTGACACGTAGAAGAGCCTTAGAAAACGATGAGCCAGAAAGCAGATTCATAAAAAACGACGTTACAATTACCTACTAACATGAGGTGTTCCTCAACACTGTCTCTTGTCTTCGTTTACATTCAGAGAGAAAGCGTTGGTGCAAACTACGCGGTTCTTATTGTAAGGGACAAGGACATATTAAACAAAAGGGCTCAAACTAAGTCTCAGGATCACGTTATACCCAGGCTCTGTCCTGCGCATAGCTCCGGGAAGTGTCTATTGACGCAAGGGCTCAAACGCTGATTACTGCAAGTCTCAGTGATCACGTTATACCCAGGCTCTGTCCTGCGGATAGCTCCGGGAAGTGTCTATTGACGCGAGGGCTCAAACGCTGAATGCTACAAGTCAGTGATCACGTTATACCCAGGCTCTGTCCTGCGGATAGCTCCGGGAAGTGTCTATTGACGCGAGGGCTCAAACGCTGAATGCTACAAGTCAGTGATCACGTTATACCCAGGCTCTGTCCTGCGGATAGCTCCGGGAAGTGTCTATTGACGCAAGGGCTCAAACGCTGAATGCTACAAGTCAGGGATCACGTTATACCCAGGCTCTGTCCTGCGGATAGCTCCGGGAAGTGTCTATTGACGCAAGGGCTCAAACGCTGATTACTGCAAGTCAGGGATCACGTTATACCCAGGCTCTGTCCTGAGGATAGCTCCGGGAAGTGTCTATTGAAGCAAGGGCTCAAACGCTGATTACTGCAAGTCTCAGGGATCACGGACTAAGCTCCCGGCAGGACGCAATCATCGCACTCTTTGTCCCTCGGATCCCTAAATCTCCTGTAATCCCGGATGTATCGTTTTGCTTCTTCATTCAACGACAATTCCATCTATTGAAATGTTTCAAGAAACAAAAATTTGTAAACATAGGCCTATAGTTAAATGAAAAATACAAACAATGTTTAATCTGTAAACATGTCACCAATGTGCTCATGGATATGTTTCATAAGGTGAGAAACGTGCTCGTGGAACTGTGCTTGCTAATTCTGTCTAGTCTGTGAATTTCGATATGTAGTTGTTTCCATGGCAACAACTTTGAGTATGGAGTAATTGTCGTATATGATTAAGAGGTTTTAGAAATATGACCTACATCCATTTCAGTGCAATATCTTTCTGAAATTGACAGTATAGAATTCCGTTACACAACTACGTACCTACAAACAGCGTTTTTATAACCTGATAAAAACCAAAAGTTAAAACAGCCTTGTAGCTTTAATTATATTAGTTACATAAGAGATAACTCATCCAAGGCTACAAACTGAAGTATAGTAAAATTCACCGCTCGGACAGCCATCTGTAGAGTGAGAGGTCAGGTGATAATTATTTTAATTGTCATAACTAGTTATGTGGCGCAGCATAGTGTGGGACCTCAGAACTGACTGAAATAATCTCCGGACCTCAGCATACCATATCTCGTGTGTAACCAATACAGTGAAAGCATGTAGGCTGTAAGAGTCCTACAAGGGTTTCAGAGAAGAGAAACAAAAGCAGCTTGTTATCCATACTGCGGGGTTCTGTATCCTGGTACTTGAGAATGGTGGAAACTATGGTATGTCCTTAGTTGTCTTTAGTTGCCAAGAAACAGTCGATTTTTTCTACTAATAACGCATAATCCATATGCATTTTAAATTTTAAATTATTAATTCATTAAAAGGTTACTTAATTTATAAACAAACACTCCAATAATTATGAAATTTTATTTTTGTAAGGTCTTTCGTGTTCAATGAGCACATCATCAGACCCACATAACTGAAATAACAGTGGTTAAAGTAATGATATAAATAATTTTGACTAAAATAAAAACACGTAATTAAAATACTAAAATATGACATTTTAAAGATCAGGAAGTATGTCTACTGTATATGTAAAAGTTAATATTTCATTAGATTAAAAGCAGTAACGGTGAATTTTGGAAAGGTCCAGGCTCACTTATTTACTAAATCGATTTGATTCTTCCGTATGAAAATCGTTTCGTAAGCATGGAGAATTTTTTATTTTGGATTTATTTAAATAATTTTACTTGTGAAAGGTAGTGTCCAGTATGAAGTACATGTTTTTCGATGGTCGATCTTTCCTGTTGTTGATATTTGAGACATGCTTTATGTTCCTTGACTCTCTTTTTTATCTTCCTTTTTGTTGTTGAATTAATAAATAGTTGTTAACAATTCTGATGTTACAAAACTTATTTTATACATTTCATAAAAATAAATTATAGGATTTTACATTTCGGAAACGCTTGTCTTTTGGAATTTCCAAGCCTTTATTAAACTACAAGTAATTGATTAAGACATTCTATAATTATTTTTAACAAAAATGTTCTTTGTATAGCGGCGAAAATTTCCTCCAGAACAAAGGGGGGAAGGGGGGTTTACAAGTACGTTTTTAACAATCAACAATCCGGAGAATGAATGTAAATAGGCAGCTAAAACACTAAAGTGCAGGATGGGTGGACGTGGTGCGGGTAGGATCATTAGATGTCCTCTGGGACAGGGGGGGGGCGGTTCCCGGTCCCTACTGACAGGGTATCGTGGTGTCAACATACTGCTGCTGTCTGTCCTGCATGGACTGTAAACGCTCGTTTAGACGCACAATTCAGGACCTAGTATTTTATTTCTGACGATACAGTTTACGTGTATTTCTGTCTTCAAATATATATATATATATATATATATACAGTATATATATATATATATATATATATATATATATATATATATATATATATACTAGCTGTTTCCCGCGGCTTCGCACGCTTTTCGTAAGTTTTGCCCGCGTATGAGCATTTCTGGTTGAAGTAAATTATATTTCCAACCCCGATGTAGATTTTACCTTGATGTCACGATCAAGAAAATATGTCAAAAATGTATTGTACATGCATAATGTATTTTATTACAAAGTGGTCTACCACTCAACCTTTAAGTTCAACCAAAAATTTAGTTTAGACAATTATACATCATAACTTAGCGCCTTCAAATAGTGTTTCACTGTTTAATATACGTATCTATCTCGTAATTGCAGGTTATAATGTGCAGGCGCTTTGAAAACTTTTCTTCATTTTATTCGTTTATATTCACGACATAAGCGAATAATTCAGATAATAACTATCCTATCTTCTAAGTTAGACTAAATTACGGATACATGTGAAATTTGATTGAAATTGGTTCAGTCGTTTTGGAGTTTATTGGCAACATACATCGTGACTCAAGATTTTTATATATATATAAGATAAGATATATACCGGGTGTCCCACGAAGAGGTTCAAACGTTTGATTTTATATTACTTGCCCATTTATACACCGCACATTTTCAAACTCTTCACAATTCATGAAATAGGTTTTATAAATAGTTTGTGAAAATTTCAGCTCTTTACCAATTGTTGAAACAAAATGTTGGCATTTATATAATAACAATGTTTTGTCATACGTATTAATATATATTATTAACTAGAAAGCAACTCTGTTAGTGATAGAAAGACCAATATATATAACAAACCATTAGGACGTGAACATAAGAATCTACTTTCCACATCTAAGAAAGCATAAACACTCACCAAAAAAAATTGATTCAACTATTTTATTTCTCAACCGATTAAAACAAGTTTCATATCGTTAGTTTTGTAATGAAATTTCCAATAAATAGTTATCCTTGCAATATTTACAGAGGATTAACAGTTTTTGGGATATTAAAGTTTGAAAAAATTTAAATACAGCAATTTTGAAATGGAAAGAGATAATAGGTATTTTATTTTTTGTTATTGTTCCTTTATTTAACTTAGCATAAATGCCAAGTTTCGTGTTATTTTAGCCAACGCGTTCTATGATATGATTAAAAAAAATAATAAAAAAAACATGTACGGACAGACAGACTCTAAACGAAGCAAGATAGGACATATGCACATATAAAATTTTTTTGCTTGTTTTTGTGTCCTTTTATATCCTGAAGTTAGGCCAACCTCTCACTAAACACTGTACATATATTGCAACTGTAGTATACGCAGACAATAAATATTAAAATATACATACATACAATGATGTATATACATATATGGGATAGGATCCAGAATTATATACATTTCCAAGAAAGCGTGTATGTGTTAGTGTATTGGAAGCCAGCACCGACCATGTATCGTCTCCAACATAATTGAGTATTTTTATCTTTATCGGGCTTGAAGATGGATTCCTTAAAGAAAATTACAATTACTGTGTCTTGGAATAACTAATCATTTATTTATGAAGTGACATTGTCTAGATACATAGCATTGACGATATAGCAAGAGTGTATATGAAACTAATCACGTTAAAGTTTTCTTTGAGGAGCAAAACACTTTTTAAATGTACAAGACACCAAAGTTGAGATGTTTTGTACTTTTGGAAAAGGTTTGTAAGGACTTCTTTCAGTGTAGCCAGGGTCGTACTCAGCTTTGGCGGGCTAAAGGTACTCGGCCGAGCCCCGTCATGTCCCAAACAGCCTCCGCGTGCGGAGGGGGGCCTGGCCCGGGTAAATTTGTCCGAAAAAACTGATCTGAGTACGGAACTGAATGTAGCTGAAAATTGTCGTATTTCATTTCGATATTTTAACCTTTCGTTGGTTGAATTCCACTAAATTCCTCCCCTCCAGCATCATTATCGACAATATACTCCAGGTTGATGCTCTTAGGTTCTAGCATGTCTCGTTGTAATTGATGAATGAAAGTCTGACTACAATTTAATCCATATCTCATTTGCGAAAACGTACTGGGATAGTAAATCCGGAGCAAATAATGTCATTTGGTAATTGTTGAATGGAGGTCTGACTACAATTTTACTACGTATCTGATTTGTGAAAATGTTCTTGGATAGTAGTAAATCCGAAGCAAGTCATGTCTTGTAGTAATCGTTAAGTGAAAGACTGACTACAATTTTACTCCATATCTGATTTGCGAAAAGGTACGGGGGTAGTAAATTCAAAGAAGTCATGTCTTGTAGTAATCGCTGAATGAAAGACTGAATACAATTGTACTCCATATTCGATTTGCGAAAACGCATTCGGATAGTAAATTTGGAGCAAGTCATGTCTTGTAGTAATCGTTAAGTGAAAGACTGACTACAATTTTACTCCATATCTGATTTGCGAAAAGGTACGGGGGTAGTAAATTCAAAGAAGTCATGTCTTGTAGTAATCGCTGAATGAAAGACTGAATACAATTGTACTCCATATTCGATTTGCGAAAACGCATTCGGATAGTAAATTTGGAGCAAGTCATGTCTTGTAGTAATCGTTAAGTGAAAGACTGACTACAATTTTACTCCATATCTGATTTGCGAAAAGGTACGGGGGTAGTAAATTCAAAGAAGTCATGTCTTGTAGTAATCGCTGAATGAAAGACTGAATACAATTGTACTCCATATTCGATTTGCGAAAACGTATTCGGATAGTAAATTCGGAGCAAATCATGTCTTGTAGTAATCGTTGGGTGAAATTCTGACTACAATTTTACTCCATATCTGATTTGCAAAAAGGCACTGGTATAGTAAATCTAAAGAAGTCATGTCTTATAGCAATCGTTGAGTGAAAATCTGACTACAATTTTACTCCATATCTTATCTGCGAAAATACATTGGGGCAATAAATGTGAAGCAATTCTTGTAATAATTGTTGAGTAAAGGTTGACTACAATTTTCTGCATATCTGATTTGCGAAAACGTACTGGTGTAGTAAATCCAAAGTAAGTCATGTCTTATAGAAATTGTTGAGTGAAAGTCTGACTACAGTTGCACTTCATATCCGAGGAGCGAATAGACATTGGCGTAGTAAGTCAACTTTCAGAGTAACAACGTGCACACTATAAGTTAACAAATTTTACAGCCTAAGTTAGAGAATATGGGCTAATCTACTGATCTTAACTGAGGTTCTCATCTTATTGTTTAGTCTGTTGACAAACTCAGCTTGTCTGTTGACAAAGTTGAGTCTGTAGTGCTTGTGAGTTTGTTATCACAGATGGACTGTGTGACCCGGCAGAGCCAATGTTGCGGCGAGTCCATAAACTCGACACACCGATACGGTACAGTACAGAGTAAATAAACCAAAACTAGACCGTAAAAGCCCCAAGTAGGAGATAAACATTTTGTTTTAAAACGCTGCAAAGCGAGGGGTGTCCCCTGGCCGCCGCGGCGCGAGGGGACGGTCGAGGGCGGGTGGGCGTCGCGCGTCGATGCCGGGGCGACTGCGCGTCGCGACGCTGTCACGTGACCAATCTCTTGATGCGCGATGGCGGCCCCTCACTTACCAAATTAAACACGAGCGTCTCGAGCGGTTGCTCTCCGCCGTCCGTTTCTAATATTATTTATGTTATTTCCCGCGCTTTTATTGAAGTAATTTTATTCCGCGATTTTTTTTTTCGCGTCGGAGACCAAGAGTGCAGTGATTGTGCGTGTGCGTGTGCGGGTCAGAGGTGCCTTTGTGGATCCGCGATACGTTTATAGGTATATATGGATATGTAAGGGTGCTTTTTATTGGAAATGTTGGGGTTGTGGTCGCCCTTCATCGAACCTTTTCAGGGGTTGTTTTACCATAGTGTGAATGGGAGTAACTTTTAGTTTTTCTCAACATTCAATACTCTCGTAATTGTTTGTCCCTAGATAATACTGCCGTGGTGGCATTAGTATTATTTATCAATGAACTAATTACACCTTCATTGATCTGATGATTTAACTAAATAATTTTAAAACAAAGATATTTCCCAGGCGTTTATAAATTCTAGTGGTAATGAAACTCGTGATACACTTGTTCACTACTTACTCTACAAACCTTAATGTATTTAAAAAATGCCTTTTAAGCCTTAAAAGCTTTTTAGGCTACCTTGCAAACTATTATAGCCATGATATTAGTACAAAACATTATTTTTATTTATAATTCTTCAGTGAACTTAAAACTAAAACAAAACTGTTGTTTATTTACCTTCTAAGTTCAAAAATTACTCTTCACATGTTAATAATTTAATTATCTTCTCTATATAAAACCTTATTTAAGACAAAGTTTATTTTTAATGACAAAAAACAATAAAATACGTTTTATTGGTACATACTTTTGCTCATCATCGTCCTGTTTAATGAATTTTGAAATAAATAGAGTGAATTGTTTTTCATCTGAAAGATTAAATTAATTTCTACGTAGGTTATAGGTAGTTTTAATGTTTTACTACCAAACGTTTATTTTTTCTAAAAGTCGTTTGCTCAAGTTGCATAAATTAAAAATGATATAATTAATATAATGAATTAAACAATATAATCTTTTCATATTATTGAGAGGTTATATACGGAATACGCTTTGAATGAGTTGGACGCAAAGCGAAGGTTGACAAGAACTTATTATTAAACAAATAAACAAAGAAGCCTGGCTAGAATGTATATTAAGAAGCTAGAACAGTAAAATTACGTTTTCTATTACATTTCAGTAGTAATAATGTAATTAATTCTTTTGAATTGTTTCATCTAATCCAATTTGCTAAAAACATTCCAAAAATCCTGCATTTACTTATAAAAATGTATCTGTTTATAGACTTTAAATAATTTAATTTTAAAATCTAGCTAAATCTACTGATGCCTGAAAACTAAAAACTCAATATTGATCGCTCATAATTTATTGATTTATATTTAGTACAACTATTACTGTTGTCAAAATGTATAATCAGTAATCCTAAGGCTTCTCAATAGGGTTCGAATATCGCCTGTATCTTTGCCTTATTTCATAATTGGTTTGGAAACAGAATTAGTTTGCGCAGTACAAAAACATTTAAGATTTGTTAAAAATATCGTTTTCGTGATATTACTTTAGATCATAGGCTGAGAGGCCAAGTTTAAGATATTTTCTACATTTATTATCGATATATCTTTAGACTTTCTTGGAAAGTTCACGTAACCCAAACTAAACTGCTGTGGGGAGGGGGGAAATTTGAGAAGAAACAGTAATGTACAACAATCTTCAAATACAGGATCTAGTCTCGAATCAAACATCCCTTTCCTGAGAAAATATTAAATTGAGGACTTTAATGGTTTAAACAAATGTAAATTTGTATTTTAAATAATTAAATGTACAATGAAACGTAGAATACTGTAAAAACCATATGAAAAGGAGGGCATTCTTTGATGTGAAATTTTAGCCACTAAACGAAATACTTACGTTTAAAGTATTTCAAGAATTTATATAAAAACTCGCCGCTTTACGAACCTATTTATAAAAATTACAATTTTTAACACATGTTAGTGAGCAAAATATTCTCCAAAAGAAAACAATAAAAATGTTTAGGTCCTGACGGGGTTTTATAATTTTAATGTTTTTGTAGATAATTGAAATTGATTTTAAAATTCTCAGGAACTCATCAAAGTGTGAAATTATAACCTAAAATATAATTGATTAATATATTCAAATAATAATAACATTGGGTCGTAATACATAAGACATGTCTCTGAGTTTTTGTTAAATAACAAGATTTTAGATTTTAGATTTCCAATATTAAATTTTAATTCCAGCAATTAACTCTTAGCATGTTAGATCTATGACTTCAAGATGAATTATTTTCAAACCATTAGTCTTTAGTTTTAAAAGATCAGGTGTTATGATATTTGCACAAAGTACTTATACATTTTCCTTAAATTCAATATTTAACTTTTCTCAACAAAAATTTCTATTTATTCCTAAAATAACATTTTTGAAATTTAAATATACAGTTCCAATGGCTTTGTTGCAATTTTATCCCTTTTATGTAACTAACCTTTTGATTATTATTAACTGAGCTCAGAATTTATAAAATAATATTATCAATAAAACAATAAACTCTCTAACAAATCAGATTAAAATATAAAAAAACAAAGATAATTAAATATTTAGGGCATGGTAATAACAGTTGAAAATTGTAACTAATGAATACTAGTAATTTCTTTGAAGCAAGGGGTTTAATGAAATCAATGTTTTAAAACACCAATTAATAAACAAAATAAATTAAATTAGGAAAAAATAAAAATGTAGTTTAATTAGTAAATTACAATACGTAATTGAAATATGATGTGTGAAAAAAATCAGTTGTTGATTTCTTACGAGTCTCGTGCAATTAATTATAGTATTAATATTTATTTGCTCTTCTAATACTTAAAATCTTAACATACAACAGTTTGACTTAGGGAATAACACAACACATACAAACAAACCACTTGTCCGATTGTGTGGCTACAGTTGAGCACAAAATGAAACACAAACAAAACAGAACGACACAAAGGTAGCAACAAGAATAAAGCACAAAACACCGCACAACCAACAATACCGCAGCTATTGGCGGTTTTTGTGAGACTTGTCCACTATATTAGACAATACTTATGTTTTAACATATACAATAAAAAATACAATAATGATACAACGTCTTTATTAAAATATTGTAAACAACACAGAACAAAAACAACACAACAAAACAAACAAAAACAAGAACAACAGGACAAAAAGTTACACAATAATATATAATACTGTGGAGGTATTCGTAACAATGATATAACACCGTAGCACCGTATTGACTTCTAGAAGTAAGGCTGCGACACTCGCTCAGAGGTCACGAGTTCAATTCCCGGGAGGCCAATAAAAATTTGCCAATAGAGTTGGGCGTTCGCCCTTTTTTGGTAGCTCTACTCGAAAAGCCATTAGCTTTCCAAGAACCTCTGAAAATAAAAACAGATTACACACTATTTCAGCAATGGAAAAAACAACTAAAACTAGTTAACACAATAATAATTATAAACTATCAAAATCACAGGCCTGTAAAGAAATCCTTCAGTTTAGAGCAAAATAACTAAACCTAAAACTAGTTGACACAATAATAATTATAAACTATCAAAATCACAGGCCTGTAAAGAAATCCTTCAGTTTAGAGCAAAATAACTAAACCTAAAACTAGTTGACGCAATAATAATTATAAACTATCAAAATCACAGGTCTCTAAAGAAATCCTTCAGTTATTGCGCTTCCTAATTTCAGCTGCGGGAATGTTGTCGCAATAAACTTATGTATTGAAATGGTAGTTACGTAACCTTTGGAAACATATGGCCTGTTTGTTGTACATCAATTCCGCCCCGTTGTGACCACTTCTAATTAAAACATTCTTAAATTTTATAGACATACAACGCAGGTGATTTACAGTTTTTTTTAAATTTAGTAAACATCGAAATTTAAGCTTCACTTATACTTTTATTTTAGTTAATTGTAATGGATTCCGTACTATAGCATTGAATCAATAATAACAAAATACACTGATTTAATAAGTGATTCCTTTTACCACTAAATCAAAACATAATACTATTTGCAATTTTTAAACTCCTCGTCCATGTACAGAGGAAAACAACTGACGTAGAGTTTATACAGGTCGTTTATGAGAAGGCAGTAAAAAGTACCTCCTCCTGATCAAGGTTGAGAGAGAAAAAATAGCTACAAAGCTCGCATTTAATTGTAATTGAAGATAACGTTGTAGTAATTTTTTTTAAATATGGTTTATTTGGGTTACAGAATTTTTCAGAGCGGTGTCCCCTTAATAATCAACATGTGCCTTAATACCCCCATTGAGACAAAAACTTAAAACCGTGAGATACGGAATATTTTATAGGCAGTACTACAAAAGAATTGACTTGTAAAAATTCCATCAGAAATGTTTCTAAAAATAAAAAAACATACGCATAAATAAAACAAAAATTGAGAATTACAGAGCACAAGACAATGTTGGGGGGGGGGGGCATCTGCTTGATGTTTATGTACGTTTAACCACAACGTAAGTGTGCAAAAAAATTCCTAAATATGCAAAAATGGTCTAGAGGCCAACAACCCAAGCGATGCACCCATGAGACATACATAGAAGCAAGGAATTAGCTAGTGAGGGGGTCCAAGGGGTACGACCCCCTAATTTTCAATTGTTTCAATTACTTTAGTAAACGACTATTATTATTTAAATATCCACTATTACTGACACGTACTGTTGAAAGATCTAAACTTCTTAAGGAACAAAATGGGGCCTTACTTTCTATCTACTTTAGAAAAATATCAGTTGTCTTGACCCCCCCCCCCCAAATTTTTTCCTGGTTACGTTCTTGCACAGAAGTACAGGCTTGTGACTATGTACCAAAATTCTGTGTTACAAGAATTGTAAGCTTCAGTCTTCCTATTTTATAAACGTGACATTCACTCAAATGCTCAATCGAAAACAATGTATTAACATCTTTTTAACAAATGCCAGCAGAATAATTAGGTTCGTACGTTAATTTCTAGTAAGCTTTGTACTTATTATTTACTTCATGGTAACTGATTTAAGCATACCATACTGTAAACTGATTTCTGTTACCAATTAAAAACTAAGCAAAAAAATAATGCGACGTATCATTGAGTTTTATATTTATTGTGGTTTAAAAGAGCACTAAGATTCTTTTACAATGAATTGTCCCTTCGTACTTTTTACCTATTGGGAGTAATTTGTACAATGTTGAATTATACCAATTGGTGTAACTGGCTACCTATTAGCCCATTGTCAAAGTATCAATAATTGTATCCTCATGTAATATTAATTGTATTCAACAAGTTTCATATCATATGTAGCAAATTATAGTAATGAATCAATTACGGTTGTTTTAATATCACTAAATGTGTGGTATAGTTGCAGCATAATTGCACAAATGTACATTTATAATGACTCCAAACTGCAATAGTAGCACCATTATTGTTAAACAACATTGTTGTCATTTAATTGATCTTACACTACGAATATTATTTTGAAAATTAAGTAACTTTCATAATAAATAAAAATTATAGACAATAATATTTTCATTATTCCTGATTATTCTGGGTAAACGAGTTTATATTATAACTTACAAAATTTCAAGAAATCTTCAGCACGATATATCACAGCTAAATCAATTTTTTTGTGAATTCTGTCGAAGTAGAATTAAACTTTAACGACAATTTACCCCTTTCACAGGACACAATTAATATGGAAAAGCACAGATTTTAGATAATTTATAACTATTGAGAGCGATAAACATAATATAATAAATTTGTAGATTTCTGCAAGTTTTGTTAGTATTTTAATTACTTTTAGTTAGCCACTTAATTTTAATTGCTTTAGTTTTCATAATGAAACAATTCTCCTACAGTAAACATTCGTCACCAATACTTCAAAATTTTAAGCGGAAGTGAAAGATTGATTGCTATTTTAATTAAGCTTATTTCATGAAAAATACACACTTAATCGAATTTCTTTGCGACAGAAATCTTTGTTGTAATATCAATCTACTGTAATTTCAAAAGTAAACCATTACGACTCATATATGTGTTATTATTGTATATTAGTTTTATAAGTAAAATGACTATAATTTGTAACCCATCTTTATGTACATTTCGGATTCGAAGAATCCATCTTTAGATACTGTAGGTTAAGATAAATAAATAAGTAAACAAAATTCAAAATGTAACAATAATAGTGGAGTATACAAATTAAAATACAACGATTGTCAAAACCATTATGGTGGACAAACCGGCCAATCCTTCAAAATTAGATTTAATTAACATATAAAAGCATTAAAGACATAATAAAATTCTAAATATGTTGATCATTTAAATAATACTGGCCATACATATACAAACATCGAAAACAATCTTGACATTTACCCACATGCAAAAATAGTCACCTGTAGTTGACTTTAGAACATTTTGACATGTACGAAAGTGCCAAAATGAAAACTTAGGGATTATTGAATGACAAAGATTTTTTAAGGAAAATATTTATTATTTGACATAACATTTTTAACAATATAAATTGATCACAGGGAAAATTAAATACAAAATTTAGCTATCAAGGTAGTTAAACATTTGTCAATTTGGTTCACTTACTTGTTTACCTCATTTATGTACCTGAAGATGAGTTCTTTGAATCCAAAATGTACACTGTAGAAATAAAAACTAGAAACGTGTTAAAAAGCGTATTTTTCACTTACATTGAGCACTTTTTGAAGCTATTACTAATATCAGTTCTTAAATTTACCTTCACCATAGCATAGAGGTAAGGCTATGGCTCTCTAACCGAGGGTTCAGGGATTCGATTCCCGCGAGGTCAACCAAAATTTGTAAATCGGTTTGGCCTGTGTTCCCTTAAAAACTTAATATGACTGATAACGTAGAGAAAACCTCCTTGAATGAACTGTTTTGAAGATCAGAAGATGTGTACATTTCAAACTCACAGCTGTCCCGCATTTTCTCCTCTGTATACGTGATGTGACGCTAGCAAACCCATTTTATTTAAACAGCAATCCAGTATTTTTACATAAACCAGGGCTACTCTAACTCCACATTTACAAAATGCACATTCAACTATACTATAATTATGTATCAGTAACAGTATGAATGGGTTCAGCTTCAAATAAATTAGAAAAAGAAAACATGTTTTGTATAGGCTATTTACTTTAAACACGATAAAAAGATACATTTTTACTCTCTTCCAGCAAAATTATCCTGAATAATTAATTGTGTCTCCCGAGTACTCACCCTAAGAATACAAACAAATTGTATTAAGCAGGATATCATATAAGTTTCGAGTGCCAAATTTGTTTAGGGACCAATCTGTGAGGAGAAATGCTCATAGACTTGTAGTTTTGGTCAGCAACTATGCAAATTTTTCTGGCCCTTGTTTCATATCGGTAATTTTCTGCCCAACATAAGCTGTAAATTAACGTATGTTCATATAAGTTAATATTACGTATCCGAAACAGTCAAACGTGATTGTCTCGTCTGAGCTCGTGGAAGAATTCTGTTCACGACCCTCGATAAAGCAAAAATTTTAATTATACGAAATGCTTTTGCTTTGAAGTACAGATATTACATAAAAGTGTTAATTCTTCTAAATTACCTCAATGCGTTTATAGGAGATACGAGATGAATTGGACCGTATTGAGGTACTTTTAAAATGGATTTGGTACAACACTGTGAGAGATATGGTGAAGAAAAATCTATATAACATTTGTTTAAATCTACTAATTTAATATTTTTAGCTTAGTTATTGTTGACGTGTACTGACGTATCTGGATTCTGGTATAAACGTGAGGGTGCCATCTGAATACGACGAAAGGTGGTACTCAACTAATGGTTTAAGTCCATTTTTATATGCAATAAAAATAGCATGAGCTCTAAGATTGATCCCTGGAGGACCCCATATCTTAACTGAATGGCTTATAGGTAATCAACTTACTGAATAAGATAGAGCTGCAGCAGGCAGGTACGACTTTTCGAGTAAAATGTTGTGTTCTGTACGATCTAGGCCTTGGCTAGATTTATAAAACTATAATTACGTGCTTTCGTATCTCCAAATCTTCAACTACTACAATTATTAATTCGTTGAATATATCAACATTTGTTACTTTATTAAATTCATTCAGAGAAGAAATATATATTATCATTTTAGATTTGTCTAAATAACTTATAACTCACTCAATTTTTCATTTCAACTTTCTGACAAACTGTAGATGGAAACCATTTATTAATTTAAATTCTATATACAGAATTTATAAAAAAAGAAGATGAAATATATTTTAATGACACGATCAAGTGATATTTACTGTAGAAAATTTTCTAAAACCTAGCTTGGTTCATAATTATTTCTTAGGAGCACTTATAATTGAATAAAAACATAAATTAAGCATAGGCTATACTAAATTATTTAAGGCGTAATTTGGTTACATTATAGCAAGTCATTTCGATGGATGTATTATTCATTCTTTACCACGTATTAATGTGTCATATTGTTAAATAATCAATCACTTTGGGAAAACACATTTATTGGATTTTAATAATACCAGGCTTATTAATAAAATTACTGTTAATACATTTTCAGTATAGTCCTCTATATACATCTAAAACATACTTGTAAAAAATATTGAAAAAATTGAGAGTAATCATATCACTATATATTTCATACCAAACGTTAGGAATTAGGCTGAACTTGAAATCGGCGGGCACAAAAATATATTCGGGCTCGGCCGGGATTTGAACCCGGGACCTCTCGCACCCTAAGCGAGAATCATACCCCTAGACCACCGAGCCACGAGAAAGCAAGAGTCACAGTTTACTTATCAGGCAAGTGAAGTTGGCCTAGATAGTTCGGGTCTACACGACAGACGCGTGGAGGGGGAACACGTTGACCTTGCCACATCCGAGAAACCCACCAAGTGAATTTACTCGGTGATATCTGCAAGCTATATCAATCATTTCCTCATTGTTAACTCTTTCTATATGATTTATCTATTTTTGCCGCTCAAATTTATAAATATCGTAATGTACTCTTAAAGCTAGTTGTGGTGAAACATATTGAGTTTTTTCCCATAGCAAAAATGTTAATCCTCAAACACTGCGGTAGAAGGAAAATGGGAGATCTCTCATTTTAAAGGTACAAATATATAGGGATCATAGCTTTAGCAATAATAGCTTTATAGTTTTCCCCCTAACTTGTATTTTTCTATTCTAATGATAAAGAATACATTTTGTTCTAATTTGTTGTGTGTAATCAATATCTAAACAAAATTTGTTGTGTGTATGTTCAAACAAAAATGTACTAATTATATGTTTAACATGAGTTATTTTCTTACAACTCTAGGACCAACCATAAGGATATAAATGTTTTTGTAATTTAAAATTGGTCTTGTGGCCAACACCAATCTGTAATTAAATTACATACAAAATACACAATATTACATTTAAAAAATAGCCATACTGTTTCCCGGTCCACGTTTTCCCATGTTTTAATTGCATTTTCACAGCATGTGAAAAACAGTAGAAGTGGCATTTTACTTACTAATACAATTCGTAAAAAACTAGTGATAACCATTACTGAACGTATATGGTATCAAATATTAAAAAACCTAATTTGATAATCAATAATTAAAGATATACAAGTTGTTTAAAAACAAATACACCAACTTGTTTTATGTATTTCCCTCGTTCTTGAATGAACTCCTAAGATCCAGTCAGCGTTCAGGTAAACATACTAACAGCGTATTTACATGTAAACCAGGCCTTTATTAAAGAGATGCCCTCATAATAAATCACAACGCCACGTATTATATCAATTTTCAACAGAACTGGATTTTGCTATTTCCATTTTCCTTATTTTGAAGTACAAATGTTTTAGAACATTTATATAAAACAGACAACTGAGAATAACTGTTTTTATGAATATCCGTATTTAGAAGCAGATAACATTATTAAATAATCACAATTTTAACACATTTCTATTATTATATATCAAAAGTAATTAAGTTATTGGCTAAACTGATTAGAATTTAAGAAACACCACAAATTACGTAGCTATGGTAGGAAATGTTGATTTCAGGTGAATGTTCAGTTTAACTCTAGTGCATCTTCCTCCAACGTCCAACGACGTCTGGAAATCTTATGCTGTCACAGACTGAATCCTAGAATCCCGAGTCATGTTCCCTGGAATCCAGAGTCATGTTCGTCTGAAGAGATCCAAAAAAAGTCGGTGATGAAGAATCTCAAAATATGTTTATTTTGAGCTTCTTCGTCTCGACCTTTTATGGACATGATTCATACAAACATGATTTTAAATTTCATGGGGTCAGATTCCATACCCTGAACTAAGAGGAAGGAGAACAGCCGCTAAACACATCGAACAACACTCACATTGACTTAACCCTCCTCACCATTTCTACGTTAACTGTGCAAGGAAATCTAAACTCACATTCACAACAAAAATTATAAAAAAAACTTAATTTTGTTTAACAAATAATCTTTTTTGCTGATACTAAATCCACTTCAAATTAAAAACCATCTTTAGCAATGGTTCTTTTATTGAATATGCACAATTTTGTTAAAACTTATTTATTTAGATATAACTTAATGTAGATATAACTTAATTTAGATAAATCTCTAATTTCTAAAAATAGTGGCGGCACACAACCCTAACATGAAACAGATTGACTTCGTGATGGGAGGACGTGGTCTGTGAACCGTGTGTAAGAAGACAGGCAGCAGGTTGAGGGCAGAGTCCCAGAGTCCTCGGGTAGGTTGTGCCAGGACTCCAGGATACTCGACTCGGCTACTCCGGCTGGTGGAGAGGACGTGGTCTGTGAACCGCGTGTGAGAAGAGCAAAAAGCAGGTTGAGGGCAAAGCCCCAGGATCCTCGGGTAGGTTGTGCCAGGACTCCAGGATACTCGGCTACTCCGGCTGGTGGGGCGCGGCTGAGATGTGTGCGGCCGTGCACCAGGGCGCTCCTCAGGCCCCCCCAGGGTTACTCTACCACCTGCACAACCCCCCACCCCCCGCACACAACCCGGACGTTCTGCTAGCCCTCCTCGCCAGGAACAAGACGTTAGAAGGTGAGTTCTACCCTCTGAGTTTCAAATGCTAATGTAAGAAAAGTTTTTCTGTAAATATCGAGCATTTTAGTAGCTGCGTTTTTTGTATTTGTTTTTTAAATATACGGTGTTTAAGGGAAACTAAGTAACAAGAAATGCCTGAGAACTCTTTTTAGAGATGAAAAATATTCAGTTACTTGCTTTAATGAACGTATTTTGGCAATAAAACCTCATATATAAACTGCAACAGTCGACCTCAAATGCAACATGTTAAGCTTATCAATTACTAAGGAAATGTTCCTTATAAGGCGATGAATTTTTAAGGCTCCTGCGTACTAGAATACTAATACTAACAAAGTCGAAATAAGAGTAATCTTTTAATTTATATCAATACGATATAGAAGGATATGTGCCTTGCTAGAGTTGTCCACTAGTGTATTTAGGTTGCTTGAATCTGCAACCAATTAACTACAAAATCAGTGATTCAGTTCAGAAGATAAATATAGAATGTATTGAGTAATATTACATTTTGATTTATTGGTTGTAGATCACAGCAACCTAAATACACTGGTGACAGATCCCGTCACCATCCTACGTGGACAGCGAGGGTCAAACCCTTGTAATTCACAAGTCTGTTCGTAACAATACAAACACCATGTTGAATATGATGTAATCAAACATCTGAGACGATAAATCAAACTACATTGGAAGGGTTTATCACATGGAACATGATAACACACTTACATCGAAGCACTCGGTGTGAACGTTGGACTCTTGGAACAAGCAGAAGACAAAGTTGAGGTGGTACGTTAAACTTTAGGATGGGTTAACTTTTTAACCTTACAGAGACACAGCCCTCAAAGATAACTTCACAATGCAAAAAATTAAATATAACTCTCTGGGCGTTTTCCATAATTAAAATAATTAGAGCTTGTGATAGCAATAACAATCGCAAAATAGTACAATAGTAACAGAAAACAACGGTAACAAAACAAAAGTCATAAAATAGCACAAATACAATCAAGCATATATCACAACCACAACATGAGGACCAATTGACAGTTTTTTACTCAGTAATTGGGTAAGATTACTTGTACTTGTACGATACTGAAATGTTTAAATCCTATGCTGCAAGGAACTGGTTGAGTATGACCTGCGAATTAAGCGTTACCATCTAATCCACTAGGGAGCTTGCAAAAATTTGCAAGAATTTGCTCTCAGATTGGCTATATTATACATAATTTGTCGACTCTGGCAATTACTACGTTTCTTAATCAATTGCCTCCGACTTGAATTACAACAGTTCTTTGCGCACGATGTTAAAGTTTATGTAATGTAATACTTTAGTTAGAGGGGAGGGGGGGTATTGAGCCTCTCCAAATTTGCTTCGTATGAGTAATTGTAAATAGTAGCAAACAATTTTTTCCAGGTTCACAGATTAGTTTCTGTAGCTGAGAAGTTACTACAACAGACTTGAATGATCTTTCAGCGTTAAAGTTCTTAGAATCTTTGAAGTTTTTCATAAAACTTATTATTCATAAATAATAGACGAAGTCTCAACTTTCAGACTGATAGTAAATGTTAGTTTTCATGTTCAAAGCCTATATAACAGTGGATGACAAATAGAAAATTCCTTTTTATGGTATATGCATTGCAAAAGGTTTAAGAATGGATATGCGAGCAACTTCGAACTGTAAATATTTGAATCCCGCACAAATGCTAATTTTTCATGACCTCTAGAACCGATATAATGTTTTGACTCGATTTAGTTGTTGTAGTTGATGAATAAATTAGTGGAAAATATTATTAATGAAATGCCTTTCAGATGAGGACATTAAAGTAAAAATAGCCGGTACCAATCACTTTATACTTTTACCCTAAAACCTCAACAACTAAAATATAAAGAAAAATAATCTCCAGATGTCTGTGTTGTATCACAAACAAAATCCACGAACCAATATCCAGATCGAGGGAGTGGGTTACCAGTGTGGGGGCTTCTATCAGACCACACATAGATTAGAAAGAGGACGTCTTTTCAAAACGGGCAACTTTCATTAAGGTGGCCACAAAGTTGGGTCGCATCCAACCTTTGATCCGAGAACAAAGCAGTCAGGGGTCCATGTGGGCTATAGTGTAGTGTGAGCTGTGGGGGTGACCGGGGGGAGGTGGTTGTGGGGGGTGCCGGGGATGTCGGGGGCGGGGGGTTTGATTCACGGCCATCACGACCGACATCACCTAGGCAACCGGACTCCCCTCAGCACCATCACCGGCTTAATTAAAAACAGGCCGCTGGAAAAACAGAGCCAAATTAAACTGTATTTTAGGGAGAGGTGGCCGCCCCGTCCCGGTCGCTGAGCTGGCCGCGCTGGACCATTGCCTGCTCCGCCGGGCCGGGCCGTAATTTGTGGCCGAATGTCAGATTTTACTTTACACATCCCTGGCCCGGACTCTGGTTGGATCGCATCCTGTAATTAATTGCTTTCTTTCCGGCAGATGTAATAGACGCCCTGGTATATTCACTGGGACGATTGTCGTATTAAAAGATATTTTGCCATTTTCAATCGTGTCAGAAAATTTAGAATTAGCTTTCTTAATTTGTAAATTATTTCAATATTAGGAAAGAAAATGTGATTTTGTCACAATATATTCAAATAATGCTCTCAGCATCCAATAAAGGGTATACTTTAGCAGTATTGAAACCGGTATACCACTAAAATAAAAAAAATTAATGAATACTTAAACACATTTTTACGTATTCTATTAGTTTACTGTATGATTTTTTCTCTACAATTTCTAATTCAGTACATGATACTTTGTGCCTCACACGTCACATGTGGGATTCAGAAAAAATTATTTTTAATGCAGTTTACACCTGAAAAAGTATTATCTAATTAGGTGAATAGATATTCTTGAGCGGTAAATTTTATTCTATATATTAATTTTAGTTGATATTACAAACAATTCGTTGAGAAAAATTAACTGCAACAATAAAACTGACCTTATAAGGAACAATTTGTGCAATATTTAGTAACAGTAACTTTGCAACTACAAGAATTTTAGCACGAAATTCCACAGCAATGAACACAATGATGTAGCAAAGTCAGCAATAATCAAACTCAGGAGTAAAAAAACATGGTTTTATTTATAACAAAACTAATATTCAAGAATTCATACAATTGGAGAAAGGTTATATATATATATATATATATATATATATATATATATATAATATCATATACTCAGTAGTAGTTCATTATTTCAAATTTTCTGTTCACTCTTACGATAGGGACGGTACTCAGATCTGGAAGATGGTATAACACTAGCTCAAATATATTGGAGTGAGATGGTATGATACAAGCTGCTGTTTACTGTAGTCAGATTATATGATACTAGCTGCTGTGTACTGTAGTGAGATGATATGATACTAGCTAACGTGTACTGGAGTCAGATTATATGATACTAGCTGCTGTTTACTGTTGAGATGATATGATACTAGCTATGACTGGAGTCAGATTATATGATACTAGTAGCTGATTATATGAACTGTGAGCTAGCTGTGTATGCTAGAGAGACGATTATGATACACTAGTGTGATATATGATACTACTAGTGTGATACTGTATGAGTCAGGTTACTAGTGATGCTAGCTAGCTGATGAACTGTAGTGTGAAGTAGGGATGATGCTAACGTGTACTGTAGTCAGGTTATATGATACAAGTGCTGTTTACTGTAGTGAGATGATATGATACTAGCTAACGTGTACTGGAGTCAGATTATATGATACTAGCTGCTGTTTACTGTAGTGAGATGATATGATACTAGCTAACGTGTACTGGAGTCAGATTATATGATACTAGCTGCTGTGTACTGTAGTGAGATGATATGATACTAGCTGCTGTTTACTGTAGTGAGAATGATATGATACTAGCTAACGTGTACTGGAGTCAGATTATATAGATACTAGCTTGTACTGTGATATGATACAAGCTGCTGTTTACTGTAGTGAGATGATATGATACTAAGCTAACGTGTACTGGAGTCAGATTATATGATACTAGCTGCTGTGTACTGTAGTGAGATGATATGATACAAGCTAACGTGTACTGGAGTCAGATTATATGATACTAGCTGCTGTGTACTGTAGTGAGATGATATGATACAAGCTGCTGTTTACTGTAGTGAGATGATATGATACTAGCTGCTGTTTACTGTAGTGAGATGATATGATAGTAGCTAACGTGTAATTGGAGTCATATTATATGATACTAAGCTGCTGTTTACTGTAGTGAGATGATATGATAGTAGCTAACGTGTAATGGAGTCAGATTATATGATACTAGCTGCTGTGTACTGTAGTGAGATGATATGATACTAGCTAACGTGTACTGGAATCAGATTATATAATACTAGCTGCTGTTTACTGTAGTGAGATGATATGATACTAGCTAACGTGTACTGGAGTTAGATTATATGATACTAGCTATCATGTACTGGAGTGAGATGATGTGAGACTAATTAACGTGTATTAAATTCGTCAGTAATCTAGTGTACTGTAAAATTGATCATATCACCAGCGGCTGGTGAATGGAATCAAGACCAAAATCTCCGCCATATGGTAGTACGTGATTCATATGGTGAAACTGCAGTTGCCTCTTGGTGGTCATCAGTCATCGTGTTGTTGTGACAACTTTGCGTATACAGAGGAGATACAGCTCTTCTTCCGATTATTATCATCTTTATGCACTTGTCTACAAGTTGACATTGACTTTTTTCACGTTTGTAGTTCATACCAGTTTTGCCCATATTTAGGATGTGGATGTGTATTAGGAATGTGGGATATGTAACTTGAAACTATTGACCTGAAGAGTTTAATTGCTATAATAAAACCATTTCTTTAATATAAAGGTAATCTAATTATTTTTAATGTTGGTTCGGCATTGTTTTCGAACCACAAAACTGTGTATGATGATATTCACGTTCCTCAGAGAATAAATTCGGGGACATGGTTGTGAAGATAACCGACTTAATAATGGACAGCATCATCAGAGCTGCGCTTGTAAGGCTGCCGCCTCTGCCCCTGTGTGTGCACCAGGTCTGGATTACTGGAACAATAGGAAGTTGACTGATGAGTCGGGACGGGCGCGGGAGGAAGCCTCGCCCAGCCAGATCAACAGGACAGGGACTCTGGGGCTTCAGCGCAGCGTGCTCTCGGTGCGGCCGGAACACGCGATTCCGCTTTCAGGAATAGGGAATTGTTTGTCAGAGTCACAGCACAGAACTAGAGCCGTCATTAATGTTCCTGACGAGTTAATCGCTTTGTGCATATTAGAAGAATCTCCCTATTTCAGCAACTCTCATGATTTAATTTTGGCCGATCACGGCCCACAGAATTAACATATTCTGCTAATATACAGGGTGTTCCAAGTTTTATACAAGCTGAAAGCTTGGAAACTACTCGTATAAGAAATACAACAAGCATTAAATGGATAGTGTTGTGCGGGATAACAAGAACAACAAATAACGTGATTAAGTTAATTAATTGTTGGTTGAGTCGTTCACTCGCTACGCTCAAAACACTGGTTTTGGTTAAATATGTCTGAACTGTCACAGCTCTCTTATTAATACATATAGCAGACCGTTGTACATTAAAATTTGTATGAAATTTCTTCTACTTTTTAAATTTTATAATGAAACGTATTCAAAACCAGCAAGCAAAATGTATAGGGTCCAAGTAAATTTTTCAAAAATGAAACGATATATGATATATTTTTTACTTAACCAAAAGAAGATAGATTTTGTACTAATAAAAATACTATATATGTGTGTGTATAATGTTTTCCGTGTGAGATTCATGAAATAATTCATAAACCCCCGTTATTGTGTGGTTGTTTATAGGGGATTTTTATTCTACAATTTGGATAGTTGGTAAACCTGACTGATATTTCACTGCACATAGTGTTGGAATCAGGTGTAGAAAATTTCTCCATCTCAGTATAAAAATTACTGTTTCTGACAATTTTCTGACTGATAAGCGCAACAGCTTATTAGCTTAGAATTGTATCATATTTTATAATCTTAAAAATAATCACATAAAAACAATTAAACAATGTAATTGATACATTCTTGAAGCTCTTGTCTTATTGGAAATGATATATTAATTTAAACAAACTCTCCAATAATATAAAGTTTTTTTTTATTTTTGTCAGGCCTTTCGTACTCAATGAGTACCTACATCTTCGGACTCACACAACTGAATAACAGTAATAATAACAATAGTAACATAAACAATTTTTGTACTAAATAAAAACATATGTCATTAAAAATACAAAGAGGTAATATTCTATGACAGCACAGTATGTTATATGCATATATAAAAATAAAGTTTATATTTAGTTAAATCAAATAAAGTAACGGTGGAATTTTGAAAATAATGTAATTGATGTCTTAGCACGACTAAAAAGTTTGATAGCTTGTAGGTTCACAAGACTTGACGTCACTGGACGTTTTATTTTGGAACAAAGTTTAAACGCGCAGAGCAACACGCAGTGTGGAAATCGTTGTAAGATGTGTGTGATGCAGAGAAGAGGCCATATTCAACACGTTTTGTAAATTAGCCTTTACGTTTAAATTCCTATTTCAGAACACAATAATGTTATTTATTATATATTTTTTTAGTTAGAGTAAAATCTTTACCTGGCGAAATATGCATCTTTGACATTTACTTTTTTGAGTGGAGTGGAGTTTCACCTTATCGTCCTTATAGGACAGATTCAAAACCGTGGCACTTTCATTGGTCAAGTAATCATTTGGCCCGAGCGTGATGTAATTTAATTACAGGTTCCAAGCAAAATCATAAGATCATCTACAGAAAGAACAAAACACCCTTACAGGCAGGGTGACCAGATGTACGGCTTTAGGAGGACATGTCCTCCTTTTTAATGTTTGTCCTATCCTCCCAGCTTTTGAAAATTATGTAAAATTTCCGGCTTTTTGGCGAACGCGCAAATCTTTGAAATTAGTAGCATCACATTAAAAATTCTTCTGATTTCCGAAGTCCCGAGATAGTCCATGAAAAGTTAATGCTGCATACACGTGATGTCATGACATGTGAACTGCTGTTAGAATCAGTTGTATGTTGAGTGTTGTCTATAGTGTCACTGACTCACTGTTGTTTCTATCCGCTCAGCTGCACTGGCGCTACTACTTCTTAATTTTCTATTTATGTATTACGAATGATAGGTTAGTTTTATTATAACACGTTATATATTTCTATGTTATAGTGATAATTTCTAAATATGTACCTATGCTAGTACAGCGTACTAATAATGTAATCAATCAATGCAATGAATTAATTCCAATTATATCACAAAATCTTTTATATAATTCTAAAACTTTGAGTTCAAATCACTTATAATTTTTAAAGAGAAAAATTCTAACAATAGGTAATTCAATCTAATGCCACATACAAACAGCCTCAAATAATACTTTTATCCATCAATAACACAACCTAATAAAATAAATTCCTTTTGTTTTTATACTTATATGTCAAAACAAATCCAAATTGAGTTTTTTTATTTGCATTACAAGGAATGCAGTTCTACTGTAATGTATAATGATAGTGTTTTTAATAATGTACAATTAATGTTTCACCAAGGTTTAGGAGAATATTTAATACTGTCCTCCTTTTTTTAATTTCCTCCTTTTTCATCCAAAAGTCCTCCTTTCAGGAATCTGCGTCTGGTCACCCTGCTTGCAGAGTACCTTGCAACATGCATCTTGGAAATCATGATCAAACCCAGCAACGTGTTTTTTTCCATACAACTACAACCCTGCTGATAGAAGGTGCCAAGGGGTGTAAGTGATTCACGGTCTCAGGGGATGAAAAGTCTCGCCCAGGTCCGTGGGGTGGTAGTAGCGACTAAGTGATACAAACTGCACGTCCCTTGGGCCGTGCTCTGCTCTGGGACAGATTGTCTCTTGAGTGACGTTCCGGTGGGCGCGAGTAACAGAGTGGCTCTCATGCGAGAGTCTGGTTCTCATACACTTGGAGCTAGGTACCTGGGGATACTGAGTACTTCAGTCCGCGCTAATCCCACGTCACGCCAATTACGTAGCCAGAAACAATTTTGGGGGTCAAGACAACTGATATTTTTCCAAAGTGGATAGAAAGTAAGACCTCACTTTGTTCCTTGACAAGTTCTTGGCCCGTATCTGTGTTGAAAACGATCTTTCAGCAGTACATGTAATACTGTATTATTTAAATAATAATAATAGTTATTAGACAAATAATTAAAAAAAATGGGGTTTCGGACCCCTTGGACTCCCTCGCTGGCTACGTACTTGAATTCTTCTTAAAATCATATAAACCTATGAACAACAGTGCTAATGTAGAATGTATTTATTTTCTCAAAATACAATAAATATTTACATTAATTCATTTTGCATAAAAAAATAATTAAAACTAAAACTCAAATATCTTGTTGGCAGGTTTTTTAGGCTGCATAAGCCCTTCCTAAGAATAAATTTAAATTAAATTAAATGCTAGTTTAATTTAATAGCTTTAAAACAAAATAAAAAGATGATATTTATATGTCTAAGGAAATAATAGGGCCTGCTTGGAGGTTCCATCAATGTATTATGACAAAATGGGTATACAAGAATCCAGCTTCAGAATTACAAAAACTAAAATTCAACTTCTCGCTCGAAAAAAAAAACAAGCATCTATTTAATGTATAATGTAATAGTATAATGTAATAAGCTTAAATTGTGCCATATAATGTAAAATTCAATAATTCCTTGTAAAATATACATTCACACACAAATATATACATACATATATATCATTGTATAATACATTATTACATAAGATAATGTTACAGAACGTTAACAAAATATTTAATTTACGTTACGTTTATAAGTACACCGTAATGTTTCTTATTAATAATATGACAACATATAGACTAACGTCTAAAGTGTAAATAAAACAATTTTAGTTATTGTATGGCAGTCTTTTTTTAATTACTACAGTTTACCGCCCCTCTCCCCGATTTTGGGGCGAACAATATTTTGGAAATGAATTTGCAATTCTCCGCGGCATGAGATTACAATCATAGCTAGAGATACTAGCAGCAGGGGTCCGCCCACTTGCACGTGCTGCGCTCTAGGAGAGAGATTATAAACTAATCAGAGAGTAACGAGAGCCGCTAGACAGGCCTCTGGGAAATCAAATCATACATCGATCGTTTACTATATTAAATAATCAAATATTAACTTTCTCTTGTAGTTGGATTGAGTTAATCCTTCGACAGTTCCAACTTTCCTGTTGCTGCAAAAGGTATTATCTTTTTTCTCGTAAAGGCAATGAAATCAACATGCCACAACCATGGATTTTTGAGTTGCATTATTTTTAAACCCATTAAAATGTTAGATTTTTCGTATTCTTCGGTTTTACACAAAATGTAGTTAAATATTTCGTTCTCTAACCGAGAGGTCGAGAGGTTAATGTATCCAATTAATTAACTAACGTACGAGTAATATTAAATCCGTTATGATTATAATGAGCAAATAATACGACATGTTAGTATGTACAAAATACAAAGCAAGGTGGTAAAGTTTGACCCTTAGTGCACTAACTAACTATTATAGTGTGCCTAGAGTGAATCTGTACACTAAAGGTACCTCGCTTAAACCGTTGTGATTGCGTTCAAATCTTACTTGATATTGTTAAACAAAACCCTCGTCAGCAAATGTTATCTGAAGCATTCAGAATAAAATGAGCAAGAGGTATATTAATTTTGTTTAAGCACTTGACCTTTAAAACCCTTAAAGCGCTAATCTAAATTACTGTCAAACGCTAAGACATAAAAAAATATATTTTTTTTTAAATTTCCCAATGCTAAATTTTTGTTTCATATACCTTGGTATTACCTTAATAAGAAAAAATAATAAACATGTAATATTACATATTTTTGAAAATTTTATACGCACGAATATATTTGAAATTTTGAATAAACTGCATTGCAGGATAATGTACATAGCAACACTATTTGACAGATTACATTACATTTATACAGGTTATTTATAATGAGTAAAATGTAACTGAAGTTCCTGTATAATTAGTACATAAAATAAATAAGTTCAGTATAAGATTTTGAAATGTAATAATGTGAAATTCAACACAAACTTATTTATAGATAGCCTACAAGGGAAATGAAACAAATATTGTACTTATAAACCTTATTTATTTAGAATAAATAAACTGGACTTGTATGGTGAAACTGGTATAAAATACAAAACAAATAATTGAAAAAATATTACACATAATAAACCAAAAATGCGCTCATTTGTCAAAACTTGGATCATCTGGATTAGCCATTATAACAAAAAATTATACTAAATGTTAGTAAAAACAATTTTATAAGAATTGTATAAGATAATTGTATAAGAATTACAACGGACTGATTCAAAACACTTTGTTTAACAATATAACCAACATACGACCAACACACACGTAGTTAAACAGCTGAATGAAACGAACGCGTCTGTAGGCGTATGCCGCGTCACAGGACATATAAAAAATGGCGGCGATTGCTTTCAACCCGAGTAGATACCGTTACAAAGTCCACCAACGGTGACAAAGCGTTTTTGTCTAGTCCCGACAGTCGAAAGGAACATCGATCTGCTCTCTTACGGAAGTTTTAACAACTAATTCTTCGCCATTTCATAAGTAAAGCTTTTGCGTTTGTAGACGTAATCCGCGTTTAAAGCATCGGCAGTTCCGCGTCTTTAGGCGCTAGCCGCGTTGGAAGGGTTAAGTTATTGTTGTAAAGTAATTCCAATTTTTAACAATAAATTATATTTCAAAAATCTAATCTGTTGATGCAGCAACATTGAAATTGAACCTGCATTTTGCTACGCCGCAAAACCACTAAACCACCAACATATTTGAGCTCAGCTCCATTTCACCCTCCACCTATTGAAGAATCTGAAATCTGATGCTCTCATACTTGACTCCTGAAATCTGGAGTAAACGTCCGTCTGAAAAGATCTCAAAGATATCAGCGACAAAGAAGCTCACGAACTCTTTGCATAGTTACGACATCAGATACATCTAAACTACAAAATTGAGTGCAATCAAGATGAAGGAGTGTTCTCGTTGTTCCATCAGATCCACGATTAAATGTACTAGGATATTTTGGATACGATCTAGAAGAACGCCAGAGCAACAGAGTTTTTAAACTATATTATATGCTATGGTAGCAAGGGTTGTTTCAATGCGAATATCTATATCAGCTACATTTCATCTTCTTTTTAGTACAGCGTCTTAAAGCTGACTATATTTATATTAACTCAAAATAACTGACTTATAAATTAATCTATAAATTCAATCAAAATCGTTAGATGAACTAATTGATCTAAACGTAAACACTAAATCTGACGATAACGATTCTTCAGTCGGTGCTAAACTGCTTACTGCTGTAGTTGTAAGGGCAAAGTCAATACTGACTTACTGATCTCAGTGGGGTACTTACGACATGGTTTGCATCTCCAAGCACTGATGATACCAGTGTCCTGATTTTTCAGTCGGTGCTAAACTGCTTACTGCTGTAGTTGTAAGGGCAAAGTCAATACTGACTTACTGATCTCAGTGGGGTACTTACGACATGGTTTGCATCTCCAAGCACTGATGATTCCAGTGTCCTGATTTTTCAGTCGGTGCTAAACTGCTTACTGCTGTAGTTGTAAGGGCAAAGTCAATACTGACTTACTGATCTCAGTGGGGTACTTACGACATGGTTTGCATCTCCAAGCACTGATGATTCCAGTGTCCTGATTTTTCAGTCGGTGCTAAACTGCTTACTGCTGTAGTTGTAAGGGCAAAGTCAATACTGACTTACTGATCTCAGTGGGGTACTTACGACATGGTTTGCATCTCCAAGCACTGATGATTCCAGTGTCCTGATTTTTCAGTCGGTGCTAAACTGCTTACTGCTGTAGTTGTAAGGGAAAAGTCAATACTGACTTACTGATCTCAGTGAGATACTCACTACATGCATGTAGAACAGTCGTTTATTATTACCAGTTATACTAATATTCACTATGTTTTTAAAACTTGAAGGCTATCGATCGAAACGTGGAAAGCCAGTTTGTGCACTTTTCCAAATTTTTTAAAAGCATATATTGTGTTTGTTCCATTAAAACTGTGATTAAATGTTCAATCCGTGTACGTTTTTAATTATTAAGATCTTCAGGGTAGATATTATTGATTTGTAAAATCAAATACTTTTTCTTTATCAGTACTAATATTTATTATATTGAGATTCAGGAAAATATATTGCAATACCTACGTATATGTTCTCTGTTTTAAAGGATACAAGCGTTTTATATTTCCTTGTATTGAATGTCCTAGTAATGGAGGACAGACCCAAGTATGGCATACACTTCACACTCTCACATTGGCATTTCGTTGTATTCACATTCTCTACAAATTGTATTCTGTTTTAATAGTTTTCAAATCCCACATGGAAGTTTTACGGTCATGATCAGAATGTGATCCAATTATAAAGAAGCAGCTTATGAATCTTGATCAGACGTTTGATCATATTAATCATTGTCCAAATTGCCCAGATCAGTAAAAGGCTGATGGTTAAATCAGTCATTTCAAGGGACAAATCTGTTAAATATCAGAGTTTTTGTTCTACCACTTTGCTCTTCATAAGATTTATGTCAACAATTCAGTAGTTTTAAAATTATTCAGTAACAAAGTGTAGTTGTCAGTAACCTACTTTGCAACACTAGACTTTCACACTTTCTGGAACACCCCAGTTACATTAGGATCTACAAACTAAACATAATACCACAAGACGAATACCCTTTGTAAATTTATACACAGTCTGTTTTAGATAAACCGAAATTCCACACTGTACATAAATTGTGTCCATATATTACTGTGTAAAACTTCAATATATAATTTAGTTAAATGTAACAATCAGCTAATTATAACCTGCAGTTGAACAACATTATTAACTCAATTAGTTTATTTAAGTGAAGTAAAACCTACATTACTCCGTTATTAATTGTCGTATTGAAATAAATACGGTGTTATATTGTTCAAGTAAAAGTAATTTGGTTATAAAATTTTCCGTTTCTGAGTTATTGCAGTTGGAACACTTCCATCATTCTGAAAAATAAGATGAAATTTTTATGAAACATCGAAAAAGACCTTATACAAATTAAAAATCTAATTTTCTTTTAAAAATAACACAAACTGTAAACTAAGTAAGAATTACATACATAACATTTCCTACTAATTTTGACCTGACAGATATTATGGTGAAGAATGAGAGGGTAATTTATGGACACCCTGTATTTTACACACCTAGAAGTTTGTAGAATGGCTGTGGCGATGGTAATAATAGTGTGGGCAGAATGGGTCGTGAGTCTGCGAAATACCCAAACAGCTTTGTGAACTAATGATATACTATGACTAAGTTTCAACCTGAACAGGCGTTTAATAAAGATAGCACCATAGAACATTTTGGTATTATTGCTATTCTTTCCTTTCCTTCAATTATAGAAGTTAGCCTCATTAATATCCTGTATCTGTGTCATATCAAGATTATCTGAAAGAAATTCAAAATTATTTGTGTCAATGAGCTCACTGCGCAATGAAGATCCGAGTATAAGATTTTAAATGACGAGGTCTGAGTTCTTTAGAACAGAAAGTAGCAAAGCTTTCCGAAGACTTGGCAGAGACCAGCCTCATATATGTCGGGGGAATCTACTGGTCAAAATTTTCCGCAGGTCGAAATATTCTAAAGGTCGGAAGCTCTATGAGTTCGAAATCTCTAAAAATACGGAACTTCCCAGTGGCTCTAAAACTAAAAAAGCCAAGAGCTCCCAAATTCCGGAAGCTCCCAAAGATCAGAAGCCTCCAGAAGGCAGTTTTCGAAGGCAGACGCTAGATTTGGAGATTCTAGAGACTGTTAATTCCCCAAAGTTAGGGACCAATCTTGAGATTGGATGCTCTAAACGTATAAAGATGCAAGAAAGCGCCACACGTCCAAATCCTCTACAATATCGAAGGCCTTCTGATGCTGTAACGAGGTGATAATGTGATTGATAGGTTAGGACAATGTCGACTTCTTGTACCCACGCTCTTCACACTGCTAATGACATTGGTCAACTCTGAAATACTATCCCGCCACGATTAAATTAGATACTTATTATTACACTAGTGCGTTATTGAAGCTAATGTCACTAATATAATAAGAGTATATAGACTTCTCGTACTAAAGCTTCTCTCAGATCATCTCTGAGGTGAGAGGTTAACTTAAATCCATTCATTAGTTTAATAGTGCAGTAATAAAGGTAATAATTTCACTGATGGGATATAACTGTTAAATATATTAAAATTTCCAATAATTTTATAGTTTTTCTTAAATATAGATCTACCACAATTGTTTCTTCATTTTCAAACAAAAAAAATTTCTGTATTTTTGTATTTTGTAAGAAGGAATCTGTTTAATATCAATACATTGTTTTAACTTGTTCATTATTACAAGAATTATTTATTGCTAAATTGATGTAATTAATATTAATGTAGATTCATCTATATAATATGCATGTAAAGTATGTTTAATATAATCAAAAATTTTTAAATAAAATATTCTTCCTTGATTAGCGATGCTAGATTTTTTACAAACATAGTTGTATGTATACTGTAATGTAATCAATGCTTTTATGAAAATACGTGAGTTTTGAATTTGAATGTGGAATTCACTGAAAGTTACCTGTGTTTAACATTATCAACTCGCTAATTATTATGTAGCTATAACGCCTTTACTCCGCCACAGTGAGCGTTCCCAGCACACTCTAGGATATAAATTTGCTTATTATAATTAAAACAAGTATTTAATTGAATCTTAAGTAAATTCTCAGTAAATTTCTGTAAAAGTACTTAACACACACACATTTCCTTGGGATTTTTATATTTTTGTAGTTTTCTAAATAGTATGCACGGAATAATGAACATTTTGCTGTTACGCCAAATATTACTTAAAAAATAGCAGCGCCGCATTCAAAGAACAGAAGTCCAGTTGGCTACAAGGGCCAGATGTGTTAGATTACCCGCACCCCAGCACCGTATCACAGAGCCCGCTGATAGATACAGAGCTCTGATAGGTGATAGTGCTACTGATAGCTGCTGTGACCGGCTGATTGGGTGCGGACAACCGGACTCGAGTGCTGATTGATATCCGATGATAACAGTACAAAATAGCGCAGCCCCCCCCACTCCTCATCCGTTGAAGAAATAAAAAATCCTCTAATAAGGCGTTACTTGTAATAATTATTTTTAGCTACATTTTCATCCTGACTCGTTTGTATACAAAGAGATAGAAGAATTATATAAATAATCTATCTCCTATCTGGATTCGAGGATTTGACAAATTTCAAGACTATTCAATCATGGACATCTGAACAGAAAAGGCACAAAACTGCTGGCCCAATGGATCAATCAATTAAGTTGTTAAAGAAAAAAAACGAAGTGAAATCATGAACCAGAGAACGACGATAAATATTTTCGAGATGGTGTGCATCCTCAGTCAAATCCCAGACGATGCACGAACCAGAAGGTGAAAAGGAGCTGAACCCAGCAATCGCACCCTCTCGGTAATGAATGTCCTCTACCATGCGACCCAATACACTGGATGGTCATCGGAGTTTCTGCCTCCCTAAATAATTAAAGAACTCCGGAATTCCCGAAATCCCGGATTGTAATTATGATGTGACAGTCAACAAAGATCCTTATGATTAAGTTGTTGACACTCGTCTAAGTCATCGAAGTGAAGGTGGCAGGAGAAGTCTCAGAGACAGATATAACTTTCAATTGTCTTCCAATGTTCGGCACAAGATCCGATTTTCTGTCATAACATCAAACAACTCGTAGACTCTCTGACCCGATCTCTAGTAGAGAATCTGACTAACAACCCTTGTGAGTTCTCCAGTGTCCAGCCTAGGGTGGTTGGAGATGGTATTTCTGATCACTAAGCGCAGACTGTTACAATTGGTGGTGAGTTTGAAAACGGTATCGTCCTTATCTCCTTTATTTCGAAGTTGCCGGATGATTATGATTAGCTGTTGAGAAACCTATCGTTAGCGAGGTCTGTAATATATTCCTGGGCTCTTTTGTTCTTAATTTTGATGGAGCCCATTTAAAGAATTATAAAAGTAAATCAAATGTTTCAAATAAAGAATGGCTGACTGAAGGTATCGACGTCGACTCAAATATTGAAACGTATGCATACATACTTAAAATTAAGTCTAAATCTAGAAGCAAAAACATTAGAAAGACCAATATATATTATGGTCCCAAAGTGATTAGAATATATAAAAGTGACTGAAATATATATAATTTCAAAGTAACCCAAATGGCCAAGCTAAATTATTTCAAACTTTTATTTATGAATTACAATAAAATTGTATAAACATGAATGGAAAATAAATAATTATGGGATTTAAAAGAAGTATTAAGGTGAACGTGACATGTTCAGCTTGCTAACGCTCACTGCGTGGTGAAGTCAACGACCCAACTTACTTCTGTCCATAAATTTGAGATCCACCATCCTTTCCAGTTACCAGCAAGATCAGTGTTTCTCACAAACAAGTATTCAGCGAGTTTAGATGGATTTTCAAACAAAGTTTTGTGTCTTCAAGTAAGGTTTTGTCCGATGTAATTGCTGACTTTTCCTCCCAGCGGCGAGTCTTCCTATCAAATTTTAAAAAGACGGTTAGAGAAGCCTTTGTTTAAGTAGAGAGACGATCAATTGAATGTGTTCTGAGGAACACTCGCAACCTCCAGAAAGTTAATGTTTTCCAACCAGGCAAGGCAATAATCTCCGAATACCCAGTCATCGTCTTATTCTCTCCGAGGGTTAGATGTCTCATGCGGGAGTTTTTTTTAATAGGTTATCTTCTGAAGTCAAAACATGCCAAGGGAAATCATTTGAACATACATTAAAAATACATTGTAGACAGAGAGGTTTGCTCCTTCGAAGAATTTTTAAGAACCACGTAATACTTTTATTTTTTATTAAGCACTAGCTGTTTGAATTGTATTCTGAAAAATAATAAGCTTGTATCAAAGTTTATACAGTTGACGTCTGAGATATACGGGTACACGTAAGAAATGTATCTATTCTGAAATAAATAATTTGAATTTGAATGCTACTGGTCTATTTATAAAAAAATATAGTTTTTAAACTCTTTGAATTGATCTTTTCAAATCGATCCATTCTTTTTTGCAGGAAAATAGTATTTTATCCAGCAAAGAATACGGTTTTGACAAGTGTAATCTACAAGATTTTCATTTGCCGAATTTCCATATGAGTTAGGTTGACGTTGACAACGAAGTCAGAAGGTAACAAATGTGTATGTAATTGAGATTCAGTTGTAATCAAAGTTAATACTTATATTATTGTAAATCACGATAAAGCTGTATTTGCAGGATGTCAAATTTTGGAATAATCTGATTCTAGGATTTTTTTAAATTTTACCATCCACATCCTGTCCTAAGGTGTCGAAGACAAAAGACTAACCTAACTAGAAGACCTAAGGTAAGGAGTCCGCACCTTAGGACAGGATGTGGATGGTAACATTTAAACAATAACATTACCTTGCCAAAGTACCACATTTTGCAAATCAGACTTTTTTCTTTTACCTTTTTGGGATCCGAAAGCTCGTAGAGCCCGGTCATCCCTTTTGGGATCTGACTTTTGTCTTTGATAAATCTAAGATTTGTTTGGACATGCTCCATGTCCTTTGTTTAAAGTTTGTTATTGACGAAGGATGCTTTGAAACGATAACAGGATTTCGGACATTTGCATCGTCATTTGTTACATAATGTATAACTCTACGTTTCTAGGATTTGGAATGTACCATATCTGACAACGGCTTGAAGTCCATACAGAAGAAATCGAACCCAGGCGTTATTACTGCACAAAAATCAAAAGCACAAACAACACGTAACACCAACACCAGCGAAAGTGGAACATTCAATCCTCAAAACGCAGTGTTATATATTTTGTAACATGTTACATGTTACAAAATATATAACACATATGATGGCAAATATCCGAAATCCTGTTATGCTTTCGTCCTCCAAGTTGTATTGCTTCTGTTATCTATTGGATAGTGTACAACATTTTATACTCTGTCCTTAGGCAAGGTATAAGAAAGAGACATGAACACTAACAGGTTTTTGTAACAGACCGGACTGGCCCTTTTACCTAGGGAATTGACTAAAAATACAGTCTGGCAGACTATAAATATTTAATATTCCATTAACGTTAAGTTTGTATAAATCGCAATAGCCTTATTTAATTTCAATAAACATTGAATCACAAAAAGTACTTGCTCGGCCGGGACTCGAACCCGGATCTCTCACTTGCCGGTGTGAATGTACTACCATTAGGCTACACCACAGAGCCCTTACTTTTTACGATTCAAATTATTTTGTACTCGGCCGTATCTGTTCATATATGCGTTTAAATAACCAAACTATATATGATCGGAAGACCAAATAACTGTCAAACGACTTTTTATTTACATTAAATTTGTATAAATGGCAATAGCCTTATTTAATTTCAATAAACATTGAATCACAAAAAAGTACTTGCTCGCCGGGACTCGAACCCGGATCTCTCACTTGCCGGGAGAATGTACTACCATTAGGCTACACCACAGAGCCCTTACTTTTTACGATTCAATTATTTTGTACTCGGGCCGTATCTGTCATATATGCGTTTAATATAACCAAACTATATATGTTCGGAAAGACCAAATAACTGTCAAACGTACTTTTTATTTACATTAAATTTGTATAAAATGGCAATAGCCTTATTTAATTTCTCAATAAACATTGAATCACAAAAAGTACTTGCTCGGCCGGGACTCGAACCCGGATCTCTCACTTGCCGGGAGAATGTACTACCATTAGGCTACACACACAGAGCCCTTACTTTTTACGATTCAATTATTTTGTACTCGGCCGTATCTGTCATATATGCGTTTAAATAACCAAACTATATATGATCGGAAGACCAATAAACTGTCAAACGACTTTTTATTTACATTAAAATTTGTATAAATGGCAATAGCCTTATTTAATTTCAATTAAACATTGAATCACAAAAAGTACTTGCTCGGCCGGGACTCGAACCCGGATCTCTCACTTGCCGGGAGAATGTACTACCATTAGGCTACGCCACAGAGCCCTTACTTTTTACGATTCAATTATTTTGTACTCGGCCGTATCTGTCATATATGCGTTTAAATAACCAAACTATATATGATCGAAGACCAAATAACTGTCAAACTGCTTTTTATTTACATTAAATTTGTATAAATGGCAATAGCCTTATTTAATTTCAAATAAACATTGAATCACAAAAAGTACTTGCTCGGCCGGGACTCGAACCGGATCTCTCACTTGCCGGGAGAATGTACTACCATTAGGCTACACCACAGAGCCCTTACTTTTTACGATTCAATTATTTTGTACTCGGCCGTATCTGTCATATATGCGTTTAAATAACCAAACCTATATATGATCGGAAGACCAAATAACTGTCAAACTGCTTTTTATTTACATTAAATTTGTATAAATGGCAATAGCCTTATTTAATTTCAATAATCATTGAATCACAAAAAGTACTTGCTCGGCCGGGACTCGAACCCGGATCTCTCACTTGCCGGGAGAATGTACTACCATTAGGCTACACCACAGAGCCCTTACTTTTTACGATTTCAATTATTTTGTACTCGGCCGTATCTGTCATATATGCGTTTAAATAACCAAACTATATATGATCGGAAGACCAAATAACTGTCAAACGACTTTTTATTTACATTAAATTTGTATAAATGGCAATAGCCTTATTTAATTTCAATAAACATTGAATCACAAAAAAGTACTTGCTCGGCCGGGACTCGAACCCGGATCTCTCACTTGCCGGGAGAATGTACTACCATTAGGCTACACCACAGAGCCTTACTTTTTACGATTCAATTATTTTGTACTCGGCCGTATCTGTCATATATGCGTTTAAATAACCAAAATATATATGATCGGAAGACCAAATAACTGTCAAACTGCTTTTTATTTACATTAAATTTGTTATAAATGGCAATAGCCTTATTTAATTTCAATAAACATTGAATCACAAAAAGTACTTGCTCGGCGGGACTCGAACCCGGATCTCTCACTTGCCGGGAGAATGTACTACCATTAGGCTACACCACAGAGCCCTTACTTTTTTACGATTCAATTATTTTGTACTCGGGCCGTATCTGTCATATATGCGTTTAAATAACCAAACTATATATGATCGGAAGACCAAATAACTGTCAAACTGCTTTTTATTTACATTAAATTTGTATAAATGGCAATAGCCTTATTTAATTTCAATAAACATTGAATCACAAAAAAGTACTTGCTCGGCCGGGACTCGAACCCGGATCTCTCACTTGCCGGCGAGAATGTACTACCATTAGGCTACACCCACAGAGCCCTTACTTTTTACGATTCAATTATTTTGTACTCGGCCGTATCTGTCATATATGCGTTTTTTTAAATAACCAAACTAATATATGATCGGAAGACCAAATAACTGTCAAACGACTTTTTATTTAACATTAAATTTGTATAAATGGCAATAGCCTTATTTAATTTCAATAAACATTGAATCACAAAAAGTACTTGCTCGGCCGGGACTCGAACCCGGATCTCTCACTTGCCGGGAGAAATGTACTAACCATTAGGCTACACCACAGAGCCCTTACTTTTTACGATTCAATTATTTTGTACTTGGCCGTATCTGTCATATATGCGTTTAAATAACCAAACTATATATGATCGGAAGACCAAATAACTGTCAAACGACTTTTTATTTACATTAAATTTGTTTATAAATGGCAATAGCCTTATTTAATTTCAATAAACATTGAATCACAAAAAGTACTTGCTCGGCCGGGACTCGAACCCGGATCTCTCACTTGCCGGGAGAATGTACTACCATTAGGCTACACCAGAAGAGCCTTACTTTTTACGATTCAATTATTTTGTACTCGGCCGTATCTGTCATATATGCGTTTAAATAACCAAACTATATATGATTCGGAAGACCAAATAACTGTCAAACTGCTTTTTTATTTACATTAAATTTGTATAAATGGCAATAGCCTTATTTAATTTCAATAAACATTGAATCACAAAAAGTACTTGCTCGGCCGGGAACTCGAACCCGGATCTCTCACTTGCCGGGAGAATGTACTACCATTAGGCTACACCACAGAGCCCTTACTTTTTACGATTCAATTATTTTGTACTCGGCCGTATCTGTCATATATGCGTTTAAATAACCAAACTATATATGATCGGAAGACCAAATAACTGTCAAAACTGCTTTTTATTTACATTAAATTTGTATAAATGGCAATAGCCTTATTTAATTTCAATAAACATTGAATCACAAAAAGTACTTGCTCGGCCGGGACTCGAACCCGGATCTCTCACTTGCCGGGAGAATGTACTACCATTAGGCTACACCACAGAGCCCTTACTTTTTACGATTCAATTATTTTGTACTCGGCCGTATCTGTCATATATGCGTTTAAATAACCAAACTATATATGATCGGAAGACCAAATAACTGTCAAACGACTTTTTATTTACATTAAATTTGTATAAATGGCAATAGCCTTATTTAATTTCAATAAACATTGAATCACAAAAAGTACTTGCTCGGCCGGGACTCGAACCCGGATCTCTCACTGGCCGGGTGATACGGCGCCGAATGCAAAATAATTGAATCGTAAAAGGTAAGTGCTCTGTGGTGTAATATTTCATTAAGTAATCCATATTTTATTTATACTGAATTTACTGCACTAATTTCTAATGAAGATTTTATTTTTAATAAGCCCATCACGAAGTAGTTCAGACTTCTTTAACATGTTGTGTATTTTAGTACAGTTGACTCTCGATAACTCGAATTTCAAGGGAACGGCTGTTTTCTTCGAGTTACGTATTGTTCGACTTAAAAATAGTTTGAGTTATATAGAGGTAATATTTCACTAAATTCGAATTACAGAGGTAGTAATTCGAGTTACAGAGGTAAACAAAATAAAATTCGAGTTATAGAGGTACAAATAAACTATGTTTTTTATTCCCTAAATCCTTTACAAAACTAATGTATGTACTGTAACTACATACAGCATTTGTACTTACTGTCACACTGCAATGTATGCCTACAATTCATACGTACATACAATTCAAATTTGAAAATAACTTCGACTTATCTACTGAACTTCGAGTTATAGAGGTAATTTTTCTATCACTTCGAGTTATTGAGGTAACATTCGGGTGCAAAATTAATTCGAGTTACGCATGGTTTTTTTTCGACTTAGGCAGGTTTTCTCAAGGGAACGGAAAATAATTCGAGTTATCAAAGAATTCGACTTATCGAGGTTCGAGTTATCGAGAGTCGATAGTAACAATTTATAATGGGTTGAACTTTTTATTAGCGCCTTAATTACCATATGAATATCATCATCAAAACCAAGACTCGATAATTCAAATGTAACTTATGTAAATAATAATGGTCCAAATCACCATATATACTGGAGCTTATTATTTCGGCAAACTAAGTTACTTTAATGAGGGTTAGCAACAAGATTTGTTTCTTATTCCAAGTACTAGAAAGAAGTTTTGCAAAAGCATATTTCGTTTGTGGTGAAAAGATGTGCCTTCTTAAAATTTCCGAAGCAATAGTGTCTTCATATCGTTGGTGCAATGTTTTTGAGAAGGTGTTTATAGAATTTGCCTAACGCCTCCACACGGAACCCATTCCGTATCGACTTCATTCCATGGGGTATTTATCGTAGCCGAATGTAACCCATGAAGAATGTCTGACAGACGGGCTTATTGATTAAGGTGAAGTGAGCACATGTTTGTTGTGACGTAACAGACCAGGTGATGCCTTTGTTACGACTCTCAGCTGCTGCTGTCTTCACTTCTCCCCGGTAGACGCTACGGCGCGACTTATCGATTCCACTTCACCACCCCCGGCGAATGTGGGTATTCTGTGATGACTCCCCGCGGACAGTATAGGCGGACTTGTCAGGAAGTCCTATCTTTGTTAATTTGGTGGGGGTAGGGCTTCTGAGCTACATATAGCTAAAACAACAGTCATAATTTGACTCCTCATGACCTCCACCTTCGGGTTTATGTAAATTATTTGGCTGTTCGTCATGGTTCTAGCGAAATAGTTCATTGTTGAAAGTTTCTTATTGTCGATGGAAGGTTTGAAAGGATAACAGGATTTCGGACATTTGCCGTCGTTCTATGTTACAAAAGGTATAACACGACGTTTCGACGATTGGAATCTATCCTCTTCGTTAAGTGCGGGAGGTATTAAGTACAAAAATAAAGAACAGAAAAAAGAAAAAAAGGGAAAGAAAAAAATGACAACGTCTGAACTGGATTACAAACCGGTAGTAGTTTTCACCCTATGGAAACTTTCAGCATGTAGAAGTTATCGTCTTGTTTTAACGAACAGACTATGGGAATATGTGATCTTTTCTCAGAGCTACGTCAATCGTGTTTAAAATCCATGCATTTATATGATGCCCAAGGTATTATTTTTTCAGAATAGGATTGAGGACATGGAACCCATCCTCCTCGTCTCTGAAAAGTGTGATATGAATTTACTCAGTTTAATGTCTGTTCCTTAGATTAGGTTAATTATAAATTAAACCTTATGCAATCTTTAGAATTTCAGGGATATCGTTGAATGGTGACATATTTTTTGCCCTGGACCTTCATCCTGGTGGTCCAAACTGAGATTAATAACTACAATTCGTTAAAATGTATGTCCTTGTAGTTTTTGTGGTTGTAGTCCTTTGACTTTTGGCTACGCTTCCTCGGTTCAGAAGCACTCTGAAACTAAACTTAGTTAAAAACTACTTCATGCACCGTGGTACCACTTTTAGATCAAAGAAATGCATTCAAGTCATGATAGCTAATTATAAAAAACTGATAGTTTTGCAATGCAACACTTGCTTTCTGGTTAAAAGGGAAGAGGGAGATTGAATATTACATAGAATATTACATAGAATTAACATGCCTTTTTTGTTAAGATCCGTCATCCTCGAATTTATAGGTTCAAGAATGCTGTGAACAAAATTGTTTTAGCCTTTTTAACCATGAGTATTTGCTGCATGGAATAAACGAGATATTTATTTAAACTCCATTTAACCAAAAATCGTTTGACAAGAACTTAGGGAGGAAAAAATTTAGGGGGGGGGTCAAGACAACTGATATTTTCCCAAAGTGGACAGAAAGTAAGATTTTGTTCCTTAAAAATTCTTGACCCGTATCTATGTAGAGAACGATCGTTCAGCAGTACTTGTCAGTAATATTGAATTATTTCAATATTAATAATCGTTTACTAAAAACGTAATTGAAACGATTGAACATTTGGGGGGGATTCAAACCCCTTGGAACCCTAGCTGACTACGCTCTTAAGCACTATAGATAGAGGTTGTGCAGTGTGTGGCAATCTTCACGCCTTGTGCAAAACAACTCCAGCAATCGCTGATGGGTACAATCACCGAAATGTCGCACTTAAATCAGTCAAAAAGGCCAAACAAAACTATCCATTTGTGAAATGAGTTGGTGTGGGGAGAAGCCCTAAACACGGTTTAAAGAGCTTTCAAGCTGTACATCAAAGGACGGCGCTAGGGCTCAATGGACGTGGGCGGGCGTGTACACGGCCTAGAGCGGCGTACAGGGCGGTGCGGCCTACGGACTAATTGTTGGGAACCGTTTAGCAGAGTGTTTATGTAGCAGGAAGCGGCAACAATGGCCACGCGACCACTTCCGGTGACCACGTGGCGCCCGTTGTAGGTCACGTCACGGTCATCATGTTGTGGTCGATCAACAGCCCATCTGAGACAGATTGTACAGGGAAATCAATAATGTAGGATAACATTTTATCCTGCAATAGAAAAATTGTTAACTATTCCATTAGCAAACTGGAATAGGGTAACAATGTAAATCTAAATTACAAACCCACCCTCAATTTTATTTCGATTTTGAAATTGTTGAAGTCGGATGAAGACGATTTTACAATTAAGAAGCTGTTTTTCTCAATATACCTACATATTACCTCAAACTAGGGCGTAAATAATATACCTAATATCGTATACAGCGTGTTAAAAAAAGTCCCGCACGGGCTTCATAATTCCCGAACGATTACAGGTAAAGCAATAAAACTTGGTACATCATTGCTGTAGCTATAAATCTACTTTTTTAAATACCTAACATTTTTTGTCATGTCAGGAGGATGGCCCGGAAAGAATCAGAAGGAAATCTTAAATGGGAGCATAGGTCACGTATTACATCTAATGAAAGGTATTTATCCGCAAATCCAACCTCAAAAGGTCCACTCTTTAAAAACATTTTCTGGTGTAATGTTTGAAACCTTTAAAATGTAAGTCCTGTTATAAATGGTTTAATGTTCTTATTTTGGCTCAAGTTCTGAAGGTTAAACTTAGTAAATGAGTACTGGACTTAGAAATAGTTTTTAAGGTACAGAGGTGTAGTTAAAGACCCTCCACATCCAATAGAGGATGGTCTATAAGGAGTTCGGCAAAAAAATTAAACGTAAGCATAGCTCAAGATGTACATCGCTTTAAAGTGTATTGCAAGATGTACACCAAGTAAAGCCCAAAGCCCCAACCTAGAAATAAGAACTTTCTATTACAATAACTGATACCAGGTTTTCTCCTTTATCATTCATCTCTGCTAAACAACCCCTTTATAATGATGTATATATTGAGCTAAGCTTACGGTAAAAACTTCTTGTAGACCATTCTCCATTGGATGTCAACTATCTTAAAAACTATTTCTTAAGTCTGGTATTCATTTACGAAGTTTAACTTCACAACTTCAGCCAAGACAATAATATTAAACCATCCAGAACAGGACGTTTGTTGTAAATGTTTCTAACTTTAAAACAGCGTAATTTTTTAAAGAGTGAACCCTTTGAGGTCAGATTTGCAGCATTGTACTCTATTAATAAAGGCTTTTAATTTGATGTATTACTCACCCTATGCTCTTATTTAAGATTTTCTTCTGATTCCTTGTGGGCCATCCCCTTGACATGACAAACCTGTAATCATTCGGGAGTTACCAAGCCAGTGCGGGACTTTTTCACACCCTGTATATGTCACGAAGTATCGACCAATAACACGTTTCAAGATAGCGACTATTCACAGTGGTAAGTTAGTATGACTAGTTAGATTCTAAACCTTTAAAAAAAACTCTAGTAAACTCCACCTTGATTTAGAAATTTTTCTTAACTACGAGTAGGAAAGAGCAGAAAAATGTTCAGCTGTGCATGTTTGTGAGTCTGACTACAACACTTGAGATAAGGCCATGAGACACGGAAACTGGTTTCTGAGAACACTAGGCACCTGTTATTGCTGGATAAGATTTCATGAGACACGGAAACTGGTTTCTGAGAACACTAGGCACCTGTTATTGCTGGATAAGTTTTCATGAGACACGGAAACTGGTTTCTGAGAACACTAGGCATCGGTTATTGCTGGACAAGATTTCATGAGACACGGAAACTGGTTTCTGAGAACACTAGGCATCGGTTATTGCTGGACAAGATTTCATGAGACACGGAAACTGGTTTCTGAGAACACTAGGCACCTGTTATTGCTGGATAAGATTTCATGAGACACGGAAACTGGTTTCTGAGAACACTAGGCACCTGTTATTGCTGGATAAGATTTATCGATGTAAACCTCATTTGGAGATTAGTAATCTTTGCGGGATATTATTGTTGCAGCCAGAATTTGCATAATTTTGAAATGATTATTGTTTTGAAATGAAATCTTGATTGGTGAGAAATTGATTTACATAAGAAACCATCCTTCAGTACTGCATATTGAGCATTACAGGGAGCTAATGAGCTTTTTGTTTCAATAAAGCTAAACTTAAACTCACAGCAGGTGAAATTGTACTGCCATTTGCATTTGATGGTAGCCTACGGAGCATGTTTCAAATATATCAAAACGCCCACGCAATCGTCCAACAGTATGGAATACTATGTATTTATTTTCAGTTACCTTTAACGCAAATTGGTAAGAGATACTTTCATCTCTTACCATCCTGAAATTGTTTCTAGAGCGTTCAAAAGCAAAAGTGTATTAAAAATAAACAATATTTGAGATGTGTTGTTTTATTAAGTACTAGTTTTAAATTTTCCAATTGCTCGAGTCTTATTATAGTCAATTAAAGAGATATATAAAAAAAAACTAGCAGTTAAACGCGGCTTCGCATATAATTTCGTAGGTTTTCAACTGTATGAGCACATCTGGTTCGAGTCAATTATATTTCCTATGCTAATGTTCGGTTTTTCTTCTTGCTACTATCAAGGAAATATGTCAAAAAGTGTGTATTTGTAGCCATTGTAATTTAGTTATTTCTTAGTATTTTCTGTTCCACAGTTGATTTTGTCTTGTTTCCCGATCGAAAAATATATAACAGATCAGAGAAGCCTACTTACTTTTGTCAAAAGACAAATGAGATGGATTAATGGTTAGATAGTAACTTAGTCTTTTATATACAGTATAATAAGTAGCCTAATATTAGCTAAAAAAGTACAGTTAAAAGTGAATTAACATGTCACTACTTAAGTGTTTGTTTATAACCTGAAAAATATTATTAATATTTTAGAACATTTAGAGCTGGAATTGGTTTGTTAGTGTATACGCACAGTCTAGCGAACTTTCATCTATTTCTTGTCGACTGCTTCAAAGACAGTCTTTGGAATAAAATCCTGATCATCTTATGATTTAGGACATTTTGTGAGGTAGATTTCTAAGGTAGACAAGTACTTACCAAATCCCTGGAATCTAAAAACGGCGTGAAAACTAATTTACTACTTACTCTTTAGAGAATTTACACGCTATAAATGTAAACAAATTGAACACAGTGGTTAAATTTAAATTTATTAAACATATGGTTGCGCTGTCATAAAACAATGTTTACACATAAACAGTTGATTATATTTTGTCAGGCTCTTTCAACCAATATTACACAACTTTAGATACCAAGATGGGATTTTTGCTACTTTAATGACCAATAGGGCGTAGCACGGAGGGATTTTTGAAATAAGAATAGCTCAATATTCGTCCTAGGGACCGTAAGAATGTCCATGTAAAATTTCAGTACAATCGGTTGAATATTTTACGCGTGAAAGGAAAACAAACTAACGAAGGCACTTTTGCATTTATAATATTATTAGGACAATGTTTTGTCGTGGTAATTGCCTCCATGTATGTATGTGTTCCATGCGTATTTAATGCGAGTTTCAAAAACGTTGCCTGCGACATTGCCGTATGCTCTTAATTGTTGATCAGTTGTTAAAGTTCCGAGTACAGGCCAATAGGTTTCTCCTAGATTCACTAGAAAATTTGTACTTCATGATATTGTGCTAAGAATTGTGATCCATACATGTTGTAGTCATCGCAATTATGGACAACAATTGCTTTAGTCGTTTAGGGGCTTTAGTCCTCGTATGACACTAGTGTGTTTAATATACACTGCCGAGACGTACAAAGATGTCACTCCAGTAATGTGACTGTGGTCAGCAGTAGAACTGCTATGACTGCAGAATAGTTCCATACACTGATAAGTAGGCCACTAAGGTAGGTTCCTTCTCATCCTAGAATATGAGAAATAGAACGTTTGTAGTTTTGTGGGTTACTATTTAGAATGTTGTTGCTATTACGATTCTTTCATTGTTGACACTTAAATATATTGTTTAAAAAAGTATAACCCATGATTTATTCATGTAACAGAGATAATTAAATATTACACTAAAAGACATTTCATAATTACTTCAAACTTGTATCTTATCCTGTATATGTTATTCTTCCAGTAATATCTTATTGGTTCCTACAGAGAATTCGCAAACGTATGTTTGTATTCCGAATCCCTGAGTTTATTTTCAACGTCTGTTTCCTTATGAGATATTTTATTCATCCAAGTATAAATTTAAATAGAATAAAATATATTACATAGAATATGTAAAGACAAAGTATGTGTATTTGCGATCAAAATTGGATTCTTCATTTTTACTATATACTCTGGTAAAATATTCATAATTTCTGTAAAGTTCAGTCGTAGATAAAAAATATAAATACACTTTAAATTCCATTCCATCTCGTTAAATATATATTGACCATGATTAAGAGGAATATACCCCTCCTTAAAAACCGGCAAAACAAGTAAATTGTCAGAGAATATTTTGTAAACAGAGTTTTACTCATAAAACTGAGAAATGAGAAAACAGAAATCTGTTGGCGCGCGGTTCGGTCGGCGAAATAACCGAGGTACAGACAGAAGTGTATTAATCACATTATTTATGAGGCCGCTAAAACAAAAGCAGAACACAAAAAGCCAGCAGGGAACTGTATTACAGGGCCAGTTTAAAGCAACCCCCCCCCCCGCCAACCCCATCCACGCTCGGTCAATATTTGGCTCTGGAACCGCGGTTTTTTCGCCTCTATTTGCTCTTTATTATTTGAAGTATACTCCCCTCGCATATCTTTGCCAATATTTCGATTGATAAAACCAACAAGGGGTATGAAATATTCAAAGCCCTTGGGAGCCCGCCAAGCCTCTAACCCCCTCCCCTCACTCTTCGAGAGCAAAGATTGGTAAACCCTCCACCAAATTAGCATCGGGAAAAACTTCTAGAGTTAGTAATTAGTGACATAAATATAACCATATAACTGACAACACATTTCTGTCTTTTATTTAGAACTAGCTGTTACCCGCTGCTTCGCACGCAATCTTTTAGAACCGAAGTCCTTATATTACTTAGTAAAAGCAATTATGATGTAATACGATGGGAGTCCTATAACAATTTTAAAACGTAAGTAGGCATACATCAGGTAGATATTATTTAAGTTCATCGTAAATAGTATCAGAGTTTAACTTAATCCTGTATCATGTTTGGCACGTGTAGGAGCATTCCGAGTTCTAATTAGTTATACAGGGTGGTTATAAATTATTGTACACATTTTAAGATTGAATAAATAAATAACCAATCAACTTAAAAACATGGAAATTGTTTTATTAAATAGCAAATTTAAAACGGTTTTATTACCAATGAAGGACAAAAAGATTACTGTTACTCATACTTTTACAAGGAAACTAAACTAATTCCACGTGCTCTCCGATGTTTGCACGCAAAGTTTGTAGTCTAAATTCAACCTCACACCATGTGTTTCTGAGCATTGCTGGAGTTATGCTTCCAATAACCTCTCGAACTCTATTCTTGAGTTCCTCAATATCTTGAACTTTTTTGGCGAAGACTCCGTCCTTGACATAGCCCCACAAAAAAAGTCTAAGGGTCTAATGTCTGGGGAACGTGGAGGCCAAGGAATTGGACCATCCCGTCCAATCCAACGACCAGGAAACGTGTCATTTAGGTAGTCACGTACTATCTTACCCCAGTGTGGAGGGGCACCATCTTGCTGCCAGTAAACATTTGATTGTCTATGCTCAATTTGCGGTATTGCAAAAAGTTCAAGCATGTCGAGGTATACCTCTTTAGTGACTGTCGGTTCTGCGAAGAAAAAGGGTCCTATCACTTCATCTATAGCCAATGCACACCAAACGTTTATTTTAGGGCTGTCTCTTTCTTGTTCTCGAACATTATGAGGATTTTCAGTACCCCAAATCCTACAATTGTGTCTATTCACCTTACCAAAAACATGAAAGGTTGCTTCATCAGAAAAAATTACTTTTTTCAAGAAATTGCTTTCTCCAATGTTTATTGTTTGTTCTTCGAGGTCAAGTAATCTAACAGCAAAATCGTAGCGTCAAAGTTTATCGTTAGGTTTTAGTTCATGTAATAACTGAATTTTGTATGGATGGAGCTTAAGGTGTTTGTGCAAAATTTTTAAGATTGTTGATCGAGGTAATCCTAATTCCAAACTTGCACGCCGAGTAGACTGACCAGGGCTCCTCGTAAACAATTCTCTTACTTGATCAACAATAGCTTCAGAAACTGGAGGTCTACCAGCACCTTTTCTATGTTGGACACTTCCCGTCTGTTCAAACTGCCTATACCAGTGTTTTATAGAATTGTTACTCGGAGGATTGCGGCCATACTCTAAACGAAACCTTCTTTGAACAGTTATTACAGATCTGCTTTCATGAAACCAAAGAACACACCTTGCGTTTTCTTGCACACTAGCCATTTTGATACTGAGGTTAGTTTAGTGTTTGTTTAGTCAACTGTAATTAACAGCTGGTGTGGAAAGATCCATTGTTGACCAGCTGACTATGTCACAACACAAGTCATTAAGAAGAATCATACCTTACACCCACAGTTTAAGTGACATTTTTACTTTCTTTTTATAACTACTTTTTATAATTATTGTAATGTGTACAATTATTAATTTTCAGTCAGTATATACAACTGTTTTAAATTTACAATTTAATAAAACAATTCCCATGTTTTTAAGATGATTGGTTATTTATTTATTCAATCTTAAAATGTGTACAATAATTTATAACCACCCTGTATACATAATGTCACAGGTGAATCTGCCTTGTCATCTCGATCAAGAAAACACAAACACGGATCACACAGGTCTCGGAAACTTACTTCGGTCAAAAAGCGTATATTTCCAGTCCTTGTCGTGTATTTCAGGTCTACGATATTTCCAGTACCATAGTAGAGTTTGCCTTGGCGTTCCGACGAAGAAAAAGTATATATACTTACGTAGGACCGAGATGCATATTTCGGTTACAAAGCGCGTACTTAAGCCCGTTTACATTCACTTACCTACTATGTTACAGTTTAGCTTACCATATTGCCTCGATCAAAATACTATATACGTTCGATTATCTAGTTCTCGGAAATCTATTTTGGTCAAAATCGTGTTGACAGTTGAGTTTGCCTTGTACTGATGAAGAAAATACATACTGAAAAGCCTATTACGACCTAGGGGGAAGTCCTACCTACTTCTTATGTACTTTCGGTATAAGAGGAAAATCCTTATTAAGGTTATGCAATATTCCAAAATAATCGTTATTAAAGTTTTGCGTTACAGTTATTTTTTGGACTGTAGCCAGGGAAAGAATGAATTATTTAGGTATGTTAGTATTTATTTCTCTGTTTTATTTTGGTCAAAATCGTGTTGACAGTTGAGTTTGCCTTGTACTGATGAAGAAAATACATACTGAAAAGCCTATTACGACCTAGGGGGAAGTCCTACCTACTTCTTATGTACTTTCGGTATAAGAGGAAAATCCTTATTAAGGTTATGCAATATTCCAAAATAATCGTTATTAAAGTTTTGCGTTACAGTTATTTTTTGGACTGTAGCCAGGGAAAGAATGAATTATTTAGGTATGTTAGTATTTATTTCTCTGTTTTTCCATAAGCCATTGTTAAAATATAATATCGTAATGACAAGGAAGCCCGCCAGTTTAAAGTAACTTATGTGAAAACATCATAACTTTGTTCATTAAGGTTAGTTATATAACAGTATTTAATGAATTAGATAATTTTAATTCGTCACTGGCGCAATCTGGAGTAAAATTTATATATTAATGTTTTATTTAATATCTGCATTACACTACTGATCAAGCACTGTTTACTTATTATTAATAAAATTTAAATGTAAACATATGTTTCAGAAAGTTTGTCAAACTATAGCTGTCAACAGCTGTTTAGTGCCAGTTTAATTTGAATTATGAAACTGAAAATCTACAATTTTTTCTGAATTCCAAAATATTGTATGTAACTTTTTTTTAAACTTTTTCTTTATAAAAAACTGTCCTAGGATTTCAATGGACATTTTACAAAAAGAATTAACCGAATTGGTTCAGCCGTTATCGACATTAGCGCTTACCAACACATTTCGCCATTCATTTTTATTTATAAGATTATACTAAGCATTCCAATCACGTTCATGGCAATCCCTACTACTATGTCCTAAATCAAAATTTTCCAGCATCAACACAACCCTTTTTGTGTTATCAAATCTACCTCTGCAGCCCCAAGGTGGAAAATATCTGATATTCACCCAGTAACCCTTTTCGTGGTGACATTTTGGATATACCAGCCTGCGTCAACATCCTTTATATGCATTGGTCTATAATTACTACTCTGACCCTACTAGGGTGTAATTGGTAATAGAAACAAGAAAAATATTTAGCGTTTGGGAAAATCAGTCACCCTCACCTATAGAAGCCCTTACGGTAAATGTACCATTGTTGAAATGTTTCAGAAGCTACCTCACGAATCGCACCCTCTGATTTAGATACGCCTCTCATCTTGGACAATGTTTTTTCTTTTCAATTTTAATGACATCGGTGAGAACATCATTGTATACTATCTCCTATTTTCTAATGATACCAGGTTGTTTTGGAGAGGTTGTGCCGTTGGAGCAACATATAGACCTGAGAAATGAATTGGCTCTGATTGAACCTAACCAGTTTCTTGTCATGACCTTCTTCAGAGTAAGACAGCTCTTTCAGTAAATCTAATGTCTTCAGGTGTTATTATCAAGCGCGTGGATCGAGTGGATCTTGGAGTGTTCTTGGCACCAAAGCTGAACCAAAGTTACAATGTTTGAACATTTCCAACAGAGCGAGTGGTGTAGTGAGACTTACTAGCGAAACGTGACGTAATGCCTTTTCCAATTCTTCTACAAGAATGCTCTTCGACACATTAGTAAGACCAATAATCGAATTCGCTGTTAATGTGTGGTCCCCTCATCAGGTTGCTCACTACTCCCATTTCGGCACTATAGAGAGGTACTTTCTCAGAATTATTCGGGCGAAACAGGGGTATAAATACTTGGAAGCGACCACGTCTTCCCTTCCACCCTCACCTGCCTGGAGTATATTACTCGGCCTTCTGTTTCTCTTCACAATTATAACAAAAATCAAACTGGCTGTCATGAGATTCTTCCTAATCTTGATTTACATGTTCCACGTCACACTCGCCATCCTCGAAGCACTTCACCCAACCCTCCACAATCACCGCAGTACACGATTACAGAGTTGGGAATGGGGTCTGCGGTAGTTTGGAACTCTTTGGTTCCTTCTCTTGAAACGAACAAGTAGAGGATATTAAATAACATTCTGCACCGACCTTTGTTGTTCTAGCCGTGCACTTTTCATGTTTTTTCTTGGATTAATATTAGCTCATTTTGTTATTATATATATATATATATATATATATATATATATATATATATATATATATATATATATATATACATATGAAGAATATGTTATCGTTTGATAGTTACTTATTGGTCATGCTCATACTGATGCTCTGTTCTGTTTTATTATCTATATAAGGTTTTCATAGTGTTTTATTATTAATGTTTTCTAATGTAAGTGTTATTGTTGCATTACCAGAATTACTGTATGAATTGTCAATGTATGGTATTTATATTTGTTGTAAATTGTTAATAGTTTACAAATGGTATTGCCGTGTATAAATAAACAAGGCCAGTGAATAAGTCTACTACTTGTGCCGGGATTGGAGGTGGATGCAAGGGCTTTGGCCCAACACCTCTCCCTCCCTCAATCCCCTCAAGTTTCCCTCAATTTCTATCCGTTTTCCTGAGTATCGCCTACAAGACAACAGGTTTTCTCCATCTCCCTCAAATATACTCCACCTCTTTTAGTGTCAGTCCGTGTCCGTCAGTATATATCCGATTCTAACAGTCTCCCTTATTCTTCCTCTTCTTCCTTTCCTCCTTATTAGTTTCCAGCAGTCTCCAAAAAAAGCTTACTCCTATCACAGCCACCAAGTCAATCAGTGTCCATCAGTATATCTCCGATTCTAACAGTCTTCCCTTATTATTTCTCTTTTCCCTCTCCTCCTTATTAGCCTCAAGCAGTCTCTAAAAAAGCTTACTCTGTTTCTCTCTTCTTTCTTAAACTCCGCTTAGTTTCTTTAATCCTCTCTCATTCCTCCTCCTTATTTCGTCTTGTACCACTAACTGAATACCTCAACTTCCTATCACAGCCACTAAGCCTACGTCCTTTGTCAAAATCTCTCAGTTCTGTTTCAATGTATCGTTCTCTTTCTTCTTACTGGGGTAGGTGTAGCATGCCATATATTTCCAGACATCTTAAGCTGATTAATTTATCAGATTCCAGTGTTAGATAATCCAGTTTTGTAAGAGTTATGGGATAACAAATTCGGTATCGCCTAGAAGACATCACAGTGGGGGAGGCCACCTGCTGCACCCCTCCCCCACCCCCCTCATGGAACACCAGGCACCCCTCAACCCCCGGGCTCTTTAATTAAATTAGGCCACTCGGTCAATATTTACATCGTTAAATTCAATCGCTGTGGCCAACACCAGGAATATCCGTTCCGCAAGGGGCTGAAGTCCTTATTATCAACATAGCAGCTTGCGGCGCCGCGCTTTGAAGCGAGATGTCGTCGCTGGGTAATTCTTGTATCCTCTTGGGCAATTTTTCAACCAGAGAACACACCATTCTATCAATAATATTAATTTGATAGTTCATGTGTATCTATATCTTTAAACCGTAATGTTAATCTCTGCTGTCAATTACTAGAAATTTCGTTCACGGGGTCTTTTCATCTATATTAAGTGCTAAGAAGCAGTTATAACAATTCCTACGAAACCCACGAAAAAGACGGAAGCCACGAATCTTAACATCAACCTTGAAATCTCTTCAACGGGTAAGAATTGACAATTGAAATTCGGAACTATTCGGAATTTGTCATAAACCTCCACAATAAAAGTTTTCAGAATTTCGTAATCTAGAGTCTTAAACACTGCACACACGTGCTCATTAAAAAACGCAATTGCTCTCCCGTCTTAAGGTTCATGCCATTAACTGTCAGGGTTAATTTATTACTTACATTTCAGGAACTAATGAATGGAATGTATGACATACAGTTATACACGCACATTTAGATAAAATTACTTTTAAAGTATTCTATAAAACCAAGTCTACGCACAAGTTTGGAACTTTTAAAGAAGGATTTAAAATTGTTCAAAATACAGTATGTAAATACGTATGTTACCAACTTTGCTAGTTCCAAACAAAATCCTCTAGTTGAAACCGAATTCCGTGTTTACACTAGTAGTCGCTAAATTACTGAAAATTCCTTTGATCTTTTTTTGAAACACATGTGAACCAAAAGTTTAGACGTCTGTCTATGGCTTGGTTGCGTTATTAGAAGGTCACTTATTTTCTGTTCTCAATTCTTCAGCTAAAGGTCATTGCCTCTATGTCTGACTTTTCTCATAGCAACAGTCTTACCCGGTTTAGCCTCTTAGCCCTAACTTCGTCTTGTAAAATAAGACGCCGTTTACTTTTTACCTCTGGGGAGTTAAAATACAACAAGCACTTGCAGCTGCAATTACGTCCTCCACTCTTCACATCTTCAACAACACAAGTCATCGAAATTAAAAGGTTTCAGACACTTTAAAATCGCAAATATAGCTTAGGTTTAACACATATTGGTTTCTAACCAAAAAGTCTGAAACGAAAATGTTGTAAAAAAACCTAATAGTAGTAAAAGTGTTAGTTGCAATCTGTTGTGTAAACGTGTTCTTACAAAATGGTCTCCTCTCCGTTTTATGGCCTTCGTTCCAGTATATCTCCTGGTTCAATCTTATGATTACAGTATGTGTTCTTGCGTTTGGCACCTGAAGTGCCAAATAATGTTGTAATATTTTATATTTTATGAAATAAAACAAAAAATTTGAAATTTTGAATTTTAAAATGACTCCACCTCTAAGAACCACTGTGATGATGTAATCAGCAGATGGGAAAATAATGACTATTGAGCACCGGTTCTGGAGACTTCCGGAAAACGGATGGGGATCCTCCTATTCAATGGGGTTTGTCTCCTCCTCCAGAAATATACCAGTTTTCCAAACCCCTCTTGGGTCCAGAGGATGGACTCTCATACACAAGGGCCTGGCAGTGGCTTGTGGAACTGGACATTGGTGGATCCAGAATGTTCTCTTGCCTCTTCCTTTTGCTCTGCCACCGACAAGAAAACAAACACTATCAGTCCTTATCCGAGGATGATAAAGTGCCCACTTTGATCGAAGCAATAAAATAAATACAAAAGCACGTAATATTTAATCGAGATGACAGTCAAACCAAAAATGGCGAGATTTATGGCAGTGGTGTAACCAATAAATTATTTCGGGGGGGGGGTGGCATAACAGGAGTAGGGGATGTTATAACCACCAGAAAAAGGAGAGTCCGGGTGTGCTCCCTAAGAAAGTTGAAAAAATATAAAGGCTAAACGCTACTTTTAGGCAACAATTTATTTTATAAATCCCTTTATTAAGTCAAAGCTAATACTGAATAAACAAACATTTCAAAAATAACACTTTACTGAAATTAGAATGGTTTTAAAATGGAATTTGGTTCAAACATTTGAAGCAAACAAGTAGGCTTCTGAGTTCATCTTACGAACAAATTCTTCTCGTCCTTGATCTTGCCATTTCGTCAAGTACCTCATCTGCTGTTATGGTAATGCACTGGTTGTAGAGCTAATCCCGTAAGTCGATAATTTTCCATGGAATTTCTGAGGTACGTTTTTATCCTCTTCAGTTACGAAAACGATCTCTCAACTTCAGCTGTACAGACTGGCAAAGTTGCTAGAACCCTCAACAAGTAGTTTGTAGTTATGTTGGGGTAAAATAGATGATCGCAGCTGTTCCAGATGGCCAATTTGTTAGTTTTATCATTGTCTTGTACATCACACCGTTTTCTACACCACAGTATGTACTCAGATTCAATAATTTTGTGATTCTCTATCTCCATAGAACAGTTTAAGGTCACTTAACTACTTACAAGAAATTTTTATTCCTGATCTATTTTAATGCTCGGGGGAAGGGGCCTGCCCCCCTCTTGAAATTCACTGATTGATCTGTGAGCTGGCTCCTGTGACATATTATATCGGCATCTCCCGAGTACAGTAACTGCTAGGCACTGGATCTGTGTGAACCTGCTCACTAACCCCGACATGAAAGATAGAATCAAGTATTTAAACACATTCATCTCACAATATCAAACCAGTCTCATCTCACAATATCAAACCAGTCTTTAGGCAAATACAACAGAACAGTGGGACTAATGAAACGTCATTTGCGGTAGTTTTGCGCACATGTCGGCTCTAAAAATTAATCAAGAACGATGCCGTCCAGTTGTTCGGCTCCACAGCAAGGAGACAAAGGGGGGGAGGGGGAGAATCCGCATGGAAGTCGGCACCAATAACGTGATTGTCGGCCAGATGGTGGGGCGAGGACTGATTTCTTAGTCGGTCGAACACCAGACAGATCTGAACGGAGCTCAATTCACTTAAGACCTGTACATGACGAATGGGGGCCGGATCAATGGGGCTGTTAGGATCTAATGGAAAGGGGTGCAGCTCCGCCGCGCGCCGGGGGGTCCTCGACTAATCAGTCCTTGAAATACATCCAAATGTTTCACTTAGGGTAATGTCCCCCCCCCCCCCACACACACACAATGGGTCGACCGTGTGGGGATTGCTGCTAAGCTGGCCAAATCGCGACAAGTTGCAAAATGTCACGCCGAATTTATTGCGAGCCCTAGAGGATCCCCGCAGGGATTAGCTCTGGGACCATTTGGCTTTCGGGTTTCGTGACGTGGTGCCTAACAGGGCGGTTAATGCTGGAACTGGAACGTTCGCTTGAGCCTAGATAGAGCAACTCTTCAGTATGAGTTCGTATGTTGACTTTAATTAGTTAATAGCATTTACCAAACATCTTATTTACAATTAATCACCAAATTCTTGTAGGTGAATGGTAGTTATAGTTAGATGCCAATATTTGTATCCCTCTTTTAGGAATTTAAAATTTCCGACAACCTTTATTATGAAGTTGTTTTCAGATTTATATGAAATCGTAGAAACATTTCGATCGCGTCCTATAAATCCAACGACCGATGCAAATTTGACTGTCTAACCTGCATTCTCTCAGCTCTCTGAAGAACTTGATAAATATTTTAATACATAATATATTTACGTACAGATAAATAGTTATTTATTTAATTAAGTGTTTTTTGAGCGATTCTATCTGATAAGCAATTTCAAAACTGAAGGAAAATACTTTGTTACTCGTCAAACACATTTTGTTTTAATTAAAGTTAAAATTTAAAATGACAAAAAAATAGAAATAATTTGAAAATATTTTTCATTTTTTTATTGACTACTGCGTCACCTAGATGCAAAAAGGATCTTCGTATTTTTAAAGTTGTAAACATCATATATTTTCTAAGAATTTGATTATTTGACAATTACTTTGAACAATGTATATGTGAATGTGTGTGATGACTAAGATTTCTCGGTCAACATGTTCATAACACTGTAGTAATTTTACAAGGCAGTTTGAACTTTTTTTTATTTAACGTGAAGAATTAGTTATTTTTGTTAATACTTCACAATCATCAGTAATAATTATTATTACTCGTTAATACAAATTAATTATTTCAAGAAAGACATTTTTCTATCCACTTCACAGCTACACATTAAACCTACTCAGCTAATAAATGAGTACTCCATACAAGTGTTGTGTAGTGCACTACTACTTATAATTTGTTTATGTAGAAAAGATAGGTAGGTAACAAAATGACTAAACGTATTAAGACATATCATCTATAGCTTAAGTTTCGATCAATTCTATACAAGAAAAATTGCATTATGTACGGATTTTTAAGTTGTTAAGTATTAGAATAAGCAGCCAAATAGGAAAGTACAAATGTACAGTGAGCTGTTAATATTTGACACCGACCTCATCGTGCGCCGGGCGGACCTCGGTCACAAATACACAGCCCGATAATTTCTGTGTAGTTACATCTATTATACACAGGGATATTGGTAGCCCACATTCACACATGTACAGTACGCTGTTAATACTCGTATTTGACACCAACCTCAGTCAGCGCCGGGCGGACGTCGCTCACAAATGCACAGCCCAATAATTTCTGTGTAGTTACATCTATTATATAGAGGGATATTGGTAGCCCACATTCACACATGTACAGTACGCTGTTAATATTAGACACCGACCTCAGTCAGCGCCGGGCGGACCTCGCTCACAAATGCACAGCCCAATAATTTCTGTATAGTTACATCTACTATACACAGGGATATTCGTAACCACATTCACACATGTACAGTACGCAGTTAATATTTGACACCGAGCTCAGTCAGCGCCGTGTGGACCTCGCTCACAAATGCACAGCCCAATAATTTCTGTATAGTTACATCTATTATACACAGGGATATTGGTAGCCCACATTCACACATGTACGGTACGCTGTTAATATTTGGCACCGAGCTCAGTCAGCGCCGTGTGGACCTCGCTCACAAATGCACAGCCCAATAATTTCTGTATAGTTACATCTATTATACACAGGGATATTGGTAGCCCACATTCACACATGTACGGTACGCTGTTAATATTTGGCACCGAGCTCAGTCAGCGCCGTGTGGACCTCGCTCACAAATGCACAGCCCAATAATTTCTGTATAGTTACATCTATTATACACAGGGATATTGGTAGCCCACATTCACACATGTACAGTACGCTGTTAATATTTGGCACCGAGCTCAGTCAGCGCCGTGTGGACCTCGCTCACAAATGCACAGCCCAATAATTTCTGTATAGTTACATCTATTATACACAGGGATATTGGTAGCCCACATTCACACATGTACAGTACGCTGTTAATATTTGACACCAACCTCAGTCAGCGCCGGGCGGACGTCGCTCACAAATGCACAGCCCAATAATTTCTGTGTAGTTACATCTATTATACAAAGGGATATTGGTAGCCCACATTCACACATGTACAGTACGCTGTTAATATTTGACACCGACCACAGTCAGCGCCGGGTGGACCTCGCTCACAAATGCAAACCCCAATAATTTCTGTGTAGTTACATCTATTATACAAAGGGATATTGGTAACCCACATTCACACATGTACAGTACGCTGTTAATATTTGACACCGACCACAGTCAGCGCCGGGCGGACCTCGCTCACAAATGCACAGCCCAATAATTTCTGTGTAGTTACATCTATTATACAGAGGGATATTGGTAGCCCACATTCACACATGTACAGTACGCTGTTAATATTTGACACCGACCACAGTCAGCGCCGGGCGGACCTCGCTCACAAATGCACAGCCCAATAATTTCTGTGTAGTTACATCTATTATACACAGGGATATTGGTAGCCTACATTCACACATGTACAGTGCGCTGTTAATATTTGACACCGACCTCATCGTGCGCCGGGCGGACCTCGCTTACAAATGCACAGCCCAATAATTTCTGTGTAGTTACATCTATTATACAGAGGGATATTGGTAGCCCACATTCACACATGTACAGTACGCTGTTAATATTTGACACCGACCTCAGTCAGCGCCTGGCGGACGTCGCTCACAAATGCACAGCCCAATAATTTCTGTGTAGTTACATATATTATATAGAGGGATATTGGTAGCCCACATTCACACATGTACAGTACGCTGATAATATTTGACACCGACCTCACCATGCGCCAGGTGGACCTCGCTCACAAATGCACAGCCCAATAATTTCTGTATAGTTACATCTATTATACACAGGGATATTGGTAGGCCACATCCACACATGTACAGTACGCAGTTAATATTTGACACCGACCTCACCATGCGCCAGGTGGACCTCGCTCACAAATGCACAGCCCAATAATTTCTGTGTAGTTACATCTATTATACACAGGGATATTGGTAGGCCACATCCACACATGTACAGTACGCAGTTAATATTTGACACCGACCTCACCATGCGCCAGGTGGACCTCGCTCACAAATGCACAGCCCAATAATTTCTGTGTAGTTACATCTATTATACACAGGGATATTGGTAGGCCACATTCACACATGTACAGTACGCTGTTAATATTTGACACCGACCTCACCATGCGCCAGGTGGACCTCGCTCACAAATGCACAGCCCAATAATTTCTGTGTAGTTACATCTATTATACACAGGGATATTGGTAGGCCACATTCACACATGTACAGTACGCTGTTAATATTTGACACCGACCTCACCATGCGCCAGGTGGAACTCGCTCACAAATGCACAGCCCAATAATTTCTGTGTAGTTACATCTATTATACACAGGGATATTGGTAGGCCACATTCACACATGTACAGTACGCAGTTAATATTTGACACCGACCTCACCATGCGCCAGGTGGACCTCGCTCACAAATGCACAGCCCAATAATTTCTGTGTAGTTACATCTATTATACACAGGGATATTGGTAGGCCACATTCACACATGTACAGTACGCTGTTAATATTTGACACCGACCTCACCATGCGCCAGGTGGACCTCGCTCACAAATGCACAGCCCAATAATTTCTGTGTAGTTACATCTATTATACACAGGGATATTGGTAGGCCACATTCACACATGTACAGTACGCTGTTAATATTTGACACCGACCTCACCATGCGCCAGGTGGAACTCGCTCACAAATGCACAGCCCAATAATTTCTGTGTAGTTACATCTATTATACATAGGGATATTGGTAGGCCACATTCACACATGTACAGTACGCAGTTAATATTTGACACCGACCTCACCATGCGCCAGGTGGACCTCGCTCACAAATGCACAGCCCAATAATTTCTGTGTAGTTACATCTATTATACACAGGGATATTGGTAGCCCACATTCACACATGTACAGTGCGCTGTTAATATTTGACACCGACCTCATCGTGCGCCGGGCGGACCTCGCTTACAAATGCACAGCCCAATAATTTCTGTGTAGTTACATCTATTATACAGAGGGATATTGGTAGCCCACATTCACACATGTACAGTACGCTGTTAATATTTGACACCGACCTCAGTCAGCGCCTGGCGGACGTCGCTCACAAATGCACAGCCCAATAATTTCTGTGTAGTTACATATATTATATAGAGGGATATTGGTAGCCCACATTCACACATGTACAGTACGCTGATAATATTTGACACCGACCTCACCATGCGCCAGGTGGCCCTCGCTCACAAATGCACAGCCCAATAATTTCTGTATAGTTACATCTATTATACACAGGGATATTGGTAGGCCACATCCACACATGTACAGTACGCAGTTAATATTTGACACCGACCTCACCATGCGCCAGGTGGACCTCGCTCACAAATGCACAGCCCAATAATTTCTGTGTAGTTACATCTATTATACACAGGGATATTGGTAGGCCACATCCACACATGTACAGTACGCAGTTAATATTTGACACCGACCTCACCATGCGCCAGGTGGACCTCGCTCACAAATGCACAGCCCAATAATTTCTGTGTAGTTACATCTATTATACACAGGGATATTGGTAGGCCACATTCACACATGTACAGTACGCTGTTAATATTTGACACCGACCTCACCATGCGCCAGGTGGACCTCGCTCACAAATGCACAGCCCAATAATTTCTGTGTAGTTACATCTATTATACACAGGGATATTGGTAGCCCACATTCACACATGTACAGTGCGCTGTTAATATTTGACACCGACCTCATCGTGCGCCGGGCGGACCTCGCTTACAAATGCACAGCCCAATAATTTCTGTGTAGTTACATCTATTATACAGAGGGATATTGGTAGCCCTCATTCACACATGTACAGTACGCTGTTAATATTTGACACCGACCTCAGTCAGCGCCTGGCGGACGTCGCTCACAAATGCACAGCCCAATAATTTCTGTGTAGTTACATATATTATATAGAGGGATATTGGTAGCCCACATTCACACATGTACAGTACGCTGATAATATTTGACACCGACCTCACCATGCGCCAGGTGGACCTCGCTCACAAATGCACAGCCCAATAATTTCTGTATAGTTACATCTATTATACACAGGGATATTGGTAGGCCACATCCACACATGTACAGTACGCAGTTAATATTTGACACCGACCTCACCATGCGCCAGGTGGACCTCGCTCACAAATGCACAGCCCAATAATTTCTGTGTAGTTACATCTATTATACACAGGGATATTGGTAGGCCACATCCACACATGTACAGTACGCAGTTAATATTTGACACCGACCTCACCATGCGCCAGGTGGACCTCGCTCACAAATGCACAGCCCAATAATTTCTGTGTAGTTACATCTATTATACACAGGGATATTGGTAGGCCACATTCACACATGTACAGTACGCTGTTAATATTTGACACCGACCTCACCATGCGCCAGGTGGACCTCGCTCACAAATGCACAGCCCAATAATTTCTGTGTAGTTACATCTATTATACACAGGGATATTGGTAGCCCACATTCACACTTGTACAGTGCGCTGTTAATATTTGACACCGACCTCATCGTGCGCCGGGCGGACCTCGCTTACAAATGCACAGCCCAATAATTTCTGTGTAGTTACATCTATTATACAGAGGGATATTGGTAGCCCACATTCACACATGTACAGTACGCTGTTAATATTTGACACCGACCTCAGTCAGCGCCTGGCGGACGTCGCTCACAAATGCACAGCCCAATAATTTCTGTGTAGTTACATATATTATATAGAGGGATATTGGTAGCCCACATTCACACATGTACAGTACGCTGAATATTTGACACCGACCTCACCATGCGCCAGGTGGACCTCGCTCACAAATGCACAGCCCAATAATTTCTGTATAGTTACATCTATTATACACAGGGATATTGGTAGGCCACATCCACACATGTACAGTACGCAGTTAATATTTGACACCGACCTCACCATGCGCCAGGTGGACCTCGCTCACAAATGCACAGCCCAATAATTTCTGTGTAGTTACATCTATTATACACAGGGATATTGGTAGGCCACATCCACACATGTACAGTACGCAGTTAATATTTGACACCGACCTCACCATGCGCCAGGTGGACCTCGCTCACAAATGCACAGCCCAATAATTTCTGTGTAGTTACATCTATTATACACAGGGATATTGGTAGGCCACATTCACACATGTACAGTACGCTGTTAATATTTGACACCGACCTCACCATGCGCCAGGTGGAACTCGCTCACAAATGCACAGCCCAATAATTTCTGTGTAGTTACATCTATTATACATAGGGATATTGGTAGGCCACATTCACACATGTACAGTACGCAGTTAATATTTGACACCGACCTCACCATGCGCCAGGTGGACCTCGCTCACAAATGCACAGCCCAATAATTTCTGTGTAGTTACATCTATTATACACAGGGATATTGGTAGCCCACATTCACACATGTACAGTGCGCTGTTAATATTTGACACCGACCTCATCGTGCGCCGGGCGGACCTCGCTTACAAATGCACAGCCCAATAATTTCTGTGTAGTTACATCTATTATACAGAGGGATATTGGTAGCCCACATTCACACATGTACAGTACGCTGTTAATATTTGACACCGACCTCAGTCAGCGCCTGGCGGACGTCGCTCACAAATGCACAGCCCAATAATTTCTGTGTAGTTACATATATTATATAGAGGGATATTGGTAGCCCACATTCACACATGTACAGTACGCTGATAATATTTGACACCGACCTCACCATGCGCCAGGTGGACCTCGCTCACAAATGCACAGCCCAATAATTTCTGTATAGTTACATCTATTATACGCCACATCCACACATGTACAGTACGCAGTTAATATTTGACACCGACCTCAGCGCCAGGTGGACCTCGCTCACAAATGCACAGCCCAATAATTTCTGTGTAGTTACATCTATTATACACAGGGATATTGGTAGGCCACATCCACACATGTACAGTACGCAGTTAATATTTGACACCGACCTCACCATGCGCCAGGTGGACCTCGCTCACAAATGCACAGCCCAATAATTTCTGTGTAGTTACATCTATTATACACAGGGATATTGGTAGGCCACATCCACACATGTACAGTACGCAGTTAATATTTGACACCGACCTCACCATGCGCCAGGTGGACCTCGCTCACAAATGCACAGCCCAATAATTTCTGTGTAGTTACATCTATTATACACAGGGATATTGTTAGGCCACATCCACACATGTACAGTACGCAGTTAATATTTGACACCGACCTCACCATGCGCCAGGTGGACCTCGCTCACAAATGCACAGCCCAATAATTTCTGTGTAGTTACATCTATTATACACAGGGATATTGGTAGGCCACATTCACACATGTACAGTACGCTGTTAATATTTGACACCGACCTCACCATGCGCCAGGTGGACCTCGCTCACAAATGCACAGCCCAATAATTTCTGTGTAGTTACATCTATTATACACAGGGATATTGGTAGCCCACATTCACACATGTACAGTGCGCTGTTAATATTTGACACCGACCTCATCGTGCGCCGGGCGGACCTCGCTTACAAATGCACAGCCCAATAATTTCTGTGTAGTTACATCTATTATACAGAGGGATATTGGTAGCCCACATTCACACATGTACAGTACGCTGTTAATATTTGACACCGACCTCAGTCAGCGCCTGGCGGACGTCGCTCACAAATGCACAGCCCAATAATTTCTGTGTAGTTACATATATTATATAGAGGGATATTGGTAGCCCACATTCACACATGTACAGTACGCTGATAATATTTGACACCGACCTCACCATGCGCCAGGTGGACCTCGCTCACAAATGCACAGCCCAATAATTTCTGTATAGTTACATCTATTATACACAGGGATATTGGTAGGCCACATCCACACATGTACAGTACGCAGTTAATATTTGACACCGACCTCACCATGCGCCAGGTGGACCTTGCTCACAAATGCACAGCCCAATAATTTCTGTGTAGTTACATCTATTATACACAGGGATATTGGTAGGCCACATCCACACATGTACAGTACGCAGTTAATATTTGACACCGACCTCACCATGCGCCAGGTGGACCTCGCTCACAAATGCACAGCCCAATAATTTCTGTGTAGTTACATCTATTATACACAGGGATATTGGTAGGCCACATTCACACATGTACAGTACGCTGTTAATATTTGACACCGACCTCACCATGCGCCAGGTGGACCTCGCTCACAAATGCACAGCCCAATAATTTCTGTGTAGTTACATCTATTATACACAGGGATATTGGTAGACCACATTCACACATGTACAGTACGCTGTTAATATTTGACACCGACCTCACCATGCGCCAGGTGGACCTCGCTCACAAATGCACAGCCCAATAATTTCTGTGTAGTTACATCTATTATACACAGGGATATTGGTAGGCCACATTCACACATGTACAGTACGCAGTTAATATTTGACACCGACCTCACCATGCGCCAGGTGGACCTCGCTCACAAATGCACAGCCCAATAATTTCTGTGTAGTTACATCTATTATACACAGGGATATTGGTAGGCCACATTCACACATGTACAGTGCGCTGTTGACACTACCTGTTCACCTATTCATAAAGCGAACTGTGGCGCGTTCTAGGAGCCCTTTCACTGATTAACCCCCTCTCCCCGACCCTTCCCACCCCGCGACCCTCCCCCAATGTTTGTTCCCGTATAATCACCATTGGCGTATTAATGAATTACCGACTGCTCTGTTATTTCCCAGTATAAGGCCTGTGAGCGACCAGAGCGACCTCTATGCGGTGTTACGCTCCTGGCGGTTTTGGCGCGAAAACCGTCCGCGTTTTAGCAAACAATGTGGCTTTGATCGGGCAAATGTCAGTTTGTTCGCGGTAATGAAATTTCAACATGTCGGCGATATTGACGCTGGAGTAAAAATGATGCAACGGCGGCGCGGAGCCGTACCGCGGCGGTACAGCTGCAGATTTGTTTAAACACCGCCACATGCGGCTGGTAAACAGCGCGAAATTACGGACACAAAGTCCGCTGCTGCGCTACTTGTTTGCATGTAATTTATTAATTTGACTCTAAATGAAATCTACTTTATCTCAATTAAGTACGTGTTATAAAATTGATGTGATCAAAATCGAAATGTTTTATACCTTCCGATATGGGTTACCTTTTGAAATATTACCACAGAAATATGTTCTTCTTTAGGATTAAACTATCATATAATAACGTTAAGTATTTTGTATACGCATGTAATTAATAATGTTGTTTATACCCTCGTAATATTTAAAACAACATTCAATTTGTCGTACTTCGGTATCAATTAAGTTTAAAAAATTATACCGAGTCGATTAAAAGTGATTTAATTTAAACGATTTCAAGACATTCTTAACTTACCTTAAAAACCACTTAGGCAAGTACTCAAAACATTCATAAGTTGTTGTTGGTTAAATGTAATAAACCTAATGCTAATTATTGTAATATGCCAGGAAATGTTTGTATAAATATAAAAACTAATACATTTTTATAGTAAGTTTTTATTAACACACATTCATTAAACATACGGAAGCCACATATACTTTTTTGGAATACGAAATTAATGATGTCATGATAAGAGAATATGGTACGGTACTAACATTAAGAAATTGAGCTTTTTTATAGATGTGTATGTTTATTACTCTTACATTGTCTACAACCACATACACAAACAAGCCAATCTATAGGCTACATACATTCAGAAATGAAACTAGTAAATAAATTTTGCATCTGTGTGTTACCCTATTAATATATTCAAAGCCAAAATTTGCGAAGAAAATTGGATGTTTGATACTCAATAACACAAACCCTAGGGGTAGATTTTTTATTTATAAGGGGGTTCCAAGCCCCCTCCGAAACTTTGAAAGACAAACATTAAAATTGCCACAAGTTGTTTGTTTCAAGCTAGAACACATTTATGAGTTCTTAAATCTCAACAATTTCTAGGATGAAAATTCCCGCGTCACTATTTTTGGAGGGCAATTTATAACCTACTTCCCACACACCCAGTGCGTTATACTTAAATACTTATATTATACTTAAAACACCCAGTGTGTGGGCCCCCCTCCCCCGAAATAAATATTTATATACGCCACTGGAATTTGACGAAACGGCATATACATTGCTTGGATATACAAATAACACATAAACAACACCGAACCCCATAAATACTCTTCAAAGTAATGTAATAAAAATGCATTTATTAAAAAAATTATCAAAATATGTCCGGGTCCCGGAATTTAGTATTTCCATGGACAAATATCCAGCTTTCATAGATGACAGTAGCATTATCTAACATTTACAATATATAGATGGCAGCAGTGGGCGAATTTAAACTACTCAGTAATTTCCGGTTGTTGTGAATTTAAACGTTATTGTTAAATTCAATTTAATGAAAAGAGTTGCGTACGTGTACACTCAATATAGTTCCTGGGACATTGTGGGAGACAATTTAGAGTTTTCATGGCAGAAAATCATGGAGGATCAGCGGGTCCTTTATGTAATGGCGAGGGATACGATATTGATTAGGTATATAAACACTGATGGTGTTTATATACCTATCTGGTGTCCAGATAAAGTGTAATATGAGCGAATGCTTATTGTCTCATCTCATCGTCTCAGTTGTACATGTGGTGAGACAATGAGAATGCCTCTTTACGTGTATTACACTATATTTTGTAGTCTAGGTGTGTCTCTGATGTTGAAACGATATAACGAGTTTATTTTGAGCTTCTTCGTCGCCGACTTTGTTTGGACCTCTTCAGACGAACTCGACTCCAGCCAGATTTCAGGAGTTAAGGCTGTAACAGCGTCAGATTTCAGACGCTGCACTTATAGGAAAGTGAGTTCGAGCTTAACTCAAATATTAGTCTGTTGAGACCAAGTTGAAATCGTTTGAGCTATCCAATCATATATCACTGAACGTTGCAAAGAAATTGTATTTAATTAAATATTTCATTTATTTCAACTGTGCTTATAAAAACCGCCTCCCTCCAGATGCAGGACCCCGAAACGCTGCTTTGTAATTTTAAACTCAAATTGTTCCAAAACGGATCAGGAGATTAGAATATGCTCCAGAGACTACCACTTATCTCAAGAGTGTAATGTGTTATTTAAATGGGTTATGTCTATGACGTTATTTAACAGAAACTTACATGCGAAACCGCGGGTAACTGCTATTTCATATTATAGTTTCAAAATGTACTCTATTTCAATGAAATAGAATAGTGGTGAATACAAAATATGCATGCAAGAGTGTACTGAAAATGATTATTGATATTTAAATTATATTTTCTCTGTTTTCAAAGAAGTTGGTCCAGTAATTCTGGAAACACTCGTAAATATTATATGGAAACCCGCAGTGCCGGATTTAGAGATTTCGAGGCCCTAGGCCAAGTGTTTGTGCGGCTCCCTCTCTCCCTTGTATTATATGAATTAAAATTACGATAATTTACTAGTTATGACAGTTTATTAGCTTAATTTAAATAAAACTTGTAGAACAAACGTTATTATTTTTTAAACCTTTTAAAAATATGATGTTAATAAAAAAATCATTAATATTTCCTAACTATTGATATTTATAGAGGGTGTATCTCTAGATGGGAAAAGTGTGGTTTTATGTGATTTTGTATGTTATTAGACACTCGAATTTAAAAGTTTGAAATGTATATTTCATTTCGTATACTGTCTTTGTTAGTTCCATTCTAAACAATACTATAGTTTAATCACCCATTAATTCATTAAACAGTATTAATTTAGAATTAGAAGTTAATCAGTATACATGAATAAATATAATGTCTACAGTCCTGCATAGAACGTTTTGAGTCAAAAACACAATGCGTTATAATTACTGTATTGATAGTTATATGTTTTAACGTATTTATGTGGCTCCCCCCCCTCTCTCTCTCTCTCTCTCTCTCTCTCTCTCTCTCTATATATATATATATATATATATATATATATATATATATATATATATATACATTAAATTATTGTATAAATGGCAATTGCCTTATTTAATTTCAATAAACATTGAATCGCAAAAAGTACTTGCTCCGCCGGGAGTCGAACCCGGATCTCTCACTTGCCGGGTGAATGTGCTACCATTACACCACGGAGCGCTTACTTTTTCCGATTCAATTATGTTGTATTTGGCCATATCTGTTACATAACCCGGATCTCTCACTTGCCGGTTGTATGTATATACATATATATAGATTTGTACGTATTGTAATGTATTTGAACACTCATGGAATGACACCATTCGATAGTCTTGAATTAAAAAATTCATCTACAATCAATTATACACATTTATTTTACGCTAAAAAATTTGATGCTCGGTAGGGCCTATGTCTCAAAGTTTTTGGTTATTTTAAATACTTGAGCTACAAGATAATCAATCGATTTTCACAGTCAAATCTTTCCTGTTAAGAATATTAAAACCGAATCAAAATATGACACGAAGAGAATGGTGAAAAAACCACTTCATCTCCACGCGGTAGATAGTGATATGAGGATTCCAAATGAAAGATAATAATCGTAAAAATTCGACACGTTCAAGCAATTCGGATATCATACATGTTTGATACCTCAGTCTGGTACATCCGGTACTTGAAATAGGGGGTATATAAACAATTAATTTGTAGGTAATACAACATTCCTAATATAAAACAATTAATTGAGAATAGAGCATTTTGTTAATATCATAAAAGTTTCAAGTCTGGAGTAAAGGATGTACCGTTGTGTAAGGTATTTAAACAAACACAACGTACAAATCGACTCGGAAGTAACAGCGGTGCAATTAGTTAAAATATGTTACTCGCGCGTGGCCGTATGATTAAAAGAGCGTGGTGGCGAGCCATGTGTTCGAGTGGTAGATAGACAGACGGACAGTTACGGGTCAGCAGAGAGGTCAGCGTGCAGCACTCAACTTGTCACGCGCGCTGAGCAGGCAGTTGTAGACTGCGTCAGCAGTTTGTGTGACCCGGCTACACCACTCAGTCTTCCGTGCAATATGAAGTTCTCATTTACGATTATAACTGAACTGCGGAGTATGGGAATAAATACTGTTAAAACATCGAATATAATCTAGCTACGTATATCTGTAAACACAGACCATTCATAAAAAATGAATGTGAATGAATGAGATGAACGTACGAATAAACACAACAAGTTTGTAAGTGCGTAATTCTGATGATTACTATTAACACATGCTTCGTCAAACATAGTTCAACTTCTAGTGAGGCATGTGACGTCATTAAATGTTAAAAGCGAGGACTGTACGTCTGGAGACGTCACGGTTTTAAATTTACAAACACAGTACAATACAAAACGAATGTTTGTAAATTTACCAAATACAATTTCGTTGGCTTTGCACGTGTATGAGCACTTCTGGTTCGAGTGAATTAGGCAATATTTCTGATGCCAATGTTGAGTTTGCGCTTCTAGCCACAATTAAGGAATTGGTCAATGTAATTTACTCCAGTATTTTTTGTCCCATAGATGATTTTGTCTTGTTTCCCGATCAAGAAAAAAAAACAAAAGTCTTTTGACAGGTATTTGGTCTTCCGATCATATGTTAGTTTAGTTATTTAAACGCATATGTGACAGACACGGCCAAATATAATATAATTGAATCGTAAAAAGTAAGGGCTCTGTAATGTAATGGTACCATAGTCACCCGACAAGTAGGAGATCCGGGTTCGAGTCCCGGCGGAGCAAGTAATTTTTGTGATTCAATATTTATTGAAAAATTAAATAAGGCTATTGCAATTTACAGTATACAAATTTGATTTGTGTGTGTGTGTGTGTGTGTGTGTGTGTGTGTGTGTGTGTGTGTGTGTGTGTGTGTGTGTGTGTGTGTGTGTGTGTGTGTGTGTGTGTGTGTGTGTGTGTGTGTGTGTGTGTGTGTGACACATACACAGGTCTGAGAAGCCTACTTCTGTCAAAAGACAACTAAGATGGGTTTTATAAGTCTTTGAATTTGTAGTAAAAGTTAGAGACTTTTCTCTTTATATCTGCATTATAGTGCTGACCAAGCCCTGCATACTTAATACTTGCTCAAATGTATAGTTAAAAGTGTACTTTTACTCAAACTTTTAAATTTACTATTCGGATATATTCTCACTCTTTGCTTAATAGCGGTGGCACATAAGGTAGTTACCATCAAGTTTATTCCATGCTATAAATCTAAACAAAATGAACATAGTGGTTTACACCGAATAGTTGATTACATTTAAAAGGCTCTTTCAATTAATAATATATGTTTGCTATAACGCAAGTTTAGAGACCAAGATTGGATTTTTTGCACATTCAGAGACCAGTAGGGCGTAGCCTAGAGGGATTTTCGAAATAATATTACGCCTATGTGTTAACTAGGGACTTTAACAATATCTATGTTAAATTTCTGTCCAATCGGTCTAAACACTTTCGATTGTACTCGTATGATTAAAGTAAAGTAAAGATGTCTTATTTTACCAGGCGGAGTTAGGGCTAAGAAGCCCTCTCTAACACTTAACCTGGGAAACAACGGCTTAAAGGTACTTCCGAACCACCGCCAATGGTCGGGCATGCGGGCTGCTTGCAAGTACAGGGTCGCTCAGTGGTCAACCATCCAACCAGCAGCCACGCTCGACGTTGCTTGATCCGGTTATCTTGCGATAAACACCGTACCCGCTACACTGCGCCATTGGTGGTGATCAATAATGTCACCGTTCTAATTCTGACCCCCCTTCTATGTGACACGTTGAATATAAATAAATATGACTATTACTCATAAGAGTTACTACGATTTTCTTTGCGTCTCTCATACTCAAGCAAGTCCCTCTACTGTGTATCCCAGTACCGGGGCTGGTTACATACGTCACCGTTCTTTCGACCGTTCCCCACTAATGTACTGTTGACGAGGGTGTAATAAGGGGAACGTCACGTTGTCGTCAAAGGACGCCGCCAGGGGCGTGCCTGTCGCACGCGCGTCTCCGCCCCCCGGTCTCGCTAAATACTTTAATATGGAGCAAGATGTTTGAGGCAAAAAATAATATAAACAGTTTAGGCATGAAATATGATGAGATGGGCGCGTGCACAGGGGCGCGCTTCTGATTAAAAATGATAACCATGGGAGCGGCGGCGATGTAACCCGAGTCCAGCAGCGCACGCCGCCACCCTCCCGGGACCGCCGGGAATCAAAACATAATCGTGTTGTTTTAAGCCAATAGAAATATTTCCCACGGCAACCCTAGGACTGGTGCCACATTGACAAGTACACAATGTCATGCAGCGAACAAGGAGGCTGAAGTACCATGAATAACTTGCACATCAAATAATGTTTTCGATTTTAAGGTATTAATATTTTTCGGTTTTAGTCATATATAGGCTTTTGGTTAATTTTCCATTTTATTCTATTCAGGAAAACTTCGAATCCAAAGAAGTGTCAGAGTGATATTACATAAGATGTTTATTACGTTATGGACTGACCTTTTGCTATGGTTACCATACTTGATCTAAATTATTTTTAATATCTCTTAGAGCTTTAGTCTTTCAAGATTTTATTGTAAGCTAAATTTGTTCTAAATTATTAATTTAATTTAATATTGCAGATTTGACTTTGACAATTGCTGGAATGTAAAGCTTACTGATAATAAAAAATTCCTATTTATTTATTTCGACAGGCTGTAAAAATTTGAATACTCTGGTTGTAATCTGACAATGATCCCGACACAGGAGGTCTGCACTCCATCTGAAGTTGCTCTACTTAACCTGTCTTAACTATTGTTCTACAGGCTGTAATAATTTGCATACAAGGATTGTAATCTGACAATGATCCCGACACAGAAGGTCTGCACTCCATCTGCAGTTGCTCTACTTAACCTGTCTTAACTATTGTTCTACAGGATGTAATAATTTACATACAAGGATTGTAATCTGACAATGATCCCGACACAGGAGGTCTGCACTCCATCTGCAGTTGCTCTACTTAACCTGTCTTAACTATTGTTCTACAGGCTGTAATAATTTACATACAAGGATTGTAATCTGACAATGATCCCGACACAGGAGGTCTGCACTCCGACTGCAGTTGCTCTATTTAACCTGACTTGACTATGGTTGTGCAGGCTGTAATTAATTGTATACACTGATTGTAATCTGACAATGGTCCCGACACAGGAGTTCTGCACTCCGTCTGCAGTTACTCTATTTAACCTGCCTTGAGGCTATAGTTGTACAGGCTGTAATTATTTGCATACACGATTGTAATTTAACAATAGTTCCGACACAGGAGGTCTGCACTCCGACTGCAGTTGCTCTATTTAACCTGACGTGACTATGGTTGTGCAGGCTGTAATTAATTGTATACACTGATTGTAATCTGACAATGGTCCCGACACAGGAGTTCTGCACTCCGTCTGCAGTTGCGCTACCTAACCTGACTTGACTATGGTTGTGCAGGCTGTAATTAATTGTATACACTGATTGTAATCTGACAATGGTCCCGACACAGGAGTTCTGCACTCCGTCTGCAGTTGCTCTACCTAACCTGACTTGACTATGGTTGTGCAGGCTGTAATTAATTGTATACACTGATTGTAATCTGACAATGGTCCCGACACAGGAGTTCTGCACTCCGTCTGCAGTTGCGCTACCTAACCTGACTTGACTATGGTTGTGCAGGCTGTAATTAATTGTATACACTGATTGTAATCTGACAATAGTACCGACACAGGAGTTCTGCACTCCGTCTGCAGTTACGCTACCTAACCTGACTTGACTATGGTTGTGCAGGCTGTAATTAATTGTATACACTGATTGTAATCTGACAATGGTCCCGACACAGGAGTTCTGCACTCCGTCTGCAGTTGCGCTACCTAACCTGACTTGACTATGGTTGTGCAGGCTGTAATTAATTGTATACACTGATTGTAATCTGACAATGGTCCCGACACAGGAGTTCTGCACTCCGTCTGCAGTTGCGCTACCTAACCTGACTTGACTATGGTTGTGCAGGCTGTAATTAATTGTATACACTGATTGTAATCTGACAATGGTCCCGACACAGAAGGTCTGCACTCCGTCTGCATTTGCGCTACCTAACCTGACTTGACTATGGTTGTGCAGGCTGTAATTAATTGTATACACTGATTGTAATCTGACAATGGTCCCGACACAGGAGATCTGCACTCCCGCTTGAAATTGCTTTAGTCATCCTGTCAGGATATATGTAGTTAATACATCTTGCTTTCCTCTAGTAATAGAAAAAACTATTGATTTTTTTAGGTAAGACAATAAGGCAATAAACAACTACGTAATAAACAATTAAATGTAGCAACAGTGTTTGGCGAGGAGTGTATAGGATGGATTAAAACGCAACAGCCACCATTGGCTTAGGCTGCCCAAAAAACAATGTTTTGATGGAACAGCTGATTACATCTTACAGAATCTTATATTAAAATGTGGTTGCAGAAATACATTACTTATGGGATATTTCGAAAAGTTAGAGGCCAATGGAACGGAACTCTGAAATCGGAGTGAAAAATCCTTGCATACTGCGTCTATTTATATATTTATGTACCTTTCCTCTGTTTTACAACTTTTGCTTGTTGTTTGTCAGTCAGTGGGTAGGTCAGGACTTCTCCTCTCCTATACAGAATGTAACAATACGCACTGCAAATAGGCCCTACGATATTGTTCCATGGATAAAGAGGAGTTAAAAACCAAATGCAACCAATAGCGTTTCTATCGGCTATCTCTTTTCGTTTACCGTCTGTCTGCCAGTATGCGTGTGTTTCATTTCAGAAATAAGTCAAGAAAAACTTAAATTTAGTAAATGTGTTTTTCTTGGAGTTTAAAATCAAAATAAAATGTAATAATTATCATACCATATTTCAAGGTGGCGGATGGTTAACATTTTGAAAGCTTAATACCGAAAAACTAATAAGCTTACAAAAATGTTTTAAGAATAATAACAGTCGCTAAATCTAATTACAAACCTTTTGACACGTAGATAATAAAAATCGGCTAGTAAAAAATTTAGATATACATATAGGCTTATACAATGAAAAGTTTGACGTGCTTTACATCAGGTAAATGCTTGCATCTGCTTTACTTATAATCTGTTGTTTATGTTTGAGGTGTCAAAATGGTTGTGATTGTGTCACAAGTTTTATTGTGAAGATATGTACTAGTTGTAAGTAATTTTCAATATAATGCGAACTGATGATTAAAAAATATATATCGAACTTATTAACTTATAGTAGATCTAACCTCAGATCCCAAAATTCCCCTGAATTGATTTATGGGATTTCATTTAAATATATACCCTTCCAGTTAATCATCAACAATAGTCGACTACTTATATTAGTTGCGCCTACATATGATTATTAATTACATATTTTGGTTTCCAGTCATTTTTCTGCTTTTAGTTTATCTATAGTAATACCGAATTCCTTTAACACCCATAGCTGTTCTGTTATACTAACGCTATTTTCCAAACCTGAGTAATGTTTATTAAACTACAACCGGTTTGTCTTTGGTGGTTACTGAACTGTAACCGCTACAGTTACACTACAATAACATCGTAAATATTACTATACAACCTAAAACTGCCCTGCGACACGTTTTAATATATTTTCCTACACACACTATACAGCAGAGGGTTCTCATCCTTCTTGCACCTAAGACTACATTTTTGTGTTTTAAAATTTGAGGACTCCCGACGATAAATTGTAATTGGGGGAGGGAGGGACGAAAAGCTCAACAGCACTAAATAAATATGACTCGTGTCCTGTAAAATGCTGTGGTTTTATTTTTGGTATTCCCTCATTAAATATTTAATACAATAAAATTTATTTTTTCCACTAATAAAAGTAGGACCAATAGCACGTAACGTGAAATCGAAATAAAATAATAATATTTTGTATCGATTTATAAAGCCTGAAGACGAGCGCGATCAGCTTTTGGTGCTATATTTTATGAAGTATCTAAGTGCAGAGGCGAATTTTAAGATTTGCCGCGCCTGGACTATCCACAATTTGCCCCCCCCCCAAACATTTTTGGCTTACGTTGGTACCCCAGTGGGTCGACGCGACGTCGGCGGCAGCAAGGCGGCCCTGCTAAGCTTGTAATAGAACTCAAATAAAATAGGTTAAATTTTCAGCATTAAAGTTAGGCTAGTTATTGTTTTTACCATAAAATATGAGATTTCACAGCATTTATTAATTAGAAAATTACTAAAAATCATGGGACGAAAGTCAACAAATTTTTGTTGGATTACGGACAGGCTAATTAAACAAGATGTATTTAGGAATTAAAATACAATCACTTGAATTCTGATTTTAATAATACTTAGATTTCAGATGTAGGCATCTTAAATTTATCATTAATTGCAATTTGTAGATATGGAATTAGAAATTTAAATAATAAAAAGGAAACGGGAGAAAATGAAATTCTGGATGAGAAATTATTTAATCCGAATGATTGTTCAAACAAATGTTTACAAATTTATTACAAGTTTTTTTTCACATATTTTTAACTTTGGAATAATTTATTTTTTACTTGTTTACCATAATTTGCCGCCTCCTGAATTGGCTATAGCCCATATGTTAATCCAGCCCTGACTAAGGGATTTTATGAACTATGATGACTTGGTCTTCCGTATGCCTGATTTAACCTGTAAAAGTCGGTAAACTCTAACAAAAACATATGTTTTCTTCCGCGACCCCTGAGGTAGACTTCTGTGGCCCCCAAAGGGGTCGCGACCCCAGATTGAGAACCCCTGCTTTATTGACAGTACAATTCAAAGAATGTGAATATTTGAAGATTCTATAAAAATATTCAATCATTTGAAAAGACTCCTTTTGCAAATCACCCACAAGTGGGGTAATGCCATGACCAATGTTCTGAGTAGGAACATAAATAGAATAGCAAACAGCCCCGAGTCCCACAGACCCTCGGCGGACGCTCGTCTCTGTTTGGTTTAGTCGTGCACTGACCTACCAATCCCCAGGCCACCGCAGCGGGCACGAAGCCCCGGTCAGCTGATTGAATCAGCCGGCACCCAGCTGGCGGTCACGTGCACGGTCCATCACGACGCCACGCGGCGCCGCCCCCTAATCAACTTACGGCAGCGTCCCGACGTTCGAGTAGTGAGTTATTACACCGCTTGTTGGTTGTGAAGTGCACTCTGCGAAGTGGGCTCTCCACGGTGGCGGGACGTTTGGAATGTAATAGAGCTGATAATGGAATTACCGTCTTTAGATCTTTGGTAGGGATCTTTTTCGATCCTCTTAAAACGTTTACTCAGGAACCACCTAGTTGCCACCCTCCTTCCTTGGTGGTCTGTGATTTCTGCCAAATGTAGATTTATAAACTTTCGTAACGTTTCAAATTTCGTTATTAAAACTGGTTGATTTTAAAGAACACTTTTAGCTGCATGTTTATGATTTCGCCACACGATGATCTCGATCTAGACCCGTACACATCTAAGTTCTGAGGAGCTCTCTGTTCTTGAAAACATAACAGGACCTAAATAAATTTCGACATCTCAAGAATAGACCAACACTTAATGGATTGGGTGCGAATTTTAATTCCACTCGTTGCTTTCAAACGCCGAAGAAAATCCTAGGATGGTAAGAGATTGAAAAATGAAGTACTACGTGGATAATTTGGTTACATATCATGGCATGTCGCAAACTCATCACATTAACTCTTAAATGACCAAGTAGATCTAGTAGAAAACGTGCCTAATTTTTCAAAATAATGACGAATATTATATATGCCAATGGCGCAGTGTAACGGATCTCACAAGATAACCGGATAAAGCAACGTGGAGCGTGGCTGCTGTTTGGATGGGTGGCCGCTGAGCGAACCTGGTCCTCTTGCAAGCAGCCCGCCTGCCCGGCCATTGGTGGTGGTTCGGAAGTCATCTTCAAGCCGTTGGTCACCAGGTTAAGTGGTAGAGAGGACTTCTTAGTCCTAACTTCTCCTGGTTAAATTAAGACATCTTTACTTTACTTTTACTTAAATATTCGTCGTAAAAACAAATATTGATGGCATTTATTAAAATACCTATTCATAACTGTTATGAACTATCTTCATATCGCATAGAAAATTACACTTAGAGCATCACTGAGAACATTAGTATAGATAAAACATTCAGCTATTAGTGGTATCCGCTAAGAGTCGCGTTTATTTGTTCTTTTTGAGAATGAGCAATGGTATCCACCTTGAAATTATTAAGTTTGTAATAAGTTTGATCATATTACAACTTTGAGCATCCATCATCATCACTCCATAAGGACAATATATTATTGCATGGCTATCCAGTCCTGAGCTGTGTTAAAAATTTCAAGCACCCAAGTCGCCGAGAAATCGGTATAAAACGGATTATACGATTTTTACCCAACGTATAAGAAAGCGAGTTAATAAATACGTGTTTAAAGGTATATTACTCATTCAGTATATTACACAAATATTATCAACTATATATTACATTTTGGTGAAGAAAAGACGTTACATCCAACAAATCGTCAATCAAACTGCCTGAGAAGGTTTTATAATTTTCTCTCACTGGGTTGATCTCGTGTATCGAACTTAGTTAACCTCACCACCAATCAGGATGTGCGTTTTCATTCGGCTGAGATTTGTCAATAGCAGCTCTAAATTGTTCAAAAATATATTTTCATCACCGGCTTGAGAATGGTATATGCTAACAACGATGATTCTAGAGTTTTCAACCTCAACAGCAACACAGCCACTCGAAGTCAAGTTCATTGCACATAAATTGTTTGTTTTCACAAGCAGAATTCCAACACCACCTTCTGAGATGGTTCTTGCGAAACATTAGCAAACTAATGTTACCCGGTGAAATATATTCCTGTGAAGCAATCATGTCAAGAAGAGGATAACGTATTATGAACCATTGTCATTATAAATTTCCTAAATTACTATGGAACCTTATTCTTTAATTTTGTTAAACGTTGCAGTTACTTCACACGTTACTATATTCTACGTTGGTGTTGTAAAACATAGGCTGTGTCCAGGAATGTACAGTTAACTCAGTAACTCCATACAGGCGTACTCGCAAACAAAATTTCTAATTAAAAATATTACATTAATCACAGTTTTAATCGAAATCGACTCGTCTTGATAGGGTTTCGGAGAGATACAACACGTTTTGCAATTGTTGCCTTTGAAAGTCAGCAATTGTCTAGGACAATCGGTTAAGAGCAAGACGGGTATGGGGGGTGCGTGTGGGCGTGTGTAGTTGGTGGGGGGAGGGGGTGAGGGGTAAGTGCTCATTAACTATGCATGAGGATTAGCCAACCATTTGCGAGGCGACACTTTTCTACGGTGTTAATATTTAAGCGCGACCTGGCGCGCCTTAACGGCTCTATTAAACCGTTTAATCTCGGCCCGATCTCCGCGTACCTGCATAATTAACGGGTCTTTTACTTTCCCGACCTGTAGGTAGCAACAGGTCAATGCTTTCATCTCGATTGCCTTTTCAGTTCCTTTATGGAAACGTTCATTCATTTGCATACCTGAGAGCGATCAGTGGGATACAAATATATTCAATTTAGAATTATTCAGAGCTGTTATTTCTTTCTGATCCTGTTTAACACAATGTGATATGCAGGTAGCAACAGGTCAATGCTTTTTTCTCGATTGCTTTTTCAGTTCCTTTATGGAATTGTTCGTCCATTTGCATACCTGAGACCGATCAGTGGGATATAAATATATTCCTTTTAGAATTATTGAGAGCTGTCATATATTCCTGATCCTGTTTAACACAAGGTGATATGCAGGTAGCAACAGGTCAATGCTTTTTTCTCGATTGCTTTTTCAGTTCCTTTATGGAATTGTTCGTCCATTTGCATACCTAAGAGCGATCAGTGGGATATAAATATATTCCTTTTAGAATTATTGAGAGCTGTCATATATTCCTGATCTTGTATAACACCGCAAGGTGGTATGCAGGTAGCTACAGGTCAAAGCTTTCTTCTCGATTGCTTTTTCAGTTCCTTTAGGGGAATGTTCCTTTACTTGCATACCTGAGAGCAATCAGTGGCAAAGATTTATATTACATTTAGAACTGCAATTTCTTCTAGATTTGTACAAGTATTTCTATATTCATTTAAGATATCATAAAACAAGTTTTATCATAAAATAACTTCTCTATTCCACAAATTAAATCAACTGATGTGCATTCTAGCTGACGGATAGTATTCACCATAATAGCGTATAATATCGGAGGATAGTTTAATTTTCGAGAATTCTCAGACGTTTGTGGCCTAATGGCGGCTGAGGTAAATTCAATCCTTATTTTTGCTCCGTCTTAATTATATTACTCCTGCTACCCTTAATCATTTTTATCACATCAGCTTAATACAGGAGTGGAAAAACTGGATACATCCCTATAAAATTAAAAAACTGCAAAAGAAAATAATAATGACGTCTAGCATGTGTATATTTAAGTGATTGCGCAACTTTTGGTAGTGATTACGCTAGGTGATATCACTAGCCATGTTGACATTTACCATCTTGGAATTGCGTAGAACGTTTCTAAATATTCAAATTTTATAATATATGATAATGCAGCAGTATAAGAATGCATTATCAGTAATAGTTTCAGTAAGATATTTCGTCGAAAGTTTAAAAATAGTTTCAGTAGAGCATATCTTGAAAAACAATAATTTTATTACATTGGTTTCTCTCAGGCTAATTAGTCAATTGCAATGTTCTCTAAAATATTTGAAATGATTGATCGTGATGGCTAGACTTAACAATTATCTGAATAAATTAAGTTTTTTAGTATTTTTCAGTGTGGTTTAATGACCTCTAATGAGAGGTAAATCGATTGATTACTATCAGGGACGAAAACTGTGTATAACAATTTTAATTGTAATCTTTAAACTAAAGGACTTTTTGTTTGGTTGACCATGACATTCTTTTAAACAAATTATAATAAACTGGATCAAGAGGTGATAGAGTAGTTTATATGGTTTCAACAGTTTCCTCGCGGAAAGAAAACAAAATTAAAAAGACAAATTTTATACGTCATCTTTGATATTATTTTAAAATTTCATAAATGATTGATTCGATCTTAATTTTAACGGCAATATTAGCTTTTGCCGGTGACAGCTCTTTTTATCCATAAACAGAGATGTAAAGGGCTAAGGAGAACAAATAAATAAGGATCTGATGTTGAGAGATTGCCGCCCTTGCAAACAGAGTGCAGGTAAATGTTATCAAGTCTAAACGTATGTTCTTGATTTCCATGGTTGTACAATACCCTTCCCTCTAACATTGCATCCGAGAACTTGTAAAATAAATAAATTTACATCTGTCGACCTCAAAAAAAGTAAACAACATTAAACATTCGGGAATCGTAGTAGATGAGAGGTTTACTTTTGAAAAATACATTATATATTTGTACAGAAAATCAAGATCCTCGATAAGAAAGGTTTACTTTTTGAGACATTTTGCACCACCAGCCTGTTAAAATCACTTTATATTACATTGATAGATTCTAGACTACAGTACGGGTTTTCATGTTGGGGTGAAACGTATAAATATTTTATGGACAAGTTAAGAACAACATAAAAATACTATTTACATATAATTTTAAATAAATGTAAATTAGAAACTTCTTCCCTCTTCTTCATCAGAAGTACGAGTAGTAACTTCCTTAGTAGAAATTTCTGGTTCCAAAAGAAATTAAATAAATATTTCGTCAATGTTTTCTTTACTTGTGTCTTAAATTGTGTAATCGGTTGCCTAAATGGTGTAATAATATTATTTCTTGAAGAAGTTCTAGGTCATGTATTTACTTGGCTTTCTTCTATTTAAAATACTAACTTTTATCTGATGTTCTGTCATAATAGTAATAGTAAATTTTCATGTATACATTTTCAAATGTTGGCTTGAATTATTCCTTGCTTCACATAATGTTACAAGTGAGTAATTTATTTTAGAAGTCTTAAAAAAGTTTTAAGTTTTAATTTATTATTAAAGTTATTAATTTTCTTTTTATATTTTAGCATATCATTCTTTGAGGTTTAAATAATGTACATAATTATAATATTTTCGTAATAATAACATACTCGTACTTTCATAATAATTCATATACACTCTCAACATATACTTGTGGTTCGGGCTTTTCTTAATTTAATGACACAAATACTGCAGAGGCCAGCATTTTATTTTAATTTTTTTATTCTTTTAGGACAAGAGGCTTATAAACTGCACCTAGTCCAATAAGGACCTTCGCGCTGATTCCGGAATGACAGGATATTCTGAATGGGCATGGTTGAGGGTAGGAACCACCTCCTATCCATGAGGAAACATTTAAGGCACTAATCTCAAGTCATGTCCCCTCGAAAGAAGGGAGGCCATCTCTGAACCAGCCTCTTCAGTCAAAGAAGACAGGGGTGGCACACCCTTATATTGAGGCTATGAAGAACTTTGATACTTAGGGAACGAACCCCACCAACTCCAACAGTCATCTCCCGCAATAGACAAGACCTATCGAATTACTCTTGCACCCCAGAATCTCGACATTTGCGGTTAGTGATGTGCCGCTCCTGGACATCCATAAGGTTGCCCAGATTTAAGTAACACATCGGATTTTGCTGTGCCCAGTGTGGGTTCAACTGGAAGGTATACACCAGCGAGAAGTGATTCCTGCTGAGTATTGATTTTAAGTTAGACTCATTGCTTTTAATCCTTTTTTGTTAAATGTTTATTTTAATAAAATCTGGCCAGGATACTTGTAAAGTGACCAGAACATTTCCAAATAATTCATTAATAACTGTACTAGTTTTATAATCAATGGAAACAAAATCATAACGATGATAAATGCGTTAAACTTGTTAGCCTTTAAAATCATCTATCGTGAACAACATAAAAAAACAGATTAAACGACAGAGTAATAATAAATTTGGATTTGAAATTTAAATATAAGTTCCAAACAGTATTCTTAACCAGAAAAAATTATAGACTTACGAGATATACTACATTTTTGAAATGATCTTATCAATCATGTCTTGAAACTTGTCACTGAATTCAGTCAGAAACTTTAACACAACTGCTAGTATTAAACATTGGTTTTAACGTATGTTTCAAAAGTCTATAGTTTCTAAGAAATATTGTTTCTCTTTTTATTACATTGCTTCAAACTTTGTATACATGCGTACATTGTATAATTTATGAACTTTCTTACTTAAACATTTTGAAAATAAATAAACATAAATATGTAAACGTTGAATTGGACGCTTATTGAAAATTATGATTTAATTATCATAAGCATTGTTTATGTATGCCTGCTACATAAAATGTGTAATTTGAAATGTAAATATTCATTAGTATTATGCGTTATAGACATTGGAGGTTTTTTAAATTTTACAATCTATTTATGTTCGAATTCAGAAGTGTGAACGTTGACAACTGTTATAAGACTTATTGTAAACCTCATTTCTCGTTTGTTTGTTGAGTATCGATTGCCGATAATTATTGTATCGCATATTGTTATAGAGAGGCAATTTAGCAGCTTTATCTCTGCTTGTATGTAACTTTATCTCTAATTGTATGCTTATTAATTGTAATAAATATAAATTTATTATCTTTTCAAAATGTTATTTAAAATTTCTGAATTCATATAAGCCATAAAGCTTAAATTAAAAGCCATATAAGCCATTCATAAATAATCGCTTTATGGCTTATCGTCTTTCAACAGCTTTATAACGTTCATTAGTTGTAATAATTCAGCAGCTACATATTATCGACTCCATGGATCATTCTCTTAATTTGTCCTAACTTGTTCGGTGGAATTTTCATAATTTTTGTAATTTTGTCCCCTGCCGATCGCAGATAATTACACCAAATGCTACTAAACCCATTTTGGTAAGGTTCAAGAGGGTACTTCCACAACAGATGAGAAATTTTCAAAAAAGCTTATTCGAGTAATTTATAAACGATATCAATATAATCTGATGGAGGGAGAGTAAACAGTTTTACACAAAGATGTAGAACATGACTTTTACATTTGTAGTCCAATGTTTCTATTTGGACGTATTGAGAAACAGGAACATGATTTGTAAAAAATTTATTTCTGGAAATTCCTTTAGCAAAATTTAACTTTTGACGTAACCCCTTCTAGTCGAAAGGGAGTCTCCATTAATCATCTTGTTTTATTCGGCGTCATGTACAGTTTTTTTTGTCTCTTATTAGGGACTGCATGTTGTTGTAAATGAAATATCTTCTATTTAATGGACACTCAAGTTGTGGTTACATAGAGGGGACTGTACACAGTGTAACAGTACAGACTACGCAGGGGTGACATAAACAAGATAAACTATTCATTTGGTGTATCCCAGAGCCAGTTGGGGGAGGTAAGCCTGCATCAGAACTAATGTAATGACTGATGAGAGATAGGTGAGAGTGAGGTGCGTGACCGAGCCAGCATGTGCGGGTGCGGGAGGTGAAGTCTCCGGCTGGACGACCCCTGACAATAGACCATCTGTGCCAGACCAGGTACACCAGTACAGCACACCCCACTGCCACTTGCCCCGGTATCACAGTCATCGCCCCTCTGCCATACACCCTTTGTCGTAAGCCGACTTGACTAAATAGATTTTACAAACTCAGAGACTAGCGATCGATATGGAGATGTATTCTTCACTCCAGGTTAAGTAGGCAGCAACAAATGTTAATGCACACTCTGTATTATACAACTATTTGCATTTTGTATTATGCACCAACACGAAATTATTAATGTAAAAGATTATATAACAGACTCTATAACAGTTATAATAACTAGTTACCTTTCACCCACCCGGTATATTGTATTGTTTTTAAACTATGATACACCTATAGCTACATTGTATGTTGTTAAACTATGATACATATCTAGCTATATTGTATGTTGTTAAACTATGATACATATCTAGCTGCATTGTATGTTATTAAACTATGATACATCTCTAGCTACATTGTATGTTGTTAAACTATGATACATCTCTAGCTACATTGTATGTTGCTAAACTATGATACATCTCTAGCTACATTGTATGTTGTTAAACTATGATACATATCTAGCTGCATTGTATGTTGTTAAACTATGATACATCTCTAGCTACATTGTATGTTGTTAAACTATGATACATCTCTAGCTACATTGTATGTTGCTTAAACTATGATACATATCTAGCTACATTGTATGTTGTTAAACTATGATACATCTCTAGCTACATTGTATGTTGTTAAACTATGATACATCTCTAGCTACATTGTATGTTGTTAAACTATGATACATCTCTAGCTACATTGTATGTTGTTAAACTATGATACATCTCTAGCTACATTGTATGTTGTTAAACTATGATACATCTCTAGCTACATTGTATGTTGTTAAACTATGATACATCTCTAGCTACATTGTATGTTGTTAAACTATGATACATATCTAGCTATGCATTGTATTTTGTTAAACTATGATACATATCTTTAGCTATATTGTATGTTGTTTAAACTATGATACATATCTAGCTACATTGTATGTTGTTAAACTATGATACATATCTAGCTACATTGTATTTTGTTAAATTATTATACATCTCTAGCTATATTGTATGTTGTTAAATTAATAGTGATACATCTCTAGCTATATTGTATGTTGTTTAAACTATGATACATATCTAGCTACATTGTATGTTGTTAAACTATGATACATATCTAGCTACATTGTATTTTGTTAAATTATTATACATCTCTAGCTATATTGTATGTTGTTAAAGTAATAGTGATACATCTCTAGCTATATTGTATGTTGTTAAATTATGATTCATCTCCAGCTATATTACACGTTGTTAAACAATTATACATCTATAGCTACATTGTATGTTCTTAAAACTATGATACATTTCTAGCTAGAGGTTGGGTGAAAAGTAACTAAGTATTATAAAACTGTAATAAATTATGTAATAATGCTACCTAAGTGCATGTGTTCTGAAAGAAATCAATTGGGATGTTGGTGATAACCTCTTGAATTCTGTTTTCCAATTCCTCCAATATACGAGGTTTCGACTTGTATACCTCCTGCCACAACCACACAAAAACACATGGAGTAAGGTTTGGATTTCTTGCAGACCATTCGGGTGGTCCACGCCGTCCCTGCCAACGCCCAGGGTTCGGTCCAACCACTCTCAAATAATTATTGCAAACTGGGGTGGCGCACCATCTTACATAAAAATGTGGTCATAAATGTTTACCCATCGTGATACCGTAGGCCACACGTACAATCGAAGCATCTTAAGTTAGTCATCAGTATTCATGGTATCAAGCTGAAGATATAGACCAATGAACTTTGTAGCAGTCATTTCACACCACGCGGCCACTTTAGGGCGAGTTTGCAACTTTTCAACCGTTATTTCGGAATCGGTATCACATGACGCCCGGTTATGGCAGTTATGAAAATTGAAAAATCACTAATATGGAACACGGCATCATCACGCCATAAGATATTTTCAAACAGTTGCGGCCAGTTTTCGTGTCAACCTAGCATTAATTCCCCATTCTTCGGGCGCAATCTTCAAATTTCAACTCTTGTACATAATGATGTTTCCATGGGCTAAAATGTATTTCCTTATGCAACTCATTACGTACTTTATGCCCTGTTAGTCCACTTTCACAAGCTGCCTGACGTGTTGATTTTTTGGGCTGGGAGTAAACATTTCCTGACCTGTACCACATTTTCCTCCAATGTTGAAGTTGGTGGCCACTTCTTATGTCTTTCACAGAGCTCGATTCATCAGATTTGCATGACCGTTCTTAACTGTCTCTAGACGTATTGCAACATTTACTCCCTTCTCTCTGAGCTCGCTCATAAACAGACAATTTATCAACAATGCTTGTTTATAATGCGCCAGCTGTTTCTGAAGGACAACAATGCGCTAGGTTAAGTAGGCAGTATAAAATGTTAATGCATACTCTGTATTATGCTACTATTTCCAATACAACATTATTAATATAACAGATTTAAACAGTTTTATAATAACTAGTTACTTTTCACACACCCGGTATATTGTATGTTGTTAAACTATGATACACTCTAGCTGTATTATATATTGTTAAACAATGATAGGTTACATCTCTAGCTCTATTGAATATTGTTAAACTACGATACATCTCTAACTATATTGTATGTTGTTAAACTACGATACATCTCTAGCTGTATTATATGTTGTTAAAGTATGATACATCTCTAGCTATATCGTATGTTGTTAAACAATTATACATATCCAGCTATATCATATGTTGTATAACTATGATAGATCTCTAGCTATATTGAATATTGTTAAACTACGATACATCTCTAACTATATTGTATGTTGTTAAACTACGATACATCTCTAGCTGTATTATATGTTGTTAAAGTATGATACATCTCTAGCTATATCGTATGTTGTTAAACAATTATACATATCCAGCTATATCATATGTTGTATAACTATGATAGATCTCTAGCTATATTGAATATTGTTAAACTACGATACATCTCTAACTATATTGTATGTTGTTAAACTACGATACATCTCTAGCTGTATTGTATGTTGTTAAAGTATGATACATCTCTAGCTATATCGTATGTTGTTAAACAATTATACATATCCAGCTATATCATATGTTGTATAACTATGATAGATCTCTAGCTATGTTGAATAATGTTAAACTACGATAAACCTCTATCTGTATTGTATGTTGTTAATCAATGATACATCTCTAGCTATATTGTATGTTGTTAAACTATGATACATATCCAGCTATATCATATGTTGTATAACTATGATAGATTTCTAGCTATATTGAATATTGTTAAACTACGATAAATCTCTATCTGTATTGTGTGTTGTTAATCGATGATACATCTCTAGCTATATTGTATGTTGTTAAACAATTATACATATCCAGCTATATCATATGTTGTATAACTATGATAGATCTCTAGCTATATTGAATATTGTTAAATTACGATAAATCTCTATCTGTATTGTATGTTGTTAATCGATGATACATCTCTAGCTATATTGTATGTTGTTAAACAATTATACATATCCAGCTATATCATATGTTGTATAACTATGATAGATCTCTAGCTATATTGAATATTGTTAAACTACGATAAATCTCTATCTGTATTGTGTGTTGTTAATCGATGATACATCTCTAGCTATATTGTATGTTGTTAAACAATTATACATATCCAGCTATATCATATGTTGTATAACTATGATAGATCTCTAGCTATATTGAATATTGTTAAATTACGATAAATCTCTATCTGTATTGTATGTTGTTAATCGATTATACATCTCTAGCTATATTATATGATGTTAAGTAATAATATTCCCAATGATGGTTAAAGTTTATTTTACAAACCAGAGCTGAGTGAACGCGTTTGACCTGGCACGGCAGTACGGCCTACATACTGTCGGTAATCGACAGCAACGCGTTTGTAATCCGGAGCTTATTTGCTAATGGCAACAAACGGCCGAACCCTCTGTCATTGTACACATTAGCATTCATATGTGTGGGGGGCTGTGGACAGTGGGGGGAGGGGGGTAGTGTAAAGTGCCACTGTGTGAATCAACCACTCCACTGAACATTAAAGTCCGCTTTTTATTATACCATTTAAATGTATGAGTTTTGCAGTCAAATTTATTACAATTTCAACTTGATGGGAACGGAGTATACTACATTATGTATGTTTCAGATTCTATATGAAAGTTAAACCTACTCAATGTAAACCTCTAGTAGATCTCATACGTTCTTGCACAACTTAATCTTTAATTGGGATGTGAGACAAACCGACCTATCAAAGATATTTTCTGTCAGCCTTTTCACAAAGAACAGAATGGCACTCATTATAATGTCAGACATTGAGTGTATTTATACATAGCTAGGAGTACTGTGTTAACAACGATTATTCAATATCGTGCAATCGTGGAACTGCACTATAATTATATCGTACTGTCAGACATGCATAGAACGCGGCTTAGATTGCAATATTTATTTGTTATTCATAACCACAATGTCTATCTTGAGAATTGCTTTCCAGTGAAGGAACATTAACCCAATGATATGGACAGGACGTAGTGGAATACCAGGGGTATACGGATTTCGCGAAACAAATCGTTTCCTCGGTTGTGGGCTAATCCGGAGATTTGTGATCATTACAGACAACCCTGCAGGATTCTCATAAAGGTCATAAAGTCCTGCTGAACATGTGGCAGAGGATCATATACGAGAACGAAACTAGAGTTGTGAAACTTACATTGAATTTGAACATTACAAATTCTACAAAAACTTTGCCTATAATATTGGGTCACACTTTGGTTTGGAGGTTAATTTAGATTAAGCATATAATTTTTGAAGTCAAACGATAATTCTGAGAACTATTCGTTTACTCGTACTCCATGACATCACTGGAACATACTTTGGCTGGCCAGCAAGGCATTAACGTCGTTTTACTGTACTACAGATAGACAAACATACAGAAGAGAAATTGACACTAAACGTCTTTGAAATACGGTGTGACTTTACGATCAGCCAAATTCCACGTATAACTTAATGTCTACGTATGAAATATTTCTCGAGAGTTTTTGTTCATTAAGGCAGGTTTCATAGCACTTTTCAAATAATACAAGTTCCGGTGAGCTAGGGAGAGTACTGCATCGCAAGAGTGCGCTGAAATCAAATATTGTCACAGAATTTTAACATAGAGTTTCCACTCTACTATTTTTTGTTTTTCTCTATGAATAAAAATGTCACATGTTCAAATTGTGATGTATATGACAAGATTTTAAATATGATTTATTTATTTTGCTATTTTTGGTTCGATCATGGTTACCCATAATCTGAAACTATTCGCTAGCGCTCAGCCAAAACCGATGGAGTGACATGCATCATCACCGAACTTTGTTTGTTTCTCGTATTTAAACGAAACTTCATGCAAAATTTCAAGTTCAGTTATTTCTTTTTCGAAAAATCGTGCGGATAGACAGAAATGAAATTTGTCTAGCCTCTCGGGTAATTATACTCATAAAATTTCAGCTCACCATTTAGAAAACTCACTAACAAGTTTAATAAATCACTCTTTTGTGTGATTTCCTAACAAAATTTTCAATTATCAAATCTATATATATATATATATATATATATATATATATATATATATATATATATATTTAATGTTCTAAAGTAATAAGTTATTGTACGATCATACTTATACCGATTTTGTCAGAGACATTTGAAAAATCACGTTTTCTATAGATCTTTGAGTGCAAAAGGTGGAGCCTTTAACCGAAGCAGGAATTTTAAAATTAGTTCGGCCACAGTGTGGTACTGTCAATCAGACTGTGATCTTGGCAAAGCCTTTGACTGCGTGGACCATCTGTGTTTGCTATGACCTCAGTCACAAATCTTCATGGAAAGACAGCTATAGTGGTGTACCTCATGGCTCTCTACTAGGACTTTTACTTTTCATTTGGTGATCTTCTTATCTATGAATACTAAAAACACTAAACTATACCTGTTTGCCAATGATACTATGCTGTGCTGACCATATTTGAAGAAAGTAACTGGTTTAAATCTAAGGAATTATAATTGTCTGGCAAATCTCAATTAGTCCATACATAACGACTGAATTGAAAACTTCTACGAATAGTTATGGAATAAATTCTTATAATATATAAAAATTGGAAACTAAGGAACAATTGTAAGTTTAAAAGTTACTTATTAATTGTTTTCCAAAAAAGAAATAGGTACGAGACTCGTTTGAAATGACGGCATTTTAATGTATTTGTTTACTCATGAATCCTAAGTAGTAGTTGATTATGTATGAGTTCTAACAATAAATATGTGCTGCACGTAGTTTTAAAATGACTAGCTGCACGTTTACTATATTATGGGTATGTTAAAACATGTAAAGTACTATATGTGACAAACAACAGAGTCACGCGTAAGGCTGAAATCCAGGCCAAGACCATAGTCGTGTTGTTAGACAAACAATATATACAATTAGAGTAATATCAATAATATCCATTTTAAAAATTAAATACTTCGTTTTAAAAACGTTAACACTGATGGGACGAAACCATAAATGTTTTGAGGTCTCTAGCCAAATACTGCCCTAGTCAGGTTCTGATGATGGCGTATTATGGCTTGATTTACCCCCATCTCACTTACGAGTTGGTGTTGTGGGGAGCTTGTGCAAACAATCAATTTATGAGTGTTCAAGGTGCAAAAACAAGCGATCTGCATTATCGCTCAGTTGAAATTTAGAGAGTCGTGCAAGGAAGTCTTCAAAAATTTGCAACTGTTGACGCTGCCCTGTCTCTACATCTCGGAAACAACTCTGTTTTGTATGTCTAAATATACCATGACGAATGGCCGAGACATACATGCGTATGAGACTAGAGGCAGAGATAACTACCGAACTGGTAGACACAGAATGGTTGTTTGGTTTATGAACTCCACCTTCACAGGCGGGTGTTCATTTCGTCAACAAACTACCAAATTTCTCCAACGCCAAAGTGTTAAAAACTCGTTTGAAACGCTTTTTAGTGTCACAAACATTTTATAACGTAGAGGAGTTTTTAGCATATGATTGGGAGACCACTAATTAAAAAGACTGACTGAATCCGTCGCTGGAAGTGGGAATAATTGGTGAATGAGTGGATGTATGTAAATTTGCAAATTGTATGTTTGAATGAGATCTATTGTGGGGTGTATGACAAAATTTTAGTAAGTAAAAAGTTGACTTTTGCCATGCGTTGTAGAATGTTCCGGTAATAAAAATCTGATTTGATTTGATTAAATATAGATTTAAAACAACTATATGAATGAGAGTAACTCACAAGAAGTAAATGCTCAAATATATTTATATATATATATATATATATATATATATATATATATATATATATTTGTATATATTTATTAGGCACAGTATGTAAATTAGTCGAACGTCCATTCACTTCACTGAGAATTTCAAATACCCTTGGCGCTAATTAGAATCTCACTAGTTTATGAGTGACCGTCCTCATTACGGAACTCAACAAATGAGTAGTGAGTAGGACGGGCTGCATACTCACGCCCAGCCGCCTGACACATTACACAATTACAGCTCTAGTATTTCCGCGCCAACTCGCGGCGCTGATTTCCCAGCGCGCGACGCCCGCCGCGGCCGCCGCCGCTATTTGAATTGGCTCGAACAAATGAAAAGCAAACCGCATGAATTTTAAATTTTAATTTTTCCAACAGTTGGATTCCCCGAGTCTCGGTCGGTTTAAAGTAACTAGCGAGCGCGGTGTACGGACGCAACTGAATTTCTCTTGTAAACAAAGAGATTGCAATCGCGTAGTTCTTGCTGGGAACTTTGTAGCAAAATTAGCTACTTGGCTGAGCGTCAGCGAAGCCCGAAAGGTTTCATTTCTGCCTGTCTATAGGATATCTCGAGAACTGACCTGTAGATTTAATATTCTGTATTTTAAAAAAATGTTCCATTGAAGCAATACATTTTTGGCTTTTGATTTCAATTTCTCTGCATTATTTATTAAGAAATAAAAATATTTTATCAGAATGAAAAATTAAATTCTGGCGTTAGACGTCCTTTAACATGCATATACCTAGCCTGTTATTTTCTTATCTTAATTGTTTTTTGTTTTAACAAGTCTCGTCCGATATTGTCCAAGAAATTGCCTATATTTATTTCACAAGACAAAGTCGTAGTATCGCTGGTTTTGCTAATTAAGTATTTATGTATGAACAAGGAAGGGATGCGGGAACTACGTATTCTAGCTGCACTTTCTGTCTCCGTTGTCCTCATTAATGGGCATTTAACTGTTTTGTGAGGCAGTGTTTTGATTTTCATAATGTTTAAAACCCACCATGTCAGTGTACATTTTCTGACACACCCGAACTATACAAGAACTAATCTGATGAAATAGTACGTCAACCAGGATGACATGTTTGTTGTAATACTAAATGTACTGTGGTGCCAAAGGTCCATTGAATCCGTTATAAAACGTAAATATTATGTCTTAATATCTCGTTCTTCAGATTCTTTTGGTGGTAAAACTAAAACATAGATTAATTATTAACAGTTATCACCTAATAGTATTTTTTTTTTAATGAGAAGAATATATCTGGTATGAGCTAATTGTCAAACAATTAATCAAACATATTTCAATTTTAAGAAGCTTATTCTATTCAATGAATGTACTGTAATAAATGGTTTTCACCTTTAAGCTTAGAATATTTATTTTTATACACATGTGATTCGAGGAAAAACAGTTGGTGTTAAATACTAAATCCAAAGTGTAACTCTAGTTCTGAGAAATATAATAAATATGGTTAATATCGCTTATCAAATCAGCTATCCGATTATCTGTCTATCTTTGAGGTTTATATTTTTTATCACATTCACAACGCAATTATTTCCACCAGTTCAATAATTTTTCATAACTTCGAATACCCTAATTACAGTCATTTTACAATTAATTGTAAAATATAGGCTATTGGTGTTTCTCAGGTAGGATACAAATATCAACAGAGTCTACGTTATATCCCCATTTTTTTATCCCAATGACCACAAGGTTTGTTAATTAGTTCCCTTAAATTAATTAAAATGCAGCGCTGCAACTGAAGGCCGGTGTCGTGTTTGCCGCTAGTTTTCCGATTCACACCCCGTCTAACAATATTAAAAAGAGTTATTTCGCCCTTGCAGAGAGCCATCCATCTTCAGTCAACAAAGGTTAAACAAAAACTGGCAAGACCAGTATTGCACATCCGCAGGTGCTTTGTCGTGATTGGCTACAACAAACGAAAACTTAAACCAATCAACGATCGTTACCTCGGGCTGCCAAGTTTTAGACAATATGATGAGTCTTCTTTGTTGATGTTGTTTTCCTTCATGCATTTTTATAAGATTTATATATCTTTGTAGTACCGTACGTGTAATATGAAAATTTTTCAAACACTTGTTTTGTCGAATTCTATTTCGTGTTGGTTTTTTCATTGTGTTCTGATGTGGCTGATTTCCGTATCCCGATTTTTGTCCTAATGTGTTTCTGAATTCGTGTAAATAATCAAGTTTTGTTTCTAAAATGCAGACTGTGGCATAACAGCATGGATGTCCTAGACAGTGGAATCGTTTCCTTCACTCTTGATGTTGTCCTTCACTAACATTATTTTGTTATTATTATTATTTTTTTTTTAATTTTGTTGCATTGCACCCATCCTGCTATAAAGTCTTCTATAATACTCCCTTCTCGGTATTGCAGTTATCTTTATTTTTCATTTGGAAACCACAACCAATTGATTACTTCACCAATGGCGCAGTGTAGCGGGTACGGCGGTTTTCGCGAGATAACCAAATCAAGCAACGTCAAACGTGACTGCTGCATGGATGGGTGACCGCTGACCGATCCTGTCCTTATAAAGCAGTCCGCCTAGCCGGCCATTGGTGGTGATTCGGAAATCACCTTTAAGCCGTTGGTCCCCCGGTACAGTGTTAGAGAGGGCTTCTTAGCCCAAATTTCGCCTGTTGAAATAAGACAATAATTTACCTTTTTACTTTCACTTCACGGGCTTTGATATGCGACTGATTTCCTTGCCATTATGTCAAAAATTGCATGATAGTGTTTGAATACTCAAGAAAGAATAATGTATTAGTTTAAAATAAATGTGACAAACGTTTGTATAATCTACGTCATCCATTCAGGCTCCATAATTTTATGTGCTACACAATTACTGCAAATCGTATAGTCACTTGCTCAGTAGTAAATGAGGGAATCCAAATGTTTCTGTAGCAGTCCATTGTCGAATCCAAACGGAAGAACAGATGGATCTCCGGGTGGCGTCAGGATGGTTTGTTTATTCCGTGCCATTTCCTCTGATCCCACAACAACGGCGGTAAAGAAAAATCACCAAAAGCCACAGCAGGATCACACTCGCACCACCTGCCTGGCGGCGATAAACGATGTTTGCCTATAAATGCTATTCTATTATTCAAGCCATTAGGCCACGATGACTCGGAGGTTCGGTAAAACTCCCCCGCGGGCGCGGAGCCAGATGGTCGTCGATAAATCTCCGCAGTCCACCGACTGATTGTCGGATTGCCCGCATTAACGTATTTATCTGTGGTTTTGCTGTTTGAACGTTCTGCCCGGGTAGGAATCATTCAATATCCAAACCTATATTGTTGAATTGTTCGTGCGTACCAAAAATAGTGCAGTGTACCGGTGCACACCATTCATTGAATTGTTACAATTTTACTGCAAGTAGTTTTTGATGATTATTCGAACTCCCCTATCCCTGTACTTGAAGTGCAGGTACAAAATTGAACTAGACCGTCTAACGTTTAGTTGTTTCCACCTTCCTTGGGGTCTAACATACACGAATGAATACATTTTCATGTCGCCCAACACAACTGGGAGTAATGGACTAGTAAATTGAGTAAGGCGTCATTAAATGTATAATTTAAATTTTTTTTCGCCAAATTAATGTGATCCGTTATGTCGTCAGTCTTGTCCCAGGTCAAATTTCGTGAAGTAAGTTGTAAAAAATAGATTTCGTAAAAATTTTGAAATTAAGTTATGTGAATTTATAAATTATAAATTTATTTATTTATTTTAATAAACACTACGATTTCTGAAATACAGAAATGATTATTGCTACGTATAATACATAAAAGTATCAGTGTAAAAAATAATAAGTTTCAACGTTTCTTGAAAAAAAGTAAGGCACCGGCGAGATTCGAACTCACGATCTCCTGTTTACTAGACAGGCGCTTTAACCAACTAAGCCACGGCGCCGCTGAAATGTGGAACTTTAGTTCTTTATTGCCAAAGGCTAGGCCAATAAATGCATTAGATGCAATTATACGATATATAATTAATATTAGGTGAATAGGTATTAATGAATACAGTAGAGAGTAAATGTGATACAAATATAAAAATAGATAATTTTATATAACAGTTATAAGGTGACTAAAAATATATTATATTTCCTACAGCAGTGAAAACAAAAGAACAATAAATATTAATAACAAGTAATATAACACAACAATTAAATAAACAAAAATAATAATATAACAATATAATAGATGTTCAAAATTTTAAGTTACCCCCTTCTACTCCTCTTTGAAAAGGGGTGGAGTTTTTTTAACCTCAAAAGTCCAAAAAAAGGTATTTTAATAAGTATGGTGAGGATTATACATCGATATCTCAATCCCTAGAGGAATATATCTAGCCGTATCAGGACTTAATATACACCCTGTATATGTATAAGTGATAGCAAGACAAACTATTAGATACAGATAATACTAATTGGGATACCTAACGTCTATATAGCCTACCTGTAGACACAGAGATTTACGTAGGCCTATCCATTACAGTATATAACATAGTGTCCGAGTAAAAAAATTCTATAATCTGTTTCTTATGACAAACACTACTGGTGAGCTATACATACTCAATGGCTATTACAAAAAATTTGAATACGTGTACAATTTTTGTAACATAAAGTCCTGACCCGACAACTTAGGCTGAAACATTGTTTGATAAATACTTTTTCACAAAGTCATGTCGCACTTTCAAATTAAACGCAAGTTCTATGGACTATATATAAATCAAAACAGTATTTTTATAAAGTTTTATTTCAATTAGCAGAGTTGCCCACTGTTCTCATCTGTAACTAAAGTGTTTACGAAAACAGCCATAATAACAATTTTGTAAAGGAAAGTTCAGTATATTTTGTAGCCCGCAAAGTTTTATACTGTGATTTCAATGTAGCGTGAGTATCGTCGAGTATTTCATGAAAATCCTTCTGACAGACGCAGCATTTATTGATGGGATAAGACGATCACGAAAACAAGCAGCTTATTGGACAAAAAAGCAGATAGGTAGCCTATAAACAGGAGATCGAGCCGTCGAACAATTTCAAAACTTTTTTGTAAGAAGTCTAAAAAAGAACTGAGCGGCCACGTGGACTGAGTTTGAAGAAAACACTTATATTTAATGGTTAAACGATGCTACTTTTCACTTGTCTGGAAAAGTTTATCGTCATAACGTTCGTATATAGAACTCTTAACGCTTTGAATCAGAACTGGGATTGAATCAGTGAATCACCATAGAAGTCCTGATGAATATAAGGGAGGAGATCAAAGTTCGCTTGGACGTCTACAGGACGATTCATGGTGCTCATTTTGAGCTCAGATAAACTGACGTAGTACTCTTCAACTCTATGTTAATCTCATTCTTGGACTGTATCCTACTTTTTTAAATAAAGTTATTTAAGTGTGACATTATTTTGCGGACACACTGTATTAATTAGGGTTATTCCATTTCCACTATGGACTATGGAAGATTAACACTGTGTATTTATGCAATGCTCCTTCTACATTTCTGTGAAAAAGTTCAGTGTTTGTACTCTAATAAATGAGCAATAAGAGTTGACAGTGAATTAATACTATCTTTCACTATGGAGGGGAAGTACACCTTTCAAGTTAGCCAGAAATGTGCTGTAAGTTTTCCTCCAGTTACAATTTAGTTTAGTCTGGGTCACGTCCCAGTTTCCTCCAAGATCGACTAGATTTTAGTAAATGCAGGAAAAACTTTACGCTGGAAAACGCTATGTAAAATATGACAATATGATGTAGTCATGTAATTGTCTCTTAAATGGTGTAATTTTTTATTTTTCTTGATATTTCTTTGAGTTATATTAAAGAAATCAAATTTACATTGTATTTATATTAATTTGGATTAGTTTTTAACAATTTTGATTGGGATTCGTGCAGCAAAAAGCACAAAATTATGTGGGTCAAAGACGTTTGACGCAAACGTTTCCTCCGCTTGTCACTGGCTTTTCCGGACACCGTGTGACAGCGCGAGGTGTGGAGAGGCTATAAAACTGGAGCGGAAGAAAGGAAAATGAAGTCCGGGCATGAGTCGAGAGGAGGAGATGGGCCGTAAAGCGAAGAAAGACACCGCAGCGCAATCCCTGCAAGAGAAAGAGAGAGGCGCCGTTCCCATAAATCGCCCGCCCCTGCCCAGGGGACGTCAAAATTTCATTAACCGGCACGATTTGCTCCACCTCCCGTTCTTATTTTGGCCGCCATCTTTGTTATTTATTAAGACAGTTGGCGGGAGATTGCTGCTGAATATTGCACTCGGAGTGAAGCCAATTATTGTTCTGCCTGAGACCTTCTCGGAGTTATGGATTGTGAAAAACTTGGATAGGTACTTAACTGCGAGTCTACAGTAGTATTCCATCTGACGACACATTTTACCAACAATTATTGTTCTGTCTGAGACCTCGGAGTTACAGATTGTGAAAAAATTGATCCTTAACTGCCAGTCTACAGTAGTATTCCATCTGACGACACATTTTACCAACAATTATTGTTTTGTCTGAGACCTCGGAGTTACAGATTGTGAAAAAAATTGATCCTTAACTGCCAGTCTACAGTAGTATTCCATCTGACTACACATTTTACCAACAATTATTGTTTTGTCTGAGACCTCGGAGTTACAGATTGTGAAAAAAATTGATCCTTAACTGCCAGTCTACAGTAGTATTCCATATGACTACACATTTTACCAACAATTATTGTTCTGTCTGAGACCTCGGAGTTACAGATTGTGAAAAAAAATTGATCCTTAACTGCCAGTCTACAGTAGTATTCCATCTGACTACACATTTTACCAACAATTATTGTTCTGTCTGAGACCTCGGAGTTACAGATTGTGAAAAAAATTGATCCTTAACTGCCAGTCTACAGTAGTATTCCATATGACTACACATTTTACCAACAATTATTGTTCTGTCTGAGACCTCGGAGTTACAGATTGTGAAAAAATTGGATCCTTAACTGCCAGTCTACATTAGTATTCCATCTGACTACACATTTTACCAACAATTATTGTTCTGTCTGAGACCTCGGAGTTACAGATTGTGAAAAAATTGATCCTTAACTGCGAGTCTACAGTAGTATTCCATCTGACTACACATTTTACCAACAATTATTGTTCTGTCTGAGACCTCGGAGTTACAGATTGTGAAAAAATTGATCCTTAACTGCCAGTCTACAGTAGTATTCCATCTGACTACACATTTTACCAACAATTATTGTTTTGTCTGAGACCTCGGAGTTACAGATTGTGAAAAAAATTGATCCTTAACTGCCAGTCTACAGTAGTATTCTATCTGACTACACATTTTACCAACAATTATTGTTCTGTCTATGACCCTCTCGGAGTTAAGGATTGTGAAAAAATTGGATCCTTAATTGCGAGTCTACATTAGTATTCCATCTGACTACACATTTTACCAACAATTATTGTTCTGTCAGAGAGTCTCGGAGTTATGGATTGTGAAAAACTTGGTGTGAAAAATATCACTTCACATTTCAGAGATGTGTGTAAATATCTGGTTTTAAAATTATCATTGTAAGTTACTCTTCTTTACACACATGTGATGTAACGATAAACTGTTGGAGAAAAGATCATTTCTCCAAATTGGAAACTGTGACCACAGGACAACTTGAGGACTTATCGCCGCAATTAATATCAGAGTAAACAGAAGTATATTGCAAGTGTCGCCGAAATGGAAGACCGCAATATATTTCAAGGGAGAATGGTACTAGGAAAATGAGTAATATCTGATCAACATTTACCATCGTGAACGATACAAGAAATCGTGACACATCGTGGTAATTTGTGTTGTGATACAATAATCAGTAACACTACGTTTCGAGATGTGAGATCTGATGTCTTCCTCAGGTGGATAACTAACCTAACACGTACTACGGTCTAGTTTAAAAGAAACAGATCATTACAAGGCATTGTGACACCAGTCAGTGAAGTCAAGTATTTAATAAAACAAAACACTAATTATTAATACCAAACTAAAGAATACAGTTCACAATAGGTCTGCACTGAACGACCAATCAATGAGAACCGACCAGAGGCCGATAGTAAATGGCGATCGTCACGGCAGAAACAAGATGAAGCAACGCACGAAACATATGTATATATATATATATATATATATATATATATATATATATATATACTAGACTTATATATATGATCACATTTATTTATTGGACTAACTTACATTATTACTCGTAAAAAACTGTTGTACTGTTTTGTCTATGGCCGTCTTGCGTCGTTTCGCCTTCCATCACCGATAACTCTTAATACCTCTAAATAACTTAAATCTACTTTTAATTAACGTTCTTATTATTTATTCAATAACAAATAACACATAATATTTTGTTTTTTATATGGGATGATATTACGAGTAAAACAGATTCAAAAAGATTACAAAGTATTGTGGCATAATTTATTAGGTCTGTGGTCAACAAATTTCAGTTGTTTATTTTTATTTTCGATTTGAGATACGATAATTGTTTTCACAATATACAAAATTGTTTATTATGATTAATATGTTAATTATTACAAGAAATCGACTCGTCACCACGCACAAGTCACTGTGGCCCATGTGGGACTAATTTCGTGTATGTAAAGTGCACTATGTATGTTTTTAAGTTCAGAGATTATTTTGATTTTGTACTTCTGTTCAGTTCTGTATTTTAGGTTCCATTGTTAGTTTATTTTTCAGAATTGGAAACCAAAAGCGGTCTAAATTCGACTGATGGTTGACTGATCGGTTTCAAATACTCGTGCACGTCTCAAAGGGAAAATAAGGGTTCCAAAATACGTCCCAACCTAAGGCTAACCAGGGTAAAGTCAAGCAAAACAGGTTGGAACAATGTTGACTGTTCCTGAAACACTAACGAAAAGACTTAGTCTAGTAAAAGTTTGATGCTGAGATCTACCTCGTCACTAGACGAGGAATAGTATAAGCAATAGCACAATATTACACTAGCAATAAGCAGGGAATTTCGCGGTGAAGGGAATTTCATAAGCTGACGTTAATAAAGTCGGAGTGCATGCTTTACGCACATTAGCCGTTTAGATTAGCTCATGCTGGCTTTTGGTGGCCGGAGCCTCTAATCTATCAGAATAACATTTTCCTTTCAAACTGGTGGGAAAAATTCCGCTGAACACTCAATTAAATAAATCTCATCATGGCTAATTTTCAATACTATATGAAATTACCTATGAATACCTTTTAAGAGCACAACCCTAGATTTTACATCTAAAAAAATGTACTTTAACACATATAATAATAATATTCTTCATTTAACTTTGAAACAGAATATACAATAAATACCCGATAAAGATTATTTACAATGCATGACCCATATTAAATCTAACAAATAATGCTTAACCGTTTATGATTAACAGAACACTATTCTATGAAAAAGAGACAAACAAAGTAGAATTCCTCCAAGGCAAGCTTGTTCGGGGGATTCTCACATCGAAATATAAGTAATGTTGATCAGCAAAAGTAAATTAAGGTAAAAAGCAGGCTTATCGTAGTATAAAGTATACACATAAAATGAAAATATTGTAGTAAATTGATTAAGCTCCATCAAATGAACAGCTCATGGTATTGATAGCATATAATCCACTTACAACAAAAGGGCAAAAGAAAAGTAGTTCTAATAAACAAAAATCAAAAGTACAAAAAAATCCACTACAATGCTTTGAAATAAGAGTAAAAATAAATAAATACAGTAATTACCAATAGTAGTACATAACTCTAGCAGAATATAAATATGATTTTAAAAATAAGTATACTGTGAGAGTTAAAAGTATACACTGTTTAGTTTTTTATGGATAAAGATGGAGGGATGGAATTTAGGACACCTTTTTAGAAAATAGAAATGAACTTTTTGTTACTGTTACAACTTTTCCCACTCCCACAAAATGGGATTTTTGGGGCAGCTTCAAATTTTTTAACGTAAAGGCTTATTAAGTGACACCTCATTTAAAATGTCTTGATAAAAGAAGAAGGCCATTGGAAACTAGAACTTTTTATCTCAACCCAGCACAAAATGGTAGCTCATTGAAATGAGTTCAGTTAAAAGCATGGCTGGATCCTACTTAACCTTCATTTTCAGGTAGCGATAAGTATACTATACCTCTCTTTCAAGAGCACATTCTACGCATGTGTAAGCACTTGTATAACTATACACGAGAGTTTGTCGTGTAAAGTAGTAAAATTGCATACTAAAGCACTTTTTTGCAATTCTGAGCTGTTTCTGAACTGAGAAATGTTCCACATTTCAAGACTTTAGGTCTTCGGAAAGTTAGGTAAAATTGATACTGTACTTGACGGAGAGTCAAGGAATTAGGTAGAATGCAACTTTAGAATTAAAGTACTTGAGATCCATGCTTCGTTCGCCCCATTTGTAATTGAAATCCCAGTCAAATAACGCAGCAAACAAGCCCGTTACCGTCTAGCTTGCTATGAAGTGACATTGCAAATTCCAGGTTAAGCAAAAAGTGTTAAGAGGACCTGTAAGTGCCCATGTTAAAATACCAAATAGATAATTGACACTTCATGAAATTTAAACTGGGGCTGCTTTAGAGCATGAAAAAGAAAGATAAATTATAGGAAAGGAGTTTGTAGTGATATTTATATATGTTTAATTTTATAAATATTGGTACCTAATTAATTAAAAATACAGTTTTCGGCAGTTCTAAAAAAAATCCTAAAATATACTGATTATAGACTGACATTATTGAGCTCCGTATCCATAGTCTGGGTCTTCAGATACTTGTTCATCCTCTAGAATTCTTCTTTTTATATTTCAATCTTTCTTCACACGCCTGTTTTAAAATTTCCTTGTCTTTAAGCTTCACGCACACATGTCAAATCTTGACGCGTTAGTCCAACAGTACAGTTTGCACCAGATCTCCCACATACTTTTTGCATCACTTTTGCCTTTCCTAAAACCCCCTCATTATAACATATTACAGCATCATACACTCCATTTTTTCAATGTGTCTAGCCCAAAACTTTTTTTGAAATTCACGTCCAAAGCAATATGTAAATAAACACTTGGATTAACACTAATGTGTTAAAAATAGTATTGCTTACTTGAGCAGCTGGCTGTAGCACAATAAAACATCTTGACTCCAGTTTAGCCCACTTATTTACTTGGTGGAGTACAAATTTGATCTAGGCCTACTGTACTAATGTGCATAGAGTTGTCATGAACTGACAATTTCTACCCCGTGTATGTAGGCTATTCTAAGTCAGAAAATTAATTTTTAACCTGAATATGAGTATGAAATATAATATATTTAATATTTATGTACTCAGAAATAATTAAGGAATAATAATAACAAAAAAGAAAAGAAAAAAATTCACTAACAGGTCCTCTTAAAGGTTTCTATGAATTCAACCAATCCAAGAGAGTAACTTCATCAAATGTGTTGTTAAGTTACTGTATTATATGTTACACATATCATATTATGTGCATGTCCTCCACAATAATGATCATGAACAGAAAAACCTTCTTTTTATTTTATTATTATATAAATATAGATTACCATTTTTTAATGTAAAACATTAATGTAGATTATACTGCGGCTCTGTTTGACACTAAAACTAGAGCTTATACATTTGTGGTTAGGTGTAAGAGAGGACTTAGTCCTAACCTCGCAAATTGAATATGTGCTTTGTGTTCAATAATGATATCTTTAATTTCATTTCACAATGTACTCTTTTACTAATTTGTTCATTCTTTGTTTCAATCATTTACAACCTATAAACTAATGAAACGGTTGCCAATGTTTAACAGACATATATTGAGACTACTAATGAACCAACGTCTCCTATTATAAATCCGTACGAATGATGAGTTTACCACCAATTCATCTTCTTCTCATGTGCAACATCCGAAATCTGATGCTGTCGCAGACTTCACCTCTTCTGGAATCATGTTCATCTGAAGGAATTCAAAACTAGTCGGCGACGAAGAACGAAATATCTCGATACGAACTCCTTGCATCGTTTCGACACCTACAGACTACAGCATATAGTGCAAATTTAGGTGAAGGGGTATTCTCATTGTCTCATCGCAATGCAATCGTATAATCGTAGTGCTCAATTGAACTCACTACGATGTTGACTGACACGATCCCAAAGTACGGTGCGGTGGAGCAACCGAATATTCTGCACATAACTGGAGCGAAACTCAATATTCGCATTGGTTCTACCTTTTCCACCAGGGTTCCTGTAGAAGACTATGTTTCTCCCTATAATATAGACAAACCCGATATATTTGAGTATACCAGACCGTTGTTGTTGCTGTGAGAACTTCTGAACATTCTTCATACCGTGTAAATGAGCCTGAGAAATGTTCATATTTTGAACGTCTCCCTAGAATACAGACAAACTAGATATATTTGAGTATACCAGACCGTTGTTATTGCTGTGAGAACTTGTGCACATTCTTCATGCCGTGTAAATGAGCCTGAGAAATGTTCATATCTTGAACGTCTCCCTAGAATACAGACAAACCAGATATATTTGAGTATACCAGACCGTTGTTGCTGTTGTGAGAACTTGTGCACATTCTTCATACCGTGTAAAAGAGCCTGAGAAATGTTCATATCTTGAACGTCTCCCTAGAATACAGACAAACCCGATATATTTGAGTATAACCAGACCGTTGTTGCTGCTTGTGAGAACTTGTGCACATTCTTTATGCCGTGTAAATGAGCCTGAGAAGTGTTCATATCTTGAGCGTCTACCTAGAATACAGACAAACCAGATATATTTGAGTATACCAGACCGTTGCTGCTGCTGTGAGAACTTGTGAACATTCTTCATGCCGTGTAAATGAGCCTGAGAAATGTTCATATCTTGAACGTCGCCCTAGAATACAAACAAACCAGATATATTTGAGTATACCAGACCGTTGTTGCTGTTGTGAGAACTTGTGAACATTCTTCATACCGTGTAAATGAGCCTGAGAAATGTTCAATATCTTGAACGTCTCCCTAGAATACAAACAAACTAGATATATTTGAGTATACCAGACCGTTGTTGTTGCTGTGAGAACTTCTGAACATTCTTCATGCCGTGTAAATGAGCCTGAGAAACGTTCATATCTTGAAGCGTCTCCCTAGAATACAAACAAACTAGATATATTTGAGTATACCAGACCGTTGTTGTTGCTGTGAGAACTTCTGAACATTCTTCATGCCGTGTAAATGAGCCTGAGAAATGTTCATATCTTGAACGTCTCCCTAGAATACAAACAAACTAGATATATTTGAGTATACCAGACCGTTTTTGTTGCTGTGAGAACTTCTGAACATTCTTCATGCCGTGTAAATGAGCCTGAGAAATGTTCATATCTTGAACGTCGCCCCTAGAATACAGACAAACCAGATATATTTGAGTATACCAGACCGTTGTTGCTGTTGTGAGAACTTGTGAACATTCTTCATACCGTGTAAAAGAGCCTGAGAAATGTTCATATCTTGAACGTCTCCCTAGAATACAAACAAACCAGATATATTTGAGTATACCAGACCGTTGTTGCTGTTGTGAGAACTTGTGCACATTCTTTATACCGTGTAAATGAGCCTGAGAAGTGTTCATATCTTGAGCGTCTACCTAGAATACAGACAAACCAGATATATTTGAGTATACCAGACCGTTGCTGCTGCTGTGAGAACTTGTGAACATTCTTCATGCCGTGTAAATGAGCCTGAGAAATGTTCATATCTGGAGCGTCTCCCTAGAATACAGACAAACCAGATATATTTGAGTATACCAGACCGTTGTTGCTGTTGTGAGAACTTGTGCACATTCTTCATACCGTGTAAAAGAGCCTGAGAAATGTTCATATCTTGAACGTCTCCCTAGAATACAGACAAACCAGATATATTTGAGTATACCAGACCGTTGTTGCTGTTGTGAGAACTTGTGCACATTCTTCATACCGTGTAAAAGAGCCTGAGAAATGTTCATATCTTGAACGTCTCCCTAGAATACAGACAAACCAGATATATTTGAGTATACCAGACCGTTGTTGTTGCTGTGAGAACTTGTGCACATTCTTCATGCCGTGTAAATGAGCCTGAGAAATGTTCATATCTTGAACGTCTCCCTAGAATACAGACAAACTCGATATGTTTGTATTTGACTTAAACATTTCCAGCTTTCCCGTATAGAAATTAGTGGCAGACGGGTGGCAGCATTGAAAGGGGCGTGGCCTGGGGACCAATGGGGAGGCTCGTTACAAGCGGGATGGGCGAACTTCACCCTCCCATCGGCGAGCTGCCAGTCACCCCCTGGGCTCGGACCTGCGCGGATAGTCCTCCTTATGGTTTTATTTGTGCCCGATATTTTACACGGTATTAACGCTTTTCGCCCCGACATATGTTGACAAGCCGGACTTAAATCTGTTGATCCGCGACCTGATTGTTGTGATAAGCTGATAAGAGGTATCTGTGGTAGTGACGTCATGAAGTATGATAGAGGTACCTACGTGCGTGGAGCCTCAAGCCCTCGACCAGCTCTCCAGGGTCTTCCCTCAGGACTTTAGGAAATACCCGTTCCACTTTCTCTGTGAGTTTAATTTAATCTTTGTTGTACAAACATATGTAGGAGTTTTATTTCAAATAGTATTTCCCATCAAGGTTTAAAATTGCTTTTTCTCATTTAGATTTTTACACTAAATCTTGTACGCTTGATTATTTAAATGAAAATATAATTAAATCTTTCAACAATAACTTTCTTAATCAGCTATGTTTACATTATTATTACATTACTTAGAAGTTAATTATTATTTTAAACTATAACCTGATATCTTTAATGTTCAATTATCCACACAATTTTTGGAATAAATGTATATCATGAATTGATTTGTTTAAATAACGTGTATTTGAAAGAAAGTACCATAAACTCAAAGGAACAGTCAAAATGTTGACAATATTTTATTTATGGCCCTTTGGTTCTGCAAGTTACCTTCAGACCTTCAAATAAATTACATACAGTGTTGAATATGTTTAAAACATTATATCATAAAGACGAACGGAAGTTATAATGTAGAAATACATATTTTAGGAGTTAAGAAAAGAGAACAATTCGTGGCATGTAAAAATGTAACTTAAATATGAAGGATTACTGTGTAGACAGGCATTCCAAAACTTCTTTGAAAAGAAAAAGAAATAGTTTCGTATTTTTGCAATAATTTTAGATTTAATTAAAAGAAAATGTTTTGAAGTATGGTATAACAATATTTATTATCAGTATATGTCAATGAATAATACTGGAAGAAGACTCTGTTTAGATAGATTTGTAATCTGCCTATCGCAATTTCTCTATAAGTAACCAAGTAATTCTCTGTATTGTATCTACTATTGTGAGTCATCACGATTACTTCAACTTGCAATTGGGCGGATTTTAGCAAAAATCAGGTTATAACCACTCTATGTTATAAATGTTAACCCACTATGGGATTTCGACACCAATAATAAGGCGAAGCTTCAGGACAAAAACAAGTTTCTGATCAACTACGCTACATAACTTAGCAATGTATTTATCTAAAATTAATTTGGTAGAGCCTTTCTATTGAACAAATATTAAATGAGAATAATTTGTACGTCCCTTCTGATTGGAATAAGCGAGAGCGTTTCTTAAAAACAACCCTACACTTCCTGTGGATCCATGAATTTAATTACATTTTGCACGAATGTTTTTGTATTAAATAGTAACATGGGATATTAATTCAATTTTTACATAAGTTTTATTTTCAAAAACTTCATGAGTTTGGGATCAAAAATCTAGGAGAAGCTAAAAGCCTCCGGAAGATTAGGCCTATATGTTATCTTTTGTGTTCTGTATCCGATGATACTTTGGAAAAAATGGAGTGGTCGGGATATTCAATCGGTAGACTTAACATAGTTCATGAACACTCAAAGTCAGGGATCATTTCTGGATAGGAAATTTGCAGATCCTAGAATTCAGGAGTTTCTAAAGGCTCTAGGTTTTTGTAAAAGTACCAGACGCAGAGACCTCCCAGTAATTGAGAACCAACAGTGGCCAAAATTCCCAGGCGTAGGAGCTCCAAGAGCATGATAGGTTCTAGAGACTGACTCCTACAAGGATCATCACCCTCCAAGATCAAAACCGTTCTGAGATACCAAACGTCCAAGGAGCTACCAGTGAACGAACTTCCTAGTGGACTTCATTCCCAAGAGCCTTAGCTCTCAGAATCGTAGTCATAATTACTCCAGAATCTTCCAAATGACATAATCTACTATAAGTCAGGACTTCCTTAAGACGGGAGCTTTCAAAGTCATTTGGGAATTTCTAGAAGATGGACTTTTCGCGGTATAGACATAAGACAAAATATCCCTCCAAGACAGAAGACAGGGGAATTTAGAGATCAATGACTATAGACAAGAATCTTCCTGTAGCCAGTATGGGCCAGAATTCCGGAAGTTGTAGTTTCCGGAAGTTGTAACGATTTACACTAAATGAATTTTAAAATATTAGGAGCTCAGATTAACAGATCTCTGAGACCGGAAAATCAGTCCATAGGCCGAAACATTCCTAAATCCAGAAGTTGATGTCCAAAATTTAAAATGAGACGGAAAGCTCCCACAGATCATGACATTCCAGAGCCTGAAAGATTACAGGACTCACGAGGCGGGGATTCCCTAGACCGGAAGCTATAGGACGAAGGTTCCAAGAGGTCCAGCTGAACTAGGTACAGAAACTCTTGGCCAGATTACCGAAGGTCAATATCACCAATATCCTTATTAATAAATACACAAGCAGCTTTAAATGCTGAATACTTTCAGTATATAAGTTTAAGCAGCATCAAAGAGATAATAATAACCAGTATATGCAACGGGCTTTTAATAAGTTGTTCGAAAATGGTGTAGTGAATACTCTAGAGACTTTCAGGGCCATATGGTTCAAAAAATGCAAGATCCTATGAACTGCAAAGATAATATACAAGGGTTTTGTTACCAGTGAGCTAAATGATCAGTTTAAAATACTTTTTATTTCCTTGATACTAAAAATACGTTTTTATAAGTTATCGTTATAATAAATGCTAGTTTTTAAAGCAGTTTGTACACATTAAAAATAACTATTTAAAAACGAATATTAAATAATCATTACATCACCATTCTAGTAGTTACATTTTTGTATTACAGTTTTCAGTAATATATTCGTAGTTGAAATAGTGGGAAAGTGAAAATAATAATAATAATATACTCTATAAAAAGTTCCAATAAATAAATAGAGTAGGCCTTATTAGTAAAGCATTCAACTAAAGATTCAGAATGACTAAAACTACAACAAATATTTGTTTCTTTCTATTCTTTCTACATTATTTTCTGAATGACTTCATAGACGATTCGGAAAAAAATATATTGGAAATAAACAAAAGTTACTTTTAACCAACCCCTACAATTCAAGAATAGAATTATTTATACCTACATTTATATTGTTTTATCTGTTTATAAATCTAATTCTCAAAAGCATCCTTTTGTTATTTGTTTAGGTAATCAAACATATTTAATTCATGTTTAGTCAAAAAGTCTGTATTATTATTGTTAAAGTATAAAAATAATTGTATTTTAAAATAAATATACTAGTAGAACATGTTTAAAATATACTCGTACGTATTAAATTCACGATTACCTGACATTTTTCTTTGTTTTGAAGTGTATTTTAATATCAATTGTAATATTAAATTCACTCTAAGAGAAACAAAATTGTGAGGATTACTGTATCGTGGACTATACTGAATTTAACAATTGAGTACGTAAATTGGACGAGTGTTATTACATTAGTATAACCACTAAAATCTAACATATTATTTTAATGATAAAAATCCAATATTACGGGTAAAAAACAATAATATCCAAACATTTGGCGTGACAGTACGGAGACATGCGGACAAAATAAATAACTCAACAAATTGTATTTTATTTGAAGATTTATTGCAGGGAACACCATGAAAGTTAAAAATAAAAACAATTCAACTGCAACTAATCATTATAGTCACTTCAAAACATGAAATTGAGGATGAATTACGTAATTACGTCCTGAAAGTTAATTTGTACGACACCGGTCGCTAGTGAAACAAGTCTCGTTACTAAAAACACTTTCTAAAAATTCTATAACCCTCATCATCTAAACACATGAAAAGGTTTAAATACAGTTACAAACATATTAGTGGTTTCTAAAAATGTGGTCTTAGTTTGATTGTAACCAGTTAGAGTTGGACGTATTATGTTTATAAACATATTCATTATATTACTTCGATGTTGTGTCACTTCTTATCCGTGTGGGCGGCATACGTCTTGAAACCTTTTTAAATAGGTATCAAAAATAATGGCACTCAAAGTTAGGCGCATTGAGAATGTATAATAAATAATAGAATGCTAATTATTAACTGAACTACATTGACAAGAATTGTTGTTAACTTAATTATAGTGTTCTAAATTATATAAATTTAACAAATTTTGTCTAATTTTAGTATTCTGCAGCTTGGGTGTGTACCACACTTAATTGGTTTATTTCTATCCTGTATAATTTCTCGATATTCAGGCATCATGCCTATGTATTTCCTTTAAATTGCTTTATTATTCTATTGTACAAGTCTAATTAAAGTATATTCATTAAATTAGTCGTTTAGGTCTAAGAGTAGACATTACACATTTTCACCTGTAAATCATCAATAGATCTTATAGACTATATCTTCTGCTACTTTGATACTATATATAAACTTTACATTGCATGGCTCTAATATTTTGGTAACGTAAACTATCCATAGATATCAATTTTTGTAGACGCCTTTTGTTATTTTGAAGTATTTTCTCTAAGGTCTGTAGTAGTATATCCAAACCCCCCCCCCTTGGCTAATTTTTTTCAAGACACTTAGATTACTGAAAACATGATTCTGCTACAACAAAAAGTAAATCTATCTTAAATAGATTATTGTCTTTACATTAATGACTTATTGTGTAATTATCCATCAATTTAATCCACAAGCCCAAAACGACCTTAGTAAGATTTTTTGAACTAAGGATGTTTGTTTTTTTCCAGCAAGTATACCGAAGTCTGGCAGCTGCCACGAGCTGATCCTGGATCGCTTCATCCTCAAGGACCTGGACGAGGTTACTGCTATGTTCTGTCTAAAGATGTTTGTTGTATTCCAGCAAGTATACCGAAGTGCGGTGGCTGCCACGAGGTGATCCTGGATCGCTTCATCCTCAAGGTCCTGGATGAACTTACTGCGATATTCTGAACTAAGGATTTTTGTTGTGTTCCAGCAAGTATACCGAACTGCGGTGGCTGTCACTACCTGATCCTTGATCCCTTCATCCTCACAATGTCCTGGACGAGGTAACTGAGATGTTCTGAACTAAGGATGTTTGTTGTGTTCCAGCAAGTATACCGAAGTGCGGTGGCTGCCACGAGCTGATCCTGGATCGCTTTATCCTCAAGGTCCTGGAAAGAACCTGGCACGCGCGTTGTCTCAAGTGTTCCGAGTGTGGAGGTCAGCTCACAGACAAGTGCTTCGCAAGGAACGGCATGGTCTTCTGCAAGGAGGACTTCTTCAAGTAAGCGTACTTTGATTCCCCCTTAAGTTTAAATTCAATTACATACGAAAATATGGTCTTTTCGCGTCCAAGTATTTATTATAGTTTAGAAAAGAACAAAAAGAAGTACGTAATCTATTTGTATATTAACGCACTAAATTCCTTATAAACAGGCCAGTAGATGGACTGTAAAAATTTAAATCTAAAGACAACATTCAATGCAGGATCATTAGTCTCAACTTGAGAGTCAGTAAGTCGATATAACGCACTATCGAAGGATCAGTCAGAACGTATCGAAAGCGTTATTACACAAACGGACAAACAGACGGATGGACTGTCCTTCGACCTTTTGATTTTTAAATTAAATACAATCCTTTCTTGTATCAAGAGGAACCTATGTACCATGTTTCAAGCGTTTAGGACCTTTCTATCAAGAGTAATCGCACAGACGGACTCACACTGCCCTTGACCTTTAGACCTCAAAATCTGTAGAGTTCTTCCTGAGACCAAGAGAACTCTTGGAGCTAGCTGATCAAAAAATTAACATACTTAATACTGACGTAGGATTCATTGAAAAACAGAATCAAAGCAATTTGTTTATGAGTTCAAAACCATCAGTCGAATTGTGAAGGGTCACATCCACATTTACTTCGTAAATAGATGCTTTTTCCCGTCTAAGTAAACGTAATCTGAGCCCAATAATTTCCGATATCAAAAGACTTACGGGAGCACCTGTAAAGTAATATTCTTTCAAATATAACTTAAGACAATAAGTTAATAATAATCTGTATGCAAGAAGCTTAAAGAGTGAAGGATTGTTTAAAAGGTTCATTCGCTTAATCTTAATGACAAAGAGTGTTGTTCTCTAAAACCTCTGGTGTTTGTGTGAATACGAGAAGTACAGGGCCAATCACTGAGCCATATATCGCTGAAGGCACGCGGTAGAATTTCCTCTCTTGGGTACTCACATATTGCTCTGCGATACCCAAGAGATCATGTGATGCTGAGACTCCTACAGGGTGCCCTTGTTACAGGAGATTCGGAACGAAATGTGCAGGCTGCGAGTTGGGCATTCCGCCTACCCAAGTGGTGCGGAGAGCTCAGGACTTCGTCTACCATCTTCAGTGCTTCGCGTGTGTCATGTGCAGCAGGCAGTTAAACACTGGAGACGAATTCTACCTCATGGAAGACCGCAAGCTGGTCTGCAAGCCCGACTATGAAGCAGCCAAGACGAAAGGTACGTGTGCCAAACTGTATTCCAACTGCGAGCACATTTTAAGGTCTACTTTTAAATGGATACACCTTTGATGTTGATTGGCCTTGCGAAATTCCCTTATCTTCTTTCATGGACATGTCAGCAGCCGACTCATGTCATGATGGGTAGTAGCGCTTGGAGGACCTGATAGGTTGTCTTTGGGGGTTTGTGGAACAACTGTAATCATAGACTGGTAGGCCTCATGGTGTGCTTCTGGGGTGCACAAAAGGCCCTTGAGGCTTATGTGCATGGCAACAGGCCGCTCCATAGAAGAACAAATAGAAGCGCTTGGAGAAACCCGAGCCAAAAATTATTAGTCATAATGTATTATTTATTTGAGAGTCGCAGTTCAATTTTAAAATTCATCATTAACTAAGACTACAAAAAATTGTTACATCTTCCCGTAAAATTTGTACATGGTCGAAAGTGGATTCTACGTCAATAAAACCTTAGAAATCCCCATTGTGTTTACCTATTTCCGAATGGTGTAATTGATCCTTTAAAAAGTTAAATCCATTTTTACTAATTGTGAAGTACCTTAGCGTTTTTTAAAATTCTCTTGAACAAAAAGAGCTTATTTTGGCCTAATATTTAAATTCATATGGACATACCAAAGACACTTTCATCATATTCCTAAAGTTAAAGTTGTATTAATGGAACATATTTTTACTATTATATATATATATATATATATATATATATATATATATATTTATTTATTTATTTATTTATATAGACTATGTTGTTGACAATGTTTACATACATATAATATGATCCGTAGCTCTCCAAATAATGAAGGAGTGTGAAGATAAACTGTTGTGAGTTTCCGACTTAATGTTTTGTATAATGGAAGAGCCAGAAAAGATACACCTTATATATCTTTTCCATATTTCTTACCCTGGCCTATGTTGTTGTAATTATCAGAATGATATATTTACATGGACTGTAAATATATCATTCAAACTGGAGTATTATTGCAAACTGGAAAGCATTTTTTGGACATCTTAAATTTTCTGACGTTTTAATTAGAGAGAATTCCTACAATCATCAGATATAAGTCTTTCTTATTTATATTATAATGCTCTCTGTACAGTGTGGTACAGAGCAGCCAATGGCGCAGTGTAACGGGTACGGCAGTTACCGAAAGATCAAGCAAGTCGGGCTTGGCTGCTGCTTGGATGGGTGACCGCTGAGCGATCCTGTCCTTGCAAGCAGACCGCCTGTCCGGCCATCGGTGGTGGTTCATAAGTCACCTCTAAGCCGTTTGTTCCTAGGTTAAATGTTAGAGAAGGCCTCTTAGCCCTAACTTCGCCTGGTAAAATAGAACATTCTTTGACTTTGACGTTGCAGACGGCAGTTGTCTGGACGGCGACCAGCCTAACAAGAGGCCGCGCACTACGATCACCGCCAAGCAGCTGGAGACTCTCAAGATGGCCTACAACAACAGTCCCAAGCCCGCCAGACACGTCAGGGAACAGCTGAGTCAAGACACGGGTCTGGACATGCGGGTAGTCCAGGTCTGGTTCCAGAACAGGTTGGTGACGTTCTCTTCTAGTACAACGAATATAGTTGAATTTTATTATTAATGACACTTTTTTGGGATTTTGTAAACTGAAAGCCATTATAATCCAGAGAAGGGAAAATTTTTATCATAACGCCAGATCTCAAAATTTAGATTAACCTTCAGATGGTCAAAATGAATTTCAAAGTTTTATCTCATAATCTGGAAATAAGTTTATTGAACTATGGAACTATGTTTACTAAAGAAATTTTCAGTTAGGTAGACTGCACTATTCAGTATAATCTAAATGTTTAGTACGCCTATAAGGCTTAAAATTTGAATAGTTATACCAAAACCACTATTTTTACCGGCATTTCGATGTCACATGCGGCTAACTCCAATGGATATGAGACTGAGTAAACCTTCTACTGTGCTCCTTTTGTCAACAGAAATAGTACATTTGAAAGTCCTACCGGCTCAGTTGGAAAAGCTGAATGGATTTTGTGACAACTGAAGTACTATTAATTTATTCACATGAGATTTATACGTATTAAGTATCTTAGAACCAGTTCGGGTTACAAACAATTGGGTCATTTCGGTATAATGTACATACATTTTCGGTAAATTCTATTACGAGGACAATTGTAAAGGGTGGTTTCATATACAAAATCTATGTATAAGTATCGAAGGAGAATCAGATTACTATCCCCCTGTTCCATCACACTTTCATGATAACTATAGTTCACAGCATTTTATCTCTCTTCTATTTTTTCCAACTGATAAGGGACCAACGTGTAGATGAGTGAAAAAGTGTTAGAACAGAATACAAATAACATTATCGGGTATAGTACCATTTGTTAGTAAACTCTTATATAGTTGGTATATATCGTTATAGGAATATTCGCATAGACGAAGGAACCCAGCGTGACACGGGGGTAGAGAGAGGGAGCACTGCTAGGGCTGCAGCAGCTGGTCGTCACCCCCCTGCGGCACTTGACTGTGCAGCTCGGCTTAGTGTAGCGCATTGTCTGGGCATTCAGAGTAAACAAGGGTGTTACTATAGGTGGGTCAATTGTGCACGGAGTCTCGCCACCAGTTGAGCTCGAGCAGGCAGAGGACGCAAGGCTGTTACTATAGGTGGGTCAATTGTGCACGGAGTCTCGTCACCAGTTGAAGCCGGGCAGGCAGAGGACGCAAGGGTGTTAATATAGATGGGTCAATTGTGCACGGAGTCTCGCCACCAGTTGAGCTCGAGCAGGCAGAGGACGCAAGGCTGTTACTATAGGTGGGTCAATTGTACACGGAGTCTCGTCACCAGTTGAAGCCGGGCAGGCAGAGGACGCAAGGGTGTTACTATAGGTGGGTCAATTGTCCACGGAGTCTCGCCACCAGTTGAGCCCGAGCAGGCAGAGGACACAAGGGTGTTACTACAGGTGGATCAATTGCGCATGGGGTCTCGCCACCAGTTGAACCCGGGCAGGCAGAGGACGCAAGGGTGTTATTATAGGTGGGTCAATTGTCCACGGAGTCTCGCCACCGGTTGAGCCCGAGCAGGCAGAGGACACAAGGGTGTTACTATAGGTGGGTCAATTGTGCATGGGGTCTCGCCACCAGTTGAGCCCGGGCAGGCAGAGGACGCAAGGGTGTTACTATAGGTGGGTCAATTGTCCACGGAGTCTCGCCACCGGTTGAGCCCGAGCAGGCAGAGGACACAAGGGTGTTACTATAGGTGGGTCAATTGTGCATGGGGTCTCGCCACCAGTTGAGCCCGGGCAGGCAGAGGACGCAAGGGTGTTACTATAGGTGGGTCAATTGTCCACGGAGTCTCGCCACCGGTTGAGCCCGAGCAGGCAGAGGACACAAGGGTGTTACTATAGGTGGGTCAATTGTGCATGGGGTCTCGCCACCAGTTGAGCCCGGGCAGGCAGAGGACGCAAGGGTGTTACTATAGGTGGGTCAATTGTCCACGGAGTCTCGCCACCAGTTGAGCCCGGGCAGGCGGAGGGCGCAAGGGTGTTACGGTTTAAAGAGTTCGTTTTGATCTTCGTCGCTGACTTTTTTATTTCTTCAGACGAACATTAGAGTCATGCCTGTGACAGCGTCAGATTCCGATCACTGCACTAAGAGTAGTTAACTGGAGCTTAACTCGTCATTCAATTTTGTCCACTTATATTGTAGAATAATCTGATCTTGGTAACTTCATAACTTGACCTAGACGGTCTTAGAAATTCCCCAAGCTTTGAAGTTAATAGTTACAGTGGGGATTGTCTTGCTCTCAGAGTCCTTTGTTCAGTGTTGAGTTTATGTTTCAGGAGAGCTAAAGAGAAGAGGCTGAAGAAGGACGCCGGAAGGACGCGCTGGAGCCAGTACTTCCGGTCGATGAAGGGCGGAGGATCGCCCAGACACGACCCTAAAGACGAGCTGAAGGTGGACCTAGACTCCAATTTCAGCCACTCACACGGTTAGTCCAATTAGGAACTAGTCCATGGTCGTTTTGATCTATAACTTGCTTCATTGATTGTTGTTAATATAAGCTAAAGATAGTTTCCACAAAGGGCGATATGAAAATTCTCCCAACCAGTAAAACAATAACTTGGTAAAAAAAACAAAGTGTAAAGAGGGCCGTAAGGGTATTTCACTTCATAATTGCTGTCCAGTCGAAAAACATATTTTTTTGTTGGAAATATCAAATTTTGAGGTTGGGACAGAAGAAGTAAAGGGATGAAAAAAGTGAATGAATCTTCAGTATATGTACAGAAAATGTGAAACTACTTTAAATACTTCAAGTCTACAAAGATTTATCTATCATTCCAGAACAAATTTGCAGAATAATGTGGCAACAATGCCTTCTACTGAGAATTTGTCCAATAGTCCTGTGGTTCCAACAGAAGTCATGTTACGATTAAGCTGAAAATTTATAATTGCCTCATGGGAAGGTCATAGACTGACGTGGCATACCAACATTGAAGTTTATTCGTTTGTTGACCGTACCACCTTAACGAAGTTACTGGTAGAGAGTTGGTAAATGGTAATTATCTGTCCATCGGGAGTCGCTTGGCAGACGAGACGTTAGCTGTTGGGGGCGAACGTGAGGCCAGGGCAGGCCCTGACGTGAGGGTCCCACGCTAACCCGAGTCTGGCGTAAGTTTAACCTTTTAATTTGCGGTCAAAACTTAAAATGTAGTGGCTTATTTTTACAATACAATATACAATCCGGTTAGGTATATGCGGGTAAAATACTCGCATTGTAATTATGGAACACAGTATATATGGATTTAATTTAGGCCTACTGAATTACTTTAGCTCGAGATTTTATGTTTCAAGGTATTTCGGCAAAAGTAAAAATCTGAAGTTCTTAATTATTACAGACGGTGATATTCTATGGGTGGAGTAATCTAAAAGGATGGTAAAACACATTTTTGTAAATACAATTGCTGATAATAATATATAATTAAGGAGATCCAACTGATTTTTAACGGTTAAAAAAAATTTAAATTCATAGTTGTTGAACAAAAAAGATACATTTTTTTTACAATTATTCAAATTAGAAAACTTATTCAATGTTCTAACCAGGGCTAAATAAAAAGTGCTAATAATAAAAATTTGAATTTTTACAGTACTGTATATCCGTGGGTTATAAATGAATTATGACTGTAGGATATTATATTGTTATAATGGGGGTTATTTGAGAAAATATAAAACTGTTATCCCCTACAGCTATACCTCATATACATAATGTAAAAATATAAATCTTTATCTTCAAATGGTTTTCTTTGGGCCTGATTAAAGGACGCCCATGAATTCCGCTTCAAACGTATACCACTCCGTATAAAAGTATTAAAAAATAGTTTCTATTTTCTAGTTTATTTTGTGTTCAGAAAAGATACATTCAAGTGTGACCAAACTTTTGTTTGCAAATTCTGTTTTTGGTAGTAAACAACGCCATCTTAATGGTGTTTAGTTTGATATGGTTTGCGCTGGGAAATTGGTAGGCCTATAACGAAGTACACTATTTTTAAGTGTTTTATATAAATATATATATATATATATATATATATATATATATATATATAAAACACTTAGTAGTATAACAGTGTTAGTATAGTAATACAGTAAAAGCCGACTTTAAAAACGATGCACTAGTAGTTTGACAATTACCCTTCACTTTATTATGATGTGTACATTTTTAGCCGTTTGCATGGAACACAGTTCCAGAATATTTGTTAATACCCAATGAGAACATCGGGACATCTGGCTCACGCTGATTCAATTTCTCAAAAAAGTGAGTGAAAGTGGTGTGCTAACGTGTATTAATAGGCTACGGACAAAGCCAGCGGCTGTTTCAACAGTTAACTAATTTAATATTGGCAGAAAATGTCCGTTGTGAAAATGACAGTACTCTACAGAACATTGTGGTGGTGGTCCGACGCTTAGATCGGTCGATATTTGATGATGAACTCATACCAGTAGCGGACATACAAACAATTATTTTGGGGGGCTGATTCACTGGGTGGGTTAGGAAGTAAAACAATACCCTTCAAAAATAGATGCTCAGGAAATTTTTGAGCTGACCTCCTAAATGTCTTCTAGCTTAGAACAAACTACTGGGTACAATTTGAAGTCTTCCAAAATTTCGTGGTAGGGGGCTTGAGCCCCCTGTAAGGCCCCTTCTTATATACACCCGTAACTCTTACTGTAGGTGTATCTGTGAAACGTGAATTCTAACATCGCCCTAGATGTTCCAAACATCGGTTTCCATCGCAGTAGTGCCAACACCTGAAAGCTAAATGCGGTTTAATCCATTAGTGGCTTTAATATACGAGGCATTAGTGGGACGACCCAGGCAGGACAGCAGGACAGGTGGTCGAGCGATTAGCTGGAGGATGACAGAGTGTGGTGGAGTACGGCACGCGTGTGCAGGCCACGGCACGCGTGCGTCGACGGGTGGGGAGGGGTCGGAGGGTTGACTCGCACTCCAGTTGATTAGAGAGGGCTTCCCAGCCTGGTGGAATAGAAGAGATGGCACTGAAATTACTTGCACTTTGAGGAATACAGACTAGGCCGACTGTAATTTGTCAGATAGTTTTACGTAAATTACGTTGGGTTGGAACGTTCAATTAAGTGCTGATTGTATTGGGTTTGCAAAATATGTTCTTAAGTTAAATTCATAGTTTTTAAGATATATTTCCGGATTACTGAGAATTAGAAATATTTTTAGTCGTTCCTCGTGAAATTGAAATCATTGAAAGTAAGCAACTTAGGTTGCTTCGTAGTGCAATTGATTTTGGCTTGAAACATATTTTCTTATGTTTAAATTCGTAGCTTTTAAAAGTGACGTTCCCGATTACAGAGGATTAGAAATATTTTTAGTCGTTCCTCGTGAAATTGCAATCATTGAAAGTAAGCAATTTAGGTTGCTTTGTAGTGCAATTGATTTTGGGCTTGAAACATATTTTCTTATGTTTAAATTCGTAGCTTTTTAATTAAAGTGACGTTCCTGATTACAGAGGATTAGAAAATTTTTAGTCGTTCCTCTTGAAATTATATACACTTAAAGGAAGCAATTTAGTTGTTTTGTAGAGCAATTGATTTTGGACTTTGAAAATATTTTCGTAGGTTTAAATTCGTAGCTTTTTAACGTAGCCTTCCTGATTACAGAGAGTTAGAAACATTCTTAGTCGTCCCTAGTGAAGTTACATGCACTTAAAGTAAGCAGTGTCGTTTTGTAATCAGGCCCAAATAGAAAAGGCTGAAGATATACAGGGTGTTTGAAAAGTATAGGTACGGCTTAATATTTTAAAAACCATAGGAGATAACATCTATAAACTTTGCACAGTGTCATATGTCTATGTAAACTATTTTTCCTTGCTATTACCATGACATGCCAACCATGGGGGGACAGCCCACAGAATAAAACATGGAAATCTTAAATTGAAGCATGGGTCGAGTGATACCTCATTTGAAAGAGCTCACTTAGTAGAGTTGAATGCCGTAAACCGCATCTCAAAAGGTTTATCCAATCAGAAATGGCGGGTTGTTTTAGGTACACATTGTGAAGTAGCCTACATTATGCGCTGCCATTTCTGACTGGATCGTCGTATTCTGATGCGGTAGGCGGCGTTTCACTCTACTACCTAATGTGTTTTCACTGACTTTTATTAATTAGCAAATTATGTCATAAATTTATAACACAATAAATAAAACTAAAAAACATCGGTATTTATTGTGTTTTATTTATTATAGATGTTATCTCCTATGGTTTTTAAAAATATTAAGCCGTACCCATACTTTTCAAACACCCTGTATATGTGAAATCTTTACAGTTGTAGAGGAACCTTAGGGCTGAGTCACTTCGGTTGGTTATCACAAGGGTTCCTTACGTTAGCGTCTTAGATATATCCATAACCTATATTTTTTATCTCTTAAGCCTCAGTGTTAGCTATGCCGGCTTCGATGTACACTGTTTTATTATTCTTCACTATATTGATCATGTCTACACATGATTGGTCCTCCCCGGGATTTGAACCCGTGATCTCTCATTTAGAGAGCGCAGACTACCATTAGTCTACGGAAGAGGACCACTACCTACCTATCTACCTCAGTAGGGGATTGTTTGTCGTGAATAGTGTTCATATATGTATATTTTCTTGAGCAGTGTGAAATCTTTTATAAACCCCAACACGGATGACAGATATTTTTTACAATACAAACGTTTTGAAACACTGTAAAAGCAAATTGTTGATGCCTTACATTAGTGCAACCATAAATAAAACCACCACAAAAACAAAGACATATAAAATCCTTTTTGAACATTGTGACAAGTATCTTCGATTTCCCCTACACGAGTTTACATAAATTATTTTATAATTAATTAATCGAGTTCAATGACGTATATGGAGAATTATTTCGGAGGAGGTTAACACACTGACTGGGTGGTTCAGGAGGTATAAAAACAGGCGCTTGGGATTCTTTCTCCGGGAAATATTTGAGCTTTAAGAGCTCATAAATGTGTTGTAGCTTAAAATTAACTATTGGGTACCATTTTAATGTTTGTCTTCAAAAATTTCAGAGGGTTGAACTCCTTATATACGTCCATGTTCTGCGGTCTCGCTCATAACATTATTTGCAGCATGTTTGGCTCCTCTCATTGCGTGCAGGAGAGAAAGATACAACTTCTACTTTCTCAGGTCTGGTACAAAAAGTGTTACACATGAAAATTATTCGCCAATATGACAACAATCGTAATTTCTCAAGATGCCCCCATCCCTATAAAAATGTAATATGCACATTAAGTGGCAGAGAGATAGCTATCACATTTTTCTGAGTTAAAGTTTTGATTCGTTGAAATCCATAAAAATCCAATCTATAACTATTGAAAGAAACAATCAGTAATTAACCAAATTTTAGAGTGTTCAAACCAGAAAAAAATTAATGAACTATTTTTTTCAGCTTTCGAAGTAATCTGAACCACAAGGAGGATATTGTGAGTTGAAAGGTCACCCTTAGATGCCCCCACCCCTATAAAAATGTAATATGCACATTAAGTGGCAGAGAGATAGCTATCACATTTTTCTGAGTTAAAGTTTTGATTCGTTGAAATCCATAAAAATCCAATCTATAACTATTGAAAGAAACAATCAGTAATTAACCAAATTTTAGAGTGTTCAAACCAGAAAAAAATTAATGAACTATTTTTTCAGCTTTCGAAGTAATCTGAACCACAAGGAGGATATTGTGAGTTGAAAGGTCACCCTTCCCCTTTCCTCCCTCAGCATCCCACTACCCTAACGCACCGCCCGCCATCTTTAATCAAGCCCCATCTCAGGGGATTTGTGCCGACAAACTAAGAAAGCTTCGCGATGGCCGTTTTTATCCTCCCCTCCCCCCTCGACTAGGGGGAGAACTCGGAGAGGTAATCGTTCATTCTTGGGGGGTTACTTCTTAAGGTAATTCTTATTCCGTTAATTCAATATCCTCGAATTTGGGAGAATATAACAACAGTCAAGATTGTTTAGGCCTGTGCATAAAATTAAAAATAGAACATCTATGACACTGCAATGAAATAGCATTTATATTCTGCAACTTAGTGAAATTAAATTTATTTTACTCGGTTATATTATTTAAGGCAGGAGTATGCCACACCACGTGTCGCGTAACAGGATCGCTGAAGTTGCTTGCAAAAACTTCAAATTTATTTAATTTCACTCTCGAGTGTTTCGTCACGTGGCTTATGTTGTCTACAGCAATTAACATCCTCTATCCAGAAGTTACTCGAATAATATTTAGTATATTCCAAATATATTCAATAGTGCCTGGGTGTTGTTCCAAAGTCGCATAATTTAAAACTCTGAGCATATGGTCATAGAATACAGTGAGAATGAGTACTTCAATAGATCAGAATAATGTAATTCACTTGTAACGTAGGCAGTGTTCATTTAACATAAAGTGACATACATAAAGATTAAGGATTTCCTGGTTTCACTGTTTTATTTCTTTATTTGTAGAAAATACAGGATCTTATGTCAAATCCCAATGCTGCTGTGTTTTGGTCCCAAATTCTAAAGCGGTAACATATTGTTTGAAAACAAATTTCACTATAGTGTTTCTGTCAAATAGAGATGTAAATTAACGTTCCATGTGGCATAGGTTTCAAAATTTAGAAATTCGAACCAGGGACCTCCAGTTTTGGCACATCGTGTTCCTAATAATTGGACGAAATGGTTTTAAATACATTCCCTATATGTGATTTAGGAAGGTTGCATTTTGTTTCTTAGCTCTAACCATTCTCCTAGTATATGCTTAAGACCCCTTACCTGACTCATTCTGTCATATACTTAACAATGTTGCAATAACATTGAAAATATTGTGCAAGGAGGGGGGGGGGAGAACTGCTGAAATGCAGAATGCTAATACTTTATTTACAACTACTTCTACACTTACTACGACTATCGAACCTTTAAATATTATGGAAATGTAAAACGTCAAAGAAATTAAAAAACTTCTGTTTTTTTTTTTAATCTATCAGACTCTTATAATGACGTGTATCTCATTTAAAAACTCAAAATTTAAATAATTGCTCAGATCGCAGAGAAGTACACTAAACGAAATATGAATGTATACAGTAAATAGGGTAAATCCACTATGAGTTTCAATCAGAACCTGAGATATGAAAGTTTATACATCAATACTTGAGGACAAGTGTATATAAAAGGGGGGACTCAGGTGGCTCAAGCCTCCCCCCCTCGAAAATTTGAAAAACAAGCGTTAAAATTGCACTCAGTACTTTTTTAAGCTTGAACACATTTACGATTTCTTAAACCTCAACAATTTCCGGGGAATTTCCGAGCCCTAATTTTTTAAGGATATTTTTCATAAATCACCTAGTGTGTGAGCCCCTGCCTCCGAAATAATTTTCTTTATACGTCACTACTTGAGGACAGCAGTACGACCAAAGATAATTTCTTCCAGAAATTTAGTATTGTCCTTGACATTTCACAGAATAGACCTTACAACCATGCGGAAATTGTGTGGCAGACAGTTGTTTCGGTAAAGCTAGTTCCGTTCTTTACAGCATAGATAGCGCCACAACACTAAATCTTTTGTTAAAGATTTTAATCTTATAGTCATCGCCTCACTTTTACTGATCAAATTTAAAAAGTTCAGTATTTGTTTTAATCATAGTCAGAGTTTACTCAATATAAAATGTGTTTAATAATTTTCTGTTATATATTAATTTATAATCGCTGTTTCCTTAGCATGCCGTTAGATAGCGCACAACTAAAGCGCTTCAAGTGACAACTTATCTTAGCGTTGGGTGTAATCTTATCATAGACTGATACACAATCAGAGGTATTGTGCTCCTCTTCGAGATACATATCGTCCCACGACCACGAGTCACACTCATAGAAGCAAAGATTAATGTAACATTGATACTCTGAAACACATAACATAATTAGTGTAAAACATTATCTTGATTGGTGGAACTTTTGAATGACAAATGCAATAATTATTGATGGTGAAGAATTATACCATCACTGGCTGTAAATTGAATTGCACGCGTTGACTTCAATTCGACTACAGAGGGGAGGATCAAGTTAACCAGATGACTTAAGCACAAACATCTGTGATAAAAATCACATGATCAATCAGCTGATAAAATTAACAGGGCGGGGCGGGTAGGGGAGCCAGCTGCCAGACATTATATGGCATCCTGCCCTCGCCCGCCGCCGCTGCTTCACTGCCTCTGGTATCGTACGCTAGTCTGTAATTACCATACTATATTGGGTGGTCATCACGCAAGCTCATTCTCCACGTATACTCATTAAACCACGTATTCGTATATATGATTAAGGTCAGAATTTTCGTCAATTATAAATACTTTCCCTTCTAAGATTAAATCCGAAAAGATTTGTTATATCAGGTTGTTAAAAGAGCTTGTAAATAATGCCTTTGACCATGTCATTTATTTGTTTCTGTGCTAAAATTTGAGTTTAAATCATTTCAATTTTACCACCCCCTTAGAGCTGACGCTTATTTAGAACTTTTTAATTGTTTAAGGAGAATCCAATCCTCATTTAACCTTGTTCTGCGCGACTTTGTGGGCCTGTGCGAGGATCTTATAAAGCAGAATAATTGGGAGAGTCGATTCAGTACAAGGCCTATGATACTGATAAAAAGGGCAAAGGTCACAGACAAAATATGAACCTTGGACTATCTATATTGAGTTACCCTTTTGGTTGGTTCACTTTTGGCTGGTTTATACCTTCCAGTTGAACCCACACTGAGCACAGCAAAAACCGATGTGTCACTTAAATTTTGATTTCTCAGCAACCTTATTGATTTCCAGAAGAAGCACATTAACCGCAAATGTCGAGATTCTGGGGTGCAAGGGTGGTTCGAAAGATCTAGACTACTGCAGGATATGACTGTTGGAGTTGGTGGGATTCCCTAAGAGTCAAAGATTCTTGCTAGCCTAAACAGATTCTTGCAGGCATGCCATCCCCTGCCTGCTTTGATTGAAGAGGCTGGTGCAGAGCTAGCTTTTCCTTCTTTCGAGAGGACATAACTGAGATTAATGCCCTAAGTGCTTCCTCATGGATCTCGACAGGAGGCGGTCCCTACTCCCAACCTTACCCATACAGCATATCCTGTCACTCCAGAAGCAGCGTACAGGATAGGAGCGTAGGACCAAGTGCAATTTCGAGGCTTCTTGTCCTAGAGAACAAAAAGTCTATATAGGATCTAACTAAGACCCAAAGTTTGACGTCTTAGACCTCTCTGCTACAGGTCCTCCTATTTATAGTACATGGCAGGTCTTTACCTAAGTCATTATTGCTTATCAAACTAGAACTAAATCAAGAATTTCCGTACTGGGCTATATTATTAAATTACAATTCTAAGTATAATCTTTTAAAATGCTGTAGTAAGTGTAATTGTAAATAAATGCCTTTGACACGAATCAAGGGAAATATATCAAATTAACATCATAACTAAATTTTACTTAGTTATTATCGATAAGCTACATGTTACTGGTGTTAAAATATTGAATTCTTTGAATCTAAATATCGATGATTGTACTAAAATTTGACTCGACTATTTTTAGATTTCTGCCAATTTTAATGCGCAAACATTAATTGATGTGGGAAACAAATTTTTAGTGCGCATTTTCTGGATTTGTTGTTGTACTAAATTTCATTATTGGTTATACCATAGATATATAACATCTCACTAACATATCATAACCAAATCAAGACTACAACTTGAACAAGGCACTGGAAACTTAAAACATTTGGCAGGCTGGATTTTATCAATGAAGCCTCGAAGTTCACCTGTTCTGTGGTTGTCCTTTATTTGTGTTCTCAGAGTTTATGGTTAGTATCAGCATTGGGTTTGATATCGGGCAATGTCTATTGTTATAGTTTATACCTACATGTACCTACGACATGAGTACTATCCACGAGAATTGTTCTCATGCTGTTTATCTGTTGCAGATTTAGAGAGCAACGACAGCTACGGCACCTTGGCGATGGATCAGGAAGGCGCTTCTCCTCACAACCGCTATCTCCACGGAGACACCTCCACCCCGCCCTACCTGTCGTCACCCTCGCACCCCCTGCCCTACGGTGGAGAGCCCTACTCCTCCTTAGGTACACCCAACTTCGGTCAATTACTACATCCTTATTCTCTTCTCTCATACATTTTATGTTATTTAGAGGTATCGAATTTTTAACGAATTTCAAATGTTTTCTATTTTAGGTCAAGGACACCCCCACCCGCCACCCTCGGAGATATCGGACGGCAGCTCCACCCACGGGTACCCGGACTTTCCCCCCAGTCCGGACTCGTGGTTAGGCGAAGCCCCCCATCGCTACTGAGATACGGCCCCCGCCATCCAGACTCTCGCTCCCAGGTTCTTTCCTCCGGGACTGGATGTGTTCAGACCGCGGGCGCTGCCCCAGCCCGTCCCCTTGCGGCCCGTCATCCCCCCGCCATCCTCGCCCAGTCCCCTCGTCATACCCTCGGTCAAGACGGAGGAAACCATGTGATAAACGGACTCTTCCTCCCGCTCCTTTGGGTTTTGTGTCTTATGTAAATAGATAGTCGGCGGTAGGCGACGCGATGTCTTGTATAGATGTGACCCAACAACCACCGGCGGCTCTCCCAGCTCGCTCTGCCCCTTCTGCACTCCGTTCCTTGCCCACATTTAGTTTGAGTGATTTAAAAAAAGAAAAAAAACATTTACTACATCATTCATTACGAAACCAAATTTGATTTAGTGCAACAACGTGTTTGATACTCATCAAGTACCACCACTCTTTCAAAATTGTTTAAACACATTGTCCCCATACGTCCTCAGTCCCCCAGGGAAAGCCGCCCGACATAGTGTTGAAATGTGTGTACAGACAAATAGAAGACAATGAGTATTTAATGCTAAAGTATATTTCTTTCTGTCGCAAACGGAAGCACGTTCTAGTCAATTACATTATGTTGTACTGAGTACCGTATGTTTCGAGCCAACGAGTGAGTTAGCGTAGAGTCAAGAACGTAGCCAGAAAACAAATTTTGAGGGGTTCCAGACAACTGATATTTTCCCGTAGTGGACAGAGCTGTGAATAATTTTACAGCGTATAGTAATTTCATCTAATAATAATTTTAATTGTATTGAATGATTACAAAAATTACCTCCTGAAGAGTATTCATACCCATTTTGTTCCTTAAAAATTTGGGGGGGGTCCTGACCCCTTGGGCCCCCTCGCTGGCTACGTCCTTGTGTAGAGTTACTGTAAGGAAGGCGTACAGTCGCCTCAGACAGAGTAGTGAGACCGACACTCTTGTAATTAATATTTCTAGTCGGTAAACGATCGATATTATAGTTTATAACTATATTAAGGTCCATTTAAAATTTTAAAACTCTGAATCTGTGTCCTGACTACTATAAAAGTTATATTTATTTTATTATTGCTGCTAGTCTGTTTTTAGTTTTTACATTGTTATTTCGTTATAAGTATTTTATATTTGACATTAAATATGATTTTGTATTGTTATAGGAAATCATTGTGAATTGTAACATTCACATTGAACCTTTTTGAGATGGTTCCTTATGTCTATACAGATGAAATTGGAAAGTCCAGAATGTGGTAAAAGTTAATACCACTAACCCATACTGATGATTGAGTCAACTACTCTGATATGATACTTTTTTATTGTGCTTTGAACTGGTTATTTATCAGTCTATGGTGATTCTGTGTATGCAAAGTATGAAGCCTTCAATATTTTCATGTAGCGTACTACTTTTATTTGGCATTTACACACAAGTTTCCAAAGAAAACATAACTATTTGTATGATTGGGTAACAGACTAACTTAAAGCTAAGAAAAATAACTGTACGGTTGAGAAGATTGGAAAAACAAACAAACCTGTCAGAATTATTTATTGAAATACAAAATAAAAATAAACAATATTAAAGTTTGCAAAAAAATGTATTCTTTCAAAAGAAAAGAAATAATTCAATCAATGTTTGTAAGACGAAGTGGAACATTATAAACAATTTGCAATAAGGAAAAGGAAGAATAATATAGAAAATATTAATGGGTAGATCTCCAATCTGACTTACCCAAGTGATGTTTTTAATAGTTATTTATTATTCTATGATTATTATTAACGCCAAGCTTCATAAACAATCTGCACAAAATATGTTAATAATGCAGATTTCTATTTGGTAGTTGTCCCCAAAAATAAAAATCTCTAAAGTAATTCCAATATTTAAAACTGGGAAACTACATTAAATTTCTAGTTATCACCCTATCGCACTTCTGCCATCAATATGAAAAATATTTTATAAGGCCATGTATTACAGATTATTAGCATATTTAGAGCACAATAACCTTTTTGAAAAACAAATCCTCATCAACATTGCTAAACTTCACTTTATTATACAATCTGTTCAAGTTTTAATAATGAACTAACGAAATACGTATCAGATGTTTCTTTATCCATGATGCATTTAATTTTTCATCCTCAGACATAAATCAATAATTTCTGTTGTAGACTTACTTTTAATTACTTTAATATAGTTTGAATTAAAAAAGATATTATGCAAGAAATGGTAAATTATTCCAGATTTAGGAACAAGGTAAACTTTATCTTTGTAAAATCTTATCATTCCTTAAAATCCATTGAACTGTTATACATATAAATATTTTTATAAAAGTTGTCTTAATCTTTATTTTTAATGATTTTCTTTATGATATTTTGAACATTTAAATTCCTCACAGAAAGCAGGGTGATGTCAGTAATTATAAATAGTAAATTGTAAAAGTCACCTGACGATGTCCATTTAAAAAACTATGTTTTTTCTTCTGTATACAAATTTAATCTTTGTTACACATACTGGTATCATATCATCATTAAAACCTAAGAATCAATGTAAAGGTTCAGAACATAACACTTGTAACACTACTATAGTTATTACGATTAAACAGTTTGTAAGTATCAAAGGGGTGAAATCTGATTTGAAGACCCTTACTGTATTCATGTCATAGTGAAATCTGTTTGTTATTATTTATTTATTTCTACCACCAGTCTATAGTTTATTTGAAGCAACTATTCTAGTTTATAATAAATCTGTTTACGATACAGACAAATTGTCAGAAAGGATTATAAGTACAGAATAGTCAGGATAATTTTATTATTTCCAATTGTTATATTTTTTACTTTAGCTTTTTTTTATACAAATGAAAATGTGGAAAGGATTTAAAAAAACTATTACTTATATGTAAACTAAAAATAGCTCTCTAAAAAGACAATCTAAAAGGCCCGTTACTATACTACAATATTCTACATAGTTAAAAAACAAAAATGTTTGAACTCGTGATCAAAGATTAAAAATAATACAGGTATAAAAAGCATGAATTGTAATATAAAATATCGTACAAACAGGTTCATACAACTGAACTTACCTTATCTCAGATTTCATAAGTGTATATAATTAAATGGAATTAGTTACCTAAGTTTGAAGTATTGATCTCAGAATTGTCTAGTCAATGGTTGTAAGAAAGTCTAGTCATATGGTTGTATCATGTACAGAGTACCTACAAGGGTAGAACTCCTGGACCCTAATGTTTTAGTGTGTTATACAAAATAATGTGAATTGCAGCTTTGAAACACGAATTTTGATTACATTACTAGTGGATTAATACTTTTTTTGACAGAGTTATAGGTTTGTGAAACCTTTATTTGAAGAATTAAATTCTCTTAATTTATTTGCTTATTTCTTTACAATTTTTATTTAAAGAGATTCCTGCTGAGCTGAAAAGATTAAAAACAACTTAAATTTCTCAATGTAGGCTATAAGTGAGCCCAGTAATACACTCTAAATAATCAAATAGTTTTATCAAAGTCTTTTGCTCTTCAACAAAGTCTCTTGTAAGGTAAAAGTGTCAAGGATTAAATACCTTTTATAAAGGTAAGCTGTGTAAAATTGATCTCAAATCCACTGTATTTATTTTATAAGCATGAAAAGCTGTTTACTTACATTAATTAAAGAAAGTTCCTTCAAGTTGATTTCCATTTACTAGTGTTATCATTAAATGCGCAACACACAGATAATTTATAGTGATTCCCCGATTTATCCTCTGTGTACATAAGTGAAAACTCTAATGTATTACCATCGAAATGGTTTAGAATCGTTTATCATATGTTATAATATGAATGTATACAATGGACTTTTCTATATTTATTATAAAGCTATGTAAATGTTATTGTGCCAGTGTGTGTAAGAAAATAGAAACTCGATGTTGAAACTGTGGTGTTGTTTGATTATTGTAACCAAAAATAAGGGTAACTATGCTTTAAGGTTGGCATTATTATATATAAACCGCTCGCAAAGGAACCTGCGCAGAAGCAAATATCTGAGCAGCCACGCGCAGGAGGGCCCCCCTCCAGTGGTGAGGAGTGAGATAAGCATCTCCTCATCTTTGTTTTATCAGCTGTGTGGGTCGTGTCTCGCTCGCGCCATATTGTTTACTCTGCAGCTACTTACCTATTCTATTATATATATTGTATTTTAGTGTGTAGGCCTATACAAGCGTAAAATATTGATTGAACAGAGTAATGTATCATAGACGTATCCGGGAGCTTGCGTTTTGGAGTGAGGTTATCCGCTAAGTGGCAGTGGCCAGGTCAGGGGATAGAGCAAGCGGGCGAGTGCCGAGCAGTGGTGGGGATACTACTTGGGGACGGCTGCTTCACAGCGGCGGAGGGGAATTTACTCCACCCTGCGTGAACTAAAATCGCCCTAAAAACTTAATTTTTTAGCGGTTTACCTATAACTTCGTTCAGGCCGTTTTTTTTTTTCGGAAATTTTACCGATCCTCAGGAGGCCCGGGCCTGGCCTCATCACAAGTCTGAAGGGACCGTGTGGACGGAATGCGAAGTAGCGGGACATGACAGAGGCCCGGCCGAATTTCTTTGCAGAGGCTTGCCAAAGCTGAACTATCTTCATATATCTGATTAATGCATGAGCTGTTTTTTTTAAACAGATGTACAATAACTAAATGACTGACCGATTCACAAAATTAAGATTAGTTTTTGACACTCCTCAACAACTTAAAATATGACTTTAGGGATAAGCAAATGTATCCAACCGTCCTGCCTTCCATTTGATTTACTGATTTTCAACAACAAAGCCAGAATCACAATGAGTGATTTATTTGTTGCGTAAATTTTACTTACATGATTATAACAAATGTAAATAAACATATATTATGTTGTGCAGATATTAAAAAATTACCCTTTTCTTACTTTTTGTTCAATTTAGTTAGTAACAAGTAATTAGTACATTTAAAAAATAGTAAAAAATAACACAGTTATGGTGGTAAGGGTTGATTCCATGCGAATATTGAATTTAGCTCCGTATCACTTTCCGATTAGTGTAGCGTCTGGAATCTGAAGCTGTCACAGACTTGGCTCCTGAGATCTGATTCCAAGCTTGTCTAAAGAGATCCAACAAAAGTCAGTGATGAAGACGATAAAAATGAGCTCTTTACATAACCAGAGCTCTTTCGTAGTTTAGATGTCTCTGATGTCGAAACGATCCAAAGATAGACTACAATGAGACCAGAAAGCGACCTTGTTAATCCGACACCCTATAGTCCACAGGGCTGACGAGAGCTAGGGGGGGGCTGAGCAAAACACTAAAATTACACGTTTGAAAACAATACACTTGTACCTATCTCGTATAAAATGTTGGTGTTAATAAGATCATAAGTTTCCTAGTTGTCAATTTTCAAAGTTGCAGTTTGGTTGAAAAGAGTAAAAAACCCGCTCTCTTTTTTAGTTCTTATTGATGTAGAAACTTGAAGTTGTATTAATAATTAGCTTTATTGGCCTAAACGCAGAAATAAACCAGCTAAATTTTAATGTAACTACCGTAATTTTAATCTATTACTTAGTTTGCGGTTAACGTTCAAACTCGGGTACCTATCTATTTTTTTACCCAAGAATAGAACATACTTTTACCTACTACCATGACATTGTATAAAAGTTTGTAAAATTGTGACACACAAAATTCACATTACGGTGTATGAGAAAAGTATTGTACATATTACCTGTCACAAAGTACAGTATCTAGACTATAATGTATCAAAGGTGTAACTACTTTTACAATTGCGATGTGGGAAACACATGGAATCAAATTTGAGAATGGTTTTAAAAGCACACTGTATAGTATATTGTTTATTACCTAATAGATTTTTTGTCTGGTTAATGTTTAAACGGCATAACTTTATTTAATTGAACTTATTAAGTAAAAACTAGTAGGGCTACGCATTGAGTTTGAAGTAAGCGTGTTGAATGAATAGTAATTTTTAATACATTGATCTTGGTTCGCTAAGTGGACTAATACATTGAGTGAATAACAAAAAACTGATTCTTTGTTTGAAGGTTATTTTTGACGATGGAAGGATTGTGAAGGAAACAGGATTTTTCCGGACATTCGCCATCGTTCAGTGAAACAATAAATCAGTAACACTACGTTTCGAGATCTGCAATCTGATCTCTTCTTCAGGTAAAGAACTAACCTAATACATAATTACAACTAGGTTAAATTAAAACAAATCTTATCACAACCTACATGTTGTTTGTCAACTTCACTAACTCTATAAACATGCACTTAATAAAAAAACTATACAAAACACTAATCATTAAAAACTAAACTACGGAATACAGGTCACAATACGGTCTTCATTCGTCTACTAACCACCTACGACTCAATTAGTAATAAATAAGTGCAAAAGAACCAGAAGAATCATTCCTGAGTCAGAAAAACAGAATTGTGATAAATTTGCGTTTATGTCAATCCCTTATGTGCCGGGATTATCGGAGAAAATTAGGAGAGTAGGTAGAACATTGAAACATTAGAACCGCGTTTTAAAATACACAACACTCTTAGACAAAGTCTCGTAAAAAACAAAACAAAAAAATGGCACACGGGATTCCAAAAACTGTGTTTACAGTATAACATGTAGTTGCAATAGGGAATACATAGGCGAGACAAAAAGACCACTAAACGTAAGGATAAAAGAGCACAAAGAAAACACGAGAAAGGGTCTCACAGAAAAATCAAAAATTGCACACCATTGTTGGTCCGAAAACCATCATATGAATTGGGATGAAGCCAACATAATACATCGGGAACCACATTTCTTCAAAAGGAAATTAATTGAGGCAACATACATTAAATTGGCAGACCAACCAATCAGTCAACCATCAGTCGAGATTAGGCCGCTTTGGTTGCCAATTCTAAAGAATGAACTAAAGAGAAAACCAAAAGTATCAAACGGATCAGATATTTGTAATAAACCAATGCGGAGTCACAATATAGTTTTAAGAAGTTCATCTCGTATGAACCAATAATAACGAAAGGGCCTATTCCTGTCCCCCTTCCTTTTTATATCCGCCATCTTGCTTTAGTCTGCCGTCATGATTACCATTGGTTAGTCCCTCTGGTCAGTCGTAGGTGGTTAGTAGACGAATGAAGACGTATTGTGACCTGTATTCCGTAGTTTAGTTTTAATGATTAGTGTTTTGTATAGTTTTTTATTAAGTGCATGTTTATAGAGTTAGTGAAGTTGACAAACAACATGTAAGTTGTGATTCCTGACTTAGGCGTGCCACAACGCTTTGGGTAAGATTTGTTTAATTTAACCTAGTTTGTAATTATGTATTAGGTTAGTTCTTTACCTGAAGAAGAGATCAGATTGCAGATCTCGAAACGTAGTGTTACTGATTTATTGTTTCACTGAACGATGGCAAATGTCCGGAAAAATCCTGTTTCCTTCAAAAAAACTGATTTTGTAGCTACTAACTTATAACTACAGACAAATTCATAAAACATTATTAGACTACAGTTAAATCAACCCTTTTTGGCTTTTTTAGACAAAATGTCTAAATTATAGACTAAAAACTAATGCTTATAAGCAGTTTAGATTCAACTGATACAATTCCAAAAAACGGTCGACGTTAGCGATGGTAGGCCGGCAGGGCCTGTGCACTTTGCTCTGAGCTGTCTTCAGGTCTTTTTTTTATTTATTTATTTATTTATTTCATTTACGGCAATACACAATTTTACAAAATATCAATAAATTAGCTCAGAAGAGGACTAGTAACTTTAGAAGCAGCGTGCAACAATAATATATACGATAATAAATTAATAACAGTACATAACAATATAAATAACTAGGACAATAACAATGGACATAAACTATATAATACATTGTAACAATAACATAAATAATAAAATATAGATAAAACAGATAGATAACAGTAACGATAGCAAATATATAACATCGCAGCACTATGTGGACCTTTAAAGGCACCACCAAAACATAAGTTGCTATCACAGCCAATATTCGTGCATAAAGCAACGATGTGGCCCTTTAAAGGCACCACCCAGGCACTCATCACCTAGAACACACTGTCGATTTTCAGGCTCCAGTTGGTGAAGTTATAGCTGCCAGTACGTTTCTCCTGAAGTGACGAAAAGACGGGTCAAAGAAGTCCACGTCAGAACACATACTGTTGCCCGTTCTCATCAGCCTCGGGATCGTACCGTGGTAAAGGTAGTTGGTATGATGGTGACGTCTGGTGAACAGTTGGGAGCTCCGTGCTTGACTACGAGGTATATGAAGGTCTATTGCCTGAAGAAATGGCTGGACATTCGATCATCCCATTCAAGATCTTAAAAAGGAAAAACCATGTCCATTAAGGTTCTGCGAACTGACAGCGGTGGAAGGTGAAGAAAATTAGACATTGTCTCCAAATCGACATCGAGATACTGGTAACCCAGCTTCACACCAACAGTTCTGAACACACGCTTTTGAACAGATTCAAGCATTGAGATGTGTCCAACCTGGTAGGGGGACCAGACCACAGAAGAAAATTCGAGGACCGGACGGACCAGAACAGCATACAGGGTCCCGACCACAGTAGCAGAGAAACCACGACGACAGGTGCGGCATATAAGCCCTAAGATTGAGACTGCTTTACTGACGATGCTGCGAATGTGCTCACCAAAGTCCAGCGTTGATGTAAGGAGAACTCCAAGGTCACGGGTTCTCGTTACTCTCTGAAGGGCGACACCATAGAGCGTATAATTGAACTGCAGGATCTTATGAGCTCTGGTGTTGTACGACATAGTGTTGCATTTTTCAGTGTTTAAGTCCATACCACTTGCTTGACACCAGTCTTGAATTCGTTGTAGATCCCTTTGAAGTTCCTGCTGATGTTGGATACTTGATATCTCAGCAAAGATCTTAACATCATCAGCAAACAGGAGATATTGGCTCGATAAAGTACTACCAATGTCATTGATAAACATGGAAAATAAAAAGGGTCCCAGATGTGATCCCTGGGGAACACCAGATAAAAACATTAACTTGTCTGGAGAGCGCTCCTGCATACTTGACCTGAAGAGTACGCCCGTCAAGGTAGCTTCGAAACCATGCGTGTAAGGTTCCAGTTACACCAAAAGCCTTAAGTTTTTTCAGCAAATGGGAATGTCCAACTCTGTCGAAGGCTTTGCTGAAGTCCAGATAAACACAATCCACCTGTTTTCCTCTCGACAATGCAGGAAGAACAACACTAGTAAACTCCACTAAGTTGGTTCGCAGTAGATCTTCCTCGCTGAAATCCGTGTTGTTCAGGGATAATCAGATTCTTAAATGTAAAAGTCATTCTGTCCAAGACCAAATTTCTCAAATATTTTAGCCATAGCTGGTTGAATGACGATTGGTCTATAGTTTTTCACATTAGAACGGGGATCCTGATTTGTGGAGAGGTACAAGAAATCCCGATTTTAGGTTAGTAGGAAACACTCCCTGGCTTAGTAAATTGTTGAAGTGTATCGATAGATGGGGAGCCAGAACCTCTGCACACATTCTGAGTACACGCGGGGGAATCATATCTGGACCTGGGCTCTTAGAACTATCCAGACTCCTCAAAATCCCTTCCACTTCAGTGGCTGTAAACATGGGCAGCCGAAAGATTAAAGTTGTTGGTAAAGGAGTATTCAGGAACTGCAGCACTGAGCACTCTGTAGATGGAAGAAAAGAAATCAGCAAATAGTTCACAGATCCTGTGCGGTTCCCTAGCCACTTGATTGCCAAGATTAAGATAATTCTGAGTAGAATTATTACTTCTAAGATTCCGCACATAGCTCCAAAAAGTCCTTGGATTATTTGATAGGCCCCACCTCAACATTGGATATATAAGAAGAATAACATTCTCTTGATAATCTCTTACACTCATTGCGAGCTTCTCTAAATATTTCATAATCTTCTAAATTCATCGTTGACTTGAAACGGGAATGAAGTATTTTTTTTCTTAATAACACATTCACGAAGCTGCTTTGAGAACCAGCTGGGAAAGGGGCTGTGTCCAATTCTCTTGTTAGGGCAGTTTTTGTAATATGACGTCCCTCAAATCTCCACAAAACTTGACAAACAGGACTTCCGCATCGATGAGAGAATTTTCAGCGGGGTACATCTGTTGAGAGATCCAATCGTTTACCCTAGCGACATTGCATCTATTAAAGTTCCGGTACATAGGCCGTTATGGCGTTTTTGGGGGGTATGGTCACCCTCAAGCATAAATTCGAGGGCTGGGTGAGCACTCTCTTCAACTATCAACGGGTCAATAGATGGAAACACTTGCAGTTCCGGATCAGAAGAGAATACAAGATCGGAGAAATACTCCTCTGCTGTTTGAAACGTTGTTGACTTGTGATAGCTGAAGAAAGTTTGACATATCGATCAATAATTGGGCTCCGATAGGCTTAACTTAACTTCCAACTCCACTTAACTTAACTTTTATATTTTGACTCATCCGGGTCACCGTGGACTTTAAACGAATAGTAAATACTCTTTATCTATTCCTTCGTAAGAAACTATATTATAATATACTGGTAGCAGTGAGTCCTCTTTAAACCTGCCGGACTACCCTGGATCGGGACCCGGTGATTTTTCTTTTCGCACACCTCTCAGTCATCGGGCTAGATAGTCCAGCATGTGTCATTCACCGATTTTATATTTATTAGTAGTTGTAGCTATTCCTAGTATAAATGGATATTATTAAATGGGGATAGAATAATCGAGAGCGGTTGGGAGTAGTAGGAACTCGGAACAATTCCTTATTTTTCCTACGGTGATTTGAATAATATAGTAAATCCAATATTTCTATTGCTTCGATATGTCTTCAATTCCTAATTCAAGTGCACAAAAATGGATAATTATAAGTATGTACTTATTTGCACTTTCACAATATCGACGATTTATTAAAAAAGTGCATCATAAGAAGATTTGCAAACAGGTGAGAACTAACGCATATTTTGCCGAATTTAGTATAGTGTCCTCATTATATGATATCAAAAACAAAAGTAACAATTTTAAAATATGTTTTCGAACCTGCTACTGTTAGAAAGTACATTAGGAAAACTTTAAAAGGCTTAAACTGCTAAAACAATGGATAGTTCGTTGATGTACATGGTTTAGTGCTAATAAAGCTGAAGGAAATCCAATAACCAGTACAATGAACTGGTACGTTCAGAGCTGGAATTACTTAAAGATTAAATTTTATTGTTTTTAACAGGATGAACTCATAATTTTCTTATACGTCATGGCATACAATAATAGACGTATCTGGTGGAATAAAATATGTTTATGAGGCTTCTGCAAATAAGTACAAAATAACGTTTAAAACCTCAATAAACACAACTTAGATCTATCTTAAATTTACTATGCAGATGAGATTCAAGGGAACCGTGTAACCAAAAAATCGAAAAATTGTCAATTTTCAGGTTATAATTTAAAATAATTCTACTCTTTTTCCTGTTTAAAATGATGTATAAATTATAAAAATATGATAAGTATAAATGCTTGAAACAATTTTTTGAAGTTTGCTATACACTGAGAAATTTTCCTCATGGAGTAGTCGTGAGCAGCAAAGTTGTGTGTTTGTTATAGTAAGATATATTATAATCAAGACACATCTCTATGCCTTTAGATTTGTTAGTCTTTGGTGTAGTTTAACATAACAAAACTACTGACATTCACTATTGGTCGTTTGCACAGCTGATCACATATTGCAATTACATTATTTACATTTTAAAATAAGATAAGACAATATCTGGTCGTGGCCGCCTAACCAATGTTGCCGTTACCAAATTACAAACCTTTTATGGCCTTGCTATAATAAGGAACACTAACGAAACTTTAGAAGATATGAAGCAGGAAATATGGGCTGGCTTTTTCCATGTGATATCATCTAACGATAAACCAAGCCATGGGCTGTGTCCTAAAGGAGAATCATCATGGTGTAAATATCAGCAAAATAAAGAAAAATATGACCACACTTCACATTTTCATCTGCCTGAAGCTATCATGGAGGTTGTAAAGCCTATATACAAGGATATAGCTGCACCTGATTTACTAAAAAAATGCTTGCATGGAAAAAGCCAGAACCCTAATTGAATCCTTCAACAATGTAGTCTGGAACCGAATTCCGAAGAATACATTTGTTCAACTAAAAACATTTCAACTGGGAGCTTATGATGCAGTTAGTGCCTTCAACAAAGGAAACATCAGCAAGTGCTTTGTTCTGAATAATTTGGGCCTTCAAGTTGGAAAACACTCTGCAAAAGTATTCAAAACCTTTGATGACTAGCGCATATGGAGAGCGGATTGACTAAATGCAGAAATTCAAAAAAAGCCACACAGTCAAAACAACTATCTAAAAAGAAACTGGAGGAGTTGTATGCTGAGGAAGAGGGGCCAGACCAACCATCATATGCATCTGGATCGTATTAAATAAATAGGTAATGTCAAAAATTCTCTTTGTTTTCTTTCTTTTGCGTTTTCCGAAAGTTTACTTTTTTATTATGTATGTACCTTTTTCTCAGCAACCATACAAGATATCAAGATACAGTATTTTTTGTTGTGTTTTTCTTATAGCCTTTTACATTTTTATAAACTTTTGGTTGTTTTAAATTATACCTAAGCATTTTTTACAAAACAAAACATATTTTTTTTAAATAATTTTGTTTACACTTACAAAAAAAATTAACAAAAACTCCTACTATGAACCAATTATTACAAAAAGTTATAAATGTGTACAAAAAGGTGTATAGTACATAGGGTAAAAATTTCAAGCACACATTTTTTATAGTTTTTGAGAAAAAGGTACATAAAGTTGGCAAAATTAACATGGGAAGGATAGAGGTTACGTGGTCCCCTTAAGAACAAAAGGCTTTAAGAAAAAATAAAACATACTAACTACTTAAGTGCGTGGAAACTTGGTATTTCTCTTGATTCTAAAGCAGCTCTCGTACTTCACAACTATCGAGCTCAGTCTAAAAGTTCTGGCATATTTTTATGCAAACATTTTCTACTTACATGCCTATAAACATGATAATTAATACAACTTAATAGACTAAGATGTAATATTGTCATTAAAGAAGTTATAAATTTGAATATAAAATTTTATAGCGCTTAATAAAAATGTATGGTGCGGTAACATGGAACAGTTTTTAAATAAAATATAAATTTGGGATTTAGTGAAATATAGATTCAATTCTGTATACATTCATATGTATATACTTTTATATAATACTCTGCAAACTCAATAGTATGCATTTGGAACAGAAAATTGGATATAGCCATGTAAATAGGTAGTCTATTACCTAACAATTGATGGAAAGTCGATACTAACAGCAGAATGTCCCTGAAGGCTGTAGAAACAAGCAGTCCAGCAGTCAACGTTATTTTTCTTAACATCTGATTCTGACAACTTATGAAACAATAATCATATGTTTTGCTTTTTTTATTTTATTGCACTTGGGCGCTCCTGTTCCTATACTATTCTATAATTTCAATCTTAGTTATGTTGTTTTCGTTTTCACGTGAAAGATTAGTGATGTAGTTTAATTTCGTGATCCTAGATGATTGTGTACATAAATTGATTTCAAATTAAGTATAAATAAGGGTAGATCTTTATTTTTCATTTGCATTTATTATTAAATTCCTTGTTTTCAAAATAGTCATCTTCGTATCAAATAGCTATGGATGATCAAAAAGAAGAATCATCTAGCAGATCTAGTACTAGTATCTTCGAATCTTTACAACATTTCCAAACGCTGTATCACGAACAAATACAGAAACCAGACGATTCATATGATGGGCTTAAGGTAACTATTATCATAGAATATCAACCATAGAACCTAAATTAGCTAGTATTCATTTAAAGAAAATAATCTGGTTAATATAATAATTAGTTTCTTTGGAATAAGTATATTTAATTACTGAGCTATCTGTTTATTAAGGTATTTTATAAAATATTTTTTAAATGGATAATTGATCTGGGTTAATATTGAATTTACCAACTAACATTGTGTGTTCAAAAATAATTCATTTTTAATGTATTCTGTGAAGAATATTTCAAGTTTCAGCGAATAGTATTTTTACCTGTGTTGTAGTCATGTAGCACTGTGAATAGCCTACTTTATTAAATGCCACAGTGTCTATATTGGCATATACACCCACCCACCCATAAGCTGCTTCTGTAACCCACAGTAGTGAACATGACAAATATAGGAAGGATGGGTCTATCCATGTTTATATATTTTCAATTATAATTTTAAATGCCTTAAACATCGGCTATATTTCAGCAAGCCTACATTTAACTTATTGGGTAGGGTACGATAAGCAGGCCCGGTTATTTATATTGAAATTGGCAAACGATATTACTTAATCATAACCATTGATATAATCAATCGATACTGATTAATTATTTTGAACAATTAACTTAAATAATCTATATCAACAGCTGTAAACACTTTCAAATAATACTTGTAACGTAATATTTCAATTTTATTCAAGTAACATTTGATTATTAAGAATGGCAGTCAGTTTTAGAAAACTACACAACATTGCTTTGAAAGATGATAAGACATGTTTTTCGTGGCTTCAACATGTTGGACCGATAAACAAAAAAATTATGTGAAATTTGTGGGAAAGAAACAACTGTAACTGTGAGAGGAGCAAATATGGTCGTCTTCAGTTTTCCTAATTTTGGTTGTAATAATTAATTTGTTTCATCACTGTAAATATTAAATTCATATTTTAATTTAAAACATATGATTGTTATTGAGGACTATAGATACTTTTATATCGATTGATATTCTAGGATTTGAGATGCTAAATGTTAGTTATCGATGATTACATTCTTCAATATAAAAAACCGGTCCGCTTATCGTACTCTACCCATCTGATTCGTCCAGTATTTAAGTGACAAATCATTAAAATTTAAATTAGGCTATATTTCTCAAAATTAAATAACATCCTAAATATTTACGAAATTTTTTCATTTGCTGCCAGCAGTGTGGAGCAACACCGTGGTGATCGTTGCATCCTAAACTGATGGCTGTAGGCATGTGATAAAACCCTCTAGGGATAGACTTTCAAAGTGGCCTACATTCATTTTTAGATTTTTAGATTTTTTTACAAACATTTTTTATTGTTTTTATATAATGAATAATTCAATATTACTTATTTAAACTAAAATACGACTTCAAATATTAATAAATTATAATAATATTTAATGTAAACAATAAATGACACAAAGTAACCAATTTATGGGAGAATTTGAAAATGGCGATGAATTTGAGAAATAAAAGTTCTTGGCGAGCTTGAGGAGTGGAATACTGTCATACTGTCTAGCAGACCATCTTTTTTGTTTGTTTTGTGTCGCAGGAAAGTGCGCCTGTCTGGGGGCAAATCCTTTCCTTCATTTCACAAAAGAGGTTACTCGCTGCTATCTGGTTAAAGCTGTGAATATTGTAAAGAATCTGTGATATGTAGGCCAACATTAAAATTGGTTTTGTTGTTTTTTTAACTTACTTTTCTTGTTGTAATATGTTATTTTTGTTGTTAATGTAATATAGTTCTTGTTGCGAATGATTCTTATATAATATCAAATCCTTCGATAATAACAAATCAAATAGCGAGTGTAGGCCGCTTTATTAAAGTCTACTTCTCTTTGATTTTTTACCTTTCATTATACATAGATGGTACAATCATTATGCTGTTTTTGGTTTCTCGCCAGCAGTGTGGACACATTTATTACACCATAACATAATTGTATTAAAACATCGAGAATTGTGGTATAATTTAAAAGATAGGTTTTAAACAATTTAAAAGCCATTCTTCCCAGATTTGGACAATAATTATTTTTCACATATTTAAATGCTAAAAAAATTTAAAAAATGTGTTGGCAATGACAAAGACCATGTGAACTGGTCCACAATTAATCAACTAATTAACTTTCATTTGCTGGTGTAAAGAAATGAAGATAACAATTTAGACTATATTTTGTAACATTAATCTTGTGCATCTATGAAATCAGTATGTTTTATTTTTAGATCAGATGCCACACCACTAGTACTGACGATGCCACAGTGACATTAATTCATAATTATTGCTATATTAAATGTTTATTTTAATATCCTAAGTATACCAAATCAGCTTTGGTTTCTGGAAATCAGTCTTCAAAGAATTTATTATTTTTTAATGTTTACAACTTAAGTGTCAGTTGATTTGTAATCAGCTGTTCTGATTAGTCGACTCAATGCAAGCCAGTCTCTCACATGTTTCCATTACCCTCAGCTAACTCGGACTCCCACTATTTTCTCACATTTTTTACTTTTATTATTTGGGAGATGAGTAAGTTTGAAGTTACAACATGTAAACACCATTAGTACCAATGGGCAATGACGCCATGGTAGCATCACAGTACTATTTACTGTATGTAAAAATTTCATGTACAGAAATTATGTTATTTAGCCATGTTATTACTATATAACTATACGTATTATATCAAGAATTTCATTGCAATATTTGGTATTTCAATGCAATATTTGATCAGTGTGACACATATCTTTACCATAAGTTCCAACGATGCCTATTTTTAAATTAAAAGAACTTTTTTTCCAAATATAATTCAATATTTATAATGCTAAATGGGTAATTCTAAGCAATATATGGGTCAACCTCGATTTTTCTCATATTACAATATAATGTTCCAATAGTCAATTAGAAAAGGAAATGACTAGAATTTCTTGCCGGAAAGCAGTTATAGGGAGCAGGCAACCGCCAGACGGTCATATATTGCTTAGAGTTACCTATTAGTGATCAGGGGCACTGACGTGATCTGGGCTTCAAATTTGGAACTACTCGAGTTAATTTTTTTTTTCTAAAAGAGCAAGCAGTGTGAAGCGCTGCGCAGCGGGCAGGCATCGTGCTTGATCCTTTGTTTTATTACAAATTTCTGATAAATTGTTATTACATATTACAATATAATGTAGGTAATGTATGTAAAACAATTTTAAACACATATTACATGATGGAAAGCAAAGTAAACCAATATAATCCGCCCAATACAAAATCTCCGTAAAAATCTGGTAAAGGAATCTGTGTCATTCCTTTGGCCTGAATCAATTCAGTATATACGAAGATCACGCACGATGCTTGCCCGCTGCGCAGCGCTTCGCGCTGCTTGCTCTTTTAGAAAAAAAATTAACTCGAGTAGTTCCAAATTTGAAGCCCAGATCACGTCAGTGCCCCTGATCACTAATAGGTAATTCTCGCGGTTGCCTGCTCCCTATAACTGCTTTCCAGCAAGAAATTCTAGTCATTTCCTTTTCTAAATGACTATTGGAACATTATATTATAATATGAGTTGCCTGCTCCCTATAACTGCTTTCCGGCAAGAAATTCTAATCATTTCCTTTTCTGATTGACTATTGGAACATTATATTGTAATATGAGAAAAATCGAGGTTGACCCATATATTGCTTAGAATTACCGCTAAATGAATACAATAGGCTAAGAAATTAAGTTTGGGATCACGGGTGCTATACCCCGAAATAGGGCCGGGCCTGAATGTGTTGTGTGCTAGAAAACTGGTTATTTTATTTGTCATTAAATGTGTTTTACATAGTTCTTACAATAATATTCATTTGCAACTAGCTATTAACCTGCAGCATTTTCATGCTGAATAACAGGGATTTCATAAGCATGCCCTCTTTAAGTGACATATTAAGCACTTCTTAGTTAAGTGATGGCCAACTAGTTTAGAGAATATTCCTGTCCCCCTGATCCAATTAAAATTGACCTTTAAGTTTAAAGAATAGTGTTTTGGGAGATCTGAAACCCGAAAGAAAACGCTAATGACTAAAATTCCTATATGTAACATTCCATGATTTCAGTAGCACTTATACTACAGGGTCTGTATAATAAGTAACCGGACTGACTTCAGGAAATTTTTTATTGGCAAAATATGTACAATTTTTCTTTAGAATTCTTCAAAGTAGTCCCCATTGGAGTCGATAACACGCTGATACCGTATTTTCCAATCCCTGAACGCTCCCTGGAAGTCGGCAACCTCGATGTTGTCTAGAGCCCTTGTCGTAGCACGTTGAACGTTTTACAGAGTCCCGAACCGCGTCCCCTTAAGGTGTCTCTTGATCTTGGGGAACAGAAAGAAGTCCGGTGGTGCCATATCTGGGCTGTAAGGAGGTTGTGGCAACGTTGCCCTCGACTGTTTTGCCAACTGTTCGGTGACGAGCAGGCAGGTGTGTGACGGTGCATTGTCGTGATGGAGAATCCACGAATCATCAATCTACGGACGGACTCGGTGAACCCGGGCGGTTAGTCGACAGAGCACCTCTCTGTAGTACTGGCCGTTTACAGTTTGACCGGGTGGCACAAACTCTTTGTGAACAATGCCTTTCACGTCAAAGAAAGCAATGAACATCGACTTCACCTTCGATTTGCTCATGCGCTCTTTTTTCGGTCATGGTGACGCCGGTGTGTGCCACTCCGAACTCTGCCGCTTCGTCTCAGGATCGTATTCAAAAACCCACGTCTCGTCTCCTGTAATAACGTGGTTGAAAAACTCTGGTTCGGTTTGCAGTCGATCAAGGATTTCCGAAGCGACAGCATCACGACGCTTCTTTTGCTCATCAGGCAGGTGTTTGGTACCAGCTTCACGCAGATTTTCCTCATGCCCAGATCGTTCTTAATAATGTTTTGAACAGTCATCTTATCAATTCCGATCTCATCTGCGATAGTCCGAATGCTCAGATGACGATCACTGTTCAACACATCACGCACTTTTTGCACATTTGTGTCCATTTGACTCGTTGATGGAGGACCGACGTGCTGTTTGTCATGGACGTCATCGCGGCCCTCCCGGAAATTTTTGTGCCACTGAAACACTTGAGTTCTGGACAGAGCATCCTCACCGTAAGGCTCTTGAATCATTTGAAGAGTTTCCGTGGCCGTTTTCTTGAGTTTGACACAAATTTTAATGCTAAAACGTTGCTCGATCGTACTCTCCATTTTCACTCCGACGGGGTAACTGAACATGCACTCCACTCTCGCTCGATACTAACTCTCCAAGCGCTTGGAGGCAACTGCTGCAGCCCGGTTCCCTTTCACTAGACCCCCACCACCACTACAGCACCAGATACCGGTTAGCAGACGCTTTGACGGAGCGGGGCAGGCTCAGTCCGGTTACTTATTATACAGACCCTGTATTGTACACCACTGAGAAAGAATCTGAAGTTGTAGTGAAAGCACTTATGATGTTGTATTATCAAGGCGTTTGATAATTTTGAAACGGAACTAGATATGAAAGGATAACAGGATAGATAAGTAATACCTCTCCTACCTGATGAAGAGGATAGATTCCAATCCTCTAAACGTTTATACCTTTTGTAACATATAACAATGGTAAATTTCCAAAATCCTTTTATCCTTTCAAACCATTAATCATCATCAACAATAAACAAAGGGAGTAGATATATTTGAGATACATACAGTATTATTTTAGGGTTCATGCGAAATTTCAATACAATTCAATACATACATAGTAGCCTCTTTCCATGACATGGGCACAAACATCCAAACTATCATATTTATAATATTTACAATTAGATTAAATCCGTCAAAGCTACCTGACCACCAGACTCTCTATCATTTGTGTCCCTTAGTTTTTGTTCTTGGAAAGTATGAATATGTACTTGTAAATTTGATGCAATACAGTTTATGTCCTTGCATTACAATCTCTGTTCAATGTATTATCTTATTGCCTTGGTTTAGTCTACGAATTAAATTATTGTATGCCTGATCAGTATCGTGTGCCCTCTCATTGGTGCAAAATGGACTCACTGTTCCATTTTATGGTTTTCTCATCCTCTGAAAAATTGCACTTTCTGTTATAATTTCATGTGCAATGGCCAGAGCCGAAATTATAGTCTTAGAGGAGATGGCTCGTTAAATCGTATTACTGCCCAGTCCCTCAGTTTTATCCTTCAGTGACTTTAAATATTCCAGTGACTTATGTATTATTACAAACATTTTGAAGTAAAAATAGGCAATTCTGGCCATCTGAACTTAAGTTATAGTTATAAGTTATATACCTAGACAAACTGCAATTTTTTTTAATTTATGTAGATAATTGCATTTTGATCCCCTCTGTGTACTATGTTTTTACTTAGCTGTAGAGATATTAGGGGCAGGTTGAAGGGGAGCGTTAAAAAGTGATCATCAATTGAGAGGTTTGGTTATGGTGTATGGTTAGCTCCTTTTTTTTTTTTTTTTTTTTTTGCGTTGGGGTATTGGGGTGGATTCACAGATCCTCACACGTCAACCTGAGCTTATTGTGTGCCCCTTTGATGTTAGAGGGGTAAGCCTATCTTTGTGCCCTTAATTAGGCTAAGAAGCTTTTCCCCGATACTAGCATCTGGTTCGTCGCCTGGTTGTTTATCACCGAAAAGAGCCCTTCTCCTTGCTCCCAGTCTCTCACAGTCCAGTATTATGTGTTTTGCAGTCTCTTCAGACTTATTGCAGAGTCTACACTCCGAGTCCTCATTTCATAAACCTAGAGTGTTTAGGTGTTTCCTGAAGTGGCCGTGTCCAGTGATCAAGGCAATCACTTGCTTAACCCGATCCCTGCCCAGCCCCATCAGCCATCTGGTGAAGCCGGAGCTAGAATCAGCAAGCAGTCTTTTGCCGAGTGCTTGTCCTTGGTGACTCTGCCACCGCAAGCGGTGTGTCTTCCTGGACCATTTGTTTATACTTTGGTAAGCGGCTGACTTGCTTATACCACAACTCGGTTCTGGACCGGTGTATATGGCATGCTTGCTCCGCTTTTGGCAAGCCTGTCGGCGCATTCGTTGCCACCTATGCCTGTGTGGCCCGGTACCCAACCAAGACGCACAAAGTTGCGTGATCCAAGCTTGCAGAGAGTGTTAAAGCACTCACACACAAGCTTGGATGTAATGCTGTTGGAGTCAAGAGCTTTAAGAGCTGCCTGACTGTCTGACATTATACAGATGTTCTTTCCTTGGTACCCTCTGGTAAGGCCTAGGTTGGCACAGGCCAGGATACCATAGATTTCGGCTTGAAATATGGAGCAGTTCCGTCCCAAACTGCCGCAAAGGGCAGTTCTAGGGGATTGACTAAACACTCCATATCCAGTTCTGCCCTTAATAAGCGAGCCATCCGTGTACCAGACAAAGCTCTTTCTTATTGTTGGGATGTTATCTTGCGATTTCCACTCATCTCTGGAGTAGAAGTCAACAGAGAATGGCTTATTGAATACGAACTCCGTTCTCATGTCGGAGACCATTTCGAGAATAGCGCTTGGGTTTACAGCTTCAGTGATGGTGCCATGGCCCGCGTTAGACGCGCCATTCCTCCACAAGCCAGCAACCATCAGCCGATAGGCTGACTTACGCGCTTCAGCTTTTATATGGACATCAAGAGGTAGAAGTCCTAAAGCCACCTTGAGGGTCGCTGAGGGACTGCTCCTAAATGCTCCGGTTGCAAAGATTGTGCCAAGCCTTTGTAAGCTTTCGAGCTTGGCTTTAGCAGTTACCTGATTCACCTTTGTCCATCAGACTAATGAACCATAAGTGATTTGAGGCCTTACAACTGCTTTGTAAAGTCATAGTGCTATATGGGGTTTTACGCCCCATGAGATTCCTGCAAGTCTCCTGGACGTCATGAGCGCCCACTTTGCTTTATGCAGGATATTGTTAAGATGATCGTTCCACGTAAGCTTATGGTCTAGAGTCAGTCCTAAATATTTGACTGTCTTTGACCACTCAAGCTGTGTGGATGCGAGTTTCAGCCTAGAAAGAGACTCTAGGTTCTTTTTCCTAGTGAATGGTACAACTACTGTCTTAGAGGGATTTACTTTCAGTCCCTCTCCATGACACCAGTTGTGTACATGTTGAAGGTTGGTATTCATGATATCAACAACAACATTTGTATATTTTCCCTGTACCATAAGGACTATGTCGTCTGCATATCCTTGGACATAGATTCCATTGTTAGTAAGGTCCTCAAGTAGACCATCTACTACTAGATTCCAAAGTAGAGGTGACAGGATGCCTCTTTGAGGACATCCCCTTGTGGGTGCGATCACAAGCGACTCTTCATTGAGATCGGCCCTGATCCGTCTGGAGCACAGCATGGCCCTAAGCCACCGGCACAGAGCTGGCTCGAGGCCACGTCGCTGTGCTCCACTTACCATCGCAGTGAATTTAGCATTGTCAAAAGCTCCTTCAATGTCTATGAAGGTGCACAATGCCAATTCCTTGGCGGACAGGCTATCCTCAATCCTACTGACTAGTTGGTGCAGTGCTGATTCACAGGATTTGCCTTGCTGGTATGCATGTTGGTTGCGATGAAGGGGAGTGTCTGAGAGAACTCCCTTTCTCAGGTGCCTCTCCACCAGTCTTTCTAATGTTTTCAGTAGAAACGAAGATAAACTGATGGGACGAAAAGATTTAGGGACAGAATAGTCCGCTCTCCCTTTTTTAGGGATAAAGACCACCCTGTTGAGACGGCAGACTTGTGGTATGTACCCATAAGCTAGGCTCGCCCTGAATAGTTCACATAGAAGGGTAAGGAGATTCTCCGGCCCTTGTTGAAGCAGGGCCGGAAAGATTCCATCCCCTCCTGCAGATTTGAAAGGGGCAAATTTAGAAATTGCCCATTTGGCTTTAGAGAGAGTGACAATCCTTCTGGCCATGAGCCTGCCTCGTGGTTACCAGACGTTCCGGTGTCGTCATTCTCAAAGATACAATCAGGAAAGTGAGTCTCAAGGAGAAGTTTGAGGCTATCACTAGTCCCGGAAGTGTGTTGACCTCCCTGGGACCTTAAAGATCCCAAGTGACCGGTTGGACCTGAGGCTAGTAAACGTTGCAGTCTAGCTGCCGCGCTTAATTCATTTACCTTCTGTGTAAACTGCCTCCAGGAACTTTGTTTTGCCTTTTTAATTGCTAGGCTGTATTCTGTTAGAGCTCTATGATAGGACTCCCAGATACGGCTCCTTTTGCATTGATTGTGCAGCTTCCTAACATTAACCCTTTTGCGAGCGAGGTCCGCAGTCCACCACTTAGTATTGGTTCGACTCTTCCCCCGTCGCAATGGACAATTGTCGTGGAAGCTATTGATTATAGCATTCTGCAGGTCAGAAGCTATATCTGATCTATGTCTGTGAAGCATCGCACCCTTCCGCCTACCGATCCCAACTGTGACTGAAGGTCAGACTTATATCCCAACCAGTCAGTCCTCCTGGGATTGCGATAGAGGACCTCGGCAGCCTCATCTTGCAAGTTGAAGCGGATATACCTGTGATCCGATAATGAGGCCTCTTCGCTTACGTGCCACTTATCAAACCCATTCCAAGTATACCTTGTGTGCAGATTGTTATATCAATAACTTCTTGTCTAATTCGTGTTGTGAACGTAGGGCGGTTACCTTTATTACATATACATAGGTCCCTACTTAGAAGAAATTGTAAAAGTGCCTCACCTCTGGGGTTAGTGTTTGGTGCTGCCCCCTCCAGCAGAGTGATGGGCGTTGGCCCGTCACAACCTAGAAGTTGTTGATGTCTGGCTTGTGCTTCTTCCACCAGGAGCTCTAGGTCTCTTGATGGAGGGAGTTCCCTGGCATCATATGGCAAGTATACGGAGCCTACAATTGTGCTCTGTTACTATGCCTCCATTCTTCCAGGTCAGTATGCCCACAGTGAGATCTCTGGAGCAGAATTCGTTGAGGGTTAGAAAATCCAAGCCTCTCTTCAACAGGATGCAGGTCCTGCCATTTTCTTAGAGAGGTACAGTAAATTAACTTACCTTTGGTTTCATTTAGGCCCGCCACTCTCCCTTGGTGAAGCCATGGTTCTTGAATCAATGCCAGATCAAAATCCCTCCTGGAGGAAGAAGAACTGGCAGAAGGCTGCCGAAGCAGCCCTACTGTGCTGGAGGTTGATTTGTAGAGAACTCGTGGCATTGTCCTTGACTGTCGAAGAGACAATTGAGACCTGCCAGAGTCCTAGGTTGGCTCTACAGTTGGAAGCCTTCACAGCCTTGTAGCAGACCTCGTCCAGGAAACAGACGCGAATCCGTAACCTTTCGGATCTGGCTTGGATGGGAAGGGATTTTCACACTCGTTTACATTTAGGTTGGGGTTCTGCTTTTTGAACATTTCAAGTACCTTTTCAGGTGTCTTCTTCAGAAGCTTCGGAGTGAGCTCTGTAAAACACCCTAGTGACCTCAAGATGTCCTTACGCAGACCCACTCTCAGAGAGATGCCGTCTCCCAGAGGTTTTATTCTTTGAATAACTTCTTCCAGCCAACGTTTGGTGTGCTCGTTGATGCAGGGAAGCAATTAAAACACCTTTCTCTAGGTAGGTGCCCGCAAACGATGGAACGGAACCATCCCTCCAGGGGTTGGATTTCTTCCATAATTGTGTCCTCCGATGGCTTCTCCTTGCTCTGCACTAAGCTTCGCCTCCGGGTAGCCTTCGAGGGCTATGGCCATTTTGATCGCCGCGACCTCTCTGTAGGTAGCCTTAGGTGTGCTAACCAGAGGCCTCGGGATCGTGGGCTTCACGGCTTTTGGGTTTCCCTCCTAGCCTTCTTTGCGGGCCCCTCAGCGGTGGGGTCGAGGGTGGGGTGACCAAGGTGCCTCTGGGGCGTTTGGCCGACCCCTCCTCCGCCTTGGTACCCGCAGTTAGGCCCGGAGTTGAGACCTCCTGCCGTTCTGGGTTCTTTTTCTTCTTTTTTTCCCCTCCTCCACTTGGAAGGGTCAAAAGCTTCACCCTTTTCAAGAAGTTTAGCCTTTAGTGCTTCTCTCCTTTGAGCAGTGGTGAGATTAGGCCTCTTCATTCTGAGGTTTGCCGAGTTGCTCTGTGGCATCATCCAGCGTACCTGTAGACACATGGGGAGTGCTTGGGTGCTGTTGAGGAGCTGATCTTCTATATCTTGAGAAGGGCTTTTGCTTCCTCAGCGCTTGTACTACCTTCCTCAGATAAAGCCTTGCCATGGTTAGCTCCTGGTGGTAGCTGTTCAAACACAATGGCACAGAGCCATCTCACTTAGGTTTAGAGTAATTAATGGCAGGTTGGAGGGGAGTGTTTAAAGTGATCATCAATTGAGAGGATGTTTTGTAGTGTATGGATAGCTCTTGGTACTAGCTGTTCAAACACAACGGTACAGAACCGTCTCACTTAGCTTTAGATGAAAATTAATGGCAGGTTGAGGGGGAGCGTTAAAGTGATCATCAATTGAGAGGATGTTTGTAGTGTATGGATAGCTCCTGGTAGTAGCTGTTCAAACACAACGGCTCAGAGCAGTCTCACTTAGCTTTAGAGCAATTAATGGCAGGTTGGAAGGGGAGCGTTAAAGTGATCATCAATTGAGAGGATGTTTGTGGTGTATGGATAGCTCCTGGTAGTAGCTGTTAAAACACAACGGCTCAGAGCAGTCTCACTTAGCTTTAGAGCAATTAATGGCAGGTTGAAGGGGAGCGTTTAAAGTGATTCATCAATTGAGAGAATGAATTTGGTTTAAATCACTTTGAATTAGCAGAAGCTTCCTCTCCAAGGAATTCCATGAATGATTCATTTTGAGAAAGTGGAAACTGATGCTCCGGAAAATTGTACTGTTATGTCTGTACCATGAAATCAAAATTTCATTACGTGCTTCTATTACTTCTATTACTTATTAAAATTTTGTTATCTTTGATGTATCCAGGCGAGAGTGAGGGTGTTACAGAAGTGGGTCCCAAAGACCTCACGGACCAGATCGATCTGCTTGTTAAGACGGTGGAAGAACTGGAAACCTGATGCTCTGCAACGTCTCACACTCCTGGAGGCCAATATTACAGACAATCAAAATCCCAAGTAAGTTTTACAGAACAGTTATGATAACGTACATATTTAGCTTTTAATCGCTTTTAAACTTTGTAAACTGTGATAGAAAATGTCACACTACAGTTGAATCTTACCGTTATTAATTGATTTAGTCTTTAAAATGTACAAAATTGTAATGCGAATATTGAGTTTGTGCTACCTTTTCACCTTCCCACTTAGTGCAGCGTCTGGAATCAGGAGTCCACGTCCACCTGAAGAGATAAAAAAAATGTATGTCAGATTTCAGACACTGGCACCTAGCGGAAGTTGAAATGAAGCAAACATAACATGTTCGTCGCATTGAATAAACTCTTCCTATGTTATGTGTAGAAAACTCCACTGTGCTTAGAGATGTGTGTAAAACATCGTAGTGCACCCAATTATGTGCCTGATGAGACAATGGAGAACACCTCGTCATCTGGATTGCATGGTGATGGCTGCTGGGTAAACAGACAGACCGCTACTTTTGTAGTCTAGGTGTCTGTGATATGGACACCATGCAATGAATCCATTTCGAATATATCTTCATTACAGACTTTTTTTACTGTCAAAATATTGGTGTATTTAACTAAAATCACAAGTTTATTTTAATAAAATTTATTTACGGGTGTTTCATTTGACACATCAGCATTTGCATTATTGTACAGATAAAGGTTTTCCCCCCCAAACCTGAAGAATTTTTCCCTTAAACTCATTTACACGTCATTGCTTTTTTCCGGATAGGTGTATGCATTTAGAAACATGAGTGAACATTTTCTCAAGTTAATCCAATCTTACTTATGTCCTATGGTGTGTTCTGGAACAAAAATTAAACTTTTCACTACGGATTATTCTAAAATTATTTGTTAAGTATTGAGCTAAGAAGTATCCAATATTTGAAAGTAGAAGGGTTTGTTCTGTTTGGTAAATAGCAATTAACTCAAGTTTCTTAACACTTTGAGCGATATATGAAAGAGTCATACTAATAAAATTCACACTTTTTGCAGAGCAACATAAACTCTAGAGGCTGAAATGTGTTATATAAACAATACTTGAATTAGCTAAATACCCTCTGTTAAACCATAGTTGATACAAAGTTTTTATCTGGGACACAAGACATTTACACATGAAGGACCTTTTAAACTCGATTTTCATGAGAGTAGAACATTTTTGGCAATGAAAAACAAAACTTCTTTATTTTTTTAACCCTTTTAGTGCTACAGCGTCTTAGACTCGTAGCTGCGTTTATGTCTAAAAGTGGTAGCGTCTACGTTGTAGACACAGCGTATTTTAATATGTATTGGTTCAGTTTATGCAAGTTACTGGCTGCAAACGATGACAGTTCATCAAAAGCCATAGAATAACAATATTTGTATATTTGATTGCCGACGACCAGCTGTTTATACGTCTTCGACGTTGAAATAAAAAGAAGGTCAGTTCGGATGTTTACGTTGCGAGCGAACTGACGCTGTGTACTTTGTTTACTCTGTTTTATTTGATTTTATCCATTAAATTGTGTTATAATTGTGAAATACTACTTCATTATTATTCCAAATTATTGCATTACTTCATTTTTCATTTGTGTTTTCGGTGTGTATTATATGTTACTAAGTTACAAACTATGTCTAATAAGATACATTGCGGGTTATGATGATGTTACTTCAACTTTTTTATAGTTTTATTACTGAATAAAACAATTATTTAGGTAAAAAAATTGTTTAACTGTGCTTGAAATTCTTCTTTCATAAATAATACTAAAGTTAATAAAGTATTTATGCTAATAATAGTAAGTGTATTACATTTCTCTTGAGCGTTTCAAACATTCCATGTAGGGCAAAATTTGGCGGCGGACAACATATTATATTTTTCATCCACACTTCTTATTTGTTGTGTAAAAAATAAAATAAAAATATAAACAATTTGTTTCAGTTTTAGTTGCCTTTCCGATGGAAAGCATCAGAAAAATAATATAAAATTGTTTACAAGTGTTTATAGTGTTATTGTTTATAGTGATTATAAAATCCATACTTTAAAAACTAGTACTTCTAAAAGTCACGAATAATGTTAAGAGTAAAAAAAATGTAGAAAGAAGTAAATAGTTCGTTGACTTTAAACAATACTTTTCTTTATGCTGAAGATATTCTAGTAAATGATGATAGTTTAAATATTGTAAGGGTATACATGAGGATAAGCATTTAAAAGATATGTTATATGAACGTAAAACAGCGTTAACATTCAAAATAAATCAGATAGATTGTCTATTTTGCACCAGAATGTACAGCATCTGCCATCACGTTTGGATATCTTGAAAATAAATCTGGAGGAAGTACCATCCTGATATACTAGCATTGTCAGAACACAAAATGTCGTGAGGAAGAAATCATGGTATTGAACATTCCAAATTATAAAAAATGCTCCTTCTTTTCAAGATCTAATTCAATTGGTGGGAGGGGTTGTCATCATGGTGAGAAAGGATATTAAAAGTAAAACAATCTTAATTCCTGCGGTTCAGAATTTTACTAAATGAAAAAGAAATTTGAATGTTGCCTGTCAGAAATAACTGTTGACAAGTTTTCCTTTATTCTGGTATGTGTGTACAGGTCTCCTAAACAATGTTTTGTAGAATCTTTTTTGGAAAAATTTGACATCTTATGTACAATATTACATGACAAATTCAAAAATTATTATTATAACTGGTGACTTTAATATTAACGTTTTAAAACCATGACAAAACATATTTTACATTTGTAAATATTTTAAAATCTTATAATTTGGATTACAAAGTAAACTTCCCGACTAGAATCAACTACAGAATCAGAAACTGCAATAGATAACTTTGTTACTAATAATATAAATAGTAAACCCTTGAAAATATGTGGAATTATAACCCAGATCTCCGATCATGATGCTCAAAATGTTGGAAGTTTTGGGATTAAATAAGTTACAAAAAAAGGTATACAGAAAGTTCTCTAGAAAATATACACAAAAAAATAAGAATTGTTTTTGAGATATTTAGGTAGTGAAAGTTGGTCTCAAGTGTACCAAGCTACTGTGGAAGAAAATATGACATGTTTTGTAATATTTTTTTCACACATTTTGAAATTTGCTTTCCTTAAAATTATGGTAACTGATAGAATGTTTGATTTTAATCAGTGGATTTCAGATGACATTAAAATAAAAAAAACAAATAAATATTAGAATTAGAAAAAGATTTTAGAATGTTTAAAGATAAAGAGTTTGAACGTATATACAATTAGAAGTTTAAAAAAAAGTCTTAGAGTTGAAATAAATAATGTTAAAAAAAACTACTTTCAAGAAAAATAACAAGTTCGGGAAATAAATCGAAAAGCAATTTGGAATTTGTTAGATCTGAAATAAATAACCAAAATAAGTCTGTTTAAGAATATAAACATTGAAGACAGTGGTAAAAAAAAATAACCAACCCTATTGCAGTAAGCAACTGCTTAAATGATTTTTTTCGTCAATGCAGTAGACAGGCTTATAGTACCAAACATACATTTTAATCACACAAAATAGGGTAAACAGTGAAAACCATTCCTAATTATTCCTAAATTGGTTTAACTTTTAGATTTGAACCAATTGATGAGCTTAAATTGGAAAAAATTGTAATGGCCATTGAAAACAAGTCATCTGCAGGAATTGACGAGGTCCCAATAACAATAATAAAAAAGGCCTTTTATTTTAATCTCAAAACCACTCACACACCTTATTAACTCCTCATTGATTTCTGGTATATTTCCTCAAAAAGCTTAAAAAATCGCTAAGGTAATTCCAATTTTTTAAAAAAGGAAATCTTATGTGATCCCTGCATCATATAGCCGTATCATTGCTCCCTGTATTTTCAAAAATTTACGAAAAAGTAGTTTTTATTCAGCTGTTAAATTATTTAGGAGAAGGAATCAATTATTGAATGAACAACAACATTGGTTTTAGGGTTGGTAGATCAACAATAACAGCAAGTATAAATTTTATTGAAAATATAATTGAGACAGTGGATAAGCATGATAAAGTAATTGGCATATTTTTAGATCTAAAAATGAGCTTTCGATAGCGTTTCACATGACACACTATTAAAATGTCTTAGCAAATTAAAAAAATAAAAAATAAAGAATTTAATTGGTTTGATTCGTATCTTAAAAACAGGCAACAATGTGTTGAAATACAACATGTAGCTGATGATCCTTTATGCAAATACAAATATATTAAAACATATCGCTCAAAATTGCAAACAATGCAATATGGAGTTACCCAGGGATCGATTCTGGGTCCTCTCCTCTTTCTTTGTTATGTCAGGGGGTTGCCTGGATTGGTGCCTGGGGTGGCTCTGTCTGTATGTATGCTGACGACGTCAGCATCACTGTCTCAGGCCAAATCAAAGGAAAGTATTGAAATATCCCATTCGTTTTTCTTTCAAGGATACAACAATTTTTAGCAAGTAAAAATTTACTTTTAAATTCAGGAAAGTCTAATTTTATTTCGTTTTCCACAAAACAGGCGAGATCAAAGTTAAACCCTATATCACTGTTTATAATGAAGAACTGCTTCAAGTGAATATGCACAAATTTTCTTGGATTACTAATAGATAATAATCTTAGTTGGGACCAAACATATTGATAAAGATACTTAAAAAAATGTCATCTGGACTTTACGCATTGCGTCAAAATGGCTAAGGTTTTTGTAGCATTGATTTTCTAAAAACGATCTATTTCCTCATTAATACATTCACATTTGGCTTATGGATTAAATATTATGGAGCAACGACAAAAAAAAAAATTTAGACAGAATTTTAGTTCAACAAAAAAAGGCACTTAGAATTATATTACATTTGAAAAATACAGAAACAGTTAAAAAATTACTTTGAAGAGCTTGGAATTCTGACAGTTTATAGCTTATATATTTTTCCAAAACCGTTCTTTATGTTAGACAATACGACAAATCAACAGACAATAGCAATTGAACATAAATATAACACAAGATTAAACAGAAGAGTAGAAAAACATACATTAAACTTTTTGAAAAGAAAACTACATTCATGGGAACAAAATTTTTATTTAAAATTTGCCAAGGGATCTGAGATTAGAAACAGATCTTGGCAAATTCAAAAGGAAATTAAAAGAACATTTGTTAAAACTTCCTTTATATTCGCTTGATGAGTTCTTTTCAGGATAATTGATTTATATTTTAATAATGGTTTTTTTGTGTGTGTGTAATACATCGTATGTGTGTGTGTGTGTGTGTGTGTATATGTATATATGTATGTGTATATGTATGTATGTTTATATATATATATATATATATATATATATATATATATATATATATATGTTTGGATAAATAAACTTTATTGGTAAAATAGTAGTAGTCTATAAATACTTTGAACAATTAATTGTTAAACTGTTAATTACTAAGCATAAATTATGTTATTTAAAACTAATTAATGTTATTTTGACCCTATTTCAATGTACAGTGTGCATTTTTACTTGAATAAAGAATTGATTGATTGATTGATTGATTGATACATACTAAAATTGTATGCACAAAGTGAAAAATAAATTATTAAAAAAATTTACATTATAAAGAAAGATTTTTTTATAACAATCCAAATTTGTACAAAATGTACTTTTTTGTATTTATTTCTGTTTATTTGGTTATGTATCTTCAATACAAAAAAAGTAACAAGATATGACCTCAATTAAGGAAATAGTAATGGAATTTACTAAAACTCTGCATTTATGCCCTAAAATGCTTAGCACTCTTGGGTATGGCAATGAACCAGACCCCTTAGCACTAAAAGGGTTAAGATCATTTTCTGATGTCACAGTTAAATTCCTAAAAAAAACAAATTATCAAGCAAATATGTGTGTTAATGATAGGTACTCTAAATTCACTACAACTAGCATTCTTAATCCTATGAGGAAAAACTGAACTAAACACTAAAACATACTGAGGTATTGTTTATTTTAAATCAGATGGCAATTATAATATAGTGTACTTGATATTTAAAAAAGTGGATTAGTTTTTTTAACACTTAAGAGCTCTTTTCTTTAAAAATGGGCTAACTAATACAACTTTTTTTTGGCTATACATGAAGGAATACACGGATTATTTTAATTTTCAAGCGTAGAAATGTTAGTTTCTCTTGACTAGCGCTTGCAGGGAATCATTGGTTTTGATGGATGAAGTTTTGCAACAGCTGCCGTGTACGGACACAAGGGTAGAACACTTGTGCAATGACATACGGAATTTGCTGGAACTGCTGAGAAGATTTCGAGAAAAGGGTTTTCTGGTATCTCAACAACTTGAAGTTCAAAATTGTAACTTATGAAGATATATTTGGATGTCCTCCTGAACTCTGCAAGTTAGTATTCATCAGTTTCATTGTAAAGTAGTATTATTATTTAGTAGACCCTAACAGTTTATATAACACGCCTTTGAGCAAATCATACAAATTACTATTGGTATTGAAGTTTTTTTACATCTTCCCCCTATAATGGATAAAATTGGAAAGGAGTATGGCTACAATTTAAAAAAAATTTCAATCTTAATTTTTTGACATTGTATTGTCCTTGTAAAAATGACTGGTAATTAAAATATAAATGTTTATGTAAATGATTATTGTTTAAAGAAAATAGACAAACATTCTTTATTAACTCTTATTAATTCTTTAACCTACGTTAAGAACTGTATTAGTGTTATAGTGAAAAGTAAATGGAATTTTGTGTAATGGTACAAAGGTTAAGTTTTAAAATTCAAATGTCAAATGCTCTTTGAAAGAATTCCTCTATGAAATAGAAGGAACAGTCAATGAGCCATTTGTGTAGTGCAGGTTTGAGTTCTTTCTCTCCTTTGTCTCTCAGCTTTGATGGCTGAAGGTTAGGAAGCTTCCTCCCCATGTATGTAGAGGCTTCTTTATGGGCTATGACAGTCGGTGTGCGGAAAGTTCATTCAAAGTAGTATCTCTGAGATTGAACTGAGGAGCTTCACCCCGCTTTTGTTAGGCACTCTCTTACTGCATGCATTACAGTTGCTTGAATATATAGTAATACGATGGTAACGATCTTGTATGTTCTAAAGGCCTCTCTACAGCTATCAAGTAGTTGCAGTCCTGCAAGAACTCTAACTAGGTTTTTTGTTTTTTAAGAACCATTTTAATGTGACCAATTGAGGCTCCCCATGCTACTAAGCCGTATCTCACGTGAGCCTCAAACAAAGCAAAAGAAGCTATTCTTGTTGTCTCATCAGTGGAAGCTTTGATGTTTTTAATTGCATAGAAGCTGGAATGCAACTTCTTACAGAATTTGTCTACATGAGAAATCCAGAAAAGTTATTATCAAGAGTTATGCCTAAAAACTGAACTTCATCATTCACTGCAACCTCCGGCATACATGGCACACATTCGGATCTCCTTCCAAAAGTTATTTTGGCAGTTTTGGTAGAGTTTACAGCTAAGTTGTTTCTATGACAGTACTGATAGGACTTGTTGAGGGATATACAGGATGTGATTGTCAGATTTTCAGTTGAGGTTTCACTAAATATCAGAGTTGTGTCATCAGCATACATCAAGGTTAAGAGCAGAGGGAAATTTGCCATCTCTAAAAGCATTATTGAATATGTCCTACAAGGGGCAGTTCAAGCTCTTAGAGCAAATTTTGAGAATTTTCAAACAAATCTCATCTATATCAGCAGGTACATTTTTTTATTTGAGGTTGTTAATTACAGTTCTGACCTCATTTTCATGTTTCTTGAAGTTGTACAAGCTGTGAAGTGCTAACTGTGTAGGTAGTAAAGTAGTCCTTAGTGCTGCATATTTTTTTTTACGTTTTTTCAGCTATGTGTACAAAGTGAGGGTTTGGATGGTCGCCCACTTCTATAGAGTTGTCAGTGATTTTTCTATTAAGTTCTAGCATTATTTCGTTCACTGATTTTTCTTTCTTGGAGCATGTTGTTCATTACTTCCCACATAGCCCTGGGTTTATTGTAATGCACTTAATAAAAACACTAATTACTAAAACCGCACTAAAGAATACGGGTGACAAAAGAGCTACAAATTACTAACCACAAATAACTGAAGGGTTAGGATTAAAGGGTTAGCTTAAATTTATTTCGTATATAAGACGGCATTGCCCCAACTTGATATTATTACCCATTCCCATGGTCTAGTTCACAAGACTATGCAGGATCACAAGGAAACGTAAATTTTACAATATTTTGAAATGTAACTCAAGTAACGTAAAATTAACAAAATAACACTTACAATAAGATGAAATTTTTAGATCTCTGTAAGATTAATTGACTTTTGAAACACAGAGTTCATTAAATACATTGTAACAATTTTATTATCTGTAAACCTGGCTTATTTATGCTTTGTAACAATAATAGTTTTACATTGACCTTTCTGGCTCAGGAATGGCAGTAAATATACTTAAACAGAATGAATTGGTTGTATTTTTGGAGTGTGGTAGTGATGTTTTAAAATTTGTTTTAGTTGTAATCTTAATTTTGTAGAAATATTATGTGTACTTTAAAGATAAGGCTTGAGTAGTGTGACAGTCATTAGTGAAACATCTACTATTGACAAGCGTGGCTCTAATGGGAGATAAAACTGTCTGTTACTAAATAACTAATTTTTGAAATTCGGGCAGTTACTTTTATACTTAACGAACAAAGGTCAGATCAGCAATCGTGATACTTTTGACATTAAGGCACTAATTTTGGGCTATAGAAGATTGCTTAGTGAAATGTATTTAAAAGTTTGTATACTAAGCCAACATTGCTCCATCATTTAGTTTATTTAGGACACCAAGATTTGCAAATAATTTTAAGCAACAAATATTAAACAAAATATTATTTTCAAAGAATATTATATGGAAGAATTAATAAACTTTTTCTGTGGCAGGTATAACAACCACTCAGACAAATCTCCGAGATCTTTTTCAGTTCCAACTGAAAAAGTAGCAGGAAGATTAAGAAAGTGCTCCTGTTCAAAATTATGAAATGAGAAATAACAGCAATAACTTTTGTTTTATACATTTAGAGCAAATTTGTAAGTTTAATGTACAATAACATCTTTAAATATTAATAAATTACCTGTACTAGAAATTCCAATTAACAGTTTTTATTAGTAATAAACTTACATTTTAATCATTTTAAAAAATAATAATAAATTTACTTATTACCAGTAGTAAAATAAATTATATTTATAGGCTATTTAACTGTGTGCAGAGCAATATCCAATCTGTGGACGTTTGTACATAAAATACAAATGTCTGATCGGTCAGACTTTTATAAAACTTACATTCAATAACAATAAGATATTATTTTTTAGTAAAATATAGTATCTATATATTATTTACTAATCATTCTCTACTAAACAGTTCCAGAAAACATAATATAGTTAACTTCACCCATTATCAAGTTATTATCATGTAAATGAACTAATGTTACCATGTTTTTTGTTTATATTTTAAAATTAATATTGGTATTTAGTTTTATTGTAGTGACGTTATGCCTTATACCTTTTACATATTATGGTATAAAGTGATTTGACTATCAATACATAGATAAATTAAAGTAGCTTTTTGTGTTGGTCTGTTTGTGCATCGATATTTTCTAAACTACTCAACGGATTTTGATAAGGTTTTCACTGTCGGCTTTGTTATAAACTTGGGCAGGTTCCTAGTTATGATACATAAATATTTTAATCATAGAACGTAGATAACAGTTTATAATGCGAACATTGATACTTTTGAGTGCTTTCATTGTTAATACTGATTAAACCTTAAGATTTTTAACAAAATAATGTGCTACAGAAAAAAGGCCTACAAAAAAGTTTGTTGTTGTATATGTCGTATCCCTAAAGAATAACTCTTAATAACCATTTTTCTATTTCAAAGTTTACATTTTTATTAGTATTTCCAAAGTTATTTTGATCAATTAAGTATCCATGTCAATGCATCAAGATACTTACAAGTTAGGTAAAATTCCTCTTTAAACAAATAGTTTCAATCAATATTTTGGTAGATATGTATTAGGTTTAAAAACCTGCATGTTTGGTATTCCTTTAAAAGAGCAACTCTTAAACTGTTTCTAACATATATAACATTTACATTCAAGCATTTATGTTATATAGGTACAAGCTTTTCAATAACAAGCGAATAAAATGCTACTGCCTATTCACCTATAACCGATCGCTCACGGCAACCAGGTGTGACCCCACTCCATTGATAGGCTTAATTGTTTGGACCTTGACATAAAAACCCAGTGACTATATTGCTTGAAAATTTTATCACTGTTTTCATGGTACCAGATTAGAAACTTAATAGCTTGTTCCATTCTTTATGTATTGAGTTTATCAGTCAAGAGTTTGGTTACCCATAGAGTAACAAATTAACATTATTAATTTTAAACAAATTCATCCTTCATAAAATGCCTTTGTACATACTTTGTATTTAAAAATTAACTGTTTTAGAAATTTTAAAATTGTCAGTTATTATTGCTTACCTGCTTTAGTATTGTAGATATCAGTGTATCTAAATCTAGAGGCATCAGCACTTGTGAACTCTTTGACAGAATTATAGGATTGCTTGAACATTGATGCTGGCAAACTTTATTTGATTTACATTCTCATCAACCATGAGCAAATGGCTTAATAATTATTGGAATGTCAATGTAATCTATGCCTTTAATTGCTGATAGAAATTGGTATATTTTTCTGCCACTTTTCTTTCTCCTCTAGTTGTTCCTCCACAGTAGGTGGAAATTTAATCCACAAATTGCTTCTCTTCACAATAGCATCTATTACCTGTGTACTTATCTTGCAGTCCATTGACATGTAGACACTAAAATCTTCTTCCACAACCATGTAAAATTCTTGGTGTGCAAGATAATGAAGGAATGTTTTCAATTGGAATTCTTTCGAAATAGTTCCACAACATCTTTCTAAAACTTGATCAAAGAAATCTAAATTTTGCCTCTCGAATTGATGCAAACATGGTAATCTTATTACTTTGTACAATTCACGCCTACGTACTGTCATAGATTCAGTTACAACAACTTTTTTAAGTGTTACTGTTGGGCGGTGGTGAGTCTACTACTTTATACACTCGCTCTTCATTGTGCGAGTAGGTTCTCAACTTTAATCGCCTAGGAACTGGAGAATCGCAAATAATTACCAAACTGATAACAGGAGAGACCACTAATAATTCAAGGCGAATCTGTGTGTTTTGTTCAACAAAAACTTAGTGGGCACTTGCAAGAAATTAAAATTAAAAGGGTACTCAAAAGTTATTCAATCCACCCACTGTCCTCAAAAGTACAGTATATCAACTGACTATGACACATAAGATTCAATCAATCATTAGAACTTCATTCATAAGGCTTACAATATGCACAGAATTATGTACTAAAAAATGCTACAAAAGTAAGACAATTTCGCATCTTAAATTACGGGTGTAATATATTGAATAATTGCAGATTGAATAATAGGTTGATGATTACAGACTCATGTGTGTATTACTTCCTATCGTGAGTAATTTTATACATCTTAAAAGCTGTAATTAACAATAAATATTTGTAATGCATTAGGATTTTTTATGTCATAGATTGATATAAGATACGGATGTATCTAGATTTCTTTTGTATATGGCTAGGATATTTTTTTTGTTGTACAAAATGACAGATGATATTCATAAAATATGCTTTATTACTGATGCTATATTGAATTTGGTATGGATTAACTTACTTATAGTTTTTTTTTTCTTTTTGGCAGCATTATTATGAAATGGATTTTGTGAAGAAAGGTAAGTTGAAATCAGTACCAGTTCAAAATGTGAATGAAGAATTTTTTGTAGACAGATAAACATAAAATGCGTATACCATGCCAAAGCTTTGTTTCGGTTATGTTAATTTTTGCTTAGTAATAAGGTATACAAGGTATACTTTTAATTTAGAGTGTTATGAAATTTTTGTTGCATGTTGTGTATCTCAGGTGGTAATGTTAAAAGTAAAAGTGTGTACAGTAGGTCATATCATATGATATATTATTAGTTGGAAATTAAAACACACGGATTCCCTAGGTGCATACAGTATTTCCTGTGCTCACATGTATCTTTATCTTTTGTATTATACAAGGGTTAGTCACATATTGACCAGACTTGTTTTAGAACATTTATTGGTAGTGTAAATAAAATAAAATGTTGAGTATACCTTGTTTCTCTACAAATCTCCTATTTAATTGACACAATTTCTCCACTGAATCAGAAGTTTTTTAATGTCACCATCAAAGAATGAAGCCGATCATATCTGTAACCAATTTTTTAAGAATCTTTCCACCCCCACCCCTTCGTATAGATTTTTTATAAAAATCTCTCCCATTTTTTGAGCTTTTACAGTGTGAAAATTTTGTATGGTTGCCAGTTTGAAACGTGTTGTGATATTTTTCTAAAACAACTTTAATTAGACTAAATATTTTCCAAATTTTGAATTTTATACCGTTATTCTTTGTAAATTTATAATTTTGTTGATAAAAAACACAGACAGATGGTAAAGAAACCAAGATAGGCCTATAATGTGTGACATTTCTTACTCATCTTGACCTGACAAATCCAATAGTGAAGTTTAGAGTAATTTATGGATATTCTGTAGATTTCATCAAAGCGTTTGGACATTTTGGGCCAAGATCTGCTTAAATAAAAAAACTGATCAATCGTACATATTTATTAATATTTATTCATTGAGCAGCTTGGTATACATAATACAGCAGTTGGCTTAAATGCTACCATGATAACAGGCAATGTGATGAACGTATCCAAAACAATGAAATTTTTCAAAAAAAGTACCTGATCACCTAAGAGACATTCAACAAAGTCCTATTTTAGGTTCTGTACTTTTAAACACCTTCACTGCAGCTCCATACTGAGTGGTTCTGATTCTACATGGCGCACTAGTGCGTCTGCAGCAGTTTTCTATTCCAGCACCCTACAGAGTTCATTTCATTCAATGTCTTTAACATCTTCATTTGCAAAAAATATGCCCAGCCTAAAGGCCCAGGAGCCAAGGATCAATGTGCACTGTATAAGCACATATCATGGTTTTTCTTGATAAACAGAGAACAACTTTTTCAATAATGAAATCGACCATCAGCCACAATATTTCTGGCGGGGAGTACTGAAAGGGTTAAGATAGGAAACACATTTTTTTTCTCCGATTATATTTTTTATACAATTAAAAGTGACTGTCAGACACATAAACAAATATCACCGACAAACAACTAGATAAAGATACTGAGAGTTACCACTCTAAGAGTGTGTATGGGGGGATCAGCCGATACTGATCTACAGTATTTAAGTGTAAGATGTTTTTGTTAGTGTGTTTTCTATTCCGGCACCCTACAGAGTTAATTTCATTTAATGTCTTTAGCATCTTCATTTGCCCAGCTAAGTAAAATAGTTTGTGAAAAAATTATCATTTTATATTTTTAACCCTTTTGATACCCGTCCATTTTGATCTCCACCAAAATTAAGATGGCTAATGGTTATCTATCGATTTCAAGGAAGACCAGGTTATGTACTTATACAAAGTAATTTGGCTTTCAGCTTCTGGACTGTGATACAATCTTCCAACAGAGGTTTGATTGTAGCATCCAACCACAGTGTTAACGCACAGGCACACACAACACTGACATTGTAGTCACTGACACATACAGGGTAGCTAAATACGTTATTTTTTGTACTTTGGTAAGTTTACTTGTTTTCCACCCAGTGTTAACATACCAACATCAGGTACAGCTTGGTCATGATTAAAGTTAAGTTTCAAAGTAACACAAGCCAGTATTATCTAACTCCTTTGATTTTGTAAAACTAAAGTAATTTATACGAATCTTTGTAATTTTTCCCCTTTTTGCCACTTCTTGAACTGCTGTCCTAGAGGGGCTGTCTATTTTGGTTAATGGATGCGTTGCCCCTGACTAATGATCCACCTAAATACCTTGAAGAAAATGCCACACCACTGTGTATCTAAATTGTATTGTTCTCATTACGGCTAAAAATGTCCTGTTAAATTGGAAATAACATCTTATACTTTGCAGTAAACATGGCTGTGCAGTAACGCCACATAATTAGTCTTGAGGTAAATAATGCTAAAATAGGCAGAAAGAAGTCAATTAGTTCCAATACCAATGTTGTGACTGCCACGGAGACAAATTACTTGCGGGATAACAACTGATGAAAATCTGAAATGGGCTTTTTACTTTGAGGTCTCAAACTCCATCTTTAATGTGATTAAAAGAATGTTTTTTAATAGTAAAATTGTGACAGTTAAGAGAGCTTATTTGAAGCCAACCTACAGCACAAGCACATTCTGGTGATCCTGAAAAAGGAAATTAGAGCAGCGACCAGCTTCCAACTAAGGGATAATTGGCGTCTAGCTTTTGTCAACCTCTCACTTTTGACATTAATTTTGTTGCATGTGTCGGAGACAGTCACCTATGTCCATGACAGAGGAGTCTCTAGAGATTGTACATTCATGCCTATATCACGAGACATACACATCACTGTACTCTATACGAGGAGAGATCCTTGTTTATGGGAGCTAAATTAGAGAACTACTAACCAGAGGATCTCTAAATTAAGAATATAGAAAAGTGAAGAAGTGTTAATTGGCTAATCCATTTTACAGTGTCAATCAAAAGTTTAAAGACACTAGCAAACTACTAATAATACATATACTCTAGTACTTAAACATTTGCTAAATTTAATTAAATGATATTATATAACTTGTGACAAACAACACTTTTTGACTCTTATTAGATCTTTCTATCTTTAATGCAGCAGATTCCACAGAAGTTTTATATTTGTAAAAATGGCTTAATAAAACATAAAAATTAGTATACAAAAATTTACAGTTCTAGAACAGATAAAACTAGACAAATAGTTTGAGGCATATGAATAGTCTATTTATTAGTTAATAGGAATGTTTAAGGAAATGAATGATTAGCTGGTATCAATAAAAATTTGACAACTCTGTCACAAGGTAAAATTTTGTTTTTGTTTGGTAATTTTCCACTTAACTTAAAAACTTTGTAAAGTAAGATTTGACAGCTGTTTATAGAACAAATAGTGACAAAAGCTGTCACTGAAGTTAGTTGTATATGCAATCCAGATCTACATGACTAAAGTTTTTATACACTATACTATAATGAATTCAATTATGAAACTAAGTACATTATAATACTTGAAACTTTTTAAGTGGAAAATTAAAAAAATAAAATTTAACCTCGTTACAACCTTCTCACAATTTTTTAACATTTTTCTATGACCAGCTAAAATTCCTTAAGGCCTATTATTCATATGCCAAAACCATTTGTATAGCTTTATCCGTTTTAGAGTTTTACATTTTTTATAACATTTTTTTTTGTTTTTACAAGGCATTTTTAAATTCTGAAAAAATTCTGTGGAATCCTCTCTATTAACGATAGAGAGGTATAATTTACATAAAAACAAATTGTTTTTCATGGGCATATAATATGGCAATAGCATAACATAATAATTAAATTTAGCAAGTGTTTAAGGACTAGAGTCTATGTATTAGTATTTTGATGGTGTCCTTTTACTTTTCTTAGTCAAGGTATACAATGGAAGAATAATTAAGGAGAAATGGCATTGAAGTTGACTAAATTCTATAATTTAGTCAACTATACTATTATATATACATTTTGTGGTGTCTGTGTGTGTGTGTGTGTGTGTGTGTGTGTGTGTGTGTGTGTGTGTGTGTGTGTGTGTGTGTGTGTTTTACTCAATCTCTTAAAAACGACTGGACTGATTGTATTGAAATTGACATCTACATTCTTAGGGACTTTGGTTAACATATAAGCCTATAAACTTATTTCAAACATTCCTCCAGGCTACACTCCACTGGTCTTGAAAATTCGACACGCCATTATAAATTACGTTTATTAACTTTGTGTTATTAGTGAATGTGTTTTTAGTCACCTGTTAAAGTCAAGAATAAAAGGTATAATTATTTATACACATTTAAACAGCTGATCAAAATCAGTTACACTTTATAAATTATGTGTTACGTGCAGATGCTTTTCTTTGTCTGGGTTTTTTATTGGGATTTTAATCAGCTACAAAAAATTCCATAATTTATTACACTATGAGTGTGTTAATTGAAAAGCTAGGGACTTTAGTTTTAGTCACCCTTTAGACATAGGATGTCTCCACACTGACCTATAGTTCATTTGTTACTGAAATAGTTGGAGCTATTCAGTAAAATATCATGAAATGGAGGGAAATTCGAGCAATTTCAGATTTAAAAACAGATTCACTCTCTGACTTCTGTACCCAATTTTTAAACTTAAATCTAAAATGGATCAAGACATTGGAATATCTTTCAGTGACTATCACTTATCTTAGGATTGTTTGGAATTCCATGTAAAAAAGATATGCTAATGGTATCCCTATTTTTCAAAATGAAATTTGTGTGCAAAGCCACAGGTAACAGCTAGTGTTTTATTTATCCTGATTTCAGTTAATTCATTTTTTGTGGTATTAATCGTAAGTAATGTGATGATACTGCAGTTCCTAACAAATGTAAAAAAAGATTATTGTATATGCATGTGACAAAAAACAAGCTATTCATTCGTAGATTGCTTCATTCTGCTTATTTTCTGTCCAACTTTTACCTGTCAGGCATTGTGAGTCTTAATAAGTATGATTTTTGAATTTAGGTCCAGTTCACCTTGCTCTTACATGAGGCATCTGAAATCTGATGCTGTTGCAGACTTGACTCCTGAAATCTGGAGTCATGTTCGTCTGAAGAGATCTAATTGAGCGCACTCGATTGTGCGCTTGATGAGACAATGAGAATACCTCTTCCCCTAGATTGCATTACTTTTTGTAGTCTGGGTGTCTCTGATGTCAAAATGATGTGGGGGGAGTTGTTTTGAGCGTCTTCGTTCCTCGTCACCAACTATTTTTGGATCCCTTCAGATGAACATGACTCCAGATTTCATGAGTCAAGTCTGAAAAAGCATCAGATTTCAGTTGCCTCACATAAGAGGAAGGTGAACTGGAGTTAAATTCAACATTCATATTGAATTAGCTCTTCCCACCATTGCTGCTTTATGTGAAGTATGATGTCTCAAATACTACTTGTGACGGTTCTCACGATCCGTCAGTTATATGTCAGGAATGTAATGGTCTACATCTATAGGCAAAGGGAGGTGGTACTCGGTCGAACCACTCACAGCTACTCTACCAGGACCGCTGTGAGGTGTGGCGTGCAGGTCTGTCATTGAAATTACTTAACCTGACGAATGCATACTACGTAGCGAATACATTGTACAGGCGTTTGCCTCCAGTGATAAGGGTCCTGCGGGCCGAACCAACCGGTCTGCTCAAATAACTGATTACTACCTGGCTGCGGATGGTCGGCTCTGATAATGCTGAGTCTCTCCTCACTCCCACTTACCGTTATTAATTACATTTTACATTACTTTAACCACTTTCAGTTGCTTTGCTGTACTGTCAGCATATATAACATGTTCAACTGATTGCTTAGATATTTATTTTTTGTTTCTTTCTTTTTCTTCGTAAATATTATTTCATTTTGTAAGACTTGATGTGAGGGCTGAATTGTGTTTACTGTATGGATATATTAAACAAATGTCTGTCCTATTAACATTATTTTAAATAAAATCTCGCCGCCACACACAGGCTTCGGCTCATGTGGCGGTATTTTCAGTATTGTTTGTTCGGAATTGTAATTATTGTAAGTTTGAAAATAAAGAGTGATATGATTTGAAGTAACTTGTTAATTAGAATAATAGTAAGAAATGAATAAAACAACAAATAAGTCAATTTAAACTCTAATGTGAAGCAAACAAAACTATATCCACCAAACATTTTGATTTGTACGTAACAGTGAGGTAAGTACAGGACAAGGTATGATTAAAATTTCAGTGATAAGTCACGCTATGTTTCCCCAAAACAGAGAGCATATTACCATCATCAAAGTCTCCCGGTTCACAACGCATCGAAACATTGCTTATACAATTACCTTCATGTGATATTTCGGCCCTGTTGTGGAGAGCTATCATTCAGTTAACCTGATATTAAACCTAAACTTCCAATAATCAGCTGTTGTTTGTATAGGCGAGTTGAAGGGCAGAGCTTTCTCCTCGTGATTGGCGGGAGCTTAACCATTTATGCTCAATATGGCTTCTGTAATGGACTCTTGTACCTTATTAAGATCATGTTTAGTTACTACTCTAGAATTTTCATAGTTTTTTAACTTCACAAAATTAAGAAAAAATCCACTGTCTCTACATATGTTAAAAAATGTTAGTCAAGCCAAATTCCTTCGGATTTTCACTCTCAATAAACAAAAATGTTTAGTTTCTATTTGTAATTTCCTTTCCTTACAAGTTAGTAATTTTAATTCTCATGCTTAAACAGCTAGTCTCATAACTAACGTCTACCATGTGTAAGCATTGTTTCGATGGTGTGAGCATCGCAAGTTTGATGTTAGCAATGACACCGGCCACATAAACAAGAGAGCTTTTAGCTACTTTCCCACTCCTTCCACCTCTCTCAGAGCCACACACAGAGTTAAAGTCGTCTATCTGTACTCTTGGTCACTTTGAACCAAAGACGTATGAACTCTTATTCTAGAAGTTGCTATCATTGGATTTCTGAAGGCTACGTTACACTCTAACATAGCACATATCAATGAAAAGACAAGATTCTGAACTATCATTTTCGTATATATAAAACTTAAGTGACCATTCTTTATTTGGCTACAATAGTTAAAAAAAACCAGAATAGTTTTTAAAAGTCAAGATTTACCGTAGTTACATTGACGAAATTCACTAATTTTGAAAAATTCCGTAAGTATTTTTTTAGAAACTTCAGTGTAGCATCACTGAAAAGTTAAAATTTTGGAGCAACTATGGTCAATTGAATGGTTTATGTTCGGGTTATAGTTTTAATATAACAGATTTTTAAAATTATGCCTGTGTTTAAATAACAGCAAACAAACAAACGTTTCAATAGTTGGAAAAACAGACTAATCTTATTTTACTTATATGTACGATATAAAAACATTTTTATTAATGTAATTTATACCAAATGAAGACCTATGATTTCTTAATATCATTTCATTACCTTTGTAATCGTTATTGATCAGCAATCATTGTGACACAGCTGTTTCAAAAGCAACCATTTTATAGGATGTTGCATCATCCTATGCAAAAACTTCGTCAGTTTGGGTTGTTTATTGTTTGGTGCACGTGTTGACGTTGTAATAAAACACTAATATATCACGTTCTTTTATTATGACGCATAATGTGACATGTGAAATCATATTGTTCAATATATATTTACACTTTTATTTTATTCCATGAAAACTGTAGTTAGTGTTCATGTATATATATATTTATTTATTTATATATTGTGGGTGTAAATTAAGTCGTGTATTTTCATACGGATTGAGATATCCATGTACTACATCTTTCACCATAATTATTAAAATACTTCTGTGAATTTTTTGGGAGGATAAAAATGTTTCCATCTTTTTTAAGGGGGGTAGAAAGGGATAACTTTAAATTTTCAAATTGCAACCTCTATCTTGTGACATGTCCTTTTAAAGGTCAATATTAAAAAAGAAACAGAATGGCACGAAGAAAACATCTTTACAACATTTCTAGCAAAAGTTATGGGAAAAATAACGCAAAAAAATAATCTGTATCAGAATCAGAATCATTTTATTGTCGTCCAACAATTACAAAATTGTAATTGACAAAGTCAAATATGATATTAAAAATATCACTAAGTAGGCCTACAGAGCCTAAAATAAATACAATCTATATCTATGTTAAAAGTTTAAAATTGTAAGTCACTAAAATTAGCATTAAAAATCTCATCTACAGAATAAAATGTTTTTCTCTTGAGCCACTCTGGCAACAACATTCTTAAAACCTACCAACAGAAATTGATCTAGCACTTAATGGTAACTTATTGAATAGCCTAGCTCCGGTTATTGCATAGTTCTGTTGAGTTTTACTTAACCTATCATATTGCACATCAATTGTATTTTTAATTCTAGTGTTGTGTTCATGGTTAAAGCTTCTAAGATTGAAAGAGTCGAGATTTTTCCTTAACAAAAACTAAACTGTGTAATATATATATACATGGAAGTGTAAGTAACCCAGTTCTTCAAAAAATGGCCTACAGGACTCATTGTCACTAATTCCTACTATGCAGCGTATGGCTTTCTTTTGCCACTTAAACACACAGTCTTGGCTCCACTAGAGTTGCCCCACAGTAAAACCCCATACAGAAGGTGTACATTAAAGAAAGCGTAATATGCACTAATGACAAGATTAAGACTTGTATACAATTTTAGTTTTTTTAGTAGAAATATTACTCTTGCCAATCTAATACATAAATGGTTTGTATGGATTCCCCAGCTAAGCTTTGAGTCTAAATTGATACCAAGTAGTTTTAAACAGACTTATTTACAGAATTACGTAAACTAAAGACAATTTCCTCGGTCTTGTTATTATTCACAGTTAATTTATTAGCAGAGAACCAGAGATAGGACCTTTCCCTCATATAGCCCATAACAACAAAATTTAATTTTGAGTCTCTGTCTGATGATAACAGAGTAGTATCATCAGCATACAAGACAACCTTACCAGGGACAAATTTAGGGAGATCATTAATGAAGACAGTAAACAAGAAGGGGCCCAAGACTGAGCCCTGGGGAACCCCGCTTGCCACCCTCTTAACCTTTATAGGTCAGTGGTTAGTTAACTAACCACCGCAAAAGTGCTCTGTATGGGCAACACTTAAAATAGGATTTTTCCGTAACGATCAGTGGTTAATAAACTAACCACTTAACATAACGGTTTCAAAATAGCATGCTAAAGTTAAGGGAAACTCAACCTTATTCACTTACAACAATTACTCCAGCCAATAGGAAGCCTGGAAATTTTTTGTTCTGCTCTTGCGTGCACGTGGCCTCTTCCAGACGTCCAACGGGGGAAAAGTGGTTAGTTGAGAGATTCACTGCCCGTCTAGGCACATTGTCAGGTGACATTTCCTGTCTGGTCATCAACTTTAGTTTCTGATTGTCAAAAAGGTAAGGTATTTTTTTAACTATTATATTATTTACATATTTTATAAGAGTTTGTTTATCTATTGTACCATAAATAATTGACGTCATGCATGTAGTTTATCGACAGTAAAAATGTTTAAAAATAGTTCATTACTCACTTGCATAAAAATTAGCATGATTTCAAATAATTGAAAAAAATATTAAAAATACAATTTTGAGGGATCCTATATATTGAAATATCAACAAAAGTTATTGCTAATTCATTCCAGAACGGTTAAAAGCATCTGAAACTTTCCAGAAAAGATGTTACAGACGATTTTATATTGTGTGACACATTTTTACGTACCTATGGAAGTTCTTGTGTAGGCTAGTTTTATAATGTAGGCTAGTTATTATAATGTAAAGCATATAAATATGTCATGATGATATGCAAGACATAAACTATCTACATTATATTATTATAATAACTCTAATTCTGCCTGTCTGTTACTCAACCACGCAAAATTACTAATCATAATTCATTTTAATTTATATTTAGTTTTTTTTTTTTTCAGAATGGCTGATGACAATCTTCGAAGCAGCGAAATCGATCGCTTCCTCTTCGATGTCACAGAGGAGCATGGCAAATGATTCAGAAGACGGAGGAGACAGTGATGCTGATGACAGTAAAAGCTGTCAGTAAGCCACAGTAGTTATACAAGGGATTTTGCTTCGGTAAGTTTAGCAACTGACTTGTTTTCCAATAACTCATCTCGTCAACAAGATGCACACGTCAGGAAATCCTTTACCATCAACATCATGTCAGGGTCGACAACTAAACGTGACATGGACTACATCTTTGATAGTGATGATAGCCAGGATGACCCGACTTATATACCGATACCCTCCCCACAGCAAAACATACAAGAAGATGTATTTGAACAAGTAGAGAAGAACTTGTATATTTCATCTTCTGAGTCTGAATCTGATGATTTTACTTTGAACCAATCAAGTTATATGTTTGATAAGACCCCATCAAATCCTACAAAATATGATTTATTTATATTTAATCAACCAATAGGGCCTAAAAGTTCCTATAAATATTGCTTCTCCATTAAGTATTTTTCTATTTTTTTTTGGACATTTTTTGGGATACAATATTGTTGTTTCAATAAAATCTGTAATCTGTATTTTAACTGTTGTTATTATACCTATATTGTTTTGCATTTTTATTTTTATGACTAGTAATATAATCCTAATAAAACATTGTACCCACATATTATGGGTTAATTTACTTTGATCTTTTCGCTAACATAAGCTTATGATTATCTTCCTTTGTATAGCTCATTTTACTAATATAATCCTAATATTTTCATTGTAACACTTTTGTATTTTTTACTATTAAATTGAAATTTTACAAGATTACTGTTGGATTAATTATTTTTTATTGACCCCTAAATAAGTGGGTCAATATATTAACCACTGCCCATCAATGAACATTAGTTTGACCTAAACGCTCGGTGGTTAGTTTATTGACCACTACTTATATCAGCTGATATGGTAAATGATAAAAATTATTTGATTGCATAATTTACATCAGAGTAATATATAGAATTAAGATTTTATTTCAAAAAAACTGTGTACAAAGAAAAAAATGTGTTGCCCACACAGAGCACTTTTGGGGTGGTCAGTTTATTTAACCACTGACCGTTTGTGCAAAATCTATAAAATTATGCTTGCCCTAATAAAGAGGGTTTATGTTAAAAGTTTAAAATTGTAAGTCACTAAAATTAGCATTAAAAATCTCATCTACAGAATAAAATGTTTTTCTCTTGAGCCACTCTGCAACAACATTCTTAAACCTACCAACAGAAATTGATCTAGCACTTAATGGTAACTTATTGAATAGCCTAGCTCCGGTTATTGCATAGTTCTGTTGAGTTTTACTTAACCTAGCATATTGCACATCAATTGTATTTTTAATTCTAGTGTTGTGTTCATGGTTAAAGCTTCTAAGATTGAAAGAGTCGAGATTTTCCTTAACAAAAACTAAACTGTGTAATATATATATACATGGAAGTGTAAGTATACCCAGTTCTTCAAAAAATGGCCTACAGGACTCATTGTCACTAATTCCTACTATGCAGCGGATGGCTTTCTTTTGCCACTTAAACACAGTCTTGGCTCCACTAGTGTTGCCCCACAGTAAAACCCCATACAGAAGGTGTACATTAAAGAAAGCGTAATATGCACTAATGACAAGATTAAGACTTGTATACAATTTTAGTTTTTTTAGTAGAAATATTACTCTTGCCAATCTAATACATAAATGGTTTGTATGGATTCCCCAGCTAAGCTTTGAGTCTAAATTGATACCAAGTAGTTTTACAGACTTATTTACAGAATTACGTAAACTAAAGACAATTTCCTCGGTCTTGTTATTATTCACAGTTAATTTATTAGCAGAGAACCAGAGATAGGACCTTTCCCTCATATAGACCATAACAACATCATTTAATTTTGAATCTCTGTCTGATGATAACAGAGTAGTATCATCAGCATACAAGACAACCTTACCAGGGACAAATTTAGGGAGATCATTAATGAAGACAGTAAACAAGAAGGGGCCCAAGACTGAGCCCTGGGGAACCCCGCTTGCCACCCTCTTAAGTCCTGATCTCTGGTCACCTACTTTGACAAGCTGAAGTCTATTGCTCAAATAAGACATAATCAAAGACAAAGCATTGTTCTCCAGACCATAATATTTCAATTTTTGAATGAGTTCATCATGAGGTACAACGTCAAATGCCTTACTTAAATCCAATAACACAGCAGCTGTTTCTTCCTTATTTTCAAAGCTATTCAATACATAAGAGACAATACTTTCTACAGCTTTAACAGTTGACAGATTTTTCCTAAACCCATACCGAGATGAAGAAATCAAATTATTGTACTCAAAGTAATATTCCAATTGGTTTTTCACAATAGTCTCTATTAACTTTGATATAACGGGTACTAGGGCAATAGGCCGGTAATTGTTTAAATTCATTTTGTCACCCTTCTTATGTATAGGTACTGTTATTGTTATTTTAAGGCACTGTGGATATATTCCATCAGTAAGCACCCAGTTTATCAGCTGTGTTAAAGGATAGATTATAGCATCTAATATTTCCTTTAATACAAAGTTGGAAAGTCCATAGACATCTTCTGATCTGGAATTACTTAACCTATACACAGAACTATATACATCTCTACTATTTACAACTGTCCACTTAAAACTAGATAAGCCAGGGGGTTTAATACCTGACGATTTCAACATATCAACAGAACTTGCTACATCTAAAATATCACAGTTATTTTTTAACACATTAACAACATTAATAAAAAAGCTATTAAAATCATCAGCTGTTATTGGGATTTTTTCTTTGGCTTTGTTAGGCACACGACCTGTTTCAGCGTTTATAACTTTCCATGCAGCTTTACATTTATTGTGTGACTCAAAAATAAACTTTTCATTTGCTCTTTTTTTTAGCTAAAATAATTTCCTGCCTATACATTTTCTTAAGCCTACCATGAATTGCCATGCACTGAGGATCAGTCCTTCCTTTTTCATGACTTAAGTCCAGCAATAGCCTTATTTCCCTTAGCAAAGGAGTGTACCAGTTCAACTTTAAGCTTTTTGACTTATATCTAGGCCTACTATGGTTGGCAAGACTTTTCTTTTTTAGAGGGCATGATTCATTTAAACAATCAGATAAAACTTGCAGAAAAGTTTGAAAAGCTAACTCAACATTAGTTACTGTTAAAAAAATGCTATCCCAGGTTACAGATCTTAACCTATGCTTAAGTCTATCTAGACAAGGTTTGCTCAAAAGCCTATGTGTATCAAATGTACAGTGAATATTTTGAAAAGGTTCAGAAGATGAGGTTAGGTGTTGCATATTATAATTTAAAAGTAGTGCACAATGGTCAGAAAGATAAGGTTGGATAATTTCACAGGTGAGCATTGAGGGGTGTAGGTTAGTGATAAAATTATCAAGACAGGAGGTAAGGCGGGTAGGCTGGAAATTTAAACAGACAAAATCAAGAGATCGTAGAATATTAACAAAGTTTTGCACTTTAGGGTCGTCACTCTTTGGATCCATGTTTATATCGCCAGCAATTATCATCTTGAAATTCCTGTATTTATTTAAAAAATCAATAAGATTAGCCAGCTTCTCCGTAAAGATGTCGACTGACGAATCGGGTGTACGATATACAGACACAGTCAGTAAGCGCAAAGTAGGAAAAACTATCACAGCCACTGTAAGAACAATGCCAATGCCTTGCACATATGAACACAATGCATGTGTAATATCTTTCAGTAATACATATGGATATACGTTCATGAAACTTGTATAAATGGCAATAGCCAAATTAAAATTCAATAAACATTGAATGACAAAAAGTACTTGCTCCGCCGGGACTCGAACCCGGATCTCACGTGCTGGGTGAGTGCGCTACTACTACACCACAGATTACTGTGTTTGTGCTATGTAATACTGATTTGATGTGCAAATCTATGTAATTGTACAAAACTGTTGTTAAGAAAGCAGCATCATTAGATAACTTACTTTATCTTACATGGTAATGAATTTAATCCGTTTTTAACTGTAGGCTACGGTCCCTTTTGCTGTATAAAAAATAAATGATGAACATAGTGATCACACAATTCAATGTTCCAACTGTGGGTGGTTACAATAAATTATACAACAAAATTGTATTCATTATAATTGTTAGTGTGACAGTTAAACCATATGACAATTGTTGCTTAACTTTTATCAATTAATCATAACTGTATCAAGTTTTATTCAATCATAAAGGAATATTCTAAAACTGGTGGTACAATTCATAACAACGTTGCTAACCCAAAGAATACTTTTTGTTTGGGAATAAAGTTTTTGTTTACTTGGAAAAATCCATTATTCAGCATACCACAAAGGTTTAAAAAGCATGTATGTCACTTTAAAACTTATGTTAGAAGAAAACAAAAAAAATGTTCTCCTTTAATGAACAAATTACTCTTAAACAACAAAATATTCTCAGTATGGTATGGTATTTAACCATTTTCAGTTGCAAAAGGAAAATTATAAAATAGTTTTCATATCTGCCAACTTAATTGTTCTTGGGAAACATCAGAATCATGTATGTGCATTTACTTTTTTCTATTTCAAAATTGATTAGACAAATCTTGTACTATTTTTTAGTTATCTAATTTAACATTTGAAAAATATGAATTTTTCCTTACTTTAATCTGGACTATTAAATAGTTATAAGTGAAATATGTTTTTGTGCCAGATTCACGATCTGTGGAATATATACGGATTGCAAAAACATATAACACTCAAAAGTTTCCAGCAAGTTATGTACAATTTATAAAGAATGCAGTGAACCTCTGTGCAGAGGCAAAAATTGGTCTACTACTCAGGGAAATTCTGACCTCCACTTGTAGGTTTAAAGAGGATTATATCTCATAAAAATCCATGTGGATCCACACAAGACTTGTAACTTTCATAGAAAAGTAAATTACGTACATTTTGGAGTAGTAGCCTGTTATATTTAATCACTTCTTAGTTTGCAACATCCAAGGCTGATATAAACATTTCACATCTTGAACATAAAGATCAAATATTGCAGTTCAGGGAGATACATATCAATAAAATAAAGAAAGGAGAAGTTCCTTTTGTGTGATCTTTGAGATAATCAGAATTTACAGACTACTGTACCATACACTCACAATGTTTTGCTAAAATATAAGATTTATTAGGTGTATAAACAAAGAGAAAATCCCAAAACTTGGAAGATTAAAAAAAGAGTTAAAGGAAATCTTGTAAAAAGCTTCCACTTTAGCAGGTGTTTATTTTTACATTTTACGTGTTATATGATTTTAACTGCAACAACGAAGCCATTCGGCAGATAATATTTTATCCTGTAGTCTGACGATGGAACGATTTATAAAACATGTATCTTTTGACAACATCTCACAGTTGTTTTTGGATTTGACAGAGGCAAGAATACCTAATTAATTATCAATCTTAAATCGTATTCACTATTATTATAATATCAAGTACCAAACTTCACGACTGTTTCAATTTTTTTTGTAATATAATTTCGTAAAGAGTACAATATTGGAGAATGTATTGTTCTATATGAAAAAATGTATTAACTAAAGAAATGTGTTTAAGGTAAGTAAGGCCAAGAAATATATAACTATGAAATGGGCCAACACAAGTTAGTACACAAGCGTCTGCCTTCTCGGAAAGGTGCTGTAGTTATAAACCTTTCAAATAATATAAAGAGGTTGGTCAGCTGACCCAGACTAGATCAGATAGAGCTGTGCCAAATATATGAACGTGAATGTCTGAATACCTTAGTGATGAGTAAAGACACTGTGTATTGTGTAACATTGACATGTTTCATGCAACATTAGTGTTGTTTCAAACAATAAAGAGACAATATTTTAATAAAGGAAAAGTGAGTATTTTTACTTTTGGGATTAATTATCTACATGTATTTTCATCAAAGTTTACAGATTTCATAAACTGAGTCACAAAGTTTTGAATAGATTACATTTTTTCTGAATAAAACTTATCCCCTATTGTTTAGTGTCTATTGTAGTTGCTCATGTGGAAGAATTTTAACCTTGTGATTTTGTACTTCATTGTGGCAATGCGATTGCAATTAATAACTCAATCAACTCTTGATCAAATATCTCTATGAACAAGTTAGACATTGTATTAATTTTCAGGCATTGTATTCAACAAATATTTCGTAGCTGATGTTTCATCAGAAAAGGCCAAAGAGTAAAAATAATTCATAAACTATCGAAGGTTTAAACCCAAAAAATTCTGTTTTAGTTTTGCTGATAAACAGTTTCTTCTCAAATTAAATTACATAGATATAATGGTTGATGTGTAATGCTATGTAATTAATGCCTATTTAAATTTTGTCCTGATTGTATTCTCTGAAATTTATTGCGGGAGGCTTGTTCATGAAGATGACAATTAGTCGAGTTGATTGACAGTTTTTAGTTGAAATTTTTTTAAAGAATAATCTAAATTGCAGTAACTACTGTGAATTTAAAGTTTAAATATTATTTTATAAGTAAATAAATATAAGTAATTATTGGTTTACGCATAGACCACTTTAGGCATGACCTAACTACCAGTTATCTGTATCTTATTACAGTTATTGCCACATTGAGTGTGTATTATTTGGTTCATTCACTGTTTCCAGTCTTGTAACTTATTAGATAAGATTTGGGACAGAGAATTTAACATTTGTTAGTAGCACCAGCTTATCACATTTAATAATTTCTGCATAATTAAGTAATGAATTATATGGGTTTAATCATTTATGTATATATATTTATTTTGTTTTCAGATTTCTTCATGTAATTTGTCCACAAAGGGATTAGAGTAAGTTTTAACTTTAATATTCAAATATTAACTTTATATTTTAATAATTAGAGAAGTGGTTTTGTGGAAGCAATATTTAGGAGAAATTACAAGAAAAATCACTTGCAGCAAGACTATCATAATACTTTATTGCTTATCTTTTTTTAAACTTAAAAGGACCAAAAATTGCTATACTGGCAAACAGCTGACTGATAATATAATATGCCCTTGGTTCTAGTTGATGACAGTTATGTACATCAACTGGAGCTAAACTCAATATTCCCATTAAATCAACCCTTCCTACCATAGTTATGTTATGGGTAGAAAACTAGTGAGTTAGCATTTAACCAAAACAATACTTGGAAACGAAACAAGAAATTTAATCGCATGGTTAATTATTAACATATGATTGTAAAGCAGATTCTTTCTCCCTAGTATTTAGAGACAATAGTTAAGGTTTCTTTATATAGACTCTGGCCTCAAAGAATATACGGAGTCTCTTGATTATGGCTGTTACTAAAGTTGTCCCAGTTCCCTGATGTCTCACAGGGTGATATCATCGTAATCTCCTCTGTAGACTATGCAATAGACAGACCTGTTAAAAAGTTCAGAATCATCTTATTTCATCTGTAGGTAAAAAAAAAAAAAAATTGATGTGGCTCACCAAGTGAGGAAGTAAGTCAGGTGCCTTGCAGAAAACTATTGTGTCTTGCCCATCAGACACACGCACAAAGGCATATTCAGGTTTATTTCTTTCCACTAGTGGATCATATTCCGGGTTGATTTCAAGCATTGTCACTTCTTCCACTAGTGGACCATAGTCCGGGTTGATCTCAAGCAATGTCACTTCTTCCACTTAAGTTAATCTTATTCAGGGTAGCTTCAAGCTGCATCAATTCTTCCACTAGTATATCATGTTCAGGGTAAGCTTCAAGCAACATAGCTTCTTCCACTAATGGATTCTGGGTTAGCCTCAAATAGCATCACTTCTTCCACTTGTGGCTCATATTCAGGGGTATTTCCAAGAAACGTAACTTTTTTGACATCAGCATCACTTCTTCAAGAATCAAGAATCATTTTATTGTCGTCCCACATTACAATGCCATGACAAAGTCAAAGAAATTAGATAATACTAGGTTAGCCAAACATTGAAAGATAAAAATACACGGCAAAGTAAGTATACCGTGTTCTACAAAAATAGGCCTACAAGAATCACTAGTACTGACATCAAAAACTGTGCGTAAGGCCTTCTTTTGACATAAAAAAACCTCCTTGGCACCACTTGAATTGCCCCAAAGTAGGGCACCATACAAAAGGTGGGAATGAAACAGCGCAAAATATGCCTTAGTAACTATGGTAGAGCTAGTACAAATTTTAAGTCTTTTCAGTAAAAAAATTACTCGAGACAGGCGAGAACAAAGAGCATCAGTATGACTTCTCCAAGTAAGCCTAGAATCTAAATTAATTCCCAGTAACTTTATTGATTTATTGTCAGAGTATTTCCTTAAACTAAAAACAATATGCTCCGTCTTATCCTCATTAACATATAGGCAGTTGGCATCAAACCAGAGGTGAGACCTTTCCCTCATATAATTTATTACTACAGAATTAATGTCAGATAGCTTATTAGAACACATTAGTGTGGTGTCGTCAGCATAAAGAACACTCTTATTAGGTACAAAATTGGGAAGGTCGTTTATAAAAACTATAAACAGAAAGGGACCCAGGACAGAACCCTGGGGAACCCCACTTTCAACCCTTCTAAGATCAGATCTTTGATCACCAACTTTGACCAACTGGGATCTATCTAAAAGATATGAGGACAACAGTGACAACTCGTTGCCTCCAAAACCGTAGTAGCTCAATTTCTCAAGCAATACCTGATGGGGCACAGTATCGAAAGCTTTGCTTAGATCTAGTAATAAAGTGCTGGCTTCCTCACTATTTTCAAAGCTATTCAAGATAAAGGATACAACACTTTCAACAGCCTTAACAGTAGACAGATTTTCTCTAAAACCAAATTGGGCAGATGAGAGCAGATGATTCTGCTCAAAATAACATTCCATCTGAGACTTAATGATACTTTCGACCACTTTAGATACAACTTCTTCCACTAATGGATTATATTCCAGATTAGTTTCAAGAAACGTCACTTCTGCTGTATTAATAAGTTCAACAATTATGTAAAGCAGATTGTTTTGAATTTTATATTGTGTCTATATAGACCTCCACACAACAATGAACAAGAATTTATTGATGGTTTAGAAAGGCTAATGTCTTATTTAATGAAAGATAATGATAATACTTTATTTTGAGAAAATTGGAATATAAACTTTCTATGTTCAAATGTATGTAATGTTTAAAGTTAAGATTAATGTCTTTTAATCTTAAAAGATATACTCAACTGTGCCACTAGAATTACTGATCATAATGAGTCACTTCTTGACAATGTAACTAATTTAGATTCTGAAATATTATCATACATTTCCTTTATGAACACATCATATTATGATGCTTAATTGATAATAATTAAATTAAATTCTAAAAAGCCGGAATTATATCAGATTATAACAGATTTTTCCTAAAAAAGTTTTAAATTTTAAAAATGGCTTGTCACAGGGAGACTGAAATTGTCTGTCCGTATTTGAGAATGTAAACAACAAATTTGAACCTTTTTCAAACGTTATTCAAGCACATTTTTAATGATCATTTCCTTTAAAATTCCTTAATAAATTCCATAAAAATATCAAAGGTTAAAATAAAAGATCATAGAGCAGAGAAATAAAGGATTTTGCTAGTAGAAATGTTGTCATGCGATTCTCGCTCAAAGCAATAAAGATCTGGCCTTAAAAGCACTTTTGAAAGAAGGAATAGTCTTTTCCGTAAGCGTTTTCTGGGAAAAAATCGTTATATATTTCACATGAAATTGAAAAATCAGATTGTATCCAGAAGACCCTCTAGAGATAAGTCAGTCAGAATCATAGTCTTCAATACTTTCTATTAAACGTCTGGCTAATTCACTCAAATCATCATCCAAAGTTGTAAAAGTTTTCAGCAATCATTTCTTAAATATTGCTGATGTATCACACTACAATATGCCGTACTATTTTTCACTTAATTTTATTCACCATCATACTCCAGCTCATTCTTTATTTTTGTCTATGGTTACTTCTGGTGAAATTGAACAAGCGATCCTTTAACTCTTAAATTAAAGATGTGTTCAGGAACTGATGGAATTTCTAGTTTTATTCTGAAACAAATTTACAGTCATCAGTGATCCACTAGCTCATCTGTTTAATGTCTCGATTTCTTCTGGAATTTTCCCTGATGTTTACATAACTGCAAGGCTTGTCCCCATATTTAAGTCACAAAAGAAAAGTAGTGTCAACAACTATATAAGCCTTAATTACATTTAAACACATAAAACCAATATTTAATACTTTTATTTTTGTGATCCCTTGCTATAGAAAGTATTAAATATTGGTTTTATGTGTTTAAATGTAATTAAGTTAACAGTAGCCAATATAAGCTCCATCTTCAATATCTGTAGGCCTGTTGCTCTTTGTACTATGTAAAAGGTGCTGGAGAAAGTTATATATTCATGGTTATTGGGTCATGTAGATAAAAACAATATCCTGATTCAGAATAAATATGGCTTTAGAACAAACCGCTGAACTACTCAAGCAGTTGTGGACTTTTTGCAAGATTTATTATCTCATCTTAAGCGGTGTGATCCAGCCCTGGGGATATTCTGTAATCTTTCGAAGGTATTCAATATAGTTAATCATGGCATCCTCTATGAAAAACTGAAGAATTATGGTATACGTGGCACTGCCCTGGATCGGTTTCGATCATACCTTTCCAACCAGCTGCAATTTGTAGAGGATTCAAAGATTCGATCAGAACACACAGTATGGTCAACATGACTGATTTGGAATGTTTGAACTTGCCTAACTTAAAAATGTTTTATATTAATATTCAAGGTTTGCATAAAAAAAGTTGAACAGCTTGAAGAGATTTTAAAATCTGATAATTTTAATATTGTGTGCCTCAGTGAACATTGGTTACGGGATAATGAAGTGACTTATAATGTACCCGATGACTATTTGGTTGGTAGTGCATACTGCCGTGTGACACATATAAGAGGAGGAGTAAGTATACTTTTTATCTAATAAATTTGTCACTGAGAAATTGAACGTAAATACATTTTGTGAAGAATTACATTTTGAGGTGTGTGCTATCAGGCTGATTGAATTAAAATGTCATTATTATTTCTCTGTACCGTTCCCCTGAAGGTAAAGTAAATGTCTTTCTGGACAAGTTAGATCAACTTCTGAGATTTTTTAATCAGACTTAGGCCTAAATGTAAAAGTAATAATTTGTGGAGATATTAATGCTGACTTTGATATCCGAAACACCTCAAAACCTAGTGTAAATGACTTTTTGAACTGTCTCCGGGCAATATAATTTGTTTTGTGTAAATAATTTGCCTACTCGTGGAGAAGCCTGTTTGGACAATGTTATTACTGACCTCTGCCCTAAAAATTACGAGCTGCATATTTTTGAACCTTTGTTGTCAGATCATAAGGCTATTCAAGTTATGGTTTGGTTGGCGGAGAATAGGCCTATCAATAAGAAGACTGATGGCCCGGTAAAATAAAAATAAATTCAAGTAGGCCTTCGATTCAATTTGCAAGAAGGTATACAACTGTGAACCTGGAGGGGTTTAAATACTGTTTAAGTAAGGTAGACTGGAATTTTATTGCTCCTCAGAATTGTAACTTAACAGCAGAAGAAACTTTTGATTTGTTTTATAATACATTTTTAGAAATTTTTAATCAATGCCATCCAATGCAAGAGATAAAGATTAATAAACCTAATAATAGAACTAAAAAGCAAAATTTAAATTGGTATACCCCAGAGCTAGAGAACATGAAAAAGCAAAATTTTGTGTTGTCATGACATTTATAATAGAACGAATAATGATAATTTACTCAACTTGCTGAGAACTCTTAGAAGGCGCTATAGACTGGGCTATTAAAGAAGCAAAGAGACAGAGTAATGAAGATTACATAGAAAATTCAGTCAATAAATGTAGAGCAGCATGGACAATCATTAACAAAGCATCGGGGAAGGAAACCCTACGCAGTCGGTCCAGTAATATTCTGCCTGATGAATTCAACTCACACTGTGTGACAGCTATTGAAGAGATCAGTGCCAAAGTGAAAAGTTCTGTGAATAGTGCAAATCAATGTCTTAATAAGTTATTGCCTCCATTTGAGGAGTGTGTTTTTTTGTCCTGTCACTGTAGATGATGTTCGTAAAATTGTTTTATCTCTAAAAAAATTCCCATTCTAAAGATGTGTATGGATTGAGTAGTATTTTAATTAAGGCTGTTATTGATTATATAATTGAGCCTTTGACATATTCTATTAATTGTTGTGTATTGGAAGGGATTTTTCCAACATGTTTAAAATTTTCAAAAGTTGTACCTGTGTATAAAAATGGCTCACTTGATTGTCCGAATAATTATAGGCCTATCTCATGTGTACCAATCTTGTCTAAGGTAATTGAGAAATTACTTAAACATCAAATATGTATTCATTTTGAAAATTTCAAATTATTTAGTTCTAGTCAATTTGGTTACCGCACTGCACTGATTGTTCAACGGTTAAAGCTGTAAATACTCTTGTAAATAATGTTCTCTTAGCTTTGGAAAATAATTGTTGGGCTCAGATCACACTTTGTGATCTGAGCAAAGCATTTGATTGTGTTAGACCTGATATATTGGTGAACAAATTGGAATTCTATGGGTTTCGTGCAAAGAATTTGAACATATTAAGGTCCTATCTTGCAAATCGCAAACAGGTTGTTATGGTTAATGGAGCTTATTCCCAAGTGGCTGATATAAATATAGGTGTGCCACAGGGATCTGTGTTGGGTCCTGTTTTGTTTATTATATTTATTAATGATTTAAGTTTTAATGTCTCTAGTTTTACTACTATATATGCTGATGATACCACTTTGTTAAATAGTCACACAAATTTGCTTTACTTAAACAACTTGGTAGAGACTACAATGAATGAAACTGTTAACTGGTTTAATGTAAATGGTCTCTATTTAAACGCAGAAAAAACAAAACAAATGTTAATAACTCTTAAGAATATTAATAGGCCTATATTTGAATCTGAAGTTTTTGTTAAGTTATTGGGGATAATAGTGGACAACAGGCTATCTTGGAAACAACACATTGATTATGTATGCAAGAGATTGTTCTAGGGTTATTTACTTATTGTGTAATTTAAAAAAAATAGTATCACAAAGGTATATAAAAATGGCCTACTTTGCATTTTTTGAAAGTATTATTAGATATGGTTTAATAATTTGGGGTAATAGTACAGGCATTGATCAGGTGCTAGTAATCCAAAAGAAGGCTGTGAGAATTTTAGCGGATGCACCTGTGTTAGATCATTGTAAACCTTTGTTTGTAAATATTGGTGTTTTAACTGTTATAAATCTGTATATTTATGAGGTATTAGTAGATGTAAGAAAAAAGTCACACATGGTTTTGAAAAGAAATGATGTTCATCACTATAATACAAGAAATAAAGATAAGTTAAATGTAGATAGAGCTAGATTAGGTTAAAACCATGAATTACCATACAACCTTAGGCATTAAAATGTTCAATTTGTTACCTTATGCTGTTCAAACTTTACCATGTCAAGTTTTTAATAATAAATTGTATTCTTGGCTAAAAAATAGACCTTTCTATAATATTAATGAATATTTTAGCTGTGAGATCGTTCATAAGGATTTTTAACTTTAGATTGGGCTAGTAATTTAAGCCTTAATATTTTGACGAAGCCTATTGTAATTTTATTGAAAAATTATTAATGGCCAATAAATTGTCTATTGTCTATTGTCTATTGTCTATGCAGATATGGGGTTCCCCAAGGCAGTATCCTTGGACCTTTGATTTTCATTGTCTACATAAATGATCTCGTAGTATATCTTTCTTTGTCAAAGCCTATATTTTATGCAGATGACATAACCTTGCTTTTTGGAGGTCCACATATCAATTTACAGGACAGAGTCAAGGAAACAGTACAATCGCTCATAAGCTGGTTATCTTATAACAATCTTCAGTTGAATCTGAATAAGTCCTGTTTGATGCAACATCTGACTCTGAATATAAAACCAGAAATAATTACTTTGGATGAATTTCTAATTAAAGACTGTAGTTCCGTTAAATTTGTCTGTGTAACTGTGGATAGTCGGTTATCTTGGTCTTCCCATCTCTAATCTTTGTATTAGCATATGTTACGCACTTAGGACATTAACACTCATTAAGATCTCAATTTGTTACTCATGGTCTATTATGGTTGTTTTTTATCCATCATATGTCTTATTGAATTAAGTCTAGGGTTGTTTTCCACAGGCTTCCAAGGTCCTCTTGGTCCAGAAAAGAATCATTACGTATCTTTAATGACTTACCCCCCACTACAGTCATGCAAAGGTGTCTTCCATTCACTAAACCTTCCCATGTTACCTTCAATATTTATCTACAAATCAATACTGTTGACGATGGGCCGTCCTAAAAATATCCATCTGATATCTGACTAGGCACAGGAATGACCTGCGCACTCCTAGTCATCACCTCACTCTCTCCAAAAGAAACCTTGTTTTCACTGGTCCTTTTTCTTTAACAAACTTCCATCTGAAATAAAAAGGTGCTGTGAAAGGCTGAAGGTAAAGGGCTTTTGTTAATTTTTGAGAAAATTTTAGTTGATAGGAAGTTTTGTAATGTACAGGAATTCCTGTCTGCCAAAGTTCTGAAAGTTATATTTATATGATTCCTAACTTATTTATAAGCTATGTGATATTAAGTTTATATATAAATTCATTGACATATACAAAATGTATGTACTTTTATTCATGAAATAAAGATGTCTGTCTAGAAATATGTAATTGGTACTTAAATAGAATCACAAATGCCATCACCTATGTATGTAGGTAACAGTCAGAAGACATGTCAGTGATACACATGTAAATTCGTAATTTCATATTTGGCATTTATTTAGCCTATTGAACAGAAATGAACATAATTTATCCGTATATAAAAAAATTTTTGTCATGAAGTTCGTTTACGTTAAGCTCCGAAACCATGGAACTGATTTAAATTACATTTTATAGAGATGTATTGTTTGGTGCAACTTAAAATGTAGTTTTTATCTCAATTTATAAACGTTAATTTTTTTTATTGCAAATTTTCAGTTTTTTTTATAGATAAAAGGTTGAATTCACTTCTAGAGTCTGTTAAATGTAATAAACTGTTCTGTGTAAACATAGTTTTATGGCAGTACAGCCATATGGTTTAATTAATTTAACCACTATTTTCAATTTTTTTACATTTATAGTCTTGAAAGCATAAAGTAAGCTTGATAGTAAAATCAGTTCTCATATCAACATTTTGTGCAACGGCTGTTTAGCATAGAGTAAGAAAACATCCAGATAAGAAAATTAAAAACTTTAATAAAAATATACTTTTAACTGTACAGTTTAGAAAATGTGAAGTATACAATGCCTGGTCAGTTGTAATGTAGATGTAAAAGAGAATGTTACGATCTAACTTTTACTATACACTTAAAAAGTCCGTTATAAAACCCATCTTAATTGTCTATTGACAGAAGTAGGTTTCTCTGTCCTGTGTATGTACAGTATATATATATATTTTCTTGATCGGATAATCAGGAAAAATCAACTATGGACCAAAAATGCATAATTAATTAACCACTAAGTTATAAGACCAGACAATGTCTGTTGTGGTTTAGATTTAGAAAAATCCATATTTGTGTCATGGCCAATTACATCTTGCATACTCACGTTTGGTAAACCATCTAATTTATTAGCAAAAGACAGACAACTAAAAATATGGTGCAATTAATTGAATTTTAAATAGTTTGAAGTGAGAATCAACCTTTTTATACCTGATTGATGTAATTTAATTCATATATATGTAAACAATAAAGAATTATGATATTATTTTGATATGACAGTGGTCTGATAGTTGTTACTGTTACAGCCAAGTAGAGGGCCTCCGGCAGGAGTTGGAGGATGTCAAAAAGCAGTTGTCAGAAAAGGAGAAACTAGTTGCCAAGTACCAGAACCGCATCATAGAGCTAAGAGGGAGCATTGAGGTAAGATGCACTATTTTTGCATATTTAGACATTTTTTCGTTCCGGTGTATTCCCTTTTGTTAAATTGTGATATTTATTGACAATTAATCACAGAAAGTAGACTTTTTTATAGCCTAGGTGGGGCAAGATCAAAACATCTGAAAATAAAGGTTGGTAATCTGTCAGTTAGTGACTTTCCTGCTTGTCCTGAAAAAAATAAACTCTGTATAATTTGTTATCACACAAAGAACAATATTGATGTGACGTATTTTCCAAAAAAAAATAACAGTTGTCCTCCACTTTCTGAAAAATGAATTTACAGAAACTTGTCCTCCACAACATTTTCTGTCCCGTTTACGAATGTTATAAATAAATGTGTATTACAGTATTCCCTCTGTAATCTGGTATTTTTACTCAGGAAGTCGAGTTACTACTTGTTGTGCAAGGCAGAAACTCATTGTTTGCCCTCAGTCAGTGTGTTCCATAACAGTGTAGTGAATGTATACACATTCGTGTTCGCTTCCTAATTGCCTACATTTCATTAGTGTTAATTGTACTGGGTCGTTTGTTGCCTCACGTGGTGCTGTCAGTAAGAAATGGGTCGGATTTGTCTGCTATGAACTCTAAGGATATTGTAGGATGAAACCCCACGTGTTTGGATAGCATGTGTAGTCATCTAGCCCCATGTTGGTGGTGTCAGTTTTAAAAGGTGTTGAATCTGTCTGATGAGTCCCACAATTGTTGGATTCAAATATGAAAGAATATGAGGTCCAATGTCATTAAATAGAAAGTCTCATATTTGATAACATTCCTTGGCCATTTAACATGGGAGTTCATGTTATTCACTGTGATGTAAGTTAATTAATATTTCACTTTAACTCTGGTGAAGTCCAATTGAATTCAAAACCCATCTATTCTGCTTGAAATTCATATGCAAAATTTGCATATTCCACAAGAGTTCAATCATCTATAATAATATACTCACCTTTACTCTTTTGTTGATTATTTAAATATTCAATCTTCCTTCGATACTTTCAAGGTGCACTAATACTTTTCACTTTGAGAAAAGACAAATTTTTATTACAATTTGCTGCGGATCTGCCTCACGTTGGCTGCGTCAATCTGCTGCGTATCGGTTTTCTAGTGTTGTTGACGCCTCATGTAGTTGTGCGCCATTTTGTTACGAGTCCCACGTTGCTGTACCATTTTGCTCCGGATGGTGTTGGTCGCCATCTTGCTCAAAATCTGCCCAAAGCTAGCTGCGTCCCCTTGGTACTGCTTGAAACTCTGCCACCTTCCAGATAAACAGTTTGCTGTCCCAATCCTCTCCCAATCACTATTCAAAATGTGCTCCCTCTCATTGGTTATGTAAATTACTTCGTGTTGGCTAACTCATACTATTCCAAGTTAATACCAAATTACTATCAAATTTGAATGTCTGTGGTGTTGTCACCAACAACAAGTCTATATCTATCTCAGGTTTTTAAATAGGTTGAGTAGTGGTTAAAAATTTCAATATCACTCCATTAAAGTTCCTATCACACTTCTTTATAAATGGGATACTCAAATAAAAGTCAAACCAAATGACCTTGACGTTAATTTATTCCATATTACACTGTCCATACATATATAATTCCACTCACCTTGCTTTGATAACTTAAGAATCTAACATAATATCCCATCCTTCATTAAAATTTCAATACACCATAATACAGTTTCCTATTAATTTCATCACTACTATCCCAGGAGGATTCACATGAACACAACCTCCTTGCTTCAAGTCTGGAAAGAGAAGAAGGAATCTCCGTATAAAACTACACATACCGATTCAAAACAATACTCATCCCCTCTCCCGTTCAAATCAGCGTCTTCACGATTAAATATAATTTGATTCTTTTCTTATAATTGTCGAAATTTATTACGTTCACTATAATTAATCAATTTAAGTCTTTCTATTTTCTTTTTATTATTTTTTCAAAGCTTTTTATTTAAATTTTTAGCAACATGTGCTTTATGACATCATCAATATACAAGTCATTTATCCCACAATTGGCTTTTCTGCGTAATTCTATTTAGTACTTTTGTAAAACACGAATTTTGGTTATGTTTACTTCATTTTAATTAATTAAATCTTTTCCCGTATAAAGTTTAATATATTTCTTCGTTATTAATTAAATAAATCTCAATTCTCACAACATGTGATTCACTGACGTCACAGTCTGCCAATTCCCCGTGAATATTCAAATTTCGTAATTTGACCTGTTACAAATTAATTAATTTTTCAGGCTGTTCAATTTCATAAATACTACAATAGTTTAATTTAAAATACAATTCTTTAAAATAAAAATATAATTATCACGTTACATTACATAAATGTACAGACATTCATTCTTCATTTTACTAAGAACCTTGTATTTTTATACATGTACTCTGTTAACCATTTCTGGATGTATAACCAGTTTCTGCTATAATTTTATCAGCATCTCCTCTCGACCAACTTCACTTTACAGATAAACATCACCACACCTTTGTATGTGAGATGCGCATTTGGCATTTTAAGTCAAACTGTGGTTGCTTTCATCTGTTTTTTTTCTGTTGTGAAAAGTAATACTGTTATATAACAATGAACTTCAAGTAAGTTAACAGCTTGTAACATTCTTGTGATTCCTCATGATACTTGTGACACATTAAAACTCTGGAAATTCCAAGATTGGATGATTAACCCTTTGAGTGCCAAGTATTTATTGAGTGGGTGTACTGAAAAGTGCCTGGTTTTTTTCTAGCGGGTGCAATTATAAGTGCCAGCCCTTTTGAAGGCATTTGCAAGGTTTCAGTAAAAAAATTCACTGTTTGATTATTTAATAAGCTATCAACATTCTGTTTTTGTAAATTTTCTTTGAAAACTAAGGCTAATTAACATAAAATAACAAAGTTACCATAAAATTAAATTTAGGAATATCAAAAATGGACTTAATTCAAAATATTCCAGAATTTATTTAAATTTCATTTTTCAACCTAATTATCATTACCAAAAAATCATATCCTTTTCTTTGTCCATATCACTGGAAAGGGTATTCAATAGTGTATAAATCTTGAAAATTGTAATTGTATATCATTATCTTCAATAATGAGTGAGTTATACAACATTTAAGTAACTAATGTCACATTGTTTCCGGTAGCCATATCAACCAAAAATGTTTATATGTGAGTTTTAAATTGATTTTCGTTAAAATAAATTGATTGGAAGTGTACTATAACAATTTATTTTGAAAAGAACAGTTGTTCACAAACAATTTAATATAATATTAGTTTAAAAATATAAAATTTTTGATTTGTAGTGATTTTTTTCCCGAACGTTTGGTAAAATCGGACGTTGGCATTCAAAGGGTTAAAGAGCTACTGTATTACTAAAGACTCAAATAGTATAAATAAGTAGATATTGTTTTACCTTTAAAAATTGCATTCAATTTTCTATAGAGTAACATCATTTTTGGTTGTGAAACAAATGTACAAAAAATTTGTTAATTTACAGAAGGACAGATCTTCTGACGAACAAGTATTTGTCCAGAGAAATGTCGTCAGTGAACTTCGTGAATTTAATTTCGACCAGGAACAGCAATCTCATTCATCAGTTAAAAAAGAAGTGAGTTTTCTTCAAAACTGTATTTTTAACAGACATTCTACTGTATATTGGTGCACTTTCATGATTAGGCAGTTGAGCATCATTGTTAACATTTTTTCTTACTTAGTTTAAGACTTTAATCCTTTTGAATCTGATGATGTACACAGGTTACTCTGAAATTTATCAAAAGGATATAAAGAACAAAATCTATTATTTGGTCTGTGTAGAAAAAGACCACCTCTTTACAAGAAAATGTGTTGTTTTATTGATCTGTGGAGAATAATTTCTTTGTAAAGGTAAATTATTATAAGCTTTCTCTCGTCTTGGTTTAATTATATTGTCCTATTTTTATGTAAAAGAAAATTTGTATTAAAGGTGGGTTAATAGAAAAAAAATTCAATTCCGACACCGATACCAAAATTGACGTTCGATTCTGAATTTGTAACCTATTCCTGTGTTGTGAAGCTGAACTAAATGTACTATATTATAGGCCGATTCTAAACAGTTGTATCAAAACTTTAAACTTGTATAGATCCAGAACCCACCTAACTATTAACTGCACAATAATACAACACTTGCTTAAATATAACAACAACTTTACAATGTGCCATATTTAACTCATTTGTGATGTTTTTACAATACAGTATTGTTTTTACAACACTGTAGTTAATCTACTTTGTTAGTGGAAATATAACATAACATTACTTAATAAATATTAATAATATGATTAAGTATTGCAAGTTTTAGATTGTAACTGTATTGTTCAGTTCCAAAATTTTTAAAATCATTTCCGTATTCTCGAATCCCAATGTCTTTTTTTAACCTGAGTTAGATTTAACTAAAATTGTCATCAAATCGACTTCTGACATTTTTAAACCTTCGGAAACCGCCCGATAAAACAAAAATAGTTTTAAAGAGAAAGGTTCAGGGAAATGGCTATATTTTAAGAACTAAGTCATATACTCTAGCTTCTATTTCCATTTGATGGATTATAAGATTGGCTTCCAAAAGATATGACCTTTTATCTGAAAAATGTGTATAAACATACTTATAGTATGAATTTTAAACGTGAAATCGTATAAGTATCTGTAAATACATTATTTATATCCGCTGCAGTAATAAAAAATATTAAGAAATTGTCATTTATATTCTTGTAGAGTATATTATTCATACAACCGCACAAACTATGTTATCTGGTAAGCACTTATTAGTGATTTTCTGTTTGTTGATCACAGAGCACCTAACCTGTGTGCATAGACACAGCAGACAACATGAATATAGACATTGAAAATATGATCAATATTTTTCAAAACCATAATAGTTTGTTAATTGGTTGTATATCTATGAGCTCCAATATACTAACATAATCTAGTTTTGAGAACTAAGATAATTTGTTAATGCGGATGTAGATCTACAGGTGTTCTGTAAAAGTGTTCCAATACTTTGGGATTTTGTTTTACACATAAAAATGAGCAAAAAAGTTCATATGAAGTTATGCTCTAAAACCTTTAGTTTTCCGTCTATCTGTATATGATTTTTATTTTAAAAATTAAATCTTTTGAACGTGTTAAGATGAAGTTATGAAACTTGAGAATTGCATTAAACTTTTATAGACCTTTTTGAAAATAAAATATGAACAAAATCCTTTTACCCGTTTCAAAATGTTCTATTTAAAAGTCAAATAATACAAAACCGTTATAATTATAAAAAATGTATAGGATACCAACTATTTAGTCATTTTTATACCAATCCTAACGGTACCTTTTCAAAAGAAATCCGTCAACGCATAAGCGAGCACAATCACTTTATAGGTATGCTTGCACAAGCCGTGAGAATTTCTAGAATTCCTGTCAATGTTCATCAGTAAATCAATGTGCCGACATGGATTATAATTAGTTGAATTCTCTTAATAAAACAATTAAGGTTTTATTTAATTTTACTAATGAGTGTAGTATGATTACATTTTTGCGAAAGAAAAATAAACAGAAGATGAATAAATGGAAATCTTTGACAAGTTGGCCCTTTTCGTGTGAATGACAAAGTTAGCTGTTTGATTCAGTTCTATTCTGCATGTCTTAAATAAACATATGTAAGTACTCAAAACTAAATGTTTCTTAGTAATAAAGTTGTATACACTACATTTGCACATATAATATATAAAAATTTTGTATATCCAATTATTTTTTTATGATGCAGGGTGGCACAGAGCTGATAGGCGTATTTTAAATTTTAATATAGTGCTGACATGAAGCTTGTTGTGGTTTGTAGTAAGGTCAAATAGTTACTATGGAAAAATAAGCATTAAAACCTGTCATATCTGGCCTATGTAGTGACAGAGTAAAATATATAAAATTCTTTGAAACAAAAGTAGTTGTAAAAACTCCCTACTATTATCCAAGGGTAATAAGAAAAAACTTTAGAAATGAAGAGTGAAAATAACTTCAACAAAAAAAACCGGGAAATTGTCTAAAAGATAGCAACCTGTGATACTGAAGCCATATTGATAATAACTGATCGATGATTGGCTAAGCTTCAGCCAATCACAATAAACCTCCGCTCTTCAACTCGTCTGTACAGACAACTGCTGACTATTGGCAGTTTCGATTAAACATCTGTTGACTGGATTGCTCTCCACAACGAGGCTGAAATATCTCAAGAAGTTAACTGTGTGAGCAATGTCTCAACGCAGTGTGAACCAGAAGACTGATTATAGTAATGCGCTACCAATATTTCGGTTTGCTTTTTGAAGGCATTACAGAATTCAAAAACTGTTGATTACTGGGCTGAAACTGTTTCACATTATATTTTGTTAATGATACGATTAAATTGATAATACATTAAATGATCATTATAATTTAAATTTTAGCTTTATCTGATGCATTAGATATTGTTAGTTATTTTGGTTACTTAACCCTCTAAGTGGCAAGCCCCGTCTGAGATGTACGATTCACGCCGCCGTGAAGTGGCAAGCGCCGTCACAGCCATCGCTTCACATTTAAGGCTGTTGCTCCGCAACCGTCCATTATTTTTAGGCCTAGTTTGAACTATCGCATTCTCCATGAAATTCCTCTATACATATCATATAGTATAGTGTGTATTCCAAGTTACTAATGTTTACTGGCTTAAATGAATCCAACAGTTTTCTTTTGACTTGGCGGCAAGACGAGAGAACAGCTGGCTACTCGTCTCGTCACTGTTTTGTTTGGCGGCTTTGCGTACTGTTTGTGTTACCGGTAAATGTTTAGGTTATTTGTTCGTCATGGAAAATGTTGGTTCTAGTGATATTCTTGAATTATATTGCAAGAGGAAACTATTAGTTCTGACGAGGAAAGTGATGTGCCCGCTGATGAAATACCCGGATAATGTTTCGTTGCGAGATATTTCGTCAAGCAGTGAAGACGAAAACCAACTTAGTGATGAAGATTTAAGTGCATCTGACTCTGAAACCCCCCTTGTACATAGACTTCCACAGCCCCCACAACCGCTTACTTGGATCCAAGTACTTCCACCCGAGCCAGACAGAAATATTGAAGCTGAGTTCAGCGTAAGAAACCCTGGTATCAAAGACTGTCCTGCCAGAAACTCTAGGCCTGTGGAATACTTTTACCTTTTCTTTACTAACTACCTATGGAAGCTGATAACAAACGAAACTAACTTTTATGCTGCAAAAAACTATGAGAGACAAAAGAAATTCTGGTGAGCTTAGACGATTTTCTAGGCTGAAAGAATGGGTTGACCTCACAGAAAGTGAAATAAAAACCTTTATAGCATTTATACTAAATATGGGACTAGTAAAGGCAAAAAAACATAGTAGATTACTGGAGTACCAAAAGTAATAGATACCATCCATTTTTTCCCAAGAACATGACTCTGAGAAAATTTCAACTTATTAGCTCTATGTTTCATGTAAGCCCGCTCTCAAAATGTACAACGTAGTGATCCAAATTTTGATCCATGGAATAAAATTAGGACATTTTATGATTATTTCAATTTAAAACTAAAAGAGCATTTTGTACCTGGGGCAAAATCTTGCAATAGACGAGTCCCTCATAGCCATGAAAAACCGTTGTGTATTTATAATGTACATGCCGAATAAAAAACACATGCCCGGTATGGGATAAAAAAATTTGAGATGTGTGATAGCAACACAAAATTATGTTTTGAATGTGGCATTGTACACTGGAAAAGACTTTTTAAACACAAAATCCAGGCCCATTTCACACAAAAAGTTGTAATTGACCAGTTAACTTCTTGTAACCTTCTAAATAAAGGTCATCATGTTTTTACAGATAATTACTACACCAAACTCCCACTGGCCCGTGAATTACTAAGTAAGAAAACATTTTTGACTGGAACAATAAATAAGAATTCTAAAGAATTGTGTAAGAATATCATTGCTGCTCAGTTGGGGGAGCAAGAAAGTATTTACTATAGGCAAGGTGAAATTTTGCTTGTAAAATACAAACAAAAAAAATCTAGGAAACCTGTATATTTATTGACAACTGGCTGTCACGCTGAAAATAAATTAATTACCAGCAAAAGTGGACTGCAAGCAGTAAAACCAGTTGTTATAAATAAATACAACTTAAAAATGGGCGCTGTGGACAGCAGTGACAAGAGTATTTATCACCTTTCTTGCGCAAGACAAAGCAAGAAGTATTGGAAAAAGATATTTTTCAATATGCTTGACATCGCGATTTTCAATGCCTACATATTGTATTTCCAAAACTCAGACAGGCCTATGGCAAGAGATGATTTTGTAGATTCAGTGGTTCAAGAATTAGTAAGAAAAGAAACCATTCCCGACACTTTGGTTGCAGGTCCACACCAAGTGTAGGCCCCTAGTAAAAAACATGCAATTGTTCATTTTGAAGGAAAAAAAGAAAGGGTTTGCATAATTTGCGCAAAAGACCCTACAGTAAAGAGAAAGAAAAGTGTATACTGGTGCCCAGGCTGCAACTGTGGCATTCATCCACTGTGCTATGACAAACTAAGCCACTATTATAGGCCCTACACTACTGGGAGGAAAAGACAACCCCTTCTAATGACTCGGAGTAAAAAAATAAGTTTGTACATAGATTTTAGTTTTTCCCCATATAATTTTTTTGTTATTGTAAATAGAAAAAAATTTATAGGAAGTAATTTTGTTTAGAATAAAATTTTGTATATTCTGTGCATTTGACATTATTTTGTAGCTCCAGTAGTTTCAAAGTGACGGACAGTAGAAACTCAAAATATATTTTTTTCAAAAACAAAATCTTTACATATCTTCAAAGATATTCATCTGAAAATACAGGTAAGGAACCAAATAATATATTTATTCTTATTCTATAGTTCATAAGGAAAACAAAAATATATAATGTTGATAGGTAATCACTTAGACAATATTTTCTAAAAATAAGTTTAACGATCACTGCAATTTACCCGAAAAACGGCCTGCCACTGAGACCAAAAATGACCGCCACTTAGAGGGTTAATGTTATGTAAAATAAAACACAATTCACAACGGTATAGGAACAACTTTATTCGAGCAAAACTGAATATTCAATAATGTTTCATATTTAAACTTTAGATCTTGAATAATCAAAAAAGTAAAAATTAACCACCACATCATCTCAGAATGTTCTAATACACATTTGTAAGTTGACACAACAGCAATCAATCACAATTTAGCCAATATCGGGTCCATAACGTGATGATTTTACCAAACAGGATGTATTTACAGAATAAATTCTGACTCTGAATAGTGTCATATATTCAAATGTCATGGACTTAAATTAGTTTCCACTAACATCCACTAACAAGTTCCATTTCTAGAATTATGGTACATTGATGAGTACTATTTATCTAAGAGTTGTAGTTTTTATGCAATACATTATTGGAATTATATCTTTATTTGGAAAACTACAAACAAACAAAAGTTTCAGCATTTGGAAAAGAGACAAATCATTGTTTTTAAGACAAACACCCAAATGGATTCCAGAATTTTTTGTGATGGTTCCTGAAAGACTGTTCAGGAGACATATCAACAACTGAAGTTAGTCATTGTTGATGAAGTAGTGGTCATTGTTTAGATGGACCTATGGAGCCAGCTTGTATAGCAACTTCAGGAACATTTGCTACAACACATTATAATAAATGAAAGTCATATAAAGCTTGATGTAATTATTAGAACTGATGGTTATAAATAGTGTACCTAAATTTGTTTATATACATTTTTTATTATTTACTTTCACTCTTTTATTATGAATATTTAAAACACGTCAGTCAGCTTTGTGTCATCCTGTGCAAGATTTAAGATTATCAATGTCTGTGCTTACTATGGTACTGTGTAGTGTATCTCTTGTTACTAGTTTGTTTTATTTATTTCAGCTGGAGATAACACAAACCCAACTGTGCCATATGGAGAAGGAAGTGTCTCAGTTAAAAAAGAAACTGAAAGAAGCTGACTGCAATGTGAAACGTTTGAGGAGTGATCTTGTTGCCAGTGAGAAGGTCTGATTTATTTTCACCTTACCTAATAGGCTTCCACTTTTAAAGTGAGCAGGCTCAATTGTCTTACGTATAATTATGGAATATTTTCCTGCTGTCTTGTTTATGCATTAAAAAAAAAAAAAAAAATAGATATTGTATTATGAAAAGAGAGTACCATACTATCTGTCTACCTTTTCAAGTTTATATCAAGGGAAAAACATTTTACTACAGTGCAATGGCCGTTAAAATATTTTGTTGGAACTACTTATCTGTCATTTAAATTTTTTTCAAGATTCAAGATCTTTATTGGTCTTTAAACACATTCAACTGTACAATAGACTTCGTCAAGTTACTAACATATTCTAAACTAAAACTAAAACAAACAATTCAGATTCTACCTACTCAATCCAGCCTACCAGTAAATATATAGATCTATATAATTTATAACAACAATAACTAAACAACCAACAGATCTATATAAATTAACAATAATAACTATTAAGATATTTAACATGGATAAAATTTAGTATTAACTTGGTAGAAAATACTAAGAATTCATAAAATTTTGTTTTTTAAAATAGACTATTAATTGGTGAGTCCTTTTAGGTTAGCCAAACACAATAGTAGTTCAGTCAAAAAATAAATCAGAGGGAAAAGGAGTGAATTTAAGAAATCTTGTGTAAAAATTTGGTCCTCCTAGAAATGAATGAGCTTGATTCTTATACACAATCCCTTGAACAAATATTGCGTGCTAGTTGGTGTGCTGCAGATATAAATATAAATATACGCAAGTATAAATATACTTGTTGATCTGGTTTTACTACCCCACTTCTTGTAATAAACAAGATGACAGTCATTTAAATACATCATTCACTTTAAGTCACACTAACTTTATGAAGTTTAATTAACATCTTTAATTTTGCTGCTTCTTTCCCTGTGATTAACAATAACATCTGTTGTATGTACAGAATGCGAGAGATATGAGGTCAGCTCTAACAGCGGAAGTTGCGGAGAAACATGATCAGATCTTGGCACTGCGAAGAGAGGTATCTATATACTCTATGAGGATTAGATAATGATGAGACATAACATAATGAGGCTGAGAGTTCATGAGATGACTAGCTCCATAAATTTTCACCTCCTGTGAGAGTTTTAATCATTCCAGCTCACTACATTGAGGACAGATAGATAATTTCTTACATTTAACCTGGGCCAGTTAATACAAATATAAAAATATCTCTTCAGGCTGTCAAAAGAAAGTAGATTTCGCTTGTGGCTGTTATATAGAAATTTCAAAATAAAGGTGTATTATTAGTTTATATAGTTAATTTGTACAATGCTTATGGTACAATTTCTTTAAGGGTGAGCATGTTAATTTACACATAATTTGTCATCTTGTTGAAATTTTGGCAATAATATAACTAATAACAGGTAAATTGTAATATTTAAAATCAATATATAGGGCAAACCTCTAACCATATAAGCCCTCACTCCTCTGTTGTGACACTGTAGTCCTCACCTTTCTGTGTTGACACGGTAGTCCACACCCCTCTGTGATGACATGATAGCTCTCACCTCTATGTGATAACACAGTAGTCCTTACACCTCACTGATGACACAGTAGCCCTCATACCTCTTTGATGACACGGAAGTAATTTCCCCTCTGTGATGAAACGGTAGCCCTCACTCCTCTGTTGTAACACGGTAGTCCTGACCTTTCTGTGTTGACATATTAGCCTTCACACCTCTCCCAAGTAATCCTTGCCGAAGCACAACTCTATTCCAAGATCATAAAATGTTTTGGGGTCCACAAGTTGAATTTTTTTACTCTAAACCTTGTATGTCGATTGTTGGTGTGCATAAATGTACAATTACTTCTCATCCCAGTACTTTTACCAAGCTCAGATTTTTATGTTGAACATAACACAAAGTTAACCATATCTAGAATGGATTGTATTTTTACATGAGGATCACAGCCTGGTTGACTTTTGTGTATCACTTTCCTTTATATGAGAAATGTAAATTCATATTCTCAACATATCAAGGTGTCATCCTGTGCCACCAACACACAAACAGCACACAACATATTTACATAGGAGCTTTATATTTTTTTGACCAATAGTCAACCTTAGTCTTTCATTTCATCAATAGTTGTGTTATGATATGAATGAAGCCAAAATTTTTGCTATGTATACCAGGATCTTTGTTTTCTTATCAGTTACATCATACAGATCAATTTTCCTAACGATGACTGCTATGTGCCTTCAGCGATAAGTAATTGAAAGGTTAATTTGCTATGTGCTTCTCTGTAGGTGGCAGCCCTGGAGGACCTGTTGAGACAGGCTGACATGCAGACTCACTTCAAGGATGATATCATCAAAGAGCTGCGTAAGGAGGTCAAGGTTGCTCGAAGTAAGGTGAGTCAGACTGCAGGGCATCGAATGGTGTGTGACACACGCTTCATTTCCTCTCCAGACATATGTCAAGCTATAGAAATGCTTATAATCATTGGAAAGCGTATAAAGTGTGCTGATAATATTCAAAGAGTTTTATCTTGTAGTATAAAACAAAATACTTAAGGTACCAAATACATGAAAAAAAGAACATGAAAACACAAATACATTGGACTTGAACATCAAGCTATCAAGTTTAGCAAATAGTAACATGAACTTACTTGTATTGAATACAAGTATAACAAGGAAAAATTGATCTTCAAAGGTCATACCTCTGCATAAATGCGACTTAAACCAAAATCTTACAAACAGTTTTTAACCATTCTCAATTAGATTTTTTCACCTGTTTTCCCTTTTAGCTCATATTTATTTTACCATTTTATCAGTAAAAAACTAATTTTTAGCAAACTATTGATTATAAAGTATATACATTACTATATTTTATAATAGTTTATTATATTTTAAATTTATTCTAGGCCTATGTAGCTACAAAAAATTTTACTTCCAATAACAAGTTTTGTATTTTAATAGGGTATTATATCTTTTTAAATATACTGCAGGTTGAAGAAATGTTGGCCTTTGGTCCCCTTTACTCAACAGTATATACTTTTATCACTAGTCTGATCAACATACTAAATGCCAATGGCGCAGTGTAGCAAGTACAATGGTTATCGCAAGATAACCAGATCAAGCAACGTCGAGCGTGGCTGCTGCTTGGATGGGTGACCGCTGAGCGATCCTGTCCTTGCAAGCAGCTCACCTGCCCGCCTATTGGTGGAGTCTGGAACTCACTATTAAGCCGTTGGTCTCCAGGTTGTGTTAGAGAAGGCTTCTTAGCCCTAACTTCGCCTGGTAAAATACGACATCTTTAATTAACTTACTTTACATAGAGTAGTAATTAATTTACGAACTATATGCTCACATCTGCTATTTTCCACAGCTTGAGTTCCTTGGCCTTTACCCCACCAATAGCAAGCTTACCTGTCCCAAACCATTGACAGACTCACCACAGTCAGTGGGTGACTTTGAGGTGAAGAACAATGAACTGATCAGGAACCTGGTGGACGTGAGCAAGGAGGTGGATACAATACTGAGACGCCACAGTGCAATAACTCGTGTCAGTAGAGGCACTGAGACCAGTCCGACGAGACAAGAGTCTGACCCCGAACTGGTCTTGGAGAAAACACATTATTGTCCCGTCCATGGTGACATTTCCGTGTGGACAACTGTGTGTGTCCATACGCAGGAAACCACACAAACATGAATTCATTACTTTTATTTACTTGTTATATATTTATTTTTCATATTTTTGTAAATAAAACTTACTAATAGTTTTTATTGAATTTTTATTTTTTGCTTTTAATACTTTTTCAGTTTAAGAACTAATTTTTCACTGTAAGATAAGAGTCAGATGTGAGACATCTTAGTTCCAAAGTTGGTTATATTCTTAAAAAACATAATAGATTTGTATGTTTGAAATAAAAATATAATAGTATTAAGAAAAAAAAGGAATATAGGGTGCGTTACAACTGTACATGAAAAATTGGTACAAACGTCCTGCATATCAAAAAGTTGTCATGCAAATACAATATAGAAGTACAAAGATTCAGAACACAACGTCAACCACATCTTGACCTTCTCCAGAGGTTAGGAGAACAAACATTGCTCTTGCCAGACTAACGTTTGCAAAACAGTCTCTGAGAGGATCTGTGTCTTTGCTCATATTCTGATACCAAGAAAACAAAAAAAAGTACTGCAGTATCAGTTATACAATTCTTGGTAGTAGAAGTCCTCCTCCACGCGGTCCCGACCAGCAGTTTACTGTAATAGCTGTAATTCTTTCCCCCATTAATGAGGAAAATTTGAAAGACCCCATAAATCCTCCCTGAAGTGCTGTCAACCTAAATATCAATAATAATTCTTTGTCAAATCAATCAGTACAATATTTATAATGTTGTTTTCAGTACCATACAGCAAGTTGTTGGCAATAGTGGGACCCTCTCCATTGTGTCCGGCTAAGTATCGGCTTACTCTCAGTTGGATGCTGATTCCTGTTTATATCTTGTTTTTAAATAAATTTAAATTTTCTGGAATTATGATAAATGTGACCATACATTGTGTATTTTCACTAGGAAAATAGATTATTTTAAAATCATAATAAAGTACTGGCCTTAGATAATTGAAGAAACTGGATGTCCGCTTAGGGAGGATTGTAATTGGAGGAAAAAAGTCCCCTTCTGACGGATAACTACGCATCCGTTATGACGAGTTGAAAAGTAGGGGTGGGCCTTTCCACAAAATTAAATTCAAATACTAATAACACAATTGTAATTTGATACCAATTCCTGTGTTGTGATGTGTTATTAAAACTTAACATCAATTATAAAATATACATCACAGTAAATTCAACCAGTTTTATTTTTAATTATAAAAACAAGTATCTACTACAGAATAAGTCAACAGGAATGAACGCAAAGATTCCATAAATGGCTGGCTTGTTCAGTCAGAGGGCTAGATGCTACTACTAATAAATGGAAAAGTTTGTCAGTGATAAATTCTATTCAGGCACCAGAAACATCAAAAAGTGTAGTTTAGTTTGTTTTTGATGACCCAAGGATTGTGAAAGAAACAGGATGTTTCTATTCTTACGCTAAATTTGTTGCCAAACTCTAAACCATCCTCCATTAGACATGAAGGGTCACTAACTACCTTAAAAACTTCTTCTTAAATCCAGTATTTATTTACTAAGTTTAACTTTCACAACTTACGCCAAGACAATAGCATTAAATCGTCTAGAACAGGATCAACATTGTAAATGTTTCTAACTTTAAACCCGTTCAATGTTTAAAGAGTGAACCTTTTGAGGTTGGATTCGCGGCATTGTACTCTACTAATAAAGACCTTTAATTTCATGTACTATTCGACCTATGCTCTCATTTTAAGATTTCCTTCTGATTGATTCCTTGTGGACCATCCCCCTTGGTATGACAAAAAATGGTAGTTACTTCTATAAGTAGATTTACAAGCAGTAACGATGTACCAAATTTTATTGCTATACTGTATTCATTCAGGAATTATCAAGCCAGCACGGCTCTATCATCATATAACTATCATGTATAATGATAGTTTTGACAATATTATTTTTAATGATGTAGTGAATGGAAATTAGTAACGTTTGAAACCAAATCTTGAATCCACCAAATCTTCAACAAAGATTTGTACTCGAGAAATTATCTACAGAATTCGACAGTCAATGAAGATTCACCACATCATTAATTATTGGCTGATAAGCAGTAGGAAAATTGCTGATTGCAAAATGTGTTTCCGTCATACTTTGTGTATGAACAAGCGTAAATAGATAACAAATCATTGTACTTTTGTAAATTATATTTTTGTTTTCAATGTTATTTTTGTGTAATGTCCATGTATTCACAGACATCAGCTACTTGACAGGAAAAAAAGCTTGGTTTCTGTTGCAATTAGTTTAAATGCATAAATACATATCTTATATCGAATATATGTATGTTTGTTTATATCTTAATATTTTTTATCATGGCTAGTTTTAATATTTTAAGTTTAAAATACATTTTATAAGTGATACATAATATACCTAGATTTTTGTAGATTAACCCATATCAGCCCAGATAATACAGTAAAAAATTAACAATCAACGTATCCCTGTGGATACAAAGCCTACATGGTGCTGTTATAGGTTAAACAATCGATACTAGCTAGTTTAAAGGTAATGTATTCTGGAAGCCCATGTTATAATGTGTCAAATAAAAGTAGAAGGTAGAGGATATGATTTAGATTTTTGTTTGTTTGTTATTTCCCTGAACCTTGGCAAATTTCTTAAAATTAGAGTAGTATACTTGAAATACATTTTGTGTTATGAGGTAATTTCCAAGGGTTGAAGAATGACAAAAATTAGATTGGTGATTATTTTGTTAAAATCGTACATAGGGTAAAAATAAGTATTAGAATTGAGGATCGGGAATCAATTTTTTAAACATTCGGATTTAAGATTGAAAATTCTGGATTTGTTCATCACTAATGGAGATATTTTTAGAGTAGCTATAACAGAATGAAGTTACATTATTGAAGCTGAACATTATTGCCTCATACTCAGTGCTTCTTTACATCTGTAAATGTTACAGACTGAAGTCAGCTGAACATTATTGCCTCATACTCAGTGCTTCTTTACAATGAGGCCTGTAAATGTTACAGACTGAAGTAACAGCTGAACATTATTGCCTCATACTCAGTGCTTCTTTACAATGAGGCCTGTAAATGTTACAGACTGAAGTAACAGCTGAACATTATTGCCTCATACTCAGTGCTTCTTTACAATGAGGCCTGTAAATGTTACAGACTGAAGTAACAGCTGAACATTATTGCCTCTGCTACACAGACAGTTGTCGGATTTTGTCATCAAGTGGTGAAAGAGTCTTCGCTGAACACTTGTATAAAAACTAATTACTAAAATAGTGAGTGTTTACCAAATTGTAAGAAAAAGAGGTTCTGATGTCCATTTCACGCACTGTCTCTACACAGTTCATTTTACAATATTCTTTATTTATTTACATATTCATAGAGATTAGTAACAGCGTCCTTAAAACTAACAATATTAAAATTTGTATACAATAAATTGGTCTGGTTTTTTCCATAAAACATCTCTTTCTAGATATTCTTCAATGATGTAGAAGGGATTTTCTAGCAGCCACTTCTTTACTTCACTCCTGAAAGTCTTTATTTTACGCTTCTTCAGATCTTCTGGTAAATAGTTCCACAGCTTCATACCCATGTATGATGGCTTCTCCTCAAACAGGGCAATTCGATGCACAGGAAGATGAAAGTTTTCTGCCCTTCGAGTGTTGTAATGATGGATGTCACGACCTCTTGATAGTCCGTTATTGTGAACAAAGGTAACCGCTTCCAGAATATAAAGAGCCGTGACCGTCAATATTGATAAGTTGACAAAGAATGGACAACAACTGTCTCTCTGTTGTAAGCCAGTCAGTGCAGTTGCTGCCTTTTTCTGGATTACTAAGATGCGATGTAGGTTGCCTATTGAAGAGTTTCCTCAAACCAAGATACCATAACGGAGATGAGATTCTAAAAAAGCATGATATGCTATTTTAGCCTTACTAGTTCTTAAGTAAGGCTACAAAGGAGGGAGAAGACTCAAATAGAAAATTAGGTTTGGGTTTAGATAGCCCACTGGTAAACTCCTGTTTCCTCAAATTGGGTTCATTGGTGTACATTGTTGTGAAACAGTTATTAAAGTAGGTAATTTAGTGCCTTTTATTTGTTTTTTAGATCTAGTTTGTTGTTGTGTTGACTGTTGTACGTTAGGCCTATGTGTTGAGCAGGGTATTGTGTGCACTCCAGTTAGTAGATACCATAACTGGCATAAAGGGCATTTGGTGCCCTTTTTTGAGTGACAGAACTATTGGATATTCTGTTTCTGTTTATTAATGTTTTGCAAGTCAAATCTGTTGTCAGTGCAAGTAATCTTTGACAATTTTCTTCAATTTTGAACGATTGAAATCTAGACACTAGTGGATTACAGCTGCACTATTGTTGATCGGCAGGAGACGCTGGTAGAGGTTCTGGGGATCAAGGAGAGATCGCTGTCACACCTGGAACACCTGACAGAACAGCTGGAACAGAAAGAACACACCATTGGTTGCCTGAAGAACCAGCTTCAGCAGTACCGGGAGGCACCCAACGCTCTGTACAGGATACGACAACAAGTGGACTGGTTTACAGAGAACATCTCACAGCAGTGTGCCTCTGGCAATGTTCCTGAGGAGGTAAAGGCTAGAGACACAATATTACCATTGTCTGTCATAAATAATATCACCCGTAAAATTTTGTGTTGCAGTATTCACAAAAGCATCAAACTTTTCTTTTTTTTTTGTTTTCTTAGGTCATGAAGCTTATAAATTGCACTTAGTCCTATAAGAACCTTAGGGCTGCTTCGTGAGTGACAGGGTATTCAGGATGGGTAAGGTTAGGGGGTAGGGGCTGCATCCTTCGAAATTCATGAGCAATAATTAGGGCACTAACCTCAAAGTCATGTCCCCCCGGAAGAAAGGGAGGCCAGGGTAGTTAAAGCAGGCAGGGGGGGGTGGCACACCCTTATTGAGGCTAGCAAGAACCTCTGATATTTAGGGAACAAACCCCATTAACTCCAACAGTCATCTCCCGCAGTAGACAAGACCTATCGAATTACCCTTGCACCTCAGAATCTCAAACTTTGTGGTTAATGATGAGTCGCTTCTGGACATCCATGAGGTTGCCCAAATTTAAGTGACACATCAGTTTTTGCTATGCCCAGTGGTAGGTTCAACTGGAAGGTATAAACCAGCCAGAAGTGATCTCTACTGGGTAAACAAACTTTTAGTAGAGCTCCAATATTTTTAATGTTAAATGTATTATTTTAAAAGGCAAAGTTAGTAATATAGAATATCTTTCAATACTCAAATTCTGTGACATACAACTCAAATGTGACTTACAAACCACCACCAAATGGCTGATCAGGTGGGATTGTTGCAAGAAAATAATCACTGTTATCCATAAAGAAGCCATTAATCTTGTTTTCTGGCTGACTTTGTCTTGGTTATGATTCCCTCTAGTCCACCAGCAGTAAAGATTTGATTGAGTTTTGAGTTTGGACACAAATTCCTTCAAAGTATCTCAATGTTGAGTTTGGACACAAATTTCTTCAGAGTATCTCAGTGTTGAGCTTAGCTTCAGTTCACCTTTCTCTTAGTCCAGCGTCTGGAATCTGATGCTGTCACAGACTTGACTCCTCAAATCTGTAGTCACGTTCGTCTAAAGAGATCCAAAAAATGTTGAAAACGAAGAAGCTCAGAATGAACTCTACATCGTTTTGACATCAGAGACACCTAGATTACAAAATATAATGCAATCTAGATGAGAGGTATTTTTATTATCTTATCAGGTGCAAACTTGAGCAAACTACCATGTTTTAGACACAATCTCTAATTACGGTCTAGCAACCTCTTCTACACATCACATAGCTATGGTGGGAAAAGTTCAGGAAAAGAAATTTTGGCAATTATCATGTTCTCCACCATTCCTGCAGTTTTGAAACCTTAAAATATTTAATAAAAGGTGTAAAAGTTAAAGTTGTTTAAAAATACTTAGCATTTCTAAAAACACATAAATTTGGGTTTATGTTGAGATACAATCGAATTAAAAGTTTGCATAACGAAAGTCCTAAGAACAGCCTCCATAATTTTATTGGTTGAGACTGGATAATGAACTCATCCAAGATATGTGTAAATACTGTCTCTGTTTATAGTTTAATCTATTAATTATCAAATATTATAACAATTATCATGTTCACAAATGTCCCAGTATATTAGCTATATTTCCAATTATATATAAATTCTGTATAACTTTTTCTGTAGCTTTCTCTAGATGAGTGTACTATCATGGCACTTATTGTTCGATTCTGCATTAATAAAATTGCATTGTTTGTTATCACACAATGATCCATCCCAAAATATGATGCCATATCCGAGGTGGTATTCAAACATAGCATGTTACGACATTTTCAATGCTTTTGTCATACAGACAGAGTTTACTCTTTTAAGTGTAAAAATGATTGAATCAAGTTTTGAGACAAATGCATCTATGTGCAAATTTCACAAGTTACGCTTAAGTGCTTGGTAGAGTCCATGACTTAACGTTGGGTGGGCTGGAATCTTCTGGTTCTTATCTTTCTAGGAAGGATTGCGTCTTAAGCTGTGGTAGAAAGCAATAAATATTATTTAAATTTACAAATACTTCTTTAAAACAATATTTTTTTAATTCTAAAAAATAACATTGATTCCTTCTAGCTTTGATTCAATATTAACCACTTACCCTAAATGGTGAAAAATGTTATTAGCCACATCTGGATAAAAACCATTTAACAAAAATTTGTGTAAAATCTACAGTTCAAACCCAAAAAAACCAACCTAGACTTTAGAAACCTGTAACACGTTGACGATGTGTACCCCATTGGGTACATCCATTCTTTCACAACTGCCGTTATGTACCCGATAATTTTTTTGAGCGAAACTGTGAAACCTACATACTTTTCTTACTATATTTAGACAGTTAAAATCGGTTTTAATGTAAAAAAACCAATTGTGGTTTTTGCCATTACTGTTGACAAATTTTACGGCATATAAAAAAGTCTGGAAATTATTCGTCGTCATGAACTTGTTAATATGAAAAGAAATTTCAGTACAATTTCTAGTCTTTTATAGAAGAAATCTTTTGTTGTATTTTTGACAAAATTTATTTTTGTTTGTGAACTAATTCAAAATTCTGTTACAGTTCAAAAAGTGCATCACAACAATGCTTGAAGAACTGAGAGAATCCATTGAATGTTGTAATTTGGTACCTTCGAGCACAGGACCGTGCAAGGTGAGATGATCTGCACATTCCGAGAGGCTAAGCATTTCATCTTGGTAACATTAGCATCTTTATTGTGATGGATGTCATAAGCTTTAATAGTTATTGTTATTTAAGATTGTTAACTATCAATCTCAATGTACTTTAGGTCACAAACCAATCTGATTTTAGTTTACGTGGCTGTAAGCAAATTAATTTTTAGTATCTTAAAAGTAATTTAATTTTTGTTATTGATTAAGTAATCTAATCAAAATGGTTTTAGATGTAAATAATGAACATATAGATAAATAATATCATAACCATTGTGGTAAAGTTGTATAAACCTATGCCAAATATTTTTTTTATTGAGTTAATTTAATCATTGGAAATCCATGGGCATCTTACGGAGTTTATGCTGCGTAAAAGGACACCACAAAAATCGTGTAAAAGATCATTTCACAATTTAACCTTCACAAAAAAACTTTAAAATCCTATAGTACCATATCAATTTCTATGTTTTACTATGTAGATAAGAAAATAAGTAATTTTGTTAATACAATACTTTAAAATATTCACTTATCTAAAAGGTAACCTTGTTACCAGTTTCGGACATTTCATAAACGTAGTAAAGTAAAGTAGTGCAAAAGTCATAAAATCCTATTGCAATGTTTTGGCTTTACAATTAATTGGTGATGGTCCGTGGCCATGTTAGGGCAATCACAAAATATCCCTGTAAATTCATGAAGGTGTGAAATTTCTCAATCTAAGTAAGAGCAATCAGATCAAAGCCTAATCTTGAAATAGAGTTTTTAATACTCTTATGGCCATACTAAATACAACAAAACAGTATTCCCTTGAAACTCCAGTAACACTCAGAAATCCAATACTTACTGAAAAATTTTAAATTTGTGAACAGGGAGTATTTTTCACAGTCATGAAAATTCAAATCTCTGCATTTTAAGGTGATTAAAAAAATTGTTTTTTACATATCCAAAAGTTACACAAAGAAATAACCATTCTGTATACCATATATAATTGTGTTTTTTCTCTATGCAGGATCACAATAAACGCATACTTTGAGAGTAAAATTAATTAACTTAATTGAGCTAGCCACAAAATTCATAGTTTGATGTATTATTTAACGTTAAGAGAATAGAATGACTGGGTACTTTATTATCTTTCGTTTTAACACCAAACTGCTCTTTAGTTCATTTCAATAACTATATTTTTTATTCATTGAAATGCAGGATTAATTGAATTTGGTAGCCCACTAACGCTTGGTTAGAATGTGAAAAACAAAATAATAAGTCATGTTGAGCAAGGGTAAGCGAAAGTAACATGCTTGACATCACAAACATACTCTAGATACACAGTTGTACACAGTAAAATCAATAAATCTTTATTTTCCGTTCTATGTATAAGTTACAGTAGAATGCATCAATATATAATATTTTTCTAATAAACTAAACTAAGTAATTTTAAACAACTTTGCTGATTAAATAGTAAATAGCATATGATACAGTACTATTAACATAGTTTCAAGAAAATTAAAAGAACAGAACATAAAGATTTATTAATCAAAACCACTTAAGTTTCTTTAAAAAACAGACATCCTGCTCTCCTCAGGTAAATCCTGGGGAGGACTATTTGTGAACTGAGATAGAGAGATGGTAAAACCCTTTCCTAGCTAACTGTTCTGTATTGTTTCTCATGTACATACAAGCCAGCCCTGCCACTGAATAAAACACATCTAAAATAAAAGGCACACTTGCATACCAATAGTGTTTTATTCATTTATAGATGGTGTTAAAGTTACAGTAATCTTTATTAAAGATTCGTTTTAACTGCTTTGTGGGTGTTACTTTTTGATTAAAAATAAATTAAATACAAGGGCAGTTTTTGTTTTTAACACTTTGTACCCTGAGCCCGAGTATAGGTCGGGCCGCGTCGGCAGCGCCTGCTACCGGTGCCCGAGTATAGCTCGGGTTGTGTTATTTAATTGTATTATTTAGCTCAGTCATCTTATTTTTTAATTCAAACATTTTGATTATGTTCATTGGTTGTCTAAGTTCGTATTTGTTGGTTTTGAGATCCCTGGGTCACGTTTTAGTAATGAAATACGTATATTTATCGTCGTATTACAAGCGAGTCTAGACAGCTGATCGTAGGCGCCGCGGCTGATCTTCGGTACTGTCAGTTTGCTTTGTAGTGTTTCACGTTGTGAGTCTTAGTGATGTCTTACTAAGTTTTCTACAAATCTTGCTGACATATACTGAAGCAAATGTTATTATAATGTATTCTAAATGTGAATTTAACTGTTTGAAAAAAATCAGAACTTTAGTTTCTTACTGAATGAAGTAAAGGCAAATGTAAGCAATGTGAGGTTATCCGTGTGTTTTGTTTTGTATTTACACTCGCTTTGTTCTTTCTTCTCGACTTTCCGTTGATTTTCTTTTATATTCTTTACTTATTATTTTCGAGTTTAAATAATATGGGTGATGAAATCAAAAGTGATGCAATTCGCGATCTTTTGTTTAACTCCGAGTCGGAAAATTACGATGATTTTGATACACGCCTGGGACCAAATATTGATTTTATGAACGGTCTAAACGAAAATGTGCGAGATCCTGTATTTGATTCAGACCATTGTGCTTTAAAAATTACCACACTAAGGCGAACTACCTGAACTAACAAGCTATGTAGCAAAAACTTTTTTTGTATTTTTTACGTAACATTCAATATTATGTAATAATTTTATTTTGAAAATAAACTTTATATTTGTATACATTTAAAAAAAGTATGTATCTCTATATTTAAAAAGATATATAGTATGAGTTTATAACATAATTACTGTAATAACACAGAATTTTTTTAAATCATCATAAAACCCCCAGGGAGCCACGCCGAAACATGTATTAAGGGCCCAGGGTACAAAGTGTTAATAGACGGCCAGATAGGTTGCAGGTCTGCAGTTTGCGCAGTAGTCAATCGCGCATCTTCCCTGCTACTACGGTGATCAAGTAGCTATTTTGCGCTGAGCTGCAGTCGCATAAACACGGCTGCCTCTATTGATTCTCCCATCAAATATGAATTGAGGAGTGTTATTTGTTTCCTGCAAGCAAAAGGGAATAGTGCAGTGGAAATTCATCGGAGAATGTGCTGTGTTTACAGTTACAGAGAAAATATTATTAGTGAACACGGTACATTTTCCGGTGGATTTCTGCTGCACCGTTCCCTTCTGCTTACGGGAAATGAAAACACTCGTGACTGCAGCTCAGTGCAAACTGACTACTTAAACTCGGCAGTGACAGATGCGGCGGGGAAGATGTGCTACTATACACTACTGCGCTCACTTCTGACCTGCCACTTGTCTAATCGTCACTTCATGAGATCGGAGGTTGAAAAGTAAAACCATCCTTGTACTTTTATTTTGTTATTATCAGTAATGTGAGTAAATTCCATGACTCAAAGCATAATTGTTTAAAACATTAATTCTTATATTTATTTGTTATGCCATTACTTTGTTTAAATACATGGTATTAAGCATACAGAGATATTTTAATTGCTTTGAAATTTTTTATATAAACCCATTTATATCTCACTTTACAAAATATTTTGAATAAAAATTACAAAGTTGATTCATAGTTTTATCGAATCCTCAGTGGTTAATTAAAAATCCAATTACTTGTAAAGTATAAACGTGCTGTGGATGTTTTAGAGAATATTATCAACTGAGATGAGAGTTATGTAATCATGATCTCACACATCTACTGTATAGTAATATTCATAATGTGTTTACATCATTATTATATATTGTCATGTGAATTCCGTAACAGAAACATTTACCAGGTTTTGAATCAGGTGACATTATATTTTTATACTGTTTTTATGTGTTGTTGGTTAAGTGAAATAAAGATTTTTATTCTTGTTCAAGAATTTTTCTCTGCATCCACCAAATTCCTTGCCCTTTCCTTTGTTCTTCTTAAAATAGTACAAGTTGCCAAATAATACAAGAGACAAGCATGTCAGTCTTGATTTACTTTGCTCACAAAAATAACTGACATTGAATTACATCAGAATGAACAATTCCCCACTCAAACTGTTACCGTAATTAACAGACGACATATACCTGGCTTATCTCATCATGTGATACTTTGATATGATTCATTAATAAGAAAAAATTATTCATTTGAATATTCACGAATATGGAAAATATTATACAAAATGACGAATGGAGTATCCTGATTCTCCTTCCGAGTGTGGTCCTGTATTTTTTCTATATGGAATCCTCTCTGAAAAAAGTATGTGAATTTTGAATAAATTTGATGAGATAAACATCTCAGAATTCATAAGGGTGGATTTTGTAGAATTTTCTATAAGTAAAAGAAAAGTTACATATTTATGGACAATCCTAAAAAATTACACATATTATAGATTAAAACTCTCTGTATAAATTATTAATATGATTTTCATTATTAGTGTTTACTGACTGTTAAAGGAATCAATAGAGTTAGTAAAAGTGGCACAGAAAAAGTTTGATCGGTCTCAGAAGGATCTGAGTCAGTCCTGGGCTTCTATTTGGGATTCAGTTCATGAGGTAAGCCATTCACATTACATGATCTAGTTTTTAGTAAAACTACATAGAAATGAGTAAGGTTTCCATAACGCCTTACTCTCTTAAAAAAAAAACCGGTTTTATCATAACTTTTTTGTTAGGGTAGAAAGAGCAGGCTTATTTTTACGTAGAAGGAGAAGGGTTGGAAAGATAACTCCTCTCTTTCTTTACAGAGCATTAGAATAATTACTTGAGATATTCCATGTCCACAGGGCACTTGGAAAAACAGAGAAATAACTCCAGGATTTATTCCAATCAAAATACTGTAACAGATTTGAATATTAGCCTTGTCAATATTATATTGTGTGTATTATATTGAATATGTATTATAGTCTGAAATAGAAGCTAATTGGATTGACTCCTGGAAATACTGCAGTTGTGAGCTATTCGAGCAAAGGGTCAAACCAATACAGGTTAAAGTAGTTCTGTGTAAACATATATGAATATTGGTGCCTCACGTTGTTGCATCAATTTAAGTAGTTCAGTTTATTGAAGAAGAAGTAGTTGAAATTTATTGGTGTCTCACGTTGTGGCAATTGATGTAGTTCGGTTGGCAGGTAACAGCTAACTGGCCTTCATGGGAATTCTACTCAAGATGCTTGCTTACTATAACGTGACTTTGGCAACCAATGAATATGTTCTTTTATGGCATGAGATATTTAACTGTGGAATTGTTTCTTTACGTCTTAAATAAAAGTAGATATTGTTATATAGATTTAGATTACTATTTCTTATTCATTAAAGTAAATTATTGTTTGTTTTTATTTGTTATAATTTTTTTAAATAGTCTTCATTACAATACACAGTGTTTATATACCAAATGCTTTATGGTTCATATGAATACATTACTCAATTTCCCACCAATACTAGTTATTGTTAATATAAATTTAAATTAATATCCCTCATACATTAGTATAAATTATTGTTTATTTTTAATTTGTTACATATTTATTAAAGTAATATGATCCGTTAGAAGTTGACAGAAAAACACGGCACAAAAGGATTGATAATGTATCACTTGGCAAATTCAGTTAGTTATATTGTACAATTAGGTAACCCCTTAACAGTTTTATTTTTCTACCTAAATTTGTTGTTTTACAATTTTTTCTGCTTCTTACAGAGACAGGTTTTGTAGAGTTTTTATCAAAAAAGTTATTTTTAGCGTCTTTTGAGCTTTGTTATTTTTTAGTTATTGTCTACTAAATAACAGTCCGTGTCCATGTCATTATCATACAAACTAAGGCCAGTCGGCTATTTGTGCATAGGATATTTCTATGGTACATTAAACATTAAAAATAAAACCATAACATACCCCAGGTTACATGCAACAACACACAATAGCTATCTGCACTGTGTGAGTACAACGAACTCACGAAGGTGTAAACTCTCATAAAAGAGGACCAAGGAAGTGCTGACATCTAGTAGAAAACGCCAGAAATACTTGTCTAACATCCAGTTTTCGTAGGAGTGCTTCTTGCACAATATATATTAGACAACAGAATAAAACAGGAAAAATATAACATATTACGGCAGCAGCACACTTTTACATAATTGCTATAAACGTAGCATTACATTAAAAACCGTGATAGGGTTATGCTTGGTTTTGGAATGAGAAAAACATTTAGCATTATGAACGTTAATAGAGGAACGCTTAAAATCAGGAACGAAATAGAGATTCCAGATTTATAAATAAATGAATGAAAGGATGTGTCCCTACATCGTTGAGTAACTTTAATGAGAAAAAAAATCATTCTTGAAAATAATGAAGGGTATCAAAGTGGATTTGGTAGACTTGCTTACAGGGTAATATTTAAAAGAGTGGTCTTGTGTTAGTAAAGATGTTAACTAAATAAGAACTGTGTCAACAGTTCTTTGATTGAAGCAAATATGTTGCCCAGACATCTACAAATTAGTCACGGTATGCGTTATAACTACAATAGGATGTGTCGTCTGGCATTTAAATACGAGGTCTGTCTGAAAATTATCTGACCTGTGTTCATATTTTCGCATTGGTGCTATTTTTCGTCATCCGGACCAAGGCATCCTTCGATGTAGTTCCCATTTGATTGAACCACATTCTCCCAGCGGTGCTTCCACATCTTAAAGCAGTCTTCGTACATAGATTTTGGAATGGCTTTCAGCTCACGTGTCGCAGTAGTTTGAATCGTCTTGATGTTATCAAACCGCTTTCCTTTGAGCGCCAATTTCAATTTTAGGAACATCCAAAAGTCGTATGTAGCTATGCTGGAACTGTACCAAAGCTGGTAAAGCTGTGCAATCAATTGACAATCACTTTCAATTGTAAGTCACACACACTCGAAGTTTTCCAATATTGTTGTCAGTGAAGGTCGGCCAGAATGAGGGTAAATGATAACAAATATGTGGCCATTTTTAAACCGCTTATACCATTCTTTGATCCGTGTTGTAGCCATACTTTCATCCCCAAAGGGCTTCTGTCATTTCAGTTGTCTCCTTAGAACTCGTGCCTAGATTAAAGCAAAATTTGATGCAAATTTCGTTGATCAATCAGTTCTACCTGTAATTTTCAACATTACACAAACACAACGAATTGAAAAAACACGTGAGACATAAACACGCTGTGCGTGACCTGATGTATTCAGCCAGAAGCTACGGCATTCAGGTAGTTTGTGAGGGACAGGGTATGTAGTTACATTCATACCCTGCATAGACTGCTCTGGCACGAAGATATAAACACAGGTCGGATATGTTTTGGACAGACCTTGTATACGCCTCCAGCACTTTAGGGATTAATCGAGGATTTACTTTCATCCCCTGCAAACTCCAACAAATAGTGTTATTATATTACAAAAATTATATTTTCCTTGTAATACCAGGTATTCCACCATTTACATATTATCATGCCAGATGTGCCTTAGTTGAGAACCTGACCATATGGCATGACTGGATTGAGATACAGGTGCTACCAAAGATAATGTGGAAGTCTTTTGTCTATGAATGGTTATCGGAGCTGTTTAGTGTACATTGGCTGACATGAGTAACCACAGTAAATGGAGTTTGTCAGAGGGGAACAGCAACCGTCTTGTATCAAGATGTTTTTAACTGCTCAACATCTTGCAAATGGGCATTATTTATTATGGATGTAGTGAAACAACCTTGATGTGTTGGTAGGGGTTGGTAGACCTGCTCAGCCTTGCAAGTCTACTTATTTTTATGCTCCGTGATTGTTGTATATTTTAAACTGTTATAGTTATTATTTTGTTCACGGAAGTTTTTTAATTTATTAATAAGTGTCAAAGGAGAACATTCCAAGTTGCCAAAGAAAACGACACGCAGCTGTAAGTAGTGTATGTCAGTCTCGTCACTAACATACTTGGAGCGGAGAAGGAAAGTCTGTAGCGGCCTGTCAGACGGAACGGCAAGCGGGACTACTGCGCATCTGCAAGGCACAGCTGGCGCTACCAACATCGCCGCACTAGTTGTCCCACTATTAACCTTCGTCACGCCCGAGCCTGCTGTACTACACTCTGCTGCTACGGTGGATTTTATCTTGCGCCTTCAATAAATTGACGCAACCTACCAACATCTGAGCTCTACTTAAATTGCCGCTTAACTTGAAGGCATCTGTATAGACTATATATTTTATGTCTTACATTTTTCAGTATTGAAGCCTTGTTATTTGTAGTTGTTCGTTGTTGTTGTTAGGTTTTAAGTATTGTTTTGTTTTATATGTTTATAACTATATTATTGTTGCTATTTTATGTTACATTTTAAATTAATTTATTTTATTTATTGACTATTTTAATATTTTATTAAAATATATTTATTATTATTTATTATTAGATTAGGTTAGATATTTTATTGTTTTGACATTTGTATAGAAGATTTAATTTTATTTTATTGATTTTATTTTATTTTGTATCCTGTGAGAAACAGACCAGTTGAGTTAATTTGGTTTTTTTTTTATCGGCCTTAAATTTGACTAAAGTTATTATTGGCAATGGATAGCTTTATATTTGACAGCGCTAATTTTAAGGATGATGCTAGTACGTTAGTTTCTGAATTTTGTATTCAGCTAGATAAACTTGTATCAAATTGTGATTATGACTGCAATGAATTGATTAATGGAGCTTCTGGCGTTGTTTTGAAGTTTGATGACGTCTGCGGACAGCTGAATGACGTGTGTGGTAAATATGAGTGCTTGAAAGAAGAACTGGACTATTTGAGTGCACAGAGGGATGTAGAAAGGAATTCTCACCGTTCTGAATTAAATATCTCTCTTAGCAATAATGACCATTTAGTTAATGAAAAGAATACTTTAGAAGTTAAGATTAAGGACATTAGTAAAAAGTTGTCTAAGGCCGAAAATACAAATTCTCTGTTGAGAAATCTGCAAGCAGAACATGATAACATTGTAAATGACTATGAAACAGTTCAATGTGCTAATCGTAAGCTAATTGTAGAAAATAGCAGACTAAAAAAGTTGGTCGAAAAAAATGAAAGCATTTGTAATGTTTTAAAAGATAAGCTGCTAGTAAACACTAATAAGATTGTTCAACTTGAATCTTCATTGAAGGTTTTAAACAATAAATGGTTATCAGATGAAATTATAACTGATCATATCAGGTTACTGAATTCTGAAGTCACTAGAATTCAAAATGATATTTTGTTTGTTGATCCAACTTTGACGCAACTTCTCAAACTGCATAGTAGAACTTATGTAGATCAGGCTTTAAGTGACATGTCGTTTTATAACAAATCCTGGGTGTTTTTTGTATTAAACAATTGTGACCAAGGTCTTGAGCAGAATGGTGGGTCACACTGGAGCCTACTGCTCCTTGATAACACAACACGAACAGCAGTACACTACGACTCGGTGCGCGGCCTGAACGAGCGGCATGCTGCAGCGTTGCTTGTCAACCTTGGATTAGATAGTGTTCCAATAAGTGAGGGGCAGACTTTTCAGCAGACAGAGTCTTTTGAATGTGGTGTTCACGTTCTTGTTAACGCTCGGCTGTTGCTCGGTCAGGTGTGCGACCGATTCGCATTGACTCACAACACACTGCATCACACTGACACCTCTGAGACACATGGTAGTACTAATGCCACTCTTGTACCAAGTTCTCAAAGTAGTAATAATTCTAGGTCAAATTTGGCAAATGATAAAGTGTGGAAAGTTGTGAAAGGTAAAAAATGTGCCAGGCGAAACTTAAATCCGAATAAACATAATCAAGTACCTTGTAAAAATAGATTTGTAGTTTTAAGTAACCACACTTCTGTTACTGAGTCAGTTGTTAAGGTTGTTAAGAGCTCTTCAGGTGTATGGAGTGAAAATTCTGGTCATGTAAAATGCAAGGAAAAACGTAAAACAGACTCTTTGAAAAGCAAAGATAAAAGAAACCCCTCTAAAAATAAGAGTAAAATAAATGTTGAAAGTAGTAGTTGTACAGTAGGCCTAAATAATGCAATGGTTTTGAGTGGTTTGTGTGCCACTGATGACATGTTACCGGCTGTAGAATGTGCAGGCCAGACTACTCTGGAGGACAATCACTCTCTCAAACCCGTTGAGCAAAGTAATGCTGATTATTTGCTTATAGGTGATTCAATTCTCCGATATTCGGGGAAGCTTTGTAAGGAAAATGGTTGTACTGTTAGGGTACACCCTGGGGCGAAAATCAAAGATGTAAAAAATAAGTTGATGGGTTTCTTGCAGCACCAACCTAAAATAATTCATTTTCATGTAGGAACCAATAACTTGCCTTTGAAATATAACGGTGGTGCTGGGTACAATGGGGGATGTGGCAAGCGCGAGGCATTGCACTTTATGGCGGACCTGTTATACACAACACGAATCCGTTTTCCAAACAGTGTTGTTTTAGTTGACAACATTTTGCCAAGGTCTGACATAAGTGGAACTGCATTAGCACAATTTAATGAGCAGTTGGAGCTGATGTCTGGAAACTTTGGTGTCGTTTTCTTGAACTGGAATCAGCTGGTGCGAAGGTACCATCTTGCTCGGGATGGCAGACACCTTAACAGAAAGGGGGTGTCTGTGTTTGGAGCAGCACTTTTGAATGTCTACGAGCAGCTTACATCCTGTGAAATGGCTTCGGATGGGGTTTTGTCTAGCGCTGAAAGCGCTGTGACGAGTGGTGTGCTTCCAGTTGATGTTGTCGGAGGTTGCTTGTTGAAACCTGTGGCTGACGGTGTAGACGCCGTAACGAGGGGTGAGCTTGAGGTGGATGATGTTGAAGTTGGGTTGCTGGAAACTGTAGTTGATGGTGTTGAAGCCGTATTGAATGTTGAACTTCCGGTTGACAGTGACAAATCTGGCTTGCCGAGACTTGTGGATGATGGGAATGTGGTGCAGTCAAAAAACGGATATGTAAACTTGATAAATTTATCAGGATAGCACATCTAAATATGAACTCTCTTTCCACGGGCTTCGAAGAGATGCGTGCCGTGGTAGAGGATTTAAACCTGGATGTTTTTGATGTTTCGGAAACTTGGCTGAATGAAAGTAAATCTTCTGATGAGTTTGCGATGAGTGGATATTCATTGTTTAGGAGCGACAGAAAGGGAAATGCAGTTGCCTCCAGAGGTGGTGGAGTGGCACTATATGTGAAGAACTGCCTACAATTTTCGCTGAAATCACTTCAATTTGAAGATTGTAATTTTCCAGAGCATATTTGTGGAATATTGAAGTGTAAAAGTGAATCTTTCTGTATTTGCATTATCTACAGACCGGGAGATATGCCTTACACTTGTCTAGAGCCCGCTCTCCACTTTGTATTTTATGATATGGCCCAGTACGCAGATAATATTGTTGTAATGGGTTACTTGAATATTAACTTGTTAGATTTATCATCCCCAGAGACCCGCTTTGCAAATAAACTCTTTAAGAGCCTTGAGGTGACTCAGTTGGTTAAAGTTGCTACAAGGGTTACTAAAACCTGTGCAACTTTGATTGATCACATTATTGTAAATAGCAATGTTAAATACGTACAGTGTGACGTCGTGGATATGTCAACCATCTATGACTCAAGAGGTGTTCGAGTATCTGATCACAAGATGACATATGTTGATATAAAAACAAAAAAATCAAGAAGGCCTCCTAGATTTGTTACTTATCGTGACTTCTCCCGATTTGACATTGACAAGATGATACATTGTACGTCCAGTATTAGGTGGGAAGATGCTATGTCTATGAACAATGTAGATGACATTCTAGATTTTATTAATTCTGCTATTATTCAAGTTTTTAATGAAAATGCACCTCTAGTACATAAGAGTGACCAGAAAGAAATCTCCATGGAGAAATAAACAAATCATTCAACTGACCATAGAAAAAGATTATTATAAGAAGAAAATGCTATCTACAGGAAATGAAACTTGTAAAAAAACATATTGTAAGGTTAGAAATATGCTCAACAATGAAATAAGACGATCAAAACAAAATTATTTTAGAACTGAAATGGAGAAATGTAAAAGCTCTAGAGACTTTTGGACTAAAATAAGGACAAGTGGTGTCACTGATCCATTCGATCCAGCCATACCCAACTTTGTAAAAGATTTGGAAGAAATCAATAAGTATTTCGTTAGTATGGGCTTAGGTATCATGGCAAATGATGATTGCGTACAGTTCTATGAAAGAAACAAATCAGAGAGTGTCACTTGTGATTTCTATTTCAGGAGTGTTACAAGGAGAGAAGTGCAGGAGGCTTTGAATAGCATCACATCAGAGGCAGTTGGAGCTGATGGCATATCAATAAAAATGATTAAAATGATAAGTCCGTATTGTATTGATGCCATAACACATTTAGCTAACCAGTCATTGGCCACTTCCACTTTTCCGGATGCATGGAAGGAGGCAATTGTACTGCCTCTTCCCAAAGTCAAAGCACCTTCATCTGTGTCCGAGCTGCGTCCAATTTCGGTATTGCCTGCCCTGTCGAAAGATAATGGAGAAGCTGGTTGTTTCACAAATGGTACAATTTCTGGAGTCGGAGAATATCCTTCCAGCCTTACAGTCTGGGTTCAGGAAGGACCATAGTACTGCAACTGCGCTTTTGCTCGTTTGTGACGAGTTGCTTCACGCAAAGGCGGATAAGAAAGCATCTCTTCTTGCAATGCTGGACTTTTCACATGCATTCGACTCAATAGACCACAGGATGTTGTTGGCTGTCATGCATTTTTATGGTTTTCGACCAGAGGTGGTTTCTTGGTTTGATTCCTATTTGGTGAATAGGAGACAAAAGGTTAAAATTGGGATGGATTTCTCCTCATCTTTAAGTAGAGTTGCTGGTGTTCCACAGGGAAGTTGCCTTGGGCCCATTCTATTCACCCTGTTTTCCGCCACTATGGGTTCAGACTTGCAACATAGTCGCTTGTATTCATACGCCGATGATGCTCAACTGTGTGTTTCATATGAAGCCGGAAGAGCTGACTCAGCAGTTTCCATTTTGAATGCTGACTTAAGCATTGTCCATGATTGGTCTGAGAGGCATGGGATTAAACTGAACAAGGAAAAGTGTAGTGTGTTGTCGATTCCTTCCAATGTGGGTTCGGAGACAGTGGGTGAGGTGTTGCTTGGCAGTGTCAGACTGAAGGAGTGTGAATCCTCAAAGCTCTTGGGCCTCATGCTTGATAGTGGCCTCACACTATCTGGTCATGTAAGTGCTGTTTGTCGGCGAACACTTGGTCGACTGAGAATGCTATACAAGCATAGGCACATGTTTCCTAGAGAGACCAGGCTTCGCCTTGTCCGGGCTCTTGTGCTCTCTGTGATCGATTATTGCCTCCCTGTCTATGGCAACATTGTGTCTAAAGGAGATTTAGAAAAATTACAGAGGGTCCAAAATATGTGTGTAAGGTATGTATGTGGTTTAAGAAGGTTTGACCATGTTTCGGAGGCTCGACGATCGCTGGGTTTGTTGACTGTAGCTGATACTTGTACCCTGCGCTCCTCATGCCTGGTTTACAGAAGCCTAACCACTGGCAGGCCGGGATATCTGAGAGAAAAACTAAAAAGCAGGTCTCAAGTCCGATCTCGCAGTACTAGACAGGATCAAGTGTTGGAGATGCCTCGCGTTCGCCGTGAATTTGAAAGAAAACGATTTGCGTACTTTGCTCCCAAATTATATAATGAACTGTCCTCCAGCGTAACAGGCCAGGGTGTATCTGAAACGACATACAAAGAAAATATATACAAGTATTTAATGTACAATACAAGGTGATATAGCCATATATAACTGTATGTCTAATATTATGTTTTATTTATTAATAACTATAAAATAAGCTTTTAATTTTTTAAGAACTATAATAAGACATGAGTCGTTTTGTAAACCAGCAATTATTGTTGAAAACCGCTCCAAAATAAAGTCCTTATTTATTTATGTGAAGATGGCTGGCAGTACAGAGACCAGATGCCCTAAGAAGATTGTTATTAAATATTGATTTATCAGAAGTAAGGGAAAGGTTTGTTCATCTGAAATCCGTAGTACAAAAATGTGGAGAGTGAATGATGTTTACTGAGTTTCATCCAGAAGTAGCGTTCAAATCGGTGCATTGTCATTTGACAGCTGTGGATGCTGGTTTAAAACCTCAATTTGATTGCACCTTAGGATACCAATATTCCATCCCAAGATATCAAACTTGACAAATTAGCTTCCCTAAACTCTTCAGCCAGGCAAAATATAGTTATAAATGTCATTTTCAAAAGTGGTCTTCCAGCAAAGCTTTTCTACAAGTTCCCAAGTAATCTTGGATTGGAAAGTAGTTGGTTGGTCGTGTTGCTGAGAAGGTCTGAAGTTTTGGCACCTAATAAAGGGAACATTGGACCTATAAAAGTGTTTAACCCCCCTATTCATGGTTTTAAACCCCCCCCCCCTGGAGTAGATCATTCAACCAGACAAGCATGTGGAGTCCCAAATATAATGTTGGAAATTTCTTTACAATCTGATGTGTCATACCCTGGAAGTCTATGTTGGGATTCATAGTCACCTTTTGAGTCATGGTTTCTATTATATTTATACACCACATTAAATATTTACGAGATACCAACTATGTATATTAGTATTTAACCTTTGGCCTCCAATGTCTCATTGATCAGGCCGAGAGGAACACCAAAAACACGTAGGACATTGATTAGAGGGCGAAAACCTCCAACATAAAATTGATCAGCCATTAAAATTTTACATATCAAAACATTTATTTATTAGCTTTTAAAATTGGTTTAGTCTGTTTTGGACGTATCTTGATGTAAATCAGACTGCATATGAACAATTACATTAAGTTGGTAGTGCTGATTAGGCTACCATGTCCCAATGTCTGTTTTTCGTTAGCAAAATTATTTAACGAATCTGGCTGGTATGCAGTAGAGTGAGTACAGTTTAAGACCTTCACTGCTGGTGTTCATTGAGTGAGACAGGCTACTATTAACCTTGCCTCTGTGCTTGAGGCATCTGCTGCAATCAACCAGTTAAAGTGGAAAATGTAAAAACAAGTACTTTTTCAAAGACTGTAAAAAAATATCCATCCTGTCCTGTCATTTGTGTGTGTTTATGTGTATTAAAAAGTGTCCATCCTAATCATACCCATTACAAATGTATATACTTCTTTGATAATATTTTTCTTTAACATCTATAAACTAAATTATTATTGGATTTTTCTACTTTTTAAAACAAAAACTCTAAAAATAACTGTTGGTAGTAGAAAAATTGCTATTGCTATCATAATATAATGTACTATCATGCAATAGCATATGAGTATCAACAAAGTTATATGCTACTGAAAAATATTTCTTGTAGTAATACACTTTTCTAATGTTAACGCATTCTAAGAAAGATAATGTCGACCTATTTTTCAAAATAGATTTCTAAAATTGTGTGAGGTACATGTAACAACTCTATAGAATTAAAATGCTTGCTTGGAAAATATATTTTTTTAGTACCGATTTGTGGTTCTTAAAATAAATTTTTATGTAAAAAATTGTTTACCTTTACCGTATTAAAAAGTTATATGTAATGTTTTGTTTATTTATATATACACATCCCACTAATATTATAAATGCGAAAGTTTGGATGTTCGCATGTTTACATGTTTGGAGGTTTGTCCTCGAATCACGCTGAAACTGCTTTACGGATTGTACTGAAATTTGGAACAGGTATAGCTTTTGGTCTGAATTAACACTTAGAGTGCTTTTTACCACCGATAACATATTCATTTTCACTAAGTAAAGTCGAATTCAAATTGAAAAATTAATTTGTTTACATTTGAATGTTATGATATTGGAGTGTTTTACATTGGATCCGGCAGGTTGCGCTACGACACGTAATATAAATTGAACTGATACTTAACAGCTATTAACACTTTCAGCTGAAGTTCATCAAAGAGACAGAAACATGTGTTTACATTTAAATCTTAGTAAATATTGAATTATTGTAAAGTGCTTAATCAGTAGTGTAATGAAGATTGCAAATACGAAGTTATTTAATTTTAAATTTAGATTGCACCAATGATCAATAATCCATCTAATACAATAGAAATGCTATTTATACGCTGTTTATAACAACTACCTTATTGTATAAAGCTGTGAATGTTTGCATATAACGTAATCTAATCTGGTTAGTTCCTTTAACATTGTGTATGGCCTTTTTACTGTAGTTATTGAAAAGCAAATGGAGATAACATTGCCCTAATACTTGAAGCATATACTCCTAATACATATTTAGTGATCGGTAAAAATATCAAAATCACTTAATCATCAAAATTTAACCTAAGTTAGATTCCGAAACCAACATATGAGACCATTGTTTTGGTTTGAGACCAGCATAAATCAATTGTGGAACTATAAATAGATTAGACCGGGGGTGAATTTTAACGACCAGAACAGACCCATATTGACCGCAGCAACTTTTTAGTTGTACGATACACTTTCATCATTGGGATAAAAAGGCTAACTCTTATTGTTACTGAAGCCATCGAAGTACTTCAATAAATTATCTTGGAATGTGGGAGGGAAATACTAATCTTAATAAAAACTGTTTCACTTTACGACTTCAGGATCCCAAACCTCTACTCTTTAAACTTAAATCTAAATTGGATCAGGATATTGGAATAGCTTTGAGTGACTATCGATTATCTCTAGACTGTTTATTATGTCATAGAAAAAAGAATACATAGAGATATTGTCCAGTTTTTCAACAAAAAATTGCGTGCGAAAGCCGCGGGGTAACTGCTAGTTGGCTATAAAAACACAAAAAGCCTTCGTAGTTGTGGATAATGCAGTTTCCTCGGGTAATGGCGATGTCGGGTCAGTTGGCAGCATTGGACGCTGGTGTCCTTATTAATATCAGATAGTTGTCAGTGTGATATCAGCATACATAATATCTTTCAATCAAAATCCAACAATAACTGAAAATAATATTTTTCCTCAGAGGGAATAGTTCCCAAAATGGATGTTGTGTCTAAAAAACCAAAATTTGAATCTTTTACAATCACAATACTTTGGGACTGGAAGTAGCAAAATAGCAGTCTTACATATTTTGATGATCATATTTGAGTCTGCCCAGTTGTTTAATTCACTATAAACTGGAAAGACTTTGTAAAATCAGTTTACAACACAAGTTTCTAATTGTGTTAATACCATTAGATAGACAGCCTGGACTTGTCACAGCAAGTTGAACACTGGAAGAAATGCCTAGTCAGACGGCAGTGTTTGCAGCAGAAGATCTGTGAGATTATCCAGTCCATTACGCAGATCATCTCTTCAGCAACAACTCAAGTAAGTTATTGTTATATGTGTATATGCGGAGGAAAGTACACACTGTCATCCTTACATAGAAGTTGGACCGTACAAAATGTAACCAAGGAAGTCCCTTCTGTTAGGAGTGACAAAAAACTCTCTTCCCTTTAAATAAACCCTCCCATCTACGATTTTAATAAATAAGCAGTACACATAGGTATGTATTTTGAATTGTTATATATTGTAAATAACAATGGTTTCTGTTCGTATGCTCCAACAAATGTTTTTGTTTTATCAGTTCTAATAGGTATAACACTAAAACAACTCTAACTCTCTAGAAATATTAGGTAATTTATCTTCCTAGGAAGTAAACATTATGTTTAGTCTAAAGAGAGTAAAGCTACTTTACATATCAGGTAGGTTCTGTTATCCTATTTTACTGTCTTTTGACCTGAAAATTGGATTTATGTTTTCTGGGTTGAATATTTCCACATTCTATCATCTAAACCCATAGCTCATTCCTGGTCATCCTGCTTGAAGAAACATGGATGGTGTCAGTGATTTAGCCCATTTCACTCAAAATATTTTGTGTATTTGCAATGTTGGATTTTAAATTTACTGGAAAAGGTTGACATCAACATTTTGCTAGCGCGTATTGACAAGACAACTAACAAATTACTAAAAATATGTATGTTCTCTTTACGCTTATAAACCGTACTAAATTTCCTGATACATTTCAACTAACCCTTAGAGGTCAAAGTAAGGATTCCTTAAATGTGGCATATTTAAAAAATTTGTGTGAAGTCGGTGATGGATTTGACAAGTCTTTGAAAGAACGCTGAAGTATAGATACTGGTTTTAAAGGTGTTTTGAAAAAGAATTATTAAATTGTAAGCTCTTTTTATATATTAAGACAACATATTTAAGCAAATAAAAATTGCAAATTATGTTTTTTATGAGATCACAGACAGCTTGTCTATAGTGTAGTTAGTTATATCTTTCTATATTTTACCTAATAGCCATGTTTTTGAGGGGTTTTGAAAATTTAATAACCAACAAGAATATGTTGATGAATTTATTGCTAAACATATATGTACCAATTTAGATATTTTGGAAGATCCAGAAAAATTTGTCTCTCAAAGGTACAAGTGTCATAAAAGGGTGTGAAGGTCATAGCAAAAACCTCTTAAACTTTTTTTCTGTCTATTGTTATTTTCATCTTAGCCCAAGCCAAAACCAAGATGTCCAAATTCTGTTTTCAAATGTAGTGTAACAATTAAAAAAAAAAATCTTCTTAAAGACTAAGTGTTATACGGTATAGCTGGCAAACGAATATCTTGGGCTTCTGAAACACAGAATTTAAAAATTACAACTATTAATAATTTTTTGAGCACAGAGGTGAACTGATTATATGGAGGATATTCAATCAGCAAGAAAGCAAACAACAACTATAATATTAAGCTGATACCCTAGTATGTCTCCTCAGAGATCAGAAATGTATTTTGGCTTCTGTTTTTCACAAATTAACGCCTCATTTTGATATTTTATATAACCACTATTAAACTAACATATATGTTGATGCTCTGAGAACTAAAGCTAATGTTGACAATCTTATCAAAGCTATTAAGATAGCTCAATCAAAGATAAAGAATGAACTGACATGAGCAAGGTGACAGAGTTCATAACTCTCTCACCAGAAAATGCACCAAAACAATTAAGGCCCAATGAAGATTTTTATTTAAGTTGTATCATTATTGTAGTTTTTGTATCAAGCATAGCTTAGTAACCTCATTCTCGATAAACTACAACATTTTATTAATTGCTGTGACAGTAACGATAAGAATTCCGAGGTGGAATGGTATTTGTATCCTGAAGTGAATTTATGATCATTGATCAATCAAAAGAGATAACAGCCTTAACACTGCTTGCAATTCAGAAAGAAATGAATAATAACATACATAAAAAGTATATTGTCCGTAAACTGTTAATATTCCAACAGTGTTCCTTGGACATTTACGTGATTTTTTTTTGTATCAGAGCCAGATTTCCTGGGCCTGGTAATTGCCTCTCAGCCATTCGGCTTATTCTGCACCCTCTTCCAGGTATAAGCTGTGTCAAATCCCAGGTCTGTACAAAACCATGAGATCTTCTGTACAATACTTACCTGTTTCAATCCCTCTTCAGTATGCCTAAGAAAACAAAGGGATGCTTTTCTTGCAAATTAGTCGTTATTTTGATAAATTCTAATTCTCCTCTTCTTTTAAATAAAAAAATTTAAAAAATGGTTTAAATATTTTATTTAAATTTGTTTGAGTTTTGACCTATAAAGACAATTTCGTATGCTATATAGCAAAATATGTAGGTAATCATAGTAAATAGTTTTTAATACAGTTTGGCCAAAGTATACTACAATTTACAAATACGAGTACAAATACATTCTATTCAAAGCTATTATTCTAGAGTTGATCTTTAATAAAAGTTTACATAAATGTTCATTCAACATCACAGTTTGGTCTATTATTAGGCCAAGAAAGTAACAAAATATGTACTTAATCTCAATATTGTGTAACTTATAAAACAAAAATAAATTTTAATTAGATTCCTTTAACTGTGTTTTTATTAGTAATTGAGGGAATTGCATACATTACAGAAATAATTTAATAGGATTTGCATAGTATCTACATAGTTTCAAAGCTATAATGTCAAATTGAAATTACTTTTGAGATCACAACTTATTTAATAGTTCTGTGAAATCCCAGTATTTTTACTTACAAACCGCTGCAGGTTGATTTATATAGTTTGTTTATGCTTATAGGTTGGTTCAACCATCAATAAATTTCCACACAGTCTTGGAATTTTGTAATGCCCATGTAAAAATCAACTTAATGACCCATGTTCTTTTGTTTCAGACAGGAACGATTCTAAATTCTGTGAATTCTTTACATAGCACACTCTGTAGTTTGGTTGAAGAGATGAATCATCATCATGGTCAGGTAAAGTTTCCTTCTACTGCTTAATATTATAATTTGATTAAATAATTTAGGCTATTTGTTTCAGATTTGAAGCTTTAATTCAATGAGATGCATTGCACAACATATCCTATGTGTTTGTGATAAGTAAGATATATATTATAGTCACCCATTAAGGAATTATCATAAACTAAGTTTTAAGAAATGAAAGAATTATTGCCTTACAAGTGATCAATTATAATTTTGTCACTACTAGTGTTTATGTTATTGATTCTTTTTTTGAAACTTGATTTATTTCTTCTTAGTGCAATATTAAGGTATTAATTATTATATGTATATATTTATATTAAAACAGGAAGCTTAGATGTAGAGTATGTGAATTAATTATAAATCGATCTGCATGCCTAACTGGAGACAATCACTATTCCCCCTGAAACCAGGAAGATGACAACTGGAAAGCAGCCACTCTTCTGGGGATTTAAATCCTCTTGAGCGCACCTCTTGAAGATTTCTGGATGTTGTAAAGAAAGAGTATGAACACAATATGTTTTGAGAAAGCTATGTCGGACTCCGACAGTTAAGAGTCAGCTGGAAACGTTTTTAATAAACAGCTTAAAATTAATAATGTGTTAAATTCATAAAAGGTAATAAAAAAACTCGAAATATTTAATCAAGTAAATATTCCTTTATTTGTGGCTGGGAGGAGATCCAAGTTGACCTGCCCACCTCTTAGGTTTATAACATTGGTGAAGCACTGACAACCAAGTACGCACAATAAACAACCGTCATCAAAGTTGACCGGGATTTGAGAAAGGGATAGAGAGAAATAGAGTGAGTGGACTTGAACCGTGGAGTCAGTGGGTCTGGAAAAACATTTCCACATAAATAGTGATAGGAGTGCTGAAGATAATGGAATCAGAAGAGTGAAAACACAGTTCCAACATAACTAGACCTAAAAATATACAGTTGGAGTTCTAAGCAGTGCTTTTAACCCGTTGAATAGTAAGTAACCTGCATGTTACACCTTGTGCCACCAACGATAACCGTAAAAGTTCTGCTCTGTCACTAAACAGTATTTCCTGTATTGTTTGGAGAGTTATAATTGTTCACCTGGCCATGTATACAATTTAGTGAAGAATGGTAGAAACACTTTAATGAAGATTTGCTGTGCGTAACAGAGTGCAATGGCTGGTTTTCTCTGTTTTTTTTCTGTTTGATTTCTTGCTGATTCTCTATGGCTTGTTATCTGTTTCAGATCAATACAACAGCAAAAGAAAGCAATCAGCTGATTCCAATTTTTTTACATATCGTTACATTCATTTTATTTGGTAATCTAATGTTTACTTAATTGGTGACCGTGATAGTTATGGTCTGTAAATGATAAGGGGGTAAATATATGTGTGATCAGTTATTGTGTAGAATGGTGCTGAAAAACTTTCATATTAATTTTGAAGCGAGATATTTATGAACAAAGAAAGTTACTATTTGATGATGATACTGATAGTGATAAAATCGGTTAAAGACTGTGTTGACTAGCATCATGCCAGGACACAAGCATCCTGCCGTGAATTTGATGTTTCACTGCGTATTTCAGAATGCTTTAAAATATTTCATACCAGTAAAACCTTCTAAAAGTACAGCTGTACACAGGAAAATGTGAAAATTTTATCCTCAGTCTTCCACCTTCTCTGGACCATGTGACGTGTTTTGTGTATTGCTCTAGGTTCTGTGGGACGTCTCACCATTCCAGTGCAGTTTCAAGGGCATCACCACTCTCCTTCTCAAAATTTTCCTCACTTTTTTCTATAATTATCCTCTATATAAAATATATTAATTCCTAAAATTGATTACAGCAAAGAGACATCTCTGCCTGGCTGAAGAAACTGAACCACTTGGTGTCCAAATCACTTGTCAAAACAGAAGAAATATGCCAGATCGCTGTTAATAGTGTGAGTAATGTTAAATTTTAGTTGCTAATTAATTTCTTGTTCCCTATAAATATCAAAGTTTTCTTCACAGTGAACACACATTGTTGCACTGTACAAACAACGTACAGCAACAGTACACGCGCAATATACAGCGTGTGTGCTGTGTATTGTTGCATAATAGGTACTAATCTACACTATTAAAATATCAAATATTAAAGAGCGCTTACATGGTCTAGTGATCTCTTAGATCACTGGAATGAAATTCTATCATATAAATGTCAATCATCATATACAAGTATAACAAAAATCATAATTTATTAATGTAAATATTATAATCTTTTTTCACACTATTATCATAATCCTGCAAAAATATGTGGCTTATTTGAATTGAATGAGTGTGTGCGGTATATACTACTGACACACTTTGAGTGACATGTATAGAAGATAATAATATTTAATAGTTTTCATTTCCAGTACAAAAAAATACTTTTATTATTTTAAAAAGTCCTGGGTACAAATTTTCAACTATGAAACAAAACACTCTGTGTCTTGTTTTTGATTGACACACACACTTGGAGGTTTTATGACCTGTACAAATTTCATATAAATTTTAATCTTCTATTCATAATCTTTTTTATTTTATGTTTATTCAGAAAGAATTACCTGAGTCCAAGTGTATTTCATCTTGAATCAGTGAGATAAGATAAAGTGCAGGATAGGGGTTTTATTCTGTGTTTGTTACTTACTTTGGGAATGCTAGAAAATATTTTGCTGTTTGGTTAATGGTTCAAAATTTCTATTTTACATTTTTTTCCATTTTTGGCAAACTGTATTCCATTTTGAAGCAGCAATGGGGGAGGGAGTATGTGAAGATGAATTTTCTAATGAATTGTATTAATTATCTTTGAAATGATAGGAATTTTTTGACATTTTTGAGTTAATATTTGTATGTCCTGATGTAGCAAAAGACAACCTAGAATGCAAAATGCTTCCAGTGTCTGTCAATTAGCCTAGGAATGTTTAAGAATCTTTTAGATTTAACAGAGTTCATAACTGTTTGGAAACAGTCCTTTCAATATCCCAGAACAACAAAACAGGATATTTACTCGTAGTTTGCAATGGCTATAAGTTATATTTGTGATGCTTGAGAACATTTTGATAAATACATGACTGAATACATTTAAAATTAAGTGCAGAACTCCATAAGAAAATCTGTGATTATTTTCTAACATGTAGAACCTTTAGTAAATATACCTATGTTTTGGATGAGTAAGTTATATTTTGATGATTAACCTTAACAATATCCTTCCTAAGATGAGACTCTGGCCTCTCATAACAGCAAGAGGGTACAACTTCCAGCGACCAGAATTACCCCAACTACACAATCCTCTATCGACTGGATTTGTTCTAATATTGACACTGAGAAGCTTGACACAAAGGTTATCCATGCTGGCATCTCAGACCATACTGCCCAAAGCTGTGAGGTCAACTTCGCAGTAATACAGGATAATCCACTCAGAATGAGTCGCTGCCTCAGAAGAAAAAATCTTCAAGAGCTCAAATGCATACTTGGGGAAGAGAACTGGTCAAACATTCTGCAAACTGAAGATGCTGACGAAGCTTTTGAAAGATTGAGCTCTACTCTACGACTTGCCATGGATGCAGTATGCCCTCAGAGGAAATTTAAAACACGCCATAAACTAAAACCTAAATATTTTGCTGACCAAGAAGCCAATAGACTAAAGGACAGATACCTGATAGCCCTTAGTAAATATGAAATGACAGGATCTATTGATGACAAGGAAGAGTCAATAAGATGTAAAAAAAACTATGACCTACGACTGAAACTCCTCAGAAAACAAGCGGCATCAGACCACATTGCCCGTGCCGACAATAAATCCAAGGCTATGTGGGAAGTTATAAACACAACATGGTCCAAGAAAGGAAAGTCAGTGAACGAAATAAAGCTAGAAGTTAATGGAAAAATCATTGACAACTCTGTAGAAGTAGCAGACCATCTAAACTCTCACTTTTTACACATAGCTGAAAAAACGTTAGAAAAAAAATAATGGAATAATAAGAACTTTTTTACCACCTGTACAGCCAACACTTCAACAGCTCATAAACCTTCGAGAAACAAATGAAAATGAAGTCAGAACAATCATTAACAACCTCAAATCAAAAAACTCATCAGGTTTAGATGAGATTTCTTCAAAAATACTCAAATTTTGCCCTGAAGAACTTGCACTGCCCCTCGTCGACATATTCAATAAGTCTTTCAGAAGTGGTAAATTTCCTTCAGCTCTAAAACTATCAAAAGTATATCCAAAATATAAAAATGGAAGCTACTTAGATCCCAGTAATTATAGACCTATCTCTCTTGTATCCACTTTCTCAAAACTGTGCGAAAGAATTGTTCTCAGAAGGCTACTGGACCACTGCGAAAAACATAATCTACTGACAAACTGTCAACATGGCTTTACTAAAGGCAGGTCTACCACCACTGCAATAATAAAAATGGTAGAGTCTCTTATAGATAGTATTGAAGAAGGGAATTTAACTACTGGAATTTTCCTAGACTTTAGTAAAGCTTTTGACTGTCTTAGCCATGATCTCATCATCCGGAAACTGGAAAACTTAGGAGTAGCAGGAACAGCTAAAAATTGGTTCCAAAGTTACCTTGGAGGACGAAAACAACTGGTTGAGCTAAGCAAAACAGAAAATGGAATATCCAATTATGTAAGATCTAGTCTCCTACCTGTAAATCGAGGTGTCCCCCAAGGATCTGTTCTTGGACCAGTACTCTTCATCCTTTTCACTAACGACTTACCTCAATACATTGGTGATGCATGCTTAACCTTGATGTATGCTGACGACACAACCTTGATGTTTAGTGAAACCTCAACTGAAAATATGGCAATCACATCCTACCTATCCCTCAACATGACCTATCAGTACTGTCATAACAATGACTTAGCAGTAAACACTACCAAAACTGCCCAAATAGCTTTTGGAAGGAGATCTGAATGTGTGCCATGTATACCAGATGTTGCAATGAATGACGAAGTCAAGTTTTTGGGCATAACTCTGGATAAAAACTTATCCTGGACCTCTCATGTAGACAAACTCTGTGGGAAGTTAAGTTCCAGCCTCTATGCAATTAAAAACATCAAAGCTTCTACTGATGAAACAACTACAAGAGCTGCTAATTTCGCTTTGTTTGAGGCTCACATAAGATATGGTTTAGTAGCATGGTGAGGAACATCAGCTGGTCAGATTCAAAGGGTTCTCAAAAAACAAAAAACCGCAGTCAGAACACTCGCAGGACTGCAACCACCAAACAGCTGTAGAGAAGCCTTTAGAACCCATAAGATCCTCACTATCGTATCACTATACATTCAAGAAACTGTGATGCACGCAGTAAGAGAGGGCCTACCAAAGCGGGGTGAAGTTCATCAGTACAACCTCAGAGACACTACTTTGTATGACCTTCCAGCCCACCGACTGTCACAGTTCGAAAAGAAGCCTACATACATCGGGAGGAAGTTTCACAACCACCTGCCATCAGAGCTGAGAGACAAAGGAGAGAATGAACTCAAACCAGCACTACACAAATGGCTTGCTGACCGCCCCTTCTACTCCATAGAAGAATTTTTTCAAAGAGTATTTGACATTTAAATTTTACAATGTAACCTTTTATATCATAACAAAACTTTATATTTTGTAAAAAAAAAAAAAAAAAACACTTGTAGTGTTTACTATGACGCTAATACTGTTCTCAATGAGCATGTTAATAAAGAATTTTTGTCTATTGTCTATTGTCTATTGTCACGTGTTAACAATATAACTCCAACTATATTGTTACAATTAAATTGAAGAACAAAATTTCAGTTCTATATGGCAACTATGTATACAATTTAACATGTGAAAGATTGCATCTGACTCATCTCAGTTCTCAATGAGTACCTAAACGAATAAAAAGGTATGGGTATGACATCCGAGATGGGTTTCCATAATTATTGTTGAAATTTGTTAATATTTTTATGATTAACAATATGAGTTTGTTTTATCGCTTATCATATGTTTTGTCATGTGACCTTGAATTAAATTCAAAATCCATTTTATTTTTTGTTCTTTTAATAGACACATAATTTCTTTCGAAGTACAGACCATTTAAAAAAATGTATATGCTTACAAAGTAGTATTTGTTATTGACAGATTTTAATATGCAGATTATATAAATTATAATCTGAGAGACAGGTATCAAAACTAATTACAGGTTTTGGGGAATATTTCTCATTGAAGGATAATGACAATTAATACAAAAGTAGAATAAGCTAACTGTTTTCATATAATCTCCCATATGACAAATTTTCATAGTAAGCCGAAAATCTCCTTATGGACAACAAACATAACTCATTGTGTAGCTTTATAGATTCACATTGCGCTTATTACATAACTTATTAATACTTTTTATAATATATTCACTCAGCTTGTTACAGGAAGAAGAATAGCGTATTGCTAGTTTAGATATATCTATGGGCTTATGTAATAAGTTCTTCAGCCGTAAAATATATTAAACAATTTTAAGGCAGCTGCTATTTGCATTTGTGAAAAAAAATTATTATCACAATTGCACAATATAGACGAAAGGTAAAACTAGAATTTGTTTGCAGTACTTAAACGTTAGACGTATATTTAAACATCTAAATGTTCATCACACAAAATTTGTGTTTATGTTTGATAAATTTGTTACTTTGTAGAAATCAGAAGAGAAGAAGATAAAGAATGAGCTGATGACTAAAGTCCAGAGACTGGATGCCTTGGAACTTCAACTCCTAGAGGTCACTGATTCTGAACACAAAGCTTATGAACAATTCTGTAAGATGGAAAAAACTCAGGTATTTGTTACAACTAAATTATTTTACTGTTAAAAGTTTAATGACATGGATTATTGTTCTATGTAATGACTAGTGTTCATACTGTAAATTCTGTTTTCACAAGCACCATGTAATACTGAGGAGTTGATCTGAAATTTAAAAAAAATATATATTTCTTAGGATTTTGGGTACATTGTGATCAAGGCATTGATTAGATCTTTATTTAGCAAAGTATATGTGTTAGTGTCCAGGAGGGGGGTTCAGTGATTTGTCTCGGTATGTCACTGTGCTTCACAACACAGTAAAAACCTCTCTTCATCAGATGGCAAGAGTTTGACTGTATCTTCTTTCCCTAGGATACTTACAGCCCTGAGGTATTGTTCCAGAAATGTTGGGTTTTGTGGGAGCAATTTTACGTAATAGGACAGTGAAAATGGTCACACATTTTTTTAAATTACTTAAAAACATGCGATTTTTTCAGTCACAGAATAATAGATCACTTAATAATGTATGGGCTTTGGTAAAATTTAACCCTTTAGGTAAAATAACAGATTATTTTTCACTTAAAAACACAGAATGATATTTTCACATTTTTTAAAATTATTTGCATTTGTGATTTCGTGTTAAGTTAAGAGATTTTTTTAAACCGATTCTGAATATAGTTTACATCTATTTGGGAATTTTAAAAGATGAATTCATTGTCAATCAGATTAGTGTAGAGGATAGGTTTTCCTGTGGAAGTAATAAATTTTGTATTTAAGTAACTATTCATACGAAGGATAAATTTTTATTCATTCAATTATTGCAATCTTGCTATAGAAATAATCTTGGAATGAAAAACTGTAAGCTTTAGATATTACCCCTACATGACAGGTCTGTGTATACAAGACCGATGATCGGAATGCAAATTTTTAAGTTAATTGATTTTTTTTACTAAGTTTTTGCTCCCTTCTAAAAATTAATTCTTTTTTAATGCTTATTATTGGTGGTGGATAACAGGAAAAGTAACAGGTTTTTGGACTTTTGCCATTTTTATTTTATAAAAATAGAGCAGTATGTTTTGAGGATTAGAATCTAACCTTTAGGTGTCAAAAAATATTGAAGGTACGCCCAAGGTTAAACATATAAAAACAAATAATTAAATCTTCACCATGAACCTTGGAATTGCTTCCTTTTCATACTGTATAAAGTAAATTATTTTTATTTATCTTTTACTTCAGTACTTTTTTCCAAGTTTGCTGTTCTTACTAACCAACAATAACTTGAAAAAACTGTTTTACGAAATGGAAGCTAAGTAAGTGTAGACTTTAATAATTAATGCTGAGGTGATTAAACTACAATTATAACAGTGTATTTCTTAAATATTCAGCATTAATAAGTATAGTACATTTTTTTCTTGTGTGGTCATTAAAAAAAATCTTCCTTATACACACAAATAAATACAGTTTTGAACAATTCCAAAATATGTTATGGAGAGAAGAAAAATGCTGAAACACCAATATATACAGGCTGTGAAAGGTGAAAAGAGAAGTGAATCTCGATTCACATTGCAGTGGTAATGCTAATTATGCACTAATATTGGCAGAAAGCTCGTTGTTACAGAGGGTGAAGGTAGACACCCTGCTGGCAACAGTCCTACACCACCAGGAGATGTGGACACACCAGATAGCATTGAGTGACGACATGAAGACTAGAATTCTTCATCTGATTGATTGTTTAAAACAAGTCAATAAGGTAAAACAAATTAAATTGATAGCGATATTATTTATTTTAGCAGTAGAGGATTTTACCAATAACGTTCACTATCCTTATTCTGTATGGTAAGCTTCTGCAATAAGCTTGCTTGTCTAATGATGGAGCCTTTGTTGTTATAGGCTACATTTTAAGTAGGCTAGCATTACACCTGATTAGTGTAGGTTACCATTGCAGATTTGCGTAGTGTGAGTCTTGTAAAATGTGTTATGAAACATTGTGGAAGACCATCCCCATAGTGCGTATCTTGTACTCCTGCTGGATTTTCCAGGACTATCGTGCTGAAATTTTTGCTTTGGAATTAAAATTCACACGTATAGGCTATAGTTTCTTTAATTTAGAATTAAAATTAATTGAAAATAGAAAATAAGTAACATGTTAAATAACAATTCATTATAGGACTTGTAGCAGTGAACATGTTAACAATGTTTCTTGGTACAAATGGTGCGTATTCACCTTTTCTTTTTAAAGAGAGTTTTGCATCACTCTTATTTGGATTCATACTGCACTATGTTAAACAGTTTTGAAAATGAAGACAAAAGAAAACTTATATCAGATTGTGTTGTTATTACTATGCTTCTTCAACAGTAGAGTTGACACTGAAACTCTTTTTGCATCACTCTTATTCGGATTCATACTGCACTATGTTAAACAGTTTTGAAAATGAAGACAAAAGAAAACTTATATCAGATTGTGTTGTTATTACTATGCTTCATCAACAGTAGAGTTGACACTGAAACTCTACCTATAGCTTCTTCTCACGTAACTAAAATAATGTTAACAATTTCTTGAAGCTTTGTTCCATATTTTCCAAGCAAGACAAATAATATCCTCCTCATATGGTTTTGCAGCATAAATATTTTAGTCCAAATGATAATAGTTGATTGGAATTGTTGGTACAGCCAAGAAAATCTAGAGCAGAGATTCCAGTGGAGCGTAGTTTGAACGTCAAGTCCATTGTGACTCGTATATCGTCAGAGATCCGCATCTCTATCAGTGACATCGAGCACAAGCAGAACCAGGTAACATACCTCGTACACCCAAACTGAAGCTACTGTACAATACACTCATAGAGACATGAATATTTCACACATATTTATTTTTATTTCAAATTAACTGCTTGAAATATCCAGGATTAAATGTTATTGGTTTGGAGTGAAGTTCTTTCCTTTATGGTTGGTAACCATGCAGGGACTGGCGGAGCTCTCATAATATTGTTAATTTACAGTTCTCGCTGAAATCAAGTACTAGACTGAGTAATGTAACACTTATACATGATTTAAGTAAAATATTCTGTTGTACTTATTAGCCATGTACCAGTTGTTGTAAACAAGTAATTAGTTTATAACAACATGTGAGAAGAAAAAAGTTATTTTCTACTCATTTTTAGAATGTTTAAAAAATCACTAAATTTAACGATTTGCAATATTATATTTTCAGGATATATCTTATATAGTATGTAAGGGTTTGTTACAAAAATAAATCATATCTTTATTTTGGAGTCTGTTTTCAACATGCAATTGTTTTTTTAAATAGGTCATCACATAAATGAATGTAAATTACTAGCTTACATTAAAAATATTAGAAACATATTTAAAACTCTAGAAAATGAATGGTATAACGGATGTCCAAGATTAAGAGTGCTGGTCTTGCCCTAACTAGATGTTATTAGTGTTTAACAATTGTTACTAGACCAATTAATTGTACAGTGTGTTCTAGACAAAAGCAGTACTACGGGGTATGATTATTTGTACCCCACATACCCTCTCTCTACACCAGCTGGTTTTGGAGACAGCTCAACAAGAGATCAACGGTGTAGACAATAGAGAATAGAAAACAGACAAACTGTTTTTTGATCTATTCTTTAGAAATAGTAATAGAGTCACATATCATGACAAAAATATGCTGTAAAATGAGCTATTATATAGATTTGTATTTGGTTATCTGCCTGTTTACACTTTTATGTTGTTGTACCAGATCAGCCACCTGGAGACAGACTTGAGCAAAGTGAGAGTGGTGTTGGAGACAGTTCAACAAGAGATTGACGATATGATTAAGGTAAAAATGTTTCTTTGAGTAAAATGATTTATTTTTTGTGAAACCATTTGCTAGCTTTTCAATTTTGAAAATAAGTACCTACTTTTTACAAATAGTAGATTGATTGAACGTTTCTATTTTCACAAATTATATTCGTGATTGGTAACTCTCACTTGTTTCAACTTTTCCAGGAGACCAACTCAAAAGATCTCTCTAAAAAGGTTCCATGTCTACTTAAGAAACTGAAAAAGCAGATCACAAATACACTTACCAAAGCAGGTAGTTTGGTGAGTATCCTTAAAAATATCCTTTTGTAGATTATTGTAGGCATTTGGAACAGTAAGGTATTTCATACCACAAGGATTCTATAAGGTACCATGGATACATTTTTCATAGCCAGCAGTATGATCATGGTTGTGTTTGTATCAGGTATCCGTGTACCAAGCTGCCAAGAAGGAGTATGCCGGCACAGCTCAACAGGTTGTCCAACTGCAGCGTGAGTTTGACAGTCTGGAAGAGGAAGTTCATAGTTCATATTACTACATTTGTCAGGTAAGCTGGCAGGACGACCGCTCACAGCATTGAACATGACATGATTAGACGTTTGTTTTGTCCTATTCTGTTTTGTCGGAAGCACATGTAGATGCACATGATACGACATGATACAACCAGTGACCAGTGAGTCCGTCTAGTTCACCTAGATGGCAGTAGCACTCCTCTATTGGACCTGAATCAGTAGTGCAGCACCAACTCTGTGATTATTTTCAATGTTTATTAGGTTATACACAGTTCACACCTCAATACGGTTCCTTCACTGTTCAGTCTTATTCATACCAACACAGGTTCCATGAAATTGTTTGTCACAGTCACAACACTTTGTCACAGTAATAATTTGTCTAGATGTATATGCCTTTTACACAAAGCACAGTTGCTATTTTGACGATATGATGCAAAATTGCATTATTTATGATGTAGTAAATTCACTTCTAAATTTAGAACATGTGCACTTATACTTAACTTTTTTTATACTCTTTTAATTACGAGGTGTGATCAAAAAGTTCCAGGACTGAATTTTTATACGTTTATTCATAGATCATACAGGTTATTCGAATTTGTCTCCTTCAAAGTACTCCCCTTGGGAAGCTACACACTTTTCCCACTGGTGTTTCCACTGATCAAAAGCCCCAGATAACTCTTCTTTTGTAAAGGTGTTTAGCAGCTCCGTCGTTTTTTCTTTAATATCATCAACTGTTTGAAATCTTCGTCCTGTCAGGGGTCTCTTGAGCTTCGGGAAGAGAAAAAAGTCTGCTAGAGCCACGTCAGGTGAGTAGGGGGGCTGAGGAATGACAGTCATTGCGTTTTTTACACAAAAGTCACAGATAACTAATGCAGAGTGAACAGGAGCATTGTCATGGTGAAGGACCCAATCACCACTTTGCCACAGCTCAGGTCTCTTTCTTCTCACAGCATTACGCAATTTTCTGAGGGTTTCAAGATAAACAAAACGATTAATTGTTTGACCTTGTGGAAGGAATTCATAGTAGACGACACCTTTACAGTCAAAGAAAACCGTAAGCATGACCTTCACATTTGATTTGACTTGACGTGCTTTCTTGGGTCTTGGACAGCCTTTTGATGTCCATTGTGATGATTGGGCTTTTGTTTCCACAACGTAACCAAAAAACCCATGTCTCGTCTCCCGTAATGACATGATCCAAGAAGCTTTCATCGTCATTTGCCCTTTGAAGAAGTTCCTCAGAAACATGAATTCGGTGTTTTTTTTTGGGCTTCAGTCAACAATTTTGGCACAAACTTTGCTGCAACACGACGCATTTGAAGTTTTTCAGTTAAAATTTCTTGACATGACCCAAATGAAATGTTAAACTCATCTGCCATTTCACGGATTGTTAGTCAACGGTCTGATCGTACGAGAGCGTTCACTTTAGCAACATTGTCATCATTGATTGACGTTGAAGGGCGTCCGGAACGAGCATCGTCGTCTGTGGATGTTCGGCCATCTTTAAACCTCTTGAACCACTGATGGCAGCATGACCGGCTTAGACATTCTTCACCAAAAGTCTCTTGTAACATCAAAACGATTTCAGAAAACGTTTTGTTCAGTTTCACACAAACACGTTGCTCTTCTTTCACATTCATTTTCATTAAACAAAAAATAGCCAAACTCTATATAACTAACCTCAAACAAACTGTGCTAATGTTACTTTCAGTGATGTTATGATTGATCTGCAAACACAGCTGTGTTACTGTTGGGTCAGGGAATACAATGCTGCCAACCGCATCGCTGTGAGACATTGCATTCCCATAGTATATAAAAAGTCCTGGAACTTTTTGATCACACCTCGTATTGCATTTCAATACTAAAACATTGAATTATTATTAAATGAATGGATAGTTAAAAAATGTGTTGTTTTTTATTAATAATAATTTTTAGCGTATATATAAATACACTCTTGTTTGCCGGGCGAGCGTGTTACCACTACACCACAGAGCCCTTACTTTTTACAATTCAGTTATTTTTGCATTTGACCATTTTGTCACATATGTGTTTAAATAAGCAAATTAACATATGTCAAAAGGCCTGTCAAACGACATTAATATGTATATATATATATATATATATATATATACACACTGTATTTTTATAATTCTTAGTTAACAGTTTTGTAGTGTACAGTTGAGTTTGGCTTTGGAATTCACCATTCTTTACTAAAAATATTTTTTAGTGATTGTATGTGATAAATTTAGAATCTGAAAATACTTTTTATATTGTAGTTCATTTATTTTTGACACATAAAATATTTAAATACAGACTTTTTGTTTGCCTCATTGTATTTATATACAAAGAAAACTTAAGCATACTACAAAATAAAACTATTTAATACAGCAATTTTTCTGTTACAGAATATAAAAAAATATGTGTTTTTTTTTCTTTCCTAACGTTCACTTTTTTAATTAAATGGAAGGTTAAAATGCTATGGAATGATTTAAATATCAAATCTATTCTGTTAATTAAACTATTCATTTCACCCTCTCCTAAACCTCAATGCTAGACTAGGCTCCTTTGTTCTGGAATAGAAGGATGCCCCCCCCCCACTTCCCTAACTCCTGGCATAAACTGGAGCCTGGAATAGAATGTGTCCACAAATAGCAAGTACAGGTTTAGCTGGAGAAGGAGCAATGTTCTTGCAGCTTCATTCATCCATTCCAGTTGAGATGCCAACTGTGACCGTGACTGTACAACACATGAGGACTCTTGTTTGGGTAAATCATCTCCTTAATTGACGTTTATTATTCTATTGTTTAGTTTCACTTTTTTCCACATCAATCAATCATACTATCTGTATTCACAAACAGTACACAACATAGAGATGAATAGTGTCACAGTTTAGCTAAAATTATTTACAGGCTAGCATCACAGTAAAGCTTATTTAATTATTAAAATTAAATATGTCTAACTAAAACTAAGAAACATCCATTTTTAACCCAGTCTTTTGTTGCTAAAATATGGCATATGAGTTTATTTAGTACATACTTAATATTGTTATCATTTTGAAGTATTTTAATTTAAAAGATATACATTGTTTTTTATTTAAAACTACCTTATTTTACTGAAATGAAATATTGCAAAATATATATAAATATAATAGACTTTGGTTTCAAGTTGCTATTTGGCATGAAATATGTTTCTACAAATTTGCTACTGGGATGCAGATTGTCCCATTTTTAACTGTTTCATTAGTTGTAAATGATCAAATTTAATCAAAATCATTAGTAAAAGAATGAATCATATACATTGTTTTAAAAATTATATTGTATTAAATTTACAAACTTTTGTATATATCTACAAATAAATATTGAAAAATTAGATTCACACTGAATTCTATACAAATTAGACTATTGATTTTATAAACCTTTAAAATTTGAATCATTTTACTCGAATCTACAACTTAATTTATTATACAAATTTTTCAATGAGTTTTTAATAAATAATTTTAATTTTGATGATTAATAAAAATACATTTTGTGCTATTTTCCTAAGGATGTAATGAAACTATAAATGATACAAATTCAGTTTAAATTATTGAAGCGCTCATCAGACAAATTTTAAGGCTATTAAATACATGGATATTTTAGTTATAAATTGAAAAAAAATTAAAATGTCAATATATTGAAAACATATCCAAACATTATCACTCCCATAGGTACTACATATATGGGGGTAAACGACCCAGAGCATCTTGTTAGTGTTGAGATTTTGTACCACGTTGTTTGCGCCAATTTGTTGTATTAGGCTTTTATCCCATGTTATTTTACCAATTCGTTAGTATCGAGGTTTTGTCCCACATTGTTTGCATCATTTTGTTAGTGTTCAGGTTTTGTCCCGTGTTGTTTGCGCCAATTTGTCATATTAGGGTTTTATCCCATGTTGTTTGTACCAATTTGTTAGTATTGAGGTTTTGTCCCGCGTAGTTTGCGCCAATTGATTGTATTAGGGTTTTATCCCATGTTGTTTGTACCAATTCGTTAGTGTTGAGGTTTTGTCCCACATTGTTTGCACAATTTTGTTAGTGTTAGGGTTTTGTCCGACATTGTTTGCATCATTTTGTTAGTGTTCAGGTTTTGTCCTATGTTGTTTGTGCCAATTTGTTAGTATTCGTGTTTTGTCCTATGTTGTTTACGCCAATTTGTTAGTGTTAGGGTTTTGTCCCATGTTGTTTGTGCCAATTCGTTAGTGTTAGGGTTTTGTCTCACGTTGTTTGTACCAATTTTAATGGGTTGGATGTGTCTGCTATGAATTCTTAGAATGAAGGAACCTGTCAAATCAATGTTAAATTTCATTGGGATTGCTTCAATAACAAGACTCATTGATAATTATTGCTGAATACTGTTTTTATCTTGGGAATATGCCTCTATTATGTACAGCCAGTTTCAAGCGTAAATACAAATAATAAGAAAATATAGAGTTTCAATTGTTTTATTTATTTATTTATTTTATTTACATGCAACAATACAGGTTACACACCCAATTACATTGTGCATGTTTAAATCAAGATGACATGCAATAATATCCACACATTCAAATAAAATCCAGTCCAGTATATCTACGTAACCACCATTAATTTTGTTTATGTACAGGAATATAGCAAACCCAGTTCTCCAACTTGCGAAAGGAGGACAAGCAACTCAAAGGCGGAACTGGACAAGTATAAGAAGCAAGTGAGTATATTTGCATCAACTTTGATATTCAGGTAAGTGAAGGAGAAAGAATTTTTAATAATAATATTTGAAGTAAAGTGAAAAGTGCAGTTTTACATAATTGAGAATGTGTCACAACTGAGCTCTTTGTATCCTAGGTATCTCTGATTTCGAAACAATACAAATAGTTTGTTTTTATCATCTTCATCAGTGACTTTTATTGGATCTCTTCAGAGGACTCCGGTCTCTAATCAATCTGTACCAATGTCAGATTTCAGACGTTGCACTAAGTAGAAGTTGAAATGGAGCTAAACTCAACATTCACATTGAATCAACCCTCACCTTCACAGCTACAATATGTGTAGAAAACTCGGTTGCTCCACCTTGCTTTGAAATATTGTGTAATCATGTTCAAGTTACTGCTTTTTTGAGCTGAAAAGACAACTAACGTTTTATCCGCAATTTGTTTACAATTAGTAACAATTCAAACTACCATATTAATTCATTATTCCCTATGTTTTCTATGTTTTCTACATAAAAATAAGTTATAAGATCAATATACGTGACAAGATTTCATACAGTTGTCTTTAATAAAAGTTACTTTTTTGGTACTAATTACAATTAGGCCTACCCTTTTTGGTAAAGTTTTTCAATTACAATTAATATGTTAAAAATTACATTACATATTTAAAAAAATATGTAGTGTTTCTGCCTTAACAAACAAATTTAAGAGCTTTCATATATATTAAATTGATTATAAAAGTTTTTATTATATTTTAAAGTCAACTGATTTTGACAGTTAAAAACAGGAATTTTTTTCCTCAATTTAAATTGTGACTATTAAATATTTATAAGTTAAATACTTTTTGTGTCAGACTCATAATTTTTAAAATATACAGATTGCAAAAATGTATAGCACTCTACAGTTTTAACACGTTATGTGCAATTTACAAACAATTTAGTGAACCTTTGCACAAAGACAAAACTCTGCCTGTCGCGCACGAAAATTCTGACCACCACTTAGAGGGTTAATCCAAATAAACTCTTTATGAATCCAAAGAAACAAAATTATTTACTATGGTGACGAAAAAACACATTTAATGTTGAAATATAATATAGAAAATGTGTCCTACTAAGGTGGGCTACATTACTTGGGAGTGTAAAATCCAGTAAATATTGACATAGTTTTGAAAGTCAAATATATTTTGAGGTTAGATATATTTATTGGATGTTGTTCAATTAATAGTAAAGATATTTTTTATGGATTGAGAATATTTTAAAAACACTATAAATTTGGTTGTATTATATTATATTAATTTAAACAAACTTTCCAATAATATAAAGTTTTTATATTATTTAGTTGTATTACAAGTTGAAACATTTTCAAATAGGCATGTACCCTATGATTAATTCATGGATATTTTTAGTGAGCAGGAAATTAATTATTGTTTTAGGTGAAGGAAATAAATGAAATGCTCGACTCGTACTTTCAACAACATCACATTGTTAAAGTTAAGTTAGCTTTGTTCCTATCATTTAGATGCTATAGAATTCTGGATACATTTTTCATATAAACCTTGGGATTGTTTTGCTCTTGTGAAAAATGTTTGCTGTTATAGTCAAAAAATATATATTTCATTCGTTTACGTTTTAGTGCTTTTTACTTCCTTTGGCAGTTATAAAAACATCAAGCCTATCTACAGAAATTTTTCAATCAGACTCTACTTCAGAAATGCCTACATGGGAAGACTCAAAAGGCCAAATGGTTTCTTCATTAATATTCTATTGTGGCGGACACTACAACAAGCTTTTGTTGCACTTGAAGTACTCAAAATAGGAGTTTGGTATTCTATAGTAACTTACAACTCTTAGGTGGGTCTGCTGCAAGCTGTGTACTTGGGCTTGATCAAATGTGGCAAATAAAAGCCAATAAAAAAGCTGAGGAGATAACCAAAAGGCTGGAGTAACAGCAAGAACTAATAAGAGGAAGCCGGAAGAAATGGAAGAAGAAGAGCTTTATGGGCCTGGAATTGATGATGTTGTCTGAATAAAGAAAATATGTTCTTCTCTTTTGGCTTAGTTTCCAAAAAACTTTAAAATTTAAACTTTAGTTACACTTGTTTCAGAGTGTTTAATGTATTTCCGTTAAATTTTCATCATATGTTACATTCAACCGCCTCTGTATAGTGTATCTGTATTTACTATATATTAACAATTATTTTTATTTAAACATACATAAATTATTTCACAAAATTCTGAAAGTATATAAACTTAATTTTAGGTATAATAGTGAGTTAAAAAGTTATAAAAACATGTGAAGAAATTTGGTTTACCAGTCTATGATAGTTTTTAAATAAATGGCATAAACGAATTTAACATTATGTTAAATGGGATGACAGACTCCCCTTAATAATTCTAGATCAACTTCTATCAACGTATTATCAATTTTGTGAAGGAAAAAGGATTTTTCCGGACATTTGCCATCGTTCAGTGAAACAAGAAAACAGTAACACTACGTTTCGAGATCTGCAATCTGATCTCTTCTTCAGGTAAAGAACTAACCTAATACATAATTACAAACTAAGTTAAAATAAACAAATCTTACTAAAGTTAGTTTGTAATCTTATTTTAACTTAGTTTGTAATTATGTATTAGGTTAGTTCTTTACCTGAAGAAGAGATCAGATTGCAGATCTCGAAACGTAGTGTTACTGTTTTCTTGTTTCACTGAACGATGGCAAATGTCCGGAAAAATCCTTTTTCCTTCACAATCCTTCCATCGTCAAAAATAACCTTTAAACAAAGAATCAATTTTGTTTTTCAGGACAGCCTACAAATTGATAAATGTATCAATATTGTATCTTAATTTAAGTTATTTACTATTATAGTTTACAGTTGGATCATTTTTACCCACATCTTGCACAGGAAAAAATTTAATTAATTTAAAACTATTCATACAAAAAATTAAAGGGATTCTTGGTTTATATGTAAATAAAATAGTTCCTCTTGATTACTTTAAAATTAAGACTACTTGCCAAAAGCTTATACCTCTGTGTAAACCAATGAGTAATGTGGAATAAGTGAGAAATTCATCAATTTATTAATTGTAATACATTGCAGGATAATAATGAAACCGTAAACAGCTCTAAATTTCCCAGGAGTTTTCACTTCTGGCTGATTTATACCTTCTAGTTGAACCCACACTGGGTTCAACAGCATACAGCAAAAACTGATATGTCACTTAAATCTGGAAAACCTTATGGTTGTCCCGGAGAGGTACATCACTAACTGCAAATGTCAAGATACTGGGGTTTAAGGGTAGATCAGTAGGTCTAGTCTACTGCAGGAGATGACAGTTGAAGTTCGTGGAGCTCCCTAAGGGTCATCAGTTCTTGCAAGCATAGACATAAGGGTGTGCCTCCTGCCTGCTTTGACTGGAGAGGCTGGTTCAGAGCTGGCTACCATTTCTTTCAAGGGGACAGTACTGAGATTAATGCCCAAAAATTCTACCTCACGGATCTTGACAGGTGGCAGTCCCTACGCCCAACCTTACCCATCCAGAACATCCTGTCACTTCAAAAGCAGTCCAGAGGTCCTTTAGGACTAGGTGCAATTTCTAAGCTTCTTGTCCTAAGAGATAAAAAAGCTCTAAATTATTTTAAATTAATTTAAATGAAACGGAATAATTTATAACAAGTGATTGGCCAAAACAGTGTAAATAAAATAAAATAAAACTGTTTAGAAAACTAATATTTTAAAGTAAAGTAACAATATTTGTGAACTCAACAAGAACAATAAAAATGGCCAGTCACCTCAGTTTATTCAGAATAAGGTGATTTTAATTCTCATTGGTTAAACAAAACCGTGTGACATTTTTGTGTTGAAATTAAATTAAGAACTTTAGTGCTAAATGTACATAAAATGTTTATATTTTTTTATTAATTATGCTAGCATAAATCTGTGATTCCTAAAATGTGATATAATTGACTTAAAAACACTACAATCAGTGATAAAGTCAGTACTTAAATGAAGAGGCTGCCCATCCTGGCTGATTTAAAGATTTATGTAAGTTGTGTAACAGGAATAAGATGATAAATCATTGACAATATATACTTATATGTTATTTTTGTATATGTTGTGCTTTAACTCTTTCTTTCATGATTTCAATTGCAATATTTAGTGCAACATTCCAACATGAGACTTCCACATGACAACAAACAATTGGAAATTTTGAATTTGATCTTCATCAAACCTGCAACTGAACAACAAATACCAATACAACTTTCATAACATATTCAGAAAATGAACTTGTGCTGCAAGTTTAACATTACAGCATTTTGTTTTCTTAATTTCTAGAAGAAATTATCTCCGCTTCAATATAATATTGTATTTTTATCTGTTTCAGTGTCCTGGAACAAATGAAAGGCCTAACCAGGAGACCAAACTGCAGCTGGAATACGAGGAAATGCAGAAAGCTGTAAGTAATTCACTTAAAAATGTTGTTTCCCACATTTCAAATTCGAAATCGTATCACAATTTATTTCTAGCTGTTTTAAAAATAAATATTTAGTTTTAAAATGGTAAAGAAGACAACACTATAGAGTATTACAGTAACTAGAATATGTGAATGTTGAGTTTAGCTCCAGTCCACCTTCCTCTTAGTACAGCGTCTGGAATATGGAATCAAATGTAGGTGAAGTGATACTAGTGTAATTTAGATGAAGAGGTTTTCTCATTGTCTCATCAGGTGCACACTACGATCTCTAAGCATGAAAGAGCAACTAATTTTTGGATTTCTTCAGATGAATATGATGCCAGAGATTCCAAGAGACAAGAATGTGACAACTTACTTACATTAAAACATAAAACCAATATTTAATACTTTTATTATTTTGTGAGGCCTTTCGATATCAAGGATATCTTCTTCAGACACATCACAAAAGTAAATACAAAAAGTAAATTTTTGTATTTACTTTTGTGATGTGTCTGAAGAAGATATCCTTGATATCGAAAGGCCTCACAAAATAATAAAAGTATTAAATATTGGTTTAGGTTTTAATGTAAGTAAGTTTATCAGTACCAATATAAGCTCCATCTACAACATTTCAAGAATGTGGCAGAACAGACTCTAAATGCTGCACTAAGGGAAAAATGAACTGGAGCTAAACTCAACATTCACATTGAATCAACCCTTCCCACTATGGCTACATTACGTGTAGTAAACTACAATATATTAAAGTATCTACAGACAAAAGAATAATTTAAATTGACAGTTAGTTAACAGATGAAATATGTCATAATCAGTATAAATATGTAACTATTAGTCTTAGTTCATTGATATACTTAATCTACATACTCGTTTATGTATTTTGTTCCAGCTTACAGAAAAAGAAGAGGCTCTCAGAATGGTCAAAGATAACCTTCAGGAGCTCAAGTGCAACATTAAAGACCGAGATCGTTTGGTGAGAGAATCTATAAAAATATTTTTATGGGTAGAAACTCAATAGTCTAAACATTTACTAGCACTGATGTTGTGGTTTTGCCAAGGATATATTGTTTTTACAAATATATCCAAAGTGAAGTAGGATATGAAACAAAGACTCCATCTCTACTCCTTTCGGCACACGTGTAGGAGAAAGGAGAAAGTGATTGAGCTTGTGTATGTGGCATACCTTGCCCACAAAGCTTACAGTTACAGTACATTTCATTGTTTGCCCATTACAGGTCTGATATCGGAGGTGTACGGTACTGGACACAAAATTTACTGTATTTGACCTCACATATACCTCAGTTATATCACTTCACTTCCATTTATACATGAACATAAAACAATTTTGTAATTTTTTAGCGATAGAAAATCTTAAATCATTTTAACACGCCTTTTAGAAAATATTCTTTTGGATGATTACAATAAGTTCATCCTCAAAGTACTTTGTATGTAGGGAAAACGAATTTTTAGGGTTGAAAAAAAAAGCATTGGCATGTTACCAACACTGTACGTTGATATAATCATAAGATTAATACATCGACTTGTGAATACTCATTTTTAAAGGACATCTTTTGCTCAAAAGGAAGGATTACGTTTTATTAATCCTTCCATACAAGTGAATAGTATTTTTAATTAAGTTTATAATCCAATGGTTTTTAATTTTTTTATTAAAAATTAATTGTAGATTCAGTAAAATGGACTATCTTAAAAAGAATAAAATTTAATTTAATTTTTCAAATGTTCAAATGAAGGTATTAAATACCTGTTAACATGCTATCTAAGTAATAATATTATGTTTAGGCAGCTAATCATGAAGAAACTATCAGCGTACTTCAAAACTCCTTGAAAATGAGCCAAAATGAGGCAGAGGAACTCCATACAAAGATCACTAGTCTGGTAAGGGATTATTTTTAATTCAATATGATTTCAAATCATCATTTCATCATTTAGTTGTCTATAAATTTGTTAAAGTTTTGATAACACTTTTTTTTATTATTTTGTTTGTAGCATGGAACCTCAAGAATACAATACCAAGGTGATTGGTGTAATTCATCTTACATTGGTTTATGTAGCAGAGAGGTTAAAATGACAAAATGTAATGCTATTTTATTTCAGTGTGCTGGTGATAAACAGATTGCAAAAGTTTAATGTCTTGGCCATTGACTCCCTTTGCAAACAATATGCGATAGCCATCCTTATTGAATAAGTTTACGTTATTTTGTATCTTCTTCTGCTGTGATTACAAAGTGCACTGTCTGAAATGTAGCTGTGTGTACACTAATACTTTGTTTTTTTGTGTTGTAAAACAGGAAATGAAGAATACTGATGCTGAGAAGGACTGCAAGAGACAAATCCAGAGTTATCAAAATAAGGTAAATATAGATTATGTAAAAGCAGTTGATTAGTTATTTTAAATAAAATTTAAAACTCTTTATACAAAAATGTCAGACTGTGGGGTAAATGTTTCGGAGGTTGGCAATACTGCTTACTTACTCTGACTGACATGAATTATGTTATGAAATAACATATGTTATTATGAAGTTCTTAGCAATGAAAAAATAAAATAGGAGGATGAGTAATACTTGGCCTGTTCTTTTTATCAACCATTTCTTGATCTTGTTCTTCTTATTGCTTATAAACTGTGTCAGTTCCCTTTCAGTTCATATTTTCTGTCCTCTCTCTACCAGTACTATACTAACATTATAATATGTTATATAATGTTAAATTATATACATTTGATAGCTTCTGATCAATTCTACATGTAGAAGAAAGTAGAGGGTCAACAAACACAGTTCCATGAAGAAGCGTGACTGTTGGAACTTCAATTAATTTTGTAAAAATTTCCTTTGATGATTTCTTGTCCTAGTTCAAGAATGCTTACAGAAGAGAGAACAAACATGAAATGTATAAGTCCAGATGAAGTATTATCCATGACATTCATTAAGCATCTTGTTTACCATTTTGAATATTCAAAACTTAACAATCAAAAACTGGTTTCAATTTATAGTAAAACTATTTATTGAGTTTAACTTCAGTTCTAAAAATTTTCTTTTGTAAAGAGAATAAATATTACTTCTATTAAAATATTTCCAGCACTTTTGTGTTCTATATCTTTACATACTATTTTTAATTTGTGCCGCTTGTGGGATTAATTAATTTAATCTTCAATAAAAGGTTGTGTTCGCTAGTTTTTTACTACAGAATATTTAGCATAACATAGCTGGTGTAAGTTGTAGGCCACTCAAATTTTGTAAAGAAAAACACACAATTGTATAGTGATAAATATCATCACAAGAGCATAATGGAACAAACAAAGAAGCAATGTACCCACCAGTGTCAACTGAAACAGAACAAGAAATGGTTACAATATTGGAACGGAAAGCGTTACAAGCACCAGCTGTTAAGATTGTAGCAGGGCCGTCCGAAGGGGGGGGCGAACGGGGCGGTCCGCCCTGGGCGCTGCGGCCAAGGGGGCGCCGCGCCGCGGCTAGGAGGTGCCTTACTCATAGTCAATAATTAAATTTTTAAAACAAAATTTCAACAATATTCTACTATATACATACAAACCCCCCAATCCGGTGCCTTAATATTTGTTAAAAAGAACTTGGTTTGAACCATATACTTAAAAATACTGTTTATTTTTAGTAAGTTAAGCAAAAACAACTTTGGCAACACACCGCCACTCGCAACTCCAACTGTCACTGTCATTGCGTCTACACCGTATAGGTTAGGTTGCTAACTACTCTCGTGTGTTTAGTGTTTGTAGAGACTTAGAGCTGTGAAATTAAGCGAATGTGTACGTGAGAGGTGAGCTTCGTATTGTATTATTGTATTATCGAAGAATTATTGCTATTATTATTTACTTAGCAGAAACACAACTTGGCTTTTCGTGGAAACTCAACAAAAACTTTTTTACAAAAAATAACGGAAACTTCCTTGGGCTTATCCAGTTACTAGGATACTAGGAGAGTTTGATCCGGTTATGATAGAACATTTAAGATGCATTGAAGAGAGTGGAATATCGAGTTCAAAGTGTTAAGTGTCAATATTCAAAATGAGTTGATAAACTGTCTGGCAAAGGAGGTGAAAAACAATATAATCGAGAAAATAAAGCTGTCACGGTACTTCTCAGTTATGTTGGATTGTACGCCAGACGTAAGTCATAAGGAACAAAACATCTCTCACCATTCGCTATGTTCACGAAGAAGAGGAGATCGATGGTGAAATTGTTATTGAAGAAAGTTTTATAGGCTTACACGATTACTGAGGAGTGAACAGGGGAAGCATTGACTCAATTGTTAACAGAAGAGGTAGAGTTATGTGGTTTGGACATGAGTTAACTGCCGCGGGCAAGGGTACGACAATGGCGCAAACATGGCAGGAGCTAAAAACGGGGTCCAATCACGAATATCCTCAGAATATCCTTTAGCTGTATTTACACCCTGCGGAAGCCACAGCCTCAACTTGGTTGTTTGCAGATGGAGCCAGATCATCCGTCAAGTCTACTCTACTTTTTGGAATCCTTCAAAGGATTTACACTATTTTCGCATCATCTCCAAAACGTTGGTGCGTTGTCAGTGACCATGTTAAAGGTTTAACTTTGAAAAAGGTTTGTGAAACAAGATGGGAGGCTCGAATAAGTTCTGTATCTGCCGTTCGATACCAGTACAAAGACGTCCTTGGACGCTCTTGTAGAACTGAGTGAAACTGTCAATGACCCTACAATCTCATCTGAAGCTAAGTCCCTCCAAAAATTCACATGGAAGACTTTTCATTTCTGGTTTTGCCTTATTGTTTTGGCACGATGTTTTGTTTGAGGTAAACTTGATAAGTAAAACCTTACAGGGTAAAAGCACTGATATTGCTTTAACATCAAATCTGCTGCAAAAAACTTTACAGTTCATAGATGATTTTTCGTAAAGACGGTTTAAATGACTAAGTTTCAAAAGCCAAAGAGATTTGTAGTGAAACTGACGTGGAACTATTGTTTAAAGAAAAACGCCAAAGAACAAAAAATAAGCTTTTTGATTATGAAAGTAAAAGTGACTACAAAGCAACCCCAGAAGAAGGAATTTAAAAGAAACGTTTTCTACCCACTATTGGACATTACGCAGGCTTCCCTAAAAGAAAGGTTGATTCAGTTTTCAAACCACAATTTGAAATGGGAGTTCTTATAAGACCTTAAACAACTCCCTCACGCAGAACATTTGAAGGAATGTTGTGAAAATTTCCAGAAACACCTATCGTTTGGGCAAACCTCTGACATAAGCGGAAAAGAACTTTATCAGGAACTCCTTCATGTAAAAAACTATTGTGAGTGAAGTAAGCCTAGCTAAGGCAACCCCATTACAAGTTTTAAAAGTGATTAAGAAGACAGACAGAAAGGACCTATACACAAACTTATGGATTGCACTTCGAATCCTTCTAATTGTTCCCATATCTGTTGCCAGTTGTGAAAGAAGCTTTAGTAAGCTTAAATTAATAAAAACCTACTTGCGTTCTTCAATGTCTCAGGAGAGACTGTCATCCCTTGCCATGCTGTCTATTGAAAATGAAGAATGTAAAAGGCTGAAGTTAGAAGACGTTATCAAGAATTTTGCTAGTGCAAAGGCCAGGAAGATTTCTTTTTGAAAATAAAACTATCTCTTGTCAAAGGTAAATAATAGTTATGACATTAAGATTGAAATAGTTATGCATTGCGTTTATATCTGTTTTACTACTATTAATAGCCCTAAAGTTCCACAAAAGTAAAGTATTGTATGCCAAAGAGCCAAAGTAATAATTTCTTTATATCTATGTATATAGGTCTATTCAATATTCTATAATCTATTCTAAAACATGTTTAAATGTACATATATAATATATTTGGTATTTTGTTACACACAGAAAACTGGAGTATTTATTTACATATAACAATTTCCAAAAATTCCTTATCACTTGGTATGGCTGTACTGACGAAATGTAATTTTTTATGTGGGGGCCCCCAAGGCATGATTTGCCCCGGGCGCATTAAATACTGGGGACGGCCCTGGATTGTAGTTATTTATATCTATTCTGTAACCGGGCATAAGTTAATTACGTAAGCATGTTGTTATATTTACTTTTTAGATATAATGATTAATAAATAACAAATATATACCAATGATATTTTAAAGCCAATTTTCTAACCGTCTGATAGATTGGATATTGATTTTTTTAAGTATAGAGTTTGACTGAACAAAGTATCTGACGTTGGTGTTCATAGGAATAGCTTATCTTATATTTTAACATTACTGCAGTTTAATATTGAAAGTATTAGGAATAAGGTATTAGAGACGGACCACTTCAGCAGCATTGAAAATCTTTACTTTATCTGTATCTCAAAAACATTGGCATACAGTAGATTTAGTGAGTGTGTTTACTCCTGTTCTGTTATTTTTCTGAAGAAACAATGTGTAGAAAAAAAAATGTCTGAAAAAATAAATGACAATGTAAGTTTAAAAAAAAAGATAGGTTATTCGAAAATTGATACAAGCCAGGTTACTGTGAGTTTAGTTGCACTAAATCAAATTACTTTTTGTAAGTTTATGTCTCTAAGTGATGATGTACATGTAATTTTCAAGAATTCTAAACAGTTGTTATACAACAGATTTGCAATAATACAAATTTTAAAATTATTGCAATTAGTATTCATTTAAATGAACATGAATCTATTTTTTTTTTTTTTTTTTTTTTTTGTAAGTTTTTAGATACTTAAACTTCTGTGCTCTACTAGATGGTAACACAAAATGGTGCATATAGATAATTTTATGATTAACCTTTCCAATGTTAACTATTTTGTTAATATTGTTCTGGCTGTTTTGCAGATCATGATTCTTTCATGTTCTTCATTCTTCCATGAATGTTAATTATGTAAATGTATTTATTGAGCGTTTCAAGCTGGTTGTTGTGGAATTTTATCACTGAATATCAAAACAATTGTCTTTCAAGGACATAATAATTCAGTACTTGCAAAGATATATAATAACTCTCCAACAATTATTCATATCCTGATTTGTAGTTTAAAGTTTGTTTTTGGTGATGGAAGAATTGTGAAGGTAATAGGATTGTTCCAGACATTTGCCATTGTTCAGTGATGAAAAAAATCATAACATTATGTTTTGAGATCTGAAATCTGATTTTTTTCAGGTGGATAACTAACATAATACATAACATATTGTGACTCCACTGTTGACTACTGTTATAAAACAATATAAAGTCATAATATGGTTATAAGGAGTTCATCTTGAATAAACCAATAATAAAAAAGCCCCACTTCTGTTTCCTGTTTTGCCGCCATCTTGTTTCTTAGGTGATGATCGCCATTTACTATTTTTACTATTGGCCCCTGGTCAGTTCTCAGTGGTTGGTCGTGTAGTGCAGACCTATTGTGACCTGTATTCTTTAGTTCAGTTTCAATAATTAGTGTTTTGTTTTTATTAAGTGCATGTTTTAAAGATAGTGTGCATGGGGTTAACACATAACTTGTTTGTCGTGATTCTTCACTTAAATGTATCACAACGCTCTGGTATGATTTGTTTATTTTAACCTACAATTTAGTTATGTGTTAGGTTAGTTATCCACCTGAGGAAGAATCAGATTGCAGATCTCGAAATGTACTGTTACTGATTTCTTAGATCACTAACAATGGAAAATGTTAGGAAAAATCCTGTTTCCTTCCCATACCCTGGTTACTTGTTAGGCACCTAAATAATATTTTGATAATTAGGTGCAAAATTAAGTACATGTGTGTTACACTTTTATAAAGTTTTGACCGTTAGAAAACAGTCTTGACTGATGAACGAGGCAGACTGCAGTGTTTTCATGTAAATTTCAACTCGAACAGCAACAGCGGGTATCCTAAGTGATCTGCACATTCAAGACATCAAATCAGGATGGCTGTGTGGTCTAAGGCATTACTCTCAGACACGGGAGTTAGATTTGGAGCCATGGGTTCGATTCCTGCACCTAATGTCAAGGAGTTTTGTGATCTGGTGTACACTTATGAGAGTCACTAAAAACCACATACTTTATATTATTTTATGTTATACAAGGCATTTATTATTGCATCATGACTATAATAATAGTTTATAAGATCAAAAATGAAGTATACCACAATAATGATTCAAACAAATCTCTTTTGGAAATCCCAATGTGGAAGGGTCAATGGCCTTCAAGTAGTTAAATATTAAAGAAAAAAAAATCTATTTCTATTTAGAGACAATTTCAGTAGTATTTCTGTATATTTATAACTTACATGTAAACTATTTTTTTAATTAGCTCTTTTTATACTTTAATTTTTTAATTTAGATCAGTGATCTTCAAAGGTGCTTGAAGCAATCAGAGGATGCTACTGTGAGTATCAATAAATTAATCATCATCATTATCATTAAATTAATTTGATCATTACAAGACCCTGTATCATTTTTCATTTGTCTATATTAATTTTTGAAATACCGTACTCAAATTTATTTATTTCATATAATGTTATTATATCTCTTCAGTGACTTTATTCCATAAAGAAAATTTTATAACTAGATAATTGCATAAAAAGATACTTTCCGATACTAACTGATATGGAAGCGTTGAGAGAGTAGAAGGCTAGAGGCTAGAGTCTCGTGTGTTTCAGTTGCAGTTGAAGGGCAGTGTCACAGCTCTGTGCAAGCTCATGTTTGCTGAACTAAAGGCGCAGTATATTCAGTCCATGGAGGAGGTGAGCATGACAGTGACGATGACAAGTTTGTGTTTTGTGTTGCTAATCTTGTTATCACAATCTCAAACATGCTTTATATTGATACTGAATCTTTCTTTCTCTTTTTTAATGGAATTCACTCCACAATTATTGTATTAAGACATTCAAGGCTATTAAGTACAAAAAGATCTACATCAGCTGTAAGATGTTTACCATGATCTCTTTTGAGCCTTCATCCTGTATGTTGAACAAACAAATTTGGAATTGAGAATTGTGTCATACTTCAGTGTTTTCTTTTATTTGTTCTGTATATTTATTTTCATATTCATTAAAATGGTCAACGGCAAATGTGAGAAGCCCTGTTATCATTTAAGATAAAAATAGTTTATCATCTAATTTTTAAATCTTCTAAAGTCGTTGATGTTGTAATTACGTTAATTTTATGTCAGTTCACAGTTTTATTGTCTTTTCACTATATTTTTCATCAAAATCCTGTATTTTGTAACCAAACTTTATGTCAGCATCAGTTTTTAAATGTATAAAATACTGTTTTACTGTATTAAGTTTTTTAACACTAACACTTGTGCATGTATAAAATGTGTGGGATCTTCTATGAGTACTTAATCAAATTTAATTTTTTGAATGAATGTAACTGCACAATTATTTGAGGTTCATTTGAAAGTGTACCACTGTACAAGTCTACATTCACAATATCTCAATAATTACACTTACAGTTTATCGCTTATCACTCAATTTGTTAATATTGATTGATAGTTCAATAGCAGACTTACCTGAGGTTCATTTGAAAGTATTTCACTCTATGTACACAATGGTTTCAATATATCACACACATCCCTTACCATTAAAAGTACTAGAACGTCAGATGTTAGGCATTGTGTGTAGAAAGGTTACATTGAACAGTAGAATTGGCTTGCCTATGTCCGGTCCTGGCCTACACGTCCTGGTGTCACGTACAGTTCATACAAGTCCAGAACAGTTGTTAGTGACTATATCGTGACTGTAAACTGAGTGATGTCTTGTGGTTGGTCCATTCTAAGAGTCTGCAGGACAGCCAATCAGTGAGAAGCCTTCAGAACGCAAACCTGGAACTGGCAACACTGGCCGGACACCTCCAGGAGGACTGCAGGAGTGCCAACTGTAAACTCTCTGAGGCGTATAAACAAATGGCGGACATGGAGGTATAATTGTTTGGTGTGTTTCAATGTTTTCCTTCTTCTTCTAAGGATTTCAACCGTTACATTTGTTTCTAATGAGTTAATTATTCTCTCAAATGCTTACTATTTAACACGTGTTTGTCTGACTTCAATGTATTCTTTTACATATTCCTATTGCTTACTTTCAAACATTTTATTCTTGTAAATTATTAAAAAATTAAATTTATTGGTTCTACATTCCTCCTTCCTCTATCCCTCTTTCTCTCCCTTCTCTTATTTCCACTTGTTACTTTAATTTTTTTATTTATTTATATGTTTCCAATATAGTAATAATCCATTTGTACCATCAAAAAGTTATTTTATTTTTTAAATCACATTGTTAATATGCATTAATATATAAAAAATACTTTAGAATATTAAACATGAATAAGTAGTTATTTTTCCAGCCTGAATCAAGTTTTCATTAACACTGTCCCAAACATTAGAGTACCATTAGGTAAAAAAAAAAGTGCTAGAGTAACATACCATTAACCCTTTGAGGAGTAATGACGTCTTGGAACGTCACTAGGTTCTGTTCCACAGGAGTAACAGCTGAAACATAACCCAGGAGTAAAAAAAAAAACACATTAAACGTATTTTTTTTAAATTGATTACAAATAAAAATGTACAAAAGTTGGAATGTTTACATTTTTTTGTGATTTACAATTTTTTTTTGTGTGAAATTCCTCAAAACAAGGGTAAATACTCAATGCTACATAGCAGTTTGGGCAGTGAAATGTGGTATCCTTCCTCTTCTTTTCATGCGTGGTTGTGTTGTAGCATACATAACACCGCTTTTGAGCTTTCCTTACTTGACCTTCAGGAGTAGTTGTTGTTTCTAATAGATGGTGTGTGCGGCCTGTCCGCCCGAGAAATAAGATGGTTGATAATAATGTCTAATTTGCCGATTGTTCTGCCTCAAAAATTACACTACCAACTATGGTTTGGTTTAAAATTAGTTTTAAATAACTATATGGTTCTAAATGGATGCAAATAAAACAAAAACAAAAGAAAAAAATCAATTTCGTAACAAACAATAAATGACGTTCTGGAACATCACTACTCCTTTTGGCTTGTTTTTCATTTGACGTTCTGGAACGTCATTACTATTTTTAAGCAGTTTCCCGTACTACTCAAAGGGTTAAGGGATAAAAAAGTATGAGTGTGGAGAATTGGCTTTTTGAAAACCCCAAATTCCTGTTAAGTTACATACTTTTAAGTTATGAACATTCTTAAATTGTAATATATGTCACTTAGAAACATCTGAATCTGGCAAATAATTCTTATGTTTGAACTGTTTAATTGTTATAAAATTTTTTAATTTGAAAAGTTCTTTAAATGAGACATTGGATTGAATAAGTTAATTACAAATAGTACAGCTATATACAACTGCATGGCATGAACTGTATAACAAAACATTGTTATATTAATTTGTAATGTTAAAATACTTCACTTGTACCAGTGTTTAATATAATAAACTAATTAGACTTCACGCTACTAATCCAAAATCATTTTTTTCTGCTATTGAGAATACAAATTTAGCATTGAGCTACTTTTACTTGACTATTAATTACTTTTTTTTTTTTTTTTTTTTTTTTTTTTTTTTTTTCCTTTGGGATATTGGGGTGGATTCATAGATCCTCACACGTCAACCTGAGCTTATTGTGTGCCCCTTTGATGTTAGAGGGGTAAGCCTATCTTCGTGCCCTTAATTAGGCTAAGAAGCTTTTCCCCGATACTAGCATCTGGTTCGTCGCCTGGTTGTTTGTCACCGAAAAGAGCCCTTCTCCTTGCTCCCAGTCTCTCACAGTCCAGTATTATGTGTTTTGCAGTCTCTTCAGACTTATTGCAGAGTCTACACTCCGAGGCCTCATTTCGTAAACCTAGAGTGTTTAGGTGTTTCCTGAAGTGGCCGTGTCCAGTGATCAAGGCAATCACTTGCTTAACCCGATCCCTGCCCAGCCCCATCAGCCATCTGGTGAATCCGGAGCTAGAATCGGCAAGCAGTCTTTTGCCGAGTGCTTGTCCTTGGTGACTCTGCCACCGCACGCGGTGTGTCTTCCTGGACCATTTGTTTATACTTTGGTAAGCGGCTGACTTGCTTATACCACAACTCGGTTCTGGACCGGTGTATGGCATGCTTGCTCCGCTTTTGGCAAGCCTGTCGGCGCATTCGTTGCCACCTATGCCTGTGTGGCCCGGCACCCAACCAAGACGCACACAGTTGCGTGATCCAAGCTTGCAGAGAGTGTTAAAGCACTCCCACACAAGCCTGGATGAAATGCTGTTGGAGTCAAGAGCTTTAAGAGCTGCCTGACTGTCTGACATTATACAGATGTTCATTCCCTGGTACCTTCTGGTGAGGCCTAGGTTGGCACAGGCTAGGATACCATAGATTTCGGCTTGAAATATGGAGCAGTTCCGACCCAAACTGCCGCTAAGGGCAGTTCTAGGGGATTGACTAAACATTAATTAAATTAGTCATACTGTTGTTAAAATAATGGTAGGTAATGATTATTATTGTTATTCACCAGTAAGATTTACACAGTTTTAATTAAATTAGCATTTTAAATTTGATAAATAAATAATTAGTTCTCCTAGGCTTAGCCTGTTTGGGGTCTCCATAATATTACAAATTTACATTCATTCCCATCAATATACATTATGTAAGATGGAAGCAGAGTACATCTCTGTGTTGTGCTGCATATGAAAGTCATCAGCATAAAATGTGATCTATTAAGATAGCATGATTTTGGACATTTCTCATTGTTATATATTAACCAAAACTGCAACACTATATTTGACTACTGGTATCTGTCCTTTTCTTGAAGTGTTAATAAAACTTGACTAATTAGTTAATTAGAATATGCAAATTAACCTTTACTGTAATTATGTCATTTTGTCATCTGAAAAGGTCACCAGTTCTTGAAATTTAGTAGTCAGTATTTGTCAAAATATAAAGATAACAAAAATCCAAAATCCTTCTATTCTTCTAAATCACTGAACCTTAGTAGTAAGCTGCAAACAAAGGACACGTGAGGTTTAGGTTGTTAAAATCAAGTGATGTCAACAAAGCGATTAAAATGTATTCTTGTTTCAGAAAAAACACCAAAAGGCAGAAGCAGCTCTACAGATTGTCATATCCAACCTTAAAGAAAATGTAAGTTTTGAACAGGTCAAATTGGTTAATAGTAAGGTATGAAAGCATGTAGCATTATACCAATCTTACGTTTTATATTTTATTAAACTTACCGTATTATGACTAAAATAAAATATGTTTTATATCCAACTGTTAATCCAATCCAATTTCATGTGGTCTAATGGTTATGGATTGGATTGACAGTAAGATATAAAACCTGCTTTATTTTAGTCATTATAATCAATCCTGGGCTAACTAAAATTAATTAAAACCGTATTAGATAGAATATTTCTTTGTTAAATTTTTTTAATAAATTAAAACAAGGTATTATAGTAATTATTGACAAATATTTGGTACAACCTTAAACTGTATATACTTTTTCACTTGTGTGACTAAATGTGTTGTATTGGTTTCCTAGAAGTGTTGAACGGTGGTAAAGCATACCTAATATATTTTATTACTGTTTCAAAACCATGTGACTGTGTATGTGTGTGTACTGATTGTGTTCATTTAATTACAGATCCATAAAGAGCAAAAGAATTTCAGTGAACTTACAATAGCGAACAAAAAACTCCAAGAACAACTTACGTCCTCATTAAACGCTTACAAGGTATTTTATTTATTTTATACGATTCTTGTACTATAACAGTCTTTCAGTAACTATGAGAAGTAATTTATCTCTTGTGGTAAGTCAATATTAAATTGTGATATGTAATGTAATATTGGTTAAAAAATTTAAGATGAACAAAATTATGAAAATTGCAAAAAAATAATTAGAGATCAAAAGTAACAAATAGTAATAATAAAAATCATTGCAATTCCAAAGGTGGTGTATTACCCAGCAGGGTCAATTCTGGCTGGTTTATACCTTCCAGTTGAACCTACCACTGGGCACAGCAAAAACCGATGTGTCACTTAAATCTGGGCAACCTCATGGATGTCCTCTTCTTCCAGGGAGACATGACTTTGAGATTAGTGCCCTAATTCTTCCTCATGGATCTCGAAAAGGAGGCGGCCCCTACCCCCTAACCTTGGCCATCCTGAATATCCTGTCACTCCAGAAGCAGTGCTAAGGTTCTTATAGGACTAAGGGCAATTTATAAGCTTCTTGTCCCAGGAGAAAGTGTTGTATGAACACACAAATTATTATCACTAGATTTAAAGTTTAACTAGAAACTGACTAATAATAATTTAACTAAACCAAGACAAACCTCATTGTAGCAGGTAAAACACAAACTCGGAATTATATAACTAAATTCAATATCTTCAATATTTGAAATAAATTATATGCAGCAGATAAGAAACCACTTGAGGCTGGCATTATTCAAGATTTACAAAATCATACAAACGCCCACTTATAACAATGGCACATTTAATTTAGTAGTAATTAGACTATTCTTAAAAATTATGAATAGTGAATCGTAACACTCTGGGTTTTAACAAACTTAAAATTTAGCACTATATGGCAGGTTCAACCCTCATGGGAAATTCTACTCGATACTCTATATAAAAATATCTGTTTCAGAAAGAAATAGAAGACAACAACCAAAGGACTAATGCGTCAAAAGAAGAAAACATGAACAGGATTAATGAACTGGAGGAACAGGTATGAACAGAAAAAGTTGTGTCTTGTAAAATAATTTCAAAAATAAATTGATAAACCTTAATTTTATGTACCACAAAAATTTAAAAACCACAGTGATATAGTGATATGTATGTTTTAGATTCAGGTCATCCTGAAGGTAAAGAACATTTTGGCTTAAAATCATTAATGTTATTATCCAAAAACTGAACTACATAGAAAACAGGTCACAATAGATTTGCACTGGACGACCAATCAATAGTAAATGGTGATTGTCATGTCATAAACAAGATGGCAGCAAACCATGGTATGGTGTGCCTTTTATATTATTGGTTCATTTTATATAAACTTCTCAAAACTGTACTGTGACTCCGCATTGGTATATTACAAATCTCTAGTCTGTTTGATACATAAGGTTTCCTTGTTAGTTCATTTTTCATAATTGCCAACCAAAGCGGCCTAATTTCGATGGATGGTTACCTGATTAGTTGATCCACTAATTTAATGTATGAAGCCTCAATTAATTTCTCTTTAAAAAATCATGTTTCTCATGTATTATGTTGGCTTCATCCCTATTAATATAATTTTCAGGCCATTAATGATGTGCAATTTTTAATTTTTCTGTTAACCCCTTTATTGTGTTTTGTTTTGGTAGTTTTAACCGAGATTTTAGTTATGTTTTAGGTTAGTTATCCACCTGAAGAAGAGATCAGATTGCAGATCTTGAAACGTCGTGTTACTGATTTCTTGCATTAATGGCTAATGTCCGGAAAAACCTTGTTCCCTTCACAATCCTTGTTTGTTAAAATCAAAGTTTAAACAAAGAATGTTTGGATTATTATTACATTGCTATGTTCTAATATAAATCTGATTGTTTTCTACTTTATTTTCTATATGATTTTGCCTTAATGAAAATAAAAAAGATGTGGAAGTTTTAAAATAAATCCCAAATTATTGTGTACTACTAATAGGGTGTATTAATGTAGAGATAATTGTTTAATTATAGGAGAGTAGCATATATCTATTACTTTAGTTACCTGTCTATTAAGACTGGTTAATGTCAATAAACAAAAATGATATACCTGTTTACATTTAATAACTGTTGTTGGTTAATCTGAAATTAATAAATTTTTTGAATTGTGAATCTGTAAGTGGCAGGATTGCTTTGAGTGTAAATAAACATAGATAATTAAGATGGTTTATATTTCATCACAGAGCGTTTTTCAAATATGTTTCTGCAATCAGGTTAAATGTTGGTCTGCGAAAGTGCCGGAACTGGAGAGAAAGCTGCAGGATCTACAGAAGAAGTTCAGCGAATCTGCTCGACACGAGAAACAACTGCAACAAGAACTATTAACTCTGGTAAAATTACATATTGGTCATATATTATATATTGGTCGAGTTAAAAATACTACAGATCACTACAATCAGGATTTAAAATAAAGTAGCTTTGGTGGGACTAGTTCACATTCCGCTCACTGTCACAGACTTGACTCCTGGAATCTGGAGTCCATGTCTGTGACTAAACGGAATGTGAAGTGGAGCTGAACTCAACATTCACATTCAACTGAGACTTTTTTTTTTACAAAATATCAACCTACAACTTTAAAAATAGTAATTTTTCAATAATACATTCAGTTCCAATCCTAACAGACTTTACTTTTACGTACAAATCTTTAAAGATATTACTTATCATAATGGTGGGCATAACAACTATAATGTTAAGTGGACTTTGAAGATAAAGTAATACATCAAAGTTAAGAACGTAGCCAGGACAAATTTTTGGGGGTGGTCCAGACAATTGATTTTTTTCCCATAGTGGACAGAGAGTAAGGACCCATTTTGTTCATTAAAAAGTTCTTGATACGTTTCTTTGTTGAGAACGATCTTTCAGTAGAACATGTCAGTAATACTCAATTATTTAAATAATAATAATTGTTTACTAAAAAAGTATTTGAACAAATTGAAAATTTTTGGGGGTTCCGAACCCCTTGAACCCCCTCTCTGGCTACGTCCTTGCATCAAGTGCAATATTTTATAAGGGATAACGAAATGGTCATTTATTAGAAATGTGGTATCTGTTTTGTTAGGTAACATTTGTTAGATACAAATCCTTTAATGCTCTTTGTTGTATACTCAACACCCAACAGCTATATAATTTCTTCTCCGAAGTAGGTTAAGATAAGGTAGGATAAGACTGATAGGTAAGATTGAGGATTCCAACTACTGTCTCATCAGTGATCCTCTTTTCATGAACTTTAGACAGATGGCAAACATATTTGTTGACCTAAAGACGAGTAAGTTACTGACTATCGTCTGGGGTTATAAAAAAGTTTGATTATTAATAATATTATTTGTTCAGCATATTCCAAACAAAAATAAAACTCTACAGGTCATAAAGTTTATTCCTAACTCACTGTATTGTTTTGTCTAAAATCGATAATCTTGAAGAACTCTGAATGTTTTTACAATAGATCTATGTATTCTTGCACTAGGAGAAACAGTGTAATGAAGAAGTGTGCTCTAAGCAAAGGGAAGTCAGCCATCTGTCCAGTCTTGTGAAGTCGATGACAGAGAAACTGAAGGATGTGACAACTGAGCTGGAGATAGAGAGGAAGAAGTGTTTTGAGTCAGAGCAGAAGTTACAGGCAGCGTGTTTGGCTTATGATGAACTTAAGATCAAGGTACGCAATCAGATAAAGTTTGTAGTAGTTCTTCTGTCATTGCTGACTTCAGTTATATAAATAACACAAACGATTTTCCCTAAATAGCACTTAGCAAGAAATAATGTTAAAAATATTATACAATAGTAATAAGATGTTAGTCATCAGTCGGTCTTACACAATTCTTAAAACAAGACATTTCTATATTATTAAGAAATATTAATCCAAAAATGAAAAGAATAAAAGTTTACACTCTCACACTGTACAATGCCTGTGAAGTTTAAGGTGAGTCTGTACTTTTTAGCCTTCAATACTATTGAAACAACCCCCCCCCCACACACCCTGATTTAGGTACACATTATTTAACCTATCAACAATTTAAATTAATTTTGAACGATGTTCTATTTATACCATGGAAATTATGGCTTACTATTTAATTTTTTAAACCCTATGAAATTTTTTATATGATACAATATACAGGGTGGCTTTTTTAATGGGCCACCATTGTGATCTATAAACTGTTTTAGTTTGTGAGATAAATACTGTGAAAAATTGGTATTATTATTGACAATTACAATACAGTGTAATATACATTGACAATCCAATAAATATATTCTGTTTTATTTTATTGTATTTACAAATTGTATTTATTCATGAATTTACCTGCTCCCAAGCCAAGTCTGTCCGAAACATTTCTTTTGTTTTTGTTCCATCGCCGAATCCTTGACTCCAAGTTTAAAAGATTCTAAGCCAACATAAACAATATATGAACTTTTTACCAGATGGTGCATTTAAAATTTAATACCAGTTTCCATAGTGGTATGATGTCCTCTCTAGTTGCAATGCTTGTTGATTAACACCATCTTGGTCTATACAGGCTAAAGACAAAGAGACAACAGCTGAGAAGCTACATGTGGCCTTGACCCAACTCAGCAATAAGTTTGTGAGCCGCCGACTGGACACCAAAGGTTGTGTCAGACATTACCAGGAGGAATGTGCCAAATTTGAAGCACTCTACAATACGGTAACAATTTTGTTTCCTTGCTTCATTATAATAGTGCTATCATCACTTAAAAGAGTACTGAAGAATATATGTCAGTTGCTGTTACTGTAAAATTTTGGTGATTGCATAATTGATTGTTTTATAAAATTTGTAATTAGTATGTAATTTAATATTTATTTTAATTTTGGTATAGGTATATTTTATCTACCACAGCTTGCTCTTCTATTTGGTTAAACATCATTTTTTAACATGCCTCAATAAATATTTAATAGAATTAACATACTCTTCCGTCAAATTTTATTCTAACAATATAGAATTGTAGAATCTTTCCTTATTAGTTCAGTCATATTGGTTTAAATTTTTTTTATTCAATTTAAATACAAAAATTGTCCATTGCTTGTATTTTTAGTTTCAATTATCTGGATACTAGAAATTAGAATCATAATTAGATTCGTTGTAATAAATAAATCAATCTATAATATATATAGTACCTATATATATTTATATATAAGTTTCTAAAAAGAAATTTATTTTTAAGAATATAATTTATTCATCTGCAGGTCAACCAACTAACAAAAACAAAGGCTTATTAACAGTTTATTACTGTGGCTAAAATTAGTTACATAATTTTTTTTTTTTTTCAAAATTATATTATTATACAAGATGGTATCAGTAAGTTCCTGGATTAGGTCTGTTAGTTTTTGTTTTCTTACCTGGGCTATTATTGGCTGTTATCCCCTTCGAAATAAGCTCCATTGGAGTTGATACAATGAACCCAGCATTTTTTCCACAACTGGAAAGTGTAAAAAAAACATCTCTTCCGGAAAACTGTTGAGAACTTTCATTTTTTTCTTGCGTCTTCACCACTGTCAAAACGGTGACCTTTTATATGCATTTTCATTTTTCATTTTTCAGAAGAGAGAAAAGTTATAAGGGGCTAAATCTAGTGAATAGGCAGGATATGTTGTTTTTGGCCAAAAACTCTTCTTTTTATGGAAGAGCTGGAGAGTTGTGATACACCAGCCAGTTTTGTATTTCTACAAATCAGGCCTCACTCATTGTGTACCACTCATAAACCTGTGTTCTGCTCAATGAATGGTCTTCAAAAATTTCCTGAAGCATTGCAAAAGTTTCCATTGGTGATTTCTTAAGTTTAAAGCAAAACTTGGTGCAAGCCAGTTAGTCTAATTTATCAGTCAACTCAAAAATCGCTTTGTAATGATAAAACAAAACAACAAATCACAACTTGTAGACATAAGCTAACCACTCACAACAATGAAACTTGGCACAATGACTCAGCGGGCAGAGGCTACTGGCACTCCGGCTTGTACAGTTACGTCCAAAAATGGTGAGTAAAGTCTAGGAACTGTATGATACCACCTCGTACTGTAGTTATGAATTTATTAACAGTAATATTACAGCATCTGATAAATAATAACATACATGAATCTTAACATTTCTAAGTACATTTCATATCTGATCTTTCAATTCAGACGACAAAGTATGAAACCTATTGTTTAATATTCAGAAGTTTAATTAAATGTTTAAACCTTTCTAGAAACATTGTGCTGAACATGCAAAATCAAACAAACACAATAAAGGCAGAGGCTATCATGAATAACATTCAAACAGTAAAACACAATGTAATCTTTCTGCTTGAAGAAGAGAGTAGATATCAGTTCTTGAAATGGTATGTTAATTATATTTTGTTTTGCCTGAAAATTTCAGATAACCTCAGAATTCCTTATCCTTTTAAATAGTTCATTGTCAATAATAAACGTTAATACAACAATTTCTGTTTTTAATGGTACAAATAAAAAACAAACAAGCATAATATCCATGTACTAAATGCAAAATAAAAACGGAAATAGTTAACGGAATGAAATTTAAATGTGTGACTGTTGTGTTACTTGAAAATGTATGACACAATGTAGTTTTCAGACGGCATGCAAACTCCATTCTAAAGAAGTGGAAATGTCATCAATGATCCAGGAAATTGACAGAATGAGAACAGAGATTGACAGGCTTACTTTACCACCCCTTCTACAGGTACATCACTGTTTTTATTGTTTTGTATATGATAACAAGTCAAAACTTACTACAATACTTATTCCCGATATCGTAAGTATTTTACCATACTTTGCCCAGTAAAATAAGACATTACTTTACTTTAACAAGTCCATAAATTAATTTCTTCCTTACTTTAACATGTTACATTGATTTTCTGTAGATAAATATTTATAGCATGCTCAATGTAATATATGCTGAATCAGTAACAACATAAGTTCTGCATGTTAATATGTACAAATATTGAAAAATGAAAAGGTTTAAATTACAAGAAGTTGAATATAGAAAAGTAAGGTCAAAAGGTCTTTGGGTTGATAATCAAATTTGTGAAACTTAATTAGAACAATGAGTTCTCAGAGGGTGGTCGATCGAGCTAGTGACAAATAAAGTATGAGATGAGAGCTGAGCTCTATCACCAGCATGCACATTGATTAAAATGAAGTCCAAGTATCAAAATGCAAATTTAAGATGGATCGCAAATGGATATATTAGTAGAATTCATATGTTGTAATATCACTTGTGCAAAACGCTTCCAAAAAGCTCTGCCACTTTTCTTGACTCATCAAATTGATATTACCTTATTTGTAATATATTTTCAGATAAAAATTTGTCTATGCTTAAAGAGCTCTAGCCATCATGTCATGTATACAGTTTCCTTTACTTTAAAATAACCATTGTTGGCATATTTGTATTTTAGTTTAATTAATTTGCTTAAGGCAATAAATTTATTTCAATCTAATTCTATTCTAACTAATTCCAATTTCAATCTAATAGTTAGTTTCAATCAATCTAGAACTATAACATTATACTTTTTCTTAACCATATAAATAACATGTCTCAATATTCTTGCTACAGAAAGAAGAAGACACCTGTCCGTTTCTGCTAGAAAGGGTCCAACAGCTGTCAAAAGAGATCCAAGTTGCTCACTCCTGTCAAAATAGCTATGAGACAAAGATAAAAGAAGTAAGTAAAGGTGTTTAATCGGATGTTCTTTAAAATTAAACTTTTCATTGTTCTTACATATCATGTATTATCATATTAATTGTTCATAAATGGTAAAAGTACTGTGCTGTAAGAGGTAAGTTAAAACAAATTGATCTTATTCAGGAATCAAAATTATCTGTGACAACCATGTTGAGATCAATTATTGTTGAATATAATAAAGTACTGAAAAGAATTATAGAGCTAAAGTCAAACAATAGCCCTATTATTAGATTATCAACAATTGATAATTAAAAATATAATTCAGTAATGCTGTCAATTAACAGTAATTAAAATTGTACAAATTTAATTTCTAATTTCAACTGTGTGTAGCCAAAATACTAAAAGTTAGTTTATAGACAGTGACCTTTCTCTTTTATTTAATTGCTACCCTTGTTTTTCACTATAATAGCAGTGTGAACTCATTTCAGTTGACTGAAAAATGCCACCAAAAAGAAGAGGAAATCAGCTGTCTCAAGTCACAAATAAAACAAGTTATTATGCAGGTAATCATTATATTTTTTATGTGGAAAATTATCTTCTGTGTCTATTTTAAGAACAGTAAAGTAGACAATTTCCCAAAATGTAGAGCGTTTATGATGAGTTTGGCTGTTTAGAAAAATCACACTATGCTACTCCAAGGCAACCATAAGCGGAACAGGATGACCGCAAAAGCTGCATAAGTAGTGCAAGGTCCACGTATTCCACTCATATTGTGTATAACATAGATACTTGGCAAAGTTGGCCAACACAGGTTTTCCAAGTCAAAAATTAGATTTTTTAATTACTGATTGATAAATTTGGAGGACGTTTTACATCTTGTGTCAGTTGTTACACCTGAGTGAAGCTTTCCTGACATGCAGAATCTCACTATGTTTTCTTTGAAAAGATCATGTATCCAAGCAATCAAAGGCCTTTCCATAGCCCAAGAATAGGCTGATGACTTTATCCTTTGTCCAGACCAAATTCAAGTAGACCAAAATAATGGTTACTGTTGCCGTCCGTATTCCTTTAAAAAAAGTTTTCTGGTTTAGTAAACGAGTTGTCCATGTTTAGGTGCACTGAGAATCTTGTTCATTTTCTCAATATAAAAACTATGTGATGTAGAAGTAGAATGTCCTACTTGCTTCCATTATTATACATGATTTGTTTTTTTCAAATGTACTCTGGCAAGTTTTAGTGGTGCAGGGGGTTTACCTTGCTGAAAAAATCCGGAAATGTATTTAAGATAATGATTTTTGTAAGTAAAGGCAATATATTTTTTAATAGTGTTATGCCTATTTCAACCCATTGAGCACTTTGCTTATGTTATGTACCGTATCCTTAGTTTTCTTCTGGCGCTTAGAGAAACGCTTTTTGCCATTTTTGCGTGTTTCTAAAGGTCATCTTCTACAGTTGAAAGATATTTGTTGTTAGGATGATGGATACTTTGTAGGGTTTTACATACAGATCCACTGTTGTAATAATTGTTAGTCTTACCTTTCTTTTACCAGTTTGTAATGATTTCAGTGTTTTTGAATGGAGATTTTCTCAAAACAATTACTCATAGTAATGGAGGAATATTTTTCAATCTCATCACAACACTTTCTCCTTTATTACGTAGCATTATATTTAGGTATTAATGTTAATTTGTGTAATTTGCACGGGATAAACAGATTCTAATTTTAAAAAATAATCAAAACTTCATCTCACGAGTTTTGATTGACACTTAAAAATTCTTCTACAGTCTGTTTCAAGCTGTATTTTTTAACAACAAACAACCTGTTATGTCTTGTGTATCACAATTGCAGAGGGACACACTGCTGTCAGACCTTGAGAGAGCTCAAGAGGAGATTGCCAAACTCAAGGTCACCAAGTGCAGTCTGCAAGACACCATCAAGAAAATTGAACAGAACAAAGGCCATCTGACGGAACAGGTAAACTGACAGTAGTGGTGTACTGTATTGAAGCGTTCCTTAATTGCTTGATTAGCATTTGAGAGTGGTTTTACGTGCCAGTGTGGGTTGGCAAACCCTCTGTGCTGCAGTTTTTGGGTAGACAGTATTCCTACGAATCTGTTGGATGGCGGCAGTGAAGCAGTTGCTTGTCTCTCTATGTGCATAGAGGCTGATCATTCTATTTTTTGTCATTAGTACAACATATTTTTGTTCTACTAAGCTGGAATTTTATTCAAACAGATGAGGAAAACTAAGTGAGAGTTCTGTTTTTCGAATTGGGGATCTTCTTTAATCTTCTCATGAACTTAGTCACAATTTTTGGCCGTCCACTTTGTTCATCATCACACACATTAGTTTGGCCATTTAAAATCTAACGCACCACTGACGCACTCCACCTTCAGTAATCATATCATTCCCGTAAAGGCCACAGAGTTGGTGATAAATCTCAATTAGTTAATTGTGCTTAGCCAACAAAAACCATATTACTGACCGCACTTCACAACTCGCAGTATTTTCAATTGCATCACACATTTTAAACTGTTATTGTAAAACAACAAGGATCGACAGTCACCTCTCACTAGATGACTGGATAGCCACTGAAAGGAGAAACACCCTGACATCAAAATGGCTTTGACGAAATGGCCCCTAGTGGCTACATAGTGAAACATAATCTACCTTCTGGATAGCCCTCATATTTTGGAACTCTGCCGCTAACAAGCACTTGTTTTGAGCCTTTAGAATTTTTAGTTTGCAATAATTGCCAATACCTTATTGTTACCTTATTGAAAGTGTAATGTTCTTTGTAACAGGTGAAAAGTATGCAGAAGATCATTTGTGAGGGACAGAGTCCGGACTCAGTGAAGCTCCAACCCAACATTGAGCTACAACGAGAGATAAGTTCTGCACTGTCCTGCCAGTTGCGTAGCGTCAAACAGAAACTTCACGCAACCAGACACAACTACAAGTAGGTTCAACTCACAAACAGTTAGTAATTTAGAGGTATACTAAGATACTAACGACTCCAACATGGTTTAAAACTCAGAGATATTTGCAGTTTTCATGTTAATACAAAAACTGTTGGAATAAACTTTTTTTATCAATTTATTTTACTATTCCCACTCTGCCAGAATGTCTGGATTGGAACATCATCGAGTGTCCAATGTTTTATTCATAACATAAAAATGTAGCACAAACAATCTTCTTTAACATCCTAAAGAACACATCTTTTCAACATTTCTTTGCGTCCTCGTTCAAAATTTTGAAAATTATTTTAGCTATGGTATCTTAAAACCAAATTTTATTGACTTATAATTGGATTTCAATGGGAAATTTTAGACCATACAGCTTATAGGCTTGACTTAGTGCAAAGCGACTTTCACTTATTCCTGAATTGAGAAGTGGCTCAGATGGGAGGTCTTCCAAACTCTGAAATACCTTGGAAACCCATCTTAAGTCACTGGTAGCAATGCTCTATGAAGAGTATATTAGAAAGCTTGTACCCGTTACAACAAATGCCTCAATTTATAGGGTGATTACATTGGAAAGTAACCAACTCCAGGGTTCAGTTCTGGGGCCAATATTGTTTTTAGTATGTATTAATGATCTGTATTAAGGCCCTTTCAATGGAAAAATAACTGGATTTACAGATTGCAGATCTCCAAAAGTCTGCTGATGACTCATTGGTCTCTGCCTTTGTTCACAGGCAGTTGCAGATAGCCTATGACGAGCTAGAGAAGCGCTACAACTTGACACAAAAAGGAGAGCACTATCTGGACCAGGTGCGGAAAGATAAGGTGCATTGTGCTCCTTGCACCTCCAAGTCTTCAAAATCAGCAACTTACCTTAAAAACACAGAGGTAATGATATCATGATATGAGAGGTTTTTTTAAAGTCATTAACCAAAAAAAGAATTGAAATTCATTTACATATTTTATGTATGTTTTTGTATAGCTTTGGAATTTCAGGATTAGAGATTATAGGAGCCCATATTTCAAGATAGGGGTATTTAGTAACACAATGTAACACAATGTATGACTAACACAATTCTGATAGAGTCTACAAATAAAAAACAATAATCTGCCTATTTTATTTTTTCCAATCTATATTTAGATATAGTTTAATTTATTGTTGCAATTATTGAATGCTGCTGTTCTAATGGATGAAATATTAATGTTACAAAAGTAGTGTGTTAGGAATCCTAACTTATTTTAATTACTATGTTTCTGGTCCAGCAATGTATGACATTTTAAATATTATATATGTTAAAGCATTCTATAATATAAATTTAAATAAAATCTTAAGACCGATTTTTAAAGAAATTTATTGTTTTTTATGTTGCAAAATTTTAAATTCCAAATTAAAAAAAAATATTGAAATATTTACCAACTACACGAGCTAAAGAAGTTTGCCAAAACATTTCTCTCTCTCATGGTCCAGACCCATGCATCATATTTCTGTGTTTTACACTTCGTTAAGTAAAAGGGGTTAAAAATAAATTGAGAAATTTTCAAATTTGCACTAAATATTTTATTTTGGTTTCCAGGACATTGGTGACAGAGATCACTATCTGGAGTTTTCTTCGCACACACGAAATCCTGGCACAAACTGGCACCGAGCAGAGAATTTGAACAGAAGGAGAAAATATGGAAGGAGAAACTCCAAAGAGTTGTGAGGAGAGAGAACTTCGACATGAACAACTCGTCCTCTAGTAATTGAAATTGTGTGTACTCGAATGTTATAAACAGTTGCTGAGTTGTTATATCCTGCACATTTCCCTCCAGCCTTGCCTGCTGTGGCTCTTCTCTGCGGAGGATTTAAAATTTGTCACATGATGAAGACTTGTTAGAGTTACAATTCTTTATAATTTTGTATTCATATGTATTTACTAACTCGGATATAAGCAATAAGTTCTAAATTGGTCATTTATTTTGGAATTCAAATAATAAAAAGAATTTGCTCTTTGAAAATGGTCCTTATTATAAATTACCATTTATACAGACAAATAAGCATAAAAAATAACATTTAATACATCACTATTTTAATTGCATGCCCAGAATTACTAAAAATATAAAACATGTAGACTTTTTGTTTTAATCCTAAATGTATCAAATACAAAATATAAATTACTAGGTTAATTTTTTTAGTGTGTTATCTCAATATTATGCAGTTTTGCTAATAAATACAGGTGGAGTAAAATATTTTTATAACCTCTCCCAAATAATCTACAATCCATCAGCCAAAACCACTCGCCACAGTATATGCAAATCACAGAGTAAAATATAAAAAGTTTTACTATGGTACGTTTTACAGACATAATATATCTAGTAAATGGTGAGTATAACTTTAAAAATTACTTTACAGTTATATTAATTATGATATCTTAAAACACAAAGACAACCTTAAGACTGTAGTATATTTATGTGTATTTTTAATGCTAATAACATCAATTTACACTCGTAGCTTACATTATACAGTAAACCCCTGTTAACCGAAACAAAGGAGGGGAAGCCATTTCGGTTAACATATTTATATTAGAATGGGTGTATATAAAAAATAAATTTCTATACTTTTTACTTTGGGAATGGTGGCAGAAGTGGGGAGATGACTAACAGTGTTAGTCGGTGGGTACTACGGACTAGTGTGGCGCAGTGTAATGGCGTGTGCTGGTGTGACGCCACGCAGTGGTGGTTAGTGTGGGAGGGGGAGGATGAATCATCTTAAGGATTACATTATTAGCCCAGAGAATCGCTGCAGCAAGAGGATTGGTGCAGTATTCTGCTATTGAATATAAACTATTTTTTCAGTTATATACAAGTACATGTACTCATGGATTCGTTTCAGTTGATGCGAGTTCAGTTAACAGGGGTTTTACTGTATTAAAATCTTTGACGATGAAGACCAAATCAAGAAAAATAAAAAAGAATTATTGTACTATAAATTAAATCGCAACCAGCTGTCCCAACAGACAATCCAATTATTTTAGGAGCTGTTATAAATCTCTTCATCTTTTTCTTTTAACTTGAGAGGATATGTCCTTTTTGAGACATGCAGGGAGGAAATCGTACACCATTGGGCCAAAGAACAAGAAACTTCTTCTGTTCTCCCTTGTCACTCTGGGAAAGTGAAGCTCCCAATCATGGCGGGTGCTGAGGCTCCTTGAGGGAATAACCTTGTGGATCATACAGCAGTGTATCCCGTGTAAAGCCTCTTTGGTAACCAGACACGTGAGCAAATCACCCAAGATTTTGTATTCGCTCAGTGTCACCTCTTGACATGCTATTGCCAAATGCAGGATAGCAGTAAAAACACTGATAGGACCAGTGACTGTATGAGCTGCATTTTTGCTGTCTCTGGCAGTAGATTATTAAACTTGTAAAGGCCCTAGAGTCCAAATACATAGGCGAAACAAAATACCCACTAAATGTGGGAGTTAAAGAACATAAAGACAAGAAGAGAAAGAGACTAGTGGAAAACTGTAAAATTACTCCACATAAATAAAAATATCATCACACGAATTGGAATAAAGCCAATTAACATAATACACTGTAAAAAGAATTTTTTCCATTGAAACTTTATATATAAAACTAGCAGGTCAACCACTAATTGAAGTTAGGCCACTTCTGCTCTTAAAAAGAAAATTAACTATGAAATCTAAGCAAATTTTAACAATCATAGAAACCTTAGAAAACAAAATTCAAACTTGTGAGTTGTTTACACTACCATTGTATACTAACATGGAGATCTAGTAAAAAGAGTAGGGCCTGATGTATCTGCTCCTCCCCCTCTCAACCAGTGCCATCCCTTTAATTTGATCAGAAACAGGCCTGTACTAGACCAACTTTTTCGGACAATTTTACCGGGGCCCGGTCGAGGCCTCACCACACGTCTATTTGACGTGGTTAGATGTACTGAAATGTGCTCTGGAACCAAGAATTTTATTAGTCACTAGCTGTTACCCACGGCTTCGCACGCAAATCTTAAGAACCGAAATCCTTATATTACTTAGTAAAAGCATTTATGTGCGATTGGCTGCGGGGTAACACCTAGTCCGTCAATAAATTCGTAGTGTTTTATAACGAAAACTCTTCATTTTCAATAAAATACCGAATTATACAAACCAAATACCCACGGCTTCGCACACGATTTCCTACAGAAAAATTGGGACAAAGGAGGCATATTTCTTTATTGAACGTCGTTATTACCCTTCTGAGATTAAATGATAGTCACTGAAAGATACTCCAAGCTCATGATCTATTTTAAGATTTAAATTTCAAAACAGTCTCAATATGCACCTGTGAAATAACTGGAATTTTTCTCCAATATCATGGAGATTTTTGTATACAATTGAACTATATTAGCCATCGTGGGCAGGAGTCAAAAAGTCGGAATTCATTAGTGCACATTACAATGTAATAAATGATGGCTCTCAATGTATTTTTCAAATGAAAATAGGCATATTTTAGGTACATATTATTACAGTCTAATGATTATGAGCTTCAGATGTTAAGCGAAATTGCGTATGGTTTTTATTTTAGGCTTTGCGCGTGTATCACTTCTGGATCAAATTAGTTATATCTCTGATGCCATGATTGAGCTTGCTTTGTTGTCTCGATTGAGAGAATATGTACACAACGGAGTTATGAGAACCATACTTCTGTAAAAAAAAAAAAAAAAAAACAACTAAGGTTGTTTTTATAACATTCTTTTATATTTGTAGCCAACGAAAAGATAGTAATTCTGATATCTGCATTGTTCTTCTGATTAAGCACGAGTATGGTTTATATTAGATAAATATTGCAGTTAAAGGTGAATTTTTACGTCAAAATTTGAATTGTATTATCTGGATAGTAAAGTCTGTGTTAAACAGTGATTGCAGAAACAGATTGAAACAAAATTTGCTGTTTCTCTTAAGCTTACTTTATGCTTTCAAAACTATAAGTGTAAAGAAATTTAAAATAGTAATTAAATGATATAAACATATATTTCTTTTGTCGCATTATATATGTTTACAAAGAACACAGCTGATTAAATTTGAAAAGGCTCTTTCATCACTTAACAACATATGTTTGCTGCAATGCATTTCTTACGGGTATTTCTGTAACTTTTAGAGACCAGTGGGGCGGAATCCTGAATCGGGAACGGGATAAAAAGTATCCTATGTGCTTCTCCCAGTTCTTAGCTCCCTACCAATTTTTCAGCCGAATCGGATCAGCCGTTCTAGACTTATAAATAGTGTAAACCTAACACGACTTTCTTTTATATATATATATAGACTAGCTGACCCAGCGAACTTTGTTCCGCCTTAAAAGGCAATATCACATGATCACATTTTGTACTTTTTAAATTAGGATAATTGTAAATAAAAAAAATATAATTATTCAATGATTCTTTATTTGCCATTTATTGTAGCACCTTGTGATAAACCATTTTTTGTTTTTGTTTTTAGGCGCGAAAAAAAATAACGCGGAAGGTCTTCCGACCTGTGTGAACATGCCACATATAATGGACCATGGGGAAAAAACATGGATGTTCGAGATTAAGACCACAAACTTTTAAACGATTGGCCTTGTGACTTATTTACAGTCATGGCGAATGCAAGACGGATCAGAAATTGAAGTCGTTTAAATTGAAATGGCATGTCGGTTGGGATCATCGGGATACTCGGAATGGACAACTTCCTCACCTTTGAATTTTCCTTTGAGTATTGTGGCGTAAATAAAATTGTTCATCAATTTACTTACCACCAAATGTGTTCCGTTTTTTGCACAGTTTTGGCTGGTTTAAGTTTTTAAGCATGATTACAACAACCAAACTTTAGTTGTAAATTGTTGCTGTGGTAAACCAGGTACATCCAAGGAGTTTAAAAATTCAATTGGATAGTTGGTGGCATCACCTTCATTTTGCTACACAGTCAATAGATTTGATAGAATGCAGTGTTACCAATGAATCTCATTCTGAATTATGTAGTTTAAGTCATCTACATCTTTATTCTTAGCTACCAAAATTGCTCGCTCACTCAACCATTCATTATTTTTGAGGTTAGTAATGATGTTTGGGAATACTTTGTTAATGAGTTCGTTCTTTCGATGAGGACAAAGTTATAGAAATTCGGAGGAAATGAAAATCAATCAATCGCTCGATTCGTCGACAGGTACTCGACGATTACCGATAGTCAGCAATTGCTCAGAGAAATCTTCAGCAGATGTATCGTTCAACAATGCAAGCTCTCATGTTTGTTTGTCAGCTAAAGTTTCTTAACATAGATTCGATGATTTGAGGCAAGCGTTTATCTCGTCGGCAGCAGTCGATCTTGGGAATTACTGGCAATGTTTGGCGGAAATCGCCAGGCAGTATAAAATCATTGAGCCTCCAAAACATCTCGAGTCATTACGTAGATCTTGCAATGTTCGGTAGAGTGCTTCCAATGCACGTTTATGCGCGATTGTGCATTCGTCCCAGATGATGATCTTCGATTCTGATAAAAACTTTGGCCATAGCGGAGTGCCGGAGGAGCTGCCATATTGCATGTTGGTTTTTCAATATATTCCAGATTTAACTGCAATTTTAATGCAGAATGTGTCGTACGACATCCTTTTAGTAATGTGGAGCTATTCCAGAAGAAGCAACTGCAACCGCAGTGTTGGATTCTTGCACGAAACAGTGGCTAAAATTACTGACATGAGGAATGTCTTACCAGTTCCACCAGGGGCATCCAGGAAATAGAAACCACCATTTCCATCATCAGTTGCCTTCATTAATGTATCATAAACTTCCATTTGTTGGGGATTCATCAGGGGTATTACATTCGTTTGAACTTCTAAATCTAATTCCTGGGTGATCATATTTACGTTTCCGTTCCAATTCTCGATTAAATTGCGTCATTTATTTCACAATTTGGCACTGGGATTCCTAACCTGACTAATAAACTATCCGCATATGAGATAGCACATGTCTTCAATCAAAAGCAAGGCCCTATTATGTATCTCCTAATTCATTTCAAGATTGGGATTTCTTGAATTGACACGAATTTGATGTAAAATATCTTCTGCCATATTATCCTTGTATTTTGTGCCATAGGTTAGATGGGTTCGATGGAAAGCATGTCGAAATGATGATAGCAAAATAATGTAATCTGACTTGGAGATGCAGAGATAATTGCTTTCAATTGTAAAAAAAATTAAAATTTGAAATTGTATTATCTGGATAGTAAAGTCTATGTTTAACAGTGATTGCAGAAACAGTTGAAACAAAATTTGCTGTTTCTCTTAAGCTTACTCTATGCTTTCAAACTATAAGTGTAAAGAAATGTAAAATAGTAATTAAATGATATAAACATATGTTTCTTTTGATCGCATTATACATGTTTACAAAGAACAGCTGATTAAATTTGAAAAGGCTCTTTCACGTAATAACATATGTTTGCTGCAATGCATTTCTTACGGGTATTTCTGTAACTTTTAGAGACCAGTGGGGCGGAATCCTGAATCGGGAACGGGATAAAAAAGTATCCTATGTTCTTATCCAGTTCTTAGCTACCTCCCTACCAATTTTCAGCCAAATCGGATCAGGCGTTCTTGACTTATAAATAGTGTAACTAACACGACTTTTCTTTTATATAGGTATATAGATTAGATATACAATTAAGCATACCTAAATTATTGTTTAACAGCTATTACATAAATGCTTGATATTTCATTCCTCAATTTAATACTGTGGTTAAGTCAAATATATTGTCTGCACATATAATGAAAGATATTATAACTGAATTATAACAATAATAAATAAATAACAATTAAAAAAACAACATGAAACGACAATATACATTTTTAATAATAAATAACAACAATAAAAATAATAAAAATTAATATTACACTTATTGGGATCTGTTCTGCATTCAGCTATCAAATATTGTATGTAATTGACTATCCTCAGTTAATAGAAAGTTATGAACCTTGAAAAAACTTGTTCTTTAAGCTAATTACTCAAGCATTTTTTTAATTTAAGGAACTGACAGTATGAGCTGGTTGCGACAGTTTGTTAAATGGTTTTTTCGTGCTAAATGTGTTTTTATTTGTTTTTGACAGTCTCTTAACAGTTAGTAAATCTAAAGGAAAGTGAACTGGAGATGAACTAAACATTTGCATTGAATTAACTATTGGAACTGGCATGAACAAGAAACTCAATGATCTGAGATTTATGCCCCTTTATTTTCATATGTGTTAAAAATTTGATCCTATTCAAATTATGCTTTAAATATTAATTAAAATTGTATTATTAGTGCCCTTATAGTGCCAGGGTCTCCCGTAACGGGAGACCTTATATACTTCCGAAAAGTGCCGAGTCTCCCGTACCGGGAGACCCCGTAGTAGCGCAAGAAGTGCCGGGTCTCCCGTAACGGGAGACTTCGTATTTAATTTATTATACAATATTGTCATATACTTACTGGTTTACACTACATCCAAAAGCTTCATGGATATCCAAAGCGTAAAAAAAAAAATTCCTTCGTACTGCGGGCAGATGACGCGCTTGTTTTTGTGGTACTTTGGGGTTATACCGACCACACCCAGACATGAATCGTTATTTGACATTTTGCTTCTACTGATTACCAGATTAGCGTAGAACAATATTTCGTCAATATAAAACAGGAATTGTCTTATCGCAAACCCCTCCCCATCCTCAAACAGAGGTCAAAGTCGAGCGGTCTAGTAGATAACGTGATTGCAGAGTCACGCCGACCGTTCAGCTGGTACGTCGCTTTGTTTGTACTTCCTTGTTTTACCCCTACATTTCTCCAACCACAAAAAATTCAACAAAAACAAACATTACCAAACAAAAACTAAACTCTATTGAAAAAAACACTCAAAACTTGTTTTTTATTCTTGATCACACTCCGCCATTCAAAATGCGAGTGCCTCCGAAGGTGCTGCCGAAGCCTGCGCTGATGTCAACGAAAGAAAAACATCCCTCGAGATAGTACCTATCAGTAAAATATCAAATTCTAGAGGGGCTGATAAGAAATATAAATTGAATTGTAATTGAAAAGGCAATTATGTACCGTGCAAAAAACTTAAATAATCATGTGATGCCGCGCGGCCTGCCGTAATCGGGATTCTTGAGAAAGATAAGATAACAGCGACAACAATACCTGGAAATGCTTGTAATTTTGTAATTAAAGAGTTGTTTTTTTGTTCTATCATGTTTGTTTCTATAAATTTATATTTTTGTGCTCTTCGTACTGATGTGGTCGGTATAATCCCAAAGTACTGTTTTTGTTTTGTGTTCAGCTGTTTTGGTGCAACGACGATCGCAGTGGCTGTTGTGTGTTGTGTTTCGTTGTTGTTTATCTTGCTTGAGAGTTTTCAAGTTTTTAGTGCTGCATTTGTAGTTTCAACCCGAAAAATGGAAGATAGTGATATTAGAAAACTTTTGGAAGCCATTTGTTTTACACTTCTTACAGGATATATTAGGAATTGAAGTAAAAAAATGTAATATTATTGTTAGAAACATTGTTGCTTAGAGAAGAAAATCTAATTAATCCTTACAAAAAATTTGTAATTGTTAGATATTATTTTCAGGTTTATTATTTTTAGTTCAAATATAATGATATATATTATATAAGTTCTGTTTGTTCTTTCACAAAAAAAATCATCAAAATATGTTGGTAAACCAATTTTTTACAGCATTGTAACCAAATATGGCATAACCAACAATTTGTCATTGTATTTTTTTTTTCAAGAAGGTTTTAATTCAGAATTATGTTATACATATGAATTTGGATTGTTTTTAATGCTGTATAACATAAAAATATTTCTAACTAGATAAAACAAAATTTAGTTTATGTTTTTTTATCTCAAACTTAAAAAAGTGTTGAAACATTTTTTAAAGTCTATCGATTTTTTATAAAATTTAAAATTTGTACAGTTATTTGTGTACTCTTTTATGATAGGTAAATTAGAACAGTCTTTTACCAACAAATTAAATAAAAAAAATCATGAAAATATGTTGATAAACCAATTTTTTACAGTGTTTTTACCAAAGTCTCACGTTTTTGCTGAAAAATTTCCGGCACTTCTTGCATATACCCCATAATTTCACCTGGCACTCTTACAATGTGAAAAATTTTTAGAGCTGTGCACTCAAAGGGTTTATAATATAATTAATACATATTCATTTAAATTATTATTTATTTGAAGACAATCATTTAACAGATAAATACAGTAATGATTTCAAGACTTAATACCATAAGTGCATATTTGAAAGGTAAAATAATCATAGTAACAATATTGTAAAAATAATTAATATTATATAAGCAATATAAAAGTTATACTATGAATAAGAGATGCAGTTAAAAATCATAATAATATAAACAGGAATAATAATAATAACACAAACTTATCCTTATATATAAATCTCGTTTGTTTACACTACAGTAATAGGCTACTAATCTCTGAAACCACAGAACCAAGTTCAATGAAATTTTATAGATATGTATTGTTTGGTCCAGCTTAAAAGATAAAATAGTGTTTATCTCAATTAATAAGTAAATTTTTATTGCAAATTTAAGGTTTTTTTATAGATAAAAGGTTGAGTTCACTTCTAGAGTTTGTTAAATGTAATCAACTGTTCTTGGTAAACATGATTTTATCACAGTGCAACCATATGTTTAATTAATTTAACCAGTTTTCAATTTGTTTATATTTATAGTTTGAAAACATAGAGGGAGCTTATGATACCATCGATGTATGATACTAACATCGCCCCAACCTTTTCTGCAATTGCTGTTTAGCATAGAGTATGAAAATATCCTGATAAGAATGTTAAAATTTTTAATGACAAATAGTTTTAAGTCAATTGTAGCAAATGTTAAGGTTGCATTGCTTGGTTAGAAATGCCATGCTTATATAAAAAAACAAAAGTATTATCTACATATATACTTTAAGTCTGTTATAAAACCCACATTATTTGTTTAATGACAGAAGTAGGCTTCTTTTTCTTGAGTATGTATTTATATTTTCTTCATCGGGAATCCAGCGATAATCAACTACGGATCAAAAAATGCAGACAAGAGTAAATTGCAATGGCCCTAAATATACACTTTTTGGCAGATTTTTGTATCATGACAACAAGGTAAACTCAACATTAGCGACTAAAATATAATTCAATCGAAGTGCTCATAAACACGCAAATCCTACGAAATTGCGGGTGAAGCCGTGGGTTAACAGATCATTCAAAAACTTCAATTCCCTGTTCGATTAGCGTTCACAACAGCTATTAACAAATCTCAAGGTCAGACAATGTCCGTTTGCTGCTTATATTTAGAACATCTGTGTTTGTCTCATGGTCAATTATATAGGTATGTTGCATGCCCATGTGTTGGTAAACCATTTAATTGATTTATATTAGCAAAATACAGATTAACTAAAAATATTGTGCCCCAAATAGTGATTAATTTAATTTTTATCATTATTCATAAATTAGAATAACGTAATTATTTGATTCCTATTATTACAACCAGGACCCATCTATTTCTTAGTACCTTTTAAAGTAGGGATATTTGGAGTAATGTGCGAAACTGTTAATAAACAGGTAAACTATCTCATACCAGAGAGTGTTAGCACCAGCAAAGGGTCGAATCTTGTTGTAAGTTTTTTTGACCATTATTTAAACAACCAAAGCCATGGGAAAACAACCATGTACATTCATGCAGATAATTGTGTGGCCCAAAATAAAAACAATATTTTATTGGGCTACCTCGCATGGCGAGTTTGCCAAGGAAAGAACAACAAAATTGTATTATCATTCTTGCCTGTTGGTCACACAAAATTTTCTTGTGACTGCGCCTTTGGATTACTGAAAAAAATTCAGAGTCACCCACATATCGTCAGTGAGTGAGTTGGTCCAGACAGTGGAATATTCTACACCAACCTCAAAAGTGAACACTACAATTGCAGTTGGAAATGAGAAAGGTGATGTTGCTGTAAATGTTCACGATTGGCAAGGCTTTTTCACTGAACATAAATGTACCAAAGTGCCAAAAATCACTAAATTCAACCATTTTGAGTTTGCCTCTAATAATAAAGGCAAAGTAGTATGTAAATCTGAGTTAGATGGCATTGAGTTTGTGCACACCATCTTCCCAGACAAAAATGGACCTGCTGGATTTCCTGAGGTTATCCAACCACCTGGGCTTTGGAAGCTCGCAAGAACTATCTGTACAAAAATATTAGACCATACTGTAAGGATGAGTTCAAGGATTTGATGTGTCCTGCTCCAAGTAGATGCCCTGAAGAACTTGAGAAAAATCCGTGAGATACTGAGAATCCTGAGCCTACCAGAACTTTGGATGTTGCAGGACCTTCCCGTCCGGCCAAGCGCAAGCGTACACTTTAACAACCTCTATGTTTTCTAAAGATGGACAATTTTTAAATCCATTCTTTTTCTTTTTAATGATAGGTCTTGACAAAGGACATTCCAAAGAACATTTTGGTGAAAGTCTCATTTCTTAAATATGTTAAATAAGAAAAATAAAATGTGTTTTGTGTTTAGTAAACTTTGACCTTGTTTTTCTCAAAACTCCCTTTTTTCGTCAGTTACAATAAAACCGTTATAGCACAGCCAAATATAAATATATTTTGCATGGTTTGAATAACAAAATGTCCAGAATTTTATTCCTAATAAGATTATAAAAATAACTAAATTTTTTTATCGACAAATGGTCCCATTTTACGTTTTGCATCACATATGTGGATGACTCACTGTATCGAAAGCTTTAGAACAATTAAGATGTATGGAATCTAATTCCATCCTCTCTCCAAAAGCAGACGAAACATTGGACTTCAAATGAAAGAGATTCATGGTTGTAGACCAATATAGGTAATACACTAGGTCTGGTTAACGCACATGGTTACCGGGGTAACAGCAAGATGTTTTCTCAGGTTCAGGTTATGGTCGCTAATTGGGTACTACACCGAAAGGAGCGCTAGTTGAGATTCCTCGATTCTGATTGGTAGATTTATGCTACAGTATTACCAGCAAATAACAACTGTCAAAATAAATTCTTTTGGTTCTTAGATATTTACGTTCTTTACAGTTCTTGTCGTTTAGTTACAACTTTTCCGCACTATTTGTCCACATTGCCACATTTATTCATGTTTCATTTGAATAATTTAAAACTGTGTTTATGATAAAGACTCAGCTTTTTTAGTGGTTTAAACTTATTAACATGTTGGAATTTGGCATATCATAGAAACTTATAATGCATTGTAATCTAAAATCAATCTAGAACGAACGGTTTACAAACATAATTCAACAGAATTATCGCTAGTATCAATAATTATAAAATTTCAGGCGCCATGTTAAATTTATCGGAAATTAGGGCCTTCAGTTTCTTGTGATCTAGGGTGGGTACTTCAACGTGAGTGCATTGAAATAAAATCTTTGTAACGACTTTGAACTATGATTTTCTCCTCTATTACTTTCTCTTCTTTACTCTATGGCTTTGGCTGATTGCTTAAAGCTTGCAAACAAAAATCTTCTCGAGATTTAGCTTTTTACGCTATTTTAACAGGCAACTGGTTCATCGCGAGATTGGGAGAAACTAAGCCATATCAAATGATAGAAAGAAGTATCCCAGCTATATACTATTCTATATCAGATTGCTAAGTGGCAAATTCCTGCTCCCGTGCGCTCCAGTTGTTCCTTATACTACGAACAGGTTCGGTTATCTGTACTTGTAAAGATCGAGCTAGACAGCACGAAGCCTGGCGAGTGGAGGGGGACAAACTACAGCAACATGGTTTCTATCCTACAAATAGTGTACTCCTCACGCGGCTCCACACCACAGTCCACGAGTCAGTAAAAATAAAGCCCACTTCATTTAAAGAAGCAACTGACAACAGTATGTTTGCCGTAGACTGTACTGCACTGGAGTGAAGGTGGTGGTGCACCACCTTCATCTGTGATACGAGTAATTGGCACAAAAAACCAACGATCTAACACAGTTTAATATATATATATATATATATATATATATATATATATATATATATATATATATATATATATATATATATATATATATATGTAGATAATTTATATTTTCTTTCGTACTATATGATGATAATAGAGGTGTCAGACTAGAGTCGAGATAGAGTTACATCGTTGGGTAAAAGCACAAATATCACTGTCATGCATACACAAGAATGACAAGGGACGGCTCAAAAGAAAAACGTAACTAAGTTTTGCCAACAACTGTAAAGAACCTTTAATAAATAAATGAATAAGTTTTGATTGAAAAGATTTGATAGTTTACTTCAGAAATCTACTTTGTTGTTTCAGTTACTATAGAACATTCAATTCTTGATCGTTCTAATACATATCGAACTATATATATATATATATATCTCTTTAGTAAAATACATATGAAAGTACTTGGTCCGCCAGCCTCCTAAGATGTCTCTGTTCTAGCCTCGAATAAACATATTTGGAAGGAGACCCCTGGTACCTGTCTAGACGATACAGTGATGATAACTTTACTTTACAACAGTTTCTCTATGCAGTCTACTTACAAATAGTCATAGAGTAAAAAGAAAAAAAATACTACTTGTACATTGTCCATGTTCACTTGTCAAATGTGAACGTCCAACCTTACACTATCTATACACCTACTATTTCAGTTTTTATTAGTTAGTCATTCACTAATCAGAAACGGTGTCTATGTTAACAGATTGTGGAGTGCCAGGTTGTTTGATTTCATGTAGTATTTCGTTATCAAATAATATGAAAGTTAATTATTTATGGCTTACTATTTTGAGCCTAAGTCGTGTGTGATAAATAATAATGAATTTACAAAATTAATATTTCTGTAATAGAGCCTGTGTTTATTGTACAACTTATAAGTGTCATATTATATTACATAGTTTTTTCAGGCATATATCACGAAGTTTTGCTGTACAGTGGATTAGACTGAAATCTTAAATGAGAGTTAAATTTGTATTTTAAAGAAGGGTTGTGTTATGTTGCTTTGAGCAATGAATTGCCTACAATTGTGAGGTTAGTATAGTTAATAATATTAGTTAATACAATATTAGATTTTCTAATTGCTTAAGGAGGCACTTAAAAAAAAAATATTTGCGATTTGTCCTCTTAATGCAATTGGGAGGATCCCGTCTCAATTGTTGCATAAAGTTGCCGTGAAGTTATCTGTTGACTGCGGCAGACGCCCTAGTGTGCAAAATAAATCCATCTATCAAGATTGTACCGATTAGTAATACATAAAATTTCTAAGATGCTGATCAATAATGTTAAAGAGAATTAAAAATATTACAGACACACCAAAGTTAACCATATAATTGTATGCAACGCATAAAAATTTCCATTATAAACTGAATAAAAAATGTCTTCTATCCATTTTGATATAATAATAATACGTCTTCTTGAATGTGTACTCACAACCCAAAACTTATAGCCTATATTGTATATATATGCCGAAAAGCATTATTCATGAACACCACAAAAAGTGAACAAAAGAGAAAGAACAGCATCTGTCTTTGAAATTAACGGTGCAAAAAAAGTAACTAATGCCGAAAGGCACAAAAAATCAACTTGGAGATGCCCAAAAAAGCTACGCAGTGGCAAACGAGACCAAAATATAAGAGGTTTGGATAATCTTGCCACAGAGATAGAAACTGTGGTCAAAATGATGAAAAATAGGTGAGAGTATTGAAAAAATTTATAAATATAAAAAGTTAATGAGCATTCATGTGATTTGAGCTTGAATTTAGATACTATCTGAGGAATGTTTATCTTTTTTCACCAGAAGTGTGGGGTGTTTCCTGACCTCTGATCATGTGCCAATTCGTCCAACATGTTGTGACGTTAGAAAAGTTTGACAATCTGGGACGTGATTTGAGGTTGGGAAAATACCAATCAGAAATATCCCTGGTCATCAGTGTGGCCTTCTATAACCTGTTCGTCGCCATCCTGCATTTCCCTTGAAAAAAAAGTCCCTCAAGATAGTATACCTAAATTCGAGCTTAGATCATGTGAGCGCTTGTTAAGGTTACCTTCAACTTTGGTAGTACAAGTACTACTTTGGTATTTGCCGACGTCACTTCGTTTTGGGAGGCAGAAAATAGGAACATAATAACCTGTAATTTCCACAGGAAGTAAAATAGAGTCCGTTCTTTCAAATAACTTTTTTATTTAGGTTCCCGGTAAGAATAAATCTTCCAAAAATAGTGGCCTCCGGATAATACCAAAGTACCAAAAACATCTTTAATTACCCTCAAGCATAGTAAACTCATTCTTCTCACTCAAATTCCCTGTCTTTTCTTTCTGAGTTGATAAACCTGTTATTTCCTCCTTTTATACTTATCCCTCCTTAATTTTTTGCCCCCCTCCCATTGGGGAGGGAGAGATTCAGGGCTTCTGATTGCAGAAGCCCTGAATCTCTCTGTTTCCTAGATAAATATCACTCTGTTTACATATGACCTTCCATCATACACTGTTCCATTCAGCAAATCAATTATGTACGCCGATGATACGGTGCTCGTTGCCTCAAGCAAAACCATAGAAGATATAGAAGTGAAATCCTATGTTGCACTTAACTTGGCCATTGAATATTGCTCCATGAATGACCTCGTCTTCAATGAAGAAAAAACCAAGCAAATGAATATGGGCAACAAGAGAGACGAGATCAGAGGGTGTCCAGGTATTCAGGTCGTCGAAGCTACAAAACATCTTGGCTTAATTATAGACAACAGACTGTCATGGGTTGATCACGTGGACGAGCTGTGCAGAAGACTAAGCAGTGCTATATTCGCTCTGAGACGCATTAAATCTATTAGTACAGTAGAAGCCCTTAAAATCTCTTACCACTCCCTCTTCGAAAGTCACCTCAGGTATGGGATCCAGCTTTGGGGAAGCACCTCTCTCCATAACATCCAACGTGTGCTAGTCCTGCAAAAGAGAACACTAAGAGTAATGGCTGGCCTGAACTGGAAGGAGAGCTGTCGAGAGCCTTTCAGAAAGTGGCGCATACTTACTGTGGTGAACATTTACCTGTTGGAGGTGATCTCGCTAGCCTGCAAGAAAGGTCTTCTAAAAAATGAGGATGCTCACCATTACAACACCCGGCATGCTGGAGACTTTAACCTCCCTATTCATCATAGCAAGCGGTATGAAATGAAGCCGTCGTACAATGGAGCGAAGTTCTTCAACCTATTGCCAGTGGAAGTCAAGATCTCAAGACCAAGACTGCTGAAGGCTAAACTGAATGAGTGGCTGCTTGATCGTCCTTTTTATAGTATTAATGAATTCATCAATTGGCGGAGTGGCTGAAGCAAGACTGTAACTTTTCTTGTGAAGCAAGTACAAAGACTTTGTCCCAAATAAGACTGTTTTACTTAATGTATTAACTTTTGACACTATTTCAATCTTTAAGATTGTAAATAAAGAATCTCTCTCTCTCTCTCTCTCTCTCTCTCTCTCTAAATGACTATATGGAATATAACCTGTTTCAAACATGTTAATAATTGTATAATATATGGGGTGTCAGCACCTAAAAATCTTTTGGGAAATGATACTAGTTAAAGGAATTGTTAAAAGTGATTTTAGATTGTTTATGTGACATGGTCAAACTAAAAATTGTAAAAAGGAAGTTAAACCCATTAATTAGTAACAGGTAGTTTTATTTATGTGATTGATCTGCACTTCCCTACCAGATCAACAAAAAAATTGAATAGAATATCAAATTAAGATTACTAATTACTACCATTGAAATTTTAATACAAAAAAAACTTAAGTTTGATCTTGCTAAGTATATTAAAGAGACAAGCGATTTTAATTTTATAATTGTTTACATTTTAGGCCTATTAGTCAAGTACGTAAACAAACTACGTTGTATTGAAAATAGGCTAACATCAGAAACATTACTGGCCACGATAGCCATTGAAAATTTAACTTCAACTAGTTCTATTTGTTTCCCTGATCATAAATATATAAACACTATTTAGTTTTAGTAAGCATGCAATCACATCTATAAACCTATAAATTAAAAGTGCACTCGTATTTTGGTCAAACTTAAACAAGAACAAAACACTAAAAAGAGTATGGTTTATTAAAAAATTTAACATATTTGAAACAGTTGAAAATTGAAAAATTTAAAGGGTCAATCCAAGCTAAGTGGTCCAGAGGTAGTTGATAGGCCTAATATTGGTGGGATAGGGTATCCTGTATTTTAAGCCAATTCATGGTGCAGTAAAAATGAATTGTATTACTTGTTCCAGTATGGAAACACAGGAACTGCTTAAATCAAACAAAACAAAGACAACAGTCAAGTCAGTATGGAGGACTTTATTGCTAGCGGAATCCACGATCTGAGCATATCCAAAGTGCTGAAATGGGCAGCATCAACCGTGATGATATTTGGCGGAGTGGTGCCATTCATTCCGCAATATCGAGAAATTCGCCGGAAGGGAGACGCTGAAGGTTTCTCTCTGTACGTGTGCCTTGTACTCTTAATCTCCAATATACTAAGGATATTATTCTGGTAAGTAGAAGCGACTAATAAATATACTTACTTCTCTTTTACTATCACTACATATCTTATAAAAAGTACTGATTCAAAAACAATATTCTTATGGAAAGGAATGCAGGGAGTTTGATATTTCATACCAATGCTTTGATTTTTAGTTTCTGTGAAAGTAATAATACTACTTCCAGTTTTATTGTAATGTTTATTATTTTCAACTTTGTTGAGACTGACCACTGTAATTTTTTTTAAATTTAAACTACCCTTTTCCAATTGAATTACATATTGTCCACTAGGATCTTTATTGATTTCCAAACTATGTTCATAAATATAATTATACTGAATGTAATGATTGATTATCTGTGTATCCAATGATTACACTGCCATTTTGGCACAGTTTTCTGTCTGGCATAGTGTACAAAATTAATTCATTTTCCAAAACTACATTGTTTGATGGAAATATAACTGCCATTTTTATACAAACTGGTTTGCTCAGTTTCATGCCAGTCCGTCCTGTTAGATCTCATCAGGTTAACAGGACCGCTGTGTGTCATAACTATAGACAATAGACAGTTTCTTTATTCATGTACATAGAGTTACAGAATTGGCGTCAAGTAAGGTAAAGGTAATAATTTAGAATATTAGTCAGCAATGTAGAAGACAGTGGATAAACCATTTTAAGCACCATGATTAATGGTTCCTCCAGTTTATAAATTCTTCAAGGGAGTAAAATGTCCTCTGTAGAAACCATTCTTGGAGTTTCTTCTTGAAGCATTTCTGTCCACTGTTTATTTTCAGATGGTCTGGAAGAATATTGAAGAGTTTAGGTCCTGCATAGTTTGGCTTCAATTCATCGCCTTGCTCTGTACGAGAGGAAGCCAAGCTATGCAGGACCTAAACTCTTCAATATTCTTCCAGACCATCTGAAAATAAACAGTGGACAGAAATGCTTCAAGAAGAAACTCCAATACTCCCTTCAAGAATTTATAAACTGGAGGAACAATTAATCATAGTGCTTAAAATGCCTACACTAATTACTGTCGTAAACCCAAGGAATAGTCCTAGTTCACCCCACAGCCAAAGATGTAAAACATAATTTAATACAGACTTGTCAACATATTATTATAGATTAAATCACATACATAACTGCTGGAAGACACTAAAAGTCTTTTAGGACATTTGTTTCATACATTTTCTGAAACAATTACTGCTAGGTAACTCAGGTGATAGACATGGTCTCCCAAGTAATCTTAAAAATGACTCACTACATGGAACTTGGCTAAGTGTCATTGAAGCACTTAGTAGAATGACACAATTTATATTTTGTTTGTCGGGATGATGTAAAATTGCTGCATGATTTATGTTTGTCTATCTGACCGCAGGACATCTTGAGAATTAAATGTGCTGTAGATTTTAAATTTTGCAAGAAAGATCAGTGAAGCCTATTAGCGACACATTGCGAAACAGTACTCCATGGTATATTTATAGGTTTGATAAGGTTCTTTTACAGTAATTTACTAGCAAACAAGCTAAATTAACTGTAGATGAGACGAAGAGTAATTAAATGAACTTTTTAAAGCACTTTACCACTAGCAAACATTCATTGAATGCCAATTTTGTAATGAAATTTTAGTACATATGTATTTAGTTTTTTTGTCTATCACTTTTTGTTACAGAAACAAACCATACATGTCTTGAAACATTATTGCCATATAATATTTTTGTGACTGCCCTCACGTTTTAGTATGGTCATCTGTTATTCATGATTAAAACAACCAGAAGGCATTTCAAGGAAGTAATTAAATAGGCTAAATCTATTTTATGGCATTAGGTAGGCTATCTATTTGTTATATTAATTATTATTAATTCTAGTTAGTGTTAATTCACTGAATTTTTTTTATTGTTTATTTAGTTACAATTTTGTGTTTTCAAATAATAAAGTGGTTTTTCGTTTATAGAATGAAATTCTGATTTCAATTTTTAAATTAAAAAACATTGTCTTGCTTTCTATAAGTAATTTGAACTTGTTTTCAGGTGCGGGAAGAAGTTTGAGTTACCTTTATTAATACAAAGTATGATCATGAATATCACTATGCTATTTATGATTCATATCTGTGTTAGTGTAAAAAACAAGAGTCAAATCATCCGAGGTCCTGAACGGCTCTTCACAGGTTAGTCTTTTCAATTTTTACTGTATTCTTTATGCTTGTTTCTTGCGGTCATTTCATAAACAGGGTTTTGGTTTTAATTAGAACAAGATTTAACTAATTAAAATACAAATTTGTATTTTAGATTTTCAGGAATTTAAAATGTATTAAAACACAGTAAATTACTCTACGGGGTGTTTTTATATATGGGCATATTTTTCATGATTTTTCGTATAAACGTAGGCTTGCAGGATTTCATTTGACTCCTTGTTTAGCTACAGGTTTTTCAACTAAACCTATTCTAATAGTCTAACAGTAAACAACAGACAAACAACTTCAAAATCAATTTCCTAATAACGTTTTGTAACAGAAAAATTAATTTTGGTTACTATAGTCATACATATAGCAATAACAAACAGATTTTTGGATTTTAAAAGAGGATTTTTTTCCCAAAAATTAACACCTCTCTGATTGATTCTTTTGTAAGGAATGTTATGGATATTTTAATGCCATAATCGAATTTTTTTATATATTACATTTAAGAAGACTTACATTTAATTAGACTTGTATTTTCAAAAACAGTCATTTATCAATCCATATTCATAAAAAGAAAACATCTTATTTGTGTTTCTGAAATATGGCCCTGGGAAGTTTCGTATGTGTAAAAGTCTCTATATTCAAAATTTTATAGGTCATATAATAGACAACAGATTTTTTTCTTAATAGATACAGTCTGAGTGTACATACAATTATCAGAAGTTACATATACATTAATTAGAGAAGCTGAAGTTTAAGTATCATAAAACTACAACACTATAAAAAGTTATGAAAATATTTTATGAAAGGCTTTTATTATTATTGTTCTTAAAAATTAAAGAATTGGAACCTTGGGATTGCAAGAACTTTGAACCAGAGAAAAACTTACACTGCTCGATAAAACCGACATTAAAGTTTTGAATAAATCTGGGTCCTTAAAAACTTGATTTAATGAATAGTATGCATTGAATATCAAAATCCTTTTTATTTTCTTTAAAAACACTTCACTGGACATAAACTTCTCATTTTTCAAAATTTTATTTAATTCTATGTAAGTTGTGTATCTGATTGGTTTTTTTTTTCAAATTTAGTTACTTGTGTTGCTGTACGTGTAGAAAGTTATGTGTAAGTTTTCTGTACCGTTGTTCTTCTGTAAGTTAAAGAGAATGACATTATTCTATTACAATTAACCCTCTGATGACGAGAGTAAAAAAATGTATATGCCAAAACTGTATCGTGTTTTTCAAGCACTTTGCACCATAACTATCCAGTACTCAGTGGGGGACTTTTACAAGTATTTGGAGAAAAAAGATATATTTAAAATATTTTTTGTGCTATTATCAGTTTTCAGAAGGGCTTGACTGGAAACTGTTAGTCTAAATTCTTAATATTAATAGCCAGGCAGTAGTACATTTTTTAACGCTGTATACCTAAAGGTTATCCTGGGCAGTGCTGTGAGTAAATTTAATCAGTCCTCAATTTTAATTTATTTCTTGTATCGTAATTGAGTACATCTCTATTACATGAAAATGATTTTTCCTAGCAATTACACAGTAACGTCAAACTAAAACATGCGAAAACGTTTACACTGTAACTGATCGCAACCAAATCACATTCACATGTTTTGAAACCACTTAATATGCTTAGAACTATATAAATCTATAAGGCTTTAGAATAATAAGGTTTTTCAAAGCACTATATTAATATATCAACTAATTAAGAGTTGTCATATGATCGTTATATTAATTTAACTTCTAAAATAATAATGCAGCCTAACTTCAATTTGATGCTTGTTGATGATGTATTGTTGAACAATAAGGGATATTATAAGTGGTATTGCAGTATCTGTTTATGGTGGGTGGGACTCAGCTTTCAGTGTCTGTGGAAGCCTCTACAAGAGAAGCCCAAAGTGGTTAGTTATCACTGAACAAAAGATAGCCAAAGTGTGTAGGCTAATGATGAGTTCAGAGATCAACTTGTCCAGATTGTCAGGCATTTTGCACTAATTGTGTGATGAGGGAAGAGTTGTAGAATGTCTGACCGTGTCTTATGTTTCCACAATGGTTTTCTTCACTACTTTCTTATTTGATAAAGACAATTTAAAACATTAAATTTAGTCTTGTAAACATTGATTTATTGTTGAAAGACACTAATATTTCCACGAATTACTCTATGGCTTTTCATGAATTTAACTAATCATTGATTCTGTGGTGAAAAGGCTAAGGGATTACTGTGTAGTAGGTCACAGTTAATTAAAATAATTGAATTTAATGGACCAACCAGAGTAAAATTGTTTGAAAAATTACATATAATTAATTTGAAAAATCTTTATTTTTATGCTATAAAATAAAATTAGTACTAAAGAAACAAATTAATTTTGTTGAATTCACCTTCAATGTATAATGTATGTAACTAGCTGTATGTATGTTAAATACCATTTAAAGAAGATAAGATTGTTATATATGTATAACTCTAAAGATTAAGGCTTGTTAACTACTACACATTTCGTGCACTTACAATAGACCAGCTAGCAGCATTAAATTGTTTTATGTAAAAAATGTTTTTTTATTATAGATTTGATTCTTTAAATATGAATTATTTTACATTTCAATTTTAAAATTACAAATTGTTTATTCATTATTATATGGTAGTACAATCATGGTTTGATATTAACAAGCTCTTCGAAAACTTCATAGTAAAAATTATTTTTTATTACTAGTTGATTTACATGGTGTCCGAACATACAATAGTTAACTAGTCTTCATCCAGAATTATACGTATTAATGTCTGGTCTTCTTCAGCGAGTTACAATCCTTTGTCCTTTTTTATTCGATGAGTCTTGGATCTAAATAGCAGAAAAACTGTGAACTACATGTCAAAGCCTGTTTTCCTGCGTTTTGTTTGTTAAATAGTGTCGGCTTGTTCAGTGCCTATCCATCTATTCCAGGTCCGAACTGAATACAAAATGTGTGCGGAGTAGGAATTACAGAACTGCCATTACATATGAACTCTTCCACAATAAATATGTGGAGTTCACCAAACTCACATCACTTCCGCCCATTACAATCCAATTGCTCGCTGTAACAATGTTTTCTTTTATAAGTTTCAGAGAAAATGAAAATGTAAAAACTACAGAGGATTATTTATTCAAAAATAAGACAATTTTTAGTTGGAAGGAACCTTTTTTCATCAGTTTCTGTATATGTGTTTATAAGATGTAAATATAATTTTAACTTTGATTTCCTTTACTTTATGTTGACCTAGGGAATAATAAACAACATGAAATAATAGTAGTTATAAAAAGAGCTGTGTTAACTGGGTGACTGTTATAAAAACCACTGTTATCACATCCTGTTATCATAGCTAAACAAATCTTTTGTTAATTATCCGCTAAACTGTGTTTTCTTTGTCTCTTATCAGTGCCTTGTCATCCAGCCGTCACTATGATGGATTGTTGGCACAAACTTTTGCTACTCTTTTGTCATTTAATTTGTAGTCATTTTAAATTTATTATAACTATCAAGAAATATTATTTATGAAAAGGGTAAACAAGAAAGAAAACAACAAGGAATTAAGTGATGCCAGTTGTTGATCAATTTATAATGGTACTAGGTCAATTTTTATCTATTGCCTTAATTTGATCAATCGTTATTGTAAAATACTTCTCAGCTGATTATATCAGAACTATCAATAATCATTATTATTTAACTCATGTTTATGTTTTCTCCAAAATTACTTGTTAATAATATATTAAGCTATCTAATTATTTTTATTGAAGAATACATAATTTTTAATTCAGAACTACTTTTAATCCCATAACTTTTCCCAGTATAATATAATTTTATCAACTCTAGAGAGGGTGTAACAAATTTTAAATGCAAGAATGCACTTGGGTTTTACTTTCCTAATGTATAATTGAGCTATTTAAATAAAACAGTTTTAAAATCATAGAAGTAAATTATGTACTTACAAGAAACTAATTGTTATTTAGACCAATCCAATGAACAGTCTTTATGAGTAATTTACAATTAACAGTATTACTGAAAAATTACCATTGTATTGAATAAATTTAACTTTTAGTCTATTCATTATCTACATTTTATATATTTTATAATATATTCAGTAATTTAAAAAAATCAGAATTTTGAAAGCAACACTAACAAATATTATATAAGGATACTAGGTTTTCGAACATTTCCCATCTTTATATGTTTTAAAAAGTATAACACTCTATTTTGAGAATTGAAATCTACCCTCCTCTTCAGGTGTAAAAAAACCTCTTAATACATAACAAAACTAAAAAGTGCAACAATTAACTGTCATTCAAAAAAAATACGTACACTAAATATTAAAAAAATTACAATAAACTGAACATAAAAAGAGTTTTTGAAAAAGATAATGCACGAAAAATAAGGTTCCTTATGCTAGTCTGATACACGATATTGGCTGAATCTAGTTCTCAGAAAGAGGCTTGTGAAATACGCCATGACCTAGGAGTGCCAACATCCAGAAAGTAACTTTTTTAAAGATAAACAAAACAATCCGGAAGTAAACTCCATGATTTATTTTTTTAGTATTAAAATTATCTTTATTTAGTTCTTTTGTTTAGCTCAACTTATATCACACTAATTAATTATCTATCTTTGTTTTTACAAAACATGTTTCTTTTTGTTATTATGTTTGTGCATTTCTCGTAAACACTTATTACGAAGAAATAAAAATAAAGAATAAAGATGTACAACTGGCATTAAGACGTGTGATAGATACTTAATAACTGGGTACACTAAATTGTATACAGTTACAAGTCCAGTAGTTCCCATTGAAATTTGAAGTGACTTGTTGGGATATACACTCATTTTACTTCTGTACCTGTGTTGATTGTTTAGTGGTAGAAACATATTCTATCCCAAACTTTTTCATACTAGGAAATTTATTTAAGTCATAGTTAAGTACTTCTAAATCCATGTGTATTTGCCCATTTTACGATACTTTGATGGAATAGTACAGTTTAACATTTCTGTTCAGTTAAGGTAACTTTTAATGTTCTATTATTTTGGTATTTGTATTTTTAAAATAATTTTTTTTAATAACAGACAGTCCTTGTATTTATTTAATACCTAATATACCAAGCTTAAACATAAAGTTGTTAATCATGAACATTACCTATATTTCTTCTGTTTTCCTGTCATAAAAGTTTTTAATTACGTTGTTGAAGATGTTTTTGGAAAAGTAAGAAAAAAAGGCACTTTTCACCATACAGTAGCTTGTCTTACCCCTAGTGTAAAAAGTAGTTGCTTCTCGTATTACCCTTAAAAATCAGGTACACTTGAAGTCTGAAGAATGAAATAATTTAGTCTTATGTACACACACAAATTATCATATGGAAGTATTCTCTATTCTCTATTAACGATAATCATTGGAAAATATTACACATTTTTTCAAAAGTTATACAAAATTGTTATTTTTAAGCACAGTTATTATTTTTATGTATGATCCAGGTGTCCCAAAACCAAGACATATCAACTTAGCAAACAATAAACATTACCAGAACGTATAGAACGCGGCCAAGCTTCAAGTACAAAACGTTAAATCTTATGAATACAAAAACATTAAATTTAACAGTCAGTATAAAATTTGCGATCTTACATGTGCAAAAACATAGCCATTTCAACAGTACATCACCAACAGAAAATGTAAACGTAAAAATCAAGGTAAAACGTAGGTAAGGCTGACTTGGGCAATCCATTGATAAGTCTAGTTATCAATGTTGAATGTGTAGTAAGACCAATAGAAGGTCTACAAAAAGCCTGAGAACTACATTTTATTTTTTGAACTATTGCAAATAAAGCAACAAAACTTTATACATAAGTTCTATACCTAAAAATCTAATTTTTTTAAGCGAATATAAAATTTTCCATCATACTGGGATCGGTCCATATGGAGTCAGAAGAAAATCTTAAATGACCTTACATAAAATTAAAGGTTGCCACTAGGAGAACACAATGCCGCAAACCTGACCTTAAAAGGTTCACCCTAGCCAAAATTATGGTGGTTTAATGTTACAAACTTGAGCTTGTTGAATAAGGTTAATTGTCATTTCTTGTGTTAGGTAAAATAATGAAACCCCAAAAACCTCAAAATATACGAAGAATAATTTTTCAGAGTTGTGAACGACTTTAAACCACATTTGGAAAAACAATCTAGGAGCAGGCTCATAGAAACTTTTATTGTGGACCTTTACCAAAAATTACCTTTAATTAAACTGCCATTCAAGTTGATCATCATGTAAACAACACGAAAAAATAGTGACGTGACCAGCAATGACTTTGATTATAAGTGAAGAAATGTTAAGAAGATTTAAAAATAAATGTCATCCACTCGACAGTCAAGCTGGGTTTATCAGGCATCTTGTACATACCAATGTTGATATGCTCTTTATCAGCTGTAGTTGTGGCTAACAATAGGCTATTAGTAGTCCATTAATCCCTGTTGTTTGGGGAAATCCCATGTCTTGTTTTTCCTGATCAGGCCTTGTGGAGTCTGTGCAGCTTTCTAGTTGGTTTGTTTAGTTAATTCAACTAAAATGTGTTAGTGTCAAGAAAATAGTTGAGTAATAAAAAATCAAAATGGCATTATCTGAACTTGAAAGAATTAATGAACTGATTATGAGAGGGTACATTGATCTACAGAGATTATACAACAGGTAGTGTAACTATTTAATGATAAATTTCAGAACAGACCACCTATTTCAAAACATGCAGTTTATACCTCTGTGTGATGTTTCAAAGAGTTTGGAAGTGTAAAAGTTCGGCCACACAGTGGTAAACCTAAAACAACGACCCGTGATGAGATGGCTATTGATGTACTTCAGTCTTTTACTGAAAATCCACACTCTTCTATTATAAAAGTTGCTACTAAGCATGTCTTCAATTACCAAACTTGCTACTAAGCATGGCATGGCTGATACAAATCCTTACTGGATGAAAGAGGCTCACACTCAGCATCCTCAAAAGGTGAATGTGTGGGCAGTTATTTTATGACAAAATATTATTGGTCCTTTTATTATTGATGGAAATTTGAATAGAGAAATTTACCACAACATGTTGGTTAATAGAATTATACCTGCCATGATAAATGTAGAAGGATTAAACTGGGATTCTGTTTGGTCCCAACAAGATGGAGTGCCCCACCATTATGCATTAGATGTACGTAATATTTTGAACCATACGTTTTGAAAACTATGGGTAGGGCGGAGAGTTGAATGGCCTGCTAGGTCACCTGACCTGTCATCTTTGGACTACTTTTTTGGGGTAATTTAAAAAGCAAAGTTTATGAGACCAAGCCCTCTAATCTAAAATGACTTAATACAAAGAATACTACATAAAACGGCAGGTATGTCTGCTGAGATACTACAAAATATTATGTATGGCTACTACAAAAACCTTGCTCACTTTCACACTGCAGAGGGAAAACAATTTGAGCATCTATTGTACAAAAATGGCAAACTTTAATGATAATCTCAGCTGGAACTACTAAAAGTTTCATTATTATTACATGCAGAAAACTTTCAAAGGCCTCCTCTTAGACCGTTTCTGATTGTGGTGTAAGGTCATTCAGAATTAGGAAAAATTGGTTTTTTGTATGCTTTGAAGTTTTTGCGGTTTCATTATTTTATCTAACACAAGGAATGACAAATTCAACAAGCTCATGTTTGTAAATGTAAACTGCCTCCATTTTGGTTAGGGTGAACTTTTTGAGGTTGGGTTTGTGGCATTGTGTTCTCTCATTAGAGACCTTTAATTTAATGTACAACTCAACCTGTGCTGTCATTTAAGATTTTCTTCTGACTCCTTGTGGACCATCCCGAGTATGATGGAAAAAATTTATATTTCCTTAAAACAGAAGAATTTTTGGTATAATACTTATTTATGTGTTAAGGTTCGTAAGGAATCTGCAATAGTTTAAAAAATAATATGCCATCCTCAGACTTTTTGTAGACCCTGTAGAACTCCTTGTTAACTGGCAGTGAAGTTGTATGGAGCTTTCTGTCTGCTGATTTATGCTTAGCAGTTATGCTGGTGCTTTGAGTTCCATAAGTTATGTTAAAATCTAACGTAATCTTGGATAAACATAAAATAGCTCCCATCAATTGGCGTGGATTTTTCTTCCATTGTTTTCTCTCGTTTATGTTGGGGGGAACTGGAAAACAATTTTCGCAAGTCTTGCGCTGGGAGTAATCTAGCCTGATGTGTGCGGGGAGAATGCTGTGTAAAGTATATTTGTTATGTATTATACAATAGTTACTGTAAGCTCTTAGTATTGTAATGTGTATTGTATCTTACATTGATTGATCACAACAGGTTCGCCCAGCGTTCAGGTGGTGAAGAAGGAATCTAGGTCGTTGTTGGGTATGTGTAGACTCGCACAGCCTTGTGCTGGGTCCTGATAGCAATCGCACAGATTAGTGACTAGTCGCAACCATTGTAGAGTCGTCTTGGTATGGTAGATTTAATTTTTAACTGGCACACTGGTTACCATTTTTGTTGGGTTTTACTTAACAAATTGGTTACCAAGCAGTGTATTGGGACAGGCAGCAAAGTCAGTTCTAATGTTCGACAGCAAATCTGCTTAATTTACGATAAAAACTGATTTGCAAAGGTGTTGGGTAATAACTTTTAAATACATAAATCCAGAAAGATCATATTATCATATTTAGACTTAAAGTGGGATAATGTTTGAGTATGTGGTATGGCATTTTTTATTGGTTTACTTAATTTGAATAACAATCAGTATATTGGTGGAAGGTATATAAGAACTAACTTCAAATACATTGGTATATGTTATATTTCTATATCCTTAGCATAATAATAATAGTGTAAAGTGCAAATATATTAGAAACGTAGTGTGTGGAGGGATTGTTTACTACTCAGTTTATTGTGCTGTGCGCTCCGTCTCCCATGATAACTGGAATCTGTGACCTGTGTAGCAGAGATATGGGAATCTGCATTTATTAGCCCACTAATCACAAATTTTCAATTGAAATTTATACCAGTTAATGTTATTCACTATCTTGAATGTTAGAAAACAGGGTGCTCCAAATTGACAAAGTTTGTAAAAAACAAGTTGTCAAATGCTCATACTGCCTAGTGACATGTGATTGAACAAACATCATGTTGTCACATTTATTAGTTATCACTTAGTGAGCTTTGTTTTAACTATTTCAAAACTGCTATAAATAAAGTCAAAATAACAGAAGCACAATGACGGAACCTGCTTGACATGTAGTGGACTCAACAAACTCCAAATTGAAGTTTTGTACTGTGGAGTTTCTACTGCCAATACTGCTCCTCTGGAACCTGCTTGACATATAGTAAGCTCAACAAACTCCAATTGAAGTTTTGTACTGTGGAGTTTCTACTGTCAATACTGCTCCTCTGGAACCTGCTTGACATCTAGTAAGCTCAACAAACTCCAAATTGAAGTTTTGTACTTTGGAGTTTCTACTGTCAATACTGCTTCTCTGGAACCTGCTTGACACCTAGTAAGCTCAACAAACTGCAAATTGAAGTCTTGTTCTGGTAAGTTTCTACTGTCAATACTGCTTCTCTGGAACCTGCTTGACACCTAGTAAGCTCAACAAACTCCAAATTGAAGTTTTGTACTGTGGAGTTTCTACTGTCAATATTGCTCCTCTGGAATCTGCTTGACATCTGGTAAGCTCAACAAACTCCAAATTGAAGTTTTGTACTGTGGAGTTTCTACTGTCAATACTGCTCCACTGGAACCTGCTTGACATCTAGTAAGCTCAACAAACTCCAAATTGAAGTTTTGTACTGTGGTGTTTCTACTGTCAATAATGCTCCTCTAAATTCATGAATTCTGGTCTCTCTTTCATGCATAACACCTAGGATTTTACAGTAAAGTTGCTCTTTGCCAATTCCAATTGTTGCAGTTTAGTTATGTTGCGACTAGAAATTTCAAAACTATAAGTGAGAACATGAAATTTCATTTCTAAAGATTTTTTCTAAAGATGAAATTTCTGATCAGTAGCTTAGTATATTCCAGTACCTCTGCTACACAGATGACAACATTCCAGTTACCTTAGAAGATGGAGAGCAAGACACTTCTCAACAGCATTAACTAGTGATGATATGAGAAGTGTAGTACACTTAAACTATGAGGGATGACAGACACTTGCTATTGTTTTGTTATAATTGAATCGTGAAGTTTTACAATTGAACTGGTGTCTTCATGTGTGACACGTACTGCATTATAGGTTAAACCTGCAAAAAGGCAAACAATTCAAACAAATGGTGATGTTGACAACAAAAATGTTGTGTACATTGTCAACATTGAGTTAAATTCCATTTTCATGTGTGTACACGGTTGATTTGAAAGTGATCATTAGTCATACATTTGGCACCTGTACACTGCTATTTCTGTTATACTAGTTGACAGCAAGTTGTATTTAACATTATTTTTTACAATCTTATAATGTTCTCATGGTTCTTTTGACAGTAACCATTAGTCACACATTTGGTACCTGTACACTGTTATTTTTATTATACTAGTCGACAGCAAGTTGTATTTTACATGATTTTTTTTCACAATCTTTCACAAAATGTTGCCATGGTTGATTTTAAAGTGACCATTAGTCACAAATTTGGTACCTGTACACTGTTATTTTTATTATACTAGTCGACAGCAAGTTGTATTTTACATGATTTTTTTCACAATCTTTCACAAAATGTTCCCATGGTTGATTTTAAAGTGACCATTAGTCACAAATTTGGTACCTGTACACTGTTATTTTTATTATACTAGTCGACAGCAAGTTGTATTTAACATGATTTTTTTCACAATCTTTCACAAAATGTTCCCATGGTTGATTTTAAAGTGACCATTAGTCACAAATTTGGTACCTGTACACTGTTATTTTTATTATACTAGTCGACAGCAAGTTGTATTTTACATGATTTTTTTCACAATCTTTCACAAAATGTTCCCATGGTTGATTTTAAAGTGACCATTAGTCACAAATTTGGTACCTGTACACTGTTATTTTTATTATACTAGTCGACAGCAAGTTGTATTTTACATGATTTTTTTTCACAATCTTTCACAAAATGTTCCCATGGTTGATTTTAAAGTGACCATTAGTCACAAATTTGGTACCTGTACACTGTTATTTTTATTATACTAGTCGACAGCAAGTTGTATTTAACATGATTTTTTTCACAATCTTTCACAAAATGTTCCCATGGTTGATTTTAAAGTGACCATTAGTCACAAATTTGGTACCTGTACACTGTTATTTTTGCTATACTGGTTGACAGCAAGTTGTAGTTAACATCAGTTTTTCCGCAATCTTAAAATGTTCCCATAATGTATTTGAAAGTGATCCATCAGTCACAAATTTAGTACCTGTACACTGTTATTTTTGTTGTAATAGTCGACAGCAAGTTGTAGTAAACAAGATTAGTCCACAATCTTAGAATGTTCTCACAGTTTATTTGAAGAAGATAACCATTAGTCCGTATAGTTAGTAGTTATAGTTTTACATGCTGCTATTTTGTTTTATTAGTTGCCAGCAAGTTGGTAGTAAGCAACATGTAACTTAACATTTATACCACTTCCTTTATGACATAAATTTGATTGATATCAGTCAATCTTTTGGAAATTGTTGTAGGTCTAGTTTACAGTAGAACTGTACAAGTGTATTTGTCTATTATGCTTCAGTAGTGGTTTGGCATTTCTTCTCATATCCTGTCTTTGTACATCTATGTAACTGTCAGTAATTTGATTTAGAATCTAAATACATTAAAAAGTTATTTTCCAATTTCAATCTTATAATACATTAATATAGGTTTTATTAAAACTAAGAAACAATTGTTATTGAATACTACTTTAGAATTGATGCTTTAAATCAGGTAAAAGAAATGCTCAACTGTTTGAAAATATTAAACATTCAACATAAACATTATATGTGGGGCTGTCATCTTGAAGTAACAAAGAGATGAAGCATTGAAGCATTTGATGATTAATGTATACAACTCTGATGATATGATTATCCTCTTGGTTGGTATATTAATATATTGCTTTAAACAATAGAAACTGAAATCTTAAGGATTTAAATACCTATAAGTTTATCATGGGTTTCTAAAACAGGGTGGCCAAACCGGTAATTCGGGAATATAATGCACCTGGAAAAACTCGTGAATAAGCTGGGAATCTTCCTGTAGAACCACGGCAATTTACAAAACAATTTCCTATGTCCAATAATTTTGAAATCAAGAAATTTGGCAACTCAATGAGTCAGGATTTGATAAATCCCAAATATTATATTTCATGTAATTGTGAATGATGATCGTTGACGTGTGAGTGATGATGTCAAGGAATTGTTTACAGAGTATGGGGACAACACTTGTTAATACAGTGTAGGATCGACGATGTGTTCGCGAGCCCCGCCAGATACCAGTTGATCAAAGGTTGCCTCTAGTGTAGTGGAGTATATATTGATTAGTTCTTCCCCATGTAGCTCCCATATAGGTAATGAATGATCTGTTGGATAATCAAACAATCGTCTCAGTTTGGTCTGTGAACGATTGTTCCTCACACACGTTCTGAGTGGTTGTCAGATTACATATGTTATGAAAGAAGTGAGGTTATGTTTTGAAATCATGGTTATCTCCATACTCCATATGTCCTAACATAATAATCCTAACTCCATATATATATATATATATATATATATATATATATATATATATATATATATATGTAATAGCTCCTACTCATTAACCTGTTATGAAATTATTTGAAAAAGTATTATGCATTAATGTATCGTTAGTAGGTTTAATTTTATTAAGAGAATGAAAGTTTACAAAAACACCATACATTGTAATTTAATAAAAAAAAATAAAAAATAGGTTTGTAAAGTTAAATATGTAAGTGATTCAGTAAAGGGACAAACTGAAGTTGATTGTTCAAACTGAACGTGAGCATACAAACGTGTGAGTGACAGACCGTATTATCTGACTGACAGCGTAAGAAAGATAACATGATTGGAACATGTTGACAACACACATACACTACTTGGCCTACATACATGTTCACTTTCCTTGTGCTGGCACAACACTCATGCCATGGTGCATTTTAATTGTTCAATGAATGGGATTTTATAAAACCGTTACAAAAATAATTCAGACAGTTAATTTTATTAGTAAAAAGGTTATATATCAGTGATCATAGATAAACTGTCCACATTTTATGGCAAAAGATGCATAATTCTTTTCAGAACACTTCAAGTAATAGTTATATATTAACCCTTTTGATTCCAACTTTTGTATATACAAATGTAAACAATATCTGAATAAAATCCCAACATCCTTACATACAGATGTTCACAAATGAATGGTTTTAAAATATAAAATGTAACAAAACTTATTCACTACACTTTCACTGTATCAAAATGATTCAAAATAATTGATCTTTCCAATAAAGTTTTGAAATGAACTGTATACAATGTTGCTTATTCTTGTGCTGTACTGTTTTATTTATTACTATAAAATATCCCATATTTTATTTATTTACAGCAATAAATTAGTAAAATTTGTGTTGTTGTTAATTTCAACTGTACATTTGTATAAAGTGATTATATAAATGTTTGATTTATATTATATACCTCTCATAAAAGAAGGTCATAAAAATGTTGAAGAAATTGGGGCAAATTATTTTTAGTATAAAATATTGCCAGAATAAATATTTACCACAGTTATTTGGTACATTTATAATTTGTTACATTTTGTTTGAATAAAAAATTGAAATTTTAAAAATGGGTTTAAAACTAATTTGTACGAAGATCTGCAAAATGGGCTGAGTAGTGCTGTGATGTTTAGCACATCCAGTGCAGTAAATCACCAGAATTTTCTGTGACATTTTAAGTGGCTTGGATCTAAAAGGTTAATCATATGATTTTCTTACTAATTTTTTTTAAGTTCTTGATGCAGTATTCAAGTCAAAATTTTAAATTGTTATAAAGTAAAAAGTATTAATAATGTAACATTACAAATTTAAGGAACATGGTGTCATAACAAACATGAAAGTCTTCCGTACCGATCAACACTATGCCAAAACATTGCTCACACAGTTAACTTTATGAGATACGAGGGGTATTAGAAAAATAAGGTTCCCATGATTTTTTTAAATAGGTAGCTCTATATTTCTACTTAGTTTTATACATCAATTTAAAACTTAAAAGTTAAGCTATTTTTCCACATAATCACCGTTCCTGTCCAAACACTTTTGTAGACGATGCTCCAAATTTTCTACCCCCATGTTGTAGAATTCTGCCGCCAATCCTTTGAGGAATTGAGTAACCTCTTCCTTGACTTCATCATCGTTACTGAAGCGTTGGCCACCCATGTTCCTTTAATTTTGGGAATAAGTGATAATCACTTGGGGCTAGGTCTGGGCTTTAGGGGGGATAGGGCACAATAGTCCAGCCAAAATTTGTCAGCAGTTCTTGAGTTTGACGGGAGACATGAGGTCGAGCGTTGTCATGGAGAAGTCTCACACCACTGGACAATCTTCCTCTACGGCAGTTCTGGATCGCGCGTCTCAGTTTTCTTAATGTGTCTTAATGTTTCCCCATAAACTTCGATTCACTGACAATGAATTTCAATAGGTGAAATCTGTTTTGCATTTTTAAAAAATGTATCACAGCACGAATTTTGCATCTGGTGGTAACAACGATAAGGAGCTCCATCTTCGAAGGCAGCTAGGCCGGCACTGTTGGACGTAGCGAGGCGCGAATAGTATGGATAGAGTGAGGGACAGCTGATGAGTAAGACAGTGTTACCAGATTTCTCCAAACATATCGCATTCTGTCTCGGTGGCATAGGGAACCTTACTCTTCTAATACCCCTCGTATTTTGACCTTGATGTGAGGAGCCATATTCAGCTAACAGATGTTAAACTTAAACTGCCAATACTCTGCAGTGGTCTGTACTGGCGAATTGAAGAGCTGAGCTTTCTTGTGATGGGCTGAAGTTTAGCCAACCACCCACCAGTCATAAATAAAAATTAATTTAATCAAACATCTATTCGCTTTATGTGTACTTTATTTACACAGTTTTATTCAGAATAACATTTTTACAAGTTTTATATAAAATTTTGATGATTTTCGTGGTGAAATAACAAAGTTATTGTTGCCCAAAGATGAAAAAACTTGTTTTTAACCCTGGGTTTTTTTGCATTAGACACTGATTTTCTCAAAACTACTTAACATAGAGTTCTGAGACTTGTTTTATTCAATTTATCAGGTTAAAAACCATTAGAAACAATTGAATTCACCCCTTAATCTACCTTACCAGAATTTCAGGAAGACGTGAGTGAGCTAAAATCTGGGTGAAATCTTTCGCTAGCCATAACTCACTAACGGAACATTTCTAGACCCATGTTTATATAAACTTGATTTCATTATTTTTACATTTAGAATGAGCTCCCACAGTTTCTGCATACATTTGTGAATCACCCTGCATATGTGTGTGTTTTAGTAATTATGAAATAAGTAAATATTATTTTACAACGGGCACCTATTAAAATGTCAATCCCTAATAAAGGAAGCACATGCAAATCTGATAATTATTGGTCGTTTGTGTGTTTTTTTGCTTTTACAAGTTATAACAGTTTTGTAATGGATCAATTTGAAAGTATAACTTTAATTGCTGGGACATTGGTGAAGATAAAAACCTCCAGTTTATACTAAAATTCTTGAACTTCTGTTTCCTTTTCAATGATGAACCATAGTAGTGAGAGGTTACCGTTTGAGTTAGGAATGTCCTCCTCAGGAAACTGTCCTAAGTTGTTGGCTGATTTCATTGAATTCTGCAGTATATAATTAAAATTATTCTTTTGTCAGTTATTACAGTGAAAATTGTTTATATAAATTGAAAGTTCATGTGCTATTCAGTGTTGTACGTCTGTTTGAGGTGATAAATTATGATGTTCTACAGTCAGTTATTGTACTGTTTGTCTCCAGACTTCGAGTGGAGGTATTTCTGGCAGTGGACGGACTTCACGTCCTACATAGAGTTCCTGCTGAGCCTAACGCTACTCTGCTCGCTGGTCACGTTTGTCCTGCAGGACTCTTCAGTATACATTGAGGCGCTTGGGTTCCTGGCGCTACTCACAGAGGCCATGCTGGCCATTCCCCAGTTGCTGCAGAACTTCCGCAACAAGTCCACTGAGGGCATGAGGTACTTCACCACCAACTTTATTGTCAATGTCAATTACGATCTTTGTCTAGAGACTGTTATTGAATTTTGAGTAAGTGTTTTATTTAAAAAAAAATAATGAGGAATGCTTTGGATCGTGTCTAAAACATCGTAGTGCATTAAGTTGTGCACCTAATAAGACTATGAGAACACTTCTTTATGTAGATTACACTGGATAGCTGCTGGGAAACTGGACAGACCTCTTTTGTAGTGTAGGTATATCTGATGTTGTAACGATGCAGAGAGTTCGTTTTGAACTTCTTTATCGCCACTTGTGTTGTATAACTTCGGACATGGACTCCAGATAATCAAGGACTCAAATCTTTGACAGTATCAGATTTCAGATGCTGTACTAAGCGGAAGATGGAATGGAGTGTTTTTGTTTTACTTTTTGTTCCTGTGCGCGCCAATCCATCAATAATCTGGTGGAGTAAAGTGACTCAATTTGAACAAAAACTAACCTCCGAAGCAACTAAGACACAATATTAGTACTATCATTAGTAAAATATTTGAGTGTCAACTATCATTGAGTTTTCTATCTCACACCTTGTCAGAACATTGTTAACACTAAAGCAATCTTGAAGTATTATGGCTTCACCGAGGACAGCCATATTCAGTCAACAAATTGTCAAGGCAAAATCTTAGTACCTTTATTACAAAATGTACACCCTCTCCAAGATGAAAAAAGTTAGGCAATAGAGTTCTTTTAAACAAAAGATCTGGTATTAAAAAATACAAAAATTCAGTTATTTATTAGGAAAGTGAAAAGATGAAGTATACTACCAGAGATGGGAAAGTGTAAATACCTTGGAGTAATCATACACAGAGTGAGCCTCACCTGGAACGGAACGATTGTGGAAAACTCAGGTCAACTTTATATGCGTTAAGAAAACTCAAACTTGTCAGTCCACATACTGCTCTGATTGTACTGTTTCTGTTCTATTTGCATGTCACCAGGAATATACGTAATAAATGTAAGAACTTTCAAACTTCCAAGAGTACTTGATGCTACAGAAAAACTACTAACAGGATTAGGACCTACTAATGACATGAGCTGTTAACATTCTAGAAACAGCTTATGCAAGTCAATAACCTGACAAGAGGAGGTGATGTACATCCTGTAGTTCAAAAGCAGCACAAAATTACTCTTATCACACATTTTTTTTAAACAACCTATATATGTTGGAGAAAAATTTTTCAACACTAATCACGAGGGACAAAAACAACATAGGGAAGAAGCTACTCAGGAATAAAAACAAGATCAACTAGCTTCTTTACTAACTTTCCTATTTATTCCATTGAATAATTTTGGAACTGGAAGAAAAATTACAAATAACTATCATTAACTTGATATCTTTAGTTTCTTTTAATTTGTATTTTAAATATAATGGCACTATTCTAATCTCAAAGATAATAAAGTATATTGTTTTTCCAGAAAAAATTCATTTATAGAATATAGGTTTTGTACATTAATATTGTTTATTTTTCTTAGGGCATGCTTGATTTATTTCAAAATTTGTGTAAAGTTTTAAAATTATATTAATTGTGCCCCTTTCCAGGTATTATATTTGTACCTTATATGGTTGATGGCGAGTACAATTTTGATTTTATATCAAAATCTTAAGAATCCGGCAGATCTTCGTTGCTGTAAAAAAATTTGAGAGTGAAATTTAATTTAATATTTTTGTCCAAACTAAGAGTTACTCTAAATTTACTATGCTAAGGTGCGAAAGAACATTGTGCAAGGGTCTGTTTAACAAGCTGAAGTAATTAATGTAATATGCATTTAAACCACCGTAATTTGTGAATTTTTTTATATTGCGTTTTGTATTCCCGTTACATACAAGTTATATCCGTTTTTAATCAAGATTTTAAGACTTAAATTTTGAGAAGTGGAAAACGTTGTCATGACGCTTGACCCACTTCCAGCTCACTAGTCGAACTCTGTGTGTTATAGTGTGCTGATGGTGGTCATGTGGATGATGGGCGATTGTTTCAAGACGACGTACTTCGTGCTGCGTGACGCGCCTGCGCAGTTCTGGCTCTGCGGCTGCCTGCAGATAGCCATCGACGTTTTCATCCTAGGCCAAGTCTACTGGTATCGCAATAACATAAGTCTACATACTAGCAGGCTCGACTGACACCTGTTTACCATCTCTCTCTCCCCCGCCACCTCCCTCTCTCTCTCCCCCTCTCCGTCCAATTCCACGTCAAACTCTTCCCTCTCTGTCGTCTAGGGTTGCATGTTGGTGCTATGGGGAAATCTTCCTCCGGTGGTCTTAGTTTTTACGGTGAACCTGATTGATCTGTCTGTAGCTCATCGAGGAATTTTATATCAGTCTTCTATATATTAGGAATGGGTCGATTCCAATACTCGATACCTCGATACTGGGTTGTATTAAGTTATGGACGGTTTTCATCTGATTCTAGTAACAATATTTCATTACAAATTAATAAACATAATCAACAGACATACTTAAAAAAAGTATGCTTTGAAAGTCACGATTTCACAACAAGCTGGTTGTCTAATCCACAGAATCTTCAGATGATTTGTGGTGGATAGCTAGTCAGCAGTGTGTAAATTAATCCCTAAAACGTGTTATTGTTGTACTTCCTGTACGTAAAAAGTTAATTAGATTTTATATAGATAGTTTTATTTCATACATTTGTGATCATGTATCACGAGTCAGCGGCTACTACTTGTGCCAATTGATATTATATAAATTTATCACTTGCTAAGACTTATTGTCACATTTTGGAAACAAGTAGATAGATAACAAAATTTAAAATCTATCATAGTTTTATAAATAATATTTAGCTTTCAGTTCCTGTTTCTTATGTCAATCTATGTTGGTGCAACACCGCATGTTTGCTGCGTCTATTCATCCACTGCACGGTGGCAAACGAACATACCTTCACTAATATTTATTTATCTAATTGATGTAGTTGTATAAATACATCCTTTTTAAAAATATATGTATATGCATAACTTAAAATGTTAATCACTAAGGGTGGTTAGTTTGGCTGGCTGCTTCAACTGGGCAGATCTGCCCAGTTAAAAACTAACCCATTCAGCTTATTATATTCTCAGTCAGGAATAATCCAGGTATCAGTATCGAATTCAGAATTTAAAATTCAAGTTTTATACCGGTATTAGAATAATAATTCAATTATTTTAGTATGGACCCATCCCTAATATATGCATATAAAGGATGAAATTAAATAAGTAAATATGATGTAGTAGAGAGTCAAATTTAATGAATGAATACAAATTTCAGCTTACTTTTAACTAACCAGTTATAACGATTAAAAATAAAACATGTAGTTGTAAAATATCAGCACATTAATACATGAGAGTAAATTCTTTTCATTTTCTATATTTTAATCAACTAGTGGGCTTGGAAAGGGGTGTGCAGGGTATGAAAACTCTACTTTTGAAATTTAAGGTTAAAAAGACTATTATAGATACGGTATATATAAAAATTATAATAAATATATTATTTATTTGGAATGTAATGGAGCAGTACTTATACTGTTAATACATTACGTTTTTACTTTTAACACAGTGCTTCACAATAAACTAATATTACTTAAATTTAAAAAATGCAATTAGAAATATGGTTATTAGTTTAAAGAAATCTTTTTGGGAAATTTACTATAAAGCTTGAAACGTATAAAAATTTAGATTTCAAATCAATAAACGATGTTTAGGATCATTGCGATATTTTGCATAATTACGTATAGAATTTTAATTAAATTAAATAGAAAAATTGAAATTTTGTAACCAATAAAACTATTTAGAGAAATATGTGATAAAACAAAGCATTCTTTATATGTATCTCATGTGTATAAACTTACATCTCCAAAATTTGATTCATGGATTCAGCCTATGGTTCTGATAAGTTAATAAAAATCTTGTACTGAATACTGTGTAAATGTACCAGTAAAAAGGAAACGGGCAAAAGTCGTTTGTACAAAACACTCTTAATCTGTGAAAACTATAAACCTCACTGACATATTAATTGAATTTAAGTGTGAATCAAGTTACCACGATGTATATACGTAGCTAGAACGTACTGTAAAGCACCTGTCATAAAATACGTTGTTACTTGCACCTCTATGTAGAAATTGTCAAAACACGGATTTAATACTTAAGAGAATTGTATTTAATTGCAGATTAAACTGATATAAATTTTAGGTTTTTATATTTGAGGGCTCTGTTTACAGTTTTGACTTTATAAAGTGAAAATAAGATAAGGCATCAAAAGTGCAAGTGTCACATTGTTACAGGGTTGCCACCTGTCCTAAGTTCCCTTCCTACTTAGACAAAATTTCCTACCTTACAGCTTATCCTATTATTTATATTGTTTTCACTAACAAGTTCTCTGTATATTTAAAACCTTCTTCAAATAAAAAATAAAAATAAAACTGAAATCTCAAAGAATAAAAAAAAAAAAACAATATAATGAAACCAAGCCTCACGAAAAGAACAATTTATTTTAAACTCATCTACCAATTTTTATAAAGTATCTCTAAAAATAAAAATATTAAAGATATTTTTTGGTTTTAAAAATTGACATTCGGCCATATTAATTGTTGTCACTACTACTTAATGATTGATATGTGTATGAGCAGTATATACTGTAATACATTTAACAGGAAAAATAAAGTTTTAGTATACTTTTTTTAATCATACGTTGGACCATCCGGTCTGAGTTTACAGGCAATACAAGAAAGCGAGTGAATACATTTTTTTTTATTCATTGAACTATAGATAAATATTCTGTGTAACATACTGAAGTGTTAACTTTACTGTCAATATATTTTTCGGGTTTTCAAGGTATCGATTAGTAAATCCTATAAAAAATTAAATATCAATATTTCAGCTGTAACAAAATCTACCTACGTCTTCCAACTGAGCTGAAAGATTATTTTTTCTTGAAAACACCAGTTTTGTTACTTTTTTAATAAAACTTAATTGTTAACTCTTTTTATTTGAAATTAAAATAGTAATTATATATATATATAAAACTATCACTAATGACTAATCAAGTACACTGACTAAGATGTAGCACAGAATATGATTATAGTTTAAACTGCGTCTGAATCTTTTGTAATTGTGTTTAGTCCTATTAACTTCTTATGTTAGTACTTTTTATCCATGGAACTTGCTATAATCAGTTTTCAGTACATTTACTATATTTAAAAAAAAGTGCAAATGAATTTTTGATGCAATATACATGTTAGTGTAAATTCTTACATTAACTCTATTTTTGCTTTGTTCGATAAAAAAACTATTGTCAATTGACAGGTACAGATTTATAGTTTTATATTAAAACTATAAATCATAGACTTTGATTTCTTCTAGATATTTTTAAAAGGTGGAGAAATAAAATTATTTGGAGAATTATGCTGTTTTATACAATATATTTTAAATTATTACAAAACAGTTTCATCTAAAATATTTTGCAGTTTTTCAAAGGAAATATATTGTAAAACTATAATTTATTTCAGAGTATACAATAGAAATTACATTGTGTAAAAGAGTGCTATGAAAATTTTACGTAATTCATACTTTTTCATATTTATGACATTTGCACGTACAAATTTTCTTTTTTAGTTATTTGTTAAAAAAAATTCAGCTCTGAAAATGGTAATATCTCTTGAAAGGTTGTTACTTTAAAAAACACATAAGCAATGATATATTTTTCAAACCTTGCAATGTAGCTCAAATCTATTTTCAATGTTGAGAAACAAATTATTGCCAGTTCCAGGGCTAAATCTTAGTTTTATTTATCCATCTACTTATTTTATTACAAATAATATAAACTTAGGTTTCTATTGTTCCAGAATATACAGTCTTAGAAACACGGAAGAAATACAAACCTGTAATTATCGATAACAAATTCTTTACAATTACCATTTTAGGAATTCAGTTGTAAAAACAAATGGTTTGATAAGTGCTAACCTGTCTGAAAAGGGTGGACTAAAATGGAATGTGTGTAAAATAAAATTGTTTAGGAAGAAATTAAGGAATCAAATATAATTTGACGTAGCTGCAAAAGATGGATGAAATATTCTACCAAGATGAAATTCATAGAAAAAAATGAGAATCATTCATGCCACTTAATAATTGAAGAAGGAATGCAAGGGTCATAGTGAAAGTAAAGAATTGTCCAATGAGTAGGAGACTCATTCATGCCACTTCAAATTTGAAGGAGGGATACAAGGGTCATAGTGAAAGTAAAGAATGTTATGATCCAATGAGCAGGAAAATCGTTATTGCTACTTCAAAATTAGGGTCATAGTGAAAGTAAAGAATGATCAATGAGCAGGAGACTCATTCATGCCATTTCAAATTTGAAGAAGGGATACAAGGATCATAGTGAAAGTAAAGAATTTTATGATCCAATGAGCAGGAGAATCATTTGTGCCACATTAAAGTTGAAGATATTGTGAAAAAACTCTAAACTGGATAAAGAGCAGCTTTGAACTGAATTAAACCTGATCATTTTTATACCTAAAGATAAATCATGATGTTACAAAATATCCTGTATAATGGGTAGTTAGGTACAGTTGCTCAGATGCACAATTTTATTTGAATTGCCAAGTATAAAAGTGAAGCTACTCACAAAAGATTTTCACTATTCACTATTACTATCATCAATGATAATTTAAACGTATTTGAACACTTGAACGCTACAAAACCCACACAAAATACAAATTATATCCCCATAAAATACATTTTATAAACCTCATTGCAAACTCAAAATCACTAAAGATAGAGGCTGACATTTGGCATATCCTTCATCAGTTCAGTCACTGTCACAACAGCCCACAACTGCTATCATGCCAAGTAAATTTATCGAGCTTTTAATATTAAGCTCAATCTTTGCCATGAATAATTTGTCTTGTCTTCGAGTTGTGTCTTTGTTTTGTGCTGTAATCGCTCAATTCACATCGAGTTTTACGCTTTTTTGTATTAAAATACTTCATTCTGCGTTGTTTTGAACGGTGCCATGTTTTTCACCATTGCGTTCCTGCTGAATCGTACTGAGATCAGATTTGACTCAACTTTTTTATATAGATTTTGTGCCCAAACGAGTGTTATCTTGCAGTAGGCTTGAGCAGATTCTATAATTATGACCAGAGTAAACTTGCCAGCAACATGAATGACAGGAAAGGAAAAAGGATAATGATAATGGAAAAGGAAAGGATCGGTGCTGGTGATCTGGCAAGTGTGATGTGCAATGAACTCTTCTGGCCTTATGCAACCAAAGAAGATACCTTACATAAGAAATCTGTCTTTTCTGTACGAAGGCATAAAACCATTTAGGATACTCAGGAGATTAGTCCAATTTAAAGAACAATGTTGAATGTACTTGCCCCTAAGCATAAGTTTAAATTTGAGAAGAAGTTGAAGACGACAACCACAACTCTTGCTTTTGCATAAATATTTACCGGACAAAGCATTTATTTAATTTAAGAACATTTAAACGATGATTTCTATCCTCCATTTTACTGCAACACTAGGTTGTGGGCAGCAATGTGGCACAATCTAACGCAACTCTTGTGTAATAAAAACAGAAAAATGTTACAAGTGGATAAAACTTTAATTAAAGAAAGTAGAACGATGTTTTGTCGCTAAGGCAAATCTATGCATAGCAGCCCACATGACAAAAATAAGGAGTTCATTCTATCAAAATATATTTAGGAGTTGATTGTATTAGAAATTTCAATTGCCTTAGCCTGGAGTGTTTTGTTGAGTATTCAACCTGATTGCCATTTTATCATAGATCTCTATATAAATCAGCTTGATCAATCAGCCAACAGCAAGCTTCCGAGCCCATTGACTCCAATTCATTTCCTGCATGTGCTGTCACTTATATTGTCTTTTATGGAAGTATAGCAGTCAACATTTCTGCAAATATATAGTACAGAATATTGCACGAACAAGTGGACACAGTGAAATATATTATTTAAATTTTTGGCTGGGCCTTATATCTTCTGTTGAGTTTTAAAAAGTAACTAGAATTCCAGAACAAGTTCAATAACAAATATAATTTTTTTTTAATATCAGGGCTACAATTTAGTGTTACCAATTTAAAAAATATTTAACATATTAAACAAATAATTTTCCTGAAGAGTTTTATATATAGAGTTGAGTTACTTTTTTAGATTTCTTTGCAGTGTTACATGTGAAGATAAATAAATACATGAAATCCAGTTATCCTTTCAAATGTTGACTGGCAAAGTTGGTGAGTTAGCTGCGATTCACTTTAAGATCAAGTTGTTCTCTACTCAAGGACTGATTTCTGTTCCAGTTCAGCATTTGAGTCAGTGATCCACTGTTTTTATGTAGAGATCTATGCATTTTAATTAGTTGAAGGACTCAAAATTATGAATCTTGAGTTTTTGTACAACTTCAAAACACATTTATTATAATATATTATTAATATTTAAGACATCTTCTGATTTTTGTATTTTATATTAGCTTTCAAGTGTTTTGCTGCATTATTAGAGATCTTGTTGTAAAGAATTATTAATTGTATCTACATCATGCACTTGTCCACATAAATTCGCACATACGATAATATCAATGTATCTCATTGTATTTAGCTCAGATCTCGATGTTAAAGTAGTCCAATATGATAATGGAACATAAACAGACTCTGCTATGAATTACGGACCATTCAGAATACTTCTGTGATCTTTAGGCTTTAGTGTATGTTGCTCTCACTGTGTAAAAAGACTTTGAAATTCAGTATAATGTTTATTTTTATATTTAATCTTGTTAGATTTTATCCAGTATTATTTTAATTGACTTTATTACTGTTTTAATCACATTTTTAGTGTAATTTCATAGTTGCTTTGTTGTTCCTAACCGTATTTATTGATTAGATTGAAAATTAATGTCTGCTTATTTAGTTTAATTTTATTCAGGTGTATACTGTATATTGGTATTGATTCCATTATACTCTTTCAGTTGTACTTGGTAAATAAAGTACATAATTACAAATCAGTTTTCTTTACTCGAATCTGATACCTGTTCATAGAAGAGTTGATTTAAATTTACTCATTCTGATGGTTTATTATTAGTGCACCAAAAAGTAAACCCAGTAAATAATTTAAAAACTCATTTTATATTTTTAAATGAATTTGGAATTATTTTATTCTAAACATGAATCTCATAGTGAAAATCTACTAATAATGTTTCTAGATCTGGAAATGATATTTTATATTATGTTGAAAGGATATATATTCAAGAAATTGGTTTACGAATATGAGTTAATAATGGACATCGGGAAGAGATCATGGGGAAAATATAATTTTTTCATGGGATTTAAAAACTTATTTACTAATATTGAGGAAAATGTGAGTAATCTAAATTGAAAGCAAAAGTACAGTAGAACTTGTTCTTCCTCTATAAGCGAAATTGCGACCTATGAGCTAAGCGTGAATTTCAGCATGTGCTGAAAATCAACTGTGATTGATGTTGAGATTACTCAATAGATGGAAAGAAATGAAGTCATCACTCTCTTAACAGATGCATAAAGTGGGGAGAGGAAGTCATGAACCAAGACTAAAAGTGATTGGATGAATATTAAAGGCCGGTATCGACAGTGCGAGGCTGCTCGCTGCCAATGCCTCGTGCCATCTGCCTCAGGGTGAGCTCTTCAGCTAGCAGCTAGTTTGTAACCACGAATGCTCCCTGCGAGCACGCGAACCACCCGCATTCGTTGTGAAGACAGTCGTGACAATATGGTTTTTTTCTAGAAATGCGCAAGTGTCTGCCGCTGTTTTTATTGTGATGGCGACGATTATTAGGAAAAACAACAGATAAAGCGACGTAAACCCAGTTGGTGGTTTTAAAAAAGATTATCAAAATCGGTTTGAATATGGGAACAGACTTCTAGAAGACGTGCCAAATTTCTTGCGAATGTCCAAGCAAGATTTTGAACATTTAATTACATTGATAGAGCCTGCCGTGAAGAAACGTGACACGTACATGCGAAGTGCTATTACCACCAAGGAAAGATTAGCTATTACTCTGAGATTCTTAGCTACTGGAGACTCAGTTTGCAATACCTCTTTCGTATATCCAAACAACGAATATCTGTGATTATTCCAGAAGTATGTGATCCATACATACAAACAGACCTGATCCTGTAACTTGACTTTTTTTCCCCTTGACCTTTCACGTCGGTAAGACTCTAACAGAGACGTCATCTTCTTTTTCAGATCTTTCACCGAAACATTAATTGACTGCGATATTTCGCGCCACAAGTCTTCTCTCTTGTTTTTATTATAATATTCAGGGTGTTTCGAGTCCCACATTAAACGTTTGGTTTCATAACACTTCACTAATTGTCTGATAATTTCATGATTATCCATGATGACAGTTTCGTTGTGGAGGTTTGTTGGTTTGCAGTGCAGAATTGTGTCCTGTATGATGCGAGGCAGACAGCGCAGGTATCCACTTGACGCACAGCTCGGAGCGAGGCACCTTTGAGCACTGCTCTAAAACCGACAAGCACACGGCTCGCCTCACATTGTGCGACGCGAACGCCTCATAGAGAGCAACCCCGGTATCCACAGTCCGAGGCAAAGCCGAGCATTCGCCACGAGGCATTGGCAGCGAGCAGCCTCGCACTGTCGATATCGGCCTAAATACTATGATATGTTTGATAGCTTCTACAACATGACATTTTCAACTTTTACAAATTAATGTTAAACAGGTTATACTCTTTTAACTAAAATGTAATGTAAAGTAATGTATTCCTTTAGGGTTATAATGATGACTACAAATGAAGATAGACTGTTATAAATTACTATTTATTTATGTCCTTGTGTGAAGTATTAAACCAATGTCATAAAACTATTGAATTTTGGTTATAAAAATGAATATTTGCGGATAACACCTACACATTTCTTTTAACAACTGAAATCCATTTTCCACACTTTACAAAATACTTTTAATACTCAAAAGTGATCCATTTTCTAATGCATAATGCTTTTGAAGTGTGACTTACAGTATTATGTTCTAATATAATGAATAACTTTTTCATTTGAAGTTGGTTACAGTAAAACCTAATTTATAAAACTGGTTATAATGTTATTCTTACAAATACAATTTTGCTAGTATTGTATTTTTTCATAATCTGCTTATAGATTCAACATTATGCCTCCATTTCTGTAGAAGGTATTTGTTGATATTAAACGCTCTATCTCTAACTATTACAAACACAGCTGTAGATCACATAGTTATTTTTGTAGTACAAAGTATACCCTTGGTTTTCTTCATGTGGTTTCTTAAAGTATACATCACAGAAATATTCGTGCAAGTAAACTATCAAAGTTAATTGGCCACTTAACTGAGCGACCAGTTGTACATCTAATTATTAAGAAAGATACGTTTTACAAACACCATTAGGGAATAAGTTAACATATCAAATAGTTCTAAAGCAATTCGCAACATAACCGGTAAACCATTTCTGTACCAACTGCATGTTGGTAAAAATGTTAGGGTTTGTGATAATTGGTCATGAATTGGCTTACATACTAGGTGTTTTAGAATAAATGAGATTATCAAGTAATAATGCAAGTTAAAAGAAGTCTGTTAAATTATTACTGTTTTGTTTTATATCAGTTTGAACATACAGATATTTATTTGTTGTTTCCGTTGTAACTATAATGATAATTTTAATTGCAATTCAATTTATTATTTAAAATAATGATTGTGACCTAATAAGATTTACAAAATTCTATCAGAGTACATTGGCTAGCATGAGAAGACTACAATAGCCGTAATTGTTACTACGAACAAGGAAATGTGGCGAATTCATGGAAAATATAAAATAATCTGTATACGAGCATAAAACTGATAGTTCATTCAACCTGTATGGGCAAAAATGGAGCTTTGAACATTTACAATACTTAAATATTACTAAATGTTTATAAAAACAATATTTTCCAAATGGTTTATTGTTTGGACGAGGCCTTTCGAAACCAAAGATTTCATCGTCAGGCGACTCCACAGATAAATTGGAAAGACCCGTCCAAAAAATAAACTATTTGGAAAGTATTGTTTTTATTAACATTTAGTAATATTTAAAAATTGTCCGATTGCTCCAAAAGAGTTCAATTTACAATATCGATGAGGAGATTAGTGTGGTGCTAGTTAGACAGCAAATGTTCCCTTCTGGAAGAATGTGTGCAGTAAATCTGTCAAACGTGATATATTTTGTTACATCGGAACACTCGGAGTTGCTCTTCAACGTACTCCACGCCTAGTCCCTGCTAGTATCAGAGGAAATATGTGTCAATCATGATTCAAGATTCAAGATCAAGATTTTTATTGTTGAAGACAACAGCATAACAAGGGTCAAAGATCACTAAGGCTAGAATTTTTTCCAATTAAAGTTAGATTTAATTACGTCAAAATACTTACAGACTCGTACAGACAGTTTTCAACTAGAAAACTCTTAACTGCTGATTTAAATTTATTGTACAGCAATTCCTTGACATTATTTGGTAAAACATTGTACATTTTTATACACATATATTCAAAACTATTTTGTGTACTAGTATACATAAATATTTTCGTGTTTAAATTATTTTTATATCTTGTGTTATAAATATTCCTCTTCCCATGACTGGTAAAAGCGTTGATGAAGCAATTTTAACATTTATTATGTTTTTGTAAGTATACAAACCACACTATTTTACGTACTCAATGTCTACTGTCAGCTAACCAAACATTATGAAAACTCAAATAAAATTTTAATGAATGTGAAAGCTAACAAAAACATTAGTATTTTTATCTTGTATCACTCGAAAACTGTTTATTACTCTTAACATTAGGTTTACTGAGTGACACATTGTTGAGCATTGGGTTGTACAACGCATTCAGTCTGCATAAGCTCTGGTTTCGAACATGTTAATAGTGTAAGACTTATAAAAAGAGATGTGCCAGCTCTCTGGTGCCATTATGCCATTAAACTCTGTAGACTGTTTGAAAGGTGAGTCTGTTTTTTTTGTGTTTAGGTACAATTACTTCTCGGACCACAGCCCAGAGTCAATTGACGCTGCCATTTGGTACACCCGTATAGTTTAGACTAAGCGCATACCTCATGTTGTAAGTCAGACTACCGTCAGCTTGATGTTGCTTTCTTTGTTCTCTTCGTTCAGCAGCTTGTTATGTACGCATCACGTTCTGTCTTGACAGCCTGCGAGTTCATTGCGGCCTCACTGTTAAAATTATTGACAGGAACGTTTGTGAAACTTGGGAATGCATTGCATTTGCATTTAATCACCTCAGTCGAGACTTGCTACCTGAGAGAGCAATGTTTGTCATCTAACAATTTAAACTAACTGTTACTTGTGGAGAACGGGTTGCAATTACTAGAGATCTTTAAAAAAAATCCATTTTTTATATATGTTACAGTTTTGAATAGTTTACTAATATAATGATTCAAAAAATTGCTATACTTGGAGTAGGTCTAATATGTTTTTGTAAATGCTAAATGATCAATAAATTTAATAATGTCACTAAAATTAGAAATTCCTGAAAATGCATAGTTACGTATTACACAAGGAGTAAGTATTAGGTTATAGTCATTATAATCTGATATACGAGGATCATGTTTTTTTCAAGTATCAATCTCACGCCAAGATGGCTAGACACGTGGCAGGTCCGTGGTGTGCGCAGTAGTCGATCACGCATCTTCCCTGCTACATTTGTCACCATCGAGTTGAAATAGTCAGTTTAGGCTGAGCTGCCGTCATATAACATGGGGAGTTTTATTCGTTTCGGGCAAGCATAAGGGAATAGTGCAGGAAATCCATTGGAGAATGTGCCTTGTTTATGGAGTAAACATTATGTGTTTTGCATGAATCATGTAAAAGTTTAAAAATGGCTGATTGTCAAATTCAAGGATCAATTCAAGAAATGACAAAGCTGAAGCCATTCAACAATTTTTGTGGCCGTCAGTCAACATCTGGCTTTCTACACCACTCATGTACTAGACCATTATTCATTATCTCCGTAAACATAGCATATTCTCCAATTTATTTCTGCTGCAGTTTTCTCTTCTGGTTGTAGTAAACGAATAAAACTTCTCACATTGGTGAGAGAATCTATAGAGCCGGCCATGTTTATGTGACTGCAGCTCAGTGAAAACTGCCTACTTGAACTCGGCAGTGACAAATGTAATGGGAAATATGCGTGATCGACTACTGCCCACATCAAGGACCTACCACATGTCTGGCCGTCATGGCATGTGGTCGGAGGTCGAACAAAAAACGACCCTTGCATAATCTGTAACTAATTCAGGACGGCTGTGGCATGATATATATTATGACCTGATAATACTCATCAACATGCTGAACATGCACTGTTAAATGAACGCAATTGATTGTTTTCTTGGCAATATGGAAACTGATGAAATACCATGATGGTTGTGGTGGTGATAATGCACGTAAAAAGTCTTGTTTTCAAGTGAATTAAGCCTTTTGGTGATGGCTGAGGAGATGGCAGGAATAATGCAAGATCGGTACAGCCTCCAGTTTCTTGTGAATATGAAAATGTTGAAAATATTTGCAGACCATCACTAAATAACAGCAAATGATTTTTCGATGTGGAAAATGTTTTCAGAAGATATTGATTAATTCTTGAAATTTAGTTTGTCTGCAGAGTCAAGAGTTCCAGAGGATTATGTGACCCTCACACCCCGATGTGCACTCACCATCGCAGGCGCAGTTCTTCCAACCTGCTGTCACTGTTTCGATGAGTCATATTATTATGTAGCCTATTGGCCGTAGTCTGCAAAACCACAATTTTTAAGGTCTTTATTTTAGGTTAATGATTTTAAAATTTTGAATTCTGTATTTTCATGAAAAAGGAGTCCAAACACGAAATGCCTACGTTACAACATTCGTGACGTATCTTGGTCAACATTGCTTATGACTACACAGCAATATCTAAACATTATACACTTAGTTGAAAACAGAGCCTTATGCAGACTGACTTAACAGACTGATTGATGCTTCTAATTTTTTTCTGTTTCATTCATTGTTTGCTGAATACCAAGAAGAAACATTACTCACTTTAAATACAGGACAGTTCCAAACTCACTGGATAGAAGTGGTTCAATACGCTCAATCGGCTATCTGGCAGCTGCTGATATAAAAAATCAGACAAATTTACTTAAAGTCTTAGCCCCCATTAGTGAAAGCTTTTGACGCCCACTATTCCTAAGATACAGCAGGAATGTCCTAGTCATTTCGTGTTTGGATATTTTTCTTCATGAAATAATATGCAGATTTCAGAAATTACAAAAATGGTAACCAACAACAAAAATGTAAAAATGACAGTTTTGCAGACCAAGGTTGAGTCATCGAAACATGACTGACAGCAGGCAAGCCGAACTGTGCGTGTGACTGTGTGTGCTCGTCAGGGTACGAGGGTGGCCTGATCCTCTGGGGCTTTTGTGGCTGCATACAAACAATAATTTTTAAGAATATGATTTCTTTCAGAATTAAAATTGAAAAAATATATTTGGTTGTAATAGGTACCAGACAGTTGGCACTCATCTTTTACAACATTTATCATAACAATTTATTCAAAGCTGCACGTATAAACAGGTTGTAATGTAGCTTACTAATATTTATCCAAGCTATAACTTAACTTGCTGATATATCTTTATCATCCCATCTCATGATCATAATCTCATAACATTAGTTATTGTAGTGTATCACAGAACAATACGAAGAAAAGGTTCTATTCTTTGGTAAAAACAAATTTAATTAATTTGAGTGATCTTGATGTACAATTTTTGTAATTTCTCTAAAAATGACAATGTGATTTACTTTTATATATGTGGAAATTAAAAAAAGAAGTGGTGTAGCTTTATCTTAAATGAAAATAACTAAACAAAGTATAAATGCTTGTTATTGTATATTGATGTATGCAAAGTTCGGAAATTAATGAGAAACTTAATGAATTTTATCAGTAGTAGTAAATGTTTTTAAAAACAATACTTTTTCTTATATAGTTTAATTTTGTCCAAAATTTAAGCTATATTGGAAAAGTATTGTTTTTAGTAAAATTTACTACCATTTTAAAATGTTTTCCAATTGCTTCAAGAATTTTCAAAGCTATCAACATTTGTACGCTTTTCTTTGTTAAATTTAAATTGTGCCATTAAGTAAAAAGTTGTACAGTTTGACTGCTAGCTCAAGAAATAGATTTGATTTCCTTTTTTAGCAGATTATATTACACCAAGAGTATTGTGGAGAATTCTTTTGAATTATATAGCATTTTCACATGAAGTAGGTGTATATGTCATCTACTCTGTGAAATAAACATAAATTATATGATGTGAATGTTTAACCACCAAATATTATTTTTACTTTCACAAAATTCCAATTTAATAATCTGTTAGAGTAGCATCACGTTTAATTTATTGTGAACTTTTAATTTTGTGAATTCATACAATTTTTTTAAGGAAAGGGTATTACATAAATTATAGTTTTATATTGTGCAATCAAAGTTTAACCTAATGTAATCTAGGATTGTATGGATTTACACTCACTGGAGACAGGAAATTTATGTAAACACTGTGAATCTCATTGTGTTTCAGTGTTCTCATTTTACTGTACTGTACACCACTTATTTTACTCTATTTTTATTCAGGTTACTGTTCAGTCATGAATAATGGTTATTAATGATTTGTACAGGAGAAATGGTCCTCAAATATGAATGTAGAAATAGTTGTTAATATTAACACAGTATAGCTACCGATTGTTTGGTATAATACTTTTGAAGCTACATCAATACATTAGTCCAATCATTTACATGAGTTGTGTCATATAAAATGTATATTACTTTGTTCAGTATAAATTTACAATATGAAATTATTTACAATCCGTTATCTGTCAGTAATTTTATATGTTTTGTTGTTTTCACTGTGCTTCAAGTATTCTTATATGTGCTTTCACAAAGTATTTTGTATGTGAATTTAGAAGTTTTGTACCAATAAGTCGTGATTTGAGTGTTCAATATTTAGTGTTCAGGTAGATTAATATATAATAGAAACTGTAAAACCTTAGTACACTTTAGGAATAAGAATAAGGTAATAATGAAATAAAAATATAAACTCATTGTAGCATAGAGATCAGAGGAGCCTTAAAAGAGAAAATCGCTATAGAAATTACATTAGCAAAATGAAATACTGTATCTTTAAATAAAAATTCAGAATAATTAAAAATTGTGGTATTTGTTTAATACTAAAGATATTTTTTTACATACAAACAAAGAACAAATAGATTATTGACAAAAGTTACAATTAAAATGTGCAAGTAAGTACTGATATTTCATCATTAATAATTGATTTTATCTTCAATAAGTAGTAATTTTCCATCTGACAACTGCTGGGATAACATATTACGTGGTGTCTTTCCTACATATTCAACATGTGTAACATCTTATGCTGTCTCTTATATATATATATATATATATATATATATATATATATATATACTATAGATAAACATATTTTGTGCTGTCTCTTGCATTATATGATACAAGGTGGTTTCAGAAAGTTCCTGGACTAGGTCTGCTGATTTTTGTCTTTCCACATATCAGGCCTTTTTTACGCACATTTTCCCTTAAAACGTCACAAATAAAAATTAGAGTTCTCTGTGACACCAGGTGGCACAAACTCACGGTAGACACTGCTTTTAGTGTAAAAAAAACAACAAGCATTGTTTTTGTTGCACTTCTCACTTGTCTTGCTTTTGGTGATTGTAAACTTTTCTACACTAATGACTGCTGTTTTGTTTCTGGATTATAACTATACAACCAACTTCCAACTTTCATCATCAGTATGATCCTGGAATATAGGGTCACTTTCAGATGCCTCTGTGAGTTCACTGCACACATAAAAACATCACTGTTTCTGATCAAGTCAAAAACTGAAGTACAAATTTTGAGGTAACTTTATGAATGCCTTGATTTTTGGTTAAAATTTCTTTATAGCTTCTATAGCTAATACCGACACTACTACATAAGTCATATATTGTCTGACGACAGTCTTCATGAATAGGTGCTGAATTTTTCCAACAATTTCATTTATTTTGCACGTGGAAGGCCGTCCTGAACGATGATTATCTTTAATTGAAGTTCTGCCAGCCTTCAAACAAATGTACCACTCAAAATCCGGTGTTCTGCTCAGTGAATGTTCTTCAAAAGCTTCTTCAGGCATTACAAAAATTTCTGTTGATGATTTCTTACATTTAAAGCAAAACGTGATACAAGTCTATTGCTCGAATTTATCAGCCATCACAAAAGTCGCTACATAATAATAACACACAAAAACAAATCACAACTTGTAGACATAACCTAAACACTCACAACAACGAAACTCTGCACAATGACTCAGCGGCAGAGGCTACTGGCACTCCGGCTTGTACAGTCATATTCAAAAAATGGCGAGTGCAGTCCAGGAACTTTCTGATACCGCTTCGTATATAAACCTATTCTGGGCTGTCTCTTCCACATATGCAATAAATAAACATATTCTGTGTTTTCTCTTCTGCATATACAACAGATAAACATATTCTGTACTGTATTTCCCTATTTATAATATATAACACCTATTCCATGCTGTCTCTTCCACATATAATCAGATGCTTCTTATTATGTGCTGTTTTTTCTGCAGATGAGACAGACAAAATATATTTAGTGCTGACTCTTCCATATTTACAATAGATAAGACGTATTCTATTCTGTCTCTTCTGTAGATACTACAGATGTTTCTTATTTTCCGCTGCCTTTTCTGCATACACGACAGATAAACAAATTCTGTGTTGCATCTCCCTATTTATAACAGATAACACCTATTTAATGCTGTCTCTTCCGCATATGATACAGATCAAACATATTTGGTGCTGCTGTCTCTTCTGTATATACAAATAGATGTTTCTTATTTTCTGTTGTCTCTCCAACATGTATGGAACCTATTCTGTGCTGTCTCTTCTGTATATAAAACAGATGTTCCTTATTATGTGCTGTCTCTTTTGTATATTTGACATATATAACCTGTCCTACGTTGTCTCTCTTGTTCACATGGCAGAAAGCAAACTTCTAGGAATTCAGATTTGTTACATATTTTAAGTCTGTTTTCTTTGTAATCTTTAAACTTAAATTTTGGTTATTTATTTTGTCATTAAAATTTACAAAGTTATAGTAACAACTAGCAAGCAGTAACAATATTATCTAAACGCTAACTATTCAGTTACAAAATGGTTCTTGGAACCAATAAGGATAATATTTATTAATTTAATTTTTAGGTTTGTTTTGAAAACTAAAATTTTTCTGTTCTAATAATTTTTTTGATAAGTTAATAGTACACAGGTTCAGTGATATGCTCTTTGTTTGTACAAAATCAAATGTAATAAATACTAAAAGTCATTCCTCTGCCGATCCGGGTACCTGTGGCTCCAGCTTAGTGACCTGTAGCATTCCTGATGCTTCCAGGTTAGATGTGCGAATTTTGGTTCATCTTATATACACAGTTTTATCCTTTTTGTAGTTGTAGTCAAAACCTCTGAGTAAATTATTGTAGCCGGTTGACTGGTTAGTGTGTGTGTGTGTGTGTGTGTGTTTTATTTATATTGTTCCTTGCACTATCGAAATTAGTAATTTAGATTTTCACTTCATGATTGATCTAATCATATATATATATATTAGATTTTTGTTATTTATATTATTCAGTGTTGTAATAAAAATTATATTTGGCAACAAAAATTTGTCAAAAACTGTTTTACTTAAAACAGTGCATTTGGAAATGTATTTTTTAATTATCATTATCAGATACTGATTTAAATAAATTTTGAAACTATATAGATCTTTAATGTGCCATTACAAAGTTGTAATATTTTATACACATTTTCAAGTGTACTTTCAACAATTCCAATGATAACAGTTTATAAAGATCTAATTTAAACTTAAATATTATTATTTCTTTATATTTTTGAAAACAATGAAGCATAAGTATAATACATTTTAAATATCTATTAAATTTGATTGATTGGAAATATTTTTAAAATTGTTACATTGATTGATATTGATTTGATCCTCTATAGATGATTTTTTATGTAAGCAAGTTTCATACAAAACACACGGCAGTCCTATCATTATTTTAAATTGAGTGTATGCTAAAACATTGTATATCTGATATACACAGTTTTATTGTGTTCAAGTACATAACATATTTTCATTTACGTTACGGTAATAACCGCTTTTAAATGAATTTCCATTTTAAAATCATTGAATTAATTTAAACGGATGAATTTGGCTATTCATTAGTTTAACTGTATGTAAATTTAATTTAAATGAAACTCCAAAAACATGGTAAAAAACGTAAATATTCCACTGATTGATGTCTGTGTTACATAGAACAGGCTTTTATTTTCGTTATTTCTACGACAGATTGTATTGTGATGCAGGTACCTATTCTAACCGTTGTATACTATGGAACAAGAAGTTTACTACTACCTGTTCTAAGCTAAACATTGATATACACAAGACGTGACAATGTGTAAAATGTAGAATGGTTCAGATTCAGTTAGAAAGCATGCCATTTACTCACTAACTCTATTGTCTGGGTTGGTTTCTGGAGAGTAGCATGGGGATTGATTGTATTGTGACTAACATACTTTCAGTATTAATGTTAAATTTGTAGTCTTATGCATATAGGCACTATGCTTAGCCAACACAATTTCTCGTTTTAATTTATGAATAGTATTCATTTGGTCTAGTCAATATTTAAATTGTTCTAGAGTCACATTTTTCATGTAAAAGATAGAGTTTTTATAATCTGTTTTACACTAAATTATTAATAAGAGCGAGAAGATTTAAAATGTGTACATTATATACATTATGTTTGCTGGTCTTTCCAATCCTAATCAATCCATTTATTTTTAATCCCTTCTGCAATCCTTCCAAACTTTTAAGATCCCAAGAATTTCTTAATGCTCCATTCTACACCAATCATCACAGAGGACAAGTTTTTGGGCAATTCGACTACACTTCAGTTGATTATGCGTGTTAGATTGATTTAAATCAACCAATACTTTGTACCATTGTAGAGTTCAATTCTCCTTACACCAATGTACGTCTTCAGGATAACAGATTTGGGCAATTTGACTACAGTTCAGTTGATTATGCGTATTAGATCGATTTAAAACAACCAATACTTTATACCATTGTAGAGTTCAATTCTCCTTATAACGATGTACGGCTCAGGGAACACAGATTTGGGCAATTTGACTACAGTTCAGTTGATTATGCATGTTAGATTGATTTAAATGAACCAGTATTTTATAGTATAATTTTCAGAATATGTAATAAAAGTCACAATAAAAGGTTTATTTAACACTTGAAATTTTTCTAAATAGCTTTTATTCAGTTGACTATAAAATTGCATACAATTTTGTGACATAAAAGTTAAATTATCAGAGTTGTATTTTCAATCAAATTATTGGTGAAGATCTAGTGATTATTTTGTGTCCTTTAAAACGATATCATGAAGAGAATTATTTTACAGTATTATACAAGTAGCTTGCATTACATTATGTTTCTACTGGTGGGTGGAGGCTTTATAATTATAGAAAAGTATCATATTTATTTAACTCACAATTTAGTGTTTACTATAAAAATCCCCATTGCAAAATTTACAAATATTTGTATTTGTTGTTATGAGAGATATAATATTATGATTAATTGGGACATAAAAAGTCATGCAAAATTAGAACAATGTTCAAAACGTTGCATCTACAAATTTTGCAAGAACATTTCAATATTAGATATATTTAGAGCGTAAAAGATAACCTACAGTCTTGCTGCCTGACAAAATGGGTTTCTCTGTCCTGTACATAGTACAGTGATCTGATAATAACACTTTTGAATGTGGCACGGTCATATCTGTTCTGGTTGCTTAACATAATGGTAAAGTTAATTGTTAATTTTTGTCGTATGAAATGGGAAATAATGTTAAGTGTATTCATAGCAATTATACTTTATTCATGATGATAGATAAATTTTTGTATAGAATTTTGGATATAATGATAGAATATTGTTTTATTGATTCAAACAAACGTAAAATTCCATATGAACAAATATTGTTTAGTTTTCAATTAGTTTCTATTTATGTATTTTATATTTTTTTTTTGTCATTATTCAAAAGAATGATATTTTAAATCCATTTTCAAACATGATCTAAAACCTCTTTTGGTTTCAAAATGGCAGCTATTTTAGATCTTCAGTGAAGTTTTAAAACAAAGTCACATCGAGACTTCCACCCTTAATCTCGATTTTCTCAAATATAACTAATGTAACTAAAAATAAAGTATCAAAATTTGTAATTTTTACAGTCTGATACTTTACCAAACTTCTTAATTCTTCCATAAATAGTTTGTAGCATATATTGTCTATTCGGGAGGAAATCCAGTAAAACATCCTTTAAAACATTTCAATCTACTTTTATAACGAAAAACAAATCTTGCATTGATAAAAACATTAAATCTTATTTTGGTACAATTTTTCAAATAATATAGCTGTTGCTTGAAAATATATGATTTTTCATATATTGGAGGGCTAAAGTTTTAGTAATGTTTAAAAAAAAAAAAAACTCATTATAAAAAAGCATTTTGATCTCAAGCATTTGCACTGGAATCAAACATTCTGCAAGCATTTTAATTTATTTCCTAATTTAAAATTTTAATCAGGTTCTTAATAACAGCTAAACACTTACAATCATAAATTAACTTTATAAAAAGGTTTAACTTTAAGACAGTATAAGACATTGGTTTAAAAATTGCATAGTTAAAAATGTTGAACTGCAGATACTGTTGGATATTTTAGCTTGCATTCAGCTTGAATTAAAAAAGCAGTACCAACTGTAAACAATTGAATATTTGAAACAAGATTTGCATTGTGTGTATGGTGATATCTGACATTTTTAGGGAATTCAAAGTGGTAAAAATTAGATTTTTATCTGTTAATTCCAAAATTGTTCCCAAATAGTTATTTCAATGTAAAGGCTCATAGAAGCTAATAATGTTGAGTTGGATTTAATAAACTAGTACAAATTTACAAAGTTCTTATACTGTACTATAGATATTTATATTAACATTTCATGGTTTGAATTAATATTTTAAGTTTTTTTAAATATTTATAATAGTTCAATAGTAATTACTTCTAAAATTGTTAGAATCGGATATAATTATTAGAAAAATTTTGAAAATACCAAAGTAATCGATACAAATTTTGTATTGCTTTCGCTAACTAGATAATGATGTTTTTACTGGACTGTTAAGCCTGTGTATTAACTCGCTGTCGTTTGTTGGTTGTAGGTATTTATTTCGGCAGTTACAGTTTTTCAGTCGCAGCGTGTTGATGTGCTGACACTCGGACGCCCCCTGCTTCCCCCCCTCCCGACCAGCAAACTCGTGACGCACAGTACACCATCCGACACACACATTCTATTTTTATATAATCATCTGTGCACTTACCAATTAAATTATAAATAATATTTATATCACTATTTGGTATATGTTAGTATTGCCTACGTTATCAAGTTACCATCTCTACTGTTAGAGTGCCTTATGAATCAAGGTTTTATTTTTGTTACATGGAAGAGAATATGCACTGTTATAGGTACTATTTATAGAATAATTTGATTACATATTTTACTTCAGTATTACGGTGTAACAATCTGGTGTTGTATATTTTTTCTATGTAATTGTAATGTTGTTTAATTATTTTCAAACCATAATAATTGTTTTGATCCATTGTTTTTTAATTATAATTATTCCTCATTGTTTGCTTGTGTTAATAATCTGTTGACAGGGATTCATTATACCACAGACAATGGATACGTTTCTATATAGAACAGTATCCATTGTCTGTGATTATACATATTATGTTTTCATGTGTGTCAGTATGCCTCATTGCTTAAAACATAAATTATAGTTGTATTTAATGATGTAATGCAACCACTTTAATCAGTTCCACAACATAACTTGCACATATGTAGTTATTTTTAACACTATTTAATATTTTGTGCTTATTCTTTAAACCACAGCAATAAATTTAAAGTTTCTAATTTTAACAACCTTTCAATTTGAATCTTAATAGTTTTGAATGTAAACAAAATTTTGCTCCTTCTGTTTAGAAAGATTTTGTCAAGTTCGTATTAGCTGTTGGAAAGTTAAACTAATCATTGTTATTCTATTGGGCAACATAGTGTACAACATACACAAACCAACCTAAACAAAAAACAAAAAAGAAACAAAATAACGTAAAAACTAAATTGAGTTCTTACATCCAATGCAATGTCTTTTGATTTCATAAATGAGCTACAAGCTTTATTATATTTTATATTCTGATCTTTTCTGATTTTGGGTGAAATAATTGGTAATTTTGGTATTCAGAATCAGTTTAGGCTATTGGGTCATTAAATCAATAATTTTATATTAAATTACACATATTAAAATTAATAATAAAAGGTCTTTATTTTGACCTACTGATATACAAAATCAATTTTTCAAGAAATATTTTCATTAATTTCGTTCTATATGATTCAATTATAATTTATGTTGAATCTTCAACAGAGTACACTAGAGAATGCGTTGAAGGGTATATTGTAACATTTAAAGTTATAATGTGACATTAAACGGTATATTGTAACATTGAAAGTGAACTTAACATTTATCTCAGCAAAAATCTATTTGCAAATTTAATATCTCCAATTGGTAGAGAGTACCTTTAAACAAATTCAAAACTGAATATGTCAGCAATTTTGGACTGTAAATTTTGAATGAGTGAGAGTCTTAGATGCAAGCTGTGAGTGCGGATTCATATTTTTTTGGAATTTGTTCTAAAGCAGCAATTGTTCACACCATACACGTGCGCATATTGCTGTCACTGATTCAAAATTTATGTACATAATTGTTATACGTAGTTAATTAATTATTAGTAGTTAGTTATTGTTTTAAGTAAATTACAAATTTTTTCTTATTTGCTTAAAGATACTTTCTACCAAATAACATGTTTTCGTACTTAAATAAGATATGAACATTTTTAATGCACTACATTGTGAAAGTAACCATCAATTACATCTACTTTGGTGAAACTGAAACCTGTCTGAGTGTCATATCAGTAATAAAGGAGATAGTGTAAAGAAAATAGGCTCTTTCAATATGTCTTAAAATTGCATAAAATCTGTTTTGAATAAAAAAATAATTTTTAACTATAAACACGTTCACGACAACGTCTTGTCCCTGATCAGGTACATACTGGGCTTCGTTAAAGCGCGTCGTGCACCCGATGGGGTACACATTACTATGCAAATTCCTTATTGCGGTTTTATTGTTCGCCTATCGTGGTTGTTTAAAATTTGACCCTTCGCTTAAATAAATACCACCGACTATTGTGTACCCTGTCACCCTGTCAGGTGTATGATTGCGTAATGTTTAAGGGAAAACAAATTTATTAAGATACTCTTTGGGGTACACGAAGAAACATTGAAAAACATATTGAAATAATTATTTTTGTGCGAAATTGCAAAGCCTACATACTCTTCTCGTTATACTTGGACATATAACGTAAAAAAGATTACAGGTATTTGCCATTATTATTGAAAAATTCGACGGCAAATAAAGTCTAGAAAGAAACCATTGTTGTGAACGAGTTAAAAGATTAATTACAGAGATTTTGATGAAAAATTGTATTCTAATTTAGTAACCGAAAACACTCTTAAAACAGTCAGGTTTATGAAATAATTTATCTAAGGTCATTTCTCTGTATTTTAAATGCTTAGGGTATTTAAAGTTTTTTTTATTAGAAACCTAGAGGCTATTTGCGTGTGAGACACATAATTTCATTCATAATATTCACCATTTTACACTTAACCAGTATTGTAATCATATATGAATGACTTGAGAACTGTTGTTGTTACTACATAAAATACAAAAGTAATACCACCACTAATATTAATACTGTTACTACTAACTATTGTTACGTTTACTATTATTATTAATAGTTTAATATAATATTTATGGTTGACTTCTGTCTCGTGTTGTGTAGATAATAGTTGAAGCTGAGTGAATGCTAAAGTAACTGTCTGAAAGTAAAACCTTGATTCTTTGATTCGGACATTTGTACTTCAATACGCGTGCTTTCACAAGCTTGTCGTACTTGTAAAGAGTATTTCTCACTGTACTCGATATCTTGGATCTCAAGGCTACGTGATCTGTTATTGTCCTACAATTTGTTATTAATTAAATAACTTGCTTACATAATGCCAATGTGTTTTAAATCGTTTATTGAATCTGTTATTATTGTAATTATTTTTATCATAATGTTTTTACTACAGTACTTGATCTTGTACTTTAGTGTTTTGTATCCATTTAGATAGTTAGGAATATTTCAAATACTAAAAAGTTCAAATTATATATTTTGTTAATTTAATTATTTTATTTGTATATAAAATATATTTTATTTTTATATCTGTAGCGTATTTTGCAACTATTTTATTTGCATGAAAATAGTTTAATAAATGATAAGTATTTTTTAGTACTGTTGCTAGATATTTTCAATTAGTTCAAATCATTGAAAACTTGTGATGTTTTTATCTTCAGTAAATCTTAATATGAATTTATTTAGGAAACCTAAGTAAACTGCCAAACTCATTAAACTTTTAGTCATTTTATGTCTCTTCTTCAGCACTAATAAATATGGAATAAAATCATAAATCAAATAACATTAATATTTAAACAAAACAGATAAAACTGTTCTGAATAGAAATTATTTTAATTTTAGTTTTATATTTTTTTTAAATTTCATACCAAGAACTGTTATTGTTCATTAATGTTGAAATTTGTAACAATAAATATCTTGAATGTTGCCACATTTCAAATCTAATGTACGCCTACTGCCAGTTTTTTTTTCAAACTGTTTGGATATTTCTAAGAAAACTGCCAATTGCAATTACTTTCATGTTAACACTAAGTGAGAATATTGTAACATGTAACGTACTTATCCTGGTCAAAAAGTCAATATTTATGAATAATTATTGTTATGTTATTAATGAATATTACACATATATTAGATATTTTATTTGTGTGTTTTACTCTGAGCTTTTGCTTTAAAATACAGGATATAATATAGTAGCTTGTGAATTCACATAACATAAAACATGAACGTAAAAATTCTCTACCAATTCCAATGAAACTTGTCATATGGTGGTTATGTTTTTGTTTGTATGAGTCATGCGTGATAAAAGTGTAGGTGGTAATGGTTGATCGAAATTATTACAAATATGTTGTTTGAAAATAGTTTTTACACAAAACTACATCTAAAGTTGTTTACAAAGTTGTTCCTATTTCAATGTTTTTTTTATTGAAGTTTGCTTTTGGTGAAATATTTGTGAAGATAACATCAGTAATACTACATTTCAAGATCTGCAATTATCTACAAAAAAGCACATTGATTAAAAAAACTGCATTAAGGTTACACACGTCATGCCAATGCATTGTTACTTATATATCATATATATTCAAAATATATATACGTATACTGCTTTTCAGTATGATCAATTTTTGAAATTTTGAATATTTTTTGAGAAGAATTTATTTAAATTTTTAAAATGTGATTGAAATCAATTGTTTTTAAAATATGAAAATTTGAATTTAATTATATTGTATTGCACAAAGACAAATACACTTTTGTTATAATTGGGATTGAAATTATTTTTTACTTTAATAACAGCTATATCTAGTATTTTTTATTTGAGACATGGTTGTGAATAATGAGTAATTTAAAAAATACAAGATTATAAAAATATTCACATTAACTGAACATTTTAAAGATGGTCACTGCACTCTAAGTACGTTTTCTTCCAATTCTGATAGAAAGGAAGTTGTATTATTTTGGATACACTTTTATAACTAAATTAATAGATGTAATGAAGTTCTTTGCAAGTAAAATAATATTTTTACCTAACTGCGTAAATATCAGTGCTATCAAACCAGTGTGATGTAGGTACAAAGTACCAACCAGATCTTTTTACTAAAAAGTGTAAAGTTTGGGAGGGAGTTGAAACTGGCATATATTTGACTTTTTAATGTTTTCTGCTAGTTTCTTTGCATTGTATAGCCATTTGACACTTTATAGTAACTGTAGTAAAAAGAAAATTATTTCAAGTAAATAAATAACAAATATTTTCAAAAATAAAGATTTTTTCTTACTTAAAGTCTTTAAAAATGTTAGATATTTAATATTGCTACATTAAAAAAATCTTGTTTAATGGAAAGGTTTGAGAAAACATTATTTCTAAACTTTTTTGCAAAATTTGTCAGTCCAAACAGGGTGGTAAGAACAGTCACGGCCTGAGCAGTCCTGCTCATTGCTTGCAGCTGTGATAAGGCAACTCTAGTATAAAAGATTACTTGACAGCAATGAAAGGGGCTACAGTACGTACTGTAAAAAATGCATGTTTTACACTAATGTGGGTGACTCACTAAAATGGATAGTATAATAATGTTAAGTTAATCTTATTCAGATTCCCAAGATCCCAGTACAATTAATTATGAGAAGAATCTAGATTATGATTATTCCTGCTATCATATAAAATTAAATTCTAGGTGTACGAGGTCTGCCCGAAAAGTATCCGACCTGCGTTTATATCTTCGCGCCTGAGCTGCCTCTGCGGAGTATGAGTGTAACTAGTAGTCCCTCACAAACTACCTGAATGCCATAGTTTCTGGCTGAAAAACTTGGGCTGCGCACATTGTGTGTTCATGTCCCACTTGTTTTTTCTATTCATCGCATTTGTGTACTGTTGAAAATGAGTGAGCTGAATTTGCTTAAGTTTTGTTTCAATCTTGGCAAGAGTTGTACTAAGATGATTGAAACAATGCAGAAGACCTTTGGGGGTGAAAGATCACAACACAGATAAAAGAATGGTACAGGCGGTTTAAAAATGGTCGCACATTTGTTGACAATGACCCTAGTTCTGGCCGACCTTTACTTGACATCAACACCAGAAAATATCGAGAGTGTGTGACTTGCGATTGAAGGTAGCTGTCAATTGATTGTTCGTGAACTAGAAAATGATCTTGGAATACAAAAAAACTACTGTTTGGGAAATTTTGAATAAGATGTTGGAAATGTGATTCAGTATGTACGAATTTGTTCTGAAATTGCTCATGACCACCAAGCAGATAAACCTTCGCTGTGAAATCACACTGAACAACTTAAAAATAATCAGTAATGATAAAAATCTCCTTCAGAGATTATTACTGGTGGTGAATCATGAGTTTAAGGTTATGATCCTGAAATTAAACACTTCACAGTGGAAGAGTTCAGGCAAGCCACGGCCAAAAAGAGCATGTCAAAGTTGGAGCCATGTCAAGTCAATGCTGATTATTTTTTCTCAATTGTGAGGGTGTTGTGCACTATAAATTTACTCCAAAAAGTTGTGGTCTCGAAAAGATTGCTTAATGCTATGAGAAGAAAATGACCCCGTTCTGGTCAGGCGGTGATTGGCTTTTTCACCACTGTAATGTGTCAGTGCATTCATCGAATCTTGTGCAGCAATTTTGACCAATCACAAGATTGCACAGCTTCACCATCCTACGTACAGTCCCGACATAGCTCTTTGCGTCTTTTAGATGTTCCCAAAATTGAAAATGGCACTCAAAGGAAAGCGGTTGAACACAGTCTAGATGATTCAAAGTAATGCAACGCGCAAGCTGAAGGCTATTCCAAAATATACGTTTGAAGACTGCTTTAAGATGTTGAAGCACCGCTGGGAACGTGTGGTTCAATCAATGGAAACTACTTCGAAGGATGCCATGGCTTGGATGATGAAGAATAGCACCAATAGGAAGATATGAATGCAAGACGGATACTTGTCGGACAGACCTCGTATAAGTAGATAATTACATACATTGTATTAATAGTTGATTCAAACAATCATTATTTATGAAAATAAAAACTAATAACATCAACTTACAATGTTGTAGATGGAGCTTATATTGGTACTGATAACTTACTTACATTAAAACATAAAACCAATATTTAATACTTTTATCTCGTGTCAGCATTAAAACACAGATTGGACTGCAATAAATTTCATGCACAGTATCAAGTAATATTGGTCCCACGTTAGCCAATCTCATCTAACTAACTCAACTCTTGGAAACATCTCTTTTCGAAACATAACATTTTTTAGTAGAAGTAAATTTTGGAGAATGATGCCTTTTACTGGCTTGCTATATGAAAAGGTGGAAGAGGTCTTTCATGATATCCAAAAGGTGGTGCCACAACTTATTACAAGTTTCGATAAGGGTAGTAAAAATATGAAAAAAATTAAAGAATGTTCACATGAAGTGGTATTTATAAATAAGAGTTTCCTTATTTTGATGGTGATTTTGAGATTTGGTGATTATAAAACAGTTTTCTGGCACATTTGAAAGTAATGGCAGTTGGCAAATTTCTTGCTTATAGTAAAAATAAATTTGTAATTGTTTGGGGGAAAGAAACTGCGGTGTTATAATTTATTCACAAAAATTCTTTACGCTTTCAGTCAATCATTGAAAACTTTTCTGTGGTATGTTAATTGTTCAAAGTGTCACTTGATATTTTTGTATTAGTTTAGTGTTTGTTGTTGTGAATCTTAAGCAATGTTCTGTTATTTCAGTCGAGAAGTGCTCGTGAATCTTCCATTGTTTTGGGGCAAACTGTTTCACGGATTACTGTCTTGGAAGAACACAAGTTTCAAACTCTGAGTATATTAGTTGTAACTGTTACAATCATCCGTTAGCAATCATTAGTTTTTCATTAAAACTTCGATAATCAGTGTTAACTGAATCATTTTAGCAAGTGTTATGTTTATTGTAATGCTTAATGTTATTCTTATAGAATTTGTTATAGAATCAAATAATAAATTGTTGCCTTATTCTGTATCTTGTGTTGTCTCTAATAATAATTGTTACAACTGGAGAATTTTAATTAGATGTATTTTAATCTGAATATTGTTTATTTAATCCAGTTCTTTTTTAATTTTAAGGTTTTAAGATAAACTTATTAATTGTTAATCCTTTGTCTATCTTTCTTGTTGAGTTGTTCTCAGAGTATGCATGTCAAAATATTACTTTAGTATGAGCTCAAAGTTTATTGCTTATAATGTATTTTTTAACACAACTATTTATAATTAATTTATGTGCAAACTCTCTAGAATTCTATATCTTCTTCTTGTTCTAAGAGACGGCCTATTGCCATGCACTGAAGCCTTGGGCCTTTATGCACTCTGGTTATGTATCTTATAAATGTATCTTCTTGTAAATCCATCAGGAATTTTACTAGTATGTATTTACATTTTTCTTATATTACTGACACATAATTTCTCGTTTCCTCTGTACTAGTAATGAAAAATCGTATAGCTACTATTTAATAATTAAATTGTAGAGAGACAAGTTTCTATCAAGCATAATCTTTGCAACTAAGCTTGGGTAGTAAATAACTGTTAGAGCGTAAGTATAATAAATAGTTAGCCTAAGCCTACACTACTTGTACTTCCCATTACTTAGGCACGGAAGACTGAAGATGATCTTTGGGTGCTTCTATTGAAATATAATATTATATATTTTTCTACTACTTCTACACAATCCTATCCACTCTAGAAATAACTTTGTGATATGAATTGTGTATATTTATGTTTTAAAATTTGTATTGTAAATAAATATTTTGTAGTTTAAAGTTTTCTTTTCTTTGTCATTGTGTGTTTATTTAAATATATCCAACTAAACTTTTATATATTCTCTAATAATTCATAACAAACATGTAAAGTGTTATGAAAGAGAAAGTAATGAAAATTGATTTCCTTTATATATCACTGAAACATGTTTCTTGTATTTAATTTCTCTCGTATCTTTTTTAAACTTTTAACAAGGCTAGGATATTGATAAATTTCATGCTTAAAATAGTGTTTAGAGCCAACAAATTTCAAATTAGAATATTTTTCAATTTCTTAGAAGCTTTGTTTGGGCATCTATGTCACAAATATCTATGTCGTGACTTCTTTTTCCTTGGCAGTCAAATGTTTTATAATCTAAAGCTGTTTTCTTTGTTGGAATTATTGACACAAATTGTAACACAAATCTTGAGACATCACAGCCTTGCTGAGGAGATCCATCTACAGTCTACAAATGTTTTACCAAACTGAATGAACTAGAAGTGATTCATCTATAGTCAACAGATGTTAATGTATACTTACAAGATCAGTACTACACATCAACAGTGATTGAAGAGGGGGAGTATATCGTGGTTGGCTAAAGTTAAAGCAATCAATGATTAATATGACTTCTTTGGCCCTGGCAGTAAATATTTTCATAAACTAAAACTGTTTTATTTGTTGTAAGAATAAACCATTTGCATGTCACTAATGAATTCCAAATTTTCCTTTAACGCCAAGACATTTATAAAATATATTTTTTTAAAGTTCAAAGCTAATTTTGATCATACTATAAGAGGTAAATGCAAAAAATATATATATAAAACGGAATTTGAGTTAAAATTAGCATATTATTAATAAATATCTAAATAATCCGATAATGCTGTTAATTTTATCTAAATTAAAATTCATGGTACAATCTAATAAAATTGAAAAATTATAAAAACTACTAATTATTAGAACACTATCAGTTACCCACGGCTTTGCAACTGTATGAGCACTTCTGGTTTGAGTGAATTATATTTCCACCGCAAATGTTAAGTTTGCCTTCTTCCTACGATCAAGAAAATACATTAAAATGGTATATTTATGGTAATTTTAATTAACTCCGGTACACAGCTCTGAGATATGTTTTGTCAAAAGAACAATTTAGATAGGTTTCATTACAGTCTTTAAAATTCTGACTGTTTCCTTTAGCTACATAGGATAGGCTACACGTTTACCGAATTTCAAGGTACTAGCAGTTAAATGAATAGTAAAAGTTGGATTACATTTTTTCTTATATCTGCACTGCTAGCAGTTACCCGCTGCTTTGCACGTAATTTAGTAGGTGTTGCACGTTTATTTTGATGTGACCGCTGCTGGTTTGAGTGGTTATATATCAGATGCCAATTTTGAGTTTGCCTTGTTGCCACGATAAAGAAATTACATAAAAAAGTTTATGGTGTGGCTATTTAAATTTACTTAATTCTTAGTATGTTTTGTTCCATAGTTTATTTTGTTTTGTTTCCCAATCACAAAAATACATAACACAGATTAGAGAAGCCTACTTCTTTCAAAAGAGAACTAAGGTGGGTTTTATATTAGTCTTTAAATTTATAGTAACAGTTCTTAAATATTGTAGAAAATTTAAAGCTGGAATTGGAAAAATTAGTTCGAAAGAACAGACCAGAAAATTTTCAACTAGTATATTTCTTGTCGACTGCTTCAAAGGGAGTCTTCCGAGTCAAACTCAGACCTTATGTTTAGGACATTTTTAAAGGTAGATTTGTACGTACCTCGGATTTATATAAGTCTTTAAATTTATACTAAAAGTTTTTAAATATTGTAGAAAATTTAAAGGTGGAATTGGAAAAATTAGTTTGAAGGAACAGTCCAGTAAAATTTCAACTAGTGTAGTTCTTGTCGACTGCTTATAAGTCAAACTCTGGCCTTATGTTTAGGACATTTTCTAAGGTAGATTTGTACTTACATAATAGCTTAAATCTAAAACGGCTTTAAAGATTATAATTACTTATTAGAAAATTTACTTACTACAAATGTAAACAAATTGAAAATCATAAAAAAATTTTTCCACAGAACAGTTGATTACATTTGACAGGCTCATTCAATTAATATTACACAACTTTAGAGATCAAGTTGGGATTTCTTGCTACTTTTAAACACCAGTGGGACGTAGCCCGGAGGGATTTTTGAAATAAGAATAAGGCTATATTCATCCTAGGAACCAAAAGAATGTCCATGTAAAATTTTAATACAATTGGTTGAGTAGTTTATCCGTGAAAACAAAACAAACAAAGGCACTTTCGTATTTATAATATTAGGATTTTCTTATCTAAGGTTTCATAGATCTTTTCTTATCGGCTGGGTAGACATGGGATATATTTGGTTATGGCTCTGTAGGACCACATGCAGGTGGAGGGAGCTAGACAAATGGCACCCTCCTCCTGCTGCGAAATGTAGGTCTTCTAAAAAGACTTCTAGTCAACCGCGATAAGCATGAAGTGTGCACCCGCCATTCCGAAGGCTGTTTTTGAACTCAAAGCTCTCCAAGAGACATACTGTATAATTTTGGATATAATCGTGTTTGGTGTTTATGTCAAAGTCTATTATTCTCAATATATCTGTCTACAGCATAGGAAGGGTTAAAACCATTTTTATCATATATGCATATGTACGTTTCAACCTCTTTGAGGAGTTATCTACATTTAGCAGTTGTTATAGCAAGCTGACTGGACTAGTAATTCACATCCACTGGTGTGTAAAGAGGGAGGAACAATACTGTGATTATCTGGAGCTCCACCAATCAATAATTAATATACCTATTTAGTGCTGGCCGTCAACTTTTTATAATGCAAAGCTGTTTTTGTTCTTGGAATTACAAATCAAATTTCTAACCAAAGTCTTGATAATGTTTCAGTATCTGTGTGGATAGCCAATGGATTATTAGTAAAAATCTTGAGCCATCTACACATCAATGAAGAGAGCTATTTTTAGTCAGCAGATGTTAAACCAAAATATACAAGACTAGTATTGGGTACCTATCCCAGGTGATTGAAGAGCTGTGAATGTACTAAACTAAACCAATCGATGATGTGATCTTATTTAGTACTAGCTATTTCTTATTGAACCTAAAGATGTTTTCTTTGTTGAAAATACTAAAACTGCTAAAAAAATCTTGAGACATTTCGGCCTCGCTGAGAGATCCTTATATAACCACCAGATTAGCTGGAGTTCAACAAATCAGTGATATGGTAACTTCGTTAGTGCCGGTTGCTATTTTATCATAATCAAGAGCTGTTTTCTTTGTGGGAATTATTAACACAAGTTCTAAAAAAAATCTTCATAGAGTAATACTGTATTTGCTAGAGCTCAACTAATTATTAATCAATATTAGTTTTCAGTACTAGCTAACAAATTGTTATTGTGTAAAGCTGTTTAATCTTGTGGAATTACTAAGACAATTTCTAATGGAACATTGTACATAATCCCAAGTCAGTATATAAAGTGTTGTTTACATTTTTTAAATATAGATTTTATTTACACAATTAATTATTTTTGATTACTTAGATCTGATCACTGTAAATAACAAATAGTCACTGAGTAGTCTTGATTCTGTTTCCAAAGGGCATTCATTATTCTCTCTTTGTCTTTGTCTCAGAAATGTAGAATGTCCCATTGTAATGGTATTAAGCAAACACATTGTATTTTTGTTACAAAGACAACACAACCTTTTGATGCTGTGTTTTAGCTGGAAGGCTCAAAACACTGTTTCTATAGTTCTGCTGTATTAACTAACTCACAACCAGAAGTCTTTTGCAATATACATGCATTTTTTCAAGTTAATTTTAATTTTATAAATAATATTCTTTTTAAGTAAGGCATATAAATCTTAGTGCTTCTTTCGTTTTCATCAGAAGACCAAAAAGTCACCATTTTCAGTGAAATAACAGCAAGCATTATCAAATAATCAGTAATCGATATATATGGATTTTATAGAAAATTTTGTTATCTTTAATTTGGTATAGATATATTGGCTGAACATTAGCAAAGCTTATCACTCGAGGGGCTGGAAAAATTTCATTCCTACCTGTCTGTTCGCATGATATCTCGAAAACAAACTGACTTATAGATTTAAAATTTTGTATGCAGCTTGATTTCTATAAGCAGAATACTGAGTTGGATGATGGTGCATGACACTCCATGGGATTTGGCTGAGCGTTAGCAAATATTTTTACATTATAGGTAACCATAATGGCAACAAAAAAATAGCACACCAATAAATTTGTAAACAAACTGAGTACAATAAAATTATATCAAATTTTAACAAGTAACTCTTATCTATAGAGTGAAAAGAAAAAAGTAATTGATTGGAAAGTTATTTTTAAAAACCAGTGACAAGATTTGATTTTAGTGCACTCTTATGTTGTATTACCCTCCCTAGCTCACTATTGAAGCCTATCACTCAGTATGCTAACAAAATTTCTCTTTGTTCTGCCAGGAGGATGTAAAATTGTTTTTTCTGTATGATTATGTCTGTCTGTCTATTTACTTTTGCAGGACATCTCGAGAATCCAATGATCTATAGACTTGAACTTTTGTATGCTACCTAAGCGAAGCCTGTACATGCTACACATGGTGTTGATCACTCCTACCTTGTTTACTTAAATATTTTAGGTTTTAAAATAAATTATAACTAAAAAAAATACAAAGTTTTTATGGTTATTGGTGACACTTTATGTTCCTGATTTTTATCAAGGTGGCTAACAGTGAATTTGTACTCAGCATTCCAAAAAAAACACAGCTTTATAAAAAAAACTGTTTATCTAATTTTTTTTCTCAAAAAACAATTGTATGATTGTACTATGACACTCAGATCTATATCGATATCAAACCACAAACTTTTCCAACAGAAATCATACACTTTGTGTTTGTAACATTAAAAAACATATAATCCACTTGTATGACACATAAAACGAAGCTAACATGTTATAAATAATTATACAGATTTCAGCATTGTTTAATATTAAAAGTAAAGATTAAAACTGAATTTTTTTGGGAATAATAAACAAACTTTAAAAAGAAAATTTATTTTAGTACCAACATATAACAGAGCTTATATTTTTAAATATGTAACAGTGGAGTTTGTACTAGGCAGTATATGTACAGGGGTGAGGACATGATTGTTAGTATCGCAGTTCGTCATAGATTGGTTCGTTGACAACTAAACAGCGAGCACTGCGTGGGTGGTCGTAGTTATCTTCACGCTCTTCTCCTACAACAAACATTACATAATTATAAACTATATATCTGTTGTTCTATCAAAGCAAAGAAATAAAAGCAAGTTTAAATGTGTATGTATGTAAATTAATTTCTGGTAATTTTCTATATTTTTTAAATATTAACAATGAACTGCAGTATCATCAGCAAAAGGAATATGATTTGAGGATTGTGAAGTATTTCTTATATTGCAATACTCATAATATGAAATAAAGATAATAATGGAACCAAAAAAGAACGTTGTGGAAGTTTTAGTTAAAATAATTAATTTAAAATATTTATTTTAATTGATTTGAGTATTAACACGTTAGCTGCCAACCCCGAAAAATATGTTTTAAGCGCTAAAGCGCCAAATTTTTAAAAGATAAATTGTTATAACCTTTTGTTATTTTTCTCTTCTTTGGTTACTAATAAACATGATTTTATGATTTATATATATTTATTACGTTTATAAAGCGTCGTGCACATTGGCCCCACAGAGCTTTTTACAAGGCGATATATTACATAAATCATTTGCCGTCGGCCAATACGCCCGACGCCTGATTCAGGGATAATTTCGTTTTGTTGATGTGCAGCCTGAATAATTCCCGCGCGCTTTAGTTCTCTGTCTGCAATTGCATCAGCTTACTTCTAACCCGCCTTTTCCACATAGCTGAGTGCCAATTGACGTGTTTTGTTACTGGAATCCTACATTGTGTTTTTTATAAGTAATGTTTCGATAGTTGTGTGCGTGTATACTACTGATCGGTAAAAATGAGTGGCGATAATCTTCTTACGGATGAAATCGAACGTATGATTGAGAATCCGTCTTCCCCGGGTGATTTGTTTGCCGAAATAAGTGATGATGACAGTGTGGAGTCAATGGTGGTTTAGTGATATACCGGATGACACTGATAGCGACCTAGACTTTATCCTGGTACTGATCAGAATATTACTCTGATGACAATCAAGAATCAAACGTGGAACTTAATTCTACTGATGCTAATGGAACAGTTACAGATATCACAGGTACTTCCTTGATTTCTACTAACGCCAAGGACAATGATTTGGGCTGGGAAATGTTTGAGTGGTAAGCAGAAAACGTTTCAGTTCACTCAGACAACAAAATTTAATTTTTGTTTACCGAACACACAGAAAACCAATAGATTTTTTTTCGTCATTACTTTGACAGATGAAGTAGTTGAACTTATGGTTGTTGAAACTAATCATAATGCAAATGAAGTAAATTTCAAAGCTGCGACTAAGTCGTAAGAGTAGGCTAAAAGACTGGAAAAATACCAATCATGGGGAAATGAAACAATTTATTGGCCTTCTTTTATATATGGGTTTTAGTAGAACTTCCAAGAATCATGATTATTGGTCAAAAAATCCCTTTGTATAAATTCTCAGTTGCCCGAAAAATAATGAGTAGAAACAGGTTTCAGTTACTCTTACGTTTCTGGCATTTTAACAGTAATGAAAACCTCAAAAGAGATGGGCGAATTGGTAAAATAAAACCTCTGCTTCTAGCACTAAACAATTTATTCTTCACTTTGAAAGTAGCAGAGCAAGATTTAGTTATTGATGAAACTATGGTGCCGTTTTCGTGGTAGACTAGGTTTCCGGCAGTATATATCCCGGAAAGGCCCACAAGTATGGGATAAAAATATTCAAGCTGTGTGATAAAACGGGTTATACTTATGCAGTAAAAGTATACATGGGAAAGGTACTGTAGAAGTGACAAAAGACAGATCTGTTGCGACTAAAGTGGTACTGGAACTCATGACAAACTTTTTTAAATAAAGGCCACAAATTATACGGACAACTACTATACAACAGTAGAATTGGCTGATGCTTTGTTGTCAAACAAAACACATCTTGCTGGTACCGTGTGAGAAAAAGTCGTAAAGGCCTACCAAAAAACCTTTAAAAAAACAAAAACTTTGTAAAGGTGAAATGGTTTGTTCCGAAAATAAAGATGGTGTAGTTGTTACCAAGTGGAAAGACAAAAGGGAGGTACACATGCTTTCCACATTCCATAGGCCAGAGTACGTCGTCCTTGACCAAAAAAAAGTTTGAGGGCCAAATGTAATGAAGCCATTAGTCATCGTTTGACTACAATAAGGCGAAGGTTGGGATAGACGTATCCGATCAAATGTCATCATACAACACTGCAGTACGGAAAGACAATGCGTTGGTTCCACAAACTAGCTGAAGAACTTCTTCTTGGAACTGCAGTGGTAAATAGTTGGTTGGCCTACAATAATTTTCTTAACCACACTACATCTCATAATAAAAATAAACAAAACTTAGTCTCTATCACTAAGTTCAGAGAGGAATTGGCCTGTTCCTTGATGAACGTGCAGGAAGAGCCACGCATTCCAAATGTGACCACTACAGGGCACCACTACCTGACGTCATCTGATTTTGTTGTGGAGGAGTACAAAAACGCCGACAAAGAAAGGTGTGCAAGTTGTGCTACAAAAATGTATCAGAGGAAAAAGGACGTAAGGTAGCAAGAAATTTGACACAAGTAACTACGTTTTGCAGTGAATGTCCAGAAAAAACCATTTTTGTGTGAAAAATGCTTCAAAATTATACACAAATAGTATATCTTTATTCATCTTTTGTATAGGGTAATTTTGTATTTACTTATTTTTCTTTACTTATAAGATTGAATTATTAGAATTAGTAAGGAAAGCAAAAAATATGAAAATAAATAAGATACAACTTTTTATTTACTACATTTACTTTTTGTGAAACTTGTGAAATAAATCTCTTTTTACTGTAAAATAACAAATCATATATTTTATTCTTCCTGGTAGCAATAATAAGGCTAAAACCTTATTATTTTATATTCTAACACTTATAAAAATACCCGTCGGGCAATGTGGCCCGACGAAAATGTCCAATATGCAATTCTCATTCATATCACTAATAACGAAAATAAACACAACAAACAACGTTCTATTAATAGCAGAACTCTTTCATAGTTCAATCAGTTTCAGTTAGAGTCGTCAGGGTGCAGCACAGGCACGAAGGTAATCAAATGGCGGGTACCGTCATTGTTATGCTGTCGGGCCACTTTACCCGACGTGCAATCTCTTAAAGACGTAGAGCGTCGGTCCATTTGGCCCGACGTGGCAGCTAACGTGTTAAATTTTTCTATTAACATGTTCACGACGACGGCTTTTTCCGGACCTTTTTTTCTGCTGTAGAATTTTTCTACATTTATGGCAATAAAACCGTAATGGTTTTTTTTTTATTTAAAACATCTAAGTATAACAAGAAAAGTATGTATGCATCACAATTTTGCATAAAAAACATTATTTCAATATGTTTTTTACAATTTTTATCCATGTACCCAAAGGGTGCCTAAAAATTTAAGTTATTTTAAAAATTAATCAATTGTGCGCCCACAGGGTAAACACACTTTAAAAAAGCCCACTGTGTACCTAATCGGATACACAACAGCAGTTGTGAAAGATCACGAATACCTGATGGGGTACACGTCGTTGTAAATGTGTTTATTATTATTATTTTTATTATTCTAATATTATAATTATTATTCTAATTCTTTAGTAAATAAAATCAATCCATGAAAGACTTATCTAACAAAACCATTTCAAGTATGATATAGATGAAGTACCATATAAGTTTGAAGAAATACATCGAGGAGGCATAAGAAATTAAAGAATTTACTCAACATTAAAAAATGTTTTAATAGACATAGTGACATGATAACTTATAGATAGAATAGGTAGGTCTGAAAGAGGATAGAATTTTGAAGTGTAAAATATTTCCGAACAGTGCAATTAATGGTGAAGTATATGTTGAACTGGAGGAGATGCTCTCAGCTACGAACATTCGTCCAATGAGCGACAAGTATATAAGAGTGTAATGTACAAGGGATAGAATACTAGAAGAACTATGCAAGGCTACAGAAGTGTACTAACAGTAGTAGTAGACAGAAGCTGGTGCATGGTACCTACCTTAATTACCTAAGTGTTATGATAATGATAACAAAACAAGTCATGAGAGGTGGGGAATGAGAAATAAAAAATAAGTTATAAGCCAAAAAATAACCTCCATGAAAATAATTCATAACTCTCCCATGGCAAGTAGATGAGGTTTGTTGAACAAACAAGTTTTTCAATATTTCGTTGATTCTTAAATTCTATTCAAAATCACTTTTGAGTTTCTTCCTCTGGTTTGACTGGCACAAGGATTTTGATTATTATACAATAATTGGTAACCTCAGTAACTCCTAAAAAGTTGTGATTCAGTCATTTATTCCCATTGGACTGGAACTACGTTTAGATTGGCATTGTTGGTAGTCTTGGTGACAATCAAAACAAATTAGCTCAGTTTTTTGTTTGATTGGCTCAGAGTTTGGTTGTTACAATTGGTCACCTCAGTAAATAAATGTTAAGGGTCCTGATTAGCTTCTGTATTAAATGTATTGAGCTTTTGTATTTATTCTGTATTTTTATTAAAAATGCATAGTCAATTAAGGTTTTCTACTTCTATTTATCTTTGTTACTTTATTATTTTTTCTTTCATATTTATGAATTATTTCTTATTTACGTTTTCATGATCATCAAATTATGGTATGCAGATGCCTTTCCACTTAAAAAGCTGGTGTTAGTTTTGTTACGTGCTTTTACATAATTACTAATATTATCTACAAGTGCTTGATTCTTACCATTTTTAAACTTGTCAATTAGATCTAAATAGATGATAAAAGATCAAATTTCACAATATTCGTCATAACAGAAAAAAAACAAAAAATAACTTAAAAATAGTTTCAACTAAGTATATATTATATAATGAAAATGTTTTATTGTTTTAGTTTACAAATAATTAGCAGTCTACAAACCTGTAACCGAGTCCATATTGTATCCATTGATGAATGAAAATGGAGGAGGTCCTGAAAAATATAATATTGTATTATTGTTTAGACATGTTTTAGTTTACATGTAAATTAATGAGTTTTAATGACTTTAAGCTGTCAATACAATCAACGAAGTGAAAATTCTAACATAACACTAACAAGCAGTTCCAAAGCACACATAGATAATTTCACTCACAATTTAGTGATAAGTTAGTGATTAAAACAGAATTTTAAAAACTATATAAAATTAAAACAGTCCACAATTGTCAAGTATTACATAAATATAAATGAAATTTTGTATTTGAATAACCGAATAACTTATTTATGAAAAATCCAGCACTTATTATTGTTCTTCAGTATAGGCTAAGTAGAACATACACCAAGTCACCCATAATTTAGAAATAAGTAAAAATCCTTGTTTATGAGATAATGCCTGAGGTATGCTTTAAATAAACTTGTCTAAGGTTTTCGTACTTCAAATTAATAGCGTCATGGCGGAGTAATGGTAATCACTGTGGTATAATAAGTGACTACTTGAATTATTGTAAAAATATACATATATTCTTGTTTAGAAAAAAGTTTTGAAAGAATTTCTGGGCTACAAGTTAAACAATACACATATAATCCTTTTCTGAATCATAGAAGTGAGTTCCACTCGTCCGAATTCTTCCCTCCTCCCCATATCTAAAACGAAAATATCCATACTTGTGAACAGATAATTGCAATGTATTGGTATTTTGCTTTAAATTTTGTTATGTTGTTTTAAAAGACACATCATTAAAAGTATAAGAATCAATACTCTTGAGATCTATGGTGTAATCATGAAATAAAACATAAATCAATACTTCGTTATATTTTCTTTTAATTTTAACAGTACAAGAAATGGGATTAGCACCTATTAACATAGTGTGGCAATTTTAATTTAATACATTTTTCCAAAAAGCTAAAGCTGATATGTTTGATTAAAAAAAATGTGTTTGATACGTTTGCTAGTTTGGATTCGTAAGTGAATTCTACAATCAGATAATTCTAAACAAACACACTTTCTGACCTAAATAAAACTTCTGGTGTCTTTATGTTTACTACCCAGATGAACACTCTCAGGAATTGATTGTTTGCACAAGCTCCCACAACACCAGTTCAATATCTTCTTATTTATTATCTGAAATAGTAATATTTGAATCATCAGCGTAAAGGCACTTTGAACCTCCATCTGGAATTGTCCCAGGAAGCCCCTTCAAGTAGCAGAGAAATAAAAGAGGGCCCAGGATAGAACCCTGAGGAACACCATGTTATACTGTTTCAAATTTTGATAAAAAGGTTCTGATGTAATTATATTTACTTCATGGATAATTTAAAGTGCATTAAATATGAATAGACTGCTGTCTATTCTTTAAGTATGATAAAAAACCAATTGTATTCCTTGTCCTTTATATTCAAATCATTATGCACACCAAGCAACCCATCAAGTAACACACTGTCAATATTTATTGGTAAGTTGTAAAAAAAATCTGATAACTTTTTTATACCTGTTGATTGAGTCTATTATAACACATTTTACACATCCTGTAACTGTGGAATTGCCTGGTTGAAAACCATGTTGCTAACTATCAAGTCCCTGATTTGTTATCAGATACTCCAAAAGCTGACTAGAAAACTACTTTTTCAAAATTCTTTGAGAAAACAAGTAATTCACCAAAGATGTTGGCCTGAAGCTTGATGGATCATTTATGTTTTATTTTCTATTAAGAGGTATTACTTTAGCCTTTTTATGACTAAACAGGAAATATCCTGAAATCAATGAAGAGGATTTGCATCAACCATAATATTATGTGTGTGAGTGGCTTGGAGACGAATGGTAGTGATTCTTTTGCCAAAGCCATAGGTAAATCATCAATTCCTGTGGAAAATTTGTTTTTAAAAGCCAGAATGATATTTTCTTTACTGCATGTCATACACAATAAATGAACAGTTTTTACACAAAAATATTGATTCCTAGATTAAAAGTACACATAACATTTTATTATCATCCACAGAAGCAAAAATGTTTAGTTATCAAATTCGTACCTGGAACTGCATAGTGACTGTTCCTGGCGACAAGATGGAGCACATCTTTGTCAACCGGAGCCACCTGGTGTTGTGCAGCTTTGTGGTTGCGGCAGCGTATTACAGCACTGACTGCGACCACAAGCAGAGCGAGGAGGCCCAACGCAGAGCCCAGGGTGACACCGGAGTGCGCTCCCAGTTCACCGATCCATCTGTCGTTCACCATCGAGCCACTGTCATTCACACTCAAACTGTTCATCTCCATGTTCTTAGTCTGTTCGCGTTCGTAATTATACGATTCCACTACTTCCGTCGGTAAGACGGGATAGTCTAGGTCCCCGAGAGCATTCAAACTGTTCACATCCTCATTGGTCGCCACGAGTCTCACTGAGTCATTGGTTCGGGGCTTCAGGATCACGTTGAAGTCTGTCAAGTCCTCGGCGGACGTGGCGGGCTCCCGTAGGGTGAGGTTGACGAATGTGTTGGGCGTGGTCGTCACCGGAATGCTGGAGGTTGAGGGTAGGCTGGTGGGAGGTAGGGCTGTCACCGTTGTGGAGCTGATAGAAGGAAGTGGTGCTGTGGTATTGGTGGGGGGAGAGGGGATGCTAGTGGTTGTAGGGGGAAGAGTGGAAGTGGAGGGGCTACAGCTACCTGACACGGGGTCACAATCTTCTCCGACCCTGCAGACACAAGCCTCTGCACAACGGTCTCCCCACCAGCCGACTTCACAAGCTGCAATCATACCATTTCACTATCAGGTCAAATATATCACATTAAAAACACACTCAACAACACTATCTGTTGGCAATGAGTTTCCTCGGCCCACATAATGGCTTTAATGCCTGGAGTACACATATCTCAACAGTAGGGTGTAAAACACTAAAAAATAGCTCTAAGACTTTTATTAGTCTGATGACTCTCTTCATGACACTGATTTTGTGAATGAAAAGGTTGTCCAACAGGCAAAGAGAAGTGCATTCTTCCGAAACAGTTTGCAAGTCGAGTAAAGAAGGAGATCTAAAACGGCTAAATTTATAATAGAAGTTTTTAACAGTAGAATTTGGATTTGCAAGAGAATTTTAATGTATTGTTTAAACAAGAGGAAATATGGGGAAAGTTATCTGGTGTGAGTATCAGTAACAGTCAACTATCAATTATCCATGGTAATCAAGGGCAAGGCTCCCATGAAAAAACAAAGAGAGTCATTAACAATGTTAAACCAGTTGTTAATTGCTGGTTAAATATAAGCAACATTTATATTTACTGCATAAAATCTATGAAACCACTTCATAAAGAAGAAAATTTTAAGAAATGATATGTGCTTGAATTGTCTGTAACTCACTCTGGTTGCATTGGGGCCCGATGTAGCCGGGTGTACAGGAACAATTGCGTGGGGTGTCACAACGCATGTTGGCACATGCTGCGCACGCAGGTACGCACACGTTGTACAGCCACACGGACCCGGGACAGCACTCCACCACAGTCTCGTTACGCACTTCTGTCTGCCACAACACATCAAATCTCACTGAACGCCATCCGAACCAAAATTATATTTTTTATGTTTTATATATATAGTAAAGAGGTATTCACAGTAAAATATTCAGATTAAGGATTAAAGGAAAAGAACATGAAAACTGTAAGCTTCCAGATATTAAGTACTGTACTACGTATCCAAAACGTGAATGTGAGAGGGGATATCTGGTGGTGAATGTGTTGCACTAAAAGTGGATTTACGAATTATAATAATATTCCTCTACGTAAACCATATTAACAACTATTGTGTGAGTTTATTCCTAGGTTCTTACACTTATTCAACCAAGAATGACTGTGGCTTTCCTTTCAAAGAACCCAAGAACTAGGCTTGTGCTGAATGTGTACCCTAATGGGTGTACAGTAACTACAATGTCATCTAACAGAATGAGCCTCTCCTGAGATAATGGTTTTAACTAACTGCTTCTGGACTAGAGACGGTCGACATAACTACTGGAAGTTAATAATAATAATGTTGTTTATTGTGAAATGACAATATAAAATTGTATCACAATTTTCCTAAATGTAATCTAACCGTTCTCGCTGACAATGACCCACTCATACATACACAACATCATTCAAACTTCTCTTGTACAATTTAAGGGTCTGGCAATACAATTTTGTGAATGTTTCTGCTCTTAGTTGTCCCAGTGATTCATCATAAAGTTGTCAACAGAGTAAAATGGTTTTTAAATGAGCTTTTAATTTTATTTTCATTTTGTTGTTTAATATCTTTGGGAGAATTGATTAGTCTGACACCAACTTGAGGAGGCAAATTAATCAATTCAGGCAAATTTCTGAATGCATTTGTTCTGTGTTGTTGGACCCGAAAGTTGTCCCTGCCTCTCGTTCCATGATGGTGAACACCCCTGCCTCAAACCAAAGCGCACTTTGATTTGGAGTGAAGGATCACCTTGGGAATAGAGAGGCAGGGAAAAGTCAGTAATCCCAGCTCCCTAAAAGTATCTCTGCATGACTCTCATGGTTCTTTTTTGGAGTCTGAAGACGTGTTTCAACTTGTGTTTGTAATGAGAAGGTCAAACCCAGTGTAGTCAACAATCAGAAAACGAACAGGTGTCCCCTATGATCTGTAGGATTAACTAAATTTGGTTACAATTGCCAGCTCTTCATTAGCTTATCCCTCCAAGTGGCAAGGTACGAAAAATCCGAGCTGATGTCACTTGTGTCAAATTTAAAATACAATATAATGCATTTAAACAATGTAAAAACCTACAAATATGCACACCAATATTTTTTTAAATGTCTAAACTACAATTTTTATACTGTGTGCTATCTCTCACACACACACACACACACACAGACACACACACACACACACACACACACACACACACACACACACACACACACACACACACACACACACACACATTTCTTCAATGTTTGTACATATCTTGCGAGAAACTGCAATAACAGCAATAACCAACGTCGACTAAAAAACTCTTGTTTACTACTAGGTAAACTTTGAACTCGGACATATTCATCATAGAAAGAAGTTGAGGAAACTGATCCAAATTAAAATTGTACCGTTATACTCAAAGACTACTGCAAGGTTTTTTAAGCCACAAATGTCGGGATAACAAGGATGTACTCACTGAGACAATCTAATAACAAGCATCTTGACATGAGGTCATCGCTCCTCCTGAATAGATAAGTGATCACTCAATTACAGTACCCACCTTCACCATGTCACGTATTATCAACAGCATTTTTGGCAAGAAACTTTACTAACATTGAAAAAGTCTGAATATATTGTAAAAATAGACTTGTTATTATACAAGTAATCAGTTTTGTATATAAAATATTATATAATTAATTATGATTTTAATTTAATTTTAATTACAAATTCACAATATTTATAAGCTGCTAATGTATGATTATTAGTTTAAATAAATTATTTAGTAAAAGTACTAGAATAAACGTAAATTGCAACTAATAAATACAGAAATAATTACACAAACAATTAAAAATACTAAAACAGTTCATTTAACAAATTCATGCAGACAATCGGATTAATGATTTCACCTTACTTAAATACTTCTCAGCATATTGAGTAATAATCTAGGGCAATAGTTTATTATACAGTTTAATATCGCTACAAGAAAATTTGAATATTATAAGTGACTCCAACCACAATTATTTTACAAGTGGAGACAAAAAATTCGAGCTGAGAACATGTTGACATTATTGTAGTCATAGTAAAGGTTTCACCAACTACGTTGAGATAATAAGAGACCATCATTAAACAGCTATGCAGGTAGTGTTAGTTTGTAAACTATGTTTCAGCGTAGTATCTCTTACTGTTATTTTGTTTCACCAGCTAGGTCACTAAGAGTGTGTTTGAAATGTACTTCCTGCTTGAGACATTGTTAATGGAAGGTTGACTCTAACATCAGAGTACGTGTGGCGGGTATGGTCCAAAAACTGAGCAAGCGTGAAGCCAGTGGAAGATTCCTAACTCTCCCAGACCAAAACAAGACTAGTAAAAAACTGATCAAGAAGAAGTCTACAAGAGGATGTGCAGAGAAAACACACAAAACTTTGATGATAAGGAGCCTGGTTCCACCCTCCCCCCCCAATACCTCCACACACATACATCACGAATGACCCATTATTTAGTCTTTTGGAGACTTATTTCTGTTTCTGAGAATAAAGAAAAAATTAAAAGGGAAGCGTTTAGATGATTTGGAGAAAATACAGTAAATACAGCTTCCAAAAAGGAACTCAATCGTCACAAAGATGAAGACTTCTAGAGATTCTTCAAACAATGGGAAAAAAGCCTTGATAAATGCCAATTTGGAATGCCATTAGTGATTAGCATTGAATGGAAGGTACTTTGAAGGTGACTGAAAGAATTTTGTTGAAATAATTTAATAAATTAAATTTTTGTAAGAAATTTCCAATATTCTATAAAAATGTGAGTATAAGGCCATTAGTTTCAGAGATTGTAATGAATTTTTCCACTGTTTTCCTTTTGTAAAATCCTTGATTCTTAAAACAGAAAAAGAATCAAGTGTAACACTAAGATGTCTTGAATCCTATACAATTTGCCCAGAATATATCATATTTGGACTGGTCTGAAAGTAGACCAAATATGCTGATGATTATATTAATATGCTAAGAAATAGTTTAGAACAGTTTTGTAGCAATATAATCAACATATACACCACATGTTAAAATGTAATCCACAATGTTACATGATAAATACCTTTTTTATTTACACAAAAAAACCTTGTATAGCATTCTGAAAAACTCTTGAAGTAGGCACAATTACACAATCTGATTTGCATCATAAAACTTAAAAATGTCTATGATGGTCTTTAAAACGATTTATAGACAATTAACAATTTGCAGGCAGGACAGAGTGCATATGAATATCAACAGTTACAACCTATAAAATGACAACAGATGTAATAACACATGATGTAAAATGTAATAATAAAAACAGGACCAAATCATAAAAAACAATGACGTGAGAAGAGAGAGATGCTGAGAAAGGTTTAGCATAGAATTTTCTTTAGTGTTCTCTTTTGAATGTTTCGACAGAAGAAGCAAACAACTGCACTTTAGTTTATTATGACTTATTACAGTAACACAACAAAGTAAAATACAGGACTGTCTCACAAAGAGTAACCAGTCATGTGGTCTAGTAAAATAAAGTAGGCAACTTGCCTCGTAGGTTATACGCTCTCGCATGACCACAGTGTACTTGGAGCAGCGAGGGGGCACCTTGAGACACCAGGTGTAGCTGCGAAATGTGGCAGGCTCCTGGAGAGGCACAGCTACCCTCACTTCCACTCTGAAATAGTAAAGATTTATTTTAGGTTTGGTAGAAATTGCTATTTCTACGCTACACACTGTAAAATCCAATAAAGTTGTAACTGAAATTTTCACAAAGTTATGTAAAGACACAATTTTTATGAAAATACATAAGATCTTCATAGTGCTTCAGAGTGTTCTCAGAGTGTCCTTACAAAGAAATTAAAACCAACTTTTTCAGAGCTTTTTTGGTGGAAATCAAACTTTGATAATTTTGGAAGACTTCAAACATTTTTTAATATTTGATAGTATTTAAATTGCAAAATAGTTGATACCTTGTAAATTTTTTATAATTGATGTAATACAGCAGATGCCTATCAGAAGACAAAATGATTGCTGCTTTTGACTTATGCAAGCGTACCTTAAAAGTGGTTGTGCTCGCTTATACCTTGACGGATTGCTTTGAAACACGTACCGTTGTAATTGCAATAAAATTCTCCAAATAGTTGATGTCTACTACATTTTTTAGAACTATACTGGTTTTTTTTTGTTTGTTATTTGACCTTAAAAATTTTCAACAGACACCACTTTGTTAATATTAAAGGAAATAACACATTATTTTTTTCCTATTACATCAAATCTATGCGTCAAATTTGGTTTCATTACCTTTACTAGTTTTAGAGATAATAAAAAATACAAAATGGCAGCTAGGAACTAAACAAAGTGGAAATTAGAAAAAAGTTATTCTTTATTTTTAGCTTAGTATCTGAAAATGCATAGCCAGCCCAACCTTTTTGTTACACCTGTATGTGTGTGTGTGTATATATATAAAACACACACATCTAAAATAGACTCGAGACTCTTATAGTACTACTATTGCCATGACATATTGAACATAAAGTAACCTCAAATCGAATAAAAATGAAAATCTATACAATCTAAAACACAATCATCTCAGTGATACTAATAATGTACGTTGATCAGAGTAGAGAATTGTCAAAGAAAATCATCTGCTTTGAACAGCAGACATATTAGTTTTGACATTTGTATATTATGGCTAGAAGAGATGTTTTGACAGAGAGATTAGGCCACTGTCACACAACTGACACTGACAGGCCTGTGTGTGGATCAGCTGCCGACATCTGCTAATAATTATCTCCTTAAAAACTTACAACACATCTGGTTAGATTGTGAAAGCCATATACCATAGTCATTTATAGACTTTGTAAGAAATCAATTTTTTATATTCTAAAACAATGTTTAGAAGACTTTAAAATGACACCAACAACAAATTCTAATTAATTAATTTAGCACTTATCTGGTCCGATACAAAATGTCAGAGCTGATCCTTTGTGATTTACAATATATAAGTGTATGGAGAAAGATCTCTTCCTCTCAATATAGGTTCTAAAACTCAATATATTAGAATTTTTTATTTTCTAATTCTGATGTATCAAATTGCTGAGTTAGAATATCACGTACTATGAGTTCAGTGATACATGTGTTTCTTATATAAACTTTAAACAAAATAGTTCCCACAAAAGTGTGTAAAGATTTAATTTTTGAATGGTTTGAGTTCAAAAACAAAACATACATCAAATTTCATAATTTGTTTTTAATTACTAATGGTGAAACATTGAATTTAACCAAAAACCGGTGAGGTGAGCTCTTAACACGTTGACTGCGGGAAATACCAATTGGCGTTTCATCTATCTGCCGCATATGCGCATAACGCCATAAAGCGTTCTGCTCAGCTCTTGGCGGGTCACTATAACCGGTCGGTTCCTGTTGTTATTATTCAGTTATTTGATATAATTTGTCTTGGAAGGTCATACTTAGAGGTTATGTTTTTACATTCTTCAAGCCGTTTTTTATTCAATGAATATTTTTGTGTGAAAATGAGTCAAAACAAGAAAGAACCTCGAAACCCGAATAATTTAACTATTAGTGAAATAGATAGGTATTATTGTTCTGATTCTGGATCTGAGGCTTATAGTAGTGATGTGAGTGATGATATTAACAGTGATGATAGTGTATCTGAATTGGATTTAGACACAGCAAATGATAGCCAGACGGACGTGTCCTCAGCTGTAAGTAGTCTACAACTGAATTTACCATCCACAAGCCAAAACACTCAAACGAGAGTAACTAAAGCTTCCCGTCCTCAGCTAGATTGGAATGAAAATCCTGTTATGAAAACATTTATGTTCATAGAAACCAACTGGTTTACGTGTTGATATACCAGGTGCCAATACTCCCTTAGACTTTTTAAAACTTTTAGTTGATGACACCTTTCTGCATGGTATTATAAATGAAACTAATGATAATGATGAAAATGTTTTTTTATCATCAAGTATGACAGAAAAATCTTGTATAAGCCAATGGAGAGACTTGAAACTTCCTGAATCCAGAGTCTGACAATCGAAAAACAGGCCTGTCGTAGATTATTTTAATAATAAGATGCAATGCATATACGTACCAGGAAAGGAACTCTCTCTTGACGAGAGCATGGTCTTGTGGAGAGGTCGCTTGATTTTTAAGCAATATATCAAACAAAAAAGGCATAAATACGGCTTAAAATTGTATATTCTATCTGAGCCAAATGGCCTAGTCTTGGAAGTTCTGCGTTTATGCTGGAGCTAAGGATGATCTATCAGGTGCTGGGCACACTGAAAAAGTAGTAGTAATGCACTTATTATCTGAATGGTTGGGAAAGGGCCATGCTGTTTTTGTTGACAATTTTTATAATAGTGTACCACTGGCAAAAAAACTTCTTGCTGAACAGACATACGTAACTGGAACACTCTGTGTAGATAGGGTAGATAACTCTAAGGAATTTGTGAAAATGAAACTTAAAAAGGGGGAAACTACTGCTAAGTAGCATGAAGGTGTAATGGTCGGAAAATGGAGGGACTCTAGGGATGTTTTGTACATTTCAAACCAATACGAAAATGAAATGACGACTATTATCACTAAAAGAGAAGAGAAACAAAAACCATTGCCAATTATCAGATACAATGAAAATATGAATGGTATTGACAGACAAGATCAACTCCTAAGTTACTACCCCTGCGAAAGAAAGACCATCAGGTGGTACAAAAAGTTGTTGATCCATATATTACAAATGAGCCTACTGAACGCTTACCTGCTTTACAAAAAAATGCAACGTTGGCAAAAATGTGTCATTGGTAGAATTTAGACTCAGCGTGATTGATGGGTTGCTAACTCCACTAGCACATGAGGTGGCCAGACCTGCTGCTACCAAACATCTTCCTACTAAACTCCCCATGGGTAACAAAGGAAGGCTACTAAGAAGGAGATGTGTCATTTGCAGTGGTGAGGAAAGGAGAACAGACACGACATACATGTGTGAAGCTTGTGATGAGACCCACGTTGTGCCTAGTGGGATGCTTCCAAAAATACCATCAATGAACATTGTCAAAAACTCTTTCAATTATGAATGTTATTATTCTTATTTGTCTATTATCTAGAAAAACGGTCAATTTTGTTTGATTTAAAGTAAGTAATAGTGTTCTAAATTTGTATTTTCTTTATTTTAATCATTACTAAGTTACATTAGGCATAAAAAGTGAAAACGCCAAATGGCATTTTACGCATATACCATCATAAAATAATGAAATATGCGGGTAACGTCAAATGGCGTTTTTATTTTATTTTACTGCAACAAAGATGTAAACCCTCTAAGTACGTTCAGATATACATAAAAACATAGTTAAAAACCCATTCTGAAATTTTGTTTTGTTTTTTTGTTCATCGCATGCGTCAAATAAGGAATTTTTTTCTTAGCGGTCAACGTGTTAAGCCAACAACTAATTAAAAATATTTTCAATGAAAATTTCAGAGAATTGATCCATACGCTTTCCCCTCTAGCATTATTTATTTGCAAAGATGATATCTTCACATGGTTAAGTCGCTAACAACTTTAATGTTTTAAACATTATCCTTCAAGTCCTAAACCTCCTAAAAGACATTTCTATTTGTAGATTAAAACTCTTAAAGAGTCCTCATAATAACCCTTCAAATCATGTACAGTTATCTGGTTGAGCTCTAAGCTTCACGTGATTATAACACAGCAACAGAAAAGACAGCTCACTTTACTTTAGCTGTTCGAAGGTATCTTCACTATGGATGTCTGGTCTGGTGTAAATTATCTGCAGGTAACCTACAGCACATTTTGATAATGCAGGAAAGGGGTCTCAGGGATTGCAATATACACTCGAACAACAAACATGCAGCGAACTTCCATTTTCCCACTCATCACTCATCACTCATTAGAGCTTTACATGAGAAGAAGCCCTTATATGAAGTTGTATTATGGAATTACTTGCCAGTAGGCCTCAAGATGTGGACATAAATGACTTAAAGTGGTTATTCGATAGTCCATTTTCTACAGTGAATGAATACTTATGGAAAAATGTCAAAGAAGCAAAATGAAATTACTTTATAAAGTTAAAAATGTTTTATACATGCTGATTTCATTATATTTATATGTCTGATATTAATCTTATGTAATGATGCTACCATAGATCTCTACACATGTGTAAACAAAGCATATTTTTCTACCTAGTTACACTAATATAATTCATAATCTATAGGTGCCACTGTTAATGAAAAGACTAATACATATTATGTCCCTATTACTGAGCTCGTTCTTAGTGTATTCTCTAGTAATTCTTATACAATTCTTGGCTTAAAAAGTGATTGAGAGACAATGAGTTTAATGAAAGATGAATATACTCATGTCCTTGTGTGATGGCAGGTGTGGTTTTTTACAATAGCAGGTTTGGTTTTGGGCAATGTACAATGAATCGAGTGAGAAAAGAGATATACCCACATCCTTGTGCTATGGCAGGTGTGGTTTTTTACAATAGCAGGTTTGGTTTTATGCGAAGTACAATGAATCAAGTGAGAAAAGAGATATACTCACATCCTTGTGCGATGGCAGGTGTGGTTTTTTACAATAACAGGTATGGTTTTATGCGAGAGTACTATGAATTAAGTTAGAAAAGAGATATACTCACATCCTTGTGCGATGGCAGGTGTGGTATTTTACAATAGCAGGTTTGGTTTTATGCGAGGTACAATGAATCAAGTGACAAAAGAGATATACTCACATCCTTGTGCGATGGCAGGTGTGGTATTTTACAATAGCAGGTTTGGTTTTATGCGAGGTACAATGAATCAAGTGGGGAAAAAGAGATATACTCACATCCTTGTGCGATTGGCAGGTGTGGTTTTTTTACAATAGCAGGTTTGGCTTTAAATGCGAAGTACAATGAATCAAGTGACAAAAGAGATATACTCACATCCATGTGCGATGGCAGGTGTGGTTTTTTACAATAGCAGGTTTAGTTTTATGCGAAGTACAATGAATCAAGTGACAAAAGAGATATACTCACATCCATGTGCGATGGCAGGTGTGGTATTTTACAATAGCAGGTTTGGTTTTATGCGAGGTACAATGAATCAAGTGGGAAAAGGATATACTCACGTCCATGTGCGATGGCAGGTGTGGTTTTTTACAATAGCAGGTTTGCTTTTATGCGAAGTACAATGAATCAAGTGACAAAAGAGATATACTCACATCCTTGTGCGATGGCAGGTGTGGTATTTTACAATAACAGGTTTGGTTTTATGCGAAGTACAATGAATCAAGTGACAAAAGAGATATACTCACATCCTTGTGCGATGGCAGGTGTGGTATTTTACAATAGCAGGTTTGGTTTTATGCGAGGTACAATGAATCAAGTGGGAAAAGAGATATACTCACGTCCTTGTGCGATTGGCAGGTGTGGTTTTTTTACAATAGCAGGTTTGGTTTTATGCGAGGTACAATGAATCAGTGGGAAAAGAGATGTACTCACGTCCTTGTGCGATGGCAGGTGTGGTATTTTTTACAATAGCAGGTTTGGTTTTATGCGAAGGTACAATGAATCAAGAGAAAAGAGATGTACTCACATCCTTGTGCGATGGCATGCAATAGGCAGGTTTGGTTCTGTGCGAGGTACAATGAATCAAGTGAGAAAAGAGATGTACTCACGTCCTTGTGCGAATGGCAGGTGTGGTATTTTGCAAGGTACAATGAGTTTGAGAAAAGAGATGTACTCACGTCCTTGTGCAATGGCAAGTGTGGAAAAGTGTGCATAGGTACAATGAGTCTAAAGAGAAAAGAGATGTACTGGTATTTGTACAATAGCAGGTGTGGTTTTGTGCGAGGTACAATGAATCTAAAGTGGGAAAAGAGATGTACTCACGTCCCTTGTGCGATGGCAGGCGTGGTTCTATGCGAGGTACAATGAGTCTAGTGAGAAAAGAGATGTACTCACGTCCTTGTGCAATGGCAGGTGTGGTTCTGTGCAAGGTACAATGAGTCTAAATAGAAAAGAGATGTACTCACGTCCTTTGTGTGAATGGCAGGTTTGGTTCTGTGCAAGGTACAATGAGTCTAAAGAGAAAAGAGATGTACTCACGTCTTTGTGCGATGGCAGGTGTGGTTCTGTGCAAGGTACAATGAGTCTAAAGAGAAAAGAGATGCACTCACGTCTTTGTGCGATGGCAGGTGTGGTTCTGTGCAAGGTACAATGAGTCTAAAGAGAAAAGAGATGCACTCACGTCTTTGTGCGATGGCAGGTGTGGTTCTGTGCAAGGTACAATGAGTCTAAAGAGAAAAGAGATGCACTCACGTCTTTGTGCGATGGCAGGTGTGGTTCTGAGCGAGGGACAGAGACGGCAGCAACAGAAAGCCGCACACTGCCAGGTGTCCAAGCCACATCTTCCAGCATTCTATCCTGCATAACACAAGCAAACACTAATCAGTTTCGTGCAGGGTCATACCTCATATTTCACTTTTGTCATCTGGATAGCTTTCAACTTTATCAATGGTTATGTTAACATTAAGACAAGGAATGTTGCTACTTCTTGTACGAATTAATCGCTCAATAATCCTGTTATTGCGATCTGGCCAATGTCCGCAACTGTTGCTGTTCCCTAGGTTAGGTATTAGAGAGGTTTTCTATATCTAATTTTGCCTGACATCATAAGACTATTTGATTATCATCTAACAGTTGCTTGCCAATTAAAAACTTGAAAATCTTAATATATTGGTCTCACTGAGGAGAGACATCAGTAAAAAAATATTACACTAAAAGACCCAAAACTAAAATACTAAAAGGCATTTGGCTGTACTTATGGTAAAAGTATTTCAAAACATAAGAGCAAAAAATAGATAGTGTAAAAGGTTACAATTAGGTATAATTTGTTAAAACATGATTTATTTTTTACATTGTGAAAAAAACTAAAATACAATGTTAAAATATTACTATATAAAATATCCAAAACTTTCTTAAATTAGATGGGTTAAATATAATTTCGAATATAAGCTGGCAAAATATGATTTACAACAACGGCCGGCCAGCGTGTTCTAATCTTTCAAAGAGGCTAGTGAGGCTGGGTTGCCCTCAAAGCTGGTATCTTCCAAACCTCACAATGAGGCTGGTAAGACTAGGTTGCCTACAGAGAAGGCATATTCAAAATCGGTATTGTGTTCCTAATTTTACCATGTGCTAAGAAGAAAGTGAGTTCTTAAGAAAAAAATTATGCATTGTTATTATTTTAATAATTTCCAATCAGTAATCTTGCAGGAATCTGGTGATTATCCTAATAATGTTTTACCTGCAAGAAGGATATCACTGCTTTTTTGTAAAAAAAACCATGAAATAAAAAAATATTTTTGAATTAAGATTAGGTTTAAATAATGATAGGCCTACTAGATATTAAATAATTAAGACATATCCACTATATACTCTCCTATTTATAAATTACTATGACAATTTTATTAAATACGAATAGCATACGAATAGATTTACCATCAAGAAAGATACCCACACGAGCCAAATGAGCCAAATTTTAGTAAAACGCGTACAGTTATCTCAGAATGAGTCACATTACATCTTGCTGTCTTTCATGAAAAGTTTAAAGACAAAGATAATCTACATAAAAAACTGTCTATTGACGTCATTAGGGACCAATATATACAGCTAATTGTGGCTGTAGTGTCCCCCATTGATGCTAACAGACGGAACCTTGTGTCGTTAAATAACAGTAAGTCAATTCTTATCTACTAATAGACGTTTCAAAGTGTCGTTAACTAACAGTAAACCAATTATTATCAGATAACGCACGGAACTCCAGTGTCGTTAACTAACAGTAAGCCTATTCTTATCTGCTAATAGACGTTTCAAAGTGTCGTTAACTAACAGTAAGCCAATTCTTATCTGCTAATAGACGTTTCCATGTATCGTTAACTAACAGTAAGCCAACTCTTATCAGTTAACGGACGGAACCATTGTGTCGATAACAGTAAGCCAATTCTTATCAGCCAACATGAAACCACTGTGTACTTTAATTTAAAAGCTGAATATGTCATCTTCAATACGATCCAATAGTACAATAGTAGTTCCTATGGAGAAATAATGTCACGGAAATTGCGTAATACTACCACAGCAACTAAAATGTCCAAAACAAATTGGTGCTGTCGAAACAAATATTCTATTTTTATTAACGTATAATTATGCCTCGTCACACTCATTCCGTCATTGTAATCAAACAGTTCCCGATAAGAGTAAACAAACTCTGCTGATGTATCATAATGTCTGATGACTCACTATTGATTCTTCAAATGGATTTTTAAACACTCATTCATAGCAGATAGATGCCGTCTGTCATCGCGTCGCCAAATAACCTCTCAAACCTACTGACAGTTCGATGGAAGCCAGTCAATAAAGACCTTGTCACTGTCAAACACTACAAACACCTTCTATTGTCTCCTTGCATAAGAAATCAGCACCGGCGACTTTGATGTGCCTCGTGTCTGCAGTTTGTCGAATAAAACTGTATACAAAAGCGGGCTACCTTTATTAATGATAAATATTTTACGCTCGAGCACTAGAATTTAGTCAATGGTTGACATGTTAATCAATACACAACGCATCGTGGATACAAAATTATCTTTCACTTTGGTTCGTACAAGATAACCACAATGTGGTCTGGCACGGACGTAGCTAGTGAGGGGGTCCAAGGCCCCCCCCAAAATTGTGATATCACTTTTTTTGGCAAATGATTATTATTATTTAAATAATTCAAACTACTATATAGCTCTTACTCTTTTATTTCCAAATAAGTTTAAGCTCAATTTTACTATGCAGCCCCTTAAAACTCGACTTCTGTTCATTATGACTCTATTTTCGTGTTCTATTTACCGACTATATCGACAGGTTTGAAATCAGTTCCACATCTAGTTCGTTTGTTGAAAGTGTTGGGGACATGTATTACTGATAGATCGTTCTTTGAAACGGGTCGTTTCTTTGACACTGAAGCGGGACAAGAGCTTTATAAGGAAGACGTTTAATGGGGCATAAACGGTTGACTGGACTTGCCTTACTTTCTGTTCATTACGGGAAAATATCAGTTCCTCCAGAGCAAGTACTAGTTACGATGGCTCAGGAGTCAAGAAAAATTTTACTTCGTAAAAACTCTTACATAGGCCCTACTATAATTTTTCACGGTGTATTTTTGTATTATTTATTTTGCAAACAATAAAAGCATCATTTTGTAATTACATTACTACACAAGTCTAATCAATTTTAATTATTAATCATGCCTCCACAATTAATTATGAATATAATAAATACTAAATATAACCTGCTTAAAGACGTAAAAACTTTGCGCGAAATTCACTATCTTGCTTCTTAAATTTAAGTTTAAAAAATTTGAACGCTTCCGGAGAAGGCCCCTAATTTCGTCTCCCCCCCCCAAAATGTTTTTCCTGGCTACTTCCCAGTGGTCTGGGCAATACAGCTTTTTCCATAACGTGTTTTAACACTTCGCAAAAATGCTATAGGGCTTAAATATTTTGCCCACTCCTGAGTATATTTTATAGCTGAATTGAACGTGGTCTTGGCTGTTTATTGTAAGCCCATTATAACTTATATTTGGAAATTTAAACGTAGCCGTAATCCTATTATGTGTTAAAAAAACAATTACCTGCCAACAACCATAGCTATTGTTCGTGTTAGGTATTTGCTGTTACAATAGGAGGCGCGATCCGTTCATTTACCGTAAACACTCACATTCCAAGGATGCAGAGTGGAGAAATGAATGAGACTCTCCCAGAACGCTCGAACACTTTTCTTATTGAGTGTAAACATGAAATAGAATCAATCAACATTTTATTTACGTGTTGAATCTCTCAACCACGGATTACCCGATATGTTTAAAACATAGGTCCATCATAAAAGCTTTCACTAAGATTGCTATGACCTTCGGTTTTAAAAATTGCGTGTGAAGCCGCGGGTAAATGCTAGTTTATAATAAGTTAGAGTTTTAAACACACAATTTTACCAGACCAATATGCAAAAATATTTTTAAAAAACTGTTGTGCTTTTGTCGCACATCCGTGGTGAGCAACGTTTCCTGTTCGAGTTAGTGAAATATAAAGAAGTACACTACACTGCACACTGTACTTACTCTGTATACTGCACACTGTACAGGTACAGCGTAACCGCATTACAGCGGCAGTGCTTAGCCCAGGAATCGAGAGCCAATTTGCAAGGGAATAAGCAGACAACCTGTTTTTTTAATGGACAGAGGAATTGTTACTAAGAAACAATCGATCGCTACTAGCGCTAATTTTGACGGAACTCGAAATGGAAGGGTAGTAAAAGGGTTAACTAAGAACACATTGCTTTGATCCCTCATTATATCTGTCCTGCATTGCCATACTGTAACAACTGCATGGATTGTGTTGAAAATATTTTTGTAGATGGGGAGGCCCAACTTTGTCGTCAAAATATACAGGTTCACATTATTTTCTGCCCGGCGTTCATAGTGTCAATGCAATGAGTCCAAGCTGTTCGATGTGTGTAGATTAATGCTGTGCAATACAAAGTTTCAATTCAGATTAGGACAATATATCCCTATATCGTTGAACACCAAGCGTTAATGTTTTTGATTAGACATAAACCCTCATTATATTTGTCAAAAACACTTTTAATTTATATTTAATTCATTCACTTCATCATTTTAGCTTCCCTATGTAATAATCAACGTCTCAGTATAATTAAATTAAGGTTAACACGCGGTTGTTCAATTTTAACTTATAAATAACAGTTCACTTTATAAATACTATTCGTTTTAATGCTAATTAATTTCTCACATAATTTTAGATAAAGTGTACAAATTTTGTTATAGTAAAACTTACCCATCAGAAACGTAAGTATAATAGTTACATTACCGTCAGACAACTTAGTAAAGAGAATACAATTCTATCTATAAGGGTTCTGTATACGGTTAGTTGACGCTTATTGTACATTTATTTACGTGTTTGACGACTTGATTTTAAAGTGAGTCAAGCTAAGAAAAATATTATCTGAAAAAAAAATTATGTTTCGTATTTTTTAACCCTTTTGCGACCTTTCCATCTCGACTACAAAACCAGCGTGGTTGATGGTAAATTATTCTCAAGGGATCTTCCTCTATCGATTTCAAGAGGAAAAACAGCTTGTTTGCGTGCAAATTGACTCCCAGCTACAACACTATACAGTTTCACTATCGAGTAAACACGTGTCGTGAATCTTGTACGGGCACATTGTGTACATACGACTTACTTGACATGTTACAACTAGTTGTTGTCGTGTTATAAAAAAAGTTTATGCCCGTTGCTTGTATTAATGCAAATGTTTAAATTCATATGATTTTAAACAACCTGTACTTTGTACTCAACACGTTTGGCCTACAGCCTAAAAATATGGCGGATTAGGAAGAAATGTTCGTTTTTTATTGAACCCTTGTTCGCCTGTACTGAGAGTACACCCCATGTGTTCAGGCTAGTGAACTGAAGTGGAACAGTATTTTTTCTTTACTAAGTTTAAGTGTTAGAGAGGGCTTCTTAGTCCTAACTTCGCCTGGTAAAATAAGACATTCTTTACTTTTTTTTAACAGCTTCATACAGACGGGTTTCCTTTATTTATTGTAAGGAATGTAGCATAATGTGCTTTGTTTAGAAATTTATGAAGTCTAACTGAAAGAGTAAATTATAAAATAATCTTAACTACTGTACATACAATATGGGCTAAAATAAAAAGTGAATAGGTTTGATTCAACATGCCTTCAGACCCATACGGAAGAAACATTAAACATGTGGTCTGATATACGATGAGGAGGTGGTGCTTTATGTAGTGGGAGTTAAACATATGGATACACTCTGTTTAGTTTTGGATGGATAAAGATGGATGGATGGAATTCGGGACACCTTTCTAGGAAATAGAAGTGAACTTTTTCGTCACTGTTACAACTTTGCCCATTTCCTCAAAATTTGATTTGGGGGAGGGGGCTTAAAATGTTTAAATAGCGAAGAAACAGGATCTAAGTAAATACCACTTGTTCACTTAAACACTCCATTTCAAAGTAAAGTATAACAAAAACACATCTTAAATTTGTTAATTCCAACCAGAAACTGAACATGATACTGAACTTCCTCAAAACTGATAAGATGATGAGAGGCCTGCCCTGCAGCAGGAAATAACTGTAAAACTGGTTGAGTTTGTAAGGGAAGTAGTTGCCTAATGTAGTTATTTATTTACCTTATGAATCTGGATGTTGTAAATGTGACTAAAAAGTTCACTTCTATTTCCAAGAAAGGTGTCCTGAGTTTTCCATTCCTCTTATCTTTATCCATAAAAAAAACTAAACAGAGTGTATCCATATGTTTAACTCCCACTGCGTAAAGCACCACCTCCTCATCTTATATCAGACCACGTTTTTAACGTTTCTTCCATATGGGTCTGAAGGCATTTTGAATCAAACCTATTCACTTTCAAGCACAAAATTTTAGAATAATTAATTCTACATGGGTCTATAAGCAGGCAGGACCCATACACAATACGCTCTAATAATAATTTAGAGAACAATTTGAATGCCATGTAACACGACTTAGGCTATACTTAGCACAAAACTGTATATCTGAGACCGGATGTACTTTCTTTTGCTTTTAAGTAAGCAGCATCTCAATTTTTTTTAAATCTGTTTAGAAAACTTCAGATTCTATTTTTGGCTTATGTGTCATATTTTTGACTAGTTTATGTATTACACTGTAATTAGTTTTAGACGAATATAATACGTTTAATTATTGAGAATACGTGGGCTTCTTAAAATTCATATTTAGTCATACAGTACCTGGAAGCTTATGCATAAACAATCATCCATATTGATACGTCTATGTGTACAGCTACCTTATTTTAATTCATATGCACGAACACATTTTCCGTTGTTCGTAAAAAGAATAAACGTCCTAGCGACTATTTTTGCATTAAATTCCACTGTCATTAGTGTTCAGTAGTAGACAACAAACAACTGATGCCTCTCAACTGTGACATGGTTGGCGCTCCCGGCTTGTGCAAGCTTATCTTTAAAGTGGCCCTGCTCCCTTATGCATTGATAGATTTCGTTGAAACAAGTACCGTTGCAGTTGCAATGAATTTGTTCAAATAGTTGATGTCTAGTAAACGTTTTTTTGTAAATGTTTTATAATTTTTTTCGTAATTTTACTTTAAACTTTTGCAACAGAGTCGATAACGTTTTTACTCGTTCTAAATTGAAATCTTTCCTTCAATTAAAGTGAAAATCCTGAATAATAGATTTTTGAAGTTTATCTAAATATTTTGCACATCTATTCAGTTTCCGAGCAGAGAACATAACCTCTTAGCGCCCTCATTGCCCAATTTATAAATGCAAGTTTATAAATGAACGGGTTAATGTCTAATTGTAAATGCAACGTTGTTGTACCCTACATTGTTGTATTTTTACATATATCGTACATATATCAGTGATGTTTAAGGGGGTTCAGTACAGCAAAATATTAAAAAATTCCATTTTCGTTTTTTTCTCATTTTAATATTCTAGGTTAATTTCTGAAGAATTTGTTGCAAAAATTATTAAAATCCGATGTCGGGAACTATTTAAATTTAATTTTCAAACATATACTACACATCGAAGATAACCAGAGAAACTTAGGTATTTATTATAGTACTAGTGTTGTGGAAAGTAAGCCTTATTGCAATGAGTGTACAGTGAAGAATTAATTAGAGTGCATTGGACACGTGCAGAAGCGCTTGGGAACCCGTCTAAAGAATTTGAGGTTAAAAGAGGGAAAAGTCAAACAAACTGACGGAAACAACTTTGGGTGGTCGGAATAGACTGACTGAAGCTGCCATATTATCTATTCAAAAATACTGTGGTCTAGCAATACTTAGAAATACTAGTAATTTGAGAGAGATTCAGCAGGCATTATTGGCAGAATACCATCACTTATTGTCAAGCAACGCCGATCTTCAACACAGGCTTTGCCCAAAAGGAAGCGATAGTTGGTGTAAGTACCAAAAGGCAAGGGCTTCAAATGAATCATACCTGTACGACCAATCAAAACTTTCCACCTCTCTCCAGTCATTATGAATAAGATAAACCTATTTTACAGACCTGAGTTCACCTGACTTGAAAATGTCTCCATAGTAGATCGCAGAATTCAAATGAGTCTGTGAACCAAATAATTTGGACTCGCCTCCCAAAAACCGCTTTTGTAGGCAAACATACTCTACACCTAGAAGTGTATGATGCCATAAATTCCTTCAACGAAGGAAATATTGCAATATGCATGGTTTTAAAACCCCTAGGAATGATAGTTGGACATAAAAGGTGAAGCAATGGTGAAGCAATGAAAAAGCTGGATATTACTCGCTTACAAAAAACCTAGCACATGGTTTCCAATGTAGCTAAAAAAGCTAGGCAAGCTCGGTAAGTGCTAAAAGAAAGCTGGAAGACAGTGGGAAGAGTTAGAGGATCCTGATAACCCTAGTTATGGAGTAGGATGCCAATAAACTTATGTTACAGGTTAGTGAACTCACAAGCCTATGCATGGCCTTTATCTGCGAGTTCCCGAAATTTAACTTCCCTCCCCCCCTCCACATATGTACCTTTTCTCTAGAACTGCTCATCAGATTAGGATAAAGAATTACAGTTGTAGCTACTACAAACATTTTGAGCTCGACATTAAAAAAAGATAATAAGTGTTTTTAAAACACAATATTATATTATAGTTTTGTTACAAAATATATATTTTTAATTTTCCGCTCTAACTGTTAAGAAATGCCCGCATGATCGCATGATATTGTCCGAAAGTTTGATTACGATAGGCCAAGAGGTTCCTGAGAAAAAGGTTCACCAAATTTCACAAATTAGCATTAAAAGAGTAGGCCGTACAGAACCCCTTTTAACCTCTATTGGACAAGGGGTAGGTGTGTGAGATCGTTAATGCCAAGGTAAAACTGCTTCGTTACTCCATTCATGTACTGAAATGTGAAACCCCACAGTCAGGAGACAGTAAGTACAGTTCGTAGCGGACCCCACTGTACGGTGGTGACCTGCACGTTCACAACACGTGGCCGTGTACCGCGAGCTACCGCCCCTGTGCGGTGCGGCGCGGCGGTTGAAACAATCTCATCTGATCTGTTAATCCAATTGATACAATGGAATAATCACGCACTCGACCCTCGAGTGACGGTCTCACGCATCGCTCTCCACTGCGGCTGGAGGCCGAGTGTTCGGGCACTCAGGCGCGCTCGCCCAATATCCGAGGCCGAAATAATTACGTTCGCCGGCAATTGTTCAAATACAGAATAACAAGATTTACTAAGCAAGTTTAACAGCAATGAGTTACCTGTCTTTATAACCTTTCATGTCAGTATTTTCTAGATAAGACCATTATAGTAACCTTTTCTAAGCTTTCTAATTATCGTTTTCTCCGCTACAATAATACAGTTCGTGTTTAGAAGACATTTATAGAAGTAACCTTACATGTCAGTATTTACGAGATACAAATTTACTGTAATTGATTTTTATTTTTTTCCAGATAAAATAATCAAGGTCATGTTTATAATACTTTATATAGTAAGATTTCATGTAAGTTTTTACCATATACAAGTTTATTGTCTTATTGATTTTTATATTTTTCTCCGACACAATAATCAAGGACCTGTGTAGGAGACCTTCAAAAGTAACCTTTCATGTCAGTATTTACCAGATACAAGTTTACTGTCTTATTTTGATGTTTTTCTCTGATAAAATAATAAAGGTCATGTATAGAAGACCTTTAAAGTAATCAATCGTTCATGTTAGTATTTACTAGATATACATTTTCTAGTTCATTTATTTTAATCCTTTTCTCCGATACAACAATCGAGGACGTGTGTAGAAGACCTTTAAAGTAACCCTTTATGTTAGTATTTACCAGATACAAGTTTACTGTCTTATTTATTTTTATCTTTTTCCAATAAAATAACCAAGATCGTGTTTAGAAGACCTTTACCTTTTATATCAGTATTTACTAAATAAAAGTTCAGTCTTATTTGTTTTATCTTTTTCTCCAATTATATAATCGAAGTTATGTTCGGAAGATGAACTAAAAATTCTCCGACAAGACAATAATTAAATACTCACACTAACCTTTTATTATATCACAAATTTAAAAAAAGATCTTTAACTTATGATCTTAAACTTTTTTTGTATCGTTTAAAAAGCATGAGGGTGCTTATTGATCACACAATATACTTAAAATAAGGCATTCCCCATAACTCTATGTCAATAAGGTCGCAAAAGTGTTTGAAAATTAACACTGTTCTTATGAAAGAAAAACTCGAGGTCATCATACTAAAAAAATAACACAAAGCTAATTAATAATACAAGCTAAATAAATAATACAATCAAAATTACAGCAAAGAAAGATACATTCTTAATCGAGTTTAAACTCAAACGAAGATAATATTTTAATGCATCAAATTAAGAAATCATATCCTCTAGTTCGTACCAGTAATATTAAAAATTAAAATTATTATGAGATAACTGAAAGTTTTTAAGAACACAAAATAATAAAACTTAATTATACCTAAAATGTGTTCATCACACGGATATTTTATAAATAAATGATCACGTTAGTGATAATAGAATAAACTCTCGTTCTAGATCAATATATGACGAGTCCGTGATGGATAACTCTGAAAATCTCATCCTTCAGCTCTAGGAATCGAGCTGGGCTTGTCTGCATAAAACTTCTGCTTCAAGTACAAGAAACCTCAAGTCGTTAAAATCGTTATTACTACCGAATTCTTCCAATTGCTGTCAAAAAATAATCGTTTATCATCTCTCGATAACGTTCTCCACTGACTGTAACTGCATGGCCACGGGCATGTAAAAAAAAGTAAGAGCCAATCCTGTCACCAACTCACAATCCACACCAGTTACCTTTTTTGGGTGCATATGTTTCACCATAGCCACCATAGCAAGAGGACTTTCAAGCCCCCAAATGCGACAGGTTTGTTTATTTACATAGCCAATGAGATGAAAATGAGATTCACCAGAAGTATGTTTTTGCACAAAATTGTCATTATTCTGATTAGGCTATCCTCCAACGCAAAAAAAAAAAAATTAAAGCCTCTGTCGGTGATTTCCCAGTTGCAATTCTTAACTCAATTGGACCTTTCATGCATGCAAATGCAGATCTTTAGTCAAAATACTCTGCGTTGTACCGTAAGAAATGCCTAATTGCTGAGATCGACGATGAATTGAGGTTGACGGATTTTCTCGAACCCTTGCGCTTGTGGCGGCGATATTTACCTCTCCGAGAGCGTACTGGTCGTTGTAAATCTAACACTGAACCCGTTACATTAAATTTATCAATAAGTTTTTGATTGATCGCCGTACGTGATGGACGATTATGGTTATCAGTCATTTCGTAGTGCTGGAATCACAGTTAAACAGTTAAAACACGTTGATCAATCGAATAAAACTTCATAACATCATATATCACTAAACAAAAATTCCCAATTACATATCATCAGCTGTTCATCGTGCATGAGATAACAGTTCTGCCTACTATAAACTGTAACCTCCATCTGAATCACTCTATATTACATATTTTTATCCAGGTAAAGCTAGCTGAAGACGTTTTCTTTAGTGTTAATGAAGTAATTAAAAAAAAATGTAACAAACCGATTTCTCATCTAAGCGCAGTTGCAAAAAACGTAATCTAATAGTTTTTAAATGAAATACATAATTCTTTAAATTCCGAATAATATACATAATTACCAAAAATATTTTACTAGATATAAAAGACTGTTCATTTTCAGACATACCATGATAAACTTGTTTTTAATGATAAATTAAATGTGCAGAGTGAAAATACAAAGTGCAAGAGTGTAATACAAAATTTATTTAAAATAAGTATTTTTTCAGATGTTGACGTTTTTTGTTATTAATTTAAAATATTGATACTTTCGTCACTAAGAGACGAAATCTTTAGAGATTTGTGCTATACGATGTCACCACAGGACATAAAGGCGATTTTGCATTTAATGTGACCTTTAACGACAATATTGTGTAATTTTAATATTGCTTTTTATGCAGTGCAACATGGTATTATTGTATTGTGAAATAGATGATAATATTGTAAAGGAGTAACATAGAAACGTAATACATTTGTCTATGAATAACTATAAAAAGACCAACTTAAATAAATGAGATACACAATTAATAACATTATCGGAAATGTTTTCTTCTTAACTAATATTATATATACATGCGAAAGTGAGTTTGTGTCTTTGTTTGTTACGCTATTACGCGTTAACCACCCAACCGATTATACTGAAATTTTACATAGACATCCTTAGGGTCCCTGGTTAACGAATAGACCTATTCTTATTTCGAAAATCTCTCCGGGTTACGCCCCACTGGTCTCTGAAGTTGCGAAAGTCCTATCTTCAAAAAGGACGACTCCTACTTAAAAAGCAACTACCGTCCTATTTCGATCCTTCCAGTGTTCAGCAAAATCTGTGAAAAAGTTTTTCTATGAAAGAATCGTAAGCTTTCTAGAAGACAACGAAATTCTGAACCCTGAAATTTTATATTTAGAAAAAACAAACCTACAATTGATGCACTTATGGCTCACTTCTTACCTCAAGGATCGAGACCAGTGCGTAGAAATTTCAAATGTTGTTTCTGAAAAAATCAAAATGGCTCATGGTGTCCCTCAGGGTTCAATCCTCGGGCTCCTTTTATTTCTGATATACGCCAGCAGATCGAATTCAGTAATCCACCATGGGAAACTGATTCAATATGCTGACGACACGACCCTCTGCTTCAAAAATAAATCTCTTAAAGATTTGGAGATCACATCATTCACAGAATTAAATTCAGCTATACAGTTCTTATCGGAAATAAACTTGAAAACCAATTAGTCGAAATCAAATGTTGTTCATTTCTCTCTCCGACAGCCAGATGCAGAGCAGCCTGCTGTTTTTGTGGATGAAGACTTTTTAGAGGAAACTAATTCCATGACGTGTTTGGGAATGCTCCTTGATAGGAGACTGACTTGGAACGATCATGTAGATAACGTATGTGCTAAGGCTTCCTCAGGCATATTTGCGAAAAACTAGCAATGTTCTGTTCCCCAAGAGTCTTAAAGATGGCTTATTATGTCCTTATCCATGCACATTTAGCGTATGGAATAAGACTCTGGGGAGGTTGTTCCAAAAGCAAAATGGAGCGAGTTTTTAAACTCCAAAAAAAATCTGTAAGAGTAATTGGAAAGTTAAACTTTAGAGAGTTGTGGAAGGAATCTTTCAGGGAGTTGGGATTGCTGACTTTACCCTGCCTCTGTATTTCTGAGGTGATCATGTACTGCTTCTCCAAGTGTGTCTTGGTTCGTGGCAGGGAAGTTCACCAATATGAAACCAAAGGCAGGGACAACTTCAGAACACAGCAACACAGACTGACGTCTCAATGACTCCCGCAACAAGTTGGTGTCAGACTAATCAACGGGCTCCCTGAAAGTGTGAAAAAATTCAAACAACACAAATAAATTTAAAACTCGTCTCAAGCGCCTTCTGGTGTCTAAAGCGTTTTACTCTGTTGAAGAATTCATGATGAGCCGCTGGGAAATTTAAAAATCAAAATTCAACAGCTGGATCTGATGTCGGAATGGATGTGCCTGTTTGAATGTTTAAAATGTATGTCTGACTGATTGAAAACGTGTACATGGTTTTTTACAAAATGTGTTAAAGTTTACGATTGCAATACAATGTCAGAAATTGTTTAAATGTAATAAAGATATTAGTATTATTATTATTATCTTGGTCTCTACAGTTGCATTAAAGCAATCAAATATTAAAAAGAGCCTGTTAAATGTAATCAACAGTTCTATGTAAACATTGTTTTATAACAGCACAACCATATAGCAAATATGTATAGGTATACACTTTTTGACTGATTTTCTTGATAGTGGCAACAAGGCAAACTCAACAATGGAGTCAGAAGTACAATCTACTCGAGCCAGAAGTACTCATACACGTGCAAAGCCTACGAAATTGCATGCGAAACCGCGAGTAACTGCTAGTAGAAACATAAACACAAAGACATACTAAGCGAAAAAGGGTATTAGGAACCGTTAATGTTGGTACTATTTAATGTGTATTGAAATAATAATTTTCGACGATGTGTGGGGCCTACTGTATCTCTTTGCCCACACAACTGGACGCTGCACTGCGCTAATTGCTACTTCCTATTTACCCCTACGTCCGGTAATCGAGTAGAATACGTGTTGTGCACCAAAATAGTTTTAACTATTCTGGAAGGCTCGTTACACCATATATACCTCAACTTGGATTTACCACTCTTTTTACTAAATAAACATTAAGATATGTGCTTACATTTACTGTGTCCACATAGTCATATCGCGCTTTTCATTAATTTTAGCTACTCTATTATTAATCTCAGATATATGAAACACACATAAATTTAAAAAATGTATTAAATTTTAATTAGCTGAGTAACCCACTGTTCTCATATGTGGCTAATGTTTTTACGAATGGCAACTTCGTAAAGAAAAGTTCAGTATATTTTGTGGCTAGCAAGGTTTTACACTGTGATTTAGGTCCAACGTGAATAACGTCGAGTGTTTCATGAAAATCCCTCTGACAGACGCAGCATATTGGTGAGATAAGACGTTTAAGGAAATAGGCAGCTTATTGGACAAAACGTGGAAAGGCAGTCTATTAACAGAAGATACAACTGTTGAAAACATTCAAATCCGTTTTGTAAGAAGCCCGAAAAGGTTTTGAGTGGCTACATGGACACACACATGGAGATCCTTGCCTGACCAGCAATTATCGACCAATTTCAATCTTGGCTATATTCAGTAAAGTGTTTGAAAAATTGTTTCTGAAGAGATTGTTAAACTTTGTGGAACAGTTTAATATATTTTCACCTAGCCAGTTTGGCTTCAAAAACAAGCTTGTGGACCTGATAGCTGAGGGCTTTGATAGACGAGTGTACTCACTCGGTGTCTTCTTGGATCTGTCCAAGGCCTTCGACTGCGTACATCATGCTAAACTACTGTCTGAGCTTGAACATTGCGGTATTAGGGGGCTGCCACACATGTGGATTAAGTCTTTCCTTGAAGGCAGATATCAGTGTGTCCAAATTGAAAACTCAATCTCACCTAAAATAAGAATGGACAGTGGGGTCCCTCAGGGATCCGTTCTTGGCCCCGTTCTCTTTTTGATTTACGCTAACAATTTGAACAATACTATTCAAAGTGGACATCTTGTTCAGTACGCAGATGACACGACTCTCTGTCTACGATCTAAGTCAAAAAATGACTTGTAAATAGAAACCTACATGGAAATTAATTCATGCATTCAATTCTTTGAAGAAAAAACCTTGTAATAAACAATCAAAAAACAAACTTCATTAATTTCAACTTGCGGCGGCAAGAAAATGAAAATTTACCAGTGGTCATAGTGAACGATTCTCCTATAGAGGAAGTCGATTCTACTACATTCCTAGGAATGCACCTCGATAGAGGGCTGACTTGGAGTTTCGACGGGCTATGTTCCAAAGTTGCCAATGGTATCTTTGCTCTGCGGAACTTAGCAAAATATTGTTCTGAAAAAATTATTAAAATGTCCTATTATGGGCTAGTATACCCACACTTTTCTTATGGAATACGATTGTTGGGTGGCTACGCAAAATACAAATTTGAAAGAGCCTTTCGGCTACAAAAGAAGGCAGTCAGAATCATTGCAAATTTAAAATTTAGAGAGTCGAGTAGAGATGCCTTCAGGAGTTTGGGATTACTGACTTTGCCCTGCCTCTATATCCTGGAGGTTGCCCTGTATTGTAGATACAAATGCGATTTGACACAGGGTAGTGACGTCCACGGATATAACACGAGGGGAAGGGACAACTTGACAGTTCAGTCTCACAGAACCATGGCTTATGAACAACTTCCATCGCAGGTTTGTGTTAAAATGATAAACAAACTCCCGGTGTGCATCAAAGAATTTACAACAAAGAAATGTTTCAAAGCTCGATTACGAGATCTTTTAGTGTCGAATGCGTTTTATTCCGTTGATGAGTTCATGACAAATCGCTGGGAATGATAAAATTACTTTGTTAACTCTGTTACCGAAATGAATAACATCTTTGTGCTGACGATTGTAAAAGAATGTTTAATTAATGTAACATTGTTAAAATTGATGTTTAAAAACTCAAATTGTATTAGAATAAGTTATACGCATGCAATACAATTGTAAAAAATTGTCTACTGCAATAAAGAAAATTTGAATTTTGAAAATTTGAATTTGGTGGTGAGTTGAATTCTAGGTAATTCCATAAGTTCATAAAGTTTTGAAGAAAAAATGTAAATTTAGTGGTTAAAAACTCCCAACTATTGTATGTTTTGAAGCCAGATGACAAATTAAAAGGGTATGGCTTTGCTGTTGTTATTCTGTATGAAAATGAACTGAATCAACATTTTTAATACCAAATTGTTTTAGTATTGAGGCTACCTTTCACTTGTCTGGAAGCGTATATCGTCATAACGTCTGTATATTGAACACTTGAAGCAACGAATCAGAGCTATGATTGAAGCAGTTACCCCAAAAGTCCTGATCAAAATATGGGAAGAGATCAAAGTTCGCTTGAACGTTCTGTTCATTAATTTATTCATGTTGAGCTCAGATAAACTGACGTAAGACTATTTAAAGTACTCTTTAATCCTATATTAATCTCATTCTTGTGCTGTATATAATTTTGTAAATAAAGTTATTTAAAAGTGTGACATGACTTTGTGGACACACTGTACATATTTGTATTTTTAGAATTGTTTATGGAAGTGACCGAATCCTCGGTAAACGCTTTGTACTAAATGAGCAACACCGGTATGTACAGTACTGTATGTCTGAAAATTATATTCTTGGTTTAGTGGCTTGTACATAAGCTACTTTATCGCAGATCCAGACACGATTTCAGTGGATTCATTAGTCAACAAACTTTTGAATTTGCTTATTGACATAAATCATAATGTTATCAATCTAGCGACATTTGTTGGATCTACTTCATAATTCCAAGGATACATTTTCGTCATCTTTGAATCCAGCAAATGTGACACCTAAGAGAGAGGTGGCCCAACATAAGAGCCAAGCTTTTTTAATTCTATTGATTTTTATTGTAGTATCGATAAATGCTTTTTGACTGGAATATTCAGTATTTTCTGTAAGCACAACATGGCAAGTAAAACCGATCGATGCAGTGAAGAGTCGGGTAGATACAACGGTACAAGGTCAGGAGGGTAAACTACCTATCTCTTGGTGTTTTAACCTTTGACTGCGTTAGCCGCAACACAGTTCTTTATAAATTGCACATGGTGGTGTCACCGCAGTGCAGCTCAATGAGAAGGTTGCATCACGGAGTCCCACAAGGATCAATACTAGGTTAAATATTCATTAATGATATTCACAGCACGGCAGCATTGTACGAATGCATACGACTTTAGAATAAGATCAAACAAAGAAGTAACTTATGAAAAACTAGCCAGAAATTAAGGAGCTCGATAACTCTATTCATCTTATCAATAAAATTATCTGAAAACAAATGCACAAAAAAGGTTCTTTATCGACTTTGGTTTCGGATAGTTCGTAACTGAAGAATTGCGACAGAAGCAGCAAACAATACCAATACCGAATACCAATACCAAACTAATTTCTTAGGAGTGCATCTAGGCCAAAGACTGACGTGTTATGAACAAATAAACCACGTACATAATATATTATTATCCTCATGTGATATATCCACATACTGGTACTGGAGGGGGGAGGGATGGATTAACATATTTCTCTATGAGACGAACTGATAGGAAACTGCAATCTGAACTATACATAACGGGTGTCCATCACAAGTAGGTGTTCTAATAGTCTTATACTTCTACAACGCCATGGCCGAACAGGTTTTCTTTAAGGAAGGACGAATTCTAAGGGGATGATATGGGCACTACACACAGGACAGACAAACACGTTGAACGAGTATATGAACATTATGTTCTACTGAGGCATACTATCTGAATTAGTGGAAAAAGGCAAATATAGCTATTACTCAAAGTGATAACAATGAAATCAATTACATGCAACATTGCATTGAGTTTACAAATAACAACAATATAAGTTTGAACGCTGAATTTATCTCCAGTTCACATCCCTCTTAGTGCAGCGTCTGAAATATGATTGTGCACCTGATGAGACAATGAGAATGCCTCTTCGACTAGACTACACTATATTTTGTGGTCTAAGTGTCTCTGGTGTCAAAACGATGTAAAGAGTTCATTATGAGCTTCTTCGTCACAGACTTTTTTGGATCTCTTCAGACGAAAATTACTCTAGATTCCAGAAGTCAAGTCTGTAACATCGCCAGATCCCTGACGCTGCACTAAGAGGATGTGAACTAGAACTAAATTCAACATTCACATTGAATCAACCCTTCCCACCATACTCGTAGCTACGTTACGTGAAATGTAAGCGTATTACAATATTGCTACGTTGGAACGAGCATGTCACGAATACAGCCACTGCGGCTAATATCTGCTCTCCCACCATACTCGTAGCTACGTTACGTGAAATGTAAGCGTATTACAATATTGCTACGTTGGAACGAGCATGTCACGAATACAGCCACTGCGGCTAATATCTGCTCTCCCACCATACTCGTAGCTACGTTACGTGTAATGTAAGCGTATTACAATATTACTACGTTGGAACGAGCATGTCACGAATACAGCCACTGCGGCTAATATCTGCTCTCCCACCATACTCGTAGCTACGTTACGTGTAATGTAAGCGTATTACAATATTGCTACGTTGGAACGAGCATGTCACGAATACAGCCACTGCGGCTAATATCTGCTCTCCCACCATACTCGTAGCTACGTTACGTGTAATGTAAGCGTATTACAATATTGCTACGTTGGAACGAGCATGTCACGAATACAGCCACTGCGGCTAATATCTGCTCTCCCACTATACTCGTAGCTACGTTACGTGTAATGTAAGCGTATTACAATATTGCTACGTTGGAACGAGCATGTCACGAATACAGCCACTGCGGCTAATATCTGCTCTCCCACCATACTCGTAGCTACGTTACGTGTAATGTAAGCGTATTACAATATTGCTACGTTGGAACGAGCATGTCACGAATACAGCCACTGCGGCTAATATCTGCTCTCCCACCATACTCGTAGCTACGTTACGTGTAATGTAAGCGTATTACAATATTGCTACGTTGGAACGAGCATGTCACGAATACAGCCACTGCGGCTAATATCTGCTCTCCCACCATACTCGTAGCTACGTTACGTGAAATGTAAGCGTATTACAATATTGCTACGTTGGAACGAGCATGTCACGAATACAGCCACTGCGGCTAATATCTGCTCTCCCACCATACTCGTAGCTACGTTACGTGTAATGTAAGCGTATTACAATATTGCTACGTTGGAACGAGCATGTCACGAATACAGCCACTGCGGCTAATATCTGCTCTCCCACCATACTCGTAGCTACTTTACGTGTAATGTAAGCGTATTACAATATTGCTACGTTGGAACGAGCATGTCACGAATACAGCCACTGCGGCTAATATCTGCTCAGTGTGCATCTGGACATCTAACTCATCACTTTGTGGTTTGCCGCCTCGGCACGATACAGAAGTACAACTGGACAACTGAGTCACGCGATATCACTCAATTAGCTGGTTGACACACCTCGCGCGCTTGTCGTGTCCAAAGCCCGCAGCTGTGACAGTGTTCTTGTAAATCTAAAACCAAATATACTGTATCGAACAAATTAGATTTTCCAATCTGATCAGTTAATACTTTGAATTTGTATGCTGTTATTAAATTTTGGATCTGGTAATCTTGTTTACGATGAAACAAAAATGTACTAGAACTCAGAACTGATGGATGACGATGAGACTGGACATGCTATACCTACCCTGGGAACCTATAGATTTCTGTTATTAATAAAACATATACATCATCTAAAAGCATATCTAGAACTAAAACGCAGAAATAGCTCCATGGAATATCTAATAATACTACTTACACTAGGAAACTGTATGTTAATATAATAAGTATTATTTGTTAATAATATTACAACATTATTACATTTTGTACTTAATAGACTAGATGAAATTAAAATAAGGATAAAATACAATCTATAAAAAAACCAGTATGATACTCATATATTATTCTCATACAGAACAAGAGTATCGTAAAGAAATGATAACTAATGACCGATTTCGTAAGGGTTTACAAAAAAATTAATTTAATTATGAACTTAGAACTCTCAATTTTTAGTTTGTCGTTCTTTAAGAGACATACAACAAACGCTGTATAAGAATTGTTTTTACTGTCATTATTTTTTTAATAATGAGGAATTAAATGGAGAAAGCTTAAGTTTTAAACAGAAAACTGTGCTTTTCTCCATAATCCACAAAAACACAAAAATATTTTTCTTCGCCTAATATACAGGTGACTACTACCCAAATAGTAAAAAATTCTGGAAGGATTGTAAAAGAAAATCCTGTTTCCTTCAGTAAAAAATTGTTTCTGATGTAATATAGGTGTATGTATTAACATGGTAGACGTTTGAAGTGAGATGTTTAGCGTGTGATAAAGGTCACCGGGATCCGGCTCCGTCAGGGAGCTTCTTTAGAAAAACGAACTATAGTAGCGTACACAATATTAAGCAATAAACATAATTACGTTCAACAGCTAATAGCAGACACTACTGAAACACGGATACGACATGGATGTTACATGGAAATCCAATACAGCACATAATATTAAAATAGAGATAATAATTCTTCGAATATATTTGATTACATTACAATACAATATTATCAAACAGTGTATATTATAATATAGGGGTACAGGCTTCGCTGAGGTTGTATGCAAAGTCTCCACGTCTATAGCTCCACGTGTTACTATGTCACAAGTTAAAATTACACAAATAATTGTATTTTTTTAGAAACCTATTTATTCCGTGATAGTCCTTGTTGCTATCGTGGTTGCCAATCTGACCGACGTAAAATATTCACAAACGCACGGTCAAACCCAATTTAGTGACACGCACAATCTCCGAACTGTTGAGTATTAGAAATTAAGTTTCATGCATAATTTTCTAAATCTATATTTCAGTTCGTTTTCGCAATATCTTGCGGACAGACAGACAGAATGAAGATTTCCTAACAGCACGAGCGATAGCCATCGCTAACGCTCAGCCAATTTAAAACATAATCGTACAAATCATAGGTTCCAACTGTAATAGAATAATTTTTTTAACAAAAACATTTTTAAACTTTACTAGCCCATATAATATACTAGAAGATAGACGTGTGGATTTGGAAACACTAAGCACATTAATTCATGCACATTTAAATATTGAAGACTCTTGGAGCAATTGGAAAAATATTTAAATAGTACTAAATGTCAATAAAACAGTACTTTTCCAAATGATTTATTTTTTGACGAGGCCTTTCGAAACCAAAAGTTTCAACACCAGGCGACTCCAAAAATGATATTACTCCACTATAAAAAAACTAAGAAAATAATGTAAATATTAAATTAGTGGAGTCAGCTGATGATGAAAGCTTTGGTTTCGAAAGGCCTCGTCCAAAAAATAAATCATTTGGAAAAGTAATGTTTTATTAACATTTAAATATGCTTGTAAATTATGGTTCTGGGTATTGTATACAAAAATCTAATGATGGCAAAACATTTCCCAATTCGTCTTTCCTACAAACTTTGCCATAAGTCCAAGATTACTAATAGGCGCTATGAGCAAAACACAAAATACATCTGAAATGTTTAATTTAATTTTAACAATCAATATGAGTAATTTAATAAATTACTACTATCAGAATTTTGATATATGTGGAAAACTTTGTTCAAATAAAAAGTTTTGTTTCTGTGCATATTGAATATCAATTGTAATTAAATAGTTACGATAATATGTTTGTCTACGATGAGCACAATGTAGTCCTGACTAACCTGCAGTAAAGCATCCAGCAAATGTAGCGGTGCAGAGACAGGGGGGCACTGGCATCTATCTGACTATCGCGGCCGGTAGTAGAACTGCGACTGACTGACTGACCCCGCGACTGACTGACTACCCCTACTCTACTACCTCCACTTGTGTACCGGAAACACTCATCAACACAGTCGTCCTGTCTGCGAGCCCTATACAGCTCCTTGTCTGTCTGGCCCAGGGGAGGGCGGCAAGTTTCTGTACTACTGTACTGACTCACGGATACAGAGTTGCTGGATACTCACAACACCACACAAGGGAGGGGGATTCAGACGAAATTGCCACCATCAGACTGTTTTCATGGGGGCTTCTTTAAAAAATGTTCTACAGAACGCATTAAAAACTTTTTTTATTTTGCCGCATCCTTGTACATTACCATATTAGAATCATCCATATGCCATTTGGCATTATGCAAAGGAACATACTACTTTTGTAGTTTTGTATATACTTTCACTGACCAAGTTGAAGTTTATCCTCTTTATGTTTTCAAATGCAAGATTCTGATTAGTACTACTCATATAATTGAATTTCAAATTTGTTAACGTACACTGTAACTATTGTGAAAGAAAGATCATCGCCAGACAGTTATTGAAGTGTTATAGAACGGCGTTACACAGAGTTTCTGGAGCTGTACACAGGCCTTCATCAGGGGTTTCCCGTCATTATGGCACTACAACTTCCCAAAGAAAGTAGTATTGCGAAACTTCAAAAACGAGACTATATCATTGAGAAAGTGTGGTTTCGTAGCCCAGAACGAAAAAATCTGGGAATCCAGTTATGGGACCAATTTCTTCCTTGGGAAGAAGCAAAGTGAAGCTCTCAAACTAATTGGTGAAAAACATTACAGTGCAGTAAGTGAAGTATTTCGCTCATCAAGTGTATTTTATGCTGATATGAATTGGATTAGATTGTTTGCATATGTTTTATGTGAGATATTAACATAGCAAAATATTGCATGTTGCAGAAATATTTGCATCAAAATACAAACAAAAAATGGATGATATCCTCAGTTCAACACAAATCTCAGATATTGTTTTTCCTCATTTGATATTTGTGTAAGATTTTAAAAACTATGTTTTGAACATTACCTCCAAGATTCACTGCCCGTTATTTACTTTGCTAGCTGTGGTAAATAGTCGAAATGTATTCTACAAGTCGCATGTTTTAGACGGCTTATGGACAGGCATTGCAGAGTAACGGTAATTCAATTATAAATTTTGCAACAAGTAATGTAATACAGGGTTATTCACGAAGATATGCAGAAACTGCAGGAGCTCATGTTACATGTAAAAATAATGAACAAGTTTATATAGGCATGGATTCGGAAATACTTCGTTAGCGAGTTACCGCTAGCGAAAGATTTCGCCCGGATTTCAGCTCACCACGTCAAACGAGGTCTTCCTGAAATTTTGGTAAGGTACATTAAGGGGCGAATTCAATAGTTTGTTATGATTTTTACCCTTGTAAACGGAATAAAACAGATCACACAGTTGTAAACTACAGTAAGTAGTTTTTTTCTCATTTTATATTTGATAAAATAATATTAGCTACAGTTGACGTAGAATCGCTCTACACCAATATTCCACACGGACGTCGTCGAAGAAATTAGGAAATTTTTAGATAAAAGACCGAAAAACGCTTATAATTGTATCACTCATTTAATTATTATAATCTTGACCATGAACAATTTTAAATTTTACACATAATTTTTCTTCAAATAAATAGCACAACAGTGGGGACAACAATGTCTTATTCATACACCAATCTTTTTACGGCATTAGCCTACTTAAGAAAGATTGGTTATGAACCCATATTTATTTTTTTGCTTGGTTTCGTTATATTTACAATATCTTTCTTGTTTGGAATACTGGAATGGAAGATCTAAGTGTTTCTAAAAAAATAAACGATTTCAGCACTTAATTTCAAGTGGAAACCCTCACATTCAGTGCATGTTCTTGATTTAGACATTTTATTAAACGAAGATCACGTCAAAATTCAAATTCATGTCATAGACAAAAATATTATGCAGTACGTACATTATATGGGCTGCTATCCACCGTATGTAAAACATCCCCAAGAGTCTTGTTCTAAGAATTAAGAATTACATATGGATGAAATTGAATTCCACAAATACATAAGTACGAGTAGTTCCTGAATAGAATAGAAAACTCTCTTTATTGCAGGAATATACAAACTCAATTTCAAATGAAATGAAACAAATAACACATGATTAAAACAGTTCATAAATAATTACTTACAACTAACAATAATTACTACTAAAATATATACTATAAATATGTAAATTCCCGCAAAAGGTAGCCCTTACAGGCATAAAGCCCAATAAGGGAACCCTATGCTAAGGTTTACCTCCCCAGTAAAACGAAAATGAAATAAAATCCTTATATAAAATTGAAGAAACAACAACTTTCATAATATATTTAATATATGTGTAAAAGAGTCTGCCAAACTAGAAATAATAGTGCTAAAATTAACACAAACTTATTACTTTTATCATAAAAAAATTATATACATATATTATAATATAGTACTTAATTTTATAATAACAATTTATATAATTGTACAATTATATTGTATTTTAAATATACTAGAGCTACATAAAAAATAATACTACATTTTATTTTAAAATCCATAGTTTTTTAGTTTTTAATTTTGAAACACGTACAATCATTAGATCTCGTATGTAAGGATGATACAATATTGAATGAGAGAACTAGACTCCCTCTCCCTCATACCCCTATTGCGGAACTGCTAGAAATGCACTCAATGCAAGTATTTTGCACCGGAGGGTACAATTTACCGTTAGCAGGAGGAGATGGCAATGTCGATCGGGTCTGCTTTATCGTCTACAATTCGTAAGCCGAACAGCTTTGTATAAGCACGCGCCTAGTGCTTTATGAAATCAGCCTCTTTAGCTCGTTGGTTAACACTATTATCTAGGTGCCCGACGATTGGTTACATTGGTGTGCAAAACTAAAATGTATGTCCTATTAAAAACGTATCACTAGTTATTCGTAACACCCCCCCCCCCCAAACACACACACACAATAAATAAAAACATATTTCTTCAACTTCAAAACTTTTCAGTTATATTATCAAAAAGCATGTATTAAAAAATAAAAACAAATAGGAGAATTAATAAAGTTAATGACGACAGTAGCATATGGCAGGGGTGCCCAACCTTTTTTACCCAAGGGCCACATTGTAAAGCCTTTATGGCCAGGCGGGCAACATCCCCAGGGATTTGGAACCCCAAACAAAACGTATTGCCCGGAGTTTGTTCCAGAAATCTTGTGCAAAATATGAGTTTTAAGGTTATTTGGCGCTTGTTTCCTGATTATTGTAATTTCTTATTATTTATTAGTTGTTAGGTAAAGGTTTATAATATATTATGTTTTTAGGTTCTTTTAGTAGAAATAAATATAAACCCAGACTTTTAGACGTTTGCTCTAATTCTGAGGGAACAATAAAAAAGTCATTGAATACATCGATTTTAATTAATCCTACTAGGATACTAGGACATACAAATTACGTGGCGAGTGGTTGGGTAGGGGTTACGTCGCCGCACCGCGCGCTGTGCCGTGCTTTACGCGCGCTCTATTCGCCAGCCGGTAGCCACCACCGTAGTCAGTGAAATCTGTCTGCAACTACTTTACTTCTTTCAACACTCATACTCCACCAAATGAATACGGCTCGTTCTACGTGAAATCGGCTGAACTGCTTGGTTCTCAAAATTTGTATTTATTTAATATTTCAAATGCTTGTAAACAAATTTGGTTGTTTTGGCAACAAGGCGGGCCACATAAAACTGACTCGCGGGCCGGATTCGGCCCGCGGGCCGTAGGTTGGGCAGCCCTGGCATATGGTATCCAAACAAGTAAATTTCACATATAACTTTTCCTAAACATACAGAAAGATAAAAAATAAAGAAAATATTATTAATTAACTATATATATATATATATATATATATATATATATATATATATTATTATATATATTTATTTTCATAATTTTGAAATTACTTATTGCCAATTACAGAGAAACATTTTTCAAAGGTTTGATTGTGTTGCACAACATGCGCAATCACGGGTCTCAGTAAATTGTTACATCGAACATCAGCACGATGATACTTTATCCTTACCCTAAGTGATGTCGATGCTTCTAGAATGTAGTTTTTAGTGGTATGTTGACAGGATAATTTGTAAATCATCTTCGCTGTCACAAGTAATTTGTTCTGGAAAAGAATAATTTTTCTGGGTCATATTGCTTTTGTAACAGTTTGCCTATTGCATCATGTTGTAAATTCCACAACGTGGTTTTATTGCATGGATTGCATTTGTTCTTGAAATTTGGATTGTTATCGGGTTTGTAAATATATTAAAATTTGGTGGTCTTTTAACAATAATTCTATAAAAAAAGGTCTATTCAAAATACTTTTTGTTCCTGGAGATGGTACAACAAGTTTGTAGGAGGTCTTCATAATTATATTTATTCTGAACAATTCAGAATGATATTTGGTTATAAAATGATGGGGGCATTCTTTCTACATTCAAATCATTGTTTTTGATTTTGGGTTTGGCTAGTTCACTATTAACCAATTTTGTGAGATATCTTCTGTTGATTAATAAACGATGTTATGTACTTGGAGACGTCAATTTCATCCATATATAATTAACTCTGATAACAAGACTTTTGGGGATGTTTTACATACCGTGGATGGCAGCTCATATAATTTAGATATTGCATACTATTTGTGTCTATGACATGAATTTTAATTTTAAAGTGACCTTTCTTTAATAAAATGTCTACATCAAGAACGTGCACTGAATGTGAGGGTTTCCACTTAAAATTAAGAGTTGAAATCGTTTATTTTTTTACAAATAATTTTTATAATCTCATTTAAGCCTCAGCGTCATAGCTATGCTGGCTGCGAAGTGCACTGGTTTTTATTTGTAAGTATATGATTGGACCTCCCGGGGATTTTAACCCGTGATCTCTCGGTTAGAGAGCCGAGACTATAACCATTAGTCTACGAAGGAGGACCACAAATGCTTAGATCTTCCATTCCATTATTGCAAACATGAAAGATATCATCAATATTAAGAAACTAAGCCAAGAGTAAGTGTTGGGTTTATAACAAACCTTTCTTAGGTAATGCCATAAAAAGATTGGCGTATAAATGAGACACTTTTGTTCCCTATTTTTGTCCTCTTTATTTGAAGACCGTTTACATCTGGAAACGTAAACTTGTTCATGATCAAGATTATAATTATTAAATGAGTGATAAAATTAGAGTGCTTTTCGGTCTTTATCTAAAAATGTCCCAATTGCTTCGACGACGTCCGTGTGGAAAATCGCTGTAAAGCGATTCTACAACTGTAACTAATATTACTTCATCAAATATTGATTGGGGGATTTACAATTAATTATCTTTCAAACAAATTAGTAGTATTTTTGATAAAGAAGAGCAACTATTTGACAAAAGGTTGTACAATTTTATTTATGTACACAGACACTGCACATCAAGAACATGCACGGAATGTGAGGGTTTCCACTTGAAATTAAGTATTGAAATCGTTTATTTCTTTACAAATACTTTTTTTAATCTCAATTAAGCCTCAGCGTCATAGCTATGCTGGCTGCGAAGTGCACTGGTTTTTATTTGTAAGTACATGATTGGACCTCCCGGGGATTTTAACCCGTGATCTCTCGGTTAGAGAGCCGAGACTATAACCATTAGTCTACGAAGGAGGACCACAAATGCTTAGATCTTCCATTCCATTATTGCAAACATGAAAGATATCATCAATATTAAGAAACTAAGCCAAGAGTAAGTGTTGGGTTGATAACAAATCTTTCTTAGGTAATGCCATAAAAAGATTGGCGTATAAATGAGACACTTTTGTTCCCTATTGTTGTCCTCTTTATTTGAAGACCGTTTACGTCTGGAAACGTAAACTTGTTCATGATCAAGATTATAATTATTAAATGAGTGATAAACTTAGAGTGCTTTTCGGTCTTTATCTAAAAATGTCCCAATTGCTTCGACGACGTCCGTGTGGAAAATCGCTGTAAAGCGATTCTACGTCAACTGTAACTAATATTACTTCATCAAATATTGATTGGGGGATTTACAATTAATTATCTTTCAAACAAATTAGTAGTATTTTTGATAAAGAAGAGCAACTATTTGACAAAAGGTTGTACAATTTTATTTATGTACACAGACACTGTTTTCTGTGGGAGCTCACAATACTAGAAATAATGGGTCGACCCAGAGGAAGGAGGTCTAATGTGCTTGTGTGTCAGGTAACATGCAGAATACAAGTGACTTTAGCTTTTTATGTATTACACTTTTAACTATATTATTTTAAATATTTAGCTTCGACCGTTTTCTAGGAGATGTCCTTTAATTTCTGCACTAAAATCATTGATTAGGCATTTGTTCATAATTCTGTAAACAGAATCTTAACTCCTAATGAGTTCTTTTCATAATAATACTGTTGAACCCCCATAACAAAGCTTAAATACGTAACTCTGAGGAGAATATTTTTATATGATGTCTGTAATGTCACGTGTTTAAATAAAGCATTCGGTAAACTAAGTTTTCATATTAATATTGTTGAATTCCTAGAACAAAGCTTATATCTGATACTCTGAGTAACATATTTTGTTTTGTATGACACGTGTACTGCACGCAGTAAACTAAATGTGTACAATAGTTTTATTTATTTTCCTTCTGAAACATAACTGTCAAAATAATCAGGGTGCTTGGGTATACGGCGAACGTTGTTGAGGATGGCCGGTGACACATGGCCACTTGACATAGGCTACTTGACAGTTGCTGACATATTTACTCCGATCAACGTGACACATAATGACGTTAAGAAATTCTTGGAAAAATCCAGTACTGACACTGTCGTTTAAGAATTTATTCACTTTAAAACACGTACCTATTTTAACAACATAAACAGTTTATTAATTGGTACTGTGAGCTTGAATATTCAATTTGTATTTGTTTTTCCCAATAGGCTTGGATTGATAATGATAAAAGTTTAGTTTCTCCAGAAAATTACGATATTTATACCACGACATACAATTGGAACAGCAATGATAGGAGTGGTTATTTGGTTATTTACTTGAATACTCTGGGAGAGCGACAGGACTGCAACTGAACTTTGAAACTGACGGTCGACCTTACAGTGTACATGGCAACTCGTCGATGAACTGCAACTTATTTTAGATGACTTATAACAACACTATTCCAAGACCAAAGAAAACACGACTTTATGAGTTTACAAGCGATACGGATATATACTTCAACATCTCATAAACAAGAAAGGCTTATAGTTATATATTTTATGGAGAGTAGAATTTATAGAGTGCATTAACAAACTCACAAGAGTAACAGAACAATCTACAACTTGCATTGATCACAGTTTATTAAACACTCAGGACTACAGGACTGTAACTAAGGGGGGTCTAACTACTGACTTGACCAAAAACGTAGCCAGGGGCGCGGTTCAAAACAACTGGCCCCATTTTGTTCCTTAAAAGTTCTTGCTCGTTTCTGTGTTGAGAACGATCTTTCAGTGGTACATGTCCGTAATAATAAATTATTTAAATAATAATAATTGTTTACTAAAATAGCAATTTAAAAAAATAGAAAATTTGGGGGGGATCGGACCCCTCGGACACCCTTGCTAGCTACGTCCCTGGACTTGACTGATCATTACGCAATGCTGCGCAAAGCCCTCCAAACCCGTCTTAACAGTAACGTTCACACTCATCTGGACCATGAGCTACTACAGGAACTGTTGGGGGAGCACAGTGCACTAAACCACGTGCTGCAGCAAAAAGACATTAACTTATGCTGCGACATATTTATACAATCTTTTGAAGACCTTAGAAATGTATTTCTTAAACCGAAAAGAAACACGCGCAACAAAAAACTTAAAACACGGATAACAGTAAATCTAATTAAGTCAATCAAAAAACGAGACAAACTTCGTGAAACATTGAAAAGGCAACAATTTAATGATACAAAACAGCTTGATACAGAGAAAAGAGATTAGAAATTCGTCGAATACCTCAAAACTATTTTGGAAAGTTGTCAATGAAATTGGCGTTGGAGCACGATCTCAAACCCAAATTCCCCATTCGCACCTTCCTGCATGCTTCAGATCAAGGGGGCGGTGACATAAAGGCTGTGGCAAGCTCTTTTAATATTTTCTTTTCTAATGTAGGTGCACGTTTAGCAAAGCAGTTTCCGCTGTCAGATGATGCCGCCTGCAGGTCCGATCATATATTACGACTGAACCCGGTCACATTCAGCCAGGTGGGGAGATGTTGCCGGGATCCTTGGTGGCTCTGCTCCTGGGGTCCATCAAATTCTTACATATGTTTGAAAAAATAATACTAGGAGTCTTCTACCGCCGATTTAACCAATCTCAGTTTTACTTCGGAGTTTCTCTAAGCAAATAAAAATTAACTAAAGCCAAAGTAACACCTTCGTATAAGTCTAATGATAATTCCGATTTGAACAAATACAGGCCGATTTCTTTATTACGTGCGGTCGGTAAAGAACTGGAGAAGTGCGTGAAATCTCAGTTTCAAAGTTATCTTGAAGTAAATAATCTTATATCCGATATAGCCCAGGTAAAATTACTTCTGACGCCCTTTTTGAAATTAATAAAACCATAATTAACTCTCTAAAAGGAAAATTATAAATCATTACTGGTTTTTTTATTGATCTATCCAAAACTTTCGTTTCCAAAGATAGAAATTTGTTGTTTAGTAAACTTGAACATAGTGGACACCAAGGGATGGCCTTAAATTGGTTTATAAGTTATCTTAGCGGTTGAATTCAAGCTGTGAGTACAAATAATATTGGCAGTGAACTCCAGGAAGTTAATTATGGAATGGTCCAGGGAAGCATGCTGGGTCCGCAGCACTTCAAGTGGGACTGAAATTGTGGAAAAAATTGAAAATGCGCTACGTAACGACTGTGGATGAACTGTCTGCGGTACTTCCGCAAATCTCTAGACCACAGAAACCTCGTATGTCGGAAACTATCAGCGAGGAGTGTCCCAAAACAGCTGAGATACCAACACAAGTCGAATCGAGTAGAGGCCGGGCAAGAGTTTTTGAGATGTACAAACTCCATGGACATATATTTCTCCGCTCCACAGTTTATGGAATTATGCAGTTTTCAACTCATTATAAGGCTCAACTAGAGTTTTTCTTTTCCAAACGAGTTAACGGATGACACCGCATATTTCGCACTTGGCGAGAGAGATTTGTCATTTTTCATGAAACTATTGTCGCATTGACAGTTCTCGACGTACTAACCTCGAACCGGTCTTGTTACGGAGGGGGAGGATCAGGCTACAGGGCAGTTTAGCCAACTAGTCAAACAATAATCCCTCCGGCCGTAAGAACCTCAGTACTTTCTGAATATGCCTCGTAAATATCAAAGAAATTTGTTTTAATAAACACTAATGCAACTTTAAATAAAAACTTATCAAACCAGTCCCGTGTCAATCATCTGTTGAAGTCGAGCAACTTTCGCTACCTAATGTACAAAAAATAATTAACTAGGAGACTAAAAATATAACAATCAATGGAACTCAAATTTCACAAATACAAGATCCAGAACAAAAACAGTAATTAAATGTAAGTCTGAAAGTTTCTATCTATTTCTCCTATACCAATACCAATATACCTATGTCCTATACCATCCTACTTTTTGTTATCTAGGTGCCGCGTTGTCGTTAGCTGAACTGCCGTCATGATATGAGAAATATCGATGAAATTTCCTAACTGCAAATAGTCTTCTCTTATCTGTCCAGATAAGTGCTTCGTGCGTGCAGCAGTGCGCGTGTATCGTGAAATGGTTAGTTTTGTACGTACATTGTAGGTTACCAAACATGACGTAATTTTCGTGCATACATCGTTTTTTACGCCCGACAACGATAAAAAATGTACGGAATTCGGTGATCCTTTCAAACTACAGAAGTCAAGTTCTCCCACACATACTTGAGACACTCTCAGGCATCAAGTTGACATAAAGAGATAATTGAGTACGTCTGAAACCTAATCCGGAGATGTTGAGACACAACCAGTTTGTTTTTGATGGATGGATGACTACTTCTGTTACTGATTTTTTGTATCACAGAGAAGTGAGGCGAGCTGAAAACCTTTGATAAAATTTCAACCAGATCTGCTGAAATTACGCGATGTGGTAAATGACGGAAGGCGACCATCAAACACTTTTGGTTTAAAGTTAGAGAAAAGAAAGCAATGGTTCTTGCTTTACCACCTGTATACTTCACGGTAAAAAGAGAAAGTACGTTTTAAAACGTCTTTCAAAGCATCCTTAGTTTTCAATGCCCATTGGATTTATTTTAGATGACTACCCCATAAAACAGTAAGGAGTTTGCAAAACATTATACGGAACTTTACGTACTTCTTGTCTACTAAATTTACAGTCCGATTCATAATCTTCATAAATGTTCTTCGTTGAGAGTTTTGAAAGACTATATGTACACAGGTTTTTGTTACACTATGCCAGATAAATGGGGGTTTCCTGAGCCTCGTGATTGGACAACACACAGATTGGGCAGTATGCGGGACAATTAATGACAATTAATTGTATTAATACACAATCCAACATAGGCATTTCACCACGTGTATGACCACCACTGTCAATGGACAGAAATGTATACTGAAACTACCACATACGAGGATATATTTACAATTTTAATTCTTGCGCTTACACGATTAGTTGGTACCCTTGATCGGCGATTGGTTCAGCTCCAGCCAATCACGGCAAAGCACCGACTCTTCACTCACTTGCGGATGTGTATTACCGTTTTATTTAAATTTTGCTGCCTGGACTTGCTACAGTGAGGCCGATATACGATTGTCTCAAGATTCCAGCTGTCTTAGCACCTTTAAACGCGGTATGAACACGAAAATTTATATGACAGATATATTTAGATAGAGTTTCAGAAGCTCTTCAAAATTATCATAAAATAGCACAGCTGTCATTTTAAGCATAATTTTGAGTGTAGTCTAAAAATTGAACTTCTTACTAATGTAAATGGCACTATTGACCAAAAACATCGTTTTATTCTTTCAGGATTTTTTCCGGACATGTTCCATCGTTCGTGATACCAGAAATCAGCCTAGTTATTGGTTTCACGAAATATTTTTCCGTTGATTTAAATATTTTAATAAAATTACTGTACCAGAGTCCTCCCTTATGGCAATCTTCACGGCTTTCATAGTAGCAGGATATCCATAATGGGGAGGAGTAAGAAATTGGGACCACCTTGGTTTGCCTACATGTAAGTTATATTAGTTTTTTTCTTTAGCCTGTCCAGAAGAGTAGGTCCTACTTGGATTGATAAACCAACCAAAAGTGGACCCTCCTGGAGACAGGAAACACTTACAAATCTTTTCAAGTAATTAATATTGTTATTGGGCGGTGAAATGTCGATAAAAAGCCTCCGAATAAACATCAACTTCTTTCACGGAATGGTGCCAATACTTTATACTGAGAGAATACCTCCCGTGGAGAATACCATTACATCTTTAGTATACGATTTAACGCGCATCCGTGAATTTAGACTGCAAGAATATCTTGCATATTCGTCCTGACCTTAAGGTCGAATAAAGTAACAAATGCAAGGAACTTTTCCCCTCCTACATCACTCTAAATTGAAATTGCACGACATGTACACATTAATTTAATACTGTACTGAAGTTACTGTTACAAATAGATACTTATTAGGTGATTTTGTAATTTCCCCAGGCCTCTAGAAGAACAGAGCGGCCTCATAGCTCCGACAGTACAGCAATATAATAAAAAACCTCCAAATGAATAAGTGTCTTTTATGAAAAGGCTTTCCTGACCACAAGACGCAGTAGTGATTACTCATCTTCTTTCTTTGCTCAATGGATGGCATTTGTTTGTTGATCAGACAAATTTAAGTTTGTATATTTTCTTTTTTATCCGATTCTGAAAATATTTACAATTTACTATGGATGCATTGAAAGATTTAGTTGAATTTGTTGTCTAGGTATGCATATGTTTTTAATTCAACAGGATCACTTGTCAGGCTATGTAACGTGTCCATGCTGAAAACAGCAATGGACCCGGAAAAAGTGATCGCTTGGAATGGGTGGCTGAGTCGGTAAGTGCAGATGGAAGGTGGACGACCCAAGCGAAGTGTGGGTGTCGAAATGGCAACTCATGCGTGAAGTGTGGCCTAGCGGTGAAGTGAAGACAGCAATGTTCGCTGTGCCGTTATATCAGCTGATTTGTCAATGTCGACGCCTGCGCAATGCAGGAGGCTATTGTTACTTGATTTGGTTCTTGCGCTGCATACGCCAATTCCTGCCTTCTCTTTTTCGGTGTCCTTATTGGTCAGAGTATTCCAATATAAGTGTAACTGCGTAATTGAAACCACCAAACCCCATATATTACTACCGACGCCTCCTTCACTCCTGACCTGTAAACCGTTCTGGGTTGTACGCCAGGTGAAGTGAAACACGTTCTGAGCTTTCCTAACTTGAGATGGCACTTGATCAAGCGCTAGGCGCCCCATCTTCCGACGCCGTCGATTTAACGAGTAAAAAAGTTGATTTGGAATAACTCGAGATCACTAATTCCAAGAGGTCACAGTTGTACCCTATATGTAAATCGGAAATATTTATAGGGTGTATAAATAAGAATAGATATTTCAATTTTAAAATGGAAAGAACGGACGAGAGTTCGGTCACTATTTACAGAACGTCCTTCAATTTGAAGGAAGCATGGCTTGGACCTAGTAGCAAAATTTAATTTCTAGAAACGAAAAAATTATCAGTTGGTCGATAAAAAAACTAAAAATCAATATTAATAATGTTATAGTTTTCAGTCCATTAATTAATTAGTCATATACTCCATATTGAATTTATATGAAATATGAATAAACTACAGTTTTGTTTGATAACTGTTATCGTTGCTTTTGATTAATTATTAAATACAGGGAATGATTAGTATTTAATGAGTAACAAATATAAATAAATATTGTTTTTGGATATATATGTAGAATTGTATTTATCTTAACCATGCTGAAAAGTTCCGCTTCTAATTAAGTAAAAACTTCCAGTAGTTTAACTCAAATTAAAATAAATAGGCCATTGCAATGATTTCATTTGAAATATTTATATTTTCTATTAATTTATCTGATCCCATATCTGATCAGAGATGGGACTAACAAAGCGTTTTTTTTTATTTAATTCTCGAATATAATTCCACTAAGAATATTCCAATGTGAGCCTAGTTTAGCAGTTGTTCAACAACGATGTTAGGCTGCATAACAGGATAAAACTGTTTTCAAAGACACAAACTAATACAAACAATTTCAAGAAATTGCATAGTAAGTTGTCAAATATTCCGTTTATACTACTAGAACTAAAACTGCAAGTAGTCAGGACTCGGCTTGTCCAGTATTACGGCATTATTCAACACACTATCCACAATCAATTAAAACGTGTGCGGTGAAAGTGGTCCTTGTGCTGACCGAGTGCCGCAGATACCGACGAAGATGAAGTAAGCGGTGGATTATAAAACGCCAGTGCGCACGGATATCATACCACACGCATAATAGTTACTTCTAATTTCTTGCGGTTTCTGATTTCACGTCCAGGAGCCATAAGGACGTCCTCGCTAGCTAATCTTGGCACCCCGTCCAGGAGCAACAAGGACGTTCTCACAAACCTTGGCAACCCCGACCAGAAGCCACAAGGACGTTCTCACAAATCTTGGCAACCCCGCCCAGAAGTCACTAGGATGTTCTCGCTAATCTTGGGACCCCGTCCAGGAGCAACAAGGACATTCTCACAAACCTTGGCAACCCCGCCCAGAAGTCACTAGGATGTTCTCGCTAATCTTGGCACCCCGTCCAGGAGCAACAAGGACGTTCTCACAAACCTTGGCAACCCCGTCCAGGAGCCACAAGGACGTTCTCACAAATCTTGGCAACCCCGCCCAGAAGTAACTAGGACGTTCTCGCTAATCTTGGCTACCCCGACCAGGAGCCACAAGGACGTTCTCACAAATCTTGGCAACCCCGTCCAGGAGCCACTAGAACGTTGTTAGAAATCTTGGCATCCCCGTCCAGGAGCCACTAGAACTTTGTCGTCAATCTTGGTGTCCCCGTCCAGGAGCCACTAGAACGCTGTCAGAAATCTTGGCATCCCCGTTCAGGAGCTTCTAGGGCGTTCTCACAAATATTGGCAAACCCGTCCAGGAGAGTCACTAACTCCAAACACTGTTAACGCGGTAAAATGCTAATTTGACCGGACTACTTTACTATGGCGGATGATGTTGGAGTAGGAGAAGATCCTTTAGTGAGATCTGTGCAAGTCTGGCTTATCTGGCCGTCTTCCGAAATGGTATGACTGAGATAATGCCCACTATCTATCCTCGTCGTTGATGAACCAAGATCAAAGGACCTCGCCAGGAGACGGCTTCAATTCAGCAACCTGACATTCGGTAACTCCGGAAGCCGCACAGAGCGGAGTTTAATGTTCATTACAGGTTTTCTCAGCTTGTCTCAACGAGCAGAACAAAACTTGATTTGCAAGTCGGCTTCGCTTTTTGGGTCCAATAATTTAACACAATTTAGACAATATGAAAATGTTATCAAACTCACTTCAAAAAACATCTTAGTTGCAGATTTCTCGTCTTTTCGATCTAAATATTGATCGGATAACATTTCCGAATTCTTGGCGTTGTCCTGCAAGATCTACCCCAGTCAGTATTAAGGGACAGAAAATTTCCTCAGTTTCGTCTAGTTAGAGCTAAAACTGCACCAGAGAGTCTTGACGGGTGCAAGCAATATACTCTTCTAATAATTAGCTGTATGCTTGACGTAACACAAAGAGAGCGACAGGAGGCCAAGTCTCGCTTACACGCCCATTTCACGGCTATAATTGCGCACTCAAGCGAAGGCCTAAACAAAGCTAGAGGGCGGTGCCCCAGTGACCGCACCGGGCGCGGGAGCTGCGGTCTGGAGCTTCCGGTTCAAATGCCAACTTCCGTCGTGCTGCCAGCAGTTATCACCGGCATTCCTGTTAGTAGAACTTCCTAGTCCACACTGAGATACAATGTTCGCAGACTGTATGCAGACAGTCTCCAAACATAACCGGATTTAAAAAAATACAGTCTGCATACAATGTATCCGCATACAAATCTGCCAGTGTGGACTAGGCTTTAAGTGTACTAGAGACTGGCTATCTATCGTGGGGAGCTACTGTATGGAGCTCACGAGTAAAGTAGTGGGAGGAATGCGCCTTCCGCCTGTCAGGGCTTCCTGTCAATCACTTTTCATACACTTCTAAAAAGATTATGCATGCTAGACTATAAGTAATTTAATTAAGTTTTTAGAAAACTAACATTATGTATTTTATTTGCAATAACTATAAATTGTTATAATTTTACTAAATTTTTTTTAATGGAAACAATTTGATATTTGCACAGTATTATTAATCCTATTGTTTTTACCATTATTCTTGTTTTATTTTCGTACACTAGACTATTTTCATCGGTTAGTAATGTTAATATTTGTAATTATTTTAAAATGATTGTTACATCGGTTAGCACTACTAATTGTATTGCTACTTTTGTAGTTATCAATTAATTTCATGTTTAAGGTACATGCATTACAAATATTGATAAATACAAATACAAAAGAGTTGGCCGCCCTGTAATAGTTACAATAAATTATGAAATTTAGATAAATAATATGAATATATTAAATAGGCACTACAAAATGTTAAATGTACGAAATTTATCAATAAATTTTGATCATTCCTAATTTACGAGTACTGTTTAAATAATGCACTGACTTAATTTTACTGTTAACAACGGCTAAAATGACACTCTTAAGTTGTATAAGGCAGGCACTAAGGTAGATTGATAGGGAGTATAATAGCATGTTTTTTGAATTGCTAGTACAAGGAATTCTGACTTCTAACAACTAAATGCTCTAAGTCTTCGCCTACAGTAGAGAAATTATGGTTTTTCCCCACTACCATCACTGAGCACTGAATGTTGTCCTGTTGTAGACGATGCTGATGTCACCTCTGAAGACTGAAAGGGCATTGAGAAATTCCAGGAAGAGAATTTTAGAACCTTAGTTTTTTTGTATGGAAAAAGTATACATTAATCCACACATTTATTCTAAATTTTAGTTAAGTGTACCTAAAATGTTATATCGTATTCAGATACTGTATATGGTAATATCTTACTGAACTCTTATGGTTTGTAATTTAGAGGCGAGAAACAAAAAAGACGTATTTCACTTGAAACTGTTATGCTTGAAATAAAGATTCTACTAAGCGATTTTGAAAACATTTTTAAGTATTCATAAAAGCTAATGTTACTTATGTTTTATATCTTGATAACAAAGCTCACAGATGATTCAGTTTATCATCGCTACACCACCAGTCACTGGCTGACAGCCAGCGTTTATTTACATTGTGTGTAATTTTAACATGTTTCTAGGTTACAATTACACTATTTATTTGTTATTATATTGTATTTAAATAGTGTATAAATGTTGAGGAAAATTATATAAGTACTTGCTATAAGTACCCAACTTGCTTTGGTGCTGTTTTGTTTTCTCTTGTATATAGTGTACATATATAGTTTTGAAACAAATCTGTGATATTGCCAAGAACCAAATGTTTTGTTTACGCTGGAGTGTTTGAGTAACTTTTTGAGCAAAACTTTACGTATATAAAACAAATATTGTGTGTAAGATAAACGCTTTTGCTAAAGTACAGTGTTTATGGAAAAATGCATAAAAAACAAAAATTGTGTGTAAAACAAAAACTGGTAAAATGTGTGAATCTGAATCCCGTGACGAAAATGGGAAATTTGCTGTACCTTAACTTTTAAGAAAGATAGGATTTTAAATTCAAGATTTTATATGATGCAAAGTCAATAATGTTTGTAATAACTCTTTTACAATTTTAACTACTTTTGTAAAGCAAATACAGTTTTGAGTTTCCACATGAATGTACAGTTAATTTGAAGTAAAGATCCAAAGATTTAATTTTATACTTGCAAAATAAAACATTTTACTGTTTTAAGTAAAAGTGTGCTTTATGGCACAAAAAACGTCCTGGCATTTCTTGCATGTACATATGAAATATGACTGGCACTCCAGATGTTAAATAGATAAATCATTTGTTTTTAACAGAACTATTTAAGAGATAGATAAACTCCTACTTACAAAAAGTTGGATGAGGCACAATGATCACACCTAAACCTAATCTTAAAAAGTGAACTGGATTTTATTACCACTAAATGTTTATGGTAAATATTCAACACAATATTCATACTAAAGTTTCTATACTTCTCTGTTTGTGTTCAAATTTCCAGCTTATTCGCAATTTTTCTCGGTGCTTATTCCCAGTTTTCTCCAATGTTTAAAATTCCTAGTTATTTGATTAAATTCATATGTTTACAGCTAAAACACACATCATCAGAAGATCCAGAAGGAAAGGCATGAAATATAAAGTTCTGTTAGTTTTTCTCTGATAATTCTAAGCCACATCCACACAATCATTCAAACACTCCACTTTAATTATCTTGAGTACATTAATAATACAATATATTAGAGTTGTTCGAACATTCTACATAGAGATCTGACTTGGCATTAATTAATTTACACCTGTTAGCCTACATATTACTATAGAACGCTTGTTTAAATATAAATAAAAAAAATAGCTACTGTTCAAGACATTGAAGAAAAGAGTATAAACGCTTAGCTAACATGACAGCAGAATTGTACAAAGAGGATTAAAAATCTTATTTACCAATTAAGATGATTGAGAGTGGCAGTTTAAAGTGTAAATAATAAAAAATCTCTAAATAAATTAGACTTTTTTTATTGTCAAATAGAATTTTTAAACCAAAAGATAGTACAAAAAAAAAATCCTGTTTCCTTCTATCCTCCAAACTTAAAACAAAGTACATTTATTTAGTAAGTAATATTTTTCAAATAACTTAGCTGAAAAACAGTACTTAAGTGTCTATGAGAATTTCTGCCACCTGTTTTCTCGGCTTTCGCAATTTTTTTTTTTTATCTATAATAAATTTATATTTAACTTAATATATAAAGTGTTAAATAAAATTTGTTGTAAATAGATCTAGAATCAGACTATAAGAAAATTACAAAATTCAAATAGCCATTTTATAGAAAATTTCATCCTGAATACATAAATATATGGTTTTAGAGGGTTGTTTTAGTAAATGATAATATTTTACATTGTATACATTAATTGCAAAGATTAAATTTTTTTTTCCCAACTTATAGTTGCTAAGTAATACAACAATAAAAACTGTTTTCTTTTTTCAGCGTTTTATCATATTTATCAATATGTTTATATTTCCAAATAACATAGCTGTAATGTTGAGTCCAGAACAATAAACACCACGTCATTCAGGTCTCGCATGTAAAAAACAGCTGGTGAAAAATACGCAAACAACCATTTTGCACAGACTACGAGAAATCCAAAAACTACTAAATATGAAGATCAAGTTACGAGATTTCGATTTATACAACTTACAACTTTATTTGTCTGGTAATTCTACTGGTACAACTATTTCAACCGGAGTCATCACACTCACAACCATCATTCAACCACTGTGTTAGCCATCAAAATTTGACATTAGCTACAGAAAACGGTGGACCCGATACTAATTGCAGCGGCAATTAGCGACAATTGGACGGTTGAATACAAAACTGAAAGACCAGACATCTTGCATTAAAATTGCAGGAAATCTATTCTTTTGTAACACTTTGACTACCTAGTGGCACAGTATCAGATGTGGAGACCTCAGGAACAGTTGTGTAAGCTGCAGTGGTACATGTGTTAAGAAAGAAAATATGTCTTTTAGTGCCAATGTCCGTATATATGTACATTCTAAAAACTACCAAGAAATGCTTTTGTCCCTATATACGGACATTCACTGTAAAAATTCTACCTGTATAATTTTTTTTACATATTATAACTTTGTTGGTATATAAACAATCAGAAATAACCAAATTAGAAGAAAAATATTTATAGCCATTTTGTAAAAGATTGATTAGATATTCAGCCTACAATTTATTGTAACAACACAAAGGAGTAAAAATGTAGCTTTAAAAAACAAGATAACTACAGTTTTAAAAATGTTAATCAAAACTTTTTATGTTTGTATTTAGCTTAATTTTCTCTTTCAATTGATATTGTGTTTTATAGTGAAATAATTTTTTCAAAGTGCTATTCTTCATGTGAAATTGGAAAAAATACAAACTGTAAGTAAATATGTTAATTTTTTAAATAAAATTACATTTAAATATAAAATTTGTTAATTATTTTCTTTTGTACTTACAGTTTCAGGCTATTTGTAAATAAATTGTGTTTCAATTCAAGTGTTCACTTATTCAGAACTTAATGATAGCCTGTGTATTTTATAAACTGTGTTTAGGAATCTCATGTGTTTAGATTAGGCAACGAGAAAAAGCGAAAACATAAATGTAAACAAAAAGTAGTCTTATTTTTATATAAAATAATTTTGGTGTATGTGTACAATTTTATTTTTTGTACATAGTAGAATCGGTTGTTTTGAGGAAAAATGTTTTTTCGAGTGCATATGTAACTGGAAAAATATACAACACTTTTGTGATAAGTACCATTTGTGTTTTTTTATAGAATAAATTAGCAGTATACTATGCATTTTTATGGTTTAAATAAAAAAACTTAACTGCAAAGGAAATAAAATAAAAATTAAGAGTCTATATAAAACCGTTTTGATGTTATAGATGTTTAGCCAAATGTTACAAATAGACGCATTTTTCGGAAGTACCTTGAGAGAAACATTTTTAAACAAACTTTATTATTATGCTACAGCACTAAAAAATTTTATGTAAAAATGTATCAAAATTTCTCACTACTTTTGCAAATTTGAAAAGATGTAATTATAAAAACTTCTAGTTCGAACATTTTATTGACTGGACTAACTATACATATGAAATGACCACCATATTATTACAATTTTGTTATTATACCTTAGTGAGAGTAAAGTGACTCACATGGACTCGAAGAGGAAGGATCAAGACATCGGTTGAGAGGACCAAATGGATGGCAGCCAAGGAAGTGACGATGTGTATGACAACACAAGGTAGTTGAAGTACGACAGAATAAGGCACACGATTACAATTGAGATATCTGGTGTTACATTAAGGAAAATATGCATATTAACAGTATAATATTAAAGTTATAGTACAAAACATTTAAAGTATTGAATTCTTCGTATTTAACTATAAGTGTTTGGTGCTATCTTCAGAAGTTTTGTTGTTAACAATCTCAAAATAACATTTTTCAAATTTCCTAATCATACTAAAGATATTAATTTTTAAATGTAATGAACACAAAAACGTTATCTTAATAACGTCTTGCATTACAATATATGTGAATTCTGTAGTTTTTGAAAAAGTGACCTTTCACCCATGATTCAGCTTTACTGAATTTTTTTGAGTAAATAGTTCCTGGGTTGTCTTTGGACACCTTAAGCCAAGAATTGTAGAAATTTCTAAATTTTTTTATCATCAAACTTTTTAATACTTAAACAAAATCATAAAAATTTTGATTTTCCAATTAAGAAGTTTCAAAGCGGCTTTTTTTAACATTTTTAGACTCTTAGTCCACATTTTAGTACTAAATTAAATTTTTTTTGGTACTTGGTCTAGATTTTACAGTCAATCTATTTAATTGTCTTGGTGTAGTTACATCACACTGTTGTATAACCACCATTTTTCTGCTCTAGTTCTGTGCTCAAAACACCTTGCAGTTTCTTAGGCATTAGGCACTCAAAATGTTTCTAATAAAAAATATTTAAAATCATGATGTCGTCACGGATCAGCTCTGTGACGGTATGAATGGGCTACTTCATTGTCTATGGGCTAATGGGTGTTAATTCTGAACAATTACTGTGTTAATTTCAATTTATTTCATATTTTAATATATGGCAATCGAAGTTAATCCTCCGAGCGCTTCTCGTCGCGGCCGCGACTAATTGATGCCTATTATGACGGCCAAAGTCGCACCCGCGACTATATAACAGCACTTTGTATTATATTCATATTAAAATGGCAGCAAAATAGTCAAATTCAGTATCATTTGAAAGATGAAGATTTGTTATAGTACATATAATCGCGACAATGCATAATTTTGGAGGCAGTGCATTTTTGGAGGCAGTGCATTACGTCATACTTTACAGAGAAATCTGAGACGGTCACCACAGAAAAAAAGGACCGCTGAAGAGATGGAAGTGGAGGAGGCCACGAAGGTGTCAGAGCAATCTGTACATACCTTACCTAAAGGGTCTACTCCACAAGCCAGTGCAGCGGTCGAAGATGAAAGACCAACATGTTCTCTCTTCTTGAAGAGGGGACCTTCTCTCAAAGGACCATCCGTCTCGGCTCGAGGAAGAAAAGGGGACAAAGTCTCCAAGCAATCCAAAAGAAGAGACGGGGATGGACCACCTGGGGGAGGTGGAAAAAAGGCGTAAGTATGCGCCTAATACAGATAAACCTACACCATGCAAAGGGCGCAACTGACATCTTGGGAAGAAGGTTTTATCTCAAACAGGCCTGGATATCGCCCTAATCCAGGAGCCTTGGATCAATAGAGGTTGCATCAGAGGACTGACAGCTCAGGTAGGTAATCTCATTTATGATCGAACAATTGAAAACCCAAGAACTTGTATTCTAACTTCAAAACTAATAACAGTCTTTCCGATTACAGATCTAATAACAAGAGATCTGGTGGCGGCTACAGTGAAGGTGGCTTCACTGCAAGGGGACAGAGAGGTTACTATAGCCTCAGCCTACTTCCCCAACCCGTCAACAAGCTGCCCACCGAAAGAATTAGAAAGACTATTCCAGAGCTGCAGAGACAGAGGCTCGGCCCTCATTCTAAGCTGCACTGCAATGCTCACCATACGTATTGGGAAGTACGAACACAAACAAGAGAGGTGAGGAACTTCTACAGTTTATGTTCAGCAATGATCTAGTGTTAGAGAATAGAGGGTCAAGCCCAACCTTTATAACTAGAAATAGGAAAGAAGTCCTAGACATAACCCTATCTACAGGGACTCAAAACTTAAAATATAGTAAGGTGGCACGTCTCCAAGGAGGCCTCACTATCGGACCACTGTCCAATTAGGTTCGACATAGAGGAGATAGGGGAAAGATACGTGACCCACAGGGTTCCTAAATCAACCAACTGGAGAGGTTACAGAGAGTCCCTGGCAGAAGAGTTGGAAGAAATAGGACCCTTTCAGAAAAATGAATTTGAATTAGAAAGGTCTGCACAAATAGTAGAGCAAGCTATAATAAAGGCCTACGAGAAAAAACTGTCCTCCCAGGCAAAACCGGTTAAAGAGGGATGTGCTGTGGTGGACTGGGAGGTTGGAAACAATAAGAAACAAAACGAGGAAATTATTAAAATGGGCAAAAAGGACAGACGATTGGCTCCCTTACCTACAGGCCCAAAATGAATATAAAAAAGAACTTAGCACGAATAAAAGAAGAACCTGGAGGAATTTCTGCAAAAATATTAACAGTCTTCCCGAGGCATCCAGGCTTCAAAAAACTCTCCAAACGGAGCATACAAATCCTATGGGGAGACTCTAGTAAAGGACAATGGAGACCTAACAATGAACAGGAAGGAGACCTTAGAAACTACTTCTGGAGACACACTTCCTGGGGGGTCAGCTAACTCGTAATGAGGATACTTATTCTCTATATGGGGGGGATCCAGTCGGGAGGTGGCAAAAGCCAGACAGTTGTCTAACAGACTATTCACACACGAGAGAATTAAATGGGCGATAAGATCTTTCAAGCCATTTAAATCTCCTGGGGCGGATGGAGTTTTTCCAGCCCTTCTTCAAGAGGGGCTGGACATTCTATTAAATACCCTTAGATTCTATTTAGAAGCAGTTTCGCCCTAGGATATATACCAAAGAACTGGAGGATAGCACTAGTGGTGTTCTTGCGAAAAAATGACAGGGATCCAACAAAACCCAGTTCGTACAGACCCATAAGCCTAACCTCCTTCATGGTGAAAACTATGGAAAAAAAATAATAAATAGACACATAAGGGGACGTAATATTACTGGAACATCCACTTAGTCCCACACAACCCGCATACATAGAAAGAAAATCAACCACCACTGCTCTCCACAGTTTAGTGAGAGAGGTGGAGAATACCTTCGAAAAAAAGGAAGCCCTAGTCAGCGTCTTTATGGACATTGAAGGAGCTTTCGACCGAGTTAGCATATCAATCCATGAAGACTGCGATGGAACGTTTTGGAGTTTCCCCAGACGTAGTCAAATGGATAGTAGCTCTCCTAAAAAAGCAGACAGGTGAAAGCCAAGTACGGGGACGAATCGGCTGCGATCACGGCCCAAAGAGGCTGCCCCCAGGGGGGAGTCTTATCTCCTCTCCTGTGGCGATGGTAGTGGATGATCTCCTAAGAAAAGCAGGAGAAGAGGGGGATAAGGCTACTATGTTATGCGGATGACCTAGTCCGCATAACATAGCAGGCTGGAACGCCTAATACAAACAGAACTGAACTTCATAAGCAACTGGTGTCATGGGGAAGGTCTGCGGATCAACCCATCAAAAACTAATATGATTACCTTTACCAGGAAAAGGAAATTTCCAGCTAGCAAAAACCGGTCCTGGAGGGAATCAGCATTAACCCAAACAAAACAAGTGAAGTATCTGGGTTTTAATCCTGGATGAAAAGCTCACTTGGAACTCCCATATTAGAAACAAGACATCCAAAGCAATAATGGCCCTTGGGGCCTGTAAGAGACTCTTTGGATTTAAATGGGGGACTTAAACCCAAAATGATATTGGATTTATGAAACCATAGTAAAACCAATGGTCACATATGCTGCTCTAGTGTGGTGGCCGAAGGTCGAACAAACAACAGCTGCAAGAAGGCTACAGAGTCTTCAGAGGTTAGCTTGCTTAAGCATCACGGGAGCAATGAGCTCCTGCCCAACACTAGCAATGGAAGCGGTTCTGGGTTATACTCCTCTTGCCAGGAAGTGATGAGAACAGCTGCGATGAGCGCAATGAAGCTTCTAGGAACAAAGGTAATAAATGCTTACCTCCCTAGAAGGCCCACATGAAGATTTTGGAAAATTTTCCTGAGGCTGAAATGCTAACCAAAGTATCTGATACTATGGTTAAGAAAATACTCCTTTGAAAAACCATACACGGTCTCTATCGGAAGTAGGGAGGAATGGATTAAAAGGGAGGCCTACCCTAAAAAAGGAGTCCTGAAGTTTTACAACCGATGGTTCACTCCTAGACTCTAGGGCAGGATATGGAATACATGGACCTGGAGTTGACATGGCTGTGCCCCTAGGAAGACATGCCTCAGTTTTTTTCAGGCGGAGGTCATGGCAATAGATTCATGTTCAAGAAGACTCACACAGTTGGGGACAAAAGGATTATCATACCTAATACTCTCTGATAGTCAGGCTGCACTGAAGGCACTGGATACCTGTTCGATTGATTCGGAAAGCGGTCTGGGAATGCAGGAATGCTCTAGCAGAGCTAGCAACAAATAACAGAGTAACACTCGGATGGGTGCCGGGTCATGAAGGAATTCATGGGAAAGAAAAAGCGGACATCCTCGCCAAAAAGGGAGCAGAATCCACATTGGTGGGGGCTGAGCTGAGCCAGGTTGTGGAATATCCTTCTCCAGCATTAAAGCTCGGGTTAAAGATTGGGAAAAGAGGACAAGATACAAGAATTGGAGCAGAGCCTCGGGTTTAAGAATATCCAAAATGTTTATCTCTCCTTATGCAAAAGGATGGACAGCTCTCCTAGACCAGAATAAGGAGGATATAAGACTGATATTAGGAATGTTGACAGGACATGGCCCTCTGAGGAAGCACCTTTTGAAGGGTAGGCCTTAGTCGGAGCAGCGAATGTAGACTCTGTGGAGAAGAGGAGGAGTCAGCAGAGCACATTTGGTTGGATTGTCCTGCCATCGTAGAGACTAGGAAAAGATACTTGGGAGCATATCTCCTCAGCCCCAAGGACATCAGAGAACAGGAGCCCTTAAATCTGATTGGTTTTTGCAAAAGCCTCGGTTTTTGAGGGCACAAATAAAAGTAAAGGGAGGCGCAAAGGTCCTTTTAGGACTAAGTGCGGGGACAAAGTGTCCTCTTCCCTCAGAAGGAAAAAAAAAAAAAAAAAAAAAATTACGTCATACTTTGTTTTGACGATACGTTACAACTGCGTAATGCTGACAGCTGACTGCAGTGATTTTCAAACATGGATCGTGAAGCTTTGGAGCATTTTAGTGAAATTCGGGATGATTTAGATGAATATGTATCTAGTGAAAACGATGCAAGTGACATTGAAGCTCCTGAAATACTCACTAGTACAATACTGTTATACTTCTTTTATTCCTTATTGTTTTTTTGAATACATTGATATATAACATGAACAATTTAATTACAAAATTGTATTTTATACGGTTTTTTAAAAAGAGAATTGTAAAAACGCCAAAAAAGCTGTGGCATTAAGGGAGTGGGTATGTGGCACTCGGAGGGTTAAGAAACACGAAAATAAAGTGTCAGAAAGTAATTTTATAATAAGCGGCCAACACAAAAACGAAATAAGTGAACAAATTATAGATTGGAAATAATTACCTAAACTATTGAATACAGAACATTCCAATTATAGTTATTTACAATTAATTATTACCAGCTTAAAAAAAAACTGTTTAAAATTCCTTCAAACATGAAGTAAAATTGCTTATGAGGTATTTGAGTATTGGCACATGTACAAAGGCGATAAACATGTATTATTTGTGTCACAAGCTGCCAGACCCTTAAAGTTTACCCTTCATAATATTAAGAAGAAAGTCAGTTTACATTGCTTACTTTGTTACATTTAATAAATACACATTAGACAGTTTTTAATAAATCATTAAATTATTACTTTTCCAGATGTAAAAACATGAATTAAGTCAACTATACCATAATTTGAAATCCCTAAAATGTAATTCAGTTTGACATTTAAGTTTTGTATTGTTCAGAATAAGAACAATAAGGCATGTAATAATACATATGTTCCTTATTGTTTCTTGTACTTGTATGTTGTGGTAGCCACTTATTATACAGCAACCCATAGATATATGTCTGTACCATCAGAATCATAGTAAAGGCGGTATACGGTAATACCATGTTGTCTTATTTTAATTTATTATGTAAATAAAAGTCCCAAACATGCTGCGAATGTATAGCACATATGTATTGATTTATGTCCGTCAGGAAGCAAAGTGGAATGCATGTCTTGGCTCCATTAAAATAAGCGGCCACCAAGACAACTGAATCATCAATGTTCATGATTATCTAAGTACAGAAACTAAAATTTATAACCGAATTACATTATAGGTATTTCAAAATGCAATTGAAGGAAAGATATTTTGGGTAGGGTACGATAAGCAGACCCAGTTTTCTATATCGAAATTGGGAAACGATATTACTTAATCATAACCATCGATACTGATTAATTATTTTGAACAATTAACTTAAATAATCTATATTAACAGCTGTAAACACTTTCAAATAATACGTGTAAGGTAATATTTCAATTTTACATAAGTAACATTTGATTATTAAAAATGGCAGTCAATTTTAGAAAACAACACGACATTGCTTTGAAAGATGATAGACATGTTTTACGTAGCTTCAACATGTTGGACTCGTACTGAAAACCCCATTATGAGAAAATTTGTGGGAAAGAAACAACTGTAACTGTGAGAGGAGCAAATATGGTCGTCTTCAGTTTTCCTAATTTTGGTTATAATAATTTGTTTCATCACTGTAAATATTAAATTCATATTTTAATTTAAAACACGTGATTGTTATTGAGGACTATAAATACTTTTAGGTATCAATTTACATTAACGTGACCATGGAAAGGTATGTTCATTTTTTTTACTGAAAACTACAATTTTTCCTGAAAACAATATTGAAGAAAAAATTCGTCGGCAACGAAAATCAAAGGAGCTACGATTTTTTGACTGTCAACTCCGTTTTTGACAGTTTCCTATAACTCCGCGTCTGCTCAAACTCAGTTTAGCCAGATTTTAAAAACCGATTATCATACCAACAACGAGAAATTATCGTACTTTCATATAAAATAATCGTACCAAACACATTTAATGAAAAAGTATGTTATGTTCGTATAATAAATTATGTTATAAATAACTTTTGGTTTGTTACTTGTATAAATTTGTCAAAAATCTTACATGGTACGATAATAAGTACCCATCGTGTATCTTACCGGCGCATGTACCCACCTGAACATTAAGGTAAGTGATAAGTTACTGAAATGATGCTGACTAATACGTTAATCCTATCAACGATGCCTGCCCGCTGCGTACTGCTTGCTCTTTAAAAAAAAAAAATTAACTCGAGCTTGCAAAAGTCGAATCCCAGATCATGTGATGCCCCTGCTCCTTAACGCAATAATGTACGAAAGGCATCAATATAATACAATAATATACTTTCCCCCCAGTTCATATGCACCTGTGATAATAATACTTGGCTATAAATGCCCAACCCATGAAAAAAAAGTCCATTTTCCATGGTCACGCTAATGTAAATAAATACCTACTTTTATATCGATTGATAGTGTAGGATTTGAGATCCGAATATTAGGTATCGATGGTTACATTCTTCGATATGAAAAACCGGGTCCGCTTATCGTACCCTACCCAATATTTTTGGCTTTTCAAAACTCGTTTTTGGGAGGATAAAAAAATTCAAAATATACAAAACATAGTCATGTGATATATCAAATTAAAGAGCATTTCAAATCGAACAGAATTTTTTTAATTTTAACTCTTACGCTTTAATAACGATTTGAGATGGAATGACCCACTTATTTTTCTCTTATTGTTTTATCTAACAATACGTAGTGCAGCATGCATATATATGTGTACGCACACGGTGTGACTAAAGGTGGAATGTGGTTACCAGTACAAATATAGTTTGTTTCAAAAAATGTTTCAACGGTTTTTTTTCATTAGCCTATTTCTTTTACCAAGAAACAAAAAATAGGCTGAATATTAACTTTGGCCAGCACAGAATATTTTGTTTGGGTACGGTCCAATAAGCGGACCCGGTTTTTTATATCGAAATTGGCAAACGATATTACTTAATCATAACCATCGATATAATCAATCGATACTGATGAATTATTTTTAACAACTTAAATAATGTATATGAACAGCTGTAAACACTTTCTAATAATACAATTAAGGTAATATTTTAAATTTCACGTAACATTGTGTATTAAAATGGCCGTCAATCTTAGGAAGCTTCACGAAATTGCTTTAAAAGACGATAAAATGTGTTTTTTATGGCTTCAGGATGTTGGGTTAGTACCTAAGAATCCATTATGTGATATTTGTGGAAAGGTAACAAATGTAACTGTCAGAGGAGCTAACATGGTCGTCTTCAGATGCAAAAAAAGAAGGTAATGGTGGACACAACTTTAGTAAAAACGTTTTCGTTCTGTTTCATTTAGTTAAAGTTATGAGTTTCCCTGATTTTGGTTATGTTCATTTATTATTTGTTATCATTAAATTCACATTTTAATTTAAACATATGATTGTTATTACTTTTATATCGATTGATAGTCTATGATTCGATATGCGAATATTAGGTATCGATGATTATATTCTTCGATATAAAAAACCGGGTCCGCTTATTGGACCGTACCCTTTTGTTTACCTCTAAATGAATGCTGATTGTATCCAGGCTTTAAGATTAAATGTCCAGCTTATGCCAGCAATGTAAATTAAATGAGGTTATGTATAGCTTGGCTCCACAATTTGCAGATGTTGACACTATTGCCAATTATAAGTAGATAAATAGGCAAAGATCAATTTAAAATTAATGTATGTTTAATTTACAACTAAGTCTTGTATGATTACATATTTGAAAAGGATACTGACAACAGCTCGTTCCCACCTTTCAACCATATAGAGTTCGGTAACCATTAGATAACGAAAATACCAATAATTTATGAACTTCCAAATGGTCTTCAAAGTATTGAACATTTTAAGAATTGAAAGATGTCCACTTAATTTCAATTAAAGTTAATTATTCGAAGAAGGCATTCTTCACACCAATAAATTTTATACAATCGGTCTGCTTGATTCTCTTCTGCTGTCGAAATTCAAACACAAACGTATGGTATAAACGTAAAATGCCGACTTGGAGAATCACGTTTATACGTTTAAAGATACACAGAGTAAACACTACAAACTTTTTTTTCTCAAGGTAGGCGTAACATTAACGTCGAGTCTAATGTTTTCAATTATGTCTTTGAATTTCTCATAGACTGATACATAGACATTTTGATCTCACTCTTTCCGTTGGTATCCCTACTGTACAAATTATACATAAGTGAATGGTGGCTTTGCTAGCATCCTACGTATGTCAGTTAAAGAAACTACTACAAAAATAAAACTGTTTAAACATTTTGTGACATATTTACCTTTTTTAAGTTTAGTCTTATTTATTAATACCTATTTTCTATAAAGTTCTCGAGTAAAATAAGAGCACAGTGTTTTTTTAAATACATGTATGAACGTCGAAATCTAAGCCATTAAAAGTCTGCTGCTTTTATTTTCTTTCGAACTTTTACCATTTCTAATTTCGTCTCTTCATTGTCAATTGCCTTTTAGTAACAAATAATTCTTCGTGTGTATTTATTGACAATGGTTACGTCCAAGAAAGGGCGTAATGATCCTAATATAGCCTGCCAAAATAAAGTAATTAATCGATCTTCCATTGTGTGCATCCTCTGTCCAATCGGCCAATCTGACATAGCTTTAACAAGTTGACTGCTAGGAAAACCACAGGTGGCTCTGATTGCATGGGCAAGTCTTTTAATACTTCCATTGGGTTTTTGTTTAAGCAGAGGGATACTTTAAAAGGTACTGATGTCTCAGTTATGTGGGATTTTTACCCGAGGCTACTCGCTGCCACGCCCTTTAGTGGCAGTGCAGCACATGGACTCTAGGTCTACTGATTGTAGGTGAAGCTCTCAAACATAACCCAAACCGTAGCCAATTTAGGTACAGTAGTTATCTCATACAAATTCACATTTAAGGGTATAAGCCAACCTGCGACCGGTCGGGCTCGTAGGCTACTCCGGTGGTAGTATTTTACGGAGAGTAGTCCAGGATGGTGGTTGGGCGTCGGCTGTAGTCGTTCGGGTCGTCGTACGCCGCTGCGATGGCCGCTATCTGTGGATGTTTCGAAGCTGCTGCTATCTCGAAGAACTTCCCTGCTGTCATTTTGGCAAATTCTTCTAGGGTTTGGGCCTGTAAAAAGATGCGAATTGTTTCATTACGAACAAACCAAGGCTGCCTGGTGGTGGATCGGAGAGCCTTGTTCTAGCTTGTCTCAAGGGTCTTACGATAAGATCGGTTACATGTGGCCTACCAAGCTGCGGAGGCATACACTTTAACTGATCGGACAACAGGAAAGAAAATGGTGACCTTAACACTCAAGCGACAGTTTATTAACGGCCCTATAGAAGTTGTGATTCTCTTCGCCTCCTCCGCCTTTCTTTTAGCGTGGGGTCCAAAATTTAGTTTGGATTCAAGAATTACTCTGAGATATTTTGCATGTGGCTTCTATGCAATCGGCTCATCGTCCAGAGTGCGGGTGGCGGGAGTCTCTGTGGCGTTATGTGAAGCTTCCTGAAGTAAACATCTGTGCTCTTCTCCGTGTTGATGGAGATGCGTCATTTTTCAAGCCAAGGCGAGTGAAAGTCTATCTTTTGCAGCATGACGTCAGCGGCTCGCGTCGGCTGAAAGCTCCTGCACAAACACATGGCATCGTTCGCGTACAGAGTCAAGTGGCATCTAGATACAAGTGGCAAGTCATTAGTGTAAACAAGGTACAGTACTGGTCCTAGCACGCTGCCCTGGGGGGTGCCAGGCTCGACCGCTCACTCCACTTCCATTTGTAAGTGTCTTTTTATTAACCCTTTGCGTGCCACGGCGACGATACATCGTCGCCAAAAACCCTTGCGAAAAGTGCCACGGCGACGATCTATCGTCGCCGACTTACTGTGCGAAAAGTGCCAGGCGACGATCCGTCGTCGCCGTCTGTTATCGTAATTTTTAACGCTTTATTTTTCATGAATTCTTTTCACAACCAATATTGTTTTATTTGTTAACTATCCTGCAATAGATAAATAATAGTTCACATAGTACTTTATATTAGTGAAGATAAAAAAAACACAGAATAATAGAAGCAACAACAGCGGGCGGTGATTAACCGGGCGCGTAACATCGTTGGCGCGTAAACAACTCGCTACGTATAGTATGCGTAATATCTAAAATAATACGTTCGGTTACATGGTTGTGTTTACATCGTTTTGAGGTTAGGATCTCTAAAATGATTTTGTTAAATTGATATCTCCCGTGCGTACGTGCGTGCGCGCGCGCGGCGCGCGCGCGTGTGTGTGTGTGTGTGCGCGCGTGTGTGTGTGTACATATTTTTTGGGAAAATATGAAGACCATATATTAGATATACTTTAGAACCAAAGGATAAATGTAAGTAATGCATTAATTATTTTTGTTTTAGTGTTGTGTTACCGGTACTGAAAAATGATTTTTTCATTATGTACATAATTTCAAGCATTGTTATGTAACTATAGTAATTATATAAAAAAGTTAACCATTATTTTTTTTCACATTAACAATGTTATAAAGAATATTAAAAAAAATTCTTCCCATAGTAAAATTGTTTCTTATTAATTTGTCAAAAAAAATAAAAACTAAAAAATAAAAATTGCTTTATACATTTTTTGGTTTTGACATGCCAAAAACTAATATTATTTTATGTTGTTTCATTTGTTTTGTAACATTTTATTGTAATACAACTTTTTACAAATATTTTGATACCTGTTTCATAAAAAATAGTATGAAAAAATAATAAAAATATACTCTTTTTCCGGAAGCCCGGTAATACTTCTTATTATTCCCTGGCATTTTTCGCATATGACTTGCAATATAGTTGCTAGTGCATTTCTTGTGTACTAAATTTTTTGCCTTGTGGCATTCAAAGGGTTAATCAGTTGTTTTAGTTAGGTTAACTTATATTTCCGCAATTTATCGTAACCCAAGTTGTTTTTTTCTGTGTTGTGTGCCACTGGTTGCTCTCATGGCCCAGGCAAGTCACTTTCCTACTAATACGTGTTCTGTCCTTTTAGTCTGCATCATAATCTTGTCTGAGTTTATTTGTAGTTGTAAAAAAGGGTGCGGAGAGATGGTGACGAGGATTTGGGAGACTTTATGAACAGAGACCTAGAGGAACCTGCGAGATGGAGCTGATGGGGTTTTGTGCTGAAGTGGAAGATAATTGTAAATTTGAGAACAATGTTAGAGCAGTTTAGAGCTGCACCCAGTGCACTTGGAAAGGCCCTAGTGATAGCAAGGCAGGTTATCCCGTTGATGCTAGCCAGACTAGTTACTACCATCCTATTCTCCGTTTTTTGGCCCCCAGCTGACAGCCCCAAACATTAGTTCAGGACTAACCACGGAGACATAAAGCCAATACAGAAGCCTCGGGCTAAATCTCCAAGACCCACCAATCACACGTCTGCATTGGATCAAGGACCATGCCCCTATAGGGACAGCCCTTTGTAGATGGGGTCTCCAGTTCACAAATCTATCAAGTACCGAGGTATTTGAACTCAGACTTTATCTCAATGGAAGAGCCTTTCAATAATAATGGCATAAACTGACACCTACTTGTAAACTCAATCACGGCAGCCTTAGTGGGGTTTACACTAAGGCCCATCCCATTGTCCGCCATGTTCAGAGCTGCATTGGTCAGTTCCGTGACTGTTTTGTTGAACTTGCCACACACAAGAATCACTATGTCATCTGCATACCTCCGTGCGAAGATACCACCATTGTTCAAGGACGCAAGCAGGTCATTCGCAACTAAGTTCCACAGAAGGGGAGAAAGGAAGCCGCCCTGGTGACAGTCCCTCATAGCCCTTACACTTATGCTCGCTCCCATAAGAGTGGTAGTAACCACCCTATCTGTGAGCAGAGCCCTTGTCCAGTTACATATCTGACCATCAATACAACGTCTTGCGACTGCATTGACAATTGTTTGAGTGCCTTTGTTGTCAAAAGCTTCTCTGATGTCCAGAAAGACACCTATATGGTTACTTCATTTGCTGATAGCTTCTTCTCAATCCTACATACTAGTTGATGTAGAGCTGGGTCGCATGGTTTTCATGAGATTTAAGGATGTTGATTTGGATGAAGACGGCACTCCAAAATAGATCTCTCCTAAACATACCTTACTCAGATCCATCTCCTATATGGTTTTGAAAAGAATAGAGGATATACATATTGGCCTAAATGACAGGCTGATCCAGGCTAGTCCCCCCTGCTTCAGTATAAACACAACACTGATGGATGCTCTCCAGGATAGAGAAACGTACCTGAGGGCACTAGAGGCTTTGAGAAGCCTGCACAATCGGGGAAGGAGAAGATCAAACCCTTGCTGCAACCAAACTGGTCTCACTACGTCCCCCCAGTAGTTTTGCAAGGGATAAACAAGTTAATTGTCCACTCAATCTTCTGAAGATTATTACACAACACGGCAAACTTCATTGTGATTGAGTAGCACGCTCTGCAGGTCTCCTCCTACAGCTAAATGGTTGATCCTGTCACAAGTGGTACAGTCTGAAATGTGCTTTCCCATCATAACTTTTAGAACTCCTTCCGGATCAGTAATATATCTGCCTTGATCGTATTTGAGACCATTAAGTAGCGAGATATTGACTTTTACTAATAGCTTTTGAAGTCTTGCGCAACCCTGTATATTATCGATGTCAGTGCAGAGTTTCTTCCAGGAAAATCTCTTAGCCGTACGAACCTTATGATTTTACAGTGTAAAAATGGTTGATCTACCAAGTTTTTGTTCTCCTGAATAAACCCCTGACTCTATTTCTCAAAGAGGCCAGATCAGAACTTCAACAAGTTACTTTTGATCTCCTCTTGTTAATAACAGGTCAACTGAGACCAAATGAACCCACAATCGCACAAGTCTAACTGTCGGCGGATTTGTCCACCCGGGTTGTATTGTAAATCCATTTCCAGTTGCTATCATCAGATTCTAGTTGTGCCATTAGATTTTCCTTGTATAATACACAGTTTGTTTTTCTCGGACTACCATACTATACTTTTTCAAGTTCTAGGTCTCCAATTTTGAAGCAGATGTGAACAAGGTCAAAGAGGGAAGGTTCGTCAGACACATGCCAGCCGTGTATTTAGTTAACCATACCCTCCGCCATCATGGTCACATATATCACCTCTCTTCGTGTCTGCATTCAAAATGTAGGAGCCACATTTGCAGTCACTAGGCAACGGGATATTAGATATTCCAGGAGCGACTTATTTCTGCTATTTGTGTTAGCACCCCCACACCTTACCATGCGCGTTAGCATCTCAGACAATCTCCAATTACATACCACTCCTCCCAGCATGATTCACCATAGCAGCCAACTCTTTGGAGGGTGTGGAATCCACATCATTATATGGAAGATATGATGATGAAGGCATGAAGATTCGTCCAGTATCAATCCCAATTAGTCTGACGGTGAAAAGATCCCTGGAGCAAAATTCCAGAACAGGATTACTGTTCACTTTATTGCTTACAGAAGTAAACTTACATGCTCTGGCATTATAGACATGGTGCTAACAAGTTTAAATCCTTTCATAGAAAGCCCTGATACCCCAACCTTACAAATCTAGTGCTTCTGTATCAGGACTATATGAAATTCTTCCTGCAGAAAACGTCTACAAAATACTTGTACTTTTTAACATATGGAGAGTTAGGCGGAAGCTTGAAAATCTATCAGTATTATTAAACAATGACTTTACCAGAACATTTATTCTTTGAACATCTCAAAAATAAAATTCCACCCAACAATATAACTAACTGTTATAACCCAAAATAATGAATGACAACCAATGTAATTATGTTCCAATAAAATGTATTGTTCTCCAATTGTGAACTGTGGTTGTGGGCATATGCACAATGCTACTTTCCCGACTGTCCAGAAATCGGTACATGACTAGTGTCGCAGTGAATGCGTAAACAACATATAATATAGCTAGAGATGTTTAATAGTTTAACAACGTGTTCTGTAGCTAGATATGTATCATAGTTTCAAACTAGCAATATTTTGTAGTTGCTTTCCAGGGTTTGCTAGATGTTACATTTAAATATCTATTCAAGCAGTCAAGTATTTTTTTCACATTTTGGCACAATTTTCTTTTTGTTTCCTTGTCTGTTATTGATTGGAACATTAGATAATAGCTGTACGTATATAATATTACAAACTATCTGGTAAGAATGAAGACAACAGAGTTATATGTATATACTTTATTGACTGTTATCAAACAAAACACATTGGAATACAACCCACAATATGGTTGCGCAAGCAACACAGAAACACAGGGCCTAAAACTGAACCAAAGCAACCAACCCTTAGCTTTATTGCACAAAGGAATTATTAACATTTTGAGCCTTTATCAGCAAGGAATACAAGTTTGACATTCTTAAGTATCATTTTTATTTCAAAATTAAAACTTACAAATAGTAGACAAAAATTACAGCATACATATACATTTTATTTGACTTCGATAGAATAACATAACATACAATGTCAGGAGTATAAATTTAGTTTAAATTAATACATGTGTGTTATATAAAATGTAATAAAATAAAATTTCTTGTAACGATTGCAGTGTGAGAGTTTGCACCTTTGACTTTTAATTGCATTTTCATTATTTATTATACCTCTTTTTGAAAATAAATGGCCGTAACTTGTGATCTAGTATATTTTGGCCCTTGTTCTTAACATCTGGCCTCTTACCTGCCTTAATCACAAAATAGGCAGCATTAGTTCATGTGTGGGCTCTTGAATATTGTAAAATATGACGAAAAACTCAATGGTTAATGTATTTTTGTGGGAAGAGGTAAAAATTCACAGAGTATTTAAAATGAAACTGAAAAGAAGATAACTTTGTTTAAAGCATTGGGCACTGTCATATATCCATGTGCTATATGCACAAAAATACCATGCAGCAATATCTAGTCAATGATATCCTTTGTCTGTGTAATATCTAATCATTTAGTTTTTAAATATGCATTAAACAGATATTTTGGATGAATTACATGCTACAATATATATGGTCGTGTAGCACTTTTCAACAGAAAACCTATACAATTATTTATTGTTTTACAGCACTCGGGAGTTAAAATAAATCAATAGAATTGTGTATTGATTTGTTTGTTTTTTAAATGTTTACAACCCAATACCGAGTTTATATTCTTCAGTTGTGGTTGAAGCATAATAAAAATACTGCTATAATAATTTAAGAATTTGGTGGTAAATATTCAGGTGTCGCGATACCCACTCGACAGTATGTATATGCGGGAGTTAAATGAGAAATTTGAAAACACAGGAAGCGTTTTAAATCTCCGAAGTGTGGTCATCCACGATCAATTTGCAACAAAGCAAACCTGCAGGTAGTTGGTCAAGCATTTGTAGCCAGTCCCAATAAATCGACTCGTTAGGCATCTGCTGAACTAGAAATATCAAGAAGCGTGCAAAGAATGTTAAAGCAATTAAAATTTAAGACATACTGTTCATCTTTATTCCAAGCGCTTCACGAGTATGATTCCGATAGGCGATTAGAATTCTGTGAGCCGCTCAGAGGCTGATCCAGATTTCTTGCAATCAATTTTGTGGTGCGATGTTTCAAACTAAATGCACGCGTTAATCCGCATAACTGCATGTACTGGTTGGATGTAAATCCTCATAACGTAATCAAAGCAGAACTCAATGTGTCTGGTGTTATGGTATCGGGAGGTATATTTCCAGTACTGCGTCCCTATTAGGTCCTTATTTTCTTCAAGAAAATGTTAACTCAGAAAGTTACAGTTGCTGCAAGAAGTAGTAGTTCTCGAGCTCAGAAACAATCCTGTTTTCAATATTCATTCCCTCATCTGGAAACAAGATGGTGCCCCAGCACATTTCGGTATCCAAGTTTGATATTTTTTAAACACGTTTAATGAATGGGTTTGGTCGCCGTGGTACAATCGATTGGCTTACGCGCTCGCCAGACCTGACCGACCACATGTGATTTTTCATTGTGGGGTATTATAAAGGAGGCTGTGTATGCTTCATAACCGCAAAATCTTGGCGAACTCAGAAACCTAATTAGAAATGCATTAAAACTTGTTAATAACGATAATCCTTTATTGCTAAAAATGTTTGATTCTGTTCTTAGTACTTGTATGAAGTGTATATAAAATCAAGGTGGACATTTTGAACAATTGCTATAACATTGTATGGTAATATGCAAGTAGTTTAATATCATTAATTTTATTAAACAAATTGACTTATATTCAATTAACCTATAACACATTTAAATTTATCTTCTGGGAAAACTGACATATGCACCACCCTGTATAATAGGCTACTATGAACTCATTTTTACTAGCATTATTATATAAAGAATTTAATAAAACATTCTTCCACAAGTTAATATTTCTGATCGTTAAAATGATTATATACATTTTTAGATATGTTTATAAAATAATAACAAAAATGTTAAACCAATTTATTAAAAATTTACAACTAATCACAAAAATTTATCTAGGACTTCAAGATTGTTTGTTCAAGTGGGGCATTAGGTATTACCGACAAATACAGTTAAAAAACACTTGCAAGGAAACACATTAAAAAAAATGCTGTATAACCACTGATACTGGAAGGGTTGAAGGACTATATTTAAAAAAAGTTTCCTTAAGCTTAACCACAAATGATAAAATATTGATAGTGAGCAATTACGTTCCTGCAATGTTTCAAAATAGGTGCAAGCTCTCGCCAGATATTACATATTTGTACTTGTAATTAAATACAAATACAGTTGTGACCACCTTTCAATATTTAACTCCAATATCCATAAGTAACAACAATATTATCAAAGCTTTTAAAAACTTTTATGATTGAAATGAATCATAAAAGGAACTTGAGAAAAAATAAATACACAAAATAAAACATTACATCACATTTTGTACTATTCTAATAATTTATCACTAGCCATGTACAGTACAAGAACCAAGACTAGAAGCATAAAATACCTTTGCCAATAAAACATTTTTAATACACAACCATTTTTAATTATTTTTACACGGTTCCAACAAGTTGTAACTTATATAAACATTTACAGAGTTTAACAGATTATTTTATTTATTTGTATATAAATAATTAATTATATGATAAATCGCTACAATAAAATATTTAAACTAACTTTAAATAATAACGGTACTATCACTATTGAAATATTTACTTTATAAAAACATCAAAAACAAGTGGATAAAGCAAATGCAAGTGTTTAAATAAATATACATATCTACAATTTTTATTTACAACAATAATGCATATTAAAAGATAAAAATTAACTTTAATGATCAACTAATTAGGTAATTTGTATTCAGATTACTACAACAAATAATCAGATTTTCATAATATTATAGTGTTTGGAACCCAGAGTCTCAAACATAATATACTGTAGAAACCTTCAAAATGGTAACTTAAATAATGAAACACTATTGTGATGAATTTTACTATCTGTTTAGCACCATTTCATACGCTTCACTTTAATACATATATGTTTTGTCAATAGAATGGAAAGTGAGATTTTTTAAATGTGGGGATATGAATTAACAAGAAACCCTTTTCCGTTAGTTAGTAGTATCCTCCTCCGTTAGTTAATTTGAGATTCACTTCTGATAATTAATGGTTTCAAGTATTACTCTGTGGATAATTTCCACTCATTTATTATAATTATTGCATCAATTCATATACCATTCTCCAAGGCTTCAAACAGACTGGCAATACAGCAGATCTTTAGAGTGATTGTTACTGCCGTAGGACGGAAATGGACAAGGGTTCTGTTTTTTTAACCCAGATCTTGGTTTCTATTGGGGAAACTTTCCACTGGGAAACCGTTTGCTAAAATTGCACTATCATAACCCAATTGACCTGGTGGTATAACAAAGTGTGCTTTTGCTCTATAGAACATTAAATGCCAACCTATTGACAGATATGGTTACCACAACCTTCATGACATAAAGAGGAGTCAACAAGCTTCCTTGGAGGTTCCCGAACTTTACTTTGTAAGAGCTGGAGGTGCCAATCACAGCTTTGTTACTGGAAAAAAGGCCTGGAATGAATGGAATTTTTCCAAAATTACTGAAGAACACTGCCCAAAAGTAAGAACTTAGTTCTTGACTGTCTATAACAAAATTCTAGCAATCGGCAAGCTATCTAAATCTTTGAAAATATGTAATTGCAGTGTTGATATCAGACAAAGAGCCAGAACCAGTTAAAAAGCTATTAACCAGTAGCACTTTTAAATTTGTGATGTAAGCTGCTTCTGTAGAAAGGCTTCTGTTTTAAATTTTCATCTTTAATCTTACAGTGGCTTATGACATTGTCTGGAGGAAGTCTATCTCAGCTCTACTTCACACCTGAATACTGTACTTCCTCCTGGCTAAACATTTGGCATACTAGAAGAGTTGAAGTACAACTTAACAGGGTTATAAGGACAGTAAGAGGCACTCTGACTACGACTCCTCTTCTTTGACTCCTGTAACTTAGTAACATTGCTCCCCTGCTATATGCCATAAAAAGACCTTGCTAAGAAAATATGACTAGATCTGATCAAACCCCAAATTGTATATCTGACGGGATCTTCCACATGATAGAGGTTTCATAAAAGTCCAGACATTCATGTCTATCACCCACAGGCTATCAGTCACCTAAAGAGGAATGAGTTTTCATGCAAAAACGCCTGGTTAACATTTTGTGTGGCGTTTGATGGCAGACATAACTTCTTCATTCCAATCCAACGGAAATAGTGGATAGTGTGCAACTGCCTCAGAGAGAACAGACTTTAGTTCATAGATTTCATACTGATAAGGGTAGCAGTGGGACTTGGAAGGTTAGGTGGGGACAGGATTCCATTCAATCTCGTGACTGCGGAGCTAAAACTCAAGACAGATGCATCAAATAGTTGAAGATTGTCCTTTGCTTGCATTTCCAGAGGGCTAACTCATCTCCCCAGAGCAGATGCACAGTGTTATAATGAATAACAAGTTTGGATTTGGACTTACACAGATAGTTTCTGTTTCATTTATTCTCTGATTTGAGCTTTTAAATAATTTATCATTTAACTTTTTTCTGTTTTCAATTATACCGGTAACTAATGCCACTCGTACTTGATTCTTTTTCTTGGGGAATTAGTGTGTTCATGTACACACCATACATTAGAAATCAATTGACTTGTGTGTTTAACAAATGACCTCAGCAACATGGATTCAGAATAATGACTACAACTTCTCGCGATTTCTGTAAATAAATATGCTACCCAGCATAAAAAGCACTGCATCAGAAAGTATAAGAACTCGGATTATCAAATTAGACAGATTTTACTTAAGGCATAACCAGTAATAATTGAAAAAGAACATTTTATCGTTGTAAAACCGTGCAACTCTGTACTATCTGGCACCCTTAAAAAAATGTTATACTTCATACTTTGATAAACATAATTATGATATAATTTAGATGTACACTTACAAATACCACCAGTTGTGTTAGTTTTGTCAGATGTAGTCAAGAATACTTCCGGCCATGAAAGATTTAAGTTACACCATTATTTATCATACATTTAATTTTAGGCTGTGGCATCTTTCGAAGTAGGCCCCATTTTATTACACACTTCCAGCTGTGCTTCCACATTTTAAAGCAGTCATAAAACGTAGATTTTGGAATGGCCTTCAGCTCGTGCATCGCATTACTTTGAATCGTCTCGATTTCGTTAAACCACATTTCCTTTGAGCACCAGTTTCAATTTTTGGAACATCCAAAAGTCGTAGGGAGCGATGTCGGGACTATATGGAGGCTGGCAAAGTTGTGCAATCTTGTGTTTGGCCAAACATTGCTGCACAAGATTTTGATGAACTGCATATACCATTCTTTTATCTGTGTTATGCCCATACTTTCATCCCTAAAGGCCTTCTGTATCATTTCCATTGTCTCCGTACAACTTTGGCAGAGATTGAAGCAAAACGATGCAAATTCGTTGATCAGTTCTTTTTTGTCATTTTCAACAGTACACAAATGTGACAAACAGAAAAATCCACACTTGACATAAACACATGCTGTGCGCGACCCAATGTTGTCAACCAGAAACTACAGCATTCAGGTAACTAGTTACACTCATACCCTGCAGAGGCCGCTCAAGCACTCTGGTTCGAAGATATAAATGCAGGTCGGATACATTTTGGACAGACACATAGAAGTTGCTGTGCTCACATAGAAGTTACTGAGATAAAAATAAAATCACAAAAAGAGGATTTTTCCAGTTTTGTGAACCTAACATTACAAAACCAAATAAAAATGTAGTAAAAATAAACAGTTACTATATTACTGCTCAAATAATAAAGTAACATCATTAAAAGAGGATCCCAATTAAAATTTTGTCTATTTAATGATTTACTGACTCTTATGGCTTTTTGTAAAAATTTGTACATACACACTTCGTTTATGAAACAACAAGCAATTCCCATAAAAAGATGCAATTACATTTTGGTGTGTCAGTTTGATCCAAATTTGAGGGCATTTCTAAATATTTGATCAAATTTGATATTTTTACCAAATATAAAAAATGTATCAAAATACCTTGAGCACGATTTATTGACTGACAAGAGGTGTGATCAATTGATAAAGATTTGAAATTAAATTATCAACTTTTCATCAAAATGACTGTGATATAAGTACCATGCAGTTTGTTAAATCTCATTATAACTGTTTGATTTGTTATTGTCTTTAATCCACATAAATCAACATCTAAACCAAATTATACGCTTTAGGTTTTTTCTTGGAAATCCATGCTTCAAAGAGTAAAAGTGTTTTTTTAGAAACTATTATGAATTTCTATTGACATTACAAAGAAGGCATTTCATGAATATAACATTTCAGTAAAAATCTCTGTTCATAAAATGGAAATACTTTTTAAAGAAACTCACTAAGTTTACAAAGAGAGTTCTGAAGTAAATGTTTATATATTATGGTAAAAAATATTATTAAAAAAATCATTCGCATCACTCATTCAAAGTGACTATTTTTATAAACTCTATTTTAGCAAGTTTGTACAATGCATACAAAATTTATCAGTTACTTTAACAATAAAAATGGCAGAAATTTAAGACATTTTTGATTCCTTGCTGACCAGAGGTAACAGGGACAGCTATGTAAAAAACATCACCATTGAGCAAATAAAGATTATTGACATGAACTACATACCAATTATATTGGAGGAGAAATAACTATACAAAAACGATAATAACATTGAGCCAGGATAGTATTTTATGTTGTAATACAGTATTATAGGTTCAAGAGTCAGACACTCTACTCTGAAATCACATGGTGGTAGGTTGTGTTGTAACGGTCATAACAATATATCTTACATAAGTTGTAATTCTGAAGTTGTGTAATCATGGATCAAGATGGGTATGTTTATGTTACGTTTTAGAAATGTGACTATTTTTTCTAATATAAACTTTTGTATGTTGAAGGAAATTTGTTGATAGTTATTTTAACCGGAACTAAATGACACTACGAGAGAAATAAAGTAAATTTTTAATGAATACAAGCCTATTAATATAGAGCAAAAGTAGTAATGGATCACCATACTCATCAGAAGCAGAAGAGGTGATTGGAATGAGAGCCTCTCAATCTGTCAAAGTGGAAATGAATCACCATATTCTCCAGAAGAAGAGGTGACTGGAAGAGAGGCTTTCAATCTGTCAAAGAGCAAAGTTGAAATGGATTGGCACACTCTCCAGAAGCAGAAGAAGTGATTGGAAAGAGAGTCTCTTAATTCGTTAAAGAGCAAAGTGAAAATGGATTGGCATACTCTCCAGAAGCAGAAGTGATTGGAATGAGATACCCTCAACCAAAGAGCAAAGTGAAAATAGAGTGCCATACTCTCCAGAAGCAGAAGTGATTCAAATGAGAGGCTATCAAACCGACAAAGAGCAATGTAGAAATGGATTTCCTTATTCTCCCAAAGTAGAAAAGGTGATTGGAAAGAGAGGCTCTCCTCGTTAAAGAGCAACATGGAAATAGATTGTCATATTCTCCAGAAGCAGAAGTGATTGAAATGAGATGCTCTAAACTAAAACCCTTCAAAGACAGTTTCCTGGAAAATTCCAAAGTTGTTTCAGTGGAGAAAGAAATGAAAATTAAGGAGTCTTGGAGAGATGAAAGCTAAGTTTGGTAGAGATTTTCTGTCAGTATGGCAGAGTGACCGGACGTCAAATATTAATCGTTATCATGAAAAATGTTGAGACTTAAAAAACAAAAATAAAAGTATTTTTTAATATAAAACTAAAAAAGATCAGTGTTTTAATATAAACCTAGAAGAAAGCACATTAATATGAATGAAACATGTTCTGATCATTACAACACAATATAACCGCCACTAATGATTATACGTTCATGTGTTTATTACATTTATATAATTATAGATATTTCATACATGCATTCCCCGCACTGTATTTACTAACAACCACATACACACTCATACTCACAAACACGCTGAATGCACCAAAATATACATACTAACTGTACAAGTACAACTTATGGTTAAGTACAAAAGTCATAAATTACGCTACGTTGGCTTCTTGTCCAGCCTTGCGGTTACAAACTGAACCGAGTTCAACAGCTGGTGGGGAAGGGCTTGGCTCATAACTAAGAGTAACTAGAACTTATAAGTAATATCACAGACCTCCCACCTTGCATGCCGTATCGTGTCGTGTCATGTCGACCAACTGGAACACAAAAAACTCAACTGCCAAATGAGCTACGGTAACAGTTTGACTGTTAAGTGACAAGTTTAGTCTCTTTCTAATTTAAGTAGTTACAGCACATGATTAACAGTTAATACAAACTTATTGTTTAGTAAAATTAAAAATAGTAGAAATATAATCTATGTTTAATTCTGATCACAACATTGTAAAGGACTGAGCTTACCGTAATTTTAGGAGTAACAATTATTTCTTGGTAAACAGAGGTATAGGAGCTCTCTGAGTATATTTTTTGTTTATTTTAGAAACTAATAGTTGTATTATTCATATCCATTATTAATTTATATTTATCCTGAAATATGTCCCATTCAATGTATGTTTTGATTATTTAAAAAACATAAAGTTCATACAGATTGAGCTTTTTCTTATTTAATAAGCTGTTTAAAACTTAAAACCATGTGAAACCTTATAGTACTTCCTATATTTTTTCCAAACTTATATAAAACTAAAAATTATTATAATCTATAATCATTTAAAATTAAATAAGTGGGTTGAAAAAGAGTAGGAAAGATAGGGTTTTATATAACTCTCAATACATAAAAAGTCAACACTTATAAAAATTGAAATTGGCAAAACCGAATAATTTAAATAAACATATTTATTGTATTGTATAATTTTAAAGGTATAATTACTATACCATAAAACTGTTTGATTATGTTTAAAATAAGCTCCTTTCTCTGTATTTTTTCCAAATTGTAAGGAAAAAGCATGTATCAGCCTATTCTCCCTATACGTTTGTGCTTATGTTCATTTGTAAAAAGAATCCATATATGGTCTTATAAATGAATATTTTTACTGCAACAAAAAAAAACACACATGTAAAATGTTGGGCTTGTATTTTTACATGTGTTGCAATATAAGTTTATTTCAATACATTCAATAAACTATTTACCTGTAATCAATAGAAAAGTTATGTGCAACATCTACTACAAAATAAGACTCTATCCTAACCTCAGTATATTCACACAAGCAATTAAAAACTGTCACACAACAGTCAAACACGAATGTAATCGGGTTCTCGTAATCTACGAGACCCTTTTATATATGTATAATAAAATGTTCCAAGCTCTTCCCTGACCCCATTGCTACTCTACAAACTTCAAAAGCATACCAATTTTTTACACGCTAAGATTTTTTTGTACAAAAAATACTCGATTGACTGAAAATATATCTCTAGTACAAGGGTATCAGAATGTATTGTATATATGCCACGGTAAGCTATAATACATCTTCGGACATCCGCACGTTTGTAGGGGGCTGAGTCGGCCACCATACCCTGTCTCCACCAGTCTCGTTCCTTGTCCCTATACAATTCAGGTCATTAGTAGAAAGCCTATTAATTTCATACAAAAATATAAAAATATAGTTTAGCATTTTCAGTCTTAATTTTATTTGGAAATATATAATCATTTACACATATTGAGAAACTGTAAGTGAAGACATATATTTGATTTGTTATACTAGTTAAACACATTTTAAGTTGATACGGTACCTATATCACTTGTTAATGATAGGTTAAACAAGTATTTGGCTTGGTAAAGAGAAATAAGGTGTATATTAATAGACACTAAAATAAAGTTTTGAATAAAATATTTAATAAAAACTTAATATTCTGACAGCTTACAAAATGTCTAATAGCAAATAAATCTAAAACTATTACAAAAATATTCTCAAAAATTGGATATATGGATTTATTTATTAATAATGAGTTATTTACACTATCAGGAACAAGAACAAATTTATATTGGTAAAGTTGTATTAATCTTTACTTTAACAATTGACCAAGTTGCTCTTGAGAATTAATTACACTGGACAGCAAAATAAAAAGTAACCGATGTTTTGAAAATACCCCCTACCGCTTATAGACACTAGGTGATTTAAGTTCGCACAGGGTGGGGTAAATACGCCTCCGCCATTGCTCTGGGCTCACCAACTCGCTCTATTCCCTGACCTGACTACTGCCACTGTGCGGCTAACCTCACACTTAAATGCAAGCTCCCTGGCTATATCTATGGCTACATGAGTCTACTTAATTAATATTTTACGCTTAGACTGTGACACTTGTATAGGCCTACACATAATAAAATATATAGTTATAGAACAGGTAAGTAGCTGCAGTGTAAACAAAACACCACAAGCAAGACATGATCCATACAGCTAATAAACAGAGACAAGCAAATGCTTGTCCCACTCCCCAACACTGCGCTCCACTCTCCCTCCACCGGAGGGGACCCCCTCCTGCGCACAGCTGTTCAGGTATTTGCTTCTGCGCAGTTTTCTTTGTGAGCGGTTTATCTATGCACTCTGCTCAAGCCCCCCCCCCTCTGTGTTCTACTTATCTGGCTGTCAGGTTTTTCTTTTTTAATAATAATAACAGGAAATTAACAAATAATTTCGTTCCTAAATGTTTGAATAATTTACTATAAAATATTGTACTTACAATTTTAAAAATAGTGACCGAACATGAAAATACTATTAATACGGAATCTACAGAATCAAACACTTCTGAGTTTTTCTTCTATTTATTGAATAGCTAAACCATAACATTCAAAACAATTTTAACCAAACCAAACAAAATTTGACCAAACCATAAAATTTTCACTTGGAACTTTATACAAGTTTGTCTAACCTTTTAGGTTCTTGCTGTGAGATGGTAATACTATTTTTGTAGCCTAACGAGGAAGTCTGTGAAAACTGTCATTCCTTTAATAACAATACTGGTTTGGTATAGTTCGGAGAGTTATTCTAAAATACAGACAAACAAGGTTTTAGCAATTTTGGGGAACAGTTTTTACTCAAGTTCAAAAGTTTCTGCCAATCATACAGTTTGAACTGCTACAGATAAAGCCATAACGCACATCTAGTTATTATAATGCAGTACAAACAGACCCAAAGCGGTATTGTCTTTGGAGGATTTAATCCTACATTTCACTTTACCTCATACACTTTACCCTATACAAACCACCAAATAGTACTAACAAAGTATAGACCAAATTTGTAATTAACTTTGTAACAATTGTAAAAAATGCGTTTGGAAACAATGTAAATTAATTTCTTTTTCTCTTACCTCAACAGGGCAGATCGGCATGTGAGTGTGCGTGTGTAGACACTATGTAAGGGCCCACAGGTGCGGCAGTGGGCACAGTGTCGGCCTGGGTTACCGCCACGTTCGCGTATGGCACAGGCTTGTTGTTGTTGCTGGTATCCAGCAGAGGTTGGCTAGACTGCGAGGTAGTTAACGGCACCAAGTAGTCAGGCTGCAGGCAGTCGTCGTTGGGCGGTGGCCTCATGATGGTAGTGTCACGTTCTGTCGACGGTGGCCGGTAGAACACGGGTAGCGGCGCTCTCACCACATCTGGATCCTTATCAAGATATAACATGTCACTCACTGTTCTATTACCAGTCAGAATGACAACTATACCTATAGGTTCTACGATAATTGACTCTCCTTGAATAGATTTTGAGTGTTCAAACAAATAGAGAAATTACAAAATGATGAAATTAACATTTTAACATCTTTGTATACCTATTACAAGGAATTTTCATATCTTAAATGGAACAACAGATTACAAATGGTATCAGAGACATGATAATGATTTTTGTTTACAGTTCAGTGAATAAGGTTTCGTAGTTCCAAACAAAAATATGAATATGTCAATAAAAAATGTGAGAAACACTATTTTCCAACCCTGTCTAGACATTCAATATTTTGTGAACTGTTGGTTAAAATCTAACCATCTGTTATCTGTTGGTTGTTATAAGTTATAATTGTTATTACAAAGAAATAGAATAAGTTAAGAGAGAAAAAGTAAACTTAACCGGGTTAGATGTCTTTTATCTTTTTCACCACTGATTTTTGCTAAGTTTGTTTACATAAAAATACCATTTTGTCTTTCTCTTTAAAGATTGTCTTTCCAAAATTATAAAACAGATAAAGGAAGAACTGACACTGTAAAACAACACCCAAACAGGAGTGGAGATCTTACGTAATTAATCTACCCTAAGCACTCACTCACTTAACCACTTGCTGTTCTTACCAAAGTCATCTGTAAACCATGCAATAGCGTATTGTAGATGCCAAAGTAAGAGGTTTTTGTTCTGTCAAGATTTTCAGGAATATTTCTATTTTAACCTTTCAAAGTTTTTAAAATCAAACATATTAATAATGTATCAGAGTCACAGTTTTGTTGAATGGTACTAGAAGGAAATTCTCCAAGTCCTTACTCCTGTAGAATTCATTTTTGGTTTAAGTAGAATTTGTGCGATCGTTTCATCTTGACTGATGCTTACACACTAACTGGGTCTGCATGTTCCTCAGACGATCCTAATACAAATTTTGTAGTCTACCACAATAATGTCTGATATAAGTTACCTGCATGCAGTAACCCAGTCTCTCCAGAATGGTGGTGAACGTTGGTCTCTCCTCAGGTTTAGGATGCCAACATTGTGTCATGATGGCGTAGAGAGGTGCGGGACAGTTTGATGGTGGTTCCAGCCTTCCTCCACTCGTCACCAGCTGCATCACCTCTCGATTGGCGCACCCCGTGTACGGCATATAGCCTAGTGACATCACCTCCCAAAGCAGTACACCAAACGACCTGTACCGGAAAGTTTTAGTATCAGACAATTAACTACTTCAGGACTCTAAGCCATAAATGTCATTTTGTTTCGAGGTAAAGTGATGAGATTGGGGATGACAATTTTTAACTATATTTATCACTCAATGTCCATTTAAAACATATGAGTTAAATATGTCAATCTTTATCAAACAGTAATTGTTTTCTAAGCTGAATTGTTTCTTTTTATTATCTTCTGAAATAAAAAGCCAAAAGCCTGATGAAGTGCATGAAGGCCAGACTGGAAAGAATGAACCCAAGATATGTCACTACACAGGACCCAAGAGCACAAATATGTCACACACGAACTAATGATGGTTAAGCAATAGACTTCATGCAGTCTTCATTATGAAAATTCTTAGTCAAAAAGAAGTATTTAAGTTTTGACTAAGAAAAGAAGTTTTTAACAGAAAAGTATTAGAACATAACCAGACTGAAGGCTCTTCAAAAACCTTTCATATCAGCAATTTTCTACTATCTATTTTTGTTCTATAGCTGTGTTGAATACTTCAGTCTATAGCTTTGTTTTAATCTGAATTTGACAATTCTTTGACAGTTACTGATCTCGGCTTTTGGGAATACTGGACAGAAAGATTTATACAGTATCTGGTTCCACCAGACCTCTAAGAGCCTTCACCCTCTAGCCTATGGTTATTAAGGGCTCTCATCTTCCAGAAATGTCTTAAATCCTTGAGCTCCCAGCCTTTTAAAGTTTCTAACAACTTTTCAGCTTATGGCAGAAAAATTTATACCAATGTAGGAGATAACATTTTATTTATCTTATAGTAAATAAAATACACTGTCATGTCTTATAGTAGTATAGTTAATACACTATTTCATGACTTCACCACCTCACAAGTGCTAAAGGTATTTCATGACTATGCTACATCATGACTATAAATTATGGGCACATTTCAAATAAGTCTAAAAATCTAATGCTACTAGTTTGCAGTTTGATTTAAGCACTTGCCATGAAGAAGTCTATTGCAATATGGATGAAACGTAGGATGTAATTATTCTAAAGTGGCATCTGAAGCCCAAAGGAAAATTAATTTATGTATGAATAATACAAATTTATAACATTAGCCTTACCAAATATCAGTCTTTGAAGTGAAGATGCCATCCAAAAATGCTTCAGGAGGCATCCATTTAATGGGGAGCATGGCTTTCCCACCTTTTCTGTAATAATCAGCTCTGGAAAATACCAATAATTATAAATATATATAATTTCATTAAACATTGAATCACAAAAAGTACTTGCTCTGCTGTGACTTGAACCCTCTCACTTGCCAGGTGAGTGCGCTACCATTACACCACAGAGCCCTTTCTTTTCGCAATTCAATTATTCTGTATTTGGCTATTTCTATCACATATGTGTTTAAATAACCAAACTAACATATGATTGGAAGAACAAATATATATGTATTGTAAAATAACATGAGGTAGATGTACAACACACCAAGTGTTGCGCAACAGGCTTAAGTTACATGCAAAATTTAATGTCTATATATGAATGTATTTCTTGAGATGTCTTGTGGACAATTATGCGTAAAGAATCTTTTACATCCCCTGGCAGACAAAAGAGAAATCATGCCAGCCTATTGAGTGATACGATTTGACGATGCTCAGCAAAATCCTATGAGCGTGTATGCACAATCGTGGAGCTCATTCCTATCTATAGAAATGAAAAGTCCACAGATGAAATATATTTCGAGATATCTTATGGATAACTAGTTTAAAGGTCACATGTTAAAATGTGGTATGATTGAATTGAATAATTTCTTAAAATATGTAAGATATTAATCTGTAATTTTTATACCAGAAGAGTTTACTTCAGGCTGGTTTATACCTTCGAGTTGAACCTACACTCAGTACAGCAAAAACCGATGTGTTACTTAAATCTGGACAATCTTATGGATGTCCAGAAGCGGCATATCACTAACCGCACATGTCGAGATTCTGGGGTGCTAGGGTAGGTCGTTTAATAGGTATAGTCTACTGTGGAAGGTAACTGTTGGAGTTGGTGGGTTACCCTAAGAGTCAAAGGTTCTTGCTAGCCTAGACATAAGGGCGTACCACTCCATGCCTGCTTTGACTGGATACACTGGTTCAGAGCAGGCTTCCCCTTCTTTTGGGGGGATATGACTGAGATTTATGCCCTAAATTCTTCCTCATGGATCTCCACAGGAGGCACCTCCTACCTCCAATATTACCCATCCAGAATATTCTGTCCCTCCGGAAGCAGCACAAAGGTTGTTTTAGGAATAGGAAGAATTTCTAAGCGTCTTGTCCTAATAGAACAAAAATATTCATAATTTGGTTTTATGGTTTTATTTAGCCTCATTTTTATGATTTGGACCTCCGAAAGATAAAAATATATTATAGTAATATATAACACAATTTGGTGGACCTAAACAATTATAAGGGAGGCTATGGCCCCTTTATTATCAAACATTAAAATTTAAATAGTGCTAATCAAGTGAATTAAAATATAATTCATCAAATATAAAAAATTTAAAGTAAAATAAATATATTTAAAAAAAACAGAAAAACCTGTTATGTCTTACAATATAATAATTATACCTACAAACCTAGCATAGACTGTTATGCTTAAAATAAATAACTTAACTAATTTTACAAGTCCTTTGAAATTTACATAAACATTTGTGTTTATAAAATAAGTTGTGTTACAATCTAAGGTGATTACTGATGAATGCTGACCTGTAAATATCTCTGGCCATGCCAAAGTCTGCTATCTTGACGACCCTGGCCCGGCCCCTTGGTAGTGAGCAGACAGTTGCGTGCTGCAATGTCTCGATGGATGAACCGGTTGTCCTCCATGTACTTGCAACCCTTAGCTATGTCCACCGAGCACTGCAGTAGGTCTTTCATCGTCAGTGGAGAAGTTCGCTCCTATCACAGTCAACACTTGTATTAGTAAACATATGGAAATGTTTAATTTGTTTTATATAGTTTTGACAGTAAATTAAAAAAATACTATTAACACTAAAATGTAACCAATAAAACTAAATATCTTTTTAAATTTACCTACCTCTGCATCTCCGAAATAAAATGTTGCTTCTTAAAAATAAAATTTAACATTCTTGAGAATTGATGTGATACAGTTTACAGTTGATATTTGTGCTTATACACTAGTTGCTTTATATCTCTATTAGTTCCTTACGATTAAAGTTGTATTTTACCATAATTAAAATCCATACTTGCTTTCGTCTCATTTGTTTGTTTGTATAAGCAAGGAATTAATTGCCTTTGGGATAATAATAAGTTTAATTATTCACATTAAACTAATTTTTTTTGTATATATTGTTTTTAGATGTTTCATGCAATTAATGCACGTGATACTGTACATCTAAATTTATGTACATTCTTTTGGGGAATAAAAATTTATTATTATTATTCGTTTCTCGGTTTAGTATTTTGATATCAAGAAGTTTACATAATTTAATAACTTAATGATAATTAATAATTTAATTATTTAATAATTAAAAAAAAATAAACCAATGTAGCTTTAAAAACGCTACAGAAGTTGACAATGAAAAAGCTAAAAATTAAACATTTACATCGTTTTGACTTTATATGAGTCTCTGATGTCACATGGTTGTCAGATACAAGACGCTGCAATAAAAGGAAGGTGAACTGGAGCTAAACTCAATTCAAAGAAACGTTCCTTCAATGAAATAGCACACAACATGTTGGAGCGCTTTAAAAACAAACAGAACATCAAGTTAGATTTACCGGTTTGGGACGTGATTCCCGTAGGAAAGTCTTGAGGTCCCCTCCAGCCAGCAGCTCTATGACAATAAACCGTGGATGTTTGTCGAAGCAGACTCCGATGAAGTGGACAATGTTCGGGTGGTTGAACTTGCTCATGATAAGCGCTTCCATCAGAAAGTCGGTCTCTGCCTGGTTTGTGGACAACTCTGGCAACGTCTATAAGGAAAGTGAAGAAATAAATACAAATACCAACTTCAGCATCCAGTAAATGACACTTTAATAGTGTTTTCACATTAACTTTCATGTAGTTGACTAAAATAAATTTAATTCTTTAAAGTAGGCTATGTAACAAATTAACAAAACACAGCAATGACAATTTATACCTCGTGTCCAAACTAATTTAGTATGATTTACACTTTTAACTAAGGATATTGTAACTTAAAAAAACTATTTGTACGGTACTTAAAGAAGCAGCTCCTTCAGAAAAAGGCAGTAGAATAATGGCTATATTGGGCTTCGTATACTCCTGCATGTCCATATTTAACAAACTAAAGACAGTAGTAGCCAACCTATAAATCAGCGAAGTAAGGTTAATAGCCTACGCAGTTAACAAAGGACTTATCCAATTCTTGGAGAATTCTCCTTATAACACTAATAACAGAGTTATCTTCAGACTCCCTAAACATCACCCTGCTGCCTGTGGGAAAATCTTTTGTACATCGGGGCTAAGCTCTTCAACGTCCTTTCACCAAAACTGAAAGAACAAAAGGACCAAAGGAATTTTATAAATGTTCTTCTGGAATTTTATAAATGAAAAGAGCGTTCTATTCCAATCAAGAGAGAGGAAGACCACATCGTAGATGATCATGCATATCAACTAGAAATTTAATACCATTACTGTACTCTATATTCAAGTCAATAAAGATCATTTTGTCTTTGAGATGCATAAAAATTGTCTATTGCAGATTTTCTCAGATTATAAGTTAACTTCATATAATTAAAGCGTGATGACCAGTTTATTGAATTTCAGTTGCTTGTTTTATTTTTAAGTGCCCTCAAGCAATGACAAAAATTGTTTAGTCTAAATTGTCTCTAAAATATTATAGATAGCGCAATAAAAAATTAAGTTTTACTCACTTTGACAGCGACTGGCATTTCCACAGCATCACCTGCCCTATGCCTGAAGAAGCCTTGATAAACTTCCCCAAAAGCTCCTTGCCCAAGAGGCCTGTAGACACCAAACACACATAGAATCATTGTTTAAAAAACTTTACAGATAAAGCTGATATAAATTTCAAACAGAGATTGCGGGTTTTGGTGACAGCTAATCTGTATAAACAAGCAGTAATACTTGCCCTTCATTTTTGTCTTAAAAGATTTATGTAAACACCAGCTATTGTGAGATTTCTTCCTGCTTGGGAATATACCTTAAAAGGAAAATAGTCTTGAAAACCCAAGTGTATGAGTGGTTTTCATATTTATGAATGGTGAAATATCAATTAATAATGTCTCACTAAGTAGTGGATTGCCAACATCTTTTTGAACAGGCGGAAATGTCTAAAAACAATTTTTCTGGTCTGGTTTATGAGTCAAAAGGGTATGAGGGGAAGGGAGGAAACTAAGTGTCTCAATCTTTACACTACAATGATAATTTATCTACGTACACAAATATTTTAGTGTACCAGTTTTTAGTAATTTTGTTGGTACTCTCCTACCATTCATTACTCCATACACTTTTTTTATTCTACAAATTAAGTAGAGACATTTAAAAATATAGTTTCTGATGATGCAAAAGGGGCTAATCATTTATGACAAAATACAAGGAGAAAACAAAACTGTTTCACAAAAATATTTACTGTAACATGTCCCCAATGTTCTTGGGTAACTGCTCTGAACTCAGGATGTTATGTGATACTTACTTAAAAGGATAAATGCAAATCATGCAAGAACTATCTAGTATAGCGTCATTCCTGCAAGCATTATACCCCATTTATTTCGCATAAAGTCTTAACAAAAATTCCTTTGAAATCTGTGTAACACTGAATACTGTTATGTTAAAAATTAAAACTTTAAATTATTATTGCATTATTAAACTATTATTACTGACTAATTATCCACCTAACATTTATTGATTTAATGTATACAACAACCAGCCACCTGTTTATGTTATTCTTTTAATACAGCTGGTCCATAACAGAAAACTTTAACATATGTTTATTGCTGACTATGTTGTTTGCGAGGTCAGTGTTTTTTCCGACTTTTTATTTGCCGTTGAATTTTTCAATAGTAATGACAAAAAGCAGCAATGGGTTTTTTATGTCAAACGTCTGAGTATAATGAGAAAGGTATGTAGGCTGTATAATTTTGCATAAAAACAATTATTTCATTATGATTTTTCAATTTTTCTCCGTGTAATCCAAGGGGTACCTAAAAAAGTTAATTTATCTTAAAAATGAAGCAGTTGTGTGCCTGATGGGGTATACAATGATCTGAGATATTTATTTAGGCGCGGGATCAAACTGAACAAACCACCAAGATAGGTAAACAATAAAAACGCAATAGTGATATGTATAGCAAAGTGTACCTCATCGGGAGCACTACGCACGTCTTTAAAAAAGCCCGGTGTGTACCTGATTGGGTACACAACAACAGTTGTGAAAGACTGTGTGTTTCCGATGGGGTATATGTCGTGTTGTCGTGAGTTTGTTAACAGTAAACAAGTGCCCCAGGCACATTACAGTCTTAAAGTCTAAGGAAACGTTGATATTAATATTTGATTTTAAAATACCTAGGTTATTAACTCATTAACTCTGTTCCACAGTGACCTCGTGGATGTGATGCTAGGGCATATGGCCACAGCAAAACCTATCTTTAGCATTTCTGGACTGCTGCTGTATAAGTCTCTTAAGGCCTTGTAAGTAGGCTTGCTTTGACATTGACATCTTGGCCTTTCAGAAAGCAGAGTCCTTTTATTTCTTATTTAAGTTATGAAATCATTTATACAAAGAGTATGGGCTATTTCGATTTGTGACAGTGAATTTAGTTAAAGCGAATACATTTATTGAATAAGAGTTGAACTTGATAATAATCTAATTTACGTTGTTGGTGGTAGTAACCTTATCGGAGAACAAAGCAGCAGCATCAGCAAGAAGTGCGAGTGATTTATGTGTCTGTACTTCCCGATATATGATCAGTTTTGGCATAAAGTTTGGAGTTTATTAACGCAAAAGATAGGATCATGTTTTGAATGTCCAGGGGAAAAAAGTTGTCCATAATGTACCACATGGGTCGGTTCAGAGACAGCCAAGTATAGGTTGCAGCAGTATAGTGAGTAGTTTGAAGTGGGAGTAAGGTAAGGTAGAAGACTGAAAATTGTAGTCAAGTGACTATTACATGACTCTAATGAGTCATATGGATGATGAGTGTGTGTTCATTGGCAAAATAACCAATATTGGGGTAACCAAATATGAGTAATACACATATATTATCTCTTTGAGAATTTGACAATAAATAATCATGCCTATTCAATAATTTCAAAAATACATTAAGTATTTTCATACAGCTTTGATGCTTTCATAGGGCTTCATATACACAGTGAACTTAGATATACATTGTACTTATATCATGTTATGCAGTGGCCATCTAGTCAGTGAGAAAAGACTGGATACATTTTACTGAGAAGAAGGGAATTGAAACTGAACTAGGCAGGGTTAACTCACTTGACAAGCCTGAGCTGCTCACGAGGGATATCCTTGAGGTCGCGTATCGTGTAGGTGCCGCCGCCAAACTCGTAGTTAGGGTTGTACTCTGTCATCATACTGTCAGACGCCACTCGGAGTCGGTTGAGCTGCAGGTCTGGTCCGTTGAGGATCTTGCGCCGGAACCGAGTAGCGTTGCTCTGCTGGTACTTATTATCTGAACACACAACACACTGTTGCGGAGCTCTTCACTTCTCACAGTGTACTCTCACGTGTCAACAATCAGTGCAGTTCAATCAGTAATTTAACCAATCAATACATCAGAAGTTTAGATCAAAGCTGTTTACCAATTCTAATTGAATTTCAATTGAACCAATTTTATTTAGTTGTGCCAAGACGCAATCTGAAATTATAAGACTGTCAGTTTATAATGGTTAATAGTTTTTTTTGCTGTAGCTACCTTTTCTGCTCTTTAGTATAAAAATAGCAACAACTGAAACTGAAATAAATATTCACCACAAAAAGTATTTATATACTGAATTAATTCTATCAGTTAAAAAAACTATTTCAGAGAAAGAGGTGTGATGATATTAAACCCTATATCACCAAAATTCAGTTACTGATTGATCTAGATAATTGTGTACTCAGATATAGAGGTGCAAGAGTTAATTATGACATATATTAATATCAGCCCCTCAACGTGATTACATATAATCTTTAATTTTTATAGTTTAGTAATTGATTATAATAAGAGCCTTTTTGTGGTCAACAAACTGTAAATGGCACTGCATTTAACAGTGGTTTAACCAAAATAGTTTAATCCAGTGCTCGAATTTCAGAACTATAGGAGAAAAATAGTAACTACCTCCTATCATTCCTCCCTCTTCCTATGTAATAGCTCCCAAAGAAGAGATGTCCGAGGGTCCTTCCCCAAAACATTTCGAAATTGTAAGTTCTCAAAACAGTGTTTTTTTTTTTATTTCCAAGGTGGAGAGAAAAGTATTCCCTGCATAACAAAAGTGCTTATTTTGTAAATATTGAAACACGTTCCAGTGCTTTCCACCCCAAATCGAGCACTGTTCTACTCATGTCTTAGCTGACTGGAAACAAAAGCACAATTTATTTATATCGAGTAACAGAATCACAAAATAAAGAGGATTTATTTAAAATGCATATTTCTTGCTTGAATAACATTTAATAGGATTTTACGGATGAGTAACAATCTCAACTTTTACAAAAATACCATCTGCTCCATCTTTAAAAATACCTCTGCTATGTTATTTTCTTATGGTAAAATAAATCAGGTACAACAAGAAACTCTCAAATGAAAGCATTGCATTAAATGTTATTTATGTTATCCTGACCAAGCGGATCATATATTGTGGTAAATTACTGTAAGGTACAATGGCACATGTAATGGAACAACACTGTTGCGTAACATGTGCTCTGAACACAGTGCACACGTGAAGAGGTTTTAGTTTAAAATACATCACAACATTTTAAAATAATGAAATAAAATGAAAAACGTTTTTTATTAAAAATGTTAACTGTACTCTTTGGTATTTAAACTCTAAAATAATGTTTGACACATGAAGGATGAACAAACCATTTATCAGTTCCTTATTATTAAATATAAACTTTCAAAAATGATTTAAACTTGAGATAAACGATCCACACATTTGAACATTCACAACTGTGTAAATATTTGAGCAACAATTTGTTCATACACATACTAAAAGCAGGCTACTACAAATTGATCATACAGTTTGTTAAAAGCTAATTTTGGAAAAGTTGCAGAACAACTTAAAATAACTTTAAAATAAGGTGCTGAACAACAGATAAAACTTGCACTGAGTTTATATGAAAAAAAATATTTATAGACAGTTTTGACAATTTCTTCAAACAGTCAAAGAAACAAGGTTTTTCCAGTAGTTCTTCTTTTGCCAGCCTCAAAACACTATACCAAATACAACAGTTTTGCAAAGAATACTCTTTTCAAACAGCTATTGCAAACACAACAACCATTGACAACCCTATCATTCAATACAAACTACTAGAACCTTAAGAAACACTTTTGAATAGATAAAATCTTTTTTACACAAGCTAATTTTTATGCAATTTAAAAAATCTTTGAAACTGGAATATTTTAAAATGTGGAAGAGTTTACTAAATATATTCATAAATTAGACTAGAATGCTGAGTTTCAACAGAATTGCAACATTTTTAAAGTCTATAAAAAGTCAACTTCATTTTATATGAAAATAAAAATGTAATTAATTATACTTTCAAATAATAGTTTTAGAGAAAAGTAACTTATGAAGCTATGACAAAAGGCTAAGAAAGATTAACAATTATAAATAGCAAAAGTTGAAATAAAAATATATGAGGAGTTTATTAAAGTATTTGGATTTTGTATAAAACTATCTTAAAGACAGAAACCAACTTTCAGAAAATGATATAGTGTATTTATATAACTACACAACACTTTCAAGATAAAAAAAACAATAACACATTTTATGTTTGAAAACCAAATATTAAAAATAGATTTAACCATTTTGATAAACAATTTTTATAGTACACTAAATGGTTAAATATGACTACATCAAAATTTCCTTAAAGCAAAGACAATTTTAATTACCAAAAATATATTCTTGAAAGCATACGGACAAAAACAGTGACATAAACTTCAAGAATCCTCTGGCAGTGTTGGAACAAAAACTATAATTTATAGTATGTAAGTATTTATTTTATCTGCAGCCATCCAAAACATAGCAGGGAACATGACTTCTGATAAACCCTGTATATACAACGATGTTCCCATACATCTTTCTCTTACTGCTTATATAATTTACCCTATTTAAAACTATATATTTTTCTGAGATTGCTATACAAAAATATCATGTGTTTTGTACTAAAAATATAAGTATTTATACTATTAATATGATAGGTATTATTATAGTAACAATACTGAGAAAGCGGTAGTGTACGTACATTAAAATATTATTGTCTTTATTTATAACCCTGTATTGTTGTGTGCATATTATTTTTAAGATTTTACTTCTACCTATATCATAAAAAATGATGTACAAATATATGAAAAAGATCATTCATACTTATCATAATTATCATCGTACAAGATTGTTTTGAAACCACAATAAAAATTTGTAATTAATTAAATGTTTGTCGTCTTGCACAGTTATATGATAATTACACAAAGAATATTAGTAAATTTATTCACTGAGTGTTAGCAAAGCTTATTACTTGAAGTGCTGGAAAAATTTAATTTCTGTCGGTCTGTCACAGGATCTAGAGAATAAACTTATTTATATACTTAAAATTTTGCATGAAACTTAATTTCTACATTGACAAGAATGAGTTTTATAAACTGTTCACGTTCATTTATGGGATGTATCTGGGCATTATTGAAGCCTATTACTCAATATTTCTCTTCTTTCTGTCTGGGACATGTAAAAATATCTATTCTACATAATTGTCCGTCTGCCTACATCTATGCAGGACATCACAAGAATCAAACGAGCTATAGACTTGAATTTTGCATGCAATTTCAGTGATGCCTTTAACACGAGATTTGGTCTGGGCATATTAACATATATTAATTAATCCATTAATTCTAAATAGTAATCAAATCTTAGAATAAATATGTACCTACAAGATTTTGCTAAAATTACCGATTTTCTACCAGACAGCAATGCACGTCTTATGGTTCTACACCTCTGAGTCAAATGACGTCACTCAACTTTCATCCTACCAGCTAGTCACCTGCTGACCACTCAGTCTGCCTATGGTATTTCTTTGAGTATCAGATGTCTGTTGGAACAAATTACATCTATCTCATTTTCTCTCATTCATTACAAAGTTTCATGTTTTGTGATACAATTCTGTAGAAATGAATGTGTGTCATATACTCAATGTCTAGAGCGATTTACATAGTTCAAAAAGAGATGAGAAGGGTTTAAAGTTAACTCAAGTCCTGAGTGATCTTCAATGTCAACAAAGGACGAAAAAATTTAAGAGTTAGTATGAAAAGACCGTCAATTGAGTATTTGTGCGGTTACTGAGGTAGTAAAAATCAAGAAAGAAACAATTTGGTACATTTTGTAATAAACGTTATAAAATGAGCAAAGTGTGTTATAAAATATTATCATAGAACCTTAAGAGTGAACAAAAAGACCATAGAATAAACATTAGTGCTGAGAACTATTGACATGAACCTTAAATTTATTAAAAAATTAATAACATGTAATGAATTGTGTTTTTCACTTAACACATTGTCTACAGCAGACACTCTTTTGTGCTTGCTGCCTTATTAGACTACTTATTGTCACTCAATAAAGACAAGAGTAAAGGTGTTAAATCCAGACTTTAAGCAAAATTCAATGCATTGGAAGAGCCACAGATCACAAAGAATGAAGGAAAGCTTAAATGTCAAAAGCAATCATGATTTTGTTTTTGACATTCATAGGATGGTGTATGTGAATTGGGTGTGTGAAGGTCAAAATCTTTTAATATAACATTTAGAGATTTCCATCTCAGTCCTAGTTCCAGCTCTGACTTCCTAGGTCTGAAGATTGACTGTAATTTATCCTTTCATAGCCACATTGATGAAGTAATTTAAAAAACTAAGCAGCAGTTTATTCATCTTACACAGGTTGGCTTTATTTTACGGTAAAGTTGTCTTACTAACAGCTGACTACAGATGTTTCTTGTATGAGCTATGATGTAATAGACATAGACACATATATATTACTTATTGGTTTTTTAATAAAGAAATACAATTGGCGTCAATAAAAAATCATATGGATTCTTGAATCCAACAGAACTAAGACTCTATTATTTATGAAGTGTTAGAGTGATATTTGGACTTGATCGATCTCAGCTATTAGATGTTTTGGTAGGCAATTTAAACACATATTTCCTGTAAAACAGTTACCCTACAATCTTCACAGCACTAACTTATTGGCTCTCATAAACCACTCAATTTTTCTAAAAAACAAACGTTTTATTCCAGTTAATTTTATAACTTGCCATCTAGGTTCAAGGTGGCCAATACTCTAGTGTCCTTGAACTTTAAAACTCTGGTTGATTAAACAAGAATATTATAGTACTTACTGCTTTTTAATTGATCAGGATTTCTAGTTCTTTTTATGAGGTAGACATTAGCTAATTCTTAAATTATCAATTTAAGCTAATTTGTAAATTAGCTAATGTACAAATTAGCTGTATATTGTGATGATTGTTATGCATGTTTATGTCTTTAACAATAAAACATAAGTGTCTTAAGTATTGTAATTTTGCAAAATGGTTATACCGTGGGAATGTAAATAAATAAATAAATAAAACATCCAAATTTGAAAACTGTAGAAAAAACTATTATCTTGAAGTGTTAAACCCTTCGGAGCTTTATTACATTGGTCCTCATATTGTTTCGAATAAACGTGGCATCGCTGTGTTGAAACATCCACCCTACCAGGTCTTGCTTCCTATAATATTTTCTTCTCAGTAAAAATTAAAAATCAAAATTTTCCCTGCTGCAAGGATCAAGGTTTGAAGCTATGAAAGAAAAAGCGATAAAGGCTATGAACATGCTTTCAGAAGAGGACTTCAAACGTTGCTTTGACAAATGGAAAACTCATACAGAGCGATGTAAGGGTCATGGAAGCGAGCCTTTGATAAGGATAATGTTAATGATGAAATAAAAACAAAGAATGGTATATTCTTAATCTAGTAAATTTTTAGCCAGACTTCATATTTTTAAATAATTGTAATCTACAGTAAAACCGCTGTATAAGCAAGCTAGTGATAGTAATTGACAGAGATTAAATATTGACTTCCAGACTTGAAATTGAGCACATTGCCTAAAACCTTTTTATAAGAAATACATGGAAAAATGTTCAGACTGTTGTAATAACCGGAATAAGTACTCAGTGGGATAGCAAACAACTTGGCATTTTTTCTATTAACATGTGTATAGTATAAAAACTTTAAAAGTCTTCAAAACTTTCAGGTTTTATTGGTTCCATTTTTAGGGAATTGAAAACATTTAACTTTTTCTAAGACAACAACTTGAATACCAAATAATTTTAAAAAGTTTGAGATTGAATATCCTGCTATGTATAGTATGAGGATTTAAGTTATACATATTTGAAGTTATACAAAGTTTTATACTTGATTTGACCCTTGAAGTGGGCAGAGGTGTCCCTTAACATTATAATCCCATCGATTATTGCACCTTTGCTTTCTTCCCTTTTTCTTAGTAAATACTGTTAAAAATAACTTTACGGAAAAAGTAATTAAAATATACATAACAGATTACGACAAATTACTTCAAACAATTCATAGTAAAAAAATATGTAAGTAATACTGTAGCAGCTCTTGTGTTAATACTAAGTCTTAATCTATATTGGAATGCAAGAAAATAATACTACTAGCTATAAATAATACTTGAAGCTTGTGCTTTTTAAACCTGAGTTCCAAATCTCCCTGAACAGCTTATTGCCAAACTAAAATAACTACATATATGCATGTCTTATTCATATGTTTTACTATATTTTGCTGAATAGAGATAACAATTTGAGTCAAGTAATGTTAAAACGTGTTATAATTCTAAAATAGTCTCTTTTTTGTCTTATTATTTTTTATTAAAAATACACAAAAAATGATACTTCAATGCTTTGTAAATGTATTAATTCTATTAAAGCAAAATAAAAATTAAAGGTAAACCATTGTTTGTTGTACTATACTCAATTATTTCTTCAATTAAATGTAAATATTGCATCCATTTATTACACCCGGAACAGAATATGGGATATTAAAATATGGGAAGGGAATGATCAAAATTGAATGAGAAAAGTTGATTGTTAAAAAGTAATCAAAACTATTTCATCGGTTTGAGCAAATGAGCATGGTTTGATGTATTAGGTCTTAAGCTGTAGATTTATACCACATTAACAAGGGTACAACGAACAAAAATACATGTTTTAGACTAAATACAGCAAAATACTTCATGAATTATTAATATATTAATTTACAAAATGCCTTCACTAATAATGTATAAAATAAAGCACAATCTATTTAGGATTGCAAGCAACTATCATAAGCTCAAGCGAGTTTTACTCTATATAAAACTTAAGAGACAATATCGGAAGGGTTGTTGTCTTGCACTAAGGTTGCTAGTTGAGCGAGTTTGAGCGAATGCGTGTCTAGCGACTGCTCCACAGCCGTGTGCTGGTGCTGCAGCTGAGTCAAGCGAACGTTGAGCTGTTCTGTAGCGGCGAGTTGGCGAGACACGACTTTATCTGCAAACACAACTTAACTCTACTCGCTTATGAATGGATGCTCCTCAGTATGGGAACAAAACAGCCAATCACTAAGTTCCTCATTTAATTATATTAGCCATATTTAAAATGCTTAAATTGCCTTGAAAAACAAATAATAACAATTTATTGAAAATAAGCATACTTCTGTTAGAAAAGGCATATATTGAGCAACTTTGGGACTGTTTACTGAAACTTATGGTAAGCGGTTGTACAGAGAACACATTACCGTCCTTAATTCCCTGGGAATTCGCAGAAATGTAAAACAATATATTTTTAAAGAAAACTATGCCTACATGATTGTTTTTCTGAAAGAAAAGGCTCTTTAAACCTCTTTGTAAGAAAGCCTTAAATATCTTGGTTGATTAAAGAGAGTTATAGAAATTCAGAACGGTCAGCCAAATTCTGCTTAACTCCCATGGGACTGGGACTACCACAACAGAAAGATCCATCCATCAATGGAAGATCAGTAACATGTTTTCCATTTGTTCTACTTATTACTAAATGAAAATTATTTAATTATTGAGTAACTATCATCAGTTTTATTCACATTGTTGCACCAGTACATTCTTAAACACTAAATGTAATTTTGTAACTAGGTGTACTCACAAAGAGAAAAAGAGCCGGCTCCGATAATGACAGCCATAAATATGACAATGATGCCCAACACTATGGTTTGTGGACTGTTGAAGAGTGTGTGGTCAGTGTCCAGCTCAGGCGGAGTAAGCACTGGAACAGATTACGTGAACACTATCAGTTTAGTAATTATTATTTTGTTGGGTATGATCAGAATACATTTATTTGAAAGGGGAACATAAATTAAGTAATGCTTACTTGGTTATCAAATATTTTTTAAATATGAAAAATTGATTAGATGAGGATACTGGTTTTATGAATTGGCAGACTGGCTGTTTCCTCACGGTGCCAATTGTCCAACATTGTGAACTTATTTTTTTATATTTTGTTAATTATTTTCTTAAGTTCTTTAATTTAGATCCAGATTCTTTATTGTACATGTTCATGTAGACAAAACAAAATTCATATATCCAGTATTTGTAAATCATTCTTCATTTCTTCTAGACTCAAGAGCTCTCTAGAATTCTTTCTCTGTGAAGAAAGGTCTGTTTTCCAGCCATGTTGTCAGTTTTATACTAAACTGCTGTCCATTTTCTTCCATAAGATGTTCAGACATATTGTTATAAAACAAAACTCCTTACCACCTCAAAAAAACAATTAGTTAAGCTTTCATTTCTCTGTGAAAGCAAAATCCATGATGACTACTTACATAGCTTATGATTAAATAATTATTTACAATACGTGAACGTTATTGTGAACATTGGAGGAAAAAATTGTGAATTCTTAATGACTATACCTAAATATTTCGAAAATTAGTCTTTACCACTGAGAGTAGTAAAGAAGAGTCACGACGATCTTCAAGATTCGTGCACTTCACAGCAGCAGGCAGACAGAATTATATGTGCTGCACCATTAACACTACATTTCGAGATCTGCAATCTGATCTCTTCCTTAGGTGGTAACTATCCTAACGTAGTAACTAGCACAGTAACTGGTTAGCTCTTTACATAGAATGTTTCCATTTAGATACATCATCCTGACTATTCATCTCAGAACACTCATTATATTCTACCTAGTAAAGGGCGACAAATGTATAAAATAGAAAACACACTATACCAGACTGAATACATTGAACTAATACAGCACAAACAAGGCTTTCTAAACCTTTTATGATTGAAAGGTACAGCTTGAAATCAGCTAACAAGAGACAAGAAAGATCTAATCCTATAACTTTTTCTCAGGTCTCCCATGTTGCCTTGAGGGCACATTTTGATCAGTCTTCTTGCCTCCTGAGATATATTATGTTGTGATAAATGTTGTGTGGTGGTGCTTTGTTTAGTCCTCCACATTTCCTTGGTATTTAATGGTATGTCAAGTGTTTGAATAATCGTTTATGTTGTTATGTTACACACAAGCATGTTATTATCATATTTCTTGATGTTAATCTTTAATGTTTTGTTGTTCGACACATAAAGAGGAGGGACCAGTAAAATATATGATTAAGGTTTGATGTAGCATGTAACAATTAATTGTAATATTAAAACCTGTTTTATATACATTTTTGACTAGGACTATTGCAGAGGCAGAACTACGTAAATGTACTCACTGATGCAGGAGGTGCGGTTACTGTGAAGCACCCAACCGTTGGGACAGATACACATAGTGGTGCTGCGGTGTGCGTCGAGTGCCACACAGCGATACGTACAACCGCAGCCCACCACCGCAGGGATCACAATCACCTTGCCGTCTCCTAAGTTAGCTCCCTTCACCACGTGACCCAGGGTACCATTAGAACCGATGAAGGAGTAACCTCCTTCACCGTTACGCCCCTTGTCGGACCATGCTCGGCCTCCTGTCATTGGACACAGTTAGAATCTGTGTGTGTGTCATTTATCATAGATTTTTATTATAATTAATTTTAAACTTTTTGTACTGTAGTGTCAAAAATATTCACAAGAGAGGCAAAACAGATTTTATTGAACAATATAGATCAATTAATTGCCTTGTCATTTATACCTCATGCATGAACAAAAGCCTTCTTCATTTTTTTGAACAGTATACAGTATTATACTGATTTTTAACACTAATCAGTTTGGTTTGAGTAAACAAAAAAATACAGGAGCAGCTTTGTTGGAAACAATTACAATAGCTTATATAACAATTGTAAAACACAACAGGTGTTTTCTTGTCTTTTGTAAAGCATTCAGTTAAGTGAACAATGCAGTTTTACTAAAAGAATTAGAGTTGATAAGAATTAGTCACAATGTTTTTGGTTTGTTTGCAAGCTGTCTAAAAAAACAGGCAGCAAAACATTATAATAGCTCTTACTCTAGGCAAAGCATGAAATGTTACCATAGTCCCAAGGGGATCAACTGGCTCAAAAACATTATTTATTTTTATAAATAATTTTGCAGGCTTTCTGTCAAATGGAAAAATACTAGTTATAGGTTGTCTCTTAGATTATAATACAATATAGAATAGATTTAGTAATTAAAATATTATAATGATTGTTTAGGATTGTGGCATAAAGTACCAAAAGAGATTTTCGTGTTGAATTTAACTGATTTTCAATTAAAATATATATAAGCCAAAGTAAAAAAAGCCATGCTCAAGGACATAGCCAGAAAAACAATTTGGAGGCCAAGGTGATATTGGGGGCCTCCCCCGAAATTTTTAAAACTTTCAAATTAAAGAAGCAAATTAGTGAATTTTGAACAAAGCTTTTATGTCTTTAAATAGGTTATATTGACGATTAATGTTCATAATTTGTGAAGGCACTGCTTTAGTACGCTGTGTAATCCTACACAATAATTGATTATATAGATGTAATGACTAGACTTATATAGTCATGTAATTACAAAAAAGATGCTTTTATTGTTTGCAAAACACATTACATAGTATACAAATCCACAACGGGAAATGATAATATGTAAAAGAGTTTTTAAAAAAGTAAAATTATTCTTGACTTCTTAGCCTGTAGTGAACAGAAAGTAAGGCAAGTGCAGTCAACTGCTCATTCCCTATTTTGGTTCCTTAAAAAGTTCTTGATCCGTTTCAATTTTGAGAATGATATTTCAACAATACTTGTCAGTAATACTGAATTATAGTAGTAGTAATTGTTTGCTAAAAAAGTAATTGAACAAAATTGAAAATTTTGAGGGGGTACGGACTCCTTGAGATCCCCTTGCTGGTTATGTCCTTGGCCATGCTTACTGGATAAACAAATTATTATTATTCTATGTCACTATTTTGTAGGCTTGAAATGAATGACAAAAATATCTTTATCACTTATATATAACAAATAATTAAAGTACCTGAGAAGCCGCCACCACCTCCTCCAGCCGTGCAGCCTCCACCACCTCCACCAAAGCCACCATGGCCTAGGAATGCCTCAACACAGCCACTGCCTCCTGTACTCCCTTGTACCAATGCCAGACCTGTGGTGTCTCGATAAGTGTAGTTGCCACCAAGCCATCCTCCTCCCGCCCCTACAATTAGAGAAATATTAATTTCCAGTTAATGTTCATATCAGCCTGACTGTAAAAGGAAACATCACTGTTACCCATGTGACGATGTCTTTGTTCGTTTCAAAAGCTAGTTAGTGCCTTCCAGGACTTCATTGTTTAGGAGTACAGACGTCTATGTTTTGTTAACGTTGATGAGGGACACAATTCTGACTGGTCCCATGGAATGGCAGAAGCGTACAGGCAATAAGCGCATATTGTATACAGAAACACAACTTAACCTTACAAAACATGTTTATTTATTATGGTTACATGGTCATATAGTGGCTACTAGAGCGCGGGTTTAAATGTACAAGATACCTGAAAATAGATTGGAGAAATAGATTAAAGAGGCTATTAAGTACGGCTGTTTACCATAAGCAACATAGAAGATCTGCTGAATTAAATATAACTTCTTGGGTGATAAAACTCAAACTAGACAAAAATAGATATATAAAATTTACAATACAATACAATACAAACAATTTATATAACAGATATAATCACCAAAAAACAATAAATAATAAACAATAACAATAAATATTTATTGTTTTTTGGTCATTATATCTGTTATATAGGTACATTGTTTGTATTGTATTGTATTATACTGTAAATTGTATTTATCTATTTGTGTCTAGTTTGAGTTTTACAAAGACAAATTGTTATTTAAGACTGCACTGATTATATCTAAAAAGTATAGTACCATTATTTAATTCTGGTGACAGCAGGTTATGCTATTAAATATGAAGGAACCTCATAACAGACTTGCCTTTGAGGCCCTATTGTTTTCCTTTTGTGTGGGTTAATTTGTAACATAGAATGGAATTACAGTATTGTACGCAATGTATTGTTTATATCTACATTTGAGGAAAATAAATTATTCTTGATTCTTGTATGCTTGAAATACTTGTGGTAGAACAGTAATAGGTCTCAAAATACCGAACAGTTCCCATTAGAAAGCGTATTGGGACATATTAAGACATCCTCAACTTGGAACAAATATCTTAGGGCGTCAGTAATCGTTTGGGATCATTTTGGTGTACTTGCCTACAAGCTAAGCACTTAGTTGTGTTAAAAGTCCATGGAAGTGCATTTTAGCACAGAATTATCAAGACATCATTCTGCCTAAAGTGGCTGACTCCAAGGCGTGGGGGTTCCTGTTCAATACGTCAAGTCAAAGCACACAATCAACTGCCCAAGGAGGTCATTTATTGGTTTCCAGGATTGTGTCTGGTGGTCAGTGATTCTCCAAAACATTCAATAAAAATGAACATCTCCTTTATTGGCTTTATAATATTGTATTTGAGTCTAAAATGTGTTTCTCCTCTTAATTCTTAAGCTTTCACTGACAGTTTCAGGAGCTAGTACTTATTTTAAAATGTGATAGCTAACAAAGCAACTAGAATCTCGTTTAACCAAATGTGATGTGACTAAGCGAATATACAAAATTGTTGTATTATATAGAGAAAATATATGTTAAGTATGTCCATATACAAAAAGTACCTACTGTTATTATGTTTATTAACCTTTGTTATGTAACAATAAACTACGAGGGTAATTCGGAAAGTAAGGTCCGTCTTTTTATTAAAAAAAAACCACAAAATATTTGTTCAAAAAACTTGTTTTATTTGATTCCTGACATCAATCACTATTTTTCTACATAATTTTCACTTTTGTTTAAACACTTGACATAACGATCTACAAGTTTTTGAATGCTGGTGTCATAGAAGTCGGCCGCCTGCGACGATAACCAGTCTTGTTAACCACTGTAACCGTCGACGTCGAGTGACGCCACTCCATCAACTGGCGTTTCGTTTCTGGGGTTATGTGGGAAACCCATGTCTCGTCACCCGTCACAATGTGGTCTAAAAGGTTATCACCTTCCTGATGATATTGGATCAAAAATTCAAGAGCAATACCCATTCTTCTTTTTTTGTGTTCCTCAGTAAGCAGCCTGGGAACCCCACGTGAGGACAATTTGTGAAAATCCAAAATTTCAGAAACAATTTTAAACAATGTGCTCACGTTTGGAAATTCTATTGCTAATGAAGAAACAGTGAATCGCCGATCTTCACGAATTTTTTCATCGACGGCTTTCACCAAATCTTCGGTGATCACTGACGGCCGACCAGATCGTGGTTCGTCATGGACATTTTCCCGTCCATATTTAAAACCTCTCACCCACTTCCGCACTTTGCTGTCACTCATTGCATTTGGACCGAACACTTCACTTATCTGTCGATGAATATCCGCTGCTAAAACGTTCCTTGCTGTCAAAAACCGTATCACAGGCCGTATTTTACAGTCGGCGGGACGTTCAATAGTTTTAAACATTTTAAAAAGGCACAGACAACAGCAGACTACAACGATTTCACTGCAAACGGCGTCGTTCTGCGCGCAATGCATGCCGGGAGTCAGGGCGCATGCGCATTTCGCTGCTCGCTTACTCTTACTCTGGTTAACGCGAATCGGACCTTACTTTCCGAATTACCCTCGTACATATAAATTGTAATTAATGATGATGCACAATTTTTTACTTTCCTGTTAGCCCTTTCTCGTGTTTTCTTTATGTTCCTTTATCCTTACGTTTAATGATATTTTTGCCTCCTATTGGACCTGGCCTGTTCTATTTGGTTGGCCAATGAGTGCAGACCTATTATTACATGTATATTGTAGTTCAGTTTTAATAATTAGAGTTTAGTTTTTATTAAGTGCATATTTATAGTGAGTCTGCATTGAATGGACACAAAATGTGGCTGTTGTGGCTCCTAAATTATGCGTTTTACAAAGCTTTAGTATGTTTTGTTTACTTTAACCTAGACTGTAGTCATGCATTAGTTTAGTGATTCACCTGAAGAAGAGATCAGATTGTAGATCTTGAAACATAGTGTTACTGATTGTATTATATCACTGAATGATGGAAAATGTCCAGAAAAATCCTGTTTCCTTCACAATCCTTCCATCATCATCAATAACAAACTACACACAAAAAATTATTAAACTGTTTAGACTAATTAAAAATAAAAAAGATTGATGGAGATTCAACGATATTTTGAAAACTTTTAATCAGACCAGATTTGGCCACTGCCTTTAGTCAACCAACTGCTCATAAAATGACGGTGTTGTTTCCATTGTGATTATTCAAAGAAATATGAACTGTAATTTTTCACCCAGGTTTCTCATGGTCACGGTTGACAATAAATTAAAAGGATGTTTCATTAAATATATACCATATTTGATGTAGTCACTTAAGTCCTCCAAAAAATTTAATAAAATTTGTATAAAAAGTATATCAGATTCTGTATATATTTTAGTGCTGATACTCTTTATTTCATTAAAGCTATTATATTATTATTAAATTTTTAATAAATTCTAATCAGAACTAGATATCAATAACTTGATTTTTAGTTGACAAATAATGTTTTTATATAATACACCTTACAACAAAAACTTTGTTGGCAAGGGTGACTTCCAAATTTAAAGTGTAAACCAAAGAGTAAAGTGTATAAAGTGGAACTTCAAACCTATTTATTGACACGACAGAGCTCTGAACAGTTTCTTGTGTAAGTCTCAAACACAATTGTTCAATAAGCACTAAACATCATATTTCTATTAGTGGAAAAATAAATAGATACAAAAATAACACTTATCTTTATCTAGTATTACATCAAATATCTAGAAAAGCCCGTCTGTACCAAAGGGGCTTGTGACCTGCTGACCTCAGGTCATCAGTTCATCAAGGGCCTCCCAAAAGCTATAGAAAGCCCTCTTGACCAAGGAGTTTTTTAAGTGTTTAAAAAAATTTCAGAGATTTTAAACTATTTGGTAGCGAATTAAACAATTTAGGTCCAAAAAAGAAAACTGCTGAGCTAATGACAGCCAATATCTATCCACTGCGACATTTTCTTTGTGTCTTGTAATATAATTTTGTCCAAGAACTGTAAACATTATGTTTATTTTGAAAGACAAAAATTACTGTGAGGTAAACTAGCAGGCTGGCAAGAGTACAGGGTGCCACTTGATCGATAGAGCTCCCTTTCGGCCCAATCCTCAGACGATCCTCAGTGCTCTATTCTGGATGCAGAAAATTCTGTTAAATATATTTGTGCTATAGGAGTACAAGGGCGTCGCCAAGGGGGGGCAGGGAGGGACAGCAAAAAAACCCTCGAAAATTATGTTTTAATTAACTGAATAAAAAAAGAATCTGTCGACCACTATCATACTTTTCTCATTCTCCATATCAGTTTTGCCCCCTCCCTGGACCATCGGCTGGCGACGCCCCTGCAGAAGCCCCAGAAGAAACACTAAGGAACAGAGAACTCACCTGCAGGAGATTCACCGAAAGCGTCGCCCGTCTGGTTACGGGCATTCTTCTCCGGCTCATTGCCGTGTTGACTTCCGTCGTCCACTGAGGGGCCATGAGCCAGTCCGCCTCCACCTGCCCCGACCAACAGTGGTATCCGCTCCTTGTTTTTGGTCATCTGAGGAAATTACTTCCACAAGTTGATAAATGTTGGAATACAAATTTTAGTTACCTTCTTAGATTGGGATTATTTGCTAATACATTATGTGGGTCTGATGGTTTACTTAAAGTGAAAGATCTCACAAATAAAACTCACAACATTATTGGATTGTCTGATTTGAAATAAATTTAATTAACTTTACTAATTGCAAGCAAGAGTTAGAAAACCATGAAAACTGCATGAAAAATAATTTGATATTAAGTTTAAATGTACATTATGAAAATTTTAAAATGCACTATAAATGCTCAATATGACCGTCGTTGGTTACTGTTAATATCTTGGTATATTAAAGAATGGTACTAAAAACAGTCGGTACTTCTGTTTGTATGAATTAAAATTTGTTGCAACAATGTAATCAAAAACATCAGTTTTGGCGTATCAATTTGTCATAAAAAATAAAAGAAATTTTGACAAGTTGTTGATTCTGCACAATATAGAATGTGAAACTTTGTGAAATTTTGAATTTAAAAAGGCGAGAATCTCTTAAAGGTCATTTAAAAATTGAGTAGTAACCATTTATGAAGTGATGTTACAGTGCATATTAAACAAGAAAAAATGTTCAATAATTCGGCTATGTAGAAGAAATACATGTTATTATTCAAGAAATAGAAGTAATACTGCAATATCAGCTCATAGACTGAATTTTATTTGAAGAGAAATATAGAAGCTACATTTACAAATTGCCAAATGTTATAAAACAAGAGGAAAACTTGAATGTTTAAAGATGGATTAAAACAACATTTTTTATCAATGCCTTTGTTTTCAGCTAATGAATATTTATAATCAGTTTAGTATATTTAGTATTTTTAATTCATATAAGCTGAAATGTTCAATAAAATATTCTCCATAAAAAAAAGAGTGAATGCTCAGTATTTGGGCACATTCAAAAGGTTTACAATCAAGAATTACAACAAATTGTTGTACGTCTTTTTTTCTTAACAGAAAAAAAATTAGGATTGGGAAAAGATATTAGCTTGAACAAACAGTGTTTTGCATATTGTACAATGTAGACCAGCATTGGTTAAACATTTTCACATGACACAGTATAGAACTCACATAGAAGACGTAAGATGCCCCTCCACCGCCTCCTCCTCCCCCCAGCACAGTGATAGTCTTGATCTTGGTGAGTGTGTCCTTGAGTCTGGACTTCGGCTGTGTGTTCACCTTTGATGAGTTCTACAAGCAATAAAAACTATGTAAATACTTCAGGGTTCTTCAAAACTATCGATTAAAATAGGTATATGTTTTCAATAAGATCATAATATGAAGTAAAGTGAAAGAAGATATTTTTCAACCTTAAATAGGGAGTTACAATATTTACAGCTGGAATAATGTCACTGTCTGAGATGTAGCTTCTCAACGCTGTTAATTTTGTTAATGTTTAAAAATTTTGAGTGTAATTATAGCATAGGTTCATACCCATGTGGGGATTAAATTCATAGAATAGTTTTACGTTTAGTTTTGTATGCTCAATAAACTGTAAGGATAATGTCGCAGCAACCTGACAATTAACAGCAGGAAAGTACGGATCACTCGTTTGTCTTCAGTTTGGAATACAATGTGGTACAGCCAGGGTCATACTCAGCTTTGGCGGGTTCCAGAAAGGATATTCGACCGGGGCCCGTCATGTCCCCTCGCCGCGCCCTCTCATATCACTTCACAACCATATTCCATGATCTGTAAAATTTTACTTTAGACCACTTATGAATACCACGATTGGTGGAGAGGCTCTGTTTTTTTTTTTAATAACGCAGAAAAAAGTGCTAACATAGTTATGAATATTATTATTAACAAAAGAGTGAAGTGAATCTTCATAACCACACACAACCATGCACAATTGTTTAAGTGTTCATAATCCAGCTGCCACTGGGATATTTAAAAGTAAAAACTTATCTAAAGACTGTGAAACTTGTATGAATGAGTGAATGAAATGAAATCTGACTATGTGTAAATGTGTAGATCATTTCTGTTTGAATAATCATATGTCGATATTTGTGATACAATGTGATATGATATTATTAAAATACAATAAAGAGATTATTATTTTTATTACTTTGTGGTACTTTATATATTACAATATCGTGATTCAGGTTCAGTCTTTTTTTATAATTTGCCTTCAAAATATAACCCTTGCTAATGCCCCAAAAAATCCCCTAAAACCTCTTACACCCCGTGCCCATTAAACCCATTCACTAAAAGGCCCAGATTATGTCTCAAACTTCTTTTCGACATTACACTTTTCATGGCTACTGGAATTTACAAATGTGTTTTTTGTGTCCTCCACAAACCTTTTATCATTATGTAAAACTCCACTCAGTAAATAAAAACATGATCACAATCCCCTTCTTCTTCTGATAGTTCTTTGTGAAAGTCGTGTAAACTAGGCTCTAGTTAAAATTAAAAACTATACTGAAAGAATAAGCTACAGCTCGACAAGATTTAGAATGCAAGTTTCAACATACAATTCACTACCAATACCTGATATGATTTGTATGTGTTTTCTTACTAAATCTTTCAGTTGTAGAGCAGGACAATTTTATTCATCAAGGATTTCTGACGAAAACGTATCATTTTTAGAGTTTCAGATGTTTGTTCTATGGTTGACGCAATTCGAATTATTGAGAGTTATTTTCTTCCAGCTTTGAATTATATATAATTGACATAGCACAGTAGAACATTGCATAATGCAGTGGAACAGACGATATCTGTTTTATTGAGGCATTTTATTTTAAGGCTTCAATTACCAATGTGTAACTCTAGTTGAATTTATTGGTTGTTTGACTCTATGTTGTGTTTGTTATTTGCTTTGTACATTGTTACAAGGTACTTAATATTGTTTTAATATAAATTGAGAATAGCTGTTTGTTAGAGCTTACAAAACCATTGGTAGTTAAAAGCTTCACAGACACAAACCAACACTCTTTATACAGTCAGTTAACAGTTAGATAAATTTTAGTTTTGTAAAATTATGACGACAGAAACAGTGAAGAAGATCGGAGTAAAAACATTTTTGTTAGTTAAGCATCATTCTTTCTACCGTCTGAGTAATGTACCTTGGATAAAGTGCCATACGAGTCTGCATAAATTCTCCTCAGTGAACCGAACCGCCCTAACCGCATATCAGCATCAGTCTACAGACAGATTTATCTCCTAAATAAATGAAAAACTAATCAACAATGTTCTCTGTTTTATTTGTTCTTGAACCTGAAAGTAACTTCAGCCACCTAAAAGTCACTGAAAAATATAACAAAATATTTACAACTATTTTGTTGTAACCTTAGCAAAACAGTAGCAAATTTGTATATAATAATTAGAAAGATAATTTGTATGAATCCATATCAGTTGTTTTTAAGAAAACTCTAAAATTAAATAATGGCAATATGTGCTATTTTCTGAACTTTACTTATGTTAATAACAAAATTTAAACAATATTTAGTATATAATATAATTGTTTAGGAATTTGTATTGAAATTTTATAGGGACATTAATTATTGGTTACTTGTAACAAGATTATTTCTCTAAAAATAAAAATTGAATTAGTTACAATGTTTATAATTTATTATCTATTAATTATTTAAAAGTTAAATATTTTTTGTTTGTACAGTGAACATGTAATTGCATCTGCAATGTTTATTTCATAGTACAGTATAAAAATAAAATTATATATATATATATATATATATATATATATATATATATATATAATTTATATTATACATATATATATATATATATTATTTATATTATACATATATATATATATTATTATTTATATTATACATATATATATATATATATTATTTATATTATACATATATATATATATATATATATATATATATATATATATATATCCTAATTTTCTTAGTGAATTTGCATAGTATTTCTGCCTATCTTTGAACAACAGTATACACATGCACACATGAACACTAGCAGACCTTTACATTTAATAGACCATGACTAGTTCTTTACTTAAGTCACTGATATATTTCTCAATATATTTCTATATCTACTTAGTATATCTTCCAAGAGACAAGTCCAAAAACAAAGCGATTTTAGTCTATTGTTGATGATGGGTTATTTAATCAATAATTTATAAAAAAATATTATAATTTGAAGTAATATCAATTTTTGTAAATACTATAATTAATATTTTAATAAATAATTAATGTTATTGTAATTTAAAATGTTTGATAGCATAACAGGTTTTTGGACATTTACCATTATTTGTTACAAAAATTGAACAGTATGATTCAAGGATTGGAATCTATCCTCTTCATCAGGTGTCAAAACCTTAAGGCATAAGACTAAGCATATATAAAAATTAAGAACTAATAAATACTCGTATGTTGTACTGAACTTGCCCAAGTCATGGGTAGCAACAGAACAAAATGTATACATCACAAAAATTCAAGCATATAACTGAGGGTCAGAGAGATTGGTGCAAATATCATCTATGTTACTGCGCTGAACAATGGGTCTGCATGTCGGCCTACACATGAGGTGAAACTTGATGAAAACTCATTACGACGGTAGGAAGAGAATAGGCTCCACCTCAATACATTGTATTCTATTTTTGTAACATTAACATAGATGGCAAATGTCCAAAAACCTTCTGTCCTTTTAATGTTTATATGTTATGTACATTAAACATTAAAAATATTTTCCTCAGTGGTTAACCAAAATAAAGATTGTGCATCCTCACATGGACTTTTCCAACTGGAATAAGATCTCCATTATCCGATTCTTTCCGCATCATTCTCAGCTTCTCCATTCCCCCTGTAGGACCAGCTTTCGGCCCCGAAACAGGTGGGGACAGGGGTCTCGAGACCATGGACTAGAAAATACAAATTAAACATATAAATTGACACTAATTTACATGTACATTGTACAACTGAACATAAATATAGCTTTAACATTTTACATAAAATAAGTATGACTGAAGATTTAAAGGTTTGCAAGTCATGTAGAATAATCAATCCTAGAGTAAAGTAGTAGTAAATCCTCCAACTGGTACATATCTTTATGGACTTGTACTAACTCAAATTTACAAAACTGACCCAAAAATAACACAGTAGATCCCATGGGTGCATATTACATGTTTGATGATCTATTTCCTACTTTTCCTTGCTTGGTACACTTAAAACCAATCATCCAGACCTATTTATTATAGTTATATAATTGTCAAAAACGAGGAAAAGAAACAGAAAGTCACTATTTTAAAGGTCTGTTCCCAATCTTAGTTCTTAGTCTTATGTAGCCAAAATCACAACTAATATCTGTGATTTTTCCGGTCACATAGCATAGAAACGTTTCTCCATTTCAAGAAAAACCAGGTTGTGTGTTAACACTCTGTAAATTGGCTTTCAGGTACTAGACAGTTTACAACCTAATTCAACTCAATTAATAAAATTATAACAAGCTAAAAGGAAATTCTTCATATTAATAGCTTAGAAAGGACCTTTTCATTAAACAGTAAACTGCAGTTTTGAAATTTTGTAATCTATGAATATTATAATACTCTATATTATAATTTTCTAATTATCTAGAATATTCTATTCTATGCTTGGTTAATTACCTTCTTGCTGCTGCTGGTGCCTTGCTGTCCAACCAGGATGTAGAGATCCTTATTGACAAAGAGTTCCATCACCAGCCTGGCCTCCGCCCCCCGACTGGACCCTAGGCCACCTGCACCTCTACCCCCACTTGCTCCCACTGCTATGATACTGAAACAAAACAAGCTTTTGCTATAGTTACACTCTCAGTCTCACTCAACTTCATTTTATCTTGAATTTTCTCAAATCTCATTACTTTTTTATACAGAGTGTCCCGTAAATCTCTGGACAAAGGTTTACCACAAGGCCAATTGCTTAAAAAAATATAATGAAATTACCTTTAGTATTTTCAAAATAGCGGCCATTAAAACTTTTTAATCTTGAATATCTTAAAAACTAGCTTTTTTTCTCAAAAACTACAAGAATAACAGTTTTTAGAGGATTTTACCACAAATCTAATGACACCTAAATTTATTAACTCGAATAATAAATAACTGATTTAGTGCAGATTATCTGTGACAAGACATGGCTCACATTGAGGTTTTCAGCGAATAGCCAACAATACAAAAACTGAATAAACGGCAGCTCTCAATGTGGGCCATGTCTAGCCACAGTAAATCTGCTCTAAATCAGTTATTTGTTATTCGATTGAAATAATTTTGGTGTCATTTGATTTGTGCAAATCCCTCTAAAACTCTTATTCTTGCAATTCTTGAGAAAAATCCTAGTTTTTAAGATATTCAAAGTTTACAAGTTTTTATGACCGCCATTTTGAGAATACTACAGATAATTTCATGATATATTTTCAGTAACTAGCCTTGTTATCATAAAAATTTGAGCCAAATTTGGTATAGATAGTTCAATTTATTACTTTTTAAGATATTAACTTCATAAAAAACACGTACAGACAGAAAGAAGGGAAACTAAGCAACGGGGAGACTCATGTTCATATGGTGAAATATGTTTGCCTTGACCTGAGCAATAACACGGTAGTAAACCTTTGTCCAGAGAGTTACAGATACCTGTATACATTTAACATTAACATAAGTGAAAATTAAAATGCTGATCCACATTTTATGCTCTATATATGACCAGAGTGGACAGTACTTCATGTTTTTTCCTTTAATAGGAATTTGCTATTACAAATAAAACAATAAACAGATTTTTCAATATTTAAAAGATCCTGACTAGTACCAGTACATGTATAGTCATGAACACATACGTGTAGAAGCCATCCTTGGGCACAGTCCACTTCTGGATCCCATTGTAGGTCCGCTCTGAGAGAACAGTAACGTTGACTTTGGTGCTGTTGTACGCCTTGTTACAGTTTTCCTGGTTGGGGCCGGATGTACCATTGGCGTCACAAGTAGTAAACACATAATCTGTTGACAGGACACATTTTCTGTCAAGCACTCTATAATTTGCATTCTTTCAGAATCTGAATAAAATATTTTTTTTATTTTTGCTGTACACACTTACAAAAATAGAGTCAAGTTATATACGAGTGTGAGTTAAAAGTATAGATACACTCTGTTTAGTTTTTGATGGATAAAGATGGAGGGATGGAACTTGGGACACCTTTCTAGGAAATAGAAGTGAAATTTTTAGTCACTTTTACAACTTTCTTCATTTTCCCAAAATATGATTTGGGAGGGAGGGTTGGGGCTCAAAATGTTTAAATGTAAAGAGACTGAGTTTAATTTTTCTATCTTTTACATTGAAGGTTGAGCAGGATCGATCCACGTTTTTAACTGCATTAATTTCAATGAGAGGTCATTTTGAGATAGTACATAGTACATAGTCTTCTGTTATTAAGACCTTTCAAATGAGGTGTCTTTTTTCATGTATAATCTTCTGATGTTAACTTAGACTAATATAAGCATCATAAGATATTTATTGGTTGACTTTTTGAATGCTTAAACTTTTGCTTTAAATTTCAACACCCAAAGAGGTTTATTTCCTAGTCTTGAAATGTTGCTTTTATTTAGAAAAATGATTTTATATTTTATACATTAAACCAAGTCACAATTCTGAGTTAGAGATAGTGCGTATGGTGTAATCACATACTAACATAAATGTTGTGATTCCTTCCTTAAGCATGTCACAACCCTCTGGTACGATTTGTTAATTTTAACCTCAATTGTAGTTATGTGTTAGGTTAGTTATCCACTGATGATGCGAGACTTGTTTCCTTTAAAATATTTAAAAAAAAGTTATATGATTGGCTAGTGAAAAATCCTTTTTACAGCATTGAGGAATTCATGAATTGCCATATTAATGTTAGGTTTTAGTTTATAACTAACTATAATTACTTTTATTTATTGCTACTTTACTTAAATTTCATGTGAACTTTTTACAACACTTTTGTGTTAATGTAATTTTTAGCTCTAACAATGTATGTAATTTTAAAATGACGTCCTATTTCTGTAAACAGATCAATGGAATAAATGATTCTTATTCTTATTCTTATTCACTTGAGGAAGAGATCAGATTGCAGATCTTGAAACATAATGTTTCTGATTTTTTTTGTATCACTGAACGATGGCAAATGTTCAGGAAAATTCTGCTCTTTCAGCTCTGATTATCATTTTTTTATACTATAGAGATGTTTGAGCTATAGACAGTTGTAGAACACTTAACTTGTGAATAGTCACAAATGTAAAAAATAATGCTTTTAATATAATTTTTTTAATGAATATTATAGAGTAGGTTTAATATAAAACAAGTTTTTACAGTCGCTACTTACAAGTTTTGTTTCTGAATGACTGATGTACGACTCCATTGCCCATTGGATCTGTGAATCACAACACAATTTAGGTTGATTAGCTTCATACAATAAAAGAAACAAACTTGTAAATGCTGACGTATCTTTGTCTCATCAAAAGTATATTGGAATTTTTCTTTTGATACTGTACTGACATGAAAGCATGCTGTAGAAAAATTAGAGGAAACAGGACAACTACGATGATAACCATAATTACAACGCCACAGAAAATTGTATCTTGTAGATTTTCATGATACAAATGTATGTTACAAAAGTGTTTTATCGTGTTAATACTGTAGCGCCTAACAGGTGAGAGGTCCAGGTTTGAATACTGTTGTAATGGTGGAGTGGCATTTTTTGTTAATACGTCCTCATTAATTCTTTATTTATGTATATATATATATATATATATATACATATAATTTTTTATTAATAACGTAAGTACATATACTGTTTCATGACCAACACCCTCCACTGTTATCAAAACGTTCTTGTATTACTCTAAAAAACTTTTAATTTTCTTGGTTAACATGTTTATTTTTACATAAAATCCTTCCAGAACAGTCCCAAAGCTTTGCTATCGTGTCATTCTGGGTTATACACACTTCGCAAATACATATACAAAATCTTTTGTCATTCAGAAGAGAATACTAGGTTTTATAGCAATTTAAAATTGGTTTTTTTATGAAACCTTTCAGGTAAATTTACTTCTAAATGGGAGACAAAATAGAAACTAATGAGGATTTCATACTAACCTGTAATATATAAGCTTTAAATCTTATCATATAATAGTGAACAAAATCTAAAACTTGTGTATAATACTTTTGTTGGGACTTTATGAAAGTTTAAAATTCATTCCTAAAGCACTGAAACATCATTTTACAGCAAAAGTAAAGGTTGTTTAAAAATTTATATTAAAAAAAGAAAGTCTGGTGAAAGTAAAAAGTTGTCTCACATTTTGGCAAATTTCCACAACAAAAATGAACAATATACGAGTAAACTGAACCAATAAAATATAAATACACTTTGTTATAATAGTCAATTATGTATAATATCCTTACTTATGTAACCTGTAACAGCTAAAGAGCCAAATGATTGAACAAAAACCACATTTCATTATTGGTTTGTTCTCAAACGACAAAATTTAATAGATTAGTTCATGTACACATTTTGAACAATTTAAAATTATGTTACGTGGTTTGGTAATATTAGTACCAAATAACTAAATGAAGATAAAATCGTACATTCTAAATATATGTAAAACAAGTATAATTACTGTTATATGCAAAAGGTTATATTGGAAATAATGAACAGCAAACAGCACTCACACTTAACCCATTTGCAAATATATTATAATATAATAGTATTGATGTTACATCAAGTTTTATTTTAATTTAAATGAAATATCTATATCTATTTTATGCCATATGTTGCTCTTTTTATACATACATAATGTATGTATATTTCTAATTAACTAATAATAATGCTAAACAAATTTGGAATCTGAAATAAAAAATTCTTCATGTCTTATTATTTTATATGCACATACAAATAATAATAATATGTTTTGGGATATTTAAATAAAAAAATATTTATAGTGTTATTTTATTGAAAGCAACCTTATTTTTTAAAAGTTTCAATGTAGTTATTTTTATTTTTTGTTGAAAAGAAGATTTTATTCCCTACATTTCTATAGCCTATGTTGATTTGATCCAAAATATTTGGTTTCCTCTTGCAATAAATAAAAATATCAGTGTAGCAAGTTTTTCCTCCAAACACATCTTAACTTCAGCTATTTTTAAAATGGTTTCCAACCATATTTTATGGTGCTTTTAATGTTGTACAGGTTATATCTATAAATAACAGGGAGTACATTTAAAAATTATTTACCTTAATAAATTGTAATATATTATTAAAAATATTTATTAAAAAATTCAAAACAAACACAAAAATTTGTAACAAATGAAAATTTATTTTTACGGTTACAAAATTATTGCGATCACTAAACATAATGAAATAATGTTTTAAATATGTACAAATAGCCTTTACTGCCTTTAGGCTATTTATTCAGTATGATAGGCCTCAGAATAATTAGCAAGGTGTAGAGCCGTTATGTAAGTGTTTGTTCAAAAGAACAGACATTCTAAAGATTTCATATGAAAAATATATTATGATGTAATGAATTCCTTCCATAATGGTACACCAATGGGTTAATAAAGGCACAGATCACTCACTATTCCTAAACTGAGTTAATAGCTACTGAAAACAAAATTAGCTCATAACTCGTCTGATGAACAACTCACAGAAACCCATTCTTGTACTTAAAACTCACCTTCCAATTGTGGATCATACCAATCTAAAATCATAAAAAATGTATTTATCTCTAAGGGAAAGATAAAAAGCAGTTTTCAGCAACATTGTTTAATACTGAACCTCAAACGACTTATATTTTACTCACACAGGAATTATAAGTAGTTCTGTTAACAATAAATGTTGTGCCCTCACTCTACAACAACCACATTTGTCAAATAAATAAGAAAGGAAAAATGGTGATGTGGTTATTGTCGAAGAGACTCCAAGGGCAGGGGAAATTCGCTTTAGACTTTCTTCACAGGTAAGTAACACATTTCAATAACATTATTTGTAACATATGTGCTCAAGGACGTACCCAGCAAGGGGGTTCAAGGGGTCCGGACCCCCCAAGTTTTCATTTCTTTTTTAGTAAATAATGATTATTATTTAAATAATTCAGTATAACTGACATGTACTGTTGAAAGATCGTTCTCAACAAAGAAACGGGTCAAGAACATTTTAAAGAACAAAATGGGGCCTTACTTTCTGTCCAGTACAGGAAAATATCAGTTGTCTGGATCCTCAAAATCTTTTCCTGGCTACGTTCTTGTGTGTGCCCTTCATTTGACAATAAATCTTTGGATTTAGGTATAAAATTAGAGCTATACTTTAAGAACATTAGTCAGTGTAGGAAATATGGAAGAAGACTGAAAACGAATTACTTAAAACAGGAATTAATTTGGAATGGAATTTAAAGTAAAAAATTTTATATACATACTGTCTTAATAACTTCAAGAAACATGTATGCTGAATTTGAATTTCATGTATTTTTTATAAATGCATACAAACATTAAATGAAAAAATATGTATAAAAATAAAATTATTATAAACAAATGAAACTCTGAACAGTTAATTTGAAATGGGACTTGCATTGATTGGTCTGTTTTTGAAGTCCATGATAGGTTTATTGATTTTATTTTAAATGAGTTAAAAAATCTAATAACCACTATCTGTCTTTGCTTTCTATTAAGGGAGTTTTGTTGTTGTGAATTTGTAGAGATTACATTAGTCTCAAAATAAAAAATCTTTCTAGATAACGTTATGATGCTGCATTCCACTGAATTCTCCAGTATAGAAATTCCTCAGTGGAGGAAAATGGGTAGTTTAACTTCCATCTTCTTGGTAGTTTCTTGAATTTCATGTTTCCTTCTTGACATTTGAGATTTTGAAGAGTTTTACTTAATGTGGGAAGATTTTTCTTCAACAATGATTGTTTGTATGCTGGTAAATTTAAATTCACAGCTTAACGGTTGTTGTAGAAATGTAGATTACAGACTCCTGTAAAGTTTTTGTTGACTACTCGTAGATTTTAAGATTCAAAATATAGTGCTCTGTATTATTTTACTACCATGCAATAATTACCAACAACCCATGTTCAACAGCTCTTTCTGGATCAACCATAATTGGTATGCATCTTTTACACAATAAGAGGACTGCAGATTTTGTACATATTAATTTCTCCATACAAATAGTCCATAAGAGGGATGCGAGTCAAACAAACAGTATATTTTGCAACTTTTACTGATTTTACAACACTAATTTTCTCAATTCTTATAACAGCATACAGTCCTGTACTTGTTTATTTATTACTTATGAAGTCTAACAATTGAGGTCCTCATTAATACTGCAATACATTAATACAGCAATGTTGTGTAACAGCAATGTTGTGTAACAACTTCCTCTCTTGTTTCCTACTTCTCAATATAAGTTGTTCTGATTTAATGTCATTTAGTACCCAGACTGCTGTTATCTTGGCAGTATTGAATTAACATTTCCATAGCAATGTACAATGAGATTTAGAGCCTATTAGGCATTTTATTACTTAGAAGGAGTGTTATATCATGAGCATACATTATGCTATAAATATAGAATGAATCAACCCTTCCCACCATAGCTTTTTTACATGACAGTAGTTGAATATTCTTCCAAATACCCAGGGAGATCATTGGTGAAGAGAATAAAAAGATGGGTCTTAGGACCGATCCTTGTGAAACACCTCTTACTATTGTTTGGGTTTTAGGCCACACAAATCCAGTATGTATATGAGTGATTAAGCTTAACTATCCATTGTCTGTTTGTCAAGTACCTTTCAAACCTAGAAGTAGTCTCTATTACGGTAAAATTTTTAAACTTAACTAACAATTTATCATGGTCAAAAGCTTTGTTGAAGTCTATAATGATTGTAATGATAATATATTCAGTTTTCGGTTGATCAATAATGGTTTCTTCTAGACTAATGCAGAATTAGTAGATTGGCCCTTTAATAAACCATGCTATTATATTGTTAGAAGTTCATGGTCTGAAAAATATTTGAAGAAATGGCACATTACCAGGATTTCAAATATCTTGGAGAATAATTTAGGTATTAACAATACGCTTCAGCAGCACTGCTCTGAATTAAAAAGGTATTACTTTGGCTACCTAGAGATTATTCTGGAACTTACCTTCCTTAAGTGATAAATTTATCAGAAAGATTGGTGGGCAATCTCATTCAAATAATACATAAGAAGTTTGGAAGGGATGTCATCTATTCCTGCAGTTTTCTTGCTTTTTAAAGAAGATACTTTACTTCCTTAACTGTAGTGGAATGTAGGTACAGACTAGGAACATTGGAATTATTTATCACTTGTACTCAGATAAACATATTGTATATGAGAAATTGAAGTACGGTATCAAAACTTGTACAACTTTTGTCCAAATTGATAATTTTCATTTTTCCATACTCTCAAACTGAGCCTGATACTAATCATTATTAATTATGAACTATCAAATGTACTTCTAGTTAGAATGTAAAACATAATAAGCCTATTTATTTTGTTTTTTTAAATATCTCAACATACCATAATTTGATCCTGCATTTGCGTAGTCATAGTTATTCAGCTCTTCTTTTGTAAAGTCTGGAAAACAAATAACAAATTTGTTAATTTTTCTAAAGGTAAGAACAAAAGAGTAGATTTTAATTGTTTGGTTAACAATGCTTTTTTAATTTAAATATAACAGTATTTCATGAAGTATACAATCTTACCTCCAATTCCAAAGCATTGAGGACTCATGGCATAGTCATCCAAGGCTACATCGCCTCTCATGGAGTAGCTTTTCTTTGCCTCAAAATATAAATTATACCTGCAGATAAAGTCAATTGTATTATTTATAGCACTGTAATCAATACATAATGATGACAAATCTTTTAAATGAAACCAATTTTAAATATCTTAATGTGAGTTCCAGTTTTATAAAACATATTGTTTTCTTCTCACTGAACAGATTTCCAATTTAAAAGAATGTAAATAATTATATTTGTCAAATTGATGTTTGGAGTACTCTAAAAATATATTAATATAAAAAGTTAACTATACGTATACGTATTATTGGAAAACGTATGGACGTTAAGAACATACTCTATGTATGTTCATCATTCATATAGAGGCATGTAGAATCAAAAGCTGCGGTAGGTACATCACTTGTTTGAGAGGTTTCAAAGTGAGCGGAGAAGCTCGTCACGGCTCTCACCAGCCAGATCACTTAGTACTTGGCACTCTCCCTTTCCCTCTCACTCACTGCTACTGGCACTTGTCTTTGCACTTACCACTACGGTACCACTATATCAGCTGCACTCTTCTCATGTTCACATAGTCTGATCTGTTAGAGCAAATCTCCTCTACTTAGGGATAGTAGAAGTGCTTGAATAAAAGTGCTCAACAAGATGAAAAATAAAGGGGGCAATGGTCTAATGACACATTTTAAGAAACGACTTACTCAACCTGTACCACACCTCCTGAGCTATGGTACTTTTGTTGAATTTGATGGTAAGCGAACCACAGCCTCTGTGATACAGGAGGTGGTGGTCCAGACATTGCTCTGGTCATTGAAACGACTCTATAGCACTTTGTCTTGAACATGACATCGTTCAACATGAGTGTGACTGAATCACTGAGAATTCCGTAGTGGTGGTAATAGAAACTCACCTCTGTGATACAGGAGGTAGTGGTCTGATAACACGCTTCCAGACATTGCCCTGGTCACCAAAACTCCGCCATAGCTCCTTGATTTGAGCATGATACTGTTCCTTTAACATGAGTGTAAGGGAACCACTGTGAGGCCCGTACTGGTGGTAGTAGAAAGTCACCTGGCACAGAAACATTCATTGCAACATTAACAATCATTAAATATCACTATGCTTATTTATTACTTACAGGAAACTGTACTTTAATAAATAATTAAACAATCATATTATCCATCTAAGCATTTATCAGCTGGGTAAAGTTCTTTCTGATCCTCCTTAGAAGATTTAGTTAGAGCTGCAACGCAGTGATCTAATGAGAGTGTGATTGGCTGTTTCCTTTTTTCTTCCTGACTGGGCATTTTTGTCAGACCGGTGAAGTTTTACTTGGAGGCTCCTAGTTGGATCTTCATCGGCAAGACTACTCACTCGTACAATAGTCTGCAAGACTGTCTCTTTATCTTTCCGGCTAAGAATTTATGCCAGACACCTGAATTTTGTTTGGAGGCTAATAATTGGAACTTTAGCATCTAGACTTTAAAATTGTCTGCAAAACTGTGTCTTTGTCTCCCCAACTGGGCATTTGAATCAGTAAGGTGAAGTTGTGCTTGAAGGCTCCTAGTTGAAACTGTAACGTCTAGATTTTATGACAGTCTGCAAGACTGTCTCTTTATCTTTCCAACTGGGCATTTATGTCCAAGGGTTGAAGTTTAGCTTGAAGGCTCCAAGTTATAACTGCAACGTCAAGATTACGTTACTCTGCACAACTGTTCTATTATCTTATTTAACAGGGCATATACATTGGCTAAGGAATTATACTTGGAGATTGCAATTCCTTTTTAAATGGCAAATTAAGATGTAGCTGAATAAGTAATGGTAATGTTCTCTCTTCTTTTATAACTACAATTTGACAGAAGATTTTGTTTTCAAGAAAGATGTTTTTCATAATTGATTATGAATTATTTAGTTGAAAGCAAAATACATTGTCCATTTCAAGAATGATTTAAACCCAAACTATCCTTTCAACTTTTTAAATTCTTCATAAATGTTTTCAGCACCACTAATGGTTTGATTACATAGATACCTATATTTTTATATGACTCAAAATGGAATACACGTGCATTAAAATTATAACAATTTTTAAAACTGAATTCTATTCAAAGTTGTTCATTATTTTAAAATGTTTATAGAACAAAAGGTTTTTTTAACTTATGTAAGATGTCCTAAAAGTTTGAGTCGGTTTAAAGACACATATATGTATTGATGATAAGGAATATTTAAAATTGTGTACTAGATTATAAAATATCAATCGCGCACATTAACTGTATTTTTGCTATCAAATCACACCGAGATTGATTTTAACATACATGTGTGATTAACGGGACACATTTGATACGATTGAGTCGAACTAGTAGTTGCTAGAAAAGGATTATCAATTCAACCATTCATTTGTGATACTTGTAGCCATTTTCATCACTTATAATACTGAGTTGTGGTGTTGAACCAGGGTATGTACATCTATAATCTATGATCTATTCCACAGTCCACAAGGTAGTGATGGGAGAATCGAATACAGAATCGAATAGTATTCGAATACAACCAGAGTATTCACATATTCGAATACATCAAAATGAATTCGAATACTTTGGAAATGAATACAATTTCTCTGGAAGAATTGAATTCAAACCTGGAGTATTCGTTTATTCTGACGAATAGTATTCAAATAAAATATCCAAGAGCTGTATTCGTATTCATATGAGGTTTAAAATGAATACATATATGGAGACTTTGAAAAGAATAATTTAGGGGAGATACATAATTTGAAAAAATAATTACAAATTTTAATACTTGAAAAAATGTATAATTAATTGTATAATTATTAAATTTTAAAATACATATTATTTAAGAGTTACAGTTCTAAGCAATAAAGACAAATATGAATATTTATTTTATATTGTTGTGTAAAAACAAAATATTATTGTATTAAAAAAAAATATTATATAAAATATAATATAATATAAAATATATATATATATATATATATATGTATATATATATAAATATAAATAATATAATATAAAATATAATTATATAAAATATTATTGGCTTCAGTCCATTTCTACGGTAATTAGTGACAAGACCTGCTGTGGAAAATAGTCTTTCAGACGGAACTGAAGTACCAGGTAAACAAAAATATTTCTTCTGAAGTTCGTATATCATGGGTATGACTTGTTTATACGAGGCACCAAAAGCCAAAGTATTCGAATACAGTGATGAATTCGTGACCAACAAGTGAAATAACCCAGGAACAATAGATTGCGGGAAAGAAGTAAGACAGGTCTAGACCTGTCTGTTAGAAACGCTCAGCTGAGCAAAAGTATTCGAATACAAGTATTCGAATTCATATTCGAATACAGGGGTGAATTCGAATTCACTGTATTCGATTCTTTAAAGTATTCGATTCTCCCATCACTACCACAAGGTTTAGTTTTATTTTTTTCCGATTTGTCACTTTAGAAGCAAGCTTAGGGTTTTAATCATGAAGCCTCGTTGTGCTCTAACTTGTGGTTACTTCATATTGAGAGGCTTACAATTTTTAAAATGTTACTATAATAAATGGATTAAAATGGGTTGATTGTTATTCATGAATATATATGCAATTTGTATACAAGCATGCTATATCATGTCTAATTATTAGTTAGTAATATCTGGATAATCTAGGGACACATTGAAGAGATTTTGGATTGTGTGTGGGTTGAGAACTTCTTCTTGCCGGGGGCCCGTATATATATGTTTCTAATGTAAATGTGTTTTTATTTTATTCTATCCAAAGTTTTTGGCTGTTTTGGCGATCAGGGGGACGACAAAACTGAACGTATAGCTGCCGCAATCATTTTGAGGTTATCGACAGGTAACGAAATAACTACAAAACGGTTGTCGTAGTAATCTGTGTTATGCATCTTATCAAAATTGGTTCGCAGAATTAATATACTATGAGGAAGTTTAATTTTTCAACAGTTTCCCCATTACGACTAAGGAGATGATGATGGAAATAACATTTCAGAATGTTTCTTCAAATTGACACATTGGTTCAGCTCAAATAATGAACTACTGATTCAGTCCGGCCATCAAAAGTAAATGTAACATGACTGGAACATCAAATATAACTCACCAGATGACGTCATGTTTTAAAGTCGCAACGTGAAATAAACTGAAATAATTACCGGTGTACAATATTTTGCAGGAGATTGAAATTAAATCAGCCCTGGTGATAAATTGGCCGTGTGACGTTTGTGGCGAGTTTACGTCAGAGTACTTGATAACATAACATGGCAGACAGCCAGGACCTGCATGTGCCGCCTTGATCTGACCGTGTGTCGTAGCCTGCGCCTCAATAATTGGCCAGTTACTAATTCAATCTGAATAATATTTATAGCATTAATATGTCTTGCAGTGTTTTTTCTTGGACAATAATGCTTTCCTAACCAAGAATACACCTTTTCCACCACCACTAATTACAATGTAATTAGATATTGAATAAAAGTTATGATCAATATACATCGTATAAATTAAATTCGCTTTTTGTGTTGGCATGTTTGTGCATCAATATTTTCTAAACTACTAAACGGATTTTGATTCGGTTTTCACTGTCGGCTTCGTTATGAACTAGGGCAGGGCAGGTTCTTACATCAATATTTTAATCCTAGAAATCATAAAAAGTTTGTATAGGCTAATGCGAAAATTGACATTTTTGAGGGGTTTCCAATAAGAAATGCATTGCATTAAACACAAGTTATTAATATAAAAACCCTGTTAAATGTAATCAACTGGTCTGTGTAAATATTGTATTATAATGGCACAAACATATGTTCAATTAAGTTAACTATCATTTTTCATTCGTTTTCATTTATAGTCTTGTAACCATAGAGCAAGCTGTAAAATCATCTCTCATTTTATATTCGAACTTTTTCTGGAATCAATATTGAGCACAGAGTTTACCCAGATAGGAAAAGTTTTAGTCCAAATATATTTTTATTTGTACATTTTAGCACAAATTAAGTACGTAGTATTTGATTATTAATGTAATGCAGATGTCAAAAACTAATCTAATGTTTACTATAAATATAAAGGCTGTTATAAAACCCGTCTGTATTGTTTATTAACAGAAGTAGGCACGTATTTCTGTGAGGTTTGGAAATCAATACGGTAGCTCATTTGTGTTTAAATTTTTGAAAGCTCTAAGCTAGATGTCTTCTTGAGTGGTATGAATAGTTAACCTCGTTTCTAATAGGTTGTAACAAGCCGACGTGACGTCATAGGTGTTAGCAGTTGGGAAACATCTCTTAAGATGCTCTCCCTTCTACTCTCGACCCTTAAAGCAAGGAATGCCGTTTTGCTGTTACAATCCGTAATGTAAAACAACAACAAGAAAACTATCATCATCAAAAACTATGCATTACTGTATGTTGTTAGTAACGTAACAAGTAACATTTTGTTTATTCGCGTATATTATAACTGTTTCCATTATTTTCAACTTTAGCATATGGTTCTAACTGACTCGGAGAATAATAACGATGCACTGTTTGATCCAAAAGCTGTCATAACAGTCTGCCAACAAGTATAATAGAGTGATCAAAACTTTTTCCATGAACTTCGATTGAACAGCGTGAATTTTTGAATATGTCCAATCGCAGTTTATACAAATATATATCACTTAGCTTTACGTCACTCCGTATGGTAGTATTTATATTGAATTTTGAGTTAGCTCCAGTCCACCTTCCTTTTATTCCAGCGTCTGGTATCTGACGTTGTCTCAGACTTGACTCCTGGAATCTGGAGTCATATTCGTCTGAAGAGATCCAAAAAATGTCGACAACGAAGAAGCTCAAAACGAAACATTTACATCGCTTCGACATAAGAGACGCGTATAAATAGGTGCAGTAAACTGCAATAAAAGGAAGGCGAACTGAAGCTGAACTCAAAATTCAATTCAATCAACCCTTCCTTCCATAGCTTCGTTATGTGTAGTATTTAATTTTATACCCTTTCTTTAAATTATGTCTGTTGATACTGAAACGACAGGTTTCCAAGTTGTGGCAGTGGTAAGTACGAGTTAAAGTTTAGTTCTGTCCTATCCAACTCGTTGTTTGGTGTCAATCTTTTGTTGTAGTTTTGTACCTTACCTGTCTAATTGCTGATATAATTAGTCAAAACTGGGAATGATTAGGGATGGATAGATTGTCCTTATTCCACAGAATTGTATGCAAACAGAAAACTCACATAGCAAGCGTTGTAGTGCCGCGAAGAGATGTTGCTAACGACCGGGGGTGGAGGGTTGAACAGTGGACTGGCCAGTATAGAAGCCGCCCCTAGTCTCGCTGAACCCGACATCTCAACGTAGATGTACTTGCCTACAGAAACAAACACACTTCAATACATAAACAACAGTGCGATTTATATTGAGTGTTCTTAGTACATTACAACTGGTTTGCAGAACAACTCTCGCCAGACTCTACACAAAAAACAAAGAAATAGAATATTGAAAAATGTTCTTAAAAGTATAAACAGACCCAACATCTCTAAGAAATTCAGGAAGATTATTGTATAACACGTCCTTGGTCCATGGTATATCACAGGGGAGAAATCTCTCCTGCCCACTTTTAGCCTCACTCTGCGGAAGTGTGCTGTTTATCATGGCGGGTGCTGCACTGAGAGATCTTACCCTGTTACAGAAATCCCACGGCCTTGTCAATCATGCAGTTCGTCATCGTTGCATATAGTTTCCATCGGAAGTATGTTTAGTTCATTTTGTAGAAGTTACACGGTCAAAGCTCCTCAGGCAGAAAATGAAGCGTAATGCAGAGTTCCGAATCCTTTGTATCCTTTGGGTGTCTTGACACTGACTAGACCAAAGATTGCATAAGATCCAGCTTTACGGATTATTGTAGAAAAGTCTGAATCATTGCATGATCGTTCAAGGATTTGGTCATAGTTACAGAATTATGAAATAGGTCCGTAATAGCACTACTATGAAAAGATCATCATTTAAGAAATTAATGAATCAGTCTTTAGGGCTGAAAAATAATTTCTGTAAAGATTATAATGTCCAGAGAAAACCTATAAAATTATATAACAACTAGAATTCTACAAGAACAATATCATAATACATACAAGTTCAAAACTAATATTTCAACTCCCGTACAGCTAAATCTACGTATAGCATCTACTTAGATGTAGCATTGCCTATACAGAGTATATTTAAGCAGCAGTGCAGGTAAAGTTGTGTACATATCCGCCAATATCAACAGATAATACTTAAGCTCCAATGCGGGTAAAAATATATAGAAATCCGTCAATTCCCCTACAGGCAGACAGTGCCTGAACTTCCAGAACTGCTAAAAGATCCACAATCATCTACTGTACTTTTCACGTCTTGGTTAACTTCTTTATTAAAACGGATAGAAATATGATTTGTCTAACATTTCCTGCGCTTTCTTAAGCCTTCTAGACTTTCTATTTATGATCTAGCCAGTGTTATCAGCAACTACTGTAACGAGATAATTACGTTTCAAATTGCTACTGACAGCGTGCAAGGCGGCACAACACAGCAGTTGGTACTATGCCAGTTCACCTGGAGTGCCAAAGTTGCCAGACCCTCCTACTCCATCCTTCTGCTCACAACATGCATTACTTAATTAAACAGACTGCGATTCGTTTTCTTAAGAGACAGATGCAATATACTATACCGGTCCGTGTTGCCTAGTGTTATTCAATAAATAACAACTCTAACATTGAAATTCTAGAATTCTAAATTTTGATGCTTGAAAAATGAATAGACCTTTTTGAAACTAAGCACACGTGATTCTGCCAAGACATTAATTGAATATCTAAGTTCAGTTTAGACATTCAGATATGGTAGACTAAAAATATAAATTTTTTAAATAAATGAGTGTTATGCCTCTATTATACTTATATCCTGTTTGGTCGTACTAAAAATCGGCACATTCTTGTTTTTGAAATAAGAACGAATGTTTTCGAGGCCGTACACTTACAAATGAAATTCTTATATGTGTGGAATGTCTCCGTGGGTACAGAGTGAAGGATTCTGTTCGTCCAGTTGTCCTTCTTTACTGTGCCACCCACACATTCCGGACTGAAAGTTACATCTACTCACCAGTGATATTCTTGTACGTGTGATCCACACTGGGTCCGGTGTGGTCCGTCTCCGTGGGTCCGGATTGGAGCGTCCAGTTCATCCTATTTTCATTGTCATTGTTCCACCCACACATTCCGGACTCAAAGTTACATCTACTCACCAGTGATATTCTTGTACGTGTGATCCACACTGGGTCCGGTGTGGTCCGTCTCCGTGGGTCCGGAGTGGAGCGTCCAGTTCATCCTATTTTCATTGTCATTGTTCCACCCACACATTCCGGACTCAAAGTTACACCTGCTCCCCTCTACGTTCACCTTGTCTGTGGACAAAAAGCAGGGAGAACAATAAGTATTTTGTGATACGAAGAATGTTATACAGGGCACAGCCTACAAGCTTTTAATAATAGTTTTTACAGCTAAGTTTGTAGCTATGTGATTGAATTTGTAGTACTGTACTAACATGGGGTCCTATATCCCTATAGCAGGATGTATTTGAAATCTACAAAAGCCACATCCAGAGTTTAAGAGTTGTCTATTGGTAAAAATGTTAGTTTTACCAATACAAACAAAACATTAGTTTTAATATCGTAAAATGACCGTACAAAAAACCATTAATTCTTTTAATTATATATGGATAGATGGCAGCACATTATGTATTGAAAAAAGCACAATCCAATAACGACAAAATTGTATTAGGGCGCTCCAGTAGCTAGCAAAAACATCAAAGCTGCCAGAGTACGGCGTTCTGGTCTCAAATGCTCCTAGGTTTAAAAGGATAATGTTTTGAAAATCAAAAAGCGAACAATGAACAACTTGAGAAGAAATTGTGCTCTATGTCTATGGAAACTCTTAGACAATGTCAATACTTATTATAACTACATAGGGTGAGAAACATCCCACCGATACATGAAATTGTAGAAAATTGTTTAACTGTGAGGACAGTAATATAACGTAATTGAAATGATGCAGTTGCGAAAATCAGGTCAGTAAGTTGGAGCTGGTGACCGAAGCGAGGAAGTGACTTGCCTTTTTTAATAATAAATTATAAACACGTTTTACACAATTATTTTATGGATAATATAATAAGTAATAATCCTTGAAAAATGCTCAAGGTTATCTTTCTTTCAGTGAGTATTACCAATATCATCTTTTTAAAATGAAGAAAAGTTCATAAAGTTTAATTTTTACTAAATAGCTTAATACAAGTTATTTGTATTACAATTCAAGAAATGGCCAAGTCCGCACTATTTGTGCGATTGGCACGCCTGCTATTCAAAACAGTATAATGTAAATCTTGATATTCTGGAGGGACTAAGCTCATAAGTGATGCATGGTTGCTTTAAAATTCGCCCCCACTCCACTCAGTATTCAGACAAATTATTTTTCGGTGGTTGCTTTCTAATTTCGTACAATGATAACACAACATCACATTACAGGATTTCGGATATTTTCCATCGTTATATGTTTAAAACAAGGTATAATACATGGTTTAAAAAAGGTATAACACAACGTTTCGAGGATTAAAATCTATCCTCTTCGTCAGGTGGGTGAGGTAATTAGTACATACAAAAATAAAGAACAGAAAGAAGGGAAAGAAAAGGGTTCAAACATACCCAAAAGGTGCTTGGAGTCTAGTCCAGGCGTTGTCACTGCAGAGAATGCAAGTCCACGAGCACAAGTCGCGAGTACGAGAAACACAATCACACATCACACAAGCACGGATTAAAAGTGGGACACTGACGAATATATAGATGGATTCCAATCCTCGAAACGTTGTGATATACCTTTTGAACATATAACGAAGGCAATGTGTCCGTAATTATATTATCCTATCAAACCTTTTACTGTCAATAATACACTTTCAACAAAGAATCATATTACGATTTTAACTTATTGTTGCGTAATTAAAATTGGGTCCTGTCATATATGTTAGAGCCGTACATTAAATTTGCGTATGAAAAAATAAAAGTTTTTAAACAAGTTATTGTTAATCACTCACCGCAGTTCTGATGCTCATCATACCCGTCCGGACAGTCCAGGCTCATATCGCAGACCTGGTGGTGGTCGATACACAGAGTTGAGTTGCTGCACAGAAACTGTGTCGGGAGACATTCCTCCTTCTTCTTCTCTGTATAATAAACACCACATACAGTAATTTGTATTCTGTAATAACTAATAACATTTCTGCATGTGCGGTCGATACACAGAGTTGAGTTGCTGCACAGAAACTGTGTCGGGAGACATTCCTCCTTCTTCTTCTCTGTATAATAAACACCACATACAGTAATTTGTATTCTGTAATAACTAATAACATTTCTGCATGTGCGGTCGATACACAGTGTTGAGTTGCTGCACAGAAACTGTGTCGGGAGACATTCCTCCTTCTTCTTCTCTGTATAATAAACACCACATACAGTAATTTGTATTCTGTAATAACTAATAACATTTCTGCATGTGCGGTCGATACACAGTGTTGAGTTGCTGCACAGAAACTGTGTCGGGAGACATTCCTCCTTCTTCTTCTCTGTATAATAAACACCACATACAGTAATTTGTATTCTGTAATAACTAATAACATTTCTGCATGTGCGGTCGATACACAGAGTTGAGTTGCTGCACAGAAACTGTGTCGGGAGACATTCCTCCTTCTTCTTCTCTGTATAATAAACACCACATACAGTAATTTGTATTCTGTAATAACTAATAACATTTCTGCATGTGCGGTCGATACACAGAGTTGAGTTGCTGCACAGAAACTGTGTCGGGAGACATTCCTCCTTCTTCTTCTCTGTATAATAAACACCACATACAGTAATTTGTATTCTGTAATAACTAATAACATTTCTGCATGTGCGGTCGATACACAGAGTTGAGTTGCTGCACAGAAACTGTGTCGGGAGACATTCCTCCTTCTTCTTCTCTGTATAATAAACACCACATACAGTAATTTGTATTCTGTAATAACTAATAACATTTCTGCATGTGCGGTCGATACACAGAGTTGAGTTGCTGCACAGAAACTGTGTCGGGAGACATTCCTCCTTCTTCTTCTCTGTATAATAAACACCACATACAGTAATTTGTATTCTGTAATAACTAATAACATTTCTGCATGTGCGGTCGATACACAGAGTTGAGTTGCTGCACAGAAACTGTGTCGGGAGACATTCCTCCTTCTTCTTCTCTGTATAATAAACACCACATACAGTAATTTGTATTCTGTAATAACTAATAACATTTCTGCATGTGCCAGTTTTACTGTGTCGAAACATCGCTGATACAGAAATTCTTCTCAAAGGACAATACAGAACTCCTGACTTGTGATTAGGTATTTTAATATGATCAGCTTACAACTAAACATAGCATTATTAGCATATGATACAAGCTGGGTATATTGTGTTATTTAATATTTCAGTACATCAATACAAAAAAAATTTTGGTCGTTGTTTAACATACAATATATATATATATATATATATATTTTTTTTTTGTTGTATATATATATATATATATGTTTAAGGGGATTCCCTACTGAAAAATGACCAATTTTGACAAAAAAAATTGAAATTAACTTTTATATTTATTTTACTTCTATGGCTTATAAGAAACCATAAAAAATAACATTTATTATAATATAACTTTTCATCACTGTGAAAAAAATATTTGAAGAGGAGCACGCACACCAACCTTTGGTCCAGTCAGCCAGTGCCAGAACCAGACTCCAGCCATCCTTTTTTTAGTGATAATATAGCAAATATAGCCTTTTCTCTTTCTTTTTGGTAGTTTATTAGGCCTACATATGTCTTCAATATATAAATATACCATTCAACGACTACAAGTACCAGTATGGTAAGTTACTTTCATCTATAGCTACTAAATAGCTTGTGTAAACTTCAAACGCTGATTCCCGCAGATTTAAATTTTTTATATTTTTCACACAAAAGTTCTTATAACTTTTTAACTATTAAAGCTAACGCAGTGAAACTTTTATTACATATTATTTATAATTTTGTAAAACTTTTTGTGCATGGATATTATTACATGTTAAACAAAAGTTTAAATAAAAAATAAATAAAAATACTATTTCTAAAGAATGTTTAAAAATGTTTTTGTAAAGCCATAAATTTAAAACTATTTGAGACATAAACTTGAGCATGCACAAAAACTTAGTAATTGTCATGTTCTTAAAAATGAGATAATAAACAACAATATTGGTTCATTAGTTACAAAGTTATAAGACATTCAAAATCCCATGTATTTTTCTAAAAAACAACTCAAAAAATTCCAAAAAGGGGGTAAGTATATATATATTTTTTAAATATAACAGTGGAAATCATTATTCTAGGACCAAAGAAACCCAAATATATACGTACATATTATAATCATAAAACACGTTTTAAAGAAAATCACTAGTTTCAGTAGGGAATCCCCTTAAGAAAAACTAGATGTACGATTTATATAGGTATATCGTATGTTAGGTCTGGCTGCTAACAAACAATAAATGTGTATTAGGTTTGGTTGTTTAACAAACAATATATGTTATTGGCTCTGGTTGTTTAACAAACAATGTATGTTATTGTCTCTAGTTGTTTAACAAACAATATATGTTATTGGCTCTGGTTGTTTAACAAACAATAAATGTTATTGGCTCTGGTTGTTTAACAAACAATAGATGTTATTGGCTCTGGTTGTTTAACAAACAATATATGTTATTGGCTCTGGTTGTTTAACAAACAATAGATGTTATTGGCTCTGGCTGTTTAACAAACAACAGATGTATATTAAGTCTGGTTGTTAACAAACAATAAATGTGTATTAGGTTTGGTTGTTTAACAAACAATAGATGTTATTGGCTCTGGTTGTTTAACAAACAACAGATGTATTTTAAGTCTGGTTGTTAACAAACAGCAAATGTATATTAGGTCTGGTTATTTCCAGCAAATATAATGGATAGAACATTTTTTCATCTTTTTTATGTAATTTTCACTCTTCATAGACATGATTATAGAAACTAAAAGGTAGAACTCCTTGAAGCTGCATTCTTAGATTAGACAAGTTAGAATTTTACTAAACAAAAGTTCCAAAAGTTATTGTTTGAATACTTATATTTTTACTGGCTGTTACTGGCAAGAATATTTTATAGAGAAATAACATAAAAATATGTATTTGTGAATTTTTCTAATTAAGCTAAGAAAAAATTACTGCAAATGTTTATAGCGTGGGTGTATTAATGCATCGGACATCTTTGATAGCAATGTCAAATATTGAAGGGGACCAAAGGCACCCCTTCCTATCATAATTAAATGTCAAACTGTTGGTAATCCATTACAGATGAGAAGATGCACCTACGAAAGGGATTTTGTCTAGGCAAACATATTTTCTAAGTTAAGACATTTTTGTTGGTAATCCATTACAGATGAGAAGATGCACCTACGAAAGGGATTTTGTCTAGACAAACATATTTTCTAAGTTAAGAAATTTTTGTTGGTAATCCATTACAGATGAGAAGATGCATCTACGGAAGGGATTTTGTCTAGACAAACATATTTTCTAAGTTAAGACATTTTTGTTGGTAATCCATTACAGATGAGAAGATGCATCTACGGAAGGGATTTTGTCTAGACAAACATATTTTCTAAGTTAAGACATTTTTGTTGGTAATCCATTACAGATGAGAAGATGCACCTACGAAAGGGATTTTGTCTAGACAAACATATTTTCTAAGTTAAGACATTTTTGTTGGTAATCCATTACAGATGAGAAGATGCACCTACGAAAGGGATTTTGTCTAGACAAACATATTTTCTAAGTTAAGACATCTTTGTTGGTAATCCATTACAGATGAGAAGATGCATCTACGGAAGGGATTTTGTCTAGACAAACATATTTTCTGAGTTAAGACATTTTTGTTGGTAATCCATTACAGATGAGAAGATGCACCTACGAAAGGGATTTTGTCTAGACAAACATATTTTCTAAGTTAAGACATTTTTGTTGGTAATCCATTACAGATGAGAAGATGCACCTACGAAAGGGATTTTGTCTAGACAAACATATTTTCTAAATTAAGACATTTTTGTTGGTAATCCATTACAGATGAGAAGATGCACCTACGAAAGGGATTTTGTCTAGACAAACATATTTTCTAAGTTAAGACATTTTTGTTGGTAATCCATTACAGATGAGAAGATGCACCTACGAAAGGGATTTTGTCTAGACAAACATATTTTCTAAGTTAAGACATTTTTGTTGGTAATCCATTACAGATGAGAAGATGCACCTACGAAAGGGATTTTGTCTAGACAAACATATTTTCTAAGTTAAGACATTTTTGTTGGTAATCCATTACAGATGAGAAGATGCACCTACGAAAGGGATTTTGTCTAGACAAACATATTTTCTAAGTTAAGACATCTTTGTTGGTAATCCATTACAGATGAGAAGATGCATCTACGGAAGGGATTTTGTCTAGACAAACATATTTTCTAAGTTAAGACATTTTTGTTGGTAATCCATTACAGATGAGAAGATGCACCTACGAAAGGGATTTTGTCTAGACAAACATATTTTCTAAGTTAAGACATTTTTGTTGGTAATCCATTACAGATGAGAAGATGCACCTACGAAAGGGATTTTGTCTAGACAAACATATTTTCTAAGTTAAGACATTTTTGTTGGTAATCCATTACAGATGAGAAGATGCACCTACGAAAGGGATTTTGTCTAGACAAACATATTTTCTAAGTTAAGACATTTTTGTTGGTAATCCATTACAGATGAGAAGATGCACCTACGAAAGGGATTTTGTCTAGACAAACATATTTTCTAAGTTAAGACATCTTTGTTGGTAATCCATTACAGATGAGAAGATGCACCTACGAAAGGGATTTTGTCTAGACAAACATATTTTCTAAGTTAAGACATTTTTTGATCGAGTTGGGTAAACTATGTTAAGAAATACGATATAACCAACAAAATATTTGTCTCTTTCATATTTTACATAAAATAATAGGATGATCATAGAAAACGAATATAGTTTCACGGATAGGACTTTGTCTCATTTCACCAATAACACAACTGTCTCTATAACAAACACTTTCATAATATATTTCAGTCTTGTTTTGGTTTTTCAGGCTGTCTTAACTAACTGAGTGGAATTTTATATGGTTTGTTATAATAAAATTTAAACAGACTCTTACGTCTTAAATAGCCTCTTTAAAATTTAAATATTTGTAAGTTTGTTACCGCAATTGATGAGCCAAGGAAAAAAAGTGTTGGTAAGGAAAAGTAGGCCCAAAAAGGAAATACAGTCAACTACAGGGTTACGTAGGTATCAAGTAAATATTCTGGTAGGTTTAACTGAAAGCGTTTTCCTCTAAGCAATGTACTTTCATGAGGAAAACTCTTTTATTCATTGCTAACAAGGGTGGCCAAGATAATTCTACTTCGATTTTCCCGCTTGAAAAGTCCTGAAAAGACGCAAGCAAGTTTAGCCTTGACTTCTTTGCATTTTGTTGCACTTAAAAAAAGAAAATATACAGTACATACATCAAAAAAAATTTTTCATGTCAGCTATGTTTTTAAAATGAACTAGATCATTTAAAATTGACAAAAATTAAACTTAATGAAGCAATGTTCAAAAAGAAGTTTTTTTTATACACCCTTGACTCGAATTATCCAACTTCAGACACCTTTTTACGTGAGAATTCGACATTCAAGAGAAAATAATCTAAAGTTTTTCCGTATTTACTACACACATTTAAAATCTTGAGCTAATACGGCATCGCTGGGGAGAGCCATTTCTAGTCAAAAATGTTAAACCAAAACTGGCAGAGCCAGTACACTTATGCATATCCGCTTAGGAATGTAGTTTCAGTTTATGTCAGAGAGGGTCTCATGTGTAGGCTGTTGTCTGCATATCCCTCTGAATACTCGGCCAAGCTTAAGTTCTTTTTCATAGAAATTGGTTTATCTGCACCGGATGTAGTTATGTGCTATAAGCCTACCAGGATTAGGACATCTGATAGACTTAGAAAATGCTCTGTTACACCACTTGCTGGGCTACAGTTGAGTCTTGGTCATGAAAGAGAGACTTTAAGTATTAACTCACTAAAACAAGTCAGATTTAATACTAGGCAACTGATAACAATGTTCGACTCAATTAACGTGTCTATATTCTGCCTTCTAGTTGTTACTGATCTCTCTGACGTGACGCATCTTGGGCGGCCTCCATTCCAGGCGTGATCTTGACGTGAAGATAATGTGTACTTCCAGAGTAAAAAGTAAAATTTATTAAATTCAGAAATAAAAAAAATAGGCAAGGATTCTTTTATGTATGATGTTTTTCAACCCCAAGGCAGAATCTACAGACGTATCAATCTGTCGATGATAATTATCGAAATCGTTGAAAATCACCATACTAGGGCTATACCTATGACAAACATGCACCAGTTTCCACCAAACACATGAAGTCAAACATTCTGAAGTTAAATGATTTTAGATGACAATTTTAAATTCTGGTTTTCCAAATTACTTCTAGAAAATTTTCTGACTTTTCGCTCAAAGTGGTGAAGATATGGCATGCACACGACTGCTATGTACTACATGATATGGTGACGGCATGCCATCTATGAAATTCCTTCCCTTAGCATAACATCCTTAGAGAATCGCCCTCAGTTCAAGGCGTCACTGAGGGACCCCTAAAAGTACCTGGAGAGGGTGGTTGGAGGCCCTGGGTTGGGACGGGGTCGGCGTAGGACTCTTGAGTGCGGTTGCTCTGACTTGTGTGAACATGTTTGAGGAGAGTACGTTATGTGCATTATTATTATTTTGAATTTAGTATGTGCATGGGCTATTTACTTTTCTTTATTATAAAATTGGTTTAGTTGATATTCCTAAACAAAGCTGTATTTTTAGTTGTTAATTGAAAAAAAAAATAAATGGAATGTTATTGTTTGAGATAAACACTTCGTTTTGGTTTTGATATGAGATTATATGTAAGAAAGTACAATGAGCCAATTTTGCCTTGAATAAAGTAATATTTCATTTAATTTCACTGTGTGAGGAAGGGTCGAGCTATTTGTGATTGATAGAGATGTATCCAATCAGCACTCGAATGAACTTACTTATCACAGATGGCCAGCTATTTGATAATCTGACGCTGTCTTATTTGTTAAAACTATTTTCTAACTTGATTATTATTTCTGAAATGTTTCTTATTATCATTTGATAATAGAATGGAATGTTTTAAGTTCTTGTTTATCCAAATTATGATCTAAGATTGCTGTTTCTGCTAAGGCTGATTTTTTCACATTCTGTTATTTTAGGTGTCTAATGTATTCTCGAAGTGATATGAATATCAAATTCCCCCCCCCCCATGTAGGCAGGACCACATCAGCAGGCGTAATTGTTGAATTTCGTGAACTTCAGTCCACAGATGTGGAGTTGGGTTATTCACTGGACTCCAACACTTCTTCCTTTTTTTAAGTCAACATTAATTTTGATATTACGTCATTTAATAACATATTTTATCAAACATTCCTATGATGTAAGGCTGGTAGCCCAGTTTTATATGTTTGTATTTTATCTATTTGTAGCCTATTCTGACATGATATGGGACCACAGAGATAATCAAGAAAGAAAATAACTTCAACAAAGATGGCAGTGTTAGATTAGCAAAAAACCGACAGGTTGTGATAAAAGTCAGACTAATCGCTGATTGTTATATTTATTGCTTATTAGCAATGCTTGTTGATTGGTTGAGCTTCCATCACTATACGGTCCTGTCAATAGACGGACTCATTTTTATAAGTGGATGTGCATTATTGACAATGCTAGTCTTGGTTTAGCATCTGAACATGGCTTTCCACAGTGAGACCGAAATATCCAAGATTTTATTTATAACGTTAGTACCAAAGAAGTTGCATGATTACTCGGTAAGCCTAAATAATCAGCTGATTAGGATAGCTAATATTAAAACAGCTGATTTCAACAAGCGGTTCTCAAATTAAAAGTATTTAATTAAGTAAAAAAATGGCAACTGTCCGGGTTGTTATTGGGGGTTCGAAAGTTTGAGAACGATATTTTAGTTTATATTTGATCCAGTAATAATATCTTTAAATTATGGTAGAGAGTTCTGGGACACTCTGTATAAGTTCTATTTTATATTTGAAGATGTCTTTGCACATTTTCCAATATAACGACCGGAGTATGACAATGTACTTCAAGTCCAGCAGCTTTTAATTACAAAGTGTTATCTGCTCTTTTAGCTGTATAATCTTATAATTCAGTCTCATATGTGATTGCCAATATTTGTGTCATAGATTTCATCAGCTTTGAAGAAACTGATAATCACGATTAAGCGGCTGATTTCAGGGTTGGTCAGAGTAATGGGATTTTCATGGGGATTTTGTCAAAATATGATCAACCATGGTTTGTTGTGTGAAAGGTTGTCAAATCAACTTTAAAGAACACTTAGCATTAACAAGTTGCTCACCATGAAAGCAGTCAATCATTCTGAGGTTGTCAAGAGCCACCATACTGGGGAGATGTTCTCCAAATATCACTTCGATGACGATGTTGAACTCTTGTTTGATTCTGCCCACGTTGAAGCTGTAGTACTCCCACCTGCAATGAGTCACAGTCGCTGTTAACCATGGTACATCTGTTTAAATTTTGTACAAAAATGATGATTTCCATGTCAAGAACTACCAGACTGGGGAGATTATCTCCAAATATCACTTCGATGACGATATTTAACTCTTGTTTTTTCTGTCCACGTTGAAGCTGTGTACTCCCACCTGCAATGAGTCACAGTTGCAGTTAACCATGGTATATCTCGTTAAAATATGTACAATAATGATGGTCTCTCTGTCAAGAGCCGCCAGACTAGGGAGATGTTCCCCAAATATCACTTCGATGACGATGTTGAACTCTTGTTTTTTCTGTCCACGTTGAAGCTGTAGAACTCCCATCTGCAATGAGTCACACTAGCAGTTAACCATGGTACATCTGGTAAAAATTTGTACAACAATGATGATTTATATGTCAAGAACTACCAGACTGGGGAGATGATCTCCAAATATCACATCGATGACGATGTTGAACACTTGTTTGATTCTGCCCACGTTGAAGCTGTAGTACTCCAAACTATATTGAGTCAGTCGTAGTTAACCATGGTACATCTGGGTCAAATTTGAACAATGGTGGTTTTTATGTCTAGAGCCACCAGACTGGGGAGATGATCCCCATATATCACTTTGATGACGATGCTGAACTCTTGTTTTTTCTGTCCACGTTGAAGCTGTGTACTCCCACCTGCAATGAGTCACAGTTGCAGTTAACCATGGTATATCTCGTTAAAATATGTACAATAATGATGGTCTCTCTGTCAAGAGCCGCCAGACTAGGGAGATGTTCCCCAAATATCACTTCGACGACGATGTTGAACTCTTGTTTTTTTCTGTTCACGTTGAAGATGTAGTACTCCCACCTGCAATGAGTCACAGTCGCTGTTAACCATGGTACATCTGTTTAAATTTTGTACAAAAATGATGATTTCCATGTCAAGAACTACCAGACTGGGGAGATTATCTCCAAATATCACTTCGATGACGATATTTAACTCTTGTTTTTTCTGTCCACGTTGAAGCTGTGTACTCCCACCTGCAATGAGTCACAGTTGCAGTTAACCATGGTATATCTCGTTAAAATATGTACAATAATGATGGTCTCTCTGTCAAGAGCCGCCAGACTAGGGAGATGTTCCCCAAATATCACTTCGATGACGATGTTGAACTCTTGTTTTTTCTGTCCACGTTGAAGCTGTAGAACTCCCATCTGCAATGAGTCACACTAGCAGTTAACCATGGTACATCTGGTAAAAATTTGTACAACAATGATGATTTATATGTCAAGAACTACTAGACTGGGGAGATGATCTCCAAATATCACATCGATGACGATGTTGAACACTTGTTTGATTCTGCCCACGTTGAAGCTGTAGTACTCCAAACTATATTGAGTCAGTCGTAGTTAACCATGGTACATCTGGGTCAAATTTGAACAATGGTGGTTTTTATGTCTAGAGCCACCAGACTGGGGAGATGATCCCCATATATCACTTTGATGACGATGCTGAACTCTTGTTTTTTCTGTCCACGTTGAAGCTGTGTACTCCCACCTGCAATGAGTCACAGTTGCAGTTAACCATGGTATATCTCGTTAAAATATGTACAATAATGATGGTCTCTCTGTCAAGAGCCGCCAGACTAGGGAGATGTTCCCCAAATATCACTTCGACGACGATGTTGAACTCTTGTTTTTTTTCTGTTCACGTTGAAGATGTAGTACTCCCACCTGCAATGAGTCACAGTCGCTGTTAACCATGGTACATCTGTTTAAATTTTGTACAAAAATGATGATTTCCATGTCAAGAACTACCAGACTGGGGAGATTATCTCCAAATATCACTTCGATGACGATATTTAACTCTTGTTTTTTCTGTCCACGTTGAAGCTGTGTACTCCCACCTGCAATGAGTCACAGTTGCAGTTAACCATGGTATATCTCGTTAAAATATGTACAATAATGATGGTCTCTCTGTCAAGAGCCGCCAGACTAGGGAGATGTTCCCCAAATATCACTTCGATGACGATGTTGAACTCTTGTTTTTTCTGTCCACGTTGAAGCTGTAGAACTCCCATCTGCAATGAGTCACACTAGCAGTTAACCATGGTACATCTGGTAAAAATTTGTACAACAATGATGATTTATATGTCAAGAACTACTAGACTGGGGAGATGATCTCCAAATATCACATCGATGACGATGTTGAACACTTGTTTGATTCTGCCCACGTTGAAGCTGTAGTACTCCAAACTATATTGAGTCAGTCGTAGTTAACCATGGTACATCTGGGTCAAATTTGAACAATGGTGGTTTTTATGTCTAGAGCCACCAGACTGGGGAGATGATCCCCATATATCACTTTGATGACGATGTTGAACTCTTGTTTTTTCTGTCCACGTTGAAGATGTAGTACTCCCACCTACAATGAGTCACACAAGCAGTTAACCATGGTACATCTCTTTACATTTGTTTACAAAAATGATGATTTCTATGTCAAGAACCACCAGACTGGGGGATGATCTCCAAATATCACTTCGACGACGATGTTGAACTCTTGTTTTTTTCTATTCACGTTGAAGATGTAGTACTCCCACCTGCAATGAGTCATACTAGCAGTTAACCATGGTACATCTGTTTATATTTGTTTACAAAAATGATGATTTCTATGTCAAGAACCACCAGACTAGGGAGATGTTACCCAAATATCACTTCGATGACGATGTTGAACTCTTGTTTTTTCTGTCCACGTTGAAGCTGTAGAACTCCCATCTGCAATGAGTCACACTAGCAGTTAACCATGGTACATCTGGTAAAAATTTGTACAACAATGATGATTTATATGTCAAGAACTACCAGACTGGGGAGATGATCTCCAAATATCACATCGATGACGATGTTGAACACTTGTTTGATTCTGCCCACGTTGAAGCTGTAGTACTCCAAACTATATTGAGTCAGTCGTAGTTAACCATGGTACATCTGGGTCAAATTTGAACAATGGTGGTTTTTATGTCTAGAGCCACCAGACTGGGGAGATGATCCCCATATATCACTTTGATGACGATGCTGAACTCTTGTTTTTTCTGTCCACGTTGAAGCTGTGTACTCCCACCTGCAATGAGTCACAGTTGCAGTTAACCATGGTATATCTCGTTAAAATATGTACAATAATGATGGTCTCTCTGTCAAGAGCCGCCAGACTAGGGAGATGTTCCCCAAATATCACTTCGACGACGATGTTGAACTCTTGTTTTTTTTTCTGTTCACGTTGAAGATGTAGTACTCCCACCTGCAATGAGTCACAGTCGCTGTTAACCATGGTACATCTGTTTAAATTTTGTACAAAAATGATGATTTCCATGTCAAGAACTACCAGACTGGGGAGATTATCTCCAAATATCACTTCGATGACGATATTTAACTCTTGTTTTTTTCTGTCCACGTTGAAGCTGTGTACTCCCACCTGCAATGAGTCACAGTTGCAGTTAACCATGGTATATCTCGTTAAAATATGTACAATAATGATGGTCTCTCTGTCAAGAGCCGCCAGACTAGGGAGATGTTCCCCAAATATCACTTCGATGACGATGTTGAACTCTTGTTTTTTCTGTCCACGTTGAAGCTGTAGAACTCCCATCTGCAATGAGTCACACTAGCAGTTAACCATGGTACATCTGGTAAAAATTTGTACAACAATGATGATTTATATGTCAAGAACTACTAGACTGGGGAGATGATCTCCAAATATCACATCGATGACGATGTTGAACACTTGTTTGATTCTGCCCACGTTGAAGCTGTAGTACTCCAAACTATATTGAGTCAGTCGTAGTTAACCATGGTACATCTGGGTCAAATTTGAACAATGGTGGTTTTTATGTCTAGAGCCACCAGACTGGGGAGATGATCCCCATATATCACTTTGATGACGATGTTGAACTCTTGTTTTTTCTGTCCACGTTGAGGATGTAGTACTCCCACCTACAATGAGTCACACAAGCAGTTAACCATGGTACATCTCTTTACATTTGTTTACAAAAATGATGATTTCTATGTCAAGAACCACCAGACTGGGGGATGATCTCCAAATATCACTTCGACGACGATGTTGAACTCTTGTTTTTTTCTATTCACGTTGAAGATGTAGTACTCCCACCTGCAATGAGTCATACTAGCAGTTAACCATGGTACATCTGTTTATATTTGTTTACAAAAATGATGATTTCTATGTCAAGAACCACCAGACTAGGGAGATGTTACCCAAATATCACTTCGATGACGATGTTGAACTCTTGTTTTTTCTGTCCACGTTGAAGCTGTAGAACTCCCATCTGCAATGAGTCACACTAGCAGTTAACCATGGTACATCTGGTAAAAATTTGTACAACAATGATGATTTATATGTCAAGAACTACCAGACTGGGGAGATGATCTCCAAATATCACATCGATGACGATGTTGAACACTTGTTTGATTCTGCCCACGTTGAAGCTGTAGTACTCCAAACTATATTGAGTCAGTCGTAGTTAACCATGGTACATCTGGGTCAAATTTGAACAATGGTGGTTTTTATGTCTAGAGCCACCAGACTGGGGAGATGATCCCCATATATCACTTTGATGACGATGCTGAACTCTTGTTTTTTCTGTCCACGTTGAAGCTGTGTACTCCCACCTGCAATGAGTCACAGTTGCAGTTAACCATGGTATATCTCGTTAAAATATGTACAATAATGATGGTCTCTCTGTCAAGAGCCGCCAGACTAGGGAGATGTTCCCCAAATATCACTTCGACGACGATGTTGAACTCTTGTTTTTTTCTGTTCACGTTGAAGATGTAGTACTCCCACCTGCAATGAGTCACAGTCGCTGTTAACCATGGTACATCTGTTTAAATTTTGTACAAAAATGATGATTTCCATGTCAAGAACTACCAGACTGGGGAGATTATATCCAAATATCACTTCGATGACGATATTTAACTCTTGTTTTTTCTGTCCACGTTGAAGCTGTGTACTCCCACCTGCAATGAGTCACAGTTGCAGTTAACCATGGTATATCTCGTTAAAATATGTACAATAATGATGGTCTCTCTGTCAAGAGCCGCCAGACTAGGGAGATGTTCCCCAAATATCACTTCGATGACGATGTTGAACTCTTGTTTTTTCTGTCCACGTTGAAGCTGTAGAACTCCCATCTGCAATGAGTCACACTAGCAGTTAACCATGGTACATCTGGTAAAAATTTGTACAACAATGATGATTTATATGTCAAGAACTACTAGACTGGGGAGATGATCTCCAAATATCACATCGATGACGATGTTGAACACTTGTTTGATTCTGCCCACGTTGAAGCTGTAGTACTCCAAACTATATTGAGTCAGTCGTAGTTAACCATGGTACATCTGGGTCAAATTTGAACAATGGTGGTTTTTATGTCTAGAGCCACCAGACTGGGGAGATGATCCCCATATATCACTTTGATGACGATGCTGAACTCTTGTTTTTTCTGTCCACGTTGAAGCTGTGTACTCCCACCTGCAATGAGTCACAGTTGCAGTTAACCATGGTATATCTCGTTAAAATATGTACAATAATGATGGTCTCTCTGTCAAGAGCCGCCAGACTAGGGAGATGTTCCCCAAATATCACTTCGATGACGATGTTGAACTCTTGTTTTTTCTGTCCACGTTGAACCTGTAGTACTCCCACCTGCAATGAGTCACAGTCGCTGTTAACCATGGTACATCTGTTTAAATTTTGTACAAAAATGATGATTTCCATGTCAAGAACTACCAGACTGGGGAGATTATCTCCAAATATCACTTCGATGACGATATTTAACTCTTGTTTTTTCTGTCCACGTTGAAGCTGTGTACTCCCACCTGCAATGAGTCACAGTTGCAGTTAACCATGGTATATCTCGTTAAAATATGTACAATAATGATGGTCTCTCTGTCAAGAGCCGCCAGACTAGGGAGATGTTCCCCAAATATCACTTCGATGACGATGTTGAACTCTTGTTTTTTCTGTCCACGTTGAAGCTATAGAACTCCCATCTGCAATGAGTCACACTAGCAGTTAACCATGGTACATCTGGTAAAAATTTGTACAACAATGATGATTTATATGTCAAGAACTACTAGACTGGGGAGATGATCTCCAAATATCACATCGATGACGATGTTGAACACTTGTTTGATTCTGCCCACGTTGAAGCTGTAGTACTCCAAACTATATTGAGTCAGTCGTAGTTAACCATGGTACATCTGGGTCAAATTTGAACAATGGTGGTTTTTATGTCTAGAGCCACCAGACTGAGGAGATGATCCCCATATATCACTTTGATGACGATGTTGAACTCTTGTTTTTTCTGTCCACGTTGAAGATGTAGTACTCCCACCTACAATGAGTCACACAAGCAGTTAACCATGGTACATCTCTTTACATTTGTTTACAAAAATGATGATTTCTATGTCAAGAACCACCAGACTGGGGGATGATCTCCAAATATCACTTCGACGACGATGTTGAACTCTTGTTTTTTTCTATTCACGTTGAAGATGTAGTACTCCCACCTGCAATGAGTCACAGTCGCTGTTAACCATGGTACATCTGTTTAAATTTTGTACAAAAATGATGATTTCCATGTCAAGAACTACCAGACTGGGGAGATTATCTCCAAATATCACTTCGATGACGATATTTAACTCTTGTTTTTTCTGTCCACGTTGAAGCTGTGTACTCCCACCTGCAATGAGTCACAGTTGCAGTTAACCATGGTATATCTCGTTAAAATATGTACAATAATGATGGTCTCTCTGTCAAGAGCCGCCAGACTAGGGAGATGTTCCCCAAATATCACTTCGATGACGATGTTGAACTCTTGTTTTTTCTATTCACGTTGAAGATGTAGTACTCCCACCTGCAATGAGTCATACTAGCAGTTAACCATGGTACATCTGTTTATATTTGTTTACAAAAATGATGATTTCTATGTCAAGAACCACCAGACTAGGGAGATGTTCCCCAAATATCACTTCGATGACGATGTTGAACTCTTGTTTTTTCTGTCCACGTTGAAGCCGTAGAACTCCCATCTGCAATGAGTCACACTAGCAGTTAACCATGGTACATCTGGTAAAAATTTGTACAACAATGATGATTTATATGTCAAGAACTACTAGACTGGGGAGATGATCTCCAAATATCACATCGATGACGATGTTGAACACTTGTTTGATTCTGCCCACGTTGAAGCTGTAGTACTCCAAACTATATTGAGTCAGTCGTAGTTAACCATGGTACATCTGGGTCAAATTTGAACAATGGTGGTTTTTATGTCTAGAGCCACCAGACTGGGGAGATGATCCCCATATATCACTTTGATGACGATGTTGAACTCTTGTTTTTTCTGTCCACGTTGAAGATGTAGTACTCCCACCTACAATGAGTCACACAAGCAGTTAACCATGGTACATCTCTTTACATTTGTTTACAAAAATGATGATTTCTATGTCAAGAACCACCAGACTGGGGGATGATCTCCAAATATCACTTCGACGACGATGTTGAACTCTTGTTTTTTTCTATTCACGTTGAAGATGTAGTACTCCCACCTGCAATGAGTCATACTAGCAGTTAACCATGGTACATCTGTTTAAATTTGTTTACAAAAATGATGATTTCTATGTCAAGAACCACCAGACTGGGGGGGATGATCTCCAAATATCACTTCGACGACGATGTTGAACTCTTGTTTTTTCTGTTCACGTTGAAGCGGTAGTACTCCCACCTGCAATGATTCTCAGTCGCAGTTAACCATGGTACATCTGGTTAAACTGGTATAACAATGATTGGTTCACAAGTATATAACTATAGTAAATTACAGGGAATAACGTTCTCCATAAAACAATGTTTCGTTACAATAGACGTAACAAGAAAAGAATGAATATTTTGAGTATTATTTTTGGAACTCTGACATATACTTTGCCAGGTCTTATTTTATGTGTCTGTACTGTATTTGTACTTCGAATGTGAGTGATTAAATGTTATAATAGAGATTTTGACAAAATCTCATTTGTCATTTGACAAAAACAGTGTCCAGACACTACACTAGGGGAAAGGAGGACTAGAGCTAAACTCGACATTCACATTAAATCAACCCTTCTCACGATAGCTGCATTATGTATAAAAATCATACTAATAATGTCATTTCACAATTTCTACATTAATTGCAGTCCATATAATTCATTGTATCATTTTTTCATCCAAATACAGGAAGAATGAACATTTACAAATTGTACAGAACCTAAAAAAATCATCAGCTGTCAAACAGGTGAGAAACAATATGACTCATTTAACACAGAAGACACAACAATGATTGGACGGCGCCAAAATGGTGCCAAATATACCTGCACTACTACCGTACTATAAATATAACACACTCAGGTGTGTAGTCTGGCCATGCCAGCTCCACTCAACCTATTGTAAACAGCTGTTCCCTTAGTAGAGGCCCACTTTACTTTCCTTCTGCGTCCAATAGAGACTGAAAAAGTGCATAAAATGCAACAAACAATTAAGAAAACTGTACAATCTTCTAATTAACAGCTAAAAGTAAAAAATCATTACTCACCATTCACGATTTCTCTACAACTAGATAAGAGTTTATATGAAACTTTGAACAAATATTCGTGTTACCATCTGAAGATAATCGTTAAGAACTGATAATATAATCACTATAATGTTAATGAAAACCTTTGTCACATTAAGAAGTGACAGGTTTAAATTAGCATTAGTGTCTCATGGAACCTTATACGAGTATTTCTTTGTTCTTTGTTTAAAGTTTGTTATTGATGAAGGATGATTTGAAAGAGTAACAGGGTTACGGGTTTTCGTCATCCTTGTATGTTGCAAATAGTATAGCACTGCGTTTCAAATACAAACTTATTAAGGCAATTTAATGACTTTACAAAAAATTATAAAAAAACTAAAACCCTAATAAAAATATTAAATTAACTGCTGAGTCAACCTTCTGTAGAAATTAGATCAATCGAGTTATTACAGGTCCAGCTAATTCCCTAGATAAATAATTTTACACATGACCTCAAAAACAAAGAAATTCTACCTATCTCGTCACTAAACTGTTGGAGTCCGCTCTGGAATGATGTCTATGAAAAAGTTTAGGAATCAAAATCAGCAGCATATAAGAAATGTCAAGTTTTAATTTTATCATACAAGTCTGTTCGACCACCAATCTACTCAGTCATGATGAAATACGGCATTGGGAAATCTAAAGCTTGCACTCTTGTACGCTTCAACGTAAACACCATAAATGATTAGCCTACTTGGTAATGTTTCTGTTTATGTATTTAGGGCTCTTGAATATGCCTTCAACTTAAACACCATAAATGATTAGCCTACTTGGTAATGTTTCTGTTTATGTATTTAGGGCTCTTGAATATGCCTTCAACTTAAACACCATAAATGATTACTTTGTCGATGCTCCTGTTGATTATGTGAAGCTCGTGACTATGCCTTCAACTTAAACACCATAAATGATTAGCCTACTTGGTAATGTTTCTGTTTATGTATTTAGGGCTCTTGAATATGCCTTCAACTTAAACACCATAAATGATTACTTTGTCGATGCTCCTGTTGATTATGTGAAGCTCGTGACTATGCCTTCAACTTAAACACCATAAATGATTAGCCTACTTGGTAATGTTTCTGTTTATGTATTTAGGGCTCTTGAATATGCCTTCAACTTAAACACCATAAATGATTACTTTGTCGATGTTCCTGTTGATTATGTGAAGCTCGTGACTATGCCTTCAACTTAAACACCATAAATGATTCCTTTGTCAATGTTTCTGTTGATGTAAGTTCAACTTAAACACCATAAATGATTACTTTGTCAATGTTCCTGGCGATGTATGTGGAGCTCGTGACTATGCCTTCAACTTAAACACCATAAATGATTACTTTGTCAATGTTTCTGTTGATGTAAGTAAGTTCAACTTAAACACCATAAATGATTACTTTGTCAATGTTCCTGGCGATGTATGTGGAGCTCGTGACTATGCCTTCAACTTAAACACCATAAATGATTCCTTTGTCAATGTTTCTGTTGATGTACGTTCAACTTAAACACCATAAATGATTACTTTGTCGATGTTCCTGTTGATTATGTGAAGCTCGTGACTATGCCTTCAACTTAAACACCATAAATGATTCCTTTGTCAATGTTTCTGTTGATGTACGTTCAACTTAAACACCATAAATGATTATTTTGTCAATGTTCTTGTTGATGTATGTGGAGCTCGTGACTATGCCTTCAACTTAAACACCATAAATGATTACTTTGTCAATGTTCCTGTCGATGTATGTGGAGCTCGTGACTATGCCTTCAACTTAAACACCATAAATGATTACTTTGTCAATGTTCCTCTTGGTTTATGTGGAGCTTATGACAAAACGTTTAAGGTTAAGTCTGCTCCTCATCACAGCAGTTTTCTTTCACTCCTGTACACAAGGCTGAAGTGATGATTGAATTATTAGATAAACCACCAACAAACCCTTTATAGCCATTGTAGAAAGATCAGCTTTTCCACTGAGCTGAATAGCTCCTAATTTTGTCCAACACGATGCCTGTCAAATTGTAAGGTAAAATCAACCACCAATAATTCCTTATAGACTCCTTGCCTTGCCCACCAAGATATATCTGATAAATCTTAAGGTAAGAATTACCAACGACAATCTCTGTAGGGATCTTGGTCTAGCAAAATGCCTCTTTTAGGCCTATACTGAAGAGTTAAGGCCTATTATTTACGAAAGCATTAGTGGTCCTGGTTTAGTGCTCTAAGCGAGGATTTTAATGATCTTGGTCATACAAAGTCGAAATAGCCTATTGTAGCGTTGATGAAATTCAGTATCTGTCAGTAATACAATTGCCCAAGTTAGTTGCGGCATATGATGTAGGTTGGATATGAAGCTGCCCACGTATAGAAGGTCGAGTGTGTGTAGGTCAAATGTGAGTACTATTTTCCCTCACGTTGTTTGCACCAAATGTAGAAATTCAGAAACTTGGATCAAATAAAATAAATAAATGTAGGCGTAGCTCAGTGTTTGTGGTGCGATCAGTTGAAGGTCAAATGTTGTCACATATATAGTTTAAATTTAAATATTGTGTCCCACACTGTCAGATTCGTTGTTGGTCAAATTTGAGTCAATGTAGAATGTGTGTGTATGATATTAGCAGAGGCCCACCGACAGGTCCTGTCCCCTCAGAGAGCATTTTATTTTAAAATAATCGATTTCATAATAGTCTATTTTCGACTATAAATTTAATAACATTTATGTTGTATCTTGACATAGATCACAATAAAATATATAAAATCAAACCTAGCATCTATTTTAATTTACGAAATACACGGCATTGCACAATTCAATAAGGTTTAAAACCCTAAATATTTGAATTTCACCGTTAAGCTGCAACCACGAAAGTGAGGTTTGTTGCTACTATTTCTTACCTATATCAGGTACTTCAGTAATCGATTACAACACATACTCGTCCTGATTTAGAATCCTATATGAGTGTTCATAAAATGGTACAGGTACATGTTACTACTAAACCAGTTAGAGTACTTTGTACTAGGAACGGCGGTAAGCGTGTGTATTGTCTGTAACAGTAACCAGTACCGGGAACTTTTGGTTGCGGTAACTTTTACTCTCTGTACAGACGAGTAACCGGTACAAAAAGTATCTTTTGCAGTTATCCCGACGTGATCAGCTGCCGAGCTCTGAGTAGTTCTGTTTTTGGGAGTAGACATCAAGATTTAGCTTTGTTAGTGATCATTTAGGCTAAATATTTTGTTAATGTTATGATTAAATTTCCTCTTAGTTATACTTGATATATAAACTGTATTTGTCACAGAAGATTTTAATTATCCCTGTAGAAACTTCCTGTTTATTGGCTGTAAAGCGGTTTTACTGCAAACTTTATACACACTGACCTGACCTTTTCCCTCCTTTTATTACTTCAGAAGTACTATTTTATGACTTCAAAATGTCCTGGAGGAGGGCCCCCGAACCAACCCGATAGTATGGGGAGTTTCCATGCCCCCGACTCTTCGGTGTTTCGGGCAACCCCCAAAAAGATTTCTGGATTCGCCACTGAATATTATACCCTCGATGATGGTACATTTCACTCAGGATCGCACATACAACTGCCTCTCCAGTGCCCCAGTGTCCATATTCTAATTTACTCACCACCCACGTACACTTCAGACGTATACAAAACGCATTTTAGTTCAATACGATTTTGACTTTATTCATAAAATTCAAACGAACACTTTTTTTCGGAGGTTACCAGCTTTATTGTTTTTACTATTTCTCTGAATCAGTACTCCTCACTAAACATTGCCTTATTATATATTTCAATAACCGTGTACCATTTCATTTTAACTCACTGGCGAACAAATTATAAAATTTATAAAATCGCTTCTTGATTATCACAGTAGTATTGTAGCTCCTTCCACCATCGATGCCAAGGGATGAAAAAGAACGGGATCGCAAGCGGAACGGGGTCAACGGGAACGGAAGTTCTAACTTTAAGTCTCGTACCCAAACTACTACGCTTGAATTTAATTTACTGTTTATAAAACACGAATTTCTTTCGCAATTGTTATAATTAAGTAATTTTAATTTATTCTAATATTAAGTTTATTTATCTTTCTTAAATTAATTATTTTAATCTCCACATGTGATACGGCGTCATAGTCAACGACAAAACTATTTTATTAGATTTGACTTGTATCCGGCAGTATCCAGCTACAGATTTGCCGCGAAATGTTTAAACTTTGAATTGCATAATACTGATCTGTCACATTATGTCGAATGAAATATTTTAAACCAATTCATAGCATATATATTGTTTGAAGTTTATTTTTGACGATGGAAGGATTGCGAAGGAAACAGTATTTTCCCGAACATTTGCCATCGCTCAGTGAAAAAAAATCAGTAACACTACGTTTCGAGATCTGCAATCTGATCTCTTCCTCAGGTGAATAACTAACCTAACACATAATTACAAACTAGGTTAAAATAAACAAATCATACTAAAGCGTTGTGACACGCCTATGTCAGGAATCACAACCACCATGTTGTGCGTCAACTTCACTAACTCTAAAACATGCACTTAATAGAAACTAAACACAACACTAATTATTAAAACGGAACTACAGAATACAGGTCACAATACGTCTGCATTCGTCGACCAACCTCTTACGCCTCCTTGTTCTCCTTGTATCCTACGTCTCCGTTATTTACCTGAAGAAGAGATCAGATTGCAGATCTTGAAACGTAGTGTTATTGATTTTATTGTTTCACTGAACGATGGAAAATGTCCGGAAAAATCCTGTTCCCTTCACATACATTGTTATAAATCGTTTGCTAATACTGTTTCATGCCATACCAATGTTCTGTAAACTGAGTTCCTAAAGAAATTTAAAGAACAGCTGTTTGTTGTTGAGATGTCAAAAATATTATTAACTGTCGAACTGGTTACTTTTTTTGTTCTCTTTTTAGTGATGTAAGAACCTTTGCGCTGCTTCCGGAGGTACAGGATATTCAGGATAGGTAAGGTTAGAGAGTAGGGGCCGCCTCCTATCGAGATCCATGAGGAAGAATTAGGGCACTAATCTCAAAGTCATGTCCCCCCAGACAAAGGGGAGGCCAGCTCTGAACCAGCCCCTCCAGTCAAAGTAGGTAGGGTTGCACACCCTTGTTGAGGCCAGCAAGAACCTCTGAGGTTAGGGAACAAACCCCACCAACTCCAACCGTTATCTGCCACAGTAGAGTAGACCTATCGAATTGCCTTTGAACCCCAGAATCTCGACATTTGCGGTTAGTGGTGTGCCGCTCCTGGACATTCATAAGGTTGCCCAGATTTAAGTGACACATCGGGTGGGTTCAACTGGAAGGTATAAACCAGCCAGAAGTGATCCCTGCTGGGTAAACTGGTTACGTTAAATTCTGTTGAATAACTACTTGTAGTCAAATGCATCAATTTTGGTTTGAATTAGTAAAAAACTTAATTAATTTAGAATTTAATAGTGGGATACTCACGTTCTAGAGTCGGTACCGGACCGCTCGCCCAGGACCCAGGACGTGTTCTTATTTTGGATGGTCTCCACGACAATCTTGAGAAGTCCAGAGGTCATGTGTGTCATGTGTGCGTGTAGCTCGAGACGACACAGTTCCCGGGTACCCAGAAACTTGGGGCTCCACACCCGTACCTCCCCGGGCCGCCACCCCGTCACCAGGTAGTGACCTGCAACAGATTAGAGCCATTACTTATACCGGCCGAGTGATCGACAGTGTAGCAGTCCTTCCTATATAATATGGTTCAATAAATATGGTTGGATCAATAAATCAATAAAAACTGGACGTATAGAAATATTGACAATCCTTAGATTATTATTTTATTTTTGTTGTTGTAAGTACAAAGTTATATTGCAGTGTTCGAAAATTGTAAAATTCTATTCTGACTTTCATATTCATATTCATTCGATCAAAATCAATCACATTGATATAAAATCTACCTTTTTAAGACATCCAGTGGTTCACTAACAATCAATAACAGATTAAAATTCATCATAAACCAAGAGACATTTTAAAGAGGTTTTACAGATTTTGTATAAGCCATGAAGTCAGTGCTTTTTATAACTTAAGTGAAACACAATAGTATTGTATTAGTTAAATTTGTACTGAGTAAGAATATTATTTTCCGTAACTAAAAGTCTTGGGTTACGAAGCTTTTTAATAATTTGACGTTCTCATACAGCTAAGCTGTATTGTTATTTTATTGCATTTGTAAAATTGATAACCGTTGTAAATAAAACAGTTTACTGTACATCAAATTTGCATGATATTATTTTTAAAAACTAAATGTTGCTTAATCACCAGTAATAAACGAGATACAAGTGATTATCCAAATAGCGTTTCTAGAAATTTCAAAGCAACCCCCCCCCCCCAAAACCACGCACAATATATGCATTCAAACGCTTCTTAGTATTTCTTGTAAAGTTTATACATTTTAATATTTTAACAATTAGATCAAGCATAGTTTGAGATTTCTTAATAACCTATCGACTGTATATATCCTTTTAATTATCTTTAACATTAGATTTCTCTCGTAATAATAGACCTAAACTTAAGGGCGTAAAAGTGCGTAGTTTAACATTGTTCTTATGGGAGAAAATTCAAGGTCATTTTACTACAGCCCAAGGTGACTTCACACACAGATGTAGCAGAGTTGTACATCTTAAAATACTACTTTCTTCAGCAAGATTATAGACCAATATTGTAAGTTCGATAAGATTTTACCTGAGTTAACAGATATTCCTTCTTTCTTATCAAAGTGATCTCACACAGAGATGTAGGAGAGTTGTTACATGCTAACACATTACTTGCCTCAGTAAGAATAGACCAATATTTTCAGTTCGATAACTCAAACTCGCAATATCTCTCGGAATATTCCACCAAAAGAAGTTTTACCTGAGTTAACAGATATTCCTTCTTTCTTATCAAAGTGATCTCACACAGAGATGTAGGAGAGTTGTTACATGCTAACACATTACTTGCCTCAGTAAGAATAGACCAATATTTTCAGTTCGATAACTCAAACTCGCAATATCTCTCGGAATATTCCACCAAAAGAAGTTTTACCTGAGTTAACAGATATTCCTTCTTTCTTATCAAAGTGATCTCACACAGAGATGTAGGAGAGTTGTTACATGCTAACACATTACTTGCCTCAGTAAGAATAGACCAATATTTTCAGTTCGATAACTCAAACTCGCAATATCTCTCGGAATATTCCACCAAAAGAAGTTTTACCTGAGTTAACAGATATTCCTTCTTTCTTATCAAAGTGATCTCACACAGAGATGTAGGAGAGTTGTTACATGCTAACACATTACTTGCCTCAGTAAGAATAGACCAATATTTTCAGTTCGATAACTCAAACTCGCAATATCTCTCGGAATATTCCACCAAAAGAAGTTTTACCTGAGTTAACAGATATTCCTTCTTTCTTATCGAAGTGATCTCACACAGAGATGTAGGAGAGTTGTTACATACTAACACATTACTTGCCTCAGTAAGAATAGACCAATATTTTCAGTTCGATAACTCAAACTCGCAATATCTCTCGGAATATTCCACCAAAAGAAGTTTTACCTGAGTTAACAGATATTCCTTCTTTCTTATCAAGGTGATCTCACACAGAGATGTAGGAGAGTTGTTACATGCTAACACATTACTTGCCTCAGTAAGAATAGACCAATATTTTCAGTTCGATAACTCAAACTCGCAATATCTCTCGGAATATTCCACCAAAAGAAGTTTTACCTGAGTTAACAGATATTCCTTCTTTCTTATCAAGGTGATCTCACACAGAGATGTAGGAGAGTTGTTACATGCTAACACATTACTTGCCTCAGTAAGAATAGACCAATATTTTCAGTTCGATAACTCAAACTCGCAATATCTCTCGGAATATTCCACCAAAAGAAGTTTTACCTGAGTTAACAGATATTCCTTCTTTCTTATCAAGGTGATCTCACACAGAGATGTAGGAGAGTTGTTACATACTAACACATTACTTGCCTCAGTAAGAATAGACCAATATTTTCAGTTCGATAACTCAAACTCGCAATATCTCTCGGAATATTCCACCAAAAGAAGTTTTACCTGAGTTAACAGATATTCCTTCTTTCTTATCAAGGTGATCTCACACAGAGATGTAGGAGAGTTGTTACATGCTAACACATTACTTGCCTCAGTAAGAATAGACCAATATTTCCAGTTCGGTAACTCAAACTCGCAATATCTCTCGGAATATTCCTCTAACAGAAGTTTTATCCGAATTTAAAGGTCGTTCTTTTTTATCAATATGATCTTAAACACAGATGTAACAAGAGTTGTACATCTTAAAACACTAATTTCTTCAGCAAGATTATAGACCAGTATTGACAGTTCGATAAGGTCGAAACTCCCCACATCTCTCAGAGTATTCCCCTAACAGAAGTTCTACCCGAGTTAAAAGCTCCTTCTCTCTTATCAGGTTTGAAGAACCCGAAGTTAATAACCGGTTAGCTGCCAAGTGAGCGAGGGCGCGACTAAACGCCACATTGTCCGCTGCCTTTCACGAGCTCAAAAACCTACTTCACACAGCAAAATAAGGGCGGTGGAGGGTTCGTGCTTCGTTAAGCTCCCTCCCCCTCCACACTACCCCTTAGTGGCAGCACATCGTCTGTGCAGCAGACGATAATTTTATTCTCTTTCGCTCCACCGTTAATGTGAGGCGATGGAAAGTTATGGACTCCTTCTCACCAACAGGTTATTCAAATGTTCGAGATAGAAAATACAATATTTTTAGGCACTTTCTCATTAACAGAGGCCACATATTCAAAGCACGCTGCGGCTGATGTGGTTAGGCGATTTAGGTTTAGTTTACTAACCTAACCTAAAACCCAACCTAACCTAGTCTAACATAACCCATAATCCATAGCATAACCTCTAATCTGACCTAACCCCTAACCTAACCCCTAACCTACCACCTAACCCATAACCTACCACCTAACCCCTAACCTACCACCTAACCCCTTACCTAACTTAACACCTAACCTACATAACGCCTAATCTAACATAGCATCTAACCTAACACCTATCTTAGGATAGCCTAACCTAACCCCCAACCCAACCCAATCTAACGGTTGTTAGTATATATTGTGTAACTGCCCACCCAAAATTGCTAAATCCCGTTTATTATCAGTGGCCTCCGTTTAATCAGAAAGTACCGTTTTATATTTAAGGAAACTACTATTTTGAAACGGATAGATTTGTATGTGCTGATTTTACTTGGTTCGAATACGAGAAGACCATCGAGTCAGGGAAGGTAAGGCTGAAATGCAAAATTTTATAGACTTACATAAACACGGTTGATTTCAAATAATGAGTGTTACAAAAGTACGAGTTTATTGAAGGAGAGTTAAGATTTAATTCACCCATCCCGTGGGTCCAACAATTGCAATAAAACCATCACAAAATGAAGGAGAGGTGTATGTACGTATGTGGTTTACCGTAAATAAAGGTTAATTAAAAAGACCACCCTTTCCTAAATCTTCTTTATCGGTTTGCTACAGTTTAAAAACTACAAAAATTTTCACCCTGGATATATAAGTTGTACTAACAAAACCGATAATTCTCTACGGAAGAAAGTTGAGATTATAACGTCATATGTTACTAAAATTTAGCTATGGTTTCTGAGAACGTCACGAAACATATAGAAGTGTTTAGAACAATTGTTGCAGTAAATAATATCATTATTCTAAACCTCTTATTTGTTTGCGCTACTACGATGCCAGTAGCTGTGGTATAATCGACTCCGTGAAGGTCGCCATTTTTAAATATTAAGAGATATAGAACAGTACCAGCAAGTATAACAGGTAAGAACCAGCTGTGCAGGCGGTCATCTTGGCTTTATGTTAGGTACTTTGTACATTCCATCCGTCATGACTATGATACTAATAGGCAAATTTCTATGAAATTCAATCGACTAAGTAATACACTGTATTGATAATTATCTGTGTTTCCTCCACTTGAGCCTTCGTCTAGTGGTTTGAACCTGAGCACTCAATGCAAGAGACCTCGTCAGAATATTTCGAACATCTAAGAACATCTCGTAATGTAATTGGATTGACAGAAAAAAACACAATTGGATCAATTTTAGTTCTGTATTCACGTCGATTACAAAATATGAAAATTTAAGAAATATTCATTTAACTTAAACGTTGAATGTTGCCTTTCAATCATAACTGTTTAAAAATACTCTTGACCAGGATAACAGTTTGTAAACACTAGTAAGCAAGATTTAAATTTTTTTCGGTTTAAGCCTGGCCCTCCTTGTGCTTTAACACTCTTGCTCAATAGGAAGAGCATTAAAACATTAATAATACCTCCCCCACTCGACGAAGAGGATAGACTCAAATCCTCGTAACGTCGTGTTATACTTTTGTAACATATATCGATGGCAAAAGTACGAAATCCTGTTATACTGTCAAGTGCATTAAGTAATGTAAGTAGTTAACGCCTACATTTTCCGGTTATTCCATTTTGTAACATTGCTTATACAATTACATTCCTGAAATATGTTTGGTCTCGTTGTTGCGAAATCATATTAAGTCAGATATTAAACAGAAACTGCCAATAATACACACCCACCTGTATGAGTTGTAAGGAGATATGTATCGTGGTTGACTATATTTAATATGATCAGTATGGCCGATAGTAATCAATATGGCTCTCTTATCATCGTTTTATTATAACTGAACGCTATATTCTTTGTTAAAGTAATTTCTTCGTTCATTATTTGTAAGGTTTCTCTTATTTCATTGGATCATTATCGAAGTATATTTATTAACTTAAGAACTTTTGTTTTGTTTAAACTACAGGGTTTCCGAAAAAGAATGCTGGGATTTTTAACGGCAGTTACTTAAAAACTACTGAAGATAACGAAACTATTTAAACGTTGAATTGAAGTTGAAATAAATAAATTTTGTTTTCCGTGTAGAGTGGGAAGAAACGTTGACCTTAGCATACGCAGTGGCAGACCGCGAATTTCGTAGACTTTAGATATATACAGCGGAATCGTGTCTATCACTGGTTACAATTCTTTAGTTTTTGAGCACACGTCTTGAATGCGGTAATCATATTGTGTTTCTTTAATATCCTCCCTACTTTATCAGTTGTTTTATAATGTAAAGAAGTTATACGAGTTTTGGATATTCTTCATATTTACTTCTAACTTATTTATCTTGTATCTATGTTTTTTTAAGTGTGGCACATTTTAATACCCGACCTTGAAATTTATTTTTTGAAGGGTCCAATAATCTGTCCTATCTTTTTTCATGTCATGCCATGTATAATGCCATCTCTTTGTATTAAAGCTGTTTTTGTATGCTATTTCATGACTAATTCACGTATTCAATTGAATTTTAAGCCCTCGAACTTCAAGACTGGATGGTGGCGAGATTTAGGGTTCAGATTCTAGTGTATATTGTGTTGGTTGCCTATCTGTATAGGCTATACCGAATAACTTACACTCCCGCCTGACTTCCTTGTTGCCAATACATCCAAACGCCAGATGGTTTCAATTTCTATAGTAAACTTGATATTATGATGTATACGTTATAGGAACTTATCTAATTTATATATCGACGCCCCCACCCCCCCCCCGAAAATTTGAAAGACCAACATTAAAATTTGAACGCAACAGTTTGTTGTAAGCTAGAACACATTTACGAGCTCTTAAATCTCAACAATTTCACGGAGCCCTACCCGAGCCCCTATTTTTAAAAGATTTTGTATACTAGTTAAATCACCCGGTATGCCAACCCCCCCCCAATAATCTTCTATATACGCCCCTGTAAGACTAACTCTTTGTTAGTGATTGATTTAGTCGGCACCTTCAGTTCGATATTTAATAATGTACAGGGATCAATACACCATTTTACTAGACTAGATTTTGTGAAATGAAAACTTAAAATAAAGGTTCTCATTTCGATACTTAGACATCACCCCATTGTGTTTCTATACAGAAGCGGAATCAGAGTGAAAACCTGACGAGCTAGATTTTCCAAATTTCGGTGGTGCCAATTGATGGGGGAGGGGTGGGAGATACGAGCCTCCTCCTTCATCCACGATAAAATATAAGTATCCAAACCGAAGTGTAACTAGAACCTGGGAATGATTGAGTTACCGTGAACTGGAGTTGGATGGCGGTGTTGCGGAAGCGCCGGAAATGGCGGGAAACAAGCTCGTTATACCGCGAGATCTCGCGACAGATACGCCTTCACCGATACAGTTCTGCCACTGCCTCTCAAACATGAATATTCGAAACCGTTTTGGAATTGGATATGAGTAGAATTAAATCGTGACTTGCACATTTGATAAAAAACAGTGACACCCCTGCCTTCTTTTAGAACAATCTTCACATATCTCTGTATCCTCTTCGGTCCTCAAAGTTGACATTTCTAGATGACAACCACACGAAACATCTACCTTTTATTAACCGTGCCGGAAGTAACATTTAGCATTACGTTGGTGAAATAAATGTCAAAATATTTTACCGGCCGCCATATTGAAGCCAGAGGAAATGTTAGAGCTACCTAACCAAAATAATTTGCAAAATAAAATAAAATAGCCCTTCGTTTTTGCTCCTTCAGCTACTTGAAACACGCCGTCCCACGATGTCTGAGGAAACCTAATTTATTACATTACATGTACACATTCCAAATTTAATTCATTAGGTAAAGTCTAGGTTATATTGATTGGGCTGTCTTGTTACCATGATGTTGAAATAAAAAGTGTGGTTACTTTTGTTATGCTTCCATTCTAGAAATCTATTATTGACTCGGTAATTAAAAATTTAAAGATACTGGAGTTATGCGTAAAGAAATACACTTTAATGTGTTTTAACATATGATCAATTGTCTTTTTTATTTTTGTGAAGTGTCATTGAATTAGAATTCAATCAAATGTATACACATTTATATGTATCTCATAGAACTGTAGATTTATTTCAATTTACAGTTCTGTATTTTCACTGTGGAAACAATTAGGATTATTATTACATTCATATAGGTTATTTATGGACTTATAATTTCAAAGATAACTTGTTACTAGTTCCCTCGTGACCAATCCAGACCTAGACGCCTCACGAAGTTTACTACTGGAACAAATCAACAGAATGCGCTAGTATCTCGCTATATCTAGTGGTCTATGCCGTAGGATGGCGCTGTCTACTGTGTTTCACTGAGACATCTGTGTTTTATGTTCTCTGTGGTTGCAACAGCTTCTGTTGCTTCCCAGCTCTTTTATGACCAATCCTTCATCCCGTATATTATGCATGTAATTCAGCCAATAAACAGTGTCCATTTATTCCGTCGTAATAAGTATTGACCCTATTTATTTTTATACTAGCAGTTACCCGCGGCTTCACACGCATTTTTTTAAAAATCGAAGGCCATAGCGTTCTTAGTGAAAGCATTTATGATATAATATAATGAGCCCTACAATAAAAAAATAAGTAGACATAGCAGGTACATATTATTTGAGTAAGTTATTGGTTGTTTACACATTCAAAAGGTAAATACAATGTTCACTGGTTCTATTTTAGGCTTTGTTGTATTAATAAATGTACATCATTTAAGTCTCGGAAAATTTTTAGAAAGGCGTCAACTTACGTGTGTTTAGGCCAATTTTCTATCTAAGGAATTTCGAACGCCATAGTTAAGTTTGACTTATGCCCCGATCACGAAAATATATACCAACATAAACCAACTTAGATAAAAAGCGCCCACTTTCAACTCTTTTAATTTACTTTTTGACTAAGGTTTTTCAAGTGTCATAGTCATAGTTTGCCTTTTTTGTCCTGATAAAGAAATTATATAACTTACGTACGACTAAAAAGTTATTGCGGTACAAAAGACTCATATACACTTCCGCTCTAATTTATTTACGGTTCCACATATGAGTTTATGTTTTTGCACTGACCAAGAACATAAACATATGTGAGTTTTGGAATCCAACTTAGATTTAAAAGCGTTTATTTGCGGTCTGCGATGTTTCTGGTGCTATAAGTAATATTGATTTTTACCACGATCAAGAAAAAATGTGCATACCTAAGCTTAAAAAGATTACTTCAGTCAAAATGCATCTACTTTCGTCGCATGTTTTCTGCTTGTTATATAAGGGCAAGAGTGTGCCAATCCCTTTCTTCTCCTTTAACTACAGTAAAACTGTTAAGGGAGTCAACCAGATTCGACAATCTTACGTGCAAACCATTTCACCGCTTTTTCATGAACAAGGTGGGTTTCAGAACACTATTTAAATATTATTTTCAATGCATTTAAGATGGTCTATTCGTTACTGATGTGATCGAAAATAAACATTACATAGTAACTTTGTCTTTGCAATCTGCATAGCGGTACTGATCAAGCACTGTGTAATTATTTAATATTTTATGAAATTTAATTATGTCTCTGCCATTTTGGTGAAATTCGCCTGAAACTGTCAGTAACTGTTCCGGGTCAGTTAACTTTGGATTACGTGTAATAAATGTTATAAATATTTTCCAAAATTATTAAATATTCTGAGAAACCTTTTCAATAATTCTCAACTTTTAAACACGCCTTTGACTTCTACAAATATTTCAAAACCAAAATTAACCAAATCGGTCAGCCGTCCTCGAGTTTTAATGAGACTAACAAATGTCATTTCATTTTTATATATAATAAGGTTTTAAATTCAAAAATTGTGGTAACTGTTTTATCACTCATTCGCCACCATTGGTGACTCAACCTTTATTCCCGCAAATTATTGAATTTGATTTAATCCATTTTTATAGAATTTTTGTAACCTAGTTCTGTATTATTAAGGTGTCGACAGAGCTTTTCTTAAAGTCCTGCCGTTGTCCGACTGTCTGTATGTCTTCGAGATAATTCTCGATAAAAAAAATCCTTAAGTCTTGATACTTGGTTCTTACTGGTCCAAGGAAGATCATGATTCATTTCGGAGTCAAAGGGGCAAAAGATAATCCACATGTGAAATAACGATGATAGACGCGCCCCTTGGACTTGAAATTTGATGTATAACGTCAATGGTTACAAAACCAGCTGGTAGATAGGATTGTAAGTAAATAACTTAAAAAATGAAGTGATAAACAGCGAACTCCAATCAGAGAAAAACTCGTATATATGGTGTGAAAACAGCCACACCATACAAAACGGTACTACTAAACTATTTAAAAAACATGGCTAGAAGTTTTTAGAATAAAAAATAGCATTTGACAAAATTGGGCTTTTGAACAATACAAAAACAACATTGGAAAATGGGGAAAATGTGAGGTATAACGAATTGAACATGCCAGTTGCCCTAAAATGTAAATTGGACGACATGACGTTCTTTAAAGACACGTTATAAAGAACATTGACATGACCCACGTTGCGAACATAGAAATCTATTTGTGCACAACATATTTATGATACAAAGCAAAAAATAAACCAAGCTCTAAAAGTGCCGCGCATTTTTATGTGGGAAAGGAAACGTATTAAACACGTTACACTAGTACGAACTATACATTGTATTTAATAACAAAAACACAAAATGTAATATTCTAAATGATAAATTAAATTACAATTCAATCATCATGTTTAAGATACTTGGTGAGTATACACCTGGACCAGATTTTCCTATCGTCACAACTGACAGCTACGAGTATATACAGGGCGGGGGTAGAGACTACGTAACTTAACCTATCGTCTAATGTCTCATGTTGCGGTTTGCTGTTGTGTAGTGTAGATATGGGCCTAGAAAGTTTTAGGTTCAATGACTATGGGTGAACTGGGTAATAATTGTGATATTTGTTGTGTTATGAAATTTCAAATACAATAACAAAGTCATTCAGGGAATTCAATTTTATACAGCTATCTGATGGTGGAGTGTTATTCCAAAACAGAGTGACAGCACCTCATAAGTTGATTTTGGATTGACGGAAGTAAGAATATATAATTATTTTGTCAAGAGTATGAATAATGAGGATTCCGGATTATGGGATGCTACTGAAACCCAGTCTACACAAAATCCCCAGCCAGGTGTTAGTTAATCATTATTTATTGAAATGTTGAGGAGTCGTGAGGACTTTAACATCTCTAACTCAAATAGCTGGTGCAAGGCCTTAACATCAGTATACTCGTACATCAAATAAACTAATTGCTACGCAATATTCCGTGTACTTCATTGAACAGTTCCCCGATTTTAGTAACACTTGAACTATTTAACCTGTAAAAGAACTCCAAAATCAAAGTCCATAGCTCTCTTAGTGAAAGCACTTATGTTATAATACGGTAAACCCCTATGATATGTTTTAAATTGAATTAGTCATAAATCGTGAATCAGGTACCCGTTATCAGTACTCATGAATAGGAAGACTATAGGTAAAGCAAATTTACGAATAATTCTTATTTCAGGGTTTTAACTTCTAGTTCAAATAAATTCTAATTTAACTCAAAATTAGAGATATATGAAGATGATACATGATACAGTAAAGTCCCCAGTACATGTTCGCAATATCATACTATTTCCATAGTCCAGTGTAGAAATTATATCAGTACATATAATTAGTATCGTATACCTCACTAGTGAGAAATAGCTGCGATATCTTCGATAATCTTCTGTCATAAAAATTGCGTTTAGTGTTTCGTGTGATTACACTTGCTATAATCACACGAAACACTGTAAATCACAGAATCACCTAACTGCTCAATTTGTAGTCACGGAGCGAATGGTTTGTTGAACCAAGCTTCTGTTCAGTCCCTCCGTTTCTTTTCTTCACTTACTGTAAATATGCCGTTCTGCAATGCCTGAGGAAACCTGATTCAGTACATTACATGTACACATTCCACATTTATTTAATTTGGTAGAATCCAGACTATACTGATCGGGTTGCCTTGTTACTTCGATTTTCAAATAACTTAAGAAGTGTTACTTTTCTTACGCTTCCACTCAATTTAAAAAATTTAAAATGGTGGTTAAATTGAGTTAAGTTAAATTTAAAATATGGCCGTGCTGTCATTATACTATGTCTACACAGAAAAGTTGATTACATTTAACAGGCTCTTTCCGTTCATATTACACAACTTAAGAGACCAAGATGAGATTTGTTGCTGCTTTAGAGACCAGTGGGGGGGGGGGTACTCCTGAGAGATTTTAGAAATAAGAATATGCCTATATTGTGCGCTCGCCGTTTCCTGAAATTGTAGTCACGGAGCGAATGGTTTGTTGAACCAAGCTAATATCCAGCCTTCCGTTTTGTTCCTTCAGCTCAGTAGCTGAAGCCAAATATGCCGTCCCACAATGCCTAAGAAAACCTTTTCTCTTCCCTACCATCAATAACATTCTAAGGGCTGCAAATCAGAACCTAAACTTAGGCCTGTGGTTTAAAACCTCATACTAACCGAAGAGAAAAGCCGTACAAGACGCAGAGAAGTAAGACTGTAGAAGAGTGAAGCCCTCGTCCCACTCCTCGAACTACTACAAGTTTCCTTGTAAAATTGCAGCACCCAAAGCTGGGACCGGATATGTAATGTGATGTGTGGCAGGAGACACCCGCGCCTGGCTCGCCGGAAGTAGGGTTAGGTTCAGGTGGTGTGAGTCTGCGCGCCACCATTGATTGTCGCTACGGAGTCAGCATCACTCAGCAGCCCTACTGGTGCTGATCCACACCACTCTTGGGTCTGCAGCGATTTGTCCACTTGATGTTCAACTCCCTCTTAGTCGGTCGACACATTAATATTCAATAGAATCTCGAAAGTGCAAAGTGAAATGAGTCATTACTGTGATCAAGTTTAGCAAATTATTAGGCTTTTATGAAACCAATGCCTGATTAAAGTACAAAAGTAATAGAATGTGTGTTAAAAATATTGTAACTACAACACTTAAATTGAAGCATAAAGCAATATTATTTTAACGTGAGGTTGTCACAAAAATCGCTCGATTTTTACTGTTTTGCTTCTAAATAAAATATATTTGAACTCTTTTTTGTATCCATCATAATTTAAATAAAGCGCATATGTTTTTAAGTAAAAGTAAAAAGTAAAAAAGTCTTATTTTAGGCGAAGTTAGGGCTCAATCAGTTTAACTTGGGCACCAAAGGATTAAAAGTAACTTCTGAACCACCACCAATGAATGGCCTGGCAGACGGGCTACTTGCAAGAACAGGATCGCTCAGCGGTCATCCAACCAAGTATCAGCCAAGCTCGACGTTGCTTGATCCTGTTATCTTGGGATAACTGTTGTACCCGCTACACTGCGCCATTGATGCACGGTGCTGTGGGGGTTTGCGGGTTTTTCGATTTTCTTTGTAAATTTTATGACTTCTAATTACTTTTTTCTGGTGAAAAATCAGAAAATCGGACCATGAATAATCTCAATATGAAAAAATTAAAATTGGCATTTTTGTAAAATATTATTCAAATTAAACAAAATTGTTGAAAAAACGCGTAAGACGTAATTGATATTCACATAAATTTCGCAAAACAAGTATAGCCAAATTGTGGCAAAGTTTGTGAAGAACAAAAAATATTTAATATTATACATTTTTATGTGTATACAGAAAACATAGAATATTTCTTCTTCTTTGCAGTCGCTAAATATTACATAATGGTTTTCATGCAATGATGTAATTTTATTTGCATTCCTTTTCATTAAAGGTGCACTGAATTATTGAATTAATGATCAAATTATAATTGTTTAATAAAAATAAATCTGGTTTAACACAAATTGTAAAGAAAATAGGCTTTAATGGAACTGCAGACACTTCACTAGAAATAACGGCGAGTTACAGTAACAGTGCAAACTGACATCTAACTTCAGATTAAGGCAAATCCCAAAAAATTAAACACCAAGGACAACTGACGAGCTTTTAATTCGTTATAATAAATACTACATTATGGTTATATAGCTAAAGAGTATCTACCGTCTCAAATTGTGTTGATCGCACTTTGTAAAATTTCGAGTCGACGCAAATACGATGATGGACTTCTGGTAGGTCAAATGAACATCTAGACTTGTCATTCTTTAAATAAGTGTCCTAAAGTAGCTTAACCCTTACAAACCAAAAACAAATACGGGAATTAATACCTAATCAAAAATACATCAATCAGCCCTCCAAGATGTAAAGAGGATATATATATATATATATATATATATATATATATATATATATATATATATTACGTTTCTCTAATACTTCAGAAAGGTAAAGGATTGCTTTGTTGGCCTTGGCTTTGCAAGGGAAGGAGTAGCGAGAGAGGATATAGAGATGGCTCACTAAAATAAAATTTGGAAATATTGAAGGAAGTTTTCAATAAACAGTTTAATTTAAGACCAACGATTTTTCTTATAAAAATTATTAAATTCATTTTGGCTCTTAAAACGTTCTTGACCCATTTCTTGGTTGAGAACGATATTTCAGCAGTACATGTTAGTAATACTGCATTATTTAAATAATAATAATCGTTTACTAAAAAAGTAATTGGAAATTTGGGGGGTCTGGACCTCTTAGATTCCCTCTCTGGATACGTCCTTGCTATGATTCTTTTGTTACCAAGTAACTCAAATTGTTAAAAATAAATAACCATTCAGTAGATATACAGTCTATAGATGAAGAAATCTCATATTTAATTAATCGTTCTCCAGTAAACCTAAATCACTGTGGTAAATACTTCTGAATAAGTGATAAAAGAGGAGCCATGGTAATGTTAATGTTTTAAGATAAAACCCAAAATAAAGATTCCAACACTGAATTGGAATTTGTGAACTCTTGACAGAACGGAGTATAAATTCTGTATTCCATAAATTATATACTAATAAGAGTAATTAGTTGTACAACTCAACATATGTAAATATTGAAAAAACAAATTCATTAAAACAACTACTATGTCAATAGAAACGTTGTGTATTATTATGTTAGTGTAGGTAGCTACAAACCAGAATTTTATTTTTGCATTATGTTTTACAATATGCAACCTATGATGATTGTTTTAAGAGTAATGAAATAAAATTGAAATTGTAACTGAAATAAAACTATCACAAACAGTAACGCTCATATGTGGATGATCACCTTGTATTACTATCAGCCTGATAGTGTCTAACAGAAACCCTGCCATTTTAATGAAGGGCTTCAACCAATGCTTTAACATTTCTGTAAGACTATAATGCGCCATTTGGTTTGCCTGCCTCAGGGTCTAGAACGCTTCTATAGTTTAATGCTACCTTACAAACGAGACTCGTAGTAGAGACCGTAATCCCACTGTGAGGTTGCGATGGTATTGCTGTTGTTGCGTCCTGCAGAGGTGGAAATATGTCTACAAATGTTACAAAGGTGAAACCCGATTCAGATTTTTAGAACCTTAGCATCTTGAAAAGCGTCCTAAATGAAGTTTTACGAGATTTTACAAATACCCAACGCTCTCTTCCTCTTAGTTCGAATAAAATAATGAACCTACAAATAACCATAGCGTATGAAAAAAGAGGTACTCGTATATCAACCCATAATTAACAGCCAAGAATACCCTGGATTCTGAAAAAAAGCCTTGTTAGGTTTTTGTTAGGTCTTCAAATCTTGTTTTTGGCAAACTAACTTGATATGGTCCTGAAAGTATGTGCTGCTAGTATGGATGCCGAGAAACAAAAGCGAATTAGAATCTCGTCATTCCACAATCGGAAAATGATCGACTCAATGTGTTTAACTACTTATGAGAAGGTGCATCACATGTGTATTCTACTGTATGGCGCTCACTTGTGGTGTAGCGAGGGGTATGGAGAGCGCGACAGATTCGAGTGAATTCCTTGAACTAGTCATATGCCGTTATACTTTCCCCACCCCTCACCATAGTGCCAGTGTTATTTAGCTGTCCGTAGTGTGTACATGTGCTTTATTTAAATTAAGTTTGTCATTTTAGACGGTGTTAACGGAATAGTTAACCTAGTTCATTATTCAATCAGTACTCGTAATTTAGGAATTATCGAAATTTATTAATAATTATTGTATGTATGTATTGCCCATGCATATCGATCAGCAAATCCTAATTTATAGTAACTATTACAGTGACCGAATCTTTTGTATTTGTGTTTATCAGTACTTTTTTAATGCGTGTAGTTTAAATAATGTATAAAATAAACTGATAACTACAAAAGTAACAACACAATTAATAACACTAAATTATGTTACAATCAAATAAATAATTAGGCCTACAAACCGATTAAAATAGTCTAATAGACAAAAATAAAACAAGAACAACGACCGAAAGAACGTGATTTATAATACTATGCAAACTTAAAGGAAAAATGTAGTCAAATTCTAACAATTTATTATACTTACAAGTCAAATACATAATATAATTTATTAAAAAACTTAAGTAAATTATTCATAGTCGCGAAATATTTTTAAAAATGCATGAAAAGTGATTGACATGGAGCCCTGACAGACAGAGGGTACATTCCTCCCGCTACTCCACTCGTGAGCTCCATACAGTATATTATTCATAGTGTAGTCTGCCCAATGTTTTTTGAAATGTATGAAAAGTGATTGACAGGGACCATTGACAGGCGGAGGACGCATTTCTCCCGCTACTCTACTCGTGAGTTCCATACAGTATATTATTCATAGTATAGTCTGCCCAATGTTTTTTTAAATATATGAAAAGTGATTGACAGGGACCGTTGACAGGCGAAGGACGCATTTCTCCCGCTACTCTACTCGTGAGTTCCATACAGTATTAGGATGCGAGAAATCCTTCTAAATAGTGTGATTGTTAGGCAATGTGTAACTCCTGATAGAAAGGTACTTGGTACTTGAAGCTAGGTACATATGTCCCTATTGCTCCAAGGAGGAACTGCTGATTGGAGTTAAAGGGTCGGAATTAAAGGAACATTTAAATACCGTGACGACAACTAGAAAATCGTAAAATAAACAACTGAAAACAATAATCTGACAAAAGTATCTCGTATAGGGTAACGAGATTATTGTTGGGTTGTTTGATAAGACTTAGTTATGTTCTACTGAGTCAGTGGTCGTTGTATTGTTATATTACTGTTAGAAAACACTTTACCAAAACCTGGCATTGGATTAGGTAAGGATGAGTTTGTCTGCAGAAGGATCTATCATCGTCAAAATCATCATAATTTAAATTGACCACTAGCTGAAAGATAAATAAACGTATATATAACGAAGTATTACATTATTATAATTCAAATTCAAAATTCATTTAGTTTCAGAAAAGTATTAAATGCATTACATTATAAGTGTAGTTATATCTAACCCTCTTGCATTGCTAATCGAGGGAGAAAAATTGAATTTAAAAAGAGTTTTTTTTATTGTAATACACATACTTTATTTGAATATTATTTTAAATAAATACATCTACATTAATTCAGCAATAAATAATATTCTGATAATGGTGAACAAATTAAAATAATCTTTAGGTATTAAAGCATATCCTTTCTTATAATAAACAACAGAGAAATCCTTTTTGTTTGCAAATAAAGAAAACAATTTGATTCGTAGATATAAACAAGTCTATAAAATTATTACAAATTAATTGAACCTTTTATATTTAATAGATTGTAAATTAGTTCTCAAAACAATTGTGAGTGACTTTTGACTGCCTGTAAATTGAAAGAGAAAGTTGCCTCTGGGGTTATCAGTACTACATTGTTTAACTGTAGTGGAATGTCTAAGAGATTTAATAACTACAAAGAATTAACCATTTATATCGAGACAGGAAACACATAAATGTTAATTGGCTTTATTGGTCAATTAATTAATTGGTTAATAGTAATTAACCTGCCTCACAAATGTAGGAAGAATCCTCAATGGAGAAAAATCGAAATCTAGGCTCTATTAACAATTCAGTTTAATTTCAATTTTAAAGGCTCTGTATATTAATTAAAAATTGTATTAATGTACTCTTGACACCTTCATCAGTGTAAATACATATTCAAATTTGAAACTTAACATTTATAGAGTTGGTTACATATTTTTTAATTAATATTTAAATTCTGATTCTTTTTCGTAATATTATGTATCAAATATTTCATCAAAGTAGCCTTCTACATTAATTCGTGTTTGGTGTTAAAGTTATAATAAAGATTAATGTAAGATCTATATAATTGTAAAATATGCAAAGTGCTGAAAGAGGCACTGGCTGCAAATGCACTATTTAGAATGTGTAATTAATGAGGAGATAAAAATAACGTGGGGATAAAAGTGGATAGGACATTGAAACGCCTACGCTCAGGAGACCGAGGGGGGAGGGGGGAGCTCCTGCAGGGCTTTGTACTCAAACACACGCAAGATTAAATGGACTTTAATTCTGTAGAAATAATAAATGTCATTTCTCTTTTCAATGTAATTTCGCTAAACTTTGCTAACTAATTGAAAATCACTGTAACGCTCTCTTGTTTTTTATAACAGATTTTAGTGTTCAACATTCCGATTCATATTTGCTTTAATGTATTATAGAATTTGTGCACTTATACTGCATGCTTCACAATATATATATATATATATATATATTATATATATATATATATATATATAAAAAATCTCTTTGGTAAACTCTAAATAAAGTTTCCAACGTCTCAGCGTACCTCTTCAGATGTAACATTGTATAAATATTTACGAAATTGAATTATTAACTAGAAATATAAACAAGAAAAAAGAATAGTAATTGAACAATAAACGGCGAAAAAATACTTCACAGTTGATGTTTCATCCGAAATACCGAAGAGTAAAAGTATAAATTTTTAGAAACTAATGAATGTTCAAACCTACAGGAAATTTTGATTTTAATATAAGTTGATGAGCAGTTTCGCTCCTTCTCAATTTATATCTATTTATATTTCATTAGTATGCAATGCGATATTATTGATACCTTTTAATTTATAACAGTTACAATATATATGAATAAATTATGTATATTAGTACATTAAAAATGAAACTTTCATTTCCATTTTCCATTTACTACAATAATTACGTCACTCTTGTAAAAATACCGTTTTCCTTAGGCAATAGAGTTTGTTAAATTAATTTTATTGATCCCGGCGATTTGTTATGAATTTTTCAACGGAATAAAAAGCATTCGACACTAAAACATCTCTTAATCGAGCTTTCAAACGTTTCTTTGTCGCCAATTCTCTGATAGACTCCGGGAGTCTGTTGATCACTTTGACACCAACTTGAGAGGGAAGTTGTCCATAAACGATTGTTCTATGGAACTGAACTCTCAAGCTGTCCCTACCTCTCTTACTATACAAGAGGACACTCTCTCGATACTGCAGGGCCATCTCCAGGATATGGGGGAAAGAATTAGTAATCTCAAACCTCTAAGGGCATATCTGCTCCATTCTGTAATTTTTTATTTGCAATGATCTTACTGTCTTCTTTTGAAGAAGAACGACTTCCAAATTTGTATTTTGCAGCCACATCTTATTCTATAAGAAAAGTATGGGTATACTAGCCCTTAATAGGCCATTTAAATAAACCGTTGAGAACAAAACTGTTTTAGGAGCAACCTAGAACATATCTCGTTGATATGATAACTCCAAGTCAGCTATTTATGGAGGTTTATTCCTAGAATCGATTGCCTGTAGTATAATATCGTTCACTATGACCTTACTATCTAATTCCTAGAAACTAATTCCTTTTTGATTGTTACACAGTGTTCTTTACATAGGAATTGAATTAATTAATTCCATGAACATATCGATTTTTAATCCTATTTTGCTAGAATTCGACACAGAGATGCATGCCATTCTGAGCATTGAGCAAGATGTCCACGTTGGATGGAAAACTGTTAAAGAAAATCAAAACAAGAACGTGACCAAGAAACAGCAATCCTTGAAGGACTCTTAATTTTTACGAGATTGCGTATTAAATATGGGCTAACGAAGTGGTCCTCTGGCACAGCGCAGCCTAGTATGATGGACACAGTTGAAGGTCTTGGATGGACCCAAAAAAGACCGAGTGAATACTCGTCTGTCAGACACCTCGATCCACATACAGGCTTATTTATTGCATCAATTGTGAAATCTTTTGGGGAAACCACATTTTGAAGTTAAATTGTGGAATATTCCTAATCATTCCAAAAAGTTCAAGAAGTTGTCTCTGTCTGTTCGCACACTATCTTGAGAATGAGTTGACCCGCAGACTTAAAATTTGCACGAAGATTCATTTCTATACAAGCAAGATCAAGTTCCATGATGGTACATGTCAGTCCACGAGATTTGGCTGAACATTTGTGAATTATTTTACAATGGTCTTATGGGTAACTATAATGGAAACGAGAATAAATAATACGAGTGTGAATAAATTTGTAAAATAACTGAGCACAATCATATACAGTGTTTACGTGTGATAATGTAACAACGTCAACGAAGTACTTTTGACGTAATATCTACATTGTATTGAAAGCCAGCTTGAGAATAGAAGCTATAGTACCAACCTCAAAGCTTAGGACCGTTTCTGCAGTCAGGGGTTAAAATCAAGAACTATACAAGTCTAAAATTGTATAAGACTCCGGAGTTTTAAGGAAGGCAAAAATCAGATTCGGCAGTCGCAGGTATCTAACACAAACTTTAGTTTAACAAGTCTCGGGCTTTGTAACCTCTAGGAGTGTCTACTAAATTCCTGGAGTTTATCGGAAAATTATAAAGATATTATTGCTGTTATGTTGGCATCATTTACTTCCCGTAAACAGTGGTAGAGAGTATATTTCACACCATTTCTTGGTGAAGGTGTATAATAATAATAATATACATGAAATGATTTAATGTGAAATGTAGCTTAATTTCACATTCTGCCTAGAGCAGCATCTGAAGTTAGACACTGTCACTGACCATCACTGAGTCTCTTGACTCCCGGAATCTGGAGTCTACATCCGTCTGAAGAGATCCATAAAATGCGGCGACAAAAACGTTCAAAACAAAGTCTGCATCTTTACGACTTCAGAGACACCTGAACTGCAAAAGAGCTCAGTATGATTTATCCAGCTGACATCCAGTGCAATGTAGATAAAGAGGTGTTCTCATTGTCTCTTCAGATGCACAACTAAGAGCTCAAAGATTCTTTCACACATGATCCCAAAGTACGGCGGAAAATAAAGATTTCTACACGTGCACTCCAGATATCAGGAGTCGCCTCTTACAGGACAGTGACTTCCTACTTCCCTTCCTGCTATAGCTATGTTTTAAAAAGTCGGCGAAACAAATTTTATGTGTTTTAAAAACAATATTTTTAGTATAAAAATAATGTGTACTACTGGGGCTAAACAACTAACGGCATTCTAGAAAATGTTCCTGTAAATTGTTTGCAGGCACAAAATTTGATTGATCCAAAACACTTATACAATTATTTACGAGAATCGTGCATTTATATGAAAAGCTAGAGTGATTCCAATTAATTATGACAATTTTATTTCTTTACAATTTATTAAGAATTCACTCTTTTCATGCCTCATTTAATTGTCACCGTATACCGGATTAAAACGTAAAAAGACAAAACAAAAAAGAACGATATTATAAGACGAACAATGCAAAAATTTATTAATACATATTATCTTATTTATGTAATCACTGTAAGAAATAATCTAAATGGAACTATAATGATGATTTTTAGTCCATCTTAACGTTAAGGAGCAAAGAAATGTGTGAACTTGTAAAAGCGATTCAGGCAGATGTGATGGTTCAATTGTAGCAATTTTCTAGTTAAAGCAATCAGCGACCATCTGAGGCTCCCACAGACGAGAGGCTCCAACAGTACACCAGGCCTAATGATTGAGGGAGAGGTATGAGAGCATTTGCAAACTAATTGTGCTATGTAACCATCTGAGGCACCCATAGACGAGAGGCTCCAACAGTCTCGATATACCAGGCCTAATGATCGAGGGAGAGGTATGAGAGCATTTGCAAACTAATTGTGCTATGTAACCATCTCAGGCTCCCATAGACGAGAGGCTACAACAGTCTCGATATAACAGGCCTATCGATCGAGGGAGAGGTATGAGAGCATTTGCAAACTAGTTGTGCTATGTAACCATCTGAGGCACCCACAGACGAGAGGGCTCCAACAGTCTCGATATACCAGGCCTAATGATCGAGGGAGAGGTATGAGAGCATTTGCAAACTGATTGTGCTATGTAACCATCTCAGGCTCCCAAAGACGAGAGGCTACAACAGTCTCGATATAACAGGCCTATCGATCGAGGGAGAGGTATAAGAGAATGTTGCAAACTAATTGTGCTCCAATCCTTGTCGGTGTGTGATTTTATTGCACTTCTGTAAGATATTGCAGGATGAATGTAAACGAGTCATTCATATAAAAACCAAAATTAGTATTAAAAAATTAGTCAAAATTTAATCATTTTGTTTAGTTTGTAATATAATTTCACGTGAGAGGCTTTGTAAACCTCTGACTACCTGAAGACTATATAACCTTTCTACCAAAAGTTTTGCGTTTGCAGCCTAGTGTTGTGTTTAATATCAAACCCTGGAATGTTGGATTTCGTACAGTGATGACATACTTTGTACAGTGATGACGGATATCATACATTCGTTACGGATTTCGTACAGTGATGACGGTTTTGTACAGTGATAACGGATTTCGTACAGTGGTGATGGATTACGTACTCAGATGACGGATTTCATACAGTGAGGACGGATTTCGTAAGTGATGACGGATATCGTACAATGATGAGGGATTTCTTATAGTGATGAGGGATTTCTTACAGTGATGAAGGATTTCGTACAGTCGTTACGGATTTTGTACAGTGATGACGGTTTTGTACAGTGATAACGAATTTCATACAGTGGTGACGGACTTCGTACAGTGATGACGGATTTCGTACAGTGATTTCGGATTTCGCTTGACGTGAAGGTACTATTTATTTTTGGAACATGGGAATACCTCCATGCACACTTCAGCTGGTAATTTATTCGCCTGATATTACACATAGAACCCGGGAGGCCGATATCGAGTATTAAACACTACTGCTGCAGGTGCATGAGGGGATTGGATGGAATGGGGCGTGTGGGTAGAAGTGGCGCGGACCACTACAGTGGGGTGGTACACAGATTATACCCTCGCCCTACGTCCACCCCTCCCACGGTACCATCTGTGCCACCCACACATCGCAGCCACCTCGGTTAACTACTGTAAATCGGACGTTCATCGAATCAAGAAAAATTGACGTTTTTACTTCCTTAAGCGATTGAATTCTAGATGAAACGAGATAATTCTTGTATTGGACAGTTTTATCGAGGGATTTATGACCAAGAGGTGTCTACATAAACTGCATTTTAATTTTTAACCCCTTGAAAAATTAAAAAAAAACTAAATTATCTTTTAAAATTGAAAAGAAATGTAATAATAAATCGTGTACAGGAATTTTCAATCTAAAAAAATAATGATGAAACAAGATTCTTATACTTTAAATTCACTTTAACAAACTAACCTTAAACCACTCAAAATTGTGATCGAATTATTACAAATCATAATTATTAACGTTTCGATTAGTCAAATACTAAGAGCTATTTATTCAATCGACTTTTTATGTATGGTGTAGAACTAGATAAACTTCAAAGTATTCAATATAATTGACTTTTTAATTTAAAAATCATATTAAAACTTCAAAATACTCTTGCAAAGAGTAAATCTACTGGTTAAAACAGCAACAGAAAACTTATCAGTGCCGATGTAGCTTGGTGAACTAGGTTTGCAAAACGCTGTAACGTGCACACCTAAACTATATTCCAAATCTTGATACTATATGTTCAGCCATTATTATATGACTACTATCTTGGTAAAACTCTGTATTATGCAGAAAACAATTGAAATATTAAAAATATAAAAATAAAACCCCAACATTACAAAATGACGGAGCTGTTAAAATTCCTCATTCCTACGATAAGAATCAATTATTTGCCTGGAAAGGAACTCCCAGTAAACTTTTGGAATTTTAATATTTCTTGATAGAACAGACGATCATATGGTCCAGATGATCATACGAACGGCAATGGAACAATTATACGTAGTACAACGTTCTCAATGAGTTTAAACCTAAACTCGAATCTAGTGTATAGGTATGTAGTTTTGTATAAACTACATACGAGTGAAATTTTGATTGACATAATAATTACCAAATTTTTTGTGGATTTCAAAAAAAATAGTATTTTCTACTTAAAAAATTCCAGTCGCTCATGGCTTTAGTATGGTACCGAAGGATACTTTAATTTTGGTAAGCGGAAGAAATTTTGACATTTCAATGTTTAATTATAGATTGCTTTTCTTCAGCAATTGTGCTAGTTGCAGAAAATGATGGTCACTCTTGTCCATTAAACCTCACTGTGTTACCTTGTATGATGAGGTTTGTGAGATAAGCAAAGCTAACGGCGCGTCGCGGCGGTCAGCTTGGATCATTGGCGCGTATAAAAAACAACATCGGGTCAAAAATAGAGCCCTGAGGCACTCCGACTAACAGTCCCCACATCGATTCGTGAATAACCTTTTCGCCCCCTTCCATTGAGAAATCGAGGACTATTCCAAGCCTATTGCCACAATAATTCTTCTTTTTAATTAGTGTTTCGGTTCAATGTCAAATGTCTTCGTCAAATATGCCAATTGCACATTGTCCTCTACCCAAGAAATGCGCTCAACACAAAATTGGTGACCTATACACAGCATCCCGTGAATTCATTCCTTTCTATACTAAGTGGCAGGAAAGAAGACCTTTTAGGAGTAGCCTTCATTATGTTAAAAGTTTCACAATCAAGGGCAGTAGCGCATCGTTGTCAAACCGAACAACTAGTGACTATTACCAAAGTCTATTCAAACAGTTATTTTGTGAAAAAGTGTCAATACCTTATAGGATAAAAGGCCGGGGTGTTTAACTATTTCTTTAGCTCATTTGACAGTACATTGTAACCAGTTTTTAGTAATTTTGAACTTACTTGATCATAGTGAATATGTTAAATGCAGTCGAATACATCAAAATAATCTTTCTTCTTAATTAAAATTCAAAACTTTAAAAATTAAAACAATCCAAAACTATTCTTAAATTTTTTACGCGTTAGGACTTCCGTTTTTGAAGAAACGTCTCCGAAGAACCCACCTAACTGAACAATCTAGATATAAAAATGTATTCTATTGTTTGATTCTAAATGTATAAGAATGTATTTCCAATAAGACACGACACTTTCAATGTATAGGAATTATGTTTAATTCCGTGTATTTTGAGCTAATAAGAGTATTAAAACAGATTGTTGTACTGGTAACTAAATTTTTAGAATACTTAAAAATCCAGATTAGGGCAGTAATATTGTTAGTATTGATAAGCTTGAAATAAATACTAACCATAAAAGGTGTGCCTTAAATAATACTGTTAGTTTAATTTATATTAATTATATTAAGTTAGTTCTAACTAAGATTTTCAGTAAATATTTTGGTTAATTCCAGTTAGTTAATTAATTATAATATAGGATAGCAGTTTTATACACAATGAGATTTGCTAATAACATAAAGCGTTTTTAACGTGCAAGGCAAAAAATAATATAATTATGTATATGCAAGATATAATTTGAGGAATATAAGTACAATAGTTTAATACATCTCATAATTTGGAATGTAATTACAATAAAGTACTGTTAAAAGGCTAAACGTCTATGACACCATGGATTACAGCAACTACTCGTGGTGTATCTGGAGAGGCAAGGACGTAGCCAGCAAGGGGATCCAAGGGTTTCGGACCCCCCAAATTTTAGTTACTTTTTTCAGTTACTTTTTTGTAATTTATTATATTATTTAAATAATTCAATATTACTGACATTTACTTCTGAAAGATCGTTCTCAACAAAGAATCAGGTCAAGAACTTTTTAAGGAACAAAATGGGACCTTACTCTCTGTCCACTTCGAAAAAATATCAGTTGTCTGAACCCTCCTCCAAATTCTTTTCCTGGCTACGTTCTTGTGGAGAGGCTAAATCATTTGGTTCCGTTGATAACATACTTTGGTGCCCCAAAGTTAAAAATCCTAATTGAGTCGACTTTATAGCTTTTTGACTTAATTTGAGTTTGTTCCTTTTGACACATGTGGGATTATTGACACTGGCTTATAGTTGTAATAATTTATTAACAGTTCTTAGACCTTGGACGTACCCGGGATGTATTTGCGGCATACTTTGATATCTGACACAATGGCTGTCCAAAACTGGCATGTCCCCTTTACATCCGAAGAACGACTGAGTGGGTGGAATATTACAGACATAATATCAACACAGTATTCAAGCTGACCGAACATTATTTAAAACCAAAGAGAGATTCCACTATGTACGTGTTGAGTCTACAAATTTCATTTAATGAGGTCAGTCTACAGTGAGTAGATAAAATGGCACACAAAACGTAATGATAGGGAAAATTAGATTACAATTACAAAACCAAACTAAGTAACAGAACTTGATAAAGTATTTGCAAAAATGCCTTACACCAAAGATAATAAGAATCATATAAATAACCAGAAACAAATATAAATCCATCAAAAAATTGTGAAAGCTTTAAAAAAGCTTTCAGTCTATGATAAAGAAATGATATCATATACTCAACTAGCAGTTACCCGCCCCTTCGCACACAATTTCGCTAGATTTACACATTAATGAGCATTTTTGTTTTGAGTGAATTATATTTTCCAACGCCAATGTTGAGTTTGCCTCGTTGCGACTACCAGAAAATAAGATAAAAAGTATATTCTTATGGGCATTGTAATTTACTCCAGCCTGAGTAATTTTGGTTTGTTCCATAGTTGATTTGCCCTGTTTCCTGATCAAGAATATATATCTTGAAGTCATACATACATACATATATATCTAAAGTCAATAGTACATACATATATCTGAGAAGTCTACTTCTGTCAAAAGACAACTAAGATGGTTTTATAACAATCTTTAAATTTGTAGTTAAAGTTAGATAGTAACTTTATGTTTTATATCTAATCCTTAATATTTGAGAAAGATATGCAGTTAAAAGAATATTTTTTAACTTTTGATTTTCTTACTCTGTGCTCAACGTTGTTCAATAGGTTGAAATAAGTGTTGTTACTTATATTCTATGCATTCACACTCTAAATGTTAACAAATAAAAATTATTGGTTAAATTAATTTAAAATTTGGTTATGATGAGATAAAACAGTGTCTACACAGATCTGTTAATTACATTTGACAGGGTATTTCAATATAATCAAGTCTACAGTCTGTAATCAGTCTAATTTTGTACCTTTTGAGACAAAGATGGGACTTTTGGTTAATTTAGAGACCAGTGGGGCGTAGCCCGAGGGATGTTCGAAATAATAATAACTCTGTACTCCTACCAGGAGACCGTAGGGTTGTCCATTTAAACTTCGGTACAATAGTTGGAATACTTTATGCGTGAAAGCAAATCAAACCAAAAAGGGCACTTTCGCACTTATAATATTATTAGGATTATTAAGAAATTAATTTTGGAATCAACGTAGACAGAGGTTTGAGATCAAAAGATAAGGGAAGGTGTGAACCAGGAACCGTGTCCAGCGTTATTCTATCGGCGGCATGATATATTTCGGGCCTACCCGGCTATTCCCGTATAACAGACAATGGTCATTTATAACCGATGAGGGAGAACAACCAGAGCTGGACAGAGCGGGAGAGAGCCGGTGTTTTGTTGAGGCTAATATTAGTAAAGCCGAGATCTTGGTGACATGCTTACAGCGGCTGGAACTGTTTTTTTTTTTTTTCTGAAGATATACAGCAATAGAAAAAATGTTATACAAGGCTGTTTTATTACGTAGTTTTATACTATGAAAGCACTGTTCTGAGTACACGCAACTTAAATCGTAATGGTTTTTTTTTTTTTTTTTTTTTTTTTTTTTTTGGGGGGGGGGGGGGGTTATTAGATTAAACTTGACGTTCAATTAGTTGCTTAAGTAGAAACAAATTGGTTTTTCATACGTAGTTACATTGCTCTGTTTTTCTGTCTTCTATTAGAGTAGAATTAATAATGTGTGAGGGTTATACGAATGGCAAAAACGTATTTCAGGACAGTGATTTGCGCAGAAAACTAAGCACGATTCGAAACTGCGCCGCATTATCAACAGAACAGCTGTATAACATCTAAAGCTTTGATTTTAAAGGTAATTTTTGGAATAATGGATATGCCAAACCGTTCAAAAGTTTTTTATAGGTCACTTTATTTCCGACCAAGATGTGTCATTAGAATTGGGCTACGACATATAGTTCGACCACTATCAGAATTAAAAAATTTCAACTTTGCAAGCGCTTTGTGGACTAATGACTTACAGATTCGGCAGAAATCCTGTAAACCTTTTTTGTGGACAAATTTAAATTAAATCGATGAAAACATATCAGGTTTCAATAAAAACTTTTAGAAAAAAAATTGAATTCTCGACATGTAACTCTACAATGACCGATACTATGACAGGCCCGACCCGATGTAAAACATTTCTGGCTGTATTATTCAGTGTCATTTAACCTAGGTACTACGTGTATTGCCTCATAATTTATTATGAGGGAATAGTGTTCCCCCATAAAGTGTAAAAGTGTTAAGTGTAAAGTGGTCCATCATAGTGTAAAATTTGAACAGTGTTCCAATTGGACCACTATTCCAATTTTATCAACGAGAATGCTAATTTTCACAAATTCAAAAATTTTGACATCCAAGCCGTTATGCAGATATTCAAATATACTTTTTCACAACGTGATATAATGTATGTCTGAATGGTCTATTGTCAGAACGAATGATTAGGTTAGGTAGGACGATTGTGATACAATGTGTGCATTGTCTGTTTGCAATAAAGTGTATGATTATTATTATTTTGTTTATTAACGTACATCGGGGTTTATTTTTGTAACTCTAAAATGTCATTTTATTATTATTAATTTCTACTGGTAATTGGTTTGTATAGTAAATTATATAACCTGCTCATCCTTGAACATTATTCTGATAAAAAGCTAACGTAATAATCATATTGAATTTTTTCAAAACATCGTTTATAAAAATATTTTCCCTCCAAATTTAATGTTGAAGTGTCAATACATAGTAATTTATGACAAACATTGCAGCAACTTAGTAAATATATTTTTTAAGGTCACACTATCAGATTTTTGTTGAAATTATTATTTTTTTTTTTATTTCAGTTTCAAATTATCATATGACTTCCTTGGAGGAATTGTGCTTTCCTTTAAAATGTTTTATTACTGTACACAAATTTAAAGCAGTGAGTTTTGGTAATTTTGTGACCAAGCCTAGATGATTTGTTATTATAACCTAATCTGTAGTTATGTGTTAGGTTAGTTATTCACCTGAGGAAGAGATCAGATGGCAGATCTCGAAACGTAGTGTAACTGATTATTGTATCACTAAACGATGGCAAATGTCTAGAAAATTAGAGTTCCTTACAAGTTTTTATCACAATTCCTTCTCCTACATATTTGAGAAGAGTTAAACAGGCAATAACAGTAACTAAAACGTTAAGGTTACACAGAGTTTGACCTTAAGTTTACACAGAGCAAGCCGAGTTACATGTAGAAGGTTTACAGAATAACGCAGCGTGGGAAGTTAATTTTTATAGGAAAGCTGATGTTATATTGTTTGCTGTGTCGTAAATGTGGCATGACCTTTAAGGAAACAGAGAGGTTCGCTAAGGTCAGCGATACCATTTGAAAGAATATGACTGAGCAGAATTGAAGCGTAGTCTCCAGAGATTAAATTAAATTTTTCATTCTTCAATATGTGAGTTTGTACTCTTACAACGCACTGAACTAAAAATAATTAGTAATTAATTACATACGAATATATACTTGTAGTGAACATAGGATGTAAGGTCTTCGGGGAAGAAATTCTTGAAAAGAAAAGTTTCTCAGTGTGTTAGATATTTTAGATTGCGTATTTACTCTCGGATTCTCAAAGGTCACTTTGGTGGGCGTTTTGTTGTTTTCGCAAGGCTCCAAGGCTTTGTAAACCCGAGCAATAGAAGTTTCACGCACAAACAATACTGTATTAACAAATTCTTTCATTTATTTATATTTAATTTTGAGTATTATCTTAAACGGAAATATGCGTAAATGGTTTTTAATTATGCGTAACTGTTACACAGGATCGCTAGTAGACTCGCCAATAAGTACTGCGTCATATATGCACATGCTGTGTGTCACTTCGTGTTGTGTGTCAATTTGGACTTATAGACGACACTTTTAAGTCATTCCTCCTTAAACCGTGCTCGAAGACAGAGAAAATAACTTTAAAAACTTTGTTTAACCTAGACATTTAAAGTAGGGATTTTGGGCAATTTCGCAGCAGTCAGACCCAACTAAACTGCTGGTGGTGTAATATAAAGAAAATGACATACCTTTAGATAAATTATTATTTCAGAATATTTAGTTTTATAAATAAATAACATAGATACCGTTTTCCTTAGTAGAATATTTTTTGTATATATTATGAAAATCTGTTTTCCTTTGCTGTTTCTAATGTTTTGTGAGTTTGATTAAAAGATATCTCAAAACACAAATTTACATGTCTACATAATCATCGTGGAATTATAAAAACATAATGATTTTTGAAAATTTGTTCGTGAAAATAAATTATCTTAATCTAAACATTTTAAAAATAAGAAAAAGTAACCTGAACGACAATCTGTTCCACAATTTAATGACAAGTTTACGACGCTGCTTGTCTAATGTTATGATTTTTGGAAAACATCGTTTGTATCAAATTAGAAACGTTCTTGTATAAGGGGAATAATTTAATTATCTCTGAAGTTATATGATTCATAACGTATAAATTATACTAAAGCGATAAAGCAATAATTAGGAAATTAATATTAAGTATTACTTTTTATAAAAGATAGCACTTTCAACATTAAACACAACTATTGTTTAAAAATACTCTAGTTTAAATGGTCTTTCTTACGAAGATTCAGTCATAATTAGTTCATTTCAGGTTGTAGCAATACATTATACTGTGACGAAATATGTGACTTTGCGCAATCTTACCCTTCAAACATTAGTAATTTTGTAATTGAATTGTATAATGAGGTTAGTATCAACCGTAATAAGACGTTTCTCTGATAGTTCGTAAATAAAAAAGTTTAAAAAATTTTCAGCCCAACTGATATAGAGCAATCAATCGCATCAAAAACACGCGGACCAAGGCGACTTCTACGTTTGACGCACTTTGAAGAGAAGTCGCTATTCTGGTCCATTCTTCAGGCACTAATATAATGCAGAACCTTGAGCTATTTCTGTTCACAATCCTTCCTCTCTCTACTTCTCCAGCCTCTCCGCTCTTTCTTTCTCCTTACCCGATTTTTCTTCAGTCTCTTGTCTCCCAGCCAACACATCCAAGAGGCTGCCAACCTTATGATTATTTCTGCTCACAATCCTTTCTCTATCTACTTCACCAGCCTCCCCGCTCTTTTTTCTTCTTAGCCGATCTTTTATCAGCCTCTTGTCTCCCGGCAAAAAATCTAAAAAGCTGCAAATCTTAAGATTACTTCTGTTCCTCTCTCTACTTATTCAGCCTCCCCGCCCTTTCTTTCTCCTTAGCCGATTTTTCTTCAGTCTCTTGTCTCCTAGCCAACACATCCAAGAGGCTGCCAACCTTATGATTATTTCTGCTCACAATCCTTCCTCTCTCTACTTCTCAAGCCTCCCCGCTTGTTCTTTCTCCTTAGACGATTTTTCTTCGGTCTCTTGTCTCCCAGCCAACATATCCAAGAAGCTACCAATCTTATGATTATTTCTGCTCACAATCCTTCCTCTCTCTACTTCTCCAGCCTTCCTTCACTTTCTTACTCCTTAGCGGATTTTTCAAGTATTCCTCTTGTCTCCCCCAACACATCAAGTTAACTATGTTCACGTAGGCCTATTGTTTGAGTGAGTATATCTCGCATAAATCTACATACAGATTAAAAACACTTGATTAACAAGTACGGGTCGATACACGAGTATTCACTTTGTGCCACTATTACTCACTGGAAGCTACTATATAGTTCACGTTGCAGGTTAACTATGCAGTTTGAGTGAGTATATCTCGCATAAATCTCCATGCAGATTAATGAACACTTGATTCTCAAGTACGGGTCGATACACGAGTATTCACTTTGTGCCACTATTACTCACTGGAAGCTACTATATAGTTCACGTTGCAGGTTAACTATGCATTGTATTGAGTGAGTATATCTCGCATAAATCTCCATGCAGATTAATGAACACTTGATTCTCAAGTACGGGTCGATACACGAGTATTCACTTTGTGCCACTATTACACTCTGGAAGCTACTATATAGTTCACGTTGCAGGTTAACTATGCATTGTATTGAGTGAGTATATCTCGCATAAATCTCCATGCAGATTAATGAACACTTGATTCTCAAGTACGGGTCGATACACGAGTATTCACTTTGTGCCACTATTACACTCTGGAAGCTACTATATAGTTCACGTTGCAGGTTAACTATGCATTGTTTGAATGAGTACATCTCGCATAAATCTCCATGCAGATTAATGAACACTTGATTCTCAAGTACGGGTCGATACACGAGTATTCACTTTGTGCCACTATTACACTCTGGAAGCTACTATATAGTTCACGTTGCAGGTTAACTATGCAGTATTGAGTGAGTATATCTCGCATAAATCTCCATGCAGATTAATGAACACTTGATTCTCAAGTACGGGTCGATACACGAGTATTCACTTTTGTGCCACTATTACACTCTGGAAGCTACTATATAGTTCACGTTGCAGGTTAACTATGCAGTATTGAGTGAGTATATCTCGCATAAATCTCCATGCAGATTAATGAACACTTGATTCTCAAGTACGGGTCGATACACGAGTATTCACTTTGTGCCACTATTACACTCTGGAAGCTACTATATAGTTCACGTTGCAGGTTAACTATGCAGTATTGAGTGAGTATATCTCGCATAAATCTCCATGCAGATTAAAGAACACTTGATTCTCAAGTACGGGTCGATACACGAGTATTCACTTTGTGCTACTATTACACTCTGGAAGCTACTATATAGTTCACGTTGCAGGTTAACTATGCAGTATTGAGTGAGTATATCTCGCATAAATCTCCATGCAGATTAATGAACACTTGATTCTCAAGTACGGGTCGATACACGAGTATTCACTTTGTGCCACTATTACACTCTGGAAGCTACTATATAGTTCACGTTGCAGGTTAACTATGCAGTATTGAGTGAGTATATCTCGCATAAATCTCCATGCAGATTAAAGAACACTTGATTCTCAAGTACGGGTCGATACACGAGTATTCACTTTGTGCCACTATTACACTCTGGAAGCTACTATATAGTTCACGTTGCAGGTTAACTATGCAGTATTGAGTGAGTATATCTCGCATAAATCTCCATGCAGATTAATGAACACTTGATTCTCAAGTACGGGTCGATACACGAGTATTCACTTTGTGCCACTATTACACTCTGGAAGCTACTATATAGTTCACGTTGCAGGTTAACTATGCAGTATTGAGTGAGTATATCTCGCATAAATCTCCATGCAGATTAATGAACACTTGATTCTCAAGTACGGGTCGATACACGAGTATTCACTTTGTGCCACTATTACACTCTGGAAGCTACTATATAGTTCACGTTGCAGGTTAACTATGCAGTATTGAGTGAGTATATCTCGCATAAATCTCCATGCAGATTAATGAACACTTGATTCTCAAGTACGGGTCGATACACGAGTATTCACTTTGTGCCACTATTACACTCTGGAAGCTACTATATAGTTCACGTTGCAGGTTAACTATGCAGTATTGAGTGAGTATATCTCGCATAAATCTCCATGCAGATTAAAGAACACTTGATTCTCAAGTACGGGTCGATACACGAGTATTCACTTTGTGCTACTATTACACTCTGGTAAGCTACTATATAGTTCACGTTGCAGGTTAACTATGCAGTATTGAGTGAGTATATCTCGCATAAATCTCCATGCAGATTAAAGAACACTTGATTCTCAAGTACGGGTCGATACACGAGTATTCACTTTGTGCCACTATTACACTCTGGAAGCTACTATATAGTTCACGTTGCAGGTTAACTATGCAGTATTGAGTGAGTATATCTCGCATAAATCTCCATGCAGATTAAAGAACACTTGATTCTCAAGTACGGGTCGATACACGAGTATTCACTTTGTGCCACTATTACACTCTGGAAGCTACTATATAGTTCACGTTGCAGGTTAACTATGCAGTATTGAGTGAGTATATCTCGCTCCATGCATAAATCTCCATACACTCTGATGAAAACTTGATAAATCTCTCAAGTACGGGTCGATACACGAGTATTCACTTTGTGCTACTATTACACTCTGGTAGCTACTATATAGTTCACGTTGCAGGTTAACTATGCAGTATTGAGTGAGTATATCTCGCATAAATCTCCATGCAGATTAAAGAACACTTGATTCTCAAGTACGGGTCGCTACACGAGTATTCACTTTGTGCTACTATTACACTCTGGTAGCTACTATATAGTTCACGTTGCAGGTTAACTATGCAGTATTGAGTGAGTATATCTCGCATAAATCTCCATGCAGATTAAAGAACACTTGATTCTCAAGTACGGGTCGATACACGAGTATTCACTTTGTGCTACTATTACACTCTGGTAGCTACTATATAGTTCACGTTGCAGGTTAACTATGCAGTATTGAGTGAAGTATATCTCGCATAAATCTCCATGCAGATTAAAGAACACTTGATTCTCAAGTACGGGTCGATACACGAGTATTCACTTTGTGCTACTATTACACACTCTGGTAAGCTACTATATAGTTCACGTTGCAGGTTCACTATGCAGTATTGAGTGAGTATATCTCGCATAAATCTCCATACAGATTAAAGAACACTTGATTCTCAAGCATGGGTCGATACACGAGTATTCACTTTGTGGCACTATTACACTGTGGAAGCTAGAGGTTCTCGTTGTAGGTTCACAATGCAGTATTTGAGTGAGTGAGTATAAATCTCCATGCAGATTAATGAACACTTGATTCTCAAGTACGTGTCGATACACGAGTATTCACTTTGTGGTAGGCTACTATTACACACTGGAAGCTACTATATAGTTCACGTTGCAGGTTAACTATGCATTGTTTGAATGAGTACATCTCGCATAAATCTCCATGCAGATTAATGAACACTTGATTCTCAAGTACGGATCGATACACGAGTATTTACTTTGTGCTACTATTACACTGTGGAAGCTAGAAGTTCTCGTTGTAGGTTCACAATGCAGTATTTGAGTGAGTATAAATCTCCATACAGATTAAAGAACACTTGATTCTCAAGTACGGGTCGATACACGAGTATTCACTTTGTGGTAGGCTACTATTACACTGTGGAAGCTACTAAGTTCTCGTTGTAGGTTCACAATGCAGTATTGAGTAAGTATATCTCGCATAAATCTCCATACAGATTAAAGAACACTCGATTCTCAAGTACGGGTACACGAGCACGAGTATTCACTTAATGGAGGCAGGACCATTACACTTTGAATGCTATTGGGCCTCTATCCATGTCCTCTATACAATGGATTAGTGAAACTTATCCACATAAACTAGAGGAAAAAATATATATTTTTACTAAATTTTAAAGCTGTCGTAATGAAAATCTTTTTTGTTAGTTTGCAAGCATGTATATGTTTTATAATTAGATAGTGACATTACATTGAAAAGCGTGTAAGAACGCACTAAAAAAATAAAAATCATTAATGTACGATATTTTAGTAATTATAGTTAAAAGAATTCTGGTAAAAATTAATATGTTGAAATATTTAAAAGAAATATGATGGCAAAAATAGTAAAAACTTTCGTTAATTAAAAATGAACTGAACAATCTAAATAATTGAAACGATTAATGTATTTATAAATTGCATAGATATGTCTAGATGCATAAAGTGCTATAGTAACGTTAATCATGTGACTAATGAGGGGCAGGTGAGGTTGGACATGTAACTGCATTTATAACCAGAAACTGCAGGTTGAGACTCCGCCCCCGCCTCGACCACTTCCAATCTCGTACCGACCGTCACTGACCGATGCACTTTCTCAGGTCATGGGTGTTTCCGCCGTTACTTGGAGAGGATTGGCAGAAGTAACTCAAGTATATGCCACTACTGCAGAGAGGAAGATACTGCTGAGCACACTTTCTTTTTCTGTAAGAGGTGGACAGAGGAGAGAGCCAATTGCTGGGAAACAACCGGACAACTGATACCTGAGACTTTGGTCTCTCACATGGTGCAGTCGGAAGACATGTGGAACGCAGTCAGTAAGATGGCCTTTTCCATTATACGGAAGAAAATGGAAGATGAGCCGTGAGGACTTGAGGTGAAGAAGGAAAGCATTTAGTGCAAGACACTCACCCAGCTGAAGAAATGCTAAAAGTGGTCCCGGCTTGGTGGGCAGGAAGGACGAGGGTGGGGTTTAGCGGGTCGGCGATCTTTATAACGTAGTCAACCCCGCATGCACTGGAGTGAAGGGAAGAAGAGAGAACCCTCCATGTATCTGATTGCAGATTCCCCATCCTCAGCCCAAAAAAAAAAGAAAAAAAAAAAAAAACTTTCCGTGTCGGCAAGTCCAGTCCATTTTGACGGTCCAACAGTATACAGGCATTTTAAATTATATATTCCCTTTTTTTATTCAGATTTCTGGAAATCTGATGTATATTTGGGTAGACTTTGTTGAGAATTTGAAAATGCCAATGAATATGAGGAAATTGTGTGATAAGCTTCTATATAATGTACATGTGGATTTGGCGGTTGCTTACTGTTCTCCGCGCAATTTATACATATTGTAAAGTATTTCTGGTGTGTAGGTCTAAGACAGAGTTGGATTTGTTATTTTGTTACCTTATTGTTAAATTTATGTCATTAAAAATTGTGATGCAGTATTCTTGTTGTAAATGTATTATAATTCTTGTTTCGTACGATTGATCTATAAACTACTATCGAATTTGGATAATGTATAGAATAGATCGATAATAACAATGAAATAACGAGTGTAGGCCGCTTATTAAAGTCTTCCTGTACATTTCCCCCCTAAACATCTATCGTAGAATTCAGCGAATGTTCAACTCAAAATTTGTTTTATACATATTTTTGTACTCTGTTTCGAATGACGCCTGATTCTCCACACAGATCAGTATAAAATATGGTTCACATAAGCCATCGTGACTATGCTAATTTATTACTTCATATAAATGATGATATAATGCCGTAACAAAAACATGTATTATATATTGAAATGCTGTAGATGGAGCTTATCGAAAGGCCTCACAAAACAATAAAAGTTTTAAATATTGATGTTTTTCATGTACCGTAATTTAATATATTGAAATATTTATTTTTATTTTTAAAGCAATTGTAGTGTCTCAAAGAAGAGCATCGGTTGAGATTGTCTGAATATATTTTTTAATTTTATTATTAAAATTAATTAATTACTTACAGTAAATTACCAAAGTATTAAAATGCAAGGAATATTCCATTTTTTTCGACATTTGCCTCTTTTGAGATTAAAGATAACCTGGTTATTAAAACAACTTGTTCTCTTGAAAATTAAAGACCTTGTAGTAATAATAATTGCTATCAGTTGTAGATATTGTAAATGTTAAACGGTAACGGATTACTCAATACATAAATTCCGGTATTAGTTTTTGCAGGCGTGCTGGAGCACAACCAGCAAAATTATCTTGGATAAACCGGAAACAAAGAAAATAAAGGTCCTACGAATATTTATAAGAATAATCAGTGATAATTATTACAGACTAAGTAGTATATATGTACTCAAAAATAACAAAAGGTTTATTAAAAACAAGTGCTTTTGCTGGTCCGAGCGCCGTCAGTTATGGAATGAATATAAACATAAAACGTGCGTTAGTCGAAATAATCATATAATAAAGCAGTTAAACTAAAATTTAATACCAATATTAAAGACCACAAACTAACAAATTATGTGGAAAATGAGGTTCAGTTAAATCCTTACTTTCCAAAATTAACAGAAAAAGTTATGTTCGAAGCTTTATGGTTAAAAACCAGGATGCTAAATTGAGGCCTAAAGAAAAAAAAGGTTCAGCTAAATCTTGTGTTATTGCTGAATAATTGATTGTACTTTCTGTCGATTAAAAAAATTCTTTTAACTGTAAACAATACTTATCATAGACGATATATATACCATAAAGGGTACTTTTCATTTTCAAACAATCGTGCATAAGTGCAAAATTGTGGGTTAAACAACAATAACACTTGGTTCTAATCGTAGGTAGTGGTCAAACTGTCTTATTTGATCATGTAAACATAATGTTATAAAAATACGTTTTTATCTTTTTAATTACAATTGACAAGAAAGGTTGTGGACTACTTTTCTTTAAATTTAACCCGTTTTGACAAATTAGCAATGAAGAATCGTTATGATGAAAAACAGTCCAAAACATATGGCAGTTAATTTTAGCAGCCCGTGTAATAATTCAGACAGCTGCCACCAGGTGCGGCAGCGCTGTAGCATCATTATTGCGATCACGACATCTGTTCGGCTAAAATTGGAAACTTGGCCGAGTGTCCCAGTGTTTCGCGATAAAAATTAACAAAGACTGTAGCAAGCTCAGTGCCTAGTGGTAGTCCATCCCCAATCTCTTCACTGGCTTTCACGTAGAAAAGCCCTTTGTAATTCAAATTTTATAAGGGTTTTCCAGTAATACAGAGAGTTAAATTGAATAAAATTTGTTGGGTCAAAGAGTAATGTTTTAAAACGTGTGTTACAGAAGCGTCGACGAAATATAAGAAGCCCTGAGCCCAGAGCCGAAGTGACCAGAGCGACTTAACGAGCTCCTCGTGTGCCACCTGGATGGGGTGGATCATACAGCAGCTGAGAAGTGAGCGTTGCTTCATTCGACATAAACGGACAGTAGCCAATGGCGTAGTGTAGCGAGTACAACGGTTATAGCACGGTTAGAGAGATAAGGAGAGAGTGCAAGGACCTTACCCGTCAATGCTACAATGATTATATCAACAGGGTTGAAAATAGCATACCCATAAATATAAAGTCCTTCTGGTCACATGTTGAGGGTCTCAAGAGCTCTCATGGTTTACCTGAACAGTTAAAACTTGATGGAAGAGAGGAAGGCGAGCCCTTTAGTAAATGTGAGCTCTTCGCCCAATACTTCGCATCCGTTTACGGTGATAATGTGGTGAATGCCCCTATATTTGATTTTGGTGTAAATCAATCTTTTTCTTGCTGCCCAATAACAGCCTCTAATGTACATATTAAGCTAAACTCAATAGACGTGTTAAAAAGTGCAGGACCTGATAATATCCCTCCAAGTGTCTTAAAGTATTGTGCACCGATCATTTCAATTCATCTGTCTGTTCTTTTTGAGCGGCTTCTCACATCGGGGGGTTTTTCCTTCGGTATTAAAGCAAAGCTATGTGGTTCCTATATTCAAGTCTGGAAACCGAGGTGATGTGCGAAATTACCGCCCCATAGCAATTCAATCTTCTTTGGCCAAGGTCTTTGAAAGTTTAATCCTCGATTATTTATACTTCAATTTGAAAACCCAAATTTGTCTGGAGCAGCATGGGTTTCTGAAGGGCCGATCTACCACTACAAATCTTTTGATGCTCCAGGAGTATGTGATGATGAGTTTTCTGGATTCTTCACAGGTTGATTGTGTTTACCTTGATTTTAGCAAGGCTTTTGATAAGATTAACCATAGCGTACTAATAGCCAAACTTGAGGGTTATGGGGTCTGTGGCTCGCTACTCCTATGGCTGAAGACTTACTTGAGGGAACGCTTTTTGATCGTCAGGTGTGATGGTGGTCTGCCTAGGCCCTTCCCTGCACCATCTGGTGTACCTCAGGGGTCGCATTTGGGGCCTTTGCTTTTTACCCTTTTTATTAATGATATAGCCACAAAAATAACATCTGAGTGTCTACTGTTTGCCGATGACATCAAGGTTTTCAGGAGGGTGACATCTCCTCAGGATCAAGAGGACCTTCAGCGCTCCCTCGACGCCGTTAATCAGTGGTGCAGAGCCAATGCTATGGAATTAAATGTGTCAAAGTGCTTCCAAATCACGTACATTCGTAACAGTACACCCATGGCTTTTGGTTATTGCATCGACCAATCTACCATCAAATCAGTTGAGAAGATTAGAGATTTGGGAGTTATAATGACACCTTCCTTAAACCCTGAAGAACACCTAATTCATATCTCCAGTAAGGCGTCTGCTCTGCTTGGATTCATGACTAGAGCCAGTAGAGACTTCCAATCACCTCACACATTAGTCACCCTGTACAAGGCTCTTGTGCGCCCCCTGTTGGAGTATTGTTCAACCATCTGGTCTCCTTATCAGATTGGCCATATCGAAAGAATTGAAAGGATACAAGTGCGCCTTATTAGATTGCTTGGAGTGAGGCTTGGATATGACTATCTGAACACACCGATTGCGGAGGTGGGCAGTCTCTTTGGTTTGCAGCCTCTGCACGAGAGAAGGAAATACATTGATCTTCTCTTCTTGTACAAACTGGTAAATGGCGTCCTGGATTATCCCTCATTGCTATCAGACATTGACATTTATACACCAAGAGGAACAAGATCGAGGTCAATTTTTCTAAGGAGATACAAGCCCACAAACTACTCTGCAAACCATGGAATGGCTAGCCTCCTAAAACTGGGAAGTGAGGCAACATATATTGATCTCTTTGCTGAAAGCGCACAGTCACTGCGAAGGAAGTATAACTTGCATTGTGCACAGGAGGGGAGATGATGATCATAACTATAAAGAACCACTACATCAACGCATGCTTTACCTTTACATTCCCAAATGCCAAATCCTCTTTCTTACCAGCAATTTATTATCCTATATCCTCATAGCTTTATGTTTTCAACTCACTGTAATTATTTATTTTTGTTATTTTTGTTGTTAATTATTACTTATAAAATCTTTGTTATGGTTGCTTTGTTAAGTTTGTAATATTTTATACAGACATGTTTCTATACTCTTTATCCTCACTAATTACTTGTTGCATTTTCTCATTGTTACGCTTAAACAGTCGTCTTGTTATCTGTTAGCTTTGTTATTGTTGTTATTATTATTATTATTATTATTATTATTATTATTGTTCTCATTGTTGCTTTCTAGTTGTATATGATTATTCTCTTTCGGTTTTATATAATATAGATGTCCTCACTAATTACTTGTTGCATTATATCATTGTTACGCTTAAACTGTCATCTTGTTATCCGTTAGCTTTGTTATTGTTGTTATTATAATTATTATTGTTCTCATTGTTGTTTTCTAGTTGTATATGATTATTATTGCAGGCTCTAAGTATTTTATATAACCATGTATTATTTATAAATATTTGGTCACCTGTTGCTATGATAGTTTACTCACTGAATAAGTGCTACTCATTATCATCTAACTATTACTGTTGCATTGTTTTATGTAATTTTTGTAAGATATTTAAGCTGTCTTGAAATGTTAATATATAGCAAATAAGTACTTTAATGTAAAAATGGTGGAACCGTTGATAAATAAATAAATAGCAAGATACCCAGATGGGTGACCGCTGAGCGACCCTGTCCTTGCAAGCAGCCCGTCTGCCCGGCCTTTGGTGGTGGTTCGGAAGTTACTTTTAGCCGTTGGTCCCCAGGTTAAGTGTTAGAGAGGGCTTCTTAGCCCTAACTCCGCCTGGTAAAGTAAGACATCTTTACTTTAGTAGCGTGAATAAAGAAATAAATAGGACAATAAAGAGATGAAGGGCAGGCGCTACAAATAAGGACGTCATTGCGCTCTCACAATAGGCGGAGAGGTATCCTTAAGTATTACTAAATTCATCCTTATGAGTGATGGTCATTAAGAGAACGTCTTGTCTCCCTTCACACCCCACCTCACGGGTACAGGTTCTAAAGCCCGTGGCTTGTCGGAGCCGAAAGGACGTGTTTTCGCACATCCTTACTGAGATTTCGAAGATTTAAAACAACCTGTTAGTGTCATGTGTTGAACCAATCGAAATAACACTGTATAAGTGTGTTAAAATTAGATGTAAACGATTGAACTGATAACGACATATTATAAAAAGTTTTGCGTAATGAAACTGAGGCAAGATACTATTCGGTAGCCAAATTTGGGGGATATCAGTTAAACATTTCGATACACACGTACTAGTGCACTTTAAATAAAGATTTTTTAAACATCAGAGTGTATCCACCATTAAGTGCAAACCCTTTGAGAAGTTGTGGACTTTCAATTATTTAGAGATGGCCAACAAGATGCAGTTATTAATATTTTGACTTTAGCCTAGGAAGAGATCGGCCATGATGGTCGTCTTGTAGCTGTATGTTCTGAACCATCTTCTTAAAATGTCAGCTTCAAAACCATTTAAACTCTTTGTCTCGTCTAAATTTTGCAGCACATAACTGATGTCATGACTTTAAGTGATCAGTATTAATACTTCAACTATTGCCCTAATCTGCTTTCAACTGAACATCGGATGTTGAAAGTGGTCTAATGCTGGAGTACATTGAAATTAATCCTCTCGTATAAGGTGACATTTTAAGTAACCCTTTGGATGATGTTCAAGTCGTTTAGTGCATCTTTGCGGTCTGAAATAGTCGGTGTTGACATTGCAGTCTAAATTTCAGCATCATTCATTCGTAAATACAGATTAATTAAAGGTCCAGACGCCCTACCCTCCATCTTCTTCTAAAGTTTATATAAGGAAATATCCTTTAGGCAGTGGTGCAGTGCGGAAAGGAACTTTTATTTGATAGTTTTGAATATGTTTTGTGTCCCCTGAAACCCCGCATTTATTTATTATCTAGACTAGCTAGATAAGTTTATATAGGTTGATACAGGGCTAGCTTGAACTCTACATTCAAATTATGCATTTTACCCGCTTACCCCGGCCTTACCTTTTTTAAAGATGTTTGTAGGATAACGCAACTTTCCATAATCTTTACAAAGTAATCTAGAGGAGCACGTAGGGCTAATGGGTTTAAAAGGCAGCACTCTTTTAAAATTTTAAAAACATTAGAGTAATACGTAGTAAATGAGGGATCACTTGAGAAGGTTTAGGCTTACATTTGAAATTTTGGGTTGCCCCAAAATCCGCATTTTTGGGAGGACACAAAATATTAAAAATCAGCAAATTGAAACTTCCTTTCCATGTTGCACCACTACCAAATGGATTGAATTTGATTGGAAGGAATGAATTAGTGTATTTCCATCAAAATCTTACAATATACACCGGATCAGAAAAGATACAAGAAATGATCATTATTAATCCAAAGGAACAAATAAAGTAACTAAACAGGTTTCTTGTAATAAATTCTTATCTTATCTGCCTGAGGAAAGGTTACTCAAAGGAAATGGGTCTACATAGGCGAAGTGGGCTGTGCGTAGACCCGAGTAATTGCAACAATGATTCAAAAATGGATGAGTTCCAACTATATTTTTTGTTTAATCGATTAAAGCCTCAACCCCAACTATATGCAGTCAATGCCAATGTATGTCTTGAGTCAATGTGACGGAGTGTGTCCGGTGGGGGGGGGGGCAGAGAGGTAGCGGTCAAAACCGTCCATAGTTGGTCGCTACCATTAACTCGGTCTCTGATAAAGATAAATTAAAAATTATTTATGTGGTTTTTAAAAATAAAAATTGAAGGCGCAGAAAAAATATTAGTATTGTTTAAATTTGTAGAAATATTTCGATATAACATTTGGGAGATGTAGTCTCCTATACATAATATAAACTTTAGAAAAAAAGTAGAGGGGAGATCCTGACTTTTTATTCAAACTGAATATGTAGGATCTTAGAAAACGCAACCTATTTCTACGCCTGATATTTTAACGTTTTTATTTGAATTTACCAAAGAGTTTTATGTTTTATGGTAAACATTTGCAGGATTGATTCGGTAAGAATAGAAATAAATTTCTCTGAGACATTCTAAACAAGGAAAACAAGGACTTGCAGTAATATTTGCGCTAATCGATCCTCAGCAGACTTAGCTGTCCGGTCCCCCGCCGGAAGCAGCCATCTTAGTTCTCACTGTCTCCATAATTAAAACCGATCAGCCATCACTTTATTGTGCCGGGGTTATCAGAATAAATTTGTATCCTACTCCAGACATCATGTTCCTGACTGATAAACAGTGAAACCGAGTACTTCAATAAATTTATAAAGATAATAATACCTACTTCCTCAGTCGAGAAAGATAAATTTTATGTGAGACGTCTTCTTGAAATAGTCATATAGTATACACTAACAAACGTACAAAAGAGTTCTTTGAATCTTTGTTCTGTTTGGGATCATAGCATAGAATTAATGCTGCGGCCACCACTTCAAAACTTTGTTTAATCATACTGGTTTTCGTACTTATTTTTAGTACTTGTATAAACTCCAAGTTCTATTGGAATCAGTGAGAATTACTTATACTATTTTGGAGGTAAGTACTATATTTCAAACCTTACACACCCCTCTAGATTATGGAAAGTTACTTTACCCCTATAAACATATCCATTCTACTCAGTAGACGAATTTCTTCGATGACGCTGGTGGGGCTTTCCGGTACATCAAATGCCATACCTGAAGTTTGTAAAAATTTGGCAAATATGAACAATTTGTTAAGTTTATTGTTAAATTAATTATTATTATTGTTAGGTTTATCTGAATTTTATATTTATTATTTGATTTCATAACATTCCATTACTTTTATCTGTTGCATATTTATGCAGTATCACTAATAATAATATAATTTTTGTTCTAGGACTTAAATTGAATAATATTATATCGACGAATACAACTTGTATGATTAATACAGTTTATAATAGTGGACAATATCACCTGTTACTATAGCACTGCTATAATATGTAACGTCTTGTGAAAATAAAGATTTGAATTGAATTGAATAAGGCTGGGGAAGAGGGTTAAATGCATAATTTGAATTTGGGGTTCAAGCTAACCCTGTATCAGCATGAATAAACTTAAAATATATAGCTGGTATTTACAATAAATTATATAAATAAAATAATATGAAGGGGATTAAATACTCCAAAACATAAAAAAATGGTTTTTTTTCAAAAACTCTTTTACTAGATATTTTTAATTATAATTAATGAACAAGAATAACACAACTCTTTAGTGTATAGCGACATGTTTGGGCCTAAAAATATAATTACTCAAAGCCTTAGGCAAATTTTTTCTCCGCAATTTGCTGAGTACTGTTGCGTCACATTTCATAATAGTATCAGCTTGTGTCTATCGTTTCATATAATATGGTATTCATTTCTTAGGTTTATTTAGTCGTCTTTGGAACGTCTGCTTCATACAAAACGTGTATGAGTTGCTGAATCTACTTTTATATCTGTATTTTGGTGGTACATTTTTTTTATCCTGACGCCACTATTTTTGGAAGAGTTTTTCTTACCGAGGAACAAAAAAACTGTATTATTTGAAATAATAGACATTATTTGACTTCTTGGAAATGATATGACTATCAGTTCTTGTTTTCTGCCTACCAAAAGAAAGCAATATCGAATAGGAGGCTACTATGTCCCTATCTACTATTTAACATCCAAACCAAATGCGTAGGCCTAGTTATAGCGTTACCGGTACAACCAAAACATAAATTAAGAACATGCTAAACCTTGTAACTCCAAATTGTAATAGGAACTTTAAATGTAATTGCCTTACTGCAGCCTAATATAATCCAAATTATGAAACTACACTGAATCTGTGGGCAAACTTTAGTCACGGCCGTCTGCAAATTAGTTTTTCTACGTTTTCAGGCACAAAACTGGACATTCCAAGAGAACCGTAAGAGCTACGTCGATGAACATTTTTGTGGATTATGAACATAGTAATATCTAGATATTCTTTTATTTTTAAATTATTCGTTTGATTAGATTTTTTATATAAAATATTATGTAATTAACAGTTAAGAATTATTTAATATTTTGTAAACATATATTTTGCTATACTTCTGATAAAGCTATGAATATGAAAATACATGAGTTTTAATATTATAATATCTTTCATTTGAAATATAGGACAAACACATTGGCCTAGTGGTTTTATTAGATTATCGACTTCAAAAACATATATAAACAATAAAAAACATTGTTGTGTATACAAAAAAAGTATTGAAAATTTTGAAATCGTGTTTTTAGTTGAGTACCTAAAGTCAATAAAAACATTTTTAAAGTTTCGAATTCATAAAGAAAAACATTTTATTATTGGACTATCGAATCCCCTTAACGTATTATTTTAATTATTAAAATCTCACAGCTGACATCATGTTGACAAGTAGTTCTCTCTATAAGTCTTGCTTTATATTTTAAAATAAAAAAATATAAAGCAAATTTGAGGGTAGCTCAACATAGAAGTCCAATTTAATCCAATTCGATTAGCAAGAACTTTGCTGTACCACAAATCTAATTTTTGAGATACAAAAGGAGCCAACCGCGAGGATAACAAAGAAAAGACGCAATAGAACTTTTATATCAGGACGCATGTGGTTCGTCAAGGACATACATTAACCTATTTTGAAGTTGAAAACTGGATAGATAGATTTGTATATTACAGGGTGTAACCTGAAAAGGAGTATCAACATTACAACTACAATCGGGTAGTCTAATGATACACCACAATACATCAGTAGTCTAATACTAGTTTTCGTAGTTAAAAACTGGATGTATTTAGACGTTACAGGGTGTAACCTGACAAGGAGTATCAACATTACAACTACAATCGGGTAGTCTAATGATACACCACAATACATCAGTAGTCTAATATTAGTTTTCGTAGTTAAAAACTGGATGGATTTAAACGTTACAGGGTGTAACTTGACAAGGAGTACCAACATTACAACTACAATCGGGTAGTCTAATGATACACCACAATACATCAGTAGTCTAATACTAGTTTTCGTAGTTAAAACCTGGATTTATTTAGACGTTACAGGGTGTAACCTGAAAAGGAGTATCAACATTACAACTACAATCGGGTAGTCTAATGAAACATCACAATACATCAGTAGTCTAATACTAGTTTTCGTAGTTAAAACCTGGATTTATTTAGATGTTACAGGGTGTAACCTGACAAGGAGTATCAACATTACAACTACAATCGGGTAGTCTAATGAAACATCACAATACATCAGTAGTCTAATACTAGTTTTCGTAGTTAAAAACTGGATTCATTTAAACGTTACAGAGTGTAACCTGACAAGGAGTATCAACATTAAAACTATAGTCGGGTAGTCTAATAATACACCATCAGGAGCCTAATGCTAGTTTTTGGACAGTATTTTGTAATCTCTCACTGAATTGAATCTAAAACTAACCAGTAAAATTGAAATGTTTAGTTTTCAGCGGGACTGAGATTGCGGCTGATGGAACAATGTAGGTAACCATTAGAGTTGTGGATTTCTGGCGAATTCGTTTGTTGGAAATTGGAGGCGTTTTTGGCTCTTGAATTATAAGCACAAAGGCGGCAGTCAGAGGGCGCAGCGATGCCACATAAGCGCTGGTGATTGGTCTAGTGAAGCCTGCCAACTTAATTAACAACACGTTTTGTTTTATCGAACTGAACCGTGATCTTGTTTCAACGACGAACAAACCGGAATTTCCGTCAGTTAATGAAACAGAAAGTGTAGGTACTAAACCAACTAGATAAATCGTTTACCGATTTAAAACCGTACTACTATTACTTGAATAAAATCCTATATTATTACTTTTACGTTAAACGGACAACGACAGTTTTAAAACGGTTATGTAGCAGTATTTTTACATGTAAATAAATTAAATATGAAACATTTTTACAGAAACTCATATTTGGCCTTTACAATGAATTATTCTTGTAAGCCTAGAATGCCTTGTCCTTACAACGAATCTGTCATTTTCTAAATGCCCCTGAAGGGTTACGGACCCTCATTCAAGCGTACTCACTGGTTCTAAATTGTACTGGTCTGATCCAAAGTACGATATTGACTGACACCATTGTTGTTGAATGTTCTGGACACATCAGGAATCTCTAGTCATCCATGTTAGTGTTGCCCATCAAATTTGCGTCATGAGGTCCCGAGGTCACGCTGCTATTCCCGGTATACAAGAGCAGCTGATTGTTGAACTGCAGTCCGCTACTGTTGTGAGGGAACAAACTTGCGTCATGAGGTCCCGAGGTCACGCTGCTATTCCCGGTACACAAGAGCAGCTGATTGTTGTACTGCAGTCCGCTACTGTTGTGAGGGAACAAACTTGCGTCATGAGGTCTCGAGGTCACGCTGCGCTATTCCCGGTACACAAGAGCAGCTGATTGTTTAACTGCAGTCCGCTACTGTTGTGAGGGAACAAACTTGCGTCATGAGGTCCCGAGGTCACGCTGCTATCAGCTGATACTGATTGTTTCAGCTGATTGTTGTACTGCAGTCCGCTACTGTTGTGAGGGAACAAACTTGCGTCATGACGTCTCGAGGTCACGCTGCTATTCCCGGTACACCAGATCAGTTGATTGTTGAAACCACAGTCCGCTACTGTAGTGAGGGAATCAAATTTGCGTCATGATGGTCCCGAGGTCGCGCTGCTATTCCCGGTACACCAGATCAGCTGATTGTTTAACTGCAGTCCGCTACTGTAGTGAGGGAATCAAACTTACGTCATGAGGTCCCGAGGTCACGCTGCTATTCCCGGTACACCAGATCAGTTGATTGTTTGACTGCAGTCCGCTACTGTAGTGAGGGAATCAAACTTACGTCATGAGGTTCCCGAGGTCATGCTGCTATTCCCGGTACACAAGAGCAGCTGATTGTTGTACTGCAGTCCGCTACTGTTGTGAGGGAACAAACTTGCGTCATGAGGTCTCGAGGTCACGCTGCTATTCCCGGTACACAAGAGCAGCTGATTGTTGTACTGCAGTCCGCTACTGTTGTGAGGGAACAAACTTGCGTCATGAGGTCTCGAAGTCACGCTGCTATTCCCGGTACACAAGAGCAGCTGATTGTTTAACTGCAGTCCGCTACTGTTGTGAGGGAATCAAACTTGCGTCATGAGGTCTCGAGGTCGGGCTGCTATTCCCGGTACACCAGATCAGTTGATTGTTTGACTGCAGTCCGCTACTGTAGTGAGGGAATCAAACTTACGTCATGAGGTCCCGAGGTCACGCTGCTATTCCCGGTACACAAGAGCAGCTGATTGTTGTACTGCAGTCCGCTACTGTTGTGAGGGAACAAACTTGCGTCATGAGGTCTCGAGGTCACGCTGCTATTCCCGGTACACAAGAGCAGCTGATTGTTGTACTGCAGTCCGCTACTGTTGCGAGGGAACAAACTTGCGTCATGAGGTCTCGAGGTCACGCTGCTATTCCCGGTATACAAGAGCAGCTGATTGTTGTACTGCAGTCCGCTACTGTTGTGAGGGAACAAACTTGCGTCATGAGGTCTCGAGGTCACGCTGCTATTCCCGGTACACAAGAGCAGCTGATTGTTGTACTGCAGTCCGCTACTGTAGTGAGTGAATCAAATTTGCGTCATGAGGTCCCGAGGTCACGCTGCTATTCCCGGTACACAAGAGCAGCTGATTGTTGTACTGCAGTCCGCTACTGTTGTGAGGGAACAAACTTGCGTCATGAGGTCTCGAGGTCACGCTGCTATTCCCGGTACACAAGAGCAGCTGATTGTTGTACTGCAGTCCGCTACTGTTGTGAGGGGAACAAACTTGCGTCATGAGGTCTCGAAGTCACGCTGCTATTCCCGGTACACAAGAGCAGCTGATTGTTTAACTGCAGTCCGCTACTGTTGTGAGGGAATCAAACTTGCGTCATGAGGTCTCGAGGTCGGGCTGCTATTCCCGGTACACCAGATCAGTTGATTGTTTGACTGCAGTCCGCTACTGTAGTGAGGGAATCAAACTTACGTCATGAGGTCCCGAGGTCATGCTGCTATTCCCGGTACACAAGAGCAGCTGATTGTTGTACTGCAGTCCGCTACTGTTGTGAGGGAACAAACTTGCGTCATGAGGTCTCGAGGTCACGCTGCTATTCCCGGTACACAAGAGCAGCTGATTGTTGTACTGCAGTCCGCTACTGTTGTGAGGGAATCAAACTTGCGTCATGAGGTCTCGAGGTTGGGCTGCTATTCCCGGTACACCAGATCAGTTGATTGTTTGACTGCAGTCCGCTACTGTTGTGAGGGAACAAACTTGCGTCATGAGGTCCCGAGGTCACGCTGCTATTCCCGGTAGACAAGAGCAGCTGATTGTTAAACTGCTGTCCGCCACTGTTGTGAGGGAATCAAATTTGCGTCATGAGGTCCCGAGGTCGCGCTGCTATTCCCGGTACACCAGATCAGCTGATTGTTGAATCGCGGCCAGATCAGCTCTGGACGGCCGCTTCCGTACTGTTTACTATCGCGATGAGAGTACCGCCTCCACCCACTGAGACTGCACAGTAATTGCCATCTTGGCCAGCTCTCTACATTTCACAAGTATGGAAATAAATCATTAAAGTTTTACCGAGCGTTATTTTAATGACCATTTGCAACTTAATGCAGCGACTGTTTTGTTGTTTTAAGCACATTCCATTGCATTTTCTAAATTATTATTTTTAAAAGCGCTCAGATAAAACAATCTTGATTATTTTGTAATAATTGATGAACGAAAAGTCACAATTCTCCAATAAAATTGTTGGAGAATAATTTTACAAAGTAGTGTATTCCAATAAGAAGAGCTCCTCCTTCAACGAAATCTTGAATATGTTTAAAAAATTAAACATTACAATGTTACGATAATTTGTTTATATTGATGAGAGACCTCGACGAAATTAGTTTTTGTTAGTGTAATATTACTGGAATGGGCTTGCCAAATGTAATATGTTCTGTTTAAACATTGTTTATTATTTTTAATTTGTTTACATTTATAGTGAGTAAATTCTATAATAAGTAATCATAGTTTTTTACGCCGATTTAGATTTCAGCGATTAGGTAAGTACTAATCTACGTTAGAAAATGCCCTTAAATATAAGAAGGTCAGAGTTTGACTCTAAAGACTCCCTTTGAAGCAGGTGACAATCAAAGAACAATCAAGAACTATGCTAGATGAAATTTCGCTGGACTGTTCTTTGAACTAATGCATTAACTCCAGCCATAAATGTTCTAAAATACTTTAAAATAAAGACTGATATAAAATCTTTCTTAGTTCTCTTTTGACAGAAATAGGCTTCTCTGATCTGTGATATTTATATGTTCTTGATCGGGAAACAAAACATACTGACAACGAAGTAAATTACAATGGCCATAATTATAAACTTACTGGTATTTTGTTGATCGTGCAAAACAAGGCAAAATTAAAATTGGTGTTGGAAATATAATTCACTCAAACCAGCGGTGGTCATACACGTGCAAAACCTGCCAAATTACGTATGAAGCCGTGGATAACTACTAGTTTTTTAAAATATTGTGTACTGACGTAAAAGAGTTAACCAATAACAGCATGAATTAGTATTATATAGAGAGACACGCGCCACAATCCGAGTACAGGTAACAGAGGTAGCGGAGCTTGTAAATACCGTCGGAGCTCAGAGGCTGTTAAAATACTCGCTCGGAAGAGTGTAAGAAGAGCACATTTTAACGAAGGTCCTTAGCATTTTAATATTCCTGTGCAAAGTGAGAACTAAGTAGTGTGGAGGCACGTCCAACGCTGGCTGTTATCTCTAGTGTCGACCCTTGGCGGGGGTGTGTACCGGGGGGGGGGGGGGTAAATGTGTCACCAGGGCTCTCCACCCCACAGTCGTAGTAATAAGGCTCTTCTTTACACCAAACAGCCTCGTTTAAAATGAGTGCAATTTTAGAAAAGTAGCCGAATCGTAAAAAGAGTTGGATGATGCATTGGAGTATTTTTTAAACGATGATTTTTGAGGAAACGTTATTTTTGGGGTAATTATTAAGAATGTTTGAAGCGTGTTTTTGACGACGGGAGAATTGTAAAAGATAGTACAGAATTTTCCGGACATGTGCCATATTTTAGTGATATAAAAAATCAGTAACGTTTCGAGATTTACAATCTGATCTTTTCTTCAGACCAACCACATTTCCTGGAAAATTTTAGGAAAAAATTAAGAATATCTTGAAATCTTTATTCTGAAATTGTTGTCATGGAGAAACATAATTTTGCGGACACATTCTATCGTTAAGTGATACGAGACAATTCAGTAACACTTTTTTTCTAGATCTGGAATTTGATCTCTTTATTTTTTGAGTAAAATTGAGTAAAAAGCTGGTTTTTATGTAAAGATCCTTACATTATGAATTATGAATATGAATGTACTGAAGATAAAAGCCAATTTTGTGCAAAATCCATACATAAATAACACAAAAAACACTTACAAATACAAGCTTAATCAAACAGAATAACTTTTTTGTACCTCGAGATTCTCGATGATTATTTTCTATTTTGTTAGAAGGAAAATTTATTCAATGACTAGGAATTTAAAGCTGTACTATCTCTTCGGGATGAAGAATTGCCGGGACAATGGATGCTATCCTTGATACATCCTTAGTGGATGGAAGGATATTGAATGCGATAGAGAGCGCTCAGCAAGCGAGCGCCCTCAGTATGGGAGAGGACTAAAGTCGAGATTGCGAGTGCATTTGAGTAATTTGAAGGACAAGATGGCGACTTTAGGTCGGGTGGGAAGGGGAAGAGATAAACTACTTCACCCCAACAAAGTGATCGCGCCTATCAAATGTTACATTTCATTATAAGCTGCCTTTTATAGTCAACTTACTCGTACTTCCATATATATATATAAAAATGAATGTTTGTATGTTTGTCCTTTATGGAATCGTGAACTATTGGACCGATCATGATGAAAATTTGTACGTATATGTATTTTTCCACGGAGAAGGTTTATAAGCTATGCCCATCCCTTTCCCGATTCAGGATTCCGCCCCACTGGTTACAGAAATACCCATAAGAAATGCATTGCAGCAAACATATGTTAACGTCTTTTCAAATTTTTAATCAGCTGTTCTTTGTAAACATATATTACACTTATAGTTTTAAAGCATATAGTAAGCTTAAGAGAAACGACAAATTTTGTTTTAAACTGTTTTTGCAATCACTGTTAAACATAGACTTTACTATCCAGATAATACAATTCAAATTTGACGTAAAAATTCACCTTTAACTGCAATATTTATTTAATATAAACCATGCTCATGCTTGATCAGAAGAGTAATGCAGATATCATAATTACTATCTTACGTTGGCTACAAATATAAAGAATGTTATAAAATCAACCTTAGTTGTTTTTTTTGACAGAAGTATGGTTCTCAAAACTCCGTGTGTACATATTCTCTCGATCGAGACAACAAAGCAAGCTCAATCGTGGCATCGGAGATATAACTAATTTAATCTAAAATTTATTATAGTAAAAAAAAAATTTACTAAGTAATATAAGGACTTCGGTTCTTAAGATTTGCGTGCGAAGCCGTGGGTAACAGCTAGATAGAGGCAGGAATATGGTACATACCTTCATAATACGCCCAAGAGGCTCACGATGGAACGACTATCAATTATCTCAGCAATGTTTAGAATGTGATAGAAAAAGAATAAGTGAATATAGTGTACTGTTTTCAACGGGAAATTGCGTGCGAAGCCGCGGGCAACTTTTGCAAAAAATTATTGAAATGCGCAGCAAAGCGCGCCGGGCCCGCTAGTATATATATATATATATATATATATAAATGAATGTTTGTGTGTTTGTCCTTTATAGAATTGTAAACTATTTTACCGACCATTATGAAAATTTGTATGTATATGTATTTTTCCACAGAGAAGGTTTATATACTATGCCCATTGATGTAATTCACCACCAGGCAATGCTGAAAAAGATACAACTTTTCAAAGTGCCTGCACAATAAAAACTGCAATTACGAGACAGTTATGTATATTATATAACCAAACACTATATTGAAGTTATGATGTATATTAAATATACATCATAACTTCTTTTTGTCTTGTCTTTTCTCTTATCTTTTGTCTTGAAGATAAATTTCTGATTAAAGTTTGAGTGTTAGACCACTTTATAATAAATTACATGTAAGTGTGTGATGGCTATAGACATACACAGATTTTCTTGATCGTGGCCACAAGGCAAACTCGACATCGGCACTGGAAATATAATTCACTTGAACCAGAAGTGCACATACACGGGCAAAGCATACGAAAAGCGTGCGAAGCCGCGGGATACAGCTAGTAATTTATAAAAATTACGAGTAAGTTTTAGTTAAACATTTTAATATGATATTAAATATCACAATCTGTGATCAAGTTATGTGAGCTCATTAAAAGAAATAATGAGACTAAATTTCTAGTTACAGTAAAGTCGGTATTCCCTGGAATCAAAGAACATAATTTCACAAACCCATAACCGAGGGTTAGGTTCGGCAATCTGCTGCGAGTTTAAAGAACGGGATCAAAACAATATTGCGGATCACAGTCGTGAGCCAGGTGGAAAGTACCGGTACGACAATATTCTGGTTATAGTAGGTTTCTTAGTTGTTTGTTAGGTTTAACAAACTGGTCCAAAGTTAACGGGAATATTTCTAGTTAAAGTCAGTACACCACAAAGTTAAGGTAAAATCACACTCCTCAGCCACTTGTTAGATACAACAAACTGGTTTGAAACTTAACGGGAATACTTCTAGTTAAAGTCAGTACTACACCACAAAATTTAAGGTAAAATCACACTCCTCAGCCACTTGTTAGATACAACAAACTGGTTTAAACCCAACGGGAATACTTCTAGTTAAAGTCAGTACACCACAAAATTAAGGTAAAATCACACTCCTCAGCCACTTGTTAGATACAACAAACTGGTTTGAACCCAACGGGAATACTTCTATTTAAAGTCAGTAGACCACAAAATTAAGGTAAAATCACACTCCTCAGCCACTTGTTAGATACAACAAACTGGTTTGAACCCAACGGGAATACTTCTAGTTAAAGTCAGTACACCACAAAATTAAGGTAAAATCACACTCCTCAGCCACTTGTTAGATACAACAAACTGGTTTGAACTTAACGGGAATACTTCTAGTTAAAGTCAGTACACCACAAAGTTTAAGGTAAAATCACACTCCTCAGCCACTTGTTGGATACAACAAACTGGTTTAAACCCAACGGGAATACTTCTAGTTAAAGTCAGTACACCACAAAATTAAGGTAAAATCACACTCCTCAGCCACTTGTTAGATACAACAAACTGGTTTGAACCCAACGGGAATACTTCTAGTTAAAGTCAGTCAGTACACCACAAAATTAAGGTAAAATCACACTCCTCAGCCACTTGTTAGATTCAACAAACTGGTTTGAACCCAATGGGAATACTTCTAGTTAAAGTCAGTCAGTACACCACAAAGTTAAGGTAAAATCACACTCCTCAGCCACTTGTTAGATACAACAAACTGGTTTGAACCCAATGGGAATACTTCTAGTTAAAATGTGTTTTTTCCGAGATAAAAAAAATCAATCTTCTCAGTATTTTTTGTAATTCAACAAACTGGTTGGAACCTAACGATAGTACTTTTTTTATTCCTCTAGACTTTTTCATCTAGTTGTTCCGTAAAAAGATAATGTTTAGTTTAAAAAAATTGAAAACTACCGCACTATTCCTGCTGACCTCGAATACCCTTCACCCCTAGCCTTTATTCTGGACGTCACTAAACCCCTGATTTTGTTAGGCGATTTTGACTATACAGTGGTATGTACACTATCGCAATTCTTTTTGAACAGAGACACAAGAGCTATTGCTCGACTCTGATTAAGGTTGCTTAATATATTCTACAAGAGATATTTGTACCGCATTGACACTAATGAGTGGATGTGGAGTTCCTGCGATAAGTGTTTTTGACTATACAGTGGTATGTACACTATCGCAATTCTTGTTGAACAGAGACACAAGAGCTGTTGCTCGACTCTGATTAAGGTTGCTTAATATATTCTACAAGAGATATTTGTACCGCATTGACACTAATGAGTGGATGTGGAGTTCCTGCGATAAGTGTTTTTGACTATACAGTGGTATGTACACTATCGCAATTATTCTTGTTGAACAGAGACACAAGAGCTGTTGCTCGACTCTGATTAAGGTTGCTTAATATATTCTACAAGAGATATTTGTACCGCATTGACACTAATGAGTGGATGTGGAGTTCCTGCGATAAGTGTTTTTGACTATACAGTGGTATGTACACTATCGCAATTATTCTTGTTGAACAGAGACACAAGAGCTGTTGCTCGACTCTGATTAAGGTTGCTTAAAATATTCTACAAGAGATATTTGTACCGCATTGACACTAATGAGTGGATGTGTAGTTCCTGCGATAAGTGATTTTTGACTATACAGTGGTATGTACACTATCGCAATTATTCTTTTTGAACAGAGACACAAGAGCTGTTGCTCGACTCTGATTAAGGTTGCTTAAAATATTCTACAAGAGATATTTGTACCGCATTGACACTAATGAGTGGATGTGTAGTTCCTGCGATAAGTGATTTTGACTATACAGTGGTATGTACCTGATCGCAATGCCTGGTTGTTCAAAGACGCAAATCTCTTCAGGGGTTTTTGGTCTTTGAAGAGTAAAGGCACCAAGAGTAAGGTTTCTCAAGGCAGCAGCATTGTGACCTTTATTACTAAAATCAAGATAAAACATTAAACACGCCACCTAATATGTATGGATTTAGCTAATCCATTTATTCCATTTCATTTGTGGATATTAGATGGATACTAAGAGTACCGAGATTTGTGGATACAAACTCCCTTCTAATCTGTTGTTTTTTAACGCTGTTCCAGTGTGTACGTCTAATGTTGTTGTAAAAAAAAGAAAGAAAGAAACACTTCTTTATTGAGAAGAAATTAGGACCGTTCTTTCTTTTTTTATGGTCTTTTTTTGTTTTTGTTGTAGACATAAAACAAATTAAGTGTTGACACATAACAACGGTTGTATTTCTTAAGATGACGCGCTGAAAAATTAGGAGTGACGGGTACACTTTAAATAAAGTCATCACTGTGGCACAGGCAAATAGATCTGTAAACTGGTCCGAAATGTCAATACATGTTTGTCCTTTATAAATCAACAAATTTTGTTTGCACGAGTATGTGTTTCTGTGTTGTACCACGTACTACCATTGTAATGTATAAAACACACTTGCGGAACAAGCTCCAAACATGTGCTTTATTCATTGTACGCGTGCGGATGTTCTGTTCGGCATTTTGTAATATTTAGGGATCCAACTTCTAGTAACTTCGGTGCGTGTTAAGTTATATATTGAGCGATAATTTTAATATAGCACATAAAGCAATAATAATTAATTACTAATACTTCCCTTGTTTACGTGATGGCAGTATATTTGACGTTATCAGTAACTGCAGTTTGAGTTTTTCTTTAAATATAGTACAGAATTTATGACGTATTATATAGGTCTGTGTTGTGCTCTGTATGACCGTTCTCGATTGTAGCTAAAATGGGGGTTGCCTGACAGAACCTTAGATATCATTGAATGATGAAGCTAACGGAACAGTAGGGATTATCGTTTCTAGGAGATTTTATATCGGTCTGTGTTGTGCTCTGTATGACGTTCTCGATTGTAGCTAAAATGGGGGTTGCCTGACAGAACCTTAGATATCATTGAATGATTAGGGATTATCGTTTCTAGGAGATTTTATATCGGTCTGTGTTGTGCTCTGTATGACCGTTCTCGATTGTAGCTAAAATGGGGGTTGCCTGACAGAACCTTAGATATCATTGAATGATGAAGCTAACAGAACAGTATGGATTATCGTTTCTAGGAGATTGTATATCGGTCCGTGTTGTGCTCTGTATGACCGTTCTCGATTGTAGCTAAAATGGGGGTTGCCTGACAGAACCTTAGATATCATTGAATGATGAAGCTAACAGAACAGTAGGGATTATCGTTTCTAGGAGATTTTAAATCGGTCTGTGTTGTGCTCTGTATGACCGTTCTCGATTGTAGCTAAAATGGGGGTTGCCTGACAGAACCTTAGATATCATTGAATGATGAAGCTAACAGAACAGTAGGGATTATCGTTTCTAGGAGATTTTATATCGGTCTGTGTTGTGATCTGTATGACCGTTCTCGATTGTAGCTAAAATGGGGGTTGCATGACAGAACCTTATATATAATTGATTGATGGATTTAAACTAACACAATTGATTATCTGGACTAGAAAGTATGGTTGGATACAAAAATATTTATTGTTAGCAACGTTCTTGCAGAATATATTGTTGCAAGAAATGTTTTTAACTTTCCGGATTATCAGATTATGACTCGCTCTTTTACCAACTTTCCGACACCTCTCATGTTTCAGTGACACGGAAGTATTTCCATAAACCACTCCCACATCGAATGTAATTAAGATCAGATAACTCGATCGGTGTCCAGGTACAATGGGATTGTCGGTGTCAGAGCTGTCACTACTCCCCGAGCGCGCCCACACTAGTGATCGATCAGGATTCATATTTTAGGGAATGAAATGTGTTTATCGCCGCGAAATTCTCGGATCGGATTCCGTGAATAGTAAACAAACACTTTTAACAGACTGGCTGAGCAAGGTTAAAGTGTTTTTGTTCATTATCGTAGCATAGACCTAATTTTTCAGGGACCATAAGAAAACTTCAGGAAGAAATCAATTATTATCAATATCTAAGTCAGAATTTAAAAATTATAAGCCTGAAGTTGTCAAATAACAGAAATTGAAACGAAGGATTCAGGCAGATTTTTATGTTGAACCAAAATTTTAACATTGAATTAGGAGGAAGTTACTTTTAAAAAATATTTAAAAACGTGTTGGTGGATTTTGTTCGTATTAATAAATCAATCGTAATTTTGTTAGGGCATTAAAATTTGAGTGAAGGAAACAGGATTTTTCCGGACATTTGCCATCGTTCAGTGAAACAAGAAATCAGTAACACTACGTTTCGAGATCTGTAATCTGATCTCTTCTTCAGGTAAAGAACTAACCTAATACATAATTACAAACTAGGTTAAAATAAACAAATCTTACCAAAGCGTTGTGGCACGCCTAAGTCAGGAATCACAACCTACATGTTGTTTGTCAACTTCACTAACTCTATAAACATGCACTTAATAAAAAACTATACAAAACACTAATCATTAATACTTAACTACGGAATACAGGTCACAATACGTCTTCACTCGTCTACCAACCACCTACGACTGACCAGAGGGACCAGCCAATGGTAATCGTCACGGCTGGCCTAAAACAAGATGGCGGAAATAAAAGGGAAGGGGGTAGGAGTGGGCCCTTTCGTTATTGTTGGTTCATGCGAGATGAACTTCTTAAAACCATATTGTGACTCCGCATTGGTTTATTACAAATATCTGATCCGTTTGATACGTTTCGTTTTCTCTTTTAGAACGTTGGCAAATGTCCGGAAAAATCCTGTTTCCTTCACAATCCTTCCATCGTCAAAAATAACCTTCAAACAAAGAACATTTGAGTGTTTAGTGCAATTTATGACAAGTATTTTTTACTGATAAGATTTTCAAAAATACAATTTACAAAAGCAATCGTGAAACAAATATAACTTTGGAGTTCAATGTGGTGCCAAATCTTAAATATAACCACCTTCGATTAATCTTTTAAATAATAAAAAGGTAATGTTCATTCTAAAAGTTGCAATTTGAAGTAACTATATCGCAAGCTGAGACCAACTGATAATAATAGTCTTTAGATAAGGAACGAACTGATGTTTACAAGTAATTTCCACCAATTTCAGCTGACCAAAGAATTACTTGTCGGGATTTGCATGAATCATCTTGTATTGGCTGTAACAGTTCTTGTATATTCTTGTACGCAGAACAGTACAACTCGGAGAAAGACAAACAATATGAGGTCAGAAAAAAGAAAGGCCTTCAAAGATTTTAGAATTCTTAGAATAAACTAAGGCGTTTTTACAGAGGTTATTTGAAGAGGATGACACTAACGCGATAAGGATGAGCCGACTGGAAGGGCAGAACGATCCTGAAGGATAGAACAATTTCCACCAAGTCCATCCACCAAAGAATTTATTATTTGTCAGGAGTTTCATGGATCATCTTGTATTCAGATTTAACATTCCTTGTATGCAGAACAGTACAATTTGGAGTAAGACAAACAATATACGGTCAGAAAAAAGAGAGGCCTTCAAAGATTTTGAAATTCTTAGAATAAAATAATGCTTTTTTTAAGAGGGAATTTGAAGGGGATTCGTGTCATCCACGCGATTAAGATGAGCCGACTCGAAAAACAGAACGATCCTGAAGGTTAGAACAATTTCCACCAATTCCACCCCACCCAAGAATTATTTGTCAGGATTTTCATGAATCATCTTGTATTCAGATTTAACATTTCTTGTATACAGTACAGTAGAACTCGGAGTAAGAAAAAAACTATGAAATCAAAAAAAAGAAAGGCCTTCAAAGATTTTGAAATTCTTAGAATAAAATAATGCTTTTTTTAAAAAGAGGGAATTTGAAGGGGATTTGTGTCATCCTCGCGATTAAGATGAGCCGACTCGAAAGATAGAACAATCCTGCTCAGTTCTATGGATTGAAGACTCTCATTCCGATGTAATTAAAATCAAACAATGGCTCTAATTTTCCAGCTGACTGCCCTCATTGATTTCACTACAGCTTATAGATTGATTGGCAAACGCCTAACTTGAATAAGCTAATAACGCTCGTTGTTCGGTTGATACGGTTTTCTATACCCGTTTTAAAGGGTACTGACGCAGGCTTTTGAATTATGGAAACTTTCTGGTGCAGGAGTTTTTCATTATTTTGGAGTCGATAAACCATTTCAACATTTGTTAGTAGCTGAGTTTGTTTCAATGGAGTTGTTTATAGAAAACAAACAGAATATTTCTTAAACTAATGCACTATCCGGCTGTTCAAACATCATTGTTTGTGAAGTCATTGACAGAAATTCCGGGAACGAATGACACCTTCGAGCATTTAATTTATTTACAACTAGCTATTAACGTGTTGACTGCGGCTATAGAGCCGTTACGAGGTGTGAATGTCTTTCGCTCACTCTAAGAACCTTGTGGTAATTAACCTTGTAATCGGTGAGGCACACAAGACGGAGTCAGAGATCAGTGCATTGGAAACCTTGCCAGGTTTACGCGATGTCTCCAAAGTGGAGGTTACTTGAACAAATTACTACATCTTACTACGAAACCAAATTTCAGTTGAGGAAAGGAAAGGAAGACTTACTGCGAAGTTGAGATGTTCCATCCCTAGTTCCTGGTATACTTACTGAAGGAAATCCCCAGCTCCAAGTGTAATCCTTATTAACGGAGTCAGGACCAATAACATGCACCTTCGTCGAAAGAGTTTGTTTTTTTTTTATTAGCATGGTAGTCTTCAGCGTGTTTGGGGTCACTCCGCCTCCTCTCGTCTCACTGTTCTAGGTCTGGAAACTGGTGGTTTCCAACGGCTACAGGGATTTTTACTGGGAAGATCACATCTCAAGATCTAAATTCTTGAGATATTTCGGGCTCACTGTGGACAACAGTCAGCTATCTTCAGTTAAACGAAACTGCCAATAATAAACAGTCGTCTATATAGGCGAGATGAAAGGGCGGAGCTTTATCGTGATTGGATGGAACTTAACCAACCAACGACTAATATTGAAGCCCTATTGGTCACAACTGGTCGGTGGGGTGTTAAGCTTCAGCCAATCATGATATAGTTTCGCCCCTTCAACTCGCGATTTGAGCCGGAAGATTTATATGTATATATACCAAACATGCCTGGTTTAAAACAACCAATCAATTGTGATATTTTGAAGATGTTTCCTTCTCTAGATCATTTTCCGGCTCTAGTCTCTAGCTGTTGATATCCATGTATAGGCGTCTTTCTTGAAGGTCGAGATATCATATATGCGATAGAATCTTTGAGAACTATAACAGTCACAGTGAGAAATATCATGTATAATATTGATTAGATCTTCCTGCACCAGGCCATCTTAATAGATGTTACTGGAACGCTCTAGTTTCTACAAAAGTTCTACAAAATCGGAATTTCGACGCCATAAATTCTCGAATAGGAACTCCACAAAGAAACGTCAACATTAATACGCCCTCAGTGGTACACACGAACCCAAGTTCTCCAGAGTAGGTCTAGAGACAATCACAAAGGGGCATCGACGTTAATACACATTCAGTGGCACGCACGATCCCAAGTTCTCCAGAGTAGGTCTAGAGACAATCACAAAGGGGCATCGGCGTTAATACACATTCAGTGGCACGCACGATCCCAAGTTCTCCAGAGTAGGTCTAGAGACAATCACAAAGGGGCATCGGCGTTAATACACATTCAGTGGCACGCACGATCCCAAGTTCTCCAGAGTAGGTCTAGAGAGAATCACAAAGGGGCATCGGCGTTAATACACATTCAGTGGCACGCACGATCCCAACCATGCGTTACTTGATGTTGGGCAAGTTCTCCAGAGTAGGTCTAGAGACAATCACAAATGGGCATCGGCGTTAATACACGTTCAGTGGCACGCACGATCCCAAGTTCTCCAGAGTAGGTCTAGAGACAATCACAAATGGGCATCGGCGTTAATACACATTCAGTGGCACGCACGATCCCAAGTTCTCCAGAGTAGGTCTAGAGACAATCACAAATGGGCATCGGCGTTAATACACGTTCAGTGGCACGCACGATCCCAAGTTCTCCAGAGTAGGTCTAGAGACAATCACAAATGGGCATCGGCGTTAATACACATTCAGTGGCACGCACGATCCCAACCATGCGTTACTTGATGTTGGGCAAGTTCTCCAGAGTAGGTCTAGAGACAATCACAAATGGGCATCGGCGTTAATACACGTTCAGTGGCACGCACGATCCCAACCATGCGTTACTTGATGTTGGGCAAGTTCTCCAGAGTAGGTCTAGAGACAATCACAAATGGGCATCGGCGTTAATACACGTTCAGTGGCACGCACGATCCCAAGTTCTCTAGTTTTCTAGATGAAATCACTAACTGACCTAAATAATGTAAAACGAAAAATGTATTCCACAAGTGACATGTCTTTAAAACGAGAACTGAACCATAATTTTTAACAAGAGTTTTTTTATTATATTTTTCATTACATCTTTTTCATGATTCATGTTAAATTTTGAAATAAGTAAGAGGCTTGCACGATAACAGTGTAGGCCTAGGATAAGTGAAACACGAGATATATGTGCCGAGTTCACTCTTTAAAGCTTACAATATTACTATATAAAAGATTAGTGAATTTGCATCCCAGGTTATATGCATATAGTTTATTTTTATTTAGTAATCTATATACGCAAATAAAAATAATATCGAATACTACTTACTTTATAATAAGTTGATAAATTTAGCTAATTTACTTACCGAACGCAATATTTTATCTAAGAAATGCGAATGAAATGAGCGCTCTCCTTCGAATTGAAAATACTCGTAAAGATACTCTCTAAAAGATAGATAACAGAAAATAATTTGGGTTTCCAGTTTATTTTTTCACCCTACAGATTGTTTTACTTAACGAAGACATTGCTAGAATTACAACTGTTTAAAAACTCGTTTCATGGTTTGTTTTTTGTTTTTGTTTTTTGTGTGATGCGAAATATACAGAGTGTTCGGTAATAGTGTTCCGAATACTTTGGGATTTTGTTCCACACATAAAAATTATTAATCAGTTTTGAGTTATTTTGATGGAATAATTTAAATGTCCGCAATTTCAACAAAGTTTTAAGGATTTTGTAATATTTTATTTTCAAAAAGGTCTACCAAAGGTTAATGCAACTCTCAAGTTTCATAACTTTATCTTACTTAACTGGTTCAAAAGATATAAATTTTTTGGTGAAAAACACATACTTTTTCACCTAAGACAGACGGAAAAGTAAAGTTTGTAGGCCATACCTTCATATGAATTTTTTTGCTCATTTTTATGTGTCTGACAATATTACAAAGTATTGAAACACTTTTACTGAACACCCTGTATACTAAACAAACTCTGAATGTACAAGATGTTGTACATAATATTGTACAAGATTGTATATATATGTAGCGTAACAGAGTTCATTGAGCTGCATGCAAAATGTCAAGTCTAACTCTCTGGTTGACAGGCTTCTACGAATTAGGCCAAATTCTATGTAAGAAAATGCATCATCGATCTCAATCTTGCCTTATATAAATAAAACTGTACGCAAAATTAAAATTTGCAAATGAATTTGTTCTCGAGATATTCCGCTGAAATTAAGCTACGCTAACGCTCGATCGCCCAGATCCAATAGTTCTTATCCCAAATCTAAACGCTCACATACAACGTTATCGAACACAATGCTGACCATGTAGAAATAAGGTTATATGAAAAATTTCAAAAGTCCATAAAGACATCTTGGATAAAACTATGTCAGTCAAAAGTGACATTTTATTACCCTCCTGAGTGGTAACAACATATACAACTTTTTAAATGTACTCTTTCATCTCAGTTCATTCTAGAGATATCCCCCTAAATGATATAGGGTTTGCTAACGTTCAGCCAAATCCTCTGGAGGCAAATGCACCATGTAGAGTTTCCATGCAAAATTTAAAGTCCATAAATCAAATAATGGTTCTCGAGCTATTTATTGGACAGTTAGGCTACATAACTCATGGCTCAGCCAGGCCCGTACTCAGACTGGGTTCTTCGGACAATTTTACCGGGGCCAGGACCGGGCCCCATTACACGTTTATTGGAAACTGAGATAGCTCTACCTAATAACTGTAACGGAATATTACTATTATTAACAAAATTATAAGATGTTGACAATGGTTTAAGGGGGAGGGGGGTTGAGCGGTGTGACATGACGGGGTCCGACCAAATATCTTTTTCCGGGGCCCGTCAAAGCTGAGTACGGCCCTGGGCTCAGCCAAATTACAAAAAGGGACAAACATTGAATGAAAAGTTCTAAGTTCATAGCTCAATCAGTTCTTGATATATTCTGCAGAAAACAAACAGACAGGCTGAACAGATAATGTGCCAGCTTTCTGACTTTGTTTTGCTAACTCTCAGCAGATAATACGAGGTTTAATATTACTTAATCAATTGATTTGTTAAATCAGCAACATTAAGAATAAAGACAGTGCCATATGACGTAAGTAAGGCCGAGTCAGTCAAGACCTAGTGTAATTACCGCAGTAGAGAATGAATTCATTCTTACCTGAAATCGCGTGTTTGTTTCGCATCTCCTATTTATCAGGAAGTGTACCGTCTTGTCCTTTTTACAACTTATCACCACCGAATTGACATACGATTCAAATAGGTCAATATTGGTTGTGTAATAAACGTCTAAAATTGAATACGCAGTGTTCGGTCTGATGATTCTTTTTCCGAACAGATTTATCTAGTTTTGGTATCGCTCGTTTTCAGACACGTGGAAAATCTGCAAACCTTTTGAAGTTTTGTAAAAACGTATAGTAAATGAAAACTGAAATATATCTTGCATATCAAAATTATTCAAGTTAGATATTATTAGCTCTCTGATCCAGTTTGATCGACCTACAAAGACCCTAATCGAAATAGAGAAAAAGGTTTTCTAAATTGAGTTTAACATGTTACATCTGTTTTGGAAAATGTGTATTTGTATTCGCCTTGACGTTCTCGCTGCACTCGTAAATGTCAAATAATCACCATGGATTTGGATTGTGGATTTGATTGTATAAAGCCAAACGCTTCACAGCCAGTAACTATGCCAGCTATGATAACCTAGCTTTGGTTCAGGCAAAATAAACCACCCATTAAATTTTTAAGGAGATACTCAGCCGGAAGAAAACTTTTAGCATTAAAAGGACCGTATTGCTGTAAAATCGAGTTTACGAAGAAAAGAATAGTCAAGTAGCCCAAAAATTGATTGAGCCCAAAGAGGTTGAGAGCTGTGGGACGCTGATGTTTAAGATGAACAATCTTGACCAAGTTGAGCAGCCTGGAGGAGGCTGAAGACGTAGAACATTAGAGTCTAGAAAAAGAAGTTAAGGTGTTAGGGTCGCTATCAGACTTCAGGAGAACCTAAATTTGGTGGATCAAGACGGTAAATCGTTTGTGACCTTGATATCCATAATGAATCCAAGAAAACATTTGTACACGGGGTATCTTAATATTATACCTCAGGAGTTTGAGCCTGGATTATAAAGGGATTTGGACACAGTGTTGCTGATGGTACGGTGATTTTTTAATTGTAGGATTAAAATTGTAAATTAATCCTACAAATTGTAGGATTCATGAAATTAAACATATCCAGGTACTGGGGGGACATACTCTGGTACTAGTAGATCATATCTAGGTACTGGAACATATCCTGATATTGATATTGGGGGAACATATCCTGGAGGGAACATATCCAGGTACTGGGGGAACGTATCCTGGTACTGAGAGGACATATTCTGGTACTAGGAGATCATATCTAGGGACTGGAACATATCCAGGTGTTGGAGAAACCTATCCTGATATTGATATTGGGGGAACATATCCTGGGGCGAACATATCCAGGTACTGGGGGAACGTATCCTGGTAATGAGAGGACATATTCTGGTACTAGGAGATCATATCTAGGGACTGGAACATATCCAGGTGTTGGAGAAACCTATCCTGATATTGATATTGGGAGAACATATCCTGGGGGTAACATATCCAGGTACTGGGGGAACGTATCCTGGTACTGAGAGGACATACTCTGGTACTAGTAGATCATATCTAGGTACTGGAACATATCCAGGTGTTGGAGAAACATATCCTGATATTGATATTGGGGGAACATATCCTGGGGGGAACATATCCTGGTACTGGGAGAACATATCCAGGTAATGGAGCAAAATATTCAGGTACTGGGAGAACATATTCAGGTACTGGAGGAACAAGTACAGGTACTGAGTGAACATATCAAGATAATAGGGGAACATATCAAGGTAATGGGGCAACATATCCAGGTACTGGGAGAACATATTGAGGTACTGGAGGAACGAGTACAGGTACTGAGTGAACATATCAAGATAATAGGGGAACATGTCCAGGTAATGGGGAAATATAGGTACTGGAGGAACATACACAGTTACTGGGGGAACATATCCAGGTACTGAGGGAGTATATACAGTTAATGGGGCACAGAGCCCAGGAGAATCCATGGAATGGAGAATTCTGTCTTTATGTCCAGAAGTAAAAATTCCGCATGCTTCGGTACTCTACAGAAGCTCAATATTCGATAGAAATCAGAATACATCAAGGGATAGATTTAGCGAATAAGAACTCTTTGAACTAACCACTCAATATTGTATCAAAGAATAGTGTTGAAGATATCTTTCCTCCTGTGAGGAAAATGGCTACAAAATTCTCATAAAGGTTACGTATAAATAAATCACGCATGTTATAATAGTAACGCTTATCCATTCCATGTAGCCTTTCGTGTGTGGTTAATAGTGTTAATATAGTTCCAGGATTACAAGCCCAATCAGCATTTCACTTCATGATTGGAGTCCACGTTTTAATGTCAGTTAAGAGAAGAATTAAATCCCTACGTGTGAAACGTCAAATAATGAAATAAACTACTATAATCAGTAAATAAGTCGTTTGACCTGTATGCTGCACTATGAATCTGTTTATTGGAAAATTTCATCATACACATCATAATTTAATTCAATACCTATAGGAAATGTATTGTATGTCAATCTTAGAAGGCAAAATGTTTCTTAGAACGTAGCATATTTAGGGAGGAAGGGTATTACAATGTAAATCTGGGAGGAGGAAGTAGAGCGAGCATACATTAGCGAACTTTTCTACGGTGAGAGCTATATGTTGTGTTTGAAAATGTGGATAGGGAGCTGAGCTGCCAACAAGGGAGTTTTAAAAGAAATATATTTGGAGTGATCAGTTAAGAACTGGTAACACAGTTCGGTAAGACATGCTTGTGTTACAGTGGGCGGTGTTGCGGTACCGTTCGTGTTGTTGTCGGCATCCTCCCGCGGGCCCGCAGAGAAGTTGGCCGGCAGTGCTCCGGCCCCTGCCACCTCCCATTCGGAGGAGTTCCACCTCCAGGCACAGAGGTCCTCGAAGGTGCACCGGAGCCCCGGGTAACCCTGAGTCAGGGGCGTAGGCGTCGCGGTCGCACACACTGTCACCAGTAACACCCGCGCCCAGTAGTTCGCGCTCATCTTGCACCCATCTCGGGACTGACAGTCTCTCCCGCCTGGACCAGATCTGCACAGTGCACGCATCTCCGCATTTCCCGCGCCGCCGCGCAACATTTCCCTCCTTCACGTCTCGCCGCTCGTAAATGTCAACTGCCTCGACCCTTGCTCGAGTAGCTTCTCAGTCCACTCTTTGTAGACAGTTTTGAAAACAAAACTTTCTACAGTTTTAATGGTTTTAATTATGAGATGGAGTTTATTATGGTGTCCTCTTATCAACTCGAATAAAGATATTTATATATTACACTTTTTACAATAATACTGTTCTAAATAATTTATGCAATTACTGTAATTATTTCTTCTGTGTAGCACTTGTTCGATATATTGTATTTATAATGTCATTCAAATATAAAATACTATCACTGTTTAAATGTAATACAATATATAAAACGGAAGTAGTACTACACAACTACTGTAGTAGGTGTCTTCCACTCCTCGACATTAACGTAAAAACTATTTGGGCTAATCCAGCAATTAAATAATAAAAGGTAGGTTGTTTTTGAAAGTCTAAATTGGATTACAAAATATATATGTCTCAAACTATTGTCACTAAATTATTTGTTGTCAATACCTCAACGATAACCTTAACTAATTTCAGTAGTCTCATTACAGGAATGACAGAGCGTTAAAAGCTCACAGGTTGTCACAACAATAACAGACCGTTATTTAGTTATGACACTCTGCCTCAACCCTATGGCTCACTAGAAACTGTCGTAGTACACAAGAACTTAACCAGAAAAAGATTGAGGGAGTCCAGACAACTAATATTTTCCTGTATTGAGAAGAGAGTCAGGCCCCATTTTGTCCCTTAAAAAGATCTTCATGTTACTTTTTTTAAGAACGATCTTTCAGCAGTGCATATCAGTAATACTGAATTATTTAATTAATAATAATCGTTTACAAAAAAGAAATTAAAACATTAAAACTACGAGATCCTCACTAACAGAGTGTCAATAGCTCACAGTTCGTCACAACAATTACAGACTATTATTCAATTGTTACACTCAGCTCACAACCTGGCTCATCAGATACTGTCGTAGTCCACCCGTAGAGGGCTAAGACGTAATATAACCTCTATTAAAACTACGCGATCCTCTCTAACAGAGTTTCAATAGCTCACAGATCGTCACAACAATTACAGACTATTATTCAATTGTTACACTCAGCTCACAACCTGGCTCATCAGATACTGTCGTAGTCCACCCGTAGAGGTCTAAGACGTAAATATAAACTCTATTAAAACTATGCGATCCTCTCTAACAGACTGTCAATAGCTCACAGGTCGTCACAACAATTACAGACTATTATTCAATTGTTACACTCAGCTCACAACCTGGCTCATCAGATACTGTCGTAGTCCACCCGTAGAGGGCTAAGACAAATATAAACTCTATTAAAACTATGCGATCCTCTCTAACAGACTGTCAATAGCTCACAGGTCGTCACAACAATTACAGACTATGATTCAATTGTTACACTCAGCTCACAACCTCGCTCATCAGACACTGTCGTAGTCTACCCGTAGAGGGCTAAGACAAATATAAACTCTATTAAAACTATGCGATCCTCTCTAACAGACTGTCAATAGCTCACAGGTCGTCACAACAATTACAGACTATGATTCAATTGTTACACTCAGCTCACAACCTCGCTCATCAGACACTGTCGTAGTCTACCCGTAGAGGGCTAAGACAAATATAAACTCTATTAAAACTATGCGATCCTCTCTAACAGACTGTCAATAGCTCACAGGTTGTCACAACAATTACAGACTATGATTCAATTGTTACACTCAGCTCACAACTGGATCATCAGACACTGTCGAAGTCCACCCTTATAACCTAATACTATTGTAAATGTGAAAGTGTTTTTTGCGTGTAAAGTATTTGACCTATTGTACTAAAATTGTTCATGGACATTGTTACGGTCCCGTGATGAATATATAATAAATATGTAAATTTTTATTTGAAAATCCCTCCGGGCTAATCCCCTCTGGTCTGTATAAAGTAGTAAACAATCTCGTCTTGTTGTCTACAGTTATTATATAACAATTAAATGAGCCTGCCAAACGTAATGAACTGTTCTGATTAAAATCTGTTTATTATTATCAAATTGTTTGCTTTTATAGTGAGTAGATTCTCTAAGGAATAACAAACACTTTTAACGCTGTTTTATTAGCGAATAGAGAAGGAAGTATTCATATATCTTACAAAATGCCTTAAAAATAAGGTGGTCATTGATTTGACACCGAAGACTCCCTTTGAAACAGTCGGTAAGAACTATGCTAGATTAAAGTTCCCTGGTCTGTGTTTTTGAACTGATGTACTAATTCCAGCTCTAACTGTTCTAAGATATTAAAAATATTTTTCATTGTATAAAGAAACAAACGTGTAGTGTCATTGTTAATGTAATTTTAACTGTACATTTTTATCAAATATCAAGTATAGATCCAAAAAAGAATGTTGTTATTTAACTTTTTGTAAGTGTCTATAGTAAGGTTATCTTCTATAAACCAATTACAACTATTTTTGTTTTAGTATAAGAGCGATCAATTGTGTTCTGAACTAATAACCCTTTATTTTAAGAATGCACAAGTTCCAATGGAATTCAATAATTAAACTCAGTATAAAATCATAGTAATTTTAATAAAATTTAAAATCAATAATACAGCAACGCCAAGCTATCTTTTTTACTTTGAATTTATTCTCAATTATTTCATATTTTTAACCCATCAAAAGTTCACAAGTCCAGTCTTAAAATTAACAATCAATCATTCAATAATTGTGTCCTTCAAGTTCTCAGTGCTAATGTTATCAACACAAACTCAAAATAAAAATCTTCATTAAACTTCAAAATAAAATAATCTTCTTCAAATATAAAATGAAACAAATAATAAAATAAGACTTCTTCTCAAAAGAAAAATCAAACTAATTAAGGTAATATTAATATTTAATATATGAACAAAGACAATGTCCAACCAGTTAAACTCAAATTTGTACCAATTTCAAAGTACTTATTTTCTGTAAATTTCCAATTTACAAATTATTGAATTATCCAGAATTATACGCTTGGCTTTGAATGTTAAATTTAGGAACTTGTTAAAATATATATATAATCTCAGAACATAAAATAAATTTTCTTTTTCAGTAGGCTGTTCCTGATTTAACCAAATTGAACAGGAAAATATCATCAAGTAATTTTCTATTTAAATGTTAAATTCTAACTTTCACAGTACCTCACACATCTGCTGAAGACTTCACCAAGTAACAAAAATAACTATAATAGATTAATCAATTGAAAAAAACACAAACTTTAAATTTTGAAAAGAATTTTAATCTTAATACTCAACCTTCCTACCGAAAAATCAATACGGCAAGAGTAGGCTATCACTTTACACGAACTTCTCTCTCTGAGCACACAGCAAAGAATCCCTGAAAACGTGGTTGAATCCACCGGAAGGATCTAGAAGTCCCTCCCACCATCTAATCAACCTAAGATTGGCCAATCAAAATTGAGCAAATACAATGTCTGAATTGGATGGTACCTATCCAACTCAGACCTGTAACCTATGCTCAATACCTAGATACAAAAGGAAGCTTCTAGCATTCCTCGAACCCGAATCGACAAGAAATTCAGCACTGCTGGAAGGATCACAATCTTACAATTCACTTATTATATTAATTCACAATTCTCTTAATAAAAATATAAAGATTCCTATAAATAATTAAATAATGTAGGAAGCATCCTATACTTTTACTATACATTTAAAGACTGATACAAAACCCATTTTAGTTCGTATTTGACAGAAGAAGCCTTCTCTGATCTTTGGTATATATATTTTTGATTGGGAAACAAGGCAAAATTATGGAACAAAACATACCAAGAACAGAGTAAATTACAATGGCCTTAAATATAAATTTTTTGACGTCTTTTTAAATATAAAAGTATATGTTTGAAAATAAATTCTGGTTTATGTGCTCGTAAGAAGGTCTCATATTTATGTAATACTGAAACACTCAAAACAATACATTTTGCATATATACTCACATATTTCGTATGGTATTTCCTAATACGGTGCTACGTCATAAAAAATTATATGTGATATAATTCTTTGCACATTGTACATAAAAATGAATAAATAAATCTAAATGAAAAAAATACGTATTTTTTATAGTGACAACGAGGCAAACTCAATATCGGCGTCGGAAATATAATTCACTTGAACCAGCAACGATCATACATGTGCAACGTCTACTAAATAAATTTGCGCGTAAAGGAGCGGGTAACTGCTAGCAATGCAGATATAAGAGACTACATTGTGAGTTCTAAGACTGAAAAATAACAAATAACTAATGGCGTTTCTGAAATACTATCTCTGGGATCTCTTAATTGATCTAGAGATCTACGAGATCATTCTAGCATTTGTATGATTATCTAATGATACACGGGTTATAATATTAGCACATTGGTAACAAAATGGGTTATAATTATACATTTTCAAAACATGAAGGTATTGATTGAATTTATTTTTCCAAAATTAGATTATTTATAATTTACTAAATTGTTCCATGAATACTTGTACTGTAGTGAAGCACATCGTAAAATATAAATATAGGATGGATATGTTAAGAATATAATATTTTTTAAACAGTAGGTTCATGTTTTTAACAATTATTTCTGACACCCAATTTACGTAAGTAGCCTGTTTTACAGAATAATCTTAATATAAATAAAAATGAATCGGTAAATGTGTAGCTAAACACAAATTTCAAGAATGGTTGGACCAATTTGGCTAATTATTATATACATATATATTCGTTTAAGTCCGAGGAAGGTTTTGATGAAGAGAGAAATAGGAAAGTTTCCCGGAATATTTAAAAATTCGGAAAAATAGCCTAATTAAAATATTTACGACACGTAATCCAAAGTTAACTGACACTAAACAGCTGTTGACACTTTCAGCTGAAGTTCAAAGAGGCAGAAACATTTGGTTAATTAATATTTTAGAAAATATTAATTAATTATACAGTATTTGATCAGTATTTTTATTCAGATTACAAAGTCAAAGTTGCTGTCTAATATTTATTTTTTATTTTGCAACAGTGACGAATAAACTTTATACTGCATTAAAAACACTATTTAATCGGTGTCTAAAACCCACCTTAATGAACAAAGCTGAGAATTTTTACACGTAAGATAATCGAAATTGGTTGGCACTCTTAACAATTTGACTGTAGTTAAAGGAAAAGCAAAGGGATGACACACGGAAGTAGATATTTTTTTACCAAAGTAATCTTTTTAAGGTTATGTAGGCACATATTTTCCTGGCCGGGTTAAAAAACCAATTATAGCACCAGAAACATCGTAGATCGAAAACAGACGCTTTTTAATATAATTTGGGTTCCAAAACTAACATATACATATATTTCATTGGTTAGTGGAACAACAAAAACTCAACGCTGGAAGCATAAATAAATTAGAGCCGGAGTGAGTTTAAACGGTTAGAACTGACACATTTTGACCGCAGTAACTTTCTGGTAGTACGTAAGTGACTTATATATTTTCTTCTTTAGGACAAAAAACAAACTCTAACGCACATGATACTATATCACATGGCACATGAAATATAGCACATAAAATATCTTAAACCAGAAGTAGATTACGAGGGATGGTACTAGATGCTTTTTTACCCAAGTAGATCTTGGAAAACCATCATACTTATGTATATATTTTCTTCATCAGCGCAACAAGGCAAACTGAACTGTAGAACCATAAATAAATTAGACCGGAAGTTTATACGGCCGAAACTGACACTTTTTGGACTCAATAACTTTCTTTATTGGGACAAAAGCAAACTATAACTATGACGCTTGAAAAATATTAGACAGAAAGTAAATCAATAGAGCCAAGAATATAAGCTTTTTAAACGAAGTTGGTTTTCGTTGGTGTATATTTTCTTGATAAGGGCGCAAGGCAATCTCCACTATGGCACTGGAAATACCCTAGACAGAAAATAAATTAAACAGATGGAAGTTAACACTTTTTGACCAAATTAGGTTTTTAAAACTTATATGTATATATTTTTCATACAACATAACCTAAAATAGAATAGGCCTAAATCAAAATTGTATTTAATTTTTGAATCTCTCAACGATGGTTATTGAAATAATATATACCTAATATATCTTATTATGTTTGGAAAAACATAAGGCTCCATCATATCATAAATGTTCTCTAAGAAGGCTAGGAACTTCGATTTTAAAATTTAGCCGCGGGCAACAGCTAGTCTTTTAAGAACGGCTGGACCAATTCGGATTTTTTGTATTTTATTCATCTTTTTTGTAAAATATTCGTTGAAATCAGAGGAAGTGTCCCAAAATATTTTAGAATTCTGAAAATTTGTAATATTTATGTTTTATAATCCAAATTTATCTGACACCAAACAGCTGATGACAGTTTCAGATGAAGTTCGTTAAAAAATTCTATTAAATATACAGTGCTTGATCAGTAGTGTAATGCACATTGCAAATATAAAGTTATTATATAAATTTTACTACATACTGCATGAATGATTAATTAAATCATCCAACGCATTGTAAATTTTATTCCAAAGTTTTTTAAATCCCACCTTAATGAATAAAGCTGTGAATAGTTACAGGTACAGTGCTCGGAACACGTGGATTCCTTAACAATGTGATATGATATTTTTAGTGGCTTCGAATAAAGTAGAGTGTTGCACACTAAAGTGACTCAATTCCACATTATAGTCTCAAAAACAACGTATATGAAGCAAAACGTATTATAAACAATCATTTTTAATGTTTAACATAATTTGGACAAATACAGTCAGCTCTCAAATGAACAATTTGGATTCAGAAAATCCAAATCGACAACAGACGCAGTCTTTGAGTCTTGTCGATATGATTGTAGAGGGAATAGAATGTTGGAACCAACACTTGTCCAAAGCATCGACTGTGTTGACCATAGTATATTGTGCTCGACAGACTTGGTCCCACGGCATCAGAGGCGTGCCCCTTAAATGGCTTAGCTCATTTCTAAGTCATTAATCCCAAATCGTCCAAATATCAAATCAATCGTCAAAACCAATAAAACTGAGATACTGTGTTTCTCAGGGACCCATTCTCAGTCCTGTACTTTTCCTACTTTATGTCAACGGCATAGGATCATCTTTTATGCATGGAGGACTTGTGTAGTATGCTGATGATACGACTCTGTTTTAGTGCAATATCAAGTGAAGCGTTGGAACAACAGGCCTTTGTTGATATCAATAATTGTGTACAATACTTACAAAGCCTCAATGTAACAGCAAACACCTCAAAATTCAACGCTTTAAATTTTGCTTTGCGCGATGTAGGCAACCAGTGTGGACCTGCCGTTTTGTTAGCTGACTCCACGCTGGAAGAAGTTCTCTCATCAAAATTCCTAGGAATAGACCTTGATTGAGGGTTGACTTGGAATGAGCACATCAATCATGTCTGCACTAAAATTTCCTCAGGCATTTATGTTTTGAGGCCCTTAGCACAATACTGCACAAGTCAGGTACTGATAACGGCGTATTATGGTATAATTTACCCCCATTTGTCCTACGGAAAGGTCATGTGGGGAGTGTGCGCAAATTCACAGTTTCGGAGAGCATTCAAACTCCAAAAAGAACAATTCGAATAAAGTCAAAAATAAAATTCTGAGAGTCGTGTAGGAAAGCTTTCAAGGAGTTGCAGCTGTTGACTCTGCCGTGTCTGTACATTTTGGAAACCACTTTGTTTTGTATGTATAAGTGAGCCTTAACCAGAGGCCGTGACATACATATACATGAGAAACGAGAACTAATACGAACTGCGAGTCACAAAACAGGGGTTTTTGAACACCTACCCTCGCAGGCAGGTGTTAATTTTATTAACAGACTGTCAAATTCAGCAAAAATTTCCCTAACGACCAATGCGTTCAAAATGCGCCTTAAACGCCTTTTTGGCGTCACAAGCCAAATAATGCAGGGGATTTTTGGCATTTAACTGGGATATCATCCTTTTACAGGGTGGTGTAGAAGACTGATTCTGCTGTTTAAAGTGGGTTATATTGTCGAAGAATGAAAGGGGCATAATTGAAAAATTGTATGTGTGAATGAAATTATTGTGATATGAATTTAAGAAACTTTAGATTAAAATCCATGACATTTACTATACAATGTACTATTGTCGCTGCAGTGAATATGATTTAATTTGATTTGATTCAAGGATTTTTCCAGTTTTCCCCTTACACCGAAAGGACAAATGCCGGAAGTAGATATGTCTGATCGAAGAAAATTTTTGCAACTTACGTATATGCATCTTTTCTTCATCGGTGTTAAAAAGCAAAATCAACATCGTATACCAAAAATAGACGCTATTTAATCTAAGTTTCTTTCGGAAACCTAATATATTTATTTTCTTTATCTGAGAATCAAGACAAACGCATCTTTGGAACCGAAAATAAATTAGACTGGTGAATTTAAACGGCAGGAACTGACACTTTTTGACTGCAGTAACTTTTTGGTTGTACGTAAGTATATATAGTTCCTTCAGGCAGTATATGTGGGGACAAAAAGGCAACTCTGAACTCCAACTATGGCATTTGATTCTGTTCTACGCGTTCAGTACTTTCGTTCTTAGTTTGTAAACGTTACAACTTGCTAAACATAAAGTTAACACACGAATAAAATCAATACTTATATAGTGAAGTGGTTTATTATTATTTATTGAGTCACAGAATGATAAAAAATAACTTACGTATATGCATCTTTTCTTCATCGGTGTTAAAAAGCAAAATCAACATCGTATACCAAAAATAGACGCTATTTAATCTAAGTTTCTTTCGGAAACCTAATATATTTATTTTCTTTATCTGAGAATCAAGACAAACGCATCTTTGGAACCGAAAATAAATTAGACTGGTGAATTTAAACGGCAGGAACTGACACTTTTTGACTGCAGTAACTTTTTGGTTGTACGTAAGTATATATATAGTTCCTTCAGGCAGTATATGTGGGGACAAAAAGGCAACTCTGAACTCCAACTATGGCATTTGATTCTGTTCTACGCGTTCAGTACTTTCGTTCTTAGTTTGTAAACGTTACAACTTGCTAAACATAAAGTTAACACACGAATAAAATCAATACTTATATAGTGAAGTGGTTTATTATTATTTATTGAGTCACAGAATGATAAAAAATAACTTACGTATATGCATCTTTTCTTCATCGGTGTTAAAAAGCAAAATCAACATCGTATACCAAAAATAGACGCTATTTAATCTAAGTTTCTTTCGGAAACCTAATATATTTATTTTCTTTATCTGAGAATCAAGACAAACGCATCTTTGGAACCGAAAATAAATTAGACTGGTGAATTTAAACGGCAGGAACTGACACTTTTTGACTGCAGTAACTTTTTGGTTGTACGTAAGTATATATAGTTCCTTCAGGCAGTATATGTGGGGACAAAAAGGCAACTCTGAACTCCAACTATGGCATTTGATTCTGTTCTACGCGTTCAGTACTTTCGTTCTTAGTTTGTAAACGTTACAACTTGCTAAACATAAAGTTAACACACGAATAAAATCAATACTTATATAGTGAAGTGGTTTATTATTATTTATTGAGTCACAGAATGATAAAAAATATATTTTTTATATTTTTAGGTCGCCACCCCAACAACTTACTTAAAACGTGGAATCATTAGAAAGAAATCCAGTTTTTATCGCATTTGTAGACTAATTCTAACGAAATGACCTTGAAACTTGGACTATTGCAAGTCCGTAGTTGCAAGGGAATTTCCCTCAAGTAGGGAACTTCTCCCCGGCCGCGATACTCTGCAGGGAGGCTGTCTCGGCTGGACCGCGCACACTCCCGCACTTACGTTCGATACCCTAACTATTGTTAGCTCCCTCCCCCCTCACCCCTTCACCTTCCACCCCCCGCCCCACGCACTAAGTCCCTTTTATTTTGCTTTTAATTGTTGAATGTTTGAGTACAAGCATTTGTTTTGTTGCAGCTTTTGGATCTTGACTATAGCCGTTGTATTCTTCACTCCACTACAACAATATTGCTTCTTGTTCGAGACCGGTGTTTTAGCGTTTCTATACATATTTTATATTCTACACTGTACATAGATTTAATGGTAATGTTTTTCGCGTATTGGGTCGTCAGATACCCGTCATGTTCTGTGGTTTATTACATCTTCAGAACGTCGCATAGTGGTAAACTTTCTAGCCATTTTGTTTATGACTTTTCTATTTTAAACTTCCTTAGTCAATTTCATAGCACGTGTATTCTAATTTACGAAGGTTAATAAATCCAGAACAAATAGTTTTTTATCATAAAAAATTTAAATAAATTATTTCGATGAAAAACAATACAAAAGTACGCCACTCCACGTGACGCGTAATAGGTTTCACTGAGTTGCGTGCAACATTTGTAAGTCTGTTGCTCATTTCATTGTTGAGATGTTCTGCGGAAAGATAAACAGACGTTCATACGGAAAAGACATTTCAAAATCCTCGGGAGACAAAAGAGAAGTTGTGTCAACCTACTGAGCGACAGGCTTCAATAACGCTCAGCCAAATCCCATATGGGTGGGCATGCACCATCATAGAACTCATTCTTGTCTATTTAGAAATGAAGGATAATGAAAAGAAAGTTTACAAATGATACCTTCTGGAAATATCTTGTGGGTAGTTAGGCTACGTGTGTTATTAAGTCACATGTTACATTATCGTATGGTTGTACTCAAGTTGTTTACAATGTTATTTACTCTTCGATTTTCTCTTTGCCAATGTGGTTAAACATAAGACCAATGTAAATATATATTATCTAATGCTCAACCAAACCACATGAAGTAACATGCAGCGTAATCATACTCGATGTCCTTGTACAGAAATTAAGCTCTATGAAAGTTGGACTCTAATGTATAACACTGTCCAATATAAACTGAAAAGGATTACAATTTACGCAACTTAACACTGTTTGTTGCATGGTTTAGGCTTATTTAGAGAATTTCCCAGGAGAATTGCAAAACTAGAGTTTCTCGAGCTTTTTAAATTGAGCAGTCAGCAATATTGTTGCGAACGAATGAATTGTTACGATTTGCAGTCCAAGACTCAGAAACGAATTTTAACTGGCGAAATTAAAAAGATGGCGCATTTAAATGTACCCCGTATTCTATAACTATTGCACGTTACATTTAAAAAAAAAACCACAAAATAAAATAATAATTAAATTTTATTTTGCGAGACCTTTCGTTTTCAATGAAGACATCGTCAAATCCATATAACTGTTTTTTTAATCCAATAAATCAAATCCAATAAGAAATAAGCTTCTGAAAACTATTCTACCTGTACATTGCTATGTTGAGAATATTCTCTCTACTTGACCTTTTCATGCACCTGATCGCTCTTGTCCAATTAATGATGGATTTCTATTATCATCTACAACCTACACCCGTCATTGCTATCAATGTATAGTGATCTCTTCCCACGTCATCGATTAAATGTGAAAAATAAACTATTGATAAAAGAGCGAATGATATGATATTAAGATAATACGTAATTACTACATTACGTAATTGTGTAAAGGAAACAAAATAAGAATCGAAAGTGAGATCCCCATAAATTGGCAATGTAAATGTATTCGACTTGATTAATGACAATTACACATTAGACCATATTTAAGGATTTTTTAATGTAAGAAAAACCATATAAAAGCCATTTTAGACGATAAATAAATAAAAGTGACTATATTTACAGCGTTTCTCAGTTAAACAGTTATTAAGTTATTAACCACGTAAATTAATTATTTACAGTGGCCTCTAATTAGAAATATAATAATAACTACAATAAAAGTATAATAATAAATAACAATAAAATGTATGAAACACTCGACTAGCCAACTGAACACACACACACACACACACACACACACACACATGGTTATTTGTTGTAGTGCCATATGTATGTGTATGCAAATGCGTATAATGCATGTGTATGTATGCGGTTGTGTTGTGTGAACTAAGGTAAAATATAGCTTTTTTGTTCTTGTTTCAGTAACCAAATGTAATTATTGAAAAACAGAGAAATGTACTGATTGCAGTGTAAACAGGCCATATTTATATAATTTAAAATATCATAGCAAGAAAATGCAGCAAGCCAGCAGTAAATGGACATACATAATTATTTAGTTTTGGTTTCCGCACGCACCTTGCAGGGTGCATTGGGACAATGTATTGTGACTTATATTAAAATGAATAAAGAGTTTGTGAACTGTGAACACACACACACACACACACACACACACACACACACACACACACACACACACACACACACACATATATACATGAAAAAATTAATGTCTTATGGACGGCTTAAGATAAATTCATGAAACTCAGCAGAAACCTTAGTCACATTGAGGTTTTACAATCATGTAAAATATTAACTTTATGCAAGTAAAAGAACTTCAAAGTAATGGCGGTTTAAAATGTCTAAATACACAATATTTTGGCAATGTCAATGCAAATCTAATGGTTTATCAGGTTTTACCTTGCTTAACATTTTTAACGTGCATCTTTTGCGGTTACATTTTTTACTTTGGCGAGTTCATCTCGTACATTGAATTGTGCTCGCTTAACTTAATATCTAGGGTTGCCCTAGGGCGAATAGGCTGGTCCAGAGACAGTGCTCCGCGACAGCGACTAGAGACTCGGCTGGTACAGAGAGCAGTGCTCCGCGACAGCGACTAGAGACTCGGCTGGTACAGAGAGCAGTGCTCCGCGACAGCGACTAGAGACTCGGCTGGTACAGAGAGCAGTGCTCCGCGACGGCGACTAGAGACTCGGCTGGTTCAGAGAGCTGTGCTCCGCGACAGCGACTAGAGACTCGGCTGGTACAGAGAGCAGTGCTCCGCGACAGCGACTAGAGACTCGGCTGGTACAGAGAGCAGTGCTCCGCGACGGCGACTAGAGACTCGGCTGGTACAGAGAGCTGTGCTCCGCGACAGCGACTAGAGACTCGGCTGGTACAGAGAGCAGTGCTCCGCGACAGCGACTAGAGACTCGGCTGGTACAGAGAGCAGTGCTCCGCGACGGCGACTAGAGACTCGGCTGGTTCAGAGAGCTGTGCTCCGCGACAGCGACTAGAGACTCGGCTGGTACAGAGAGCTGTGCTCCGCGACAGCGACTAGAGACTCGGCTGGTTCATAGGCAGTGCTCCGTGACAGCGACTAGAGACTCGGCTGGTTCATAGAGCAGTGCTCCGAGACAGCGACTAGAGACTCGGCTGGTTCATAGGCAGTGCTCCGCGACAGCGACTAGAGACTCGGCTGATTCATAGGCAGTGCTCCGCGACAGCGACTAGAGACTCGTCTGGTTCAGAGAGCAGTGCTCCGCGACAGCGTCTGCGACCCTACCAAGAAACCCAAACAAATTCGGGGCGGTGAAAACCCATTCGAAGCAGCTCTCGCGCAAGCGGTTATCGTTCCAGTCGTTCCAAGCAAAACCTACCTTTATAAAATTACGCTAAATTTTCTCAAACTGTTCTTAAGATATAATGCATAAAGGCAGACCGACATTATTTTTTCGCCCATCTCAAGTTAGTTTGGTGTAACCAGAGTGAAACTTCTTATGTGTGATTACAATACCTGGCATACATATGTCATTTCTTTAGCTTTTGAACAATTGTAAACAAATTACTCTGAAAGAATCGTTTGACGTACACGCCTTATGTTTAATCATTTTGAAATTGACTAGCAAGAACCAATAAGAACTCTAAATGAAATATGCTAAAGGTTTCCTTATCAAATCTGCGACAATTACGTCGTCCTGGAGGACATTTGATGCATCCAGTGTCAGGCCAGTTTCCATTGATTACCATATCTGTAACTAATGTGCTCCGTGAAATTTCAAATGAAAAGTGTCTTTGTAATGTGCAGTTTTTTTCTACGTAAATATGTTTTCCTGAAGACCCTGCATCAAGTGTGGCAGTATTATGTACTCAGTGTCCAGTCTAGAACCTCTTTCTGGTTGTGTGCGCTTCTGCCATCTTTAGAGGTTTGTCAATTTTTGTTGATTTGTTAAATGTAAAAATGTAGGATTCTAGAATTAGAAAACTGTGAGGTTCACTGATTTTTCCTACCAGATCGTGATAAAATATAATGCAGACCATGGATTGTTTAGTAATTTAACCATTTCTTGATGTGTACAACATTAATTTGAGTAAACAATATATATATATATATATATATATATATATATATATATATATATATATATATATATATATATATATATACACACACATATTACATTGGCCTAAAGTATAGAGGTTTATTCATCACATAGTACATTCATTTTAACTAATTTTTTAGTTGCAATTGTGACCCAAAATGTGTAATTTTTTTATGTGTTGTTCATGTAGATATTAGATTGGATTGGTTCGGCCGATGTAACAGTAATCTTGGTTATATCAAATTTTCAAAAACGAATTATTCCTAGAACTCCCAATTTGGAAAGTTAATTTTTTATCGTTATGTTAGCAAATGTTGTTATGGTTGAGTTTATTTTAAAACTTGATGAGGTTCGTAGGCAGGTATTAGATGTTTCACTGTAGATTGCTGAATGAGGTTGTTATAAAACATGTGTCCATGTATTTTGACAACAATGAGTTGGCCTATCGTTTCTGTTTCAGTGTGTTTTTAATAGGCGTTTCCATTTGTGTGGCGAACATCTGTGTTTTTGTGTAGTGCCACTTGTGTATAGATCAAAGTAATGACGTCAGGAATGTAGCATAGTTTACAAAAGTGTAATTTTTTATCGGATCTATAATTGTGTTAAGCTTGTAAACGAGAAGTATCACAATTTTATTATTAATAGGTCTTAGATCATTTTTTTAATGTTCTGAAATACTAATGACAATATCTTACACTTTTCGTAATTAACAATATTTTTGTATCTCGCACGGCTTTAGTGATATTGAGATCACATCTAAAATGCCTTAGGGCATAAATCTGCTGTCTCCAAATTTACCTAATTCGTCCAACCAAGACCAAAGGACTTTTTAGAGGATTTTAGAATTCCTTTTATCGCTATGAGGTTTTATAATATTTTAATGGAATGATTTTTTTTGCTTGCTTTTCTTTTTACCATCCAATGATTTAAACATAATGCTCCAAAATAAATATATAGAAATTCAGGTAAAATTTCAACTATGTAGATCAGTTCATTGTCAAGATATCTTGCGGAAAGACAGTCAGATGGACAGACAGAGATGAAGTGTTTCCGGACTCCCCGAGATAGGCTTCGCTAACACTCAGCCAATAATCTACTGTATAATACTTCACATTACTGTTTTGACGTAAAACTGGAGGAGATATCCCACTCTTAATTCTATTTGTAGAAGTTATATAATGATAATTAATTAAAGCACTAACGAGAGTCTTGTTGAAACTAACAGGAAGTAATGAAGAATAAACTATAGGTGCAACGAATGCAATATTATCTTTATTTCATGTGGGCAATCCAGTTACTTTTTATACTGCGAAGTTGGCTTAACCTTTCATTTTCATGAGAGCTTACAGGAACCAACGATATGCTAATTAATTAACATATTTTAGTGTGGGTAGGCTACATGTTTTGATGTGCAGTTGACCTTCCCACACTCAGTCAGGGATTTAGAATTATTAATATTGTTGAAGTAATGAATATTCCATGAGAACAAACAAGGACTTAACGATGCACATGGAATAATGTGGTTGAGTTATTTTTGAGTATGTCACAGACCACTCGGGAACGATGACGCTCGGCCATAATTTAGCGTCGCCTGAAGACACAGACTGTACTCCCGGCCCAGGAAACAGCCACTGTTCACCAGTTGTTATCACCAAAAACTATTTTGAAATATTTTCTATTTTTTTGATGGCGTTAAACTGAATCAGTACGAATCCTAATGAGTATTCACGACCAGTACGTAGAGCATCATTCCGTATTTTCAAAATCTGAAAAAAAATAGCTAGTAACTGATTTCGTTAGGGTTAAAAAAAACCTTAATTACGTCTTCAAGTAGTAACTTATAAATCTCAATTTTTAGTATATCGTTCATATAAAAACATGCAACAATTACTGTGTTGGTTTTTTACTTTCTTTAAAAAAATGATGAGTTAAATTGGAGAAACCTTAAATTTTGAACAGAAGCCCATGTTTTCTCCACATTGTTCGGTAACACAATCCAAAAGCAAAAAAACATTTTGTTTTACTCGAATACGTAGGTAAATACTACCCAAACTACTAAAAACACTAAAACAAAATACTACCGAAAACTTGTTTTCGAGGTAATATAGGGGTTTATTTTAACACTCTCAGCCTCCTGTGGAACATTCATGGTAACGGTATTTAAACTTATTGTAGACCATCATAGACGCATGGGGCTGAGGGTTATACAGGGTGGAAAAAAAGTATGGAAACGCTTTCACTAATTTTGTATGGCTTCACTTATACAAATTAAATTTTGTACATCACCACTTGTATTAAGAACCTAGTTTTTGAGACCAGTGGGGACATTTTATCTTTTCAGGGGGACGGCCCGTGAGGAGTAGGACGAAAATCTTAAATGTAAGCATAGGCCGAGTTTGGTATAAAATTAAAGGTCTAGTAAAGAGAAACTCATTACCGCAAACCGCACTTAAAAAGGTTGACCCTATCCAGAGTACGGGCCGTATGAATTTCATGACAAAGAAATTTAGTAATTTTGTCTTGTGAAGTAACTATGTCGGTTATGTAAATTTGAAAAACAATTTCCAACAAAAAATTATTATTTTTACCTCTACATTTGTTGGATAACAGTAAATAGGGGTTTTGCTGTCTTGTCTTCAAGAAACTGAGAGTATTCAATAATACCACCGTAACTCCTTATCAACATGAGGTCAAGGTCCAGTCCCTCCAGCCCTTTTATCTCAGGCAAACATAAATTGGTTTAGGCAATACAAACAGTACTGTCACAGCAAAACTCCACAGTTTTGTATTTTTAATATCAGCTTGGTTTTTAGTCTACGTTATAATTTCGTCCACGTAAGATAAAGTTGAAAGTCTTCACTAGAAGGTACTGCGATAGTTATAAATTTTTTTACTTAAGTGTTTACATTTTATTTTACTAGTTTTAAAAGCAATGTCACTTAGTGAGTTTGAGAGAATCACGCTGCTTATGATGCGTGGGTATGGATATCTAGTTCGTCCCTATGAATAAACAGCGCATTTGTTTAATGACACTTTTCTTGATAGACCCCCAATTAGTAAGTCAACAGTGTTTAAGACAGTAAAAAGATTTGAAGAAACTAGAACAGTCAAAGATCACGAAAGAAGTGGCAGGCCTAAATCGGCAACAAATGAACAAAAATCTTTGGATGTACTCCAAACATTTGTTGAAAATCCCAGCACCTCGGCCAGAGTGGCTGCAGAAGATCTTGATATGAGCCATACCTCAGTGTTGAATGTTTTACACAAAAACAAGTATCACCCTTTTAAAGTAACCCAAGAACTTGCAGAGGATGATTTTGATCGAAGGACTGAATTTTTCGAAATAATGATGAGAAAGTGTGACGAAATTCAAAATTTTTAAGTTCGATCTTGTTTTCAGATGAAGCTACATTCTTTGTTAATGGACAAGTTAATAGGCATAATTGCCGTTACTGGGCCGACCATAATCCACACTGGATGATAGAAGGCCACACACAAAGGCCTCAGAAAGTGAATATGTGGGCTGGAATAATAAACAATAACATTGTAGGACCGTTTGTGATAGATGGAAATCTAACAGGCGAAATTTATTTCAATATGTTGACAAATAACATTTTGCCAGCAGTGCGTGCTCTTCTTGGGGCAAATTTTAATGCAGTATGGTTTCAGCAAGATGGAGCACTGCCCCATTACTATTTGCGGGTGCGCAATCTGTTAGATGAAGTGTTTCCTAACCGTTGGATTGGTCGCAGGGGTACCGTTGAGTGGCCGGCTAGGTCACCGGATCTTAATCCACTAGATTTCTTTTTGTGGGGCTTCTTAAAAGATAATGTGTATAAAACTAAACCAGCCAACATTGAGGAGCTGACAAATCGTTTATTAGAAGAAGGAAGAAGAATTACACCCGAGATGCTTCAAAATGTGACTGCAGTAGGTTTTTATAATTATAGACTAGCTCATTGCCAACAAGTGTTCGGAGAGCAGTTTGAGCACCTCATTTAAAAGGAATGGTTATTTTTTGTAATACATAGATAATTTTTAATTTAATTCTTTTGGATATTTGTGTTCCATAAAGTGTCATTTTCAGTCAGAGCAGTTTACTTGAGACTGTGAAATTGCGGAGAAATAATAATTAATCAAACGTTACTTATGAAATTCAAACGGCCCGTACTCTGTATAGGGTCAACCTTTTTAAGTGCGGTTTGCGGTAATGAGTTTCTCATTACTAGACCTTTAATTTTATACCAAACTCGGCCTATGCTTACATTTAAGATTTTCGTCCGACTCCTCACGGGCCGTCCCCCTGAAAAGATATAATGTCCCCACTGGTATCAAAAACTAGGTTCTTAATACAAGTGGTGATGTACAAAATTTAATTTGTATAAGTGAAGCCATACAAAATTAGTGAAAGCGTTTCCATACTTTTTTTCCACCCTGTATAACTTTATATATGAGGGGTATTAGAAAAGTAAGGTTCCCTATGCCGCCAAGACAGAATGCGATATGTTGGGAGAAATCTGGTAACACTGTCTTACTCATCAGCTGTCCCTCTCTCTATCCATACCATTCGCGCCTCGCTACGTCCAACAGTGCCGGCCTAGCTGCCTTCGAAGATGGAGCTCCCTATCGTTGTTACCGCCAGATGCAAAATTCGTGCTGTGATACGTTTTTTAAATGCAAAACAGATTTCACCTATTGCAATTCATTGTCAGTGAATCGAGGTTTATGGGGAAACATTAAGACACATTAAGAAAACTGAGACGCGCGGTCCAAAACCGCCGAAGAGGAAGCTTGTCCAGTGGTGTGAGACTTCTCCATGACAATGCTCGACCTCATGTCTCACGTCAAACTCAAGAACTGCTGACAAATTTTGGCTGGACTATTGTGCCCCATCCCTCCAACAGCCCAGACCTAGCCCCAAGTGATTATCACTTATTCCCAAAATTAAAGGAACATGGGTGGCTAACGCTTCAGTACCGATGATGAGTCAAGGAAGTCAAGGAAGAGTTTAGTCAATACCTCAAAGGATTGGCGGCAGAATTCTATAACATGGGGATAGAAATTTTTAAGCATCGTCTACAAAAGTGTTTGGACAGAAACGGTGATTATGTGGAAAAATAGCTTAACTTTTAAGTTTTAAATTGATGTATAACACTAAGTAGAAATATAGAGCTGTCTATTTAAAAAAACATGGGAACCTTATTTTTCTACTACCCCTCGTAGCAATACTGGACTTGCCAAGGACGTAGCCAGCGAGGGAGTTCAAGGGGTCCGGACACCCTTCCTCCTAAATTTTCAATTTTTCCATTACTTTTTTAGTAAACGATTGTTATTATTTAAATAATTCAGTATTACTAACATGTACTGCTGAAAGATCGTTCTCAACAAAGAAACGGGTCAAGAACTTTTTAAGGAACAAAATGGGGCCTAACTCTCTGTCCACTACGGGAAAATATCAGTTGTCTGGACCCCCCAGAATTTTTTTCTGGCTACGTTCTTGGGGCTAGCTAAAGTGCACAGAGTTAATATGGTGACGTTTCCAGACGTTTAGCGTGTGAGAAAGGCCTCCGAGGGGGGAGGGAGCTCCGTCAGGGACCTTCTTTAGCAAATCAAACTTTAATTGTGCTATTAATAATTAGATCTGCTAAGGTCAATCTTACCGGTAGTAAGGTGTTGACGCATCTATACATACACTCTACAATTCATTCGCTTTTAGATACTGGTAACATCTTTATGTATTTTTGAGAATTATATTGAGCCAAAATTAAATCCCAAAAGTTTAATACATACAGCGTACTAGACTTTGTTTATTTAATCAATTATAAATTTTCTCCATAATCTATCAAAGTTATTTTTGTATTAAGTAAATTATTATAATTGTTTTATTGCATATATCTGTTGCCTAGAAGCTGTGAATATGATAGAGTTGTGTTTCACGATATTTAATTTTCTTGTCGATTGATAGAAGGTGATGTGCAGAGTGGGGTCCGAAACGGTCCGAGTTGGAGAGATTTACAAAAAAAATTAATAATACTCCTTATTAAATCACAATTTTCAAATAATAATTTTGTATAGCATGATTTATTTTGCCACATACGAAGTAACCGTTATCTATTGTGTACTTATATTAATCTGTATGTTGATTTTTAAAAGACTAAGTAGTGTTATACAAATATTTTTATTTTAATGTTTTGTTATTTTTCATATTATTAATTATCAGTTAAAAATATCAAGATTTTTGCCCCTATGTGAGTTGTGTGTGCATGATGACTGTCAGAAAATTAAATATGTATTAAAATCATGAATAATTAATAGTTTCCCCGTGAGCCAGTTTGTGGTGCATGGGAATGTATGTTGTTGTATTGCTTATACATCTTTTTGGAACAAAGATGTTGTATACTGTGTTTGAATCTAACTCAGTTTGCTCAGTCTTGTTATGACAGGTGTCTTGTTTGTTTGTTTCAAGCGAATAATTTCTGACAGAACTCAAGTTTCCTGTAACTCGTACGCAGGTGCGGCTGATGACAGTGACAGTGACAGTGACATAACCGGGACAGTGAACAGTGATCACGCGTCACGCGTCACGCAGGTGTCAATCTTGGAATCTTCGCTCGGCGTAGTCCGCAGTCTGCAGCAGAGTGAAACATGGCTATACTTCTCATCCTCGGCCTGGCCGTCCTGGCGGTCCTTCGTCCTTCAACGTCCAGTGATGTGAGGCATTTCCATTTCTCTTTAATTAGCTGAGTTATTAGAAAGATAGTTAATGTATAAAAGTCATTAACGATGAATATTAACTAGTTAGGAAGTTGAATACTAACGTCTGAATAAAACATCCTGGTTACAAAAATGTCACAAAGTTTATGTTACCACACTCATTTAAACTGCCGAAAAATAACTTAAGACAGTGTTATTTCTATACAACATTGTATGATAAAGTGGCTGTCTGGTATATTTTGTGTGTAGCATTTATGTCCAATTTATCTCATGTAGAACTATCAAGTTCAGTTTTTTTGGTGAAGATACCTATTTTGTAACACAAAATACAAAGTAGGGCCTTGGTGCCTCAAATAGCAATCCACTTGTACGTGTTTAGATGTGTCCTTCATTTTATTCCTAGAAAGATGGTCCTATTTTATATTAAGGTGTAAGTAAACAAAAATGCTATTAGATGTGTTTTTGGACTTAAATAACAGTTATTCAAAGTTTCTTACCTTTTTGAACTCCACAAAACGATAAAGTATGTGTCACTTATTTTCAGTTATAGTCCATCAGTTTTAGAATAACATGACACACTATCCGACGATTAACTTCCTTTTCTATTGTGTCTAGTAATTGTCACATCATTATGAGAAACCGCGCACATAGTAGTTACAAAACCATTAGTACGTAATCCATATTTATGTCCGTTCCTTTTTTTTTGTTTTTATTTTATACTTTTTGTTTATTATTGTTATGTAATTTTTGTTACGCATATTTATTTCAATACTAATGATAAATGATAATGTTAACGTTTTCTCGGAAAAATCCTAATGTAAATACTACGAATAAATAAATGTATTGTTGTTCGTAAATCGTCATTGTTTACGACATCATTTACTGTACATTACGACCGTTAAAAACATATCTACAATATTTACGGACCTATCTTTATAATCTAGATATCAACATGTTTTTAATTGGATGTAGCAACATTTATTATTCTTTAAAAGTTTTGTTTTAAGTTATTAGTTTACAAGCAGTATTTATTATTAATGGTATTGAGCTTTAAACGCTTCAACCATCTACCATCTTTAAAAGAAATATGAAAATAAAATATTAATTTTTCTCTCGATTTGAGACTGCAAGATAAGTACTGTACCAAATTTCAGTTTTAGACCTATATCTTTACTAGTTTCAATAATAAAAAAAATTAAAAACACATACAGACAGATCGAAGATAAACGAAAAGAGATATGCCATTGGTTGTATATAGTTTTTAGCTCCTCTTAGTCTATGGAATAATATCTTAAGGTACATAATAATGTATACAGGGTGTTTAGAAAATTGTGTCACAAACTTCTGTGGCTCATAGTATTCATCATTTTAAACAATAAATGTCGTATTAACATAGCTCGAGAAATGCACTAACTGCCACTTTGGACTTTTCATAAGGAAATTATTATTTTTAAAACTAGTAAAGCTACAATTACCAAATCTTTCACATACGTGTTACACATGAAGAATACAATTACAATCCAAGGGTACTTTGTTCAAAGAACTCCGTCAACGCATAAAAGAGTACGACCACCTATAAGGTATGCTTGCACAACCCGGGAGAAACAAACATGTCATAACAGCTGATGCCTGTCAACTGACAAAATCTTTGTTACTTCCGGCTTGTGCAAACATACCTTTAAAGTAGTCATGTATGCTTTGTTTTGCGTTGGTGAATTTAGTTGAAAAAGTGCCGTTGGAATTTCAATGAATATTGCAAAATAGTTTGCATCTTGTAAATTTTGTATAATTTAAAAGTAGTTTTTTTTACTATAACAAGTTTCAAAAGGCGCCATTTTTTAATATTAAGGAAAATGACATAATTGTTTTATCGTTCCCCTTTATGTCAATGGTACCTATGTGTAAAGCGTTGTGTCTGTAGCTGTATTATTTGTAGACATAATATGTTATACAAAAACAAAATGGCGGCTAGCTGTTAAACGATACATTTCTCAACTTGTGTTTACAGAACATTTTTGTTTGAAATGATGAATACTATCAGCCACAGAAGTTTGTGACACCCTTTTCTAAACACCCTGTATATTATAAACGTAATAAATAATTGTAATAGTTCTCTCTGTTACAAAAATAACCATACAATCAATCATTGATCGCAATCGCAAAATATAATTCAGTTACAATTTTGCCATTTTGCTGACATAAAATATTTCATTAACCCGGTTCTTATTCATTCCCTTATTTCTCACCTCTAGATTCGGGATCAGCCAATCATATGGTCTCCCAGTTGTATATACATTGTATAACGTTACTCTTTATACAACAGACTATTTAAGTCAAGAAAATATCTGACTATAATTTAAGTTTTTCTCAATTTTCTATATAAAATGTAGTGCAAGTCAAATCTAACACCTTTATTGCAATGTCCAAGTACTAGGGCCGGCAGTAACTTCACAATTCAATCGGCGTTTAAAAAATTTAAACTGTGTGCGCCATTGCAGCCTAGTGCCGATATTTTATGCTTCCTTTCCCAGTTATTATTGTCAAATTAATGATATCTATAAACAAAACAAATAATAATATGAGAAAATACATGCGACTGAAATAATCCACAGATACCGTACCAGTTTCAAGTAATTTCATCCTTAATGTTTGACAAAATCCATAAATCTTAAATACCGTATCAAAATCGTTATAGAAAACAATTAAATCTTAATTTCAAACAATACCAGATACGTTTGGAAGATTTGTGTTAGCACCTTCTGTTTTAAACACTGTATCCAACACCCTCAGTGCTAGTGCTAAGATGCGACAAAATGCGAAACTCTAGTACAAAAATACTGAAATAAGGCTAAAATGTTAATTGTTTTATTTGTAAAATTGTGAAAACCCTCTTATCACTGTTTTAAGTTCGTGATAACTTCACGTCTCACGAATATTTTGATATCCAATAAGATACGTTAATTTATTGTTGATTGTCAATACATAGAAGAATGTAGACAATACCATCAATATGTAGAAGAATGGTAGACAAAGCTTATTACAATATTAGAAAATTAGAATGAATAACTTACAGGACTAAGTCATTCCCCGTACATGTAACTTCAGCCTGTATGATATCACACTTTTCCCAGTAAAGGATCGATTAGTACAACAGTCTTCAAACAATGTTACACACAGAAAAACTATACATCGCTATACTAATACTTCCTTACGGGTGATGTGCAGATTCACCAGCAACACGACTACACGACACCAAATAACTTTTGCTAGGATGGTCGTGGAGATATTTTGTTCGTGCCATTGTGTATCTTTTGGATTTACCGTTCAAATGATTTGTCGCAAGGGGTTGTAATTTGAAAATTTAAATTTAATTTGTGACCCTCTCTAACCTGATCCTTTGAAAAATGAGGGGGGGGATATTTTACCCTCCAAAAGTCTAAAAAAGTATTTTAATAGATATGGTGAAGGTTTTACATCGATATCTCAATCCGTTTGGAGTATAACCAGGCGTACCAGGACTTAATTTACACCCTATATAATTAATATGCATCCAAATTGTTTTTAGTTTTTGTAAAGTATATACATTTAAATATTTAAAGCATTAAGTACCCTAAATTTCAGATTTTTCCATAATAATTATTCAGTATAGGATGTTGGAGTGGAAGTTGTTTAAGGTTAGAAACAGGAGGGCAGTGTTGTAAGAGTCAAGGGGAATCAAACTGGGAGTGTAATAATGAAATACAGTTCTGAGGTAAAGAATATGATTAAAGGGTATGATATTTATGATGTATGAGTGATGGACATACTGTAACATACTGGAGGTGTTAGCAGCCCAATCATGTTGCAAAATTTTCCATTGGTTTGGACGACAGCTTTCCTGCAAGAACTGAGGGAAGGAAAACGAAAATTGTTACAAGGTAGGAAAGGTTATAATGAGAGACTTGTTACTAGGTGGAGGAAATGTTACGTCTTTGCAACATTTGTGGAACATATCAAGAAAGTGTGGATAATGATATTTAGAATAGGAAATGTTTCATTAGTATAGGAAGAGGAAACAGGCGTTGAAAGGATGGCCATAGTGTGACAAGAGCTCGGATATGGCATACTTTTAGTGCAGAAGCCCTATTTATGGAGAGGAGACGTGAGTGAGTGAAGATGGCGAGGTTTTGCTGGATGCTGTGGAAAGACAAATTTTGGCATCGGTAAGAGAGCTAAGTGAGATCATTGAGGAATGTACGAGGAGCGTCATGATCACCTAGTCCTATTCTATCCATTTGAATAGAACCTCAAAGAGATGTGACCAGATTCTGAGTTTGGTTAGCGTGTAATATCGATTGAGACATGACCATCAGGGCGGGTTTTGAGGGTAGAAGACTTAGTTAGGGAGGGAGGTGAAAAAAATGGAATGATGGGAGAGGATTTTTAACGCGTAACTAAGAATGTAACTATCTTGATCTTTATCAGAATTTATGTGAGTTTAGCTCCAGTTAACCTTCCCCTTACGTGCAGCATCTGAAATCTGATGCTGTTGCAGACTTGACTCCTGAAATCTGGAGTCATGTTCGTCTGAAAGTGCGCGCAATTGTGCACCTGATGAGACAATAAGAATGTCTCTCAGAAAATATACTATTAAATTATTTACACTATTAAAAAAATACAATATTAGTTAATTACACTTTTTTTGTAGTTTGGTTGTTTCTGATGTTGAAACGATACAGGGGGGGGGTCGACTTTTTTTGGATCCCTTTAGTCGAACATGACACCAGATTTCAGGAGTTGTCTGCAACAGCATCAGATGTCAAATGCCGCACGTAAGAGGAAGGTGAACTGGAGCTAAACTCCATATTCACATCGAATCAGCCCTTCCCACCATAGCTCCTTTAGTCTTGATGTCTGGATAGGATGGACGTCCCGTTTAGTTGATGTTGTCCAGTTTTGTATCAATGCGACAATGCTCTACTATATTTCCTCACCTCCCTTCCGCGAGCCAAAGGCAACTTTAAAATAAAAAAGTTGCAATTACATACATCCTTCTTACAGCTAACATCGATTTTGGTGGACATTGCGCAGCGCAGGTACTTCATATAGTTGCCGACATTGTAAGGGTTAACATCTAGATAGAAACTAAATAATGAAGCTTTTACGTTTTACTACATTAAAAGTATTTCAGTTAAAACTCTTAAATAAGGTTATGCTGTGAAGGTGGTAACATAACTGGTGCCCCACGAAGAGGTTTAACGTTTAATTTTATATTATTTGCCCATTTATGCACCGAACATGTTCAAGCTCTATACAAATTAATAAAATAGGTTTAAAAATATTCTGTGAAAATTTCAGCTCTCTAGCAATTGTTAAAACAAAATATATTCTCTGTATATTCTTAATATACGCCAAATTAACATTTTTCTATGTTACAGCCAGACCCGACGATACCAACGCATGTGAACCTCGTGTTCATGGGATTCGAGAATGCTGTGGCTTACAAGCAGATGATGGATGGTGTTCCGAATATGTACAACGACTTAGAAGCGTACAAGAAGGGATTTGAAGAGTTCAAGACCAGTGGGACGATCACGCAAGCCGTCGGGACGGAAGACTCTAACTTCAGGAAGTTCCAGAAGTTCATCACCAGGTACAGCCGCATGTACAACAACTTGGAAGAGTTTGAGATTCGCTACGGCCTGTTCTCAAATATAGCGAACAAGTTCAAGAACTACAACTACGGGGATGATTTGGTTGGCATTAACCTTCTCTCCGACAGAACACGTAAGTGTCTGCATACATCGAAGTGTAATTTTTATACTTATTCTGAAATATAAGTTGCCCGCGGCTTCCCACTCAATTTCGTAGGCTTCACACGTGTATGAGTAATTCTGGTTCGAGTAATTATATTTCCGACGCCAATGCTCAGTTTGCCTTGGTGTCACGATGAAGAAACGACGGACGTCCAAAAATTGTTTATTTTTGGTAATTTCAATTTATTCCGATCTTAGTATTTTTTTGTACTATAATTGATTTTTTCTTCTTTCCCTAGTCAAGGAAAAATATTTATACATACACAGGTCTGATAAGCCTATTTATGTCAAAATACCACTAAGGTTTATACCATTCTTTAAATTTGTAATGAATGTTAGACAGTAACTTTGTCTTTTATATCTGCATTAATTAATATTTTGCTAAAATGTACAGTTTTTACTAAATATTATATTTTTACTAATACTTTTAATTTTACTATCGGGATATTTTCTTACTGTGTGCTCAACAGCGGTTGTAGAAATGGTTACTATGAGAAGTTCTGTTACTATCAAGCTAACTCTATGCTTTCAATACTATAAATGTAATTAATTGAAAATTGCTCTTAAATAAATTAAACATAGACTAATGGCTGTGCTGTCATAAAACAACGCTTACACAGAACAGTTGATTACATTAATTTAGCAAACTCTTTCAATCTATAGAATTATATGAAAATACTCGTATTTCCTTTTTATCTTACAATATATTTATAGGGCGGAAATGAGTCCGACAAATCAGAGATCGTTATAATCGGTACAGCCGTTCTTGAGTTATAAGTTATATAAATAACCAGACTTTGTTTTATGTACATAGATTAGTAGAGTATATGACTTATAGTTTGGAATTTCTCTATTTAAAAAAAATACAATGTTATATCTTGACCCATATTCAAAAACTTCAGAACAAAATATTTACACCTCTTGCCATCATCTTAGGTGAGATATCCTTTATTCCTTAGCACGTTAGGAATTTTCCAAAGTACAATTTTGACACTTTCACCCTGTGGTGCCAAACTTCATTGCTCATGATATTGATACTATTTATGTTTCATATATAAACGGGATAGTTATGATACCTATTCCAACATTTTATAGACATATATACGAATACATGAATTGTCGGCCTAATTGGCCATTTATGCCATTTTACGAAGAAAAAACGTGATCGTAAAATCCCTTACTGAGCCTATCGGCCAATTATAAATTACGTATATACAACAGTGTTATTTAGGTTTGTAACGTTGGCAATCCTGTACCCTGCTGTCAACGTTTGTTGTGCTTGGCGCTTCGTTTTAACCTCTCCAGTGTTTATATAAAGTTCTGTTCTTTGCGTTTGAAGTATTTTTCTCATTTGCGTTCATAAAAAAATCATGAGTTGCACTCGTTTAGTGACAATGACAATGTGTCTGTTGGTTCGTACTTTACACCTCCAGCCAGTGACCTTATTCCTTACCTTATTCTGTTGAGGAAAATTGTAGTGACAACACATCTTTCGAGCATGGCCTTGTCGAACATTCCTACTTTCAACATTATGGATTCGGAGGAAATAAAAATCTTCACTATGGACCTAGAATCCTTCACAGGATGTAATCGTTGATTTAGCCAACTTGCCGCTGCACCATCAACCTTGGGCCAAAACAGAAACTTTCATGCATTACACATTGATGATACCATTAGTCCTATTACAAATTTAAATAATCCTTCTGATGATTTAAACAACCATTCTGTTGATGCAAATACCCCTACTGATCATGATATGCAGAATGCCAATGAAGATACTTCTTTGGATCCTTGAAATAGAAAGTAATAGAAACAGATCCAAGAAAAGACATGAACTTGATAAAACTTAGGGGCCACTTGTAGGCCTCCAAAAAGATTTCCCCGCTACTAGAACCCTAAAATTCAAGATTAATTTGCCAGATAACAGTAGATTATGAATCGATAACTTATTTGTCCCCGGTGAAGTAAATTGACGATGAGTATTTGTCCCCGATGATTGACTAAATGATTAGGTACCGAGACTAATCGCAATTTTGAGCAAACATTGTGTAACAGACGTTTCGGTTGAAGTAGCAGGATGCGAAATTTTATACCTATTGACAGAAATGAAATTAGAAAAGTTTAGGGGCTTGTGTTTTGGATGGGATTGGTGAAATATCCCAAAGTCTAGGATTATTGAAGCAATAAAGTGTTATTTAAAAATCAAGTTGCTCCTAATGTCGTGAGTAGCAACAGATGCCAAATGCTGTTGCGTTTCTGGCATTTTAACGACAATGAGAATGTTGGAAATTCTGGTAGACTAGCTAAGGTTGACAACCTCATTCAGATACTGAATTTTGCTTATAGTAGGTTGAAAACAGCAGAGAATTATTTTGTCACAGATGAATCTATGGTATCCATTTAGAAAACTATTGTTCTTCAGGCAATATTTTCCAAAACGCCGATAACTATGGAATTAAATTATGTATACTATGTAACCAGTCACGCTATTCATACGAAGTTAAAATATACTCCTATAAAGGATCTTAGTCCGGTCAATTTAGCCAAAAAATAGGGATAACTTTGCATTAACTCCCACAAAGCTGAAAATTTGCATAGATGTTAGGGACACCATTGTTATGAAATTGTGAAAAGTGGGAAATTACTCAGAAATTAGGGCAATTAACAGTGTTCGTTTTCCTGTTAATTATCATGATATTATCAATCAAGATTGGAACGAAAAAAACCTAAAGGCAAAGAAGAGCAATTGAAGGTCCTATCAACTGCGGCAGCAATTATTCGGGAAGATAATCAATCGGTTCAATCATATACAGTTTTACATGCTATGACTGGCTGTGATACAACATCAGCAATGTTTCGAAGGAGTAAAACAACAATTTTTTAATTGTTTGAAAAAGAAAATTTTATTACTTGTGCACAAGCTTTCAAAGATATCAACTCTTCACCAGAAACTCGCTTTCTTCGGTCTGTATATGGAGCTCTAAAATTTACTTCCATAGACAAATTACGTTACTTATCTTTTGCAAAACAAACACGTAATAAAAAACGTGTGCAATTAGCCAGCCTTCCTCCAACCGCGGATTCCGCTCACCAAAAGATTTATCGTGTATATTACTAGGTTCAGGTGTGTGGCTTGGTAATCAACTAGACCCAGAAAAATGGGGTTGGAAGCATATCCCACACGCTTCTTCCACCTGAACCAGAAAACCTCCTTAATTCTGTTGTTTGGAACTGCAAAAAAGGGTGTAACTTAAGATGCGGCCGCAAAAAAGTAGACTTATTTTGTTCACTAGCGTGCACCACTCGTCAAGGCCAATCGTGTTCAAATGTTGCATCTCCAACAGAAGAAGGATTTTACATGAACGACGAAACAACTGATGTATCGCTGTTAGTACAATTTACGTCTACTTAAGAAGATGAGGAAGAAGGAGAAAATAGAGAGAGAGAGAGAAGATGGAGGGGAAGAAGAGAAAATAACTAATGACGATGATGATGAATAAAATATGTTTATAATCAAATATAATGGTGTCCCTAACATCTATGCAAATTTTCAGCTTTCTGGGAATTTTTGCAAGGGTCAATGTCTAAATTGACCGGACTATCTAACCTAACTCCTGAACGTTGCATGGATAGCTGTATAGTTTTAGAAGCATTGTGCTCACATATTCATTCACTCAGGAACAACAGTTTACGTTGACAACTATTACAATTCAGTTGAGTTGGCCCAGGAACTTCTAAATAATCCCACTAATCTGCTCGGTACCTTAAGAGCTGACCAAGCTGGCGTACCTAAGAATCTCGTCTTTTCTGACAAACTCAACAGAGGAGAAATAGTATTTGCAGAAAATAAAGACGGCACTGTTATTACAAGATGGCAAGTCCTCGTGCTATCTAGAAACGCACGGTTGATACGGTCGACACTGGAAAGAAAAACAGAAAGGGAAATCCCATCCTTAAGCCGATAGTTGTAGAAAGCTACAATAAACTTAAGTCCGACATGGATCTAGAAGACCAAATATTCTCTTCGTACAGTACCGCAGTTCGGAAGACCCTCCGATGGTATCAAGGGTAGCGGAACATTTGTTGTTTGGCATCAACTCATGAACAAAACCTTACCTTAGGACAAGAATTACTTTCCATTACGAATTTCAAGTTAGAAATCTGCATGAACCTGATAGAGTTTTGGGATTATCCGGAAGCCACTACTCTCCTGGGACCTAAAAGCTACATTACTAGAAAGAACAGACTTGACTTACTGTGAAAATTATTTATTATTATGACGACCAGGTCTTGCATTCTGCCTCCCGAAAGGAAACGGTGACGGCGAGAAGGACGCTCAGCCCCCCCCCCCTATCTACTATTTGTTATTAAGCTATACAAAAAGCTAGATAGTAACTTTGTCTTTTATACTTGTAATACAATACAGACCAAACACCGCATACTTAATATTTGCTCAAATGTACAGTTAGAAGTATTTTTCTACTAAATCTTTTATTTGATATATCTGGATAATTTTTTACTCTGCGCTCAACAGCGGTTGCAGAAAAAGTTAAAATAAGAAGTGTTGTTACTCTATCAAGGTTACTCAGTGTTTTTACACTATAAAATGTAAACAAATTGAAAATAGTGGTCAATTAATTAAACATACTGTATGGTTGTTGTATCACAAAACAACGTTTACACTTAACAGTTGATTACATTTAGCAGGCTCTTTCAATTAACGAGATATGTTTTCTGTTATCTAATGTTAGAAACCAATTTGAAATTTTCGCAACTATGGAGATTAGGTACATTTATTTTACGAGTAGGATCTTCTGTTCCAAATCCAATCTTAATTTGAAAACACTAAGCTATAAAAGCATCAAAACAACATAAAAGTCCACACAAAATAAGTTACACTAAAACGCGCTTGGAGGAGGAAATCCTGAACAATTGAACATCCATATTATGTTAATCTTGCGTAGTCTATGGCGAGGACGTAGCCAGCGAGAAGGTCAAAGGGGTCCGGAACCCCCAAATTTCCAATTTTTGTTCAATTACTTTTTTAGCAAACGATTATTACTATTTTAATTTTTCGCTATGACAGAAATTTACTTTTGAAAGATTGTTCTCAACATTGAAATGTGTCACGAACTTTGCAAGGAACAAAATGGGGAATGAGCTGCTGACTGCACTTGCCTCATCACTGAAAAAATATCAGTCGATTTAACCCCCCAAATGTTTTCCTAGCTACGTTACTGGTCTATGGTTGACTCCAAATGCTTAAGGTTAACTAAAACTACAATAGTGATACGTGATAGGTGTAGAGGGGAAATATGCAGCTCAGCGTTAAACAAGCCTACCATCTTCCAGGTACAAAAGAATTTCCTTTAACAAAGTATCAATAGCTATTCTGTTCACTGCCAGTTCAATATATGCGTATATTAAGTCCTCGCTTCCACTTATATTTTTCTTGTTGTTTATAAACACAAAAACATTGTTTTATCTTCTCTTATCTGTGATGTTCAAATTTACGCTGAAAGTATTGATAAGGCCTCTCTTTCGTTAGGAAGAGTTGCAGCCAGTTAATTATACTATCAATCTCTGTTTTTACTGTAATATGACTGAAGTCAATTCATACCTCATTAACGTGTAGTAGATACGTTTACTTGTGAAATTAATACCTCTTTCTTCTTTAATTCATTTGATAACTGTACAATGAAGAGAAACTATAGTATACATTATGATATTTGGTGATATGATGAATGTCCAACTGATTTTACATATTTTCCAAGCACGTAACTAATGATTTTTCAACAACTAAAGGGGATCAGGTCTTTTGGTTAGAATAGACCTAAAAAAGGGAGCCAATTCTTCCTCATCTTTATCGTCCTGTAGCTAGCTAGCTTTTTTTCTTTTTTTTACATAATCTTGTTATATTATCGAAAATTTTGTCTATGAGTTCGGGGTATAACTTTAGCAAGAGAGAGAGAATTTTATTTTGTTTAATGCTTTGGGTTCAGTGGTCTTTTAATCTAACTACTGCATTAAAAGTATTGTAAAAGCTTGGATTTTTACAGTGGCTTTGAAAAGTTTGTTCGGGGTGTGGAAGTAAGATGTGAAATATCAGGCGATTTGAATCTGAATTCATCTATACAAAAGACTTCACTTTGCATGTTTTGCTTAGCTTAATATAAGTGGACATTGGCAAAGCCTCTTCATCCACCACCACCTGAGAGGCAAAGGGTTGAAATGAAATGGAGTTTGTAAATGTTATCATCTGCATCTTAAACATGCAACAGCTGTTTCAACGTAAATGTTGTTTAAAAACCTAATATGTATAAATTATTTCTGTTATAAATATTTTACTTAAACTATTATCAGTGTTTTATTTATAATTTTAATAGTAACGAAAAGATATTGATGATTAAATTGTAGCTGTTAAGCAGAGCTTCCATAAACTTATATTCATTATCACTACCTAATACTAGAAATCGATTACAGACATTATCATTTATTTGGTTCTTTTTATACATTATTGTCACTTTTCAATGAATAACTAACATGAGTAAATTTGTTTTTAGTTTCAGAGAAGAGAGCGTTCTTTGGATGAAGATTAAGAAGTACTAAATATTTGCTCTGGTTTTGATTAAATCATTCATGGTGTATTTGATGAGTTCTTTCATCTCCCTTATATCTGTTACATTTTGAATTTAAGCGCTAAAATATTATGTAAATTTGGAGTAGTTTATTTTGTGAAATTAAACCCTCTAGCCTTCTAAGTAATTTTGAGATCATCTCAGGCAATTCTGCTTGTATAACCACCTGGCTTTTAGCAGCTACCAGCCTACAGGAACTCACACATTTGGAAGCTCAAGGCTCTGGAAGTGTCCTTGTTTGTGGAAATTCCCTACTTCTGAAAGCACTAAGATTGCAGCCTCTAGAAGTCCAAACATCTGCAAGCTATCGGCTTCTTTCAGATACCAACCTTTAGGGGTTTCAAGGCTATTAAAGATCATGGTTTAAGGAAATTCCCTCCGGCTCCGGCCTGTAGGAGATACCAAACTCTGAGAACTCTGAGGTTCTGAAAGCTTCCAGTCACTATGTGTATTTCCAAACTGTGAGTTTCGTGGATTTGGAAAAGCCTATTCTTTGGAATTTATGGAAATCTTGGATTTTGGAAACGCCTATTCTTGGGAAGCTCTGGAAATGTGAAAGGTTCCATCTTCTACTACCCTCCAAAGAATATGGATAAAGGTATAATTTTTCCTCCTCTTTTAGACATACCTTATGTAGAACTTGTGGCCAGTATTACAGAACTAACGCGAAGACAGCTTAGTATTATTCTGTAAAGACTGAAAATATGCACAGTGACTGAAGTTTTAAGAAAATATTCCCAAGAGTATCAATAGATTTTGCATAACTTTACAAATGGCATTGTCTTTATAATGTAACTGTTTCGTAAAGAACTAGATCAAATTAAAACCTAAAATAAATTAATCTCAGTTCTGACCACAATAATCTCTTAAGAAAGGTTTTTAACAAATTCTCATTTAGTTTTTTCCTTAATGTTGCCCTGTTTTGTAGATTACTAGATAGGGTGCAGTAACTTATTTTCTGCCCAACATTTCGAAACAGTATAATAATTCTAACTAAATAAAAGGATACCACCTTATATCACTTGTGGTCTCTCAAAGTAAAAAAAAAAAAAACAATACAACAAAAACAACAAGTTTATTATAGTTATATTTTCCTCCCATATAATTTGATCAAATTCATATAATTGAGTGGAACTATCAATTTCATTACTACACATTAAATATAACAAACAAATAACAAATTCACAAATTAGTATAAATACAGTGTTGTGAATAAAATTTCACCTTACTCGTTATCCTCATCTCTTCATTATCTTGACTGTTGATCTGGAAGTAATAACATCCCTAATTGCCAGTAAAAGTTCATGAGTTTTCATTTCTTAGAAATCCACACAAAGATGAGAAAAAAGGTCATCCAAGGAGTATCCAGATGAAATCCTGGCTTTGTAGATGTTCCAAAATAGTTTAATAAGTAATTTGTCAAAAGCAAAATAAGCAAAAATATTTAGTTTACCATTGTTCGATATAAGAAGAAAATGACAATGGTATGAAAAATTTAATCAAAACTAAAATTTGTATTAGCTTAGCAAAAATGGAAAATATGATTTGTTTATGGGTTTTTTTATACATAAGTAATATTTGTTTCATAATAATTTTGTATAAAATAGACACGCTGTATATTTTGTATGAGTGCGTTATATTTGTAGTTTCGTGTAGGTTAAATCATATGGTGTTATTTTTACTTTTATTTCATTATGCCGGTATAAACAAAAACAGCTGTTCATTTTACAATTCATCCAGTAGTGTATTTAAACAATTCAAAAGGTAGTAAAGAATCTTTTAAAACTGCATGTGATTAAATATAATAATAACCATAAAGTATCTACAAGGAAGATGAAACATTTAGCGATCAGTTTAGTAATAACTATTTACCTGTTCTTAACATTTCAGTTTGAAGCTAAATTGTGGAATGTAAGTAAAATTTGTAAGTAATTTTTAATGTAAGTGAAACTGACAGGAATGTTCGGTTCCTTTGTACGCTATGGGTGGTCTATATACACTCTTAAAAAACAACTCCTGCCACAAGAAATAGTTATTAGCGTTGTAAATGTTAAAAAAAACTTCAGTGAACCAACAAAAAAATCGCCTTAAAATATTTATTTGCATAACAGCAGACTCAAAATCCAACGTGGGGCAACGTAGTTCTGTGCCATTTAGGTTCCCACTATTTCGTTGACCCATTTATACGTTGTCCATCCAGGATAGGAAGTTAAAAGACGTGATGAAATATGCAAGCAATACGGTAGACCATCTACAATTATAGACTATTCCCACTTTATTACATAAACATTTCTATTTTAAAATCAAACAAAGTCTAAATATGAAAATAATGGCTACTTTTACAAATTCATTCAATAGCGTATCCAGTATTTGACTGTAGGAAAGAAGTCTGAGCCCATTTCTTCCATTTTTTAACAGAATCTGGGTGGGGATGGTTTCATCTCTACTTTCTTTATTTCTTTAAGGGGAGCAATCCTTATTCTGCCTGTATTTATGAGCCACTGCTATGGATTTTATCAAACAAAAATAAGGAGGAGAGTTGATACAGTACAGGCCGAGAGAATCCATGTGATCTCATAGATGCGCGAGAGGGGAATCGTGGCTGGGAAGGAGGGGGAGCGGCGGCGGAGGGGAGCTGGCTCACTTCCCCTCCACTCCACATGAGCAGTAGGCTACTGCGCATCGTCGAGCCGAGGACCACATGTAATCTGTCGGCCTGTACAAGATCGATAGAACTGATAAAAGTGCAACTCAGATTGAAAGTCCGATGTCCTAGACCGATCGGCAATCGGCTCTCCCCCACAATATTAAATTGATAATTGCCTCATATCTAAGGACTGGAATGACATCGCACAAAGGATATAGTTCCAGTTCCAGCCTACAGTACACGTGCATTGCCTGGTTTGGTAATGCTCAAAGACTGAAAGTATACCTCAAGTAGGTAAGTTCCAATGCTGCATATGTACACTGCCTGAGTGGTGTTCAATGAATAGTTAGGATGTAGTTCCAGCATTTGGCATTGATCATGATCTGGAATTTCATCCACTGGATTGTGAGGTAAGTTATGTAGACCCAGTCATTAACAACATTTACTACGTCTCTATCATCAAAAGGTCATTCCAAGATTTTCCTAGAAAATTATTTTGTTTTTGTTATTGTCCTACTTTAGAATTAACGTAGACTGATCCAATTTAAGTACCCATCGGAAATTCATATTATGGACCACTGGAATAACATCATGTAACAAGTCAGATTATGAACAAAAGATTTGCCCCAGTAGCATACTTGAGTTTTCCAGGATTACGGTCCAACATCTTAAATTTCTCCGCAATGTGCATTTCAAGGCAGCAAGCTCCTTCGATTCCCATAGATATTGAAGTGTACTGATCATATTAATTGCTGATTGGTTGAGCATTGTCCATTCACGAGATAGCTCCTCCCCTTCCACTCGCTTTTATGAGTATATGTCTATTACTGGCTCTGTCTGTTTCGGTTTAACATCTGATGACTGAAAATGGAGTTATAAAAAGAGACCAAAATATCTCGAGATTTTAATTGTGTCAGCAAAGTTTTTACTATGGTTTGAGTCGGAAAACTATTATAGCAGTGACAACACTGGATAATATACGCTTAGAAACTGGAAGTCATTCTGCAAAAAGAAAAAAAATTTCATTGCTCTCTATCAAAGTCGAAACTATTCTACTTTGAAGAGTCGGTAAAATTTTGGAAATGATGATAGGACTATAGGGAATACAGCGTGTCAAACTATTTTGACTGATGAAGTTGGTGTAAGACTTCTTACCCCCTTGTAGGCATGACAATTATTAATTAGGTAATCTATTGCTTAACTAGTGAAAATATTTTCTTACTTTATAAGTAGATTCCTCTAAGAAACGAAATAAAGATGGTTTCGGTTTTAAAGTCAAACACGTTTTTAATTTTTTTAAGCAAGAATTTTAGTAAGTTAAGAAAGCTCTGGTAAATTCACGTTTACAATATGAAATTGATGTTAACTATATAGAGCATTAGCTCAATTAACACCTTCACTACGACATAAGTCATGTACCGACTTTAGGGCAGCTTGGATAGTAACAGCGTGCGTCCACCGCAGTCAATGTGTTAATCTGGAACAATATTATAATGTGTTTTAAAATTAATTACAAAATAAGATAGTTTTGAGACAAATTGAACATATGACTATAATTAGTTACTTATTTGAATTGGCCCTTCGTGGCTTTCAAAACCAAGTATATAATGCAATAATGAACGTAAAAACTGTATAATGCAAGGAAACAAGATCTGTGGGGATAATTTAACAAACATTACTTCAAAATGGTAAACTTTTCTATGACTGATGATGAGCATATCGGCGCGAAAACGATTTTGTACATAATAGACACAATATATTCCTTAAATAAGATAACTAATATGAAATATACATTTATATTTATTTTGACGGGAGGGGACGAGGCCACATTTTGCCCTTTGACGTCAGAATAATGACAGAAGGATTGGGGTGTAGATCAAGAGGGAAAGGGGGCGCAAATGAAGCTACCCCAAAATAACCAGACCGTGGCATTAGAATCCCACCCCCACCCCTGAGACTAGTGGGGAATTGTTGCAATCCTCTATGTTACAATCTTTGAGGAGTAACGTTATAGTCTCGAGGAGTTATACTAACGTTATAGACTCGGGAAGTTATGGTAACGCTATAGTCTCGGGAAATTATAGTAATGTTATATTCTTGGGGAGTTGTAGTACCGTTATAGTCTCGGGGAGTTACAGTAACGTTATAATCTTGGGGAGTTATAGTAACGTTATATTCTTGGGGAGTTATAGTAACGTTATAATCTTGAGGAGTTATGGTAACGCTATAGTCTCGGGGAGTTACTGTAACGCTATAGTCTCGGGAAGTTATAGTAACGTTATAGTCTTGGGGAGTTATAGTAACGTTATATTCTTGGGGATTATAGTAACGTTATAGTTACAGGGAATTATAGTAACATTATAGTTTCGGAGTGTTATAGTAACGCTATATTCTTGGGGAGTTATAGTACCGTTATAGTCTCGGGGAGTTATAGTAACGCTATAGTTTCGGGAAGTTATACTAACGTTATAGTCTCGGGGAGTTATAGTAACATTATTGTCTCGGGGAATTGCAGTAACATTATAGTCTTGAGGAGTTATAGTACCGTTATAGTCTCGGGTAGTTATATTATTATTTTAGTCTTGGGGAATTGCAGTAACATTATAGTCTCGGAGATTTATAGTAACATTATAGTCTCGGGGAGTTATAGTAACATTATAGTCTCGGGGAGTTAGAGTAACATTATAGTCTCGGGGAGTTATAGTACCGTTATAGCCTCGATGAGTTGTAGTAACGTTCTAGTCTCGGGGAGTTAAAGTTCCAGTAGAAGGAGTAAGAATTAATGACATCAATCCGAGTGGTGCTCCTCTCTGGCAAATACCTTAAATCTGGTTGCTGCAGGTTTAGTAAAACTTTTGTTCCTTTGGTATCATACAGAGGTCACTCTGTCCTCATCTACTACCTATTACGCGATATAAGTAGGTTTATAATATTAGGTTATCATAATATCATAAATACGAGCGATCACGTGATCTGAGCTTGAATTTGGGTACTATCTCGAGGGGTGTTTTTTTCGCCAGATGTGAGTGGTACCACCACTGCTCGCACTGATGGGCAGGGCATTTCTGATCGGTGCTTTCCCGACCTCAGATCACGTACCAGATCGTCCAAAATCACGTCATCTGACGTCGGAAAAGTACCTCGCACTTCTGGCGAAGTAAGGAAAATATACCTCGAGATAGTACCTAAGTTCAAGCTCAGATCAAGTGTGCCCTTGTAAAGGTTAATTTTTACTTTTTATGTGTATACTAATACAATCGTATGTATTTACCTACTTATAACGATTAATAACAAGTAGTAGATGGGGACTGAAGGGCCTTCATATAATAACTTACTAGTGTTTACTAGAAGTATCTAATAAATGTATATTAACGAAACAATCACAATGGATTTGGGATTAAGTTTATTTCAATAAACTCAGTGCCATACCTAAGAGGGGGAGGGGTAGTATAGGACATCCCACAAAAACCCAAAAGAGTATACAATATATGTATAACAATAATCCAACTATCTCCGGGTTTTGCGAGTTGGTCTCTGTGTATGACAATTCATATCTATCATGCCTATATCAGAAAATGAAATATACTTTTTTGTCTGAGTTATTGAGAATTGAAAATGCATGAATTGAGAAAGAATTATTTGTAAAGTATCCATATTATTTAAAAAGTCTTGATTTTTATGTAGCAATTTAAGGTGTCTAACACCACTATTTTGTATACATACTGGATAACAGTCAAAAGCTCCTTCACTAAGTGTCATTAGTGGATTTAAAATATATTCAATTATTAGGCTTTTCCCCACTAGCTTTCAAATTTTCAATGTCAATCTTTAATCTCATAAGAGTAATTCAGGAGGGTTGACTTCTGGCTTGTTTATACTTTCCAGTTGAACTCACACTGGGTACATGAAAAACCGATGTTTCACTTAAATCTGGGCAATCTTATGGATATCCAGGAGTGGCACAACACTAACCCCATCCTCCTCTGTAGACTAATGGTTATAGTCTTGGTTCTCTAACCGAGAGATCACGGGTTTAAATCCCGGGGAGGTCCAATCATGTACTTTGTACTTTAATATAAAACAGTGCACTTCATATCAGGCATAGCTGACGTTGAGGCTCAAATGAGACAAAAAAAAGCACTAACACAAAATGTCGGACTTCTGGGGTACAATAGGGTCTGCAAGAGACGACTGTTGGTGGGATTCTTTAAGAGTCAAAGGTTCTTGCTAGCATTGACATAAGGGTGTGCCACCCTCGGCCTGCTTTGACTGGAGAGGCTGGTTGAGAGCTGGCTTCCCCTGCTTCCAAGGAGACATGATTGAGATTAATGCCCTACATTCTTCCTCATGGATCTCGACAGGAGGCAGCCCCTTCACTGCGGAAGCAGCGCATAGGTCCTTTTAGGCCTAGATACAATTTCTAAACTTCTTTTCCTAAGGGAACAACAAAAATCTTATAACATTATATTTGTTTAATTTAAACAGATTATTACCAACACATGTGTTGATCAGGAGACTAACCAACTATACTTACCATTTAATTTTGTTGTGATGATTTACACTCTTATAATTTATTCTTATCAGATTTTTCTTTGAAACCCTTTTTGTTAGTACAGGAGTCGAGAGACAATTTGTATTGTATAAGCACACAACCTGGTGTTTGTAGAAATCAATAGAGGAATTTTTCCGAGGATTTTTGTGGTCGAAATGGGAGGGCATTAAAAGGTTAAATGTACAAAAAATATTTTTTCTCAAATTATATTTTTACTAGCATTGTATAGTTAAAACTCACTGCCAGATACATAAATAATGTTTATATAACCGTCATATACATTATCACCATCAGACAAAAATAAATAATGAGACAAAATCACAACTTCAAGTCTCTGTATTTAGTTTGCTGATGCTGATTTAATATTTATTTACATGTCTGATTGTTGATTGTATGTGTGTCAGCTAAACAAAAATATGAAATAATAAAAAATTATAATTTTATATTTTTGAACTTTTCCAAACTAGTATCGATGAAGATGGATTTATTTCTTATATGTAGTTACTCTATCAATTTCAAATAAATTTATTTAAAAAATGCTTAATGTAGTGTTTATTTTCTGGACCAATCGCTGGTAATAACTACATGTTTTGAACGTAATACTAATTAATTAACTTCAAACTTTTCTAATTAAAAGTGATCAATTTGTAAAAATTCCCTAATGGTTTTTAACAAAACTGTGTGATGTAGTCTAATAATAAATAACAGTGAAATTACACATTATGCTTCATAAAATTTGTGTGTTGACTTGAGCAAGTGATTTTTATTTTTTAATTTAATAACTATTATTATTATATGCTGTAACTAATCACATCGTGGCAGCACATTAACTTGTAATACGCAAGTTACACAATTTTTCACAAATTCAATAACTACCATAACCATACTGTTACCAAAGTATTATACAAATAAGTATTATATGTTTCATGTCTATTTTCCAGCATGACCCATGGATACCGGACACCATAGACCAGCTGTTCATAGATTTCCAGAAGGATGTGTTTGCAAAGAAATCCAAACACTCTCTTGAATATCTCTACAACAATTACAACTCGTTCAAAAAAGATTTTGAACAATACAAAACAAATAAGATCGTCACCAAACGGCTTGGAGTGGTCGACTTGAGTTTCAAAGAGTTCCAAAAATTTTTGGCACGCTTCTCACGCGTTTACAACAACACTGAAGAGTTTAGAATTCGATATGACTTGTTCTTGCAGACTGCGGATATGTTTAAAGACCAAACGATTGCGGGTCAAAAGTTGGCGATGAGCAACCTCTCCGACAGAACTTGTGAGTTTGCATCTCCTTCATCTCGAGATTGCCTCAGAGAGATTTAAATTTTACAATAGGTTAATTCATAAACAGTAAAATTCCATTAATCCGGCATCCTATAGTTTGGCACGCTTGGTATCTGGCATGACTTATGGAAAAAGTAACATTTTCCTGAACAACGCAAAACATAGAAACATTTAATGGGCAACAATGTTTTTCCGTTTGTGGGGGACACAATGTTTTGGCATGCGTGGAGAATAAGCTTAGTGTCCTATTCGGCCGACTTTGGTTGATATCGATCAGATTTGAGTCACGTTACTGACCATTGTCATTCGTTGTCAGTCTCTGTAACCAGTTGCACTTTATATTTTCGTATCAATTCAATTGAGTCTAGTAATGGTAGGTCAATTTCACAGTTATAATGTGCTCAGCACAGGTTTGTGATGGAAGGAAGGACGAATCTAAACGACTGATGTCTCACCACTGCCTTCTGAGACAGTCAAGCAGTGCCTAGAAAGGCTGGAAGTGGCAGTACAGTAACGGGTCTATGAAGAACCGGGATGAACGCATCCTAGACTTTGGCCATGTTCAGCCCAATTGTTTTTTTATGCTTAGACTAAGCACTGTAAATAGACCATTTTAAAAATTTGTTCTTATAGATCCACATAAGTCAAAGTCAAAATATCTGTATTGCATTATCATCAAGATAAGTATAGTGTCACATTAATAAGTCATTAAAAGGTCTTAAAGTTAGGACGTCAAGAATTGCAACAGTAAACAAATTCATTGAAAGTATAAAAGGGCCGATCTTGTAGCCAGTTCTTCAGGTCTCTTCTAAAGAGCCGCTTGTCCCTTTCTTTCAGCGCGTCTGGCAGGGCGTTCCACATCTTGGCACCGATGTAAGGTAGGCAGTAGTTGTTGACATGTCTGGTGCTGTACTGGTGGAATTGTGATCCACTTTTAGCGGATTCCGGTTCCTTGATGTGGACGTGGGTTATTGCCTCCAAGGATGTACAAGTTGATCACTGTAAGAATCCTCAGTTCTTGGAAGGCTGCTCTACAGGATTCTCTGAATTGTAGATTATACAGGATTCTAATGGCCCGTTTTTTGAGGATAAGAATGCGCTGCATGTTCCCTGCTGTAGTGCTGCCCCATACTGCGATCCCATATCTGAGATGTGGTTCAAATAGAGCATGATAAGCTGTTTTTGTGGTTGTCATATCACTTATATTTTTTTTCTTCTTATAACAAACAGTTCCGTACTTAATTTATTGCAGAGTGTGTCTAAATGACTAAGACTGCCTGAATGTTATATTCGAACAATAAAAACATGTTTTACTGTGAGTGTTTGTTTATGTTTACATAATTTCTCTGATACATATCCAATAATCTGGTATATTTGATGATTCAGCATGCCTCAAGTCCTAACTGTGCCAGGATTAACGGAAGTTACTGTATTTTTCTGAGAAAACATTTTGTTAATATATAACTAATACGATAGTTATACATAAAACTTTAAAAAATTTGCTTAAAATTGTTCATGATGAAATGGTTTATGCAATTAAAAAGCGTGCACACACATGTATAAAATTTATACAATATTTATGAATACAGATTATATATTTTAACTGTGCCACCATTGGTATCAAGAACGTAGCCAGAAAAAATGTTTGAGGCGCTAGACAACTGATATTTTCCCGTACAGGACAGAGAGTAAGGCCCCACTTTGTTCCTTAAAAAGTTCTTGACCCGTTTCTTTTTTGAGAAAGAAGTAATGAAAAATTTTAAAATTTTGGGAGGACTGAACCCTTTGGACCACCTTGCTGAGTACATCCTTGGTTGGTATCTGAAATACAACTAAGGTTACAGAAAAGTATTAATTGGGGACTTCATCCATTTTTAAGTGATGATTAAAATTATTGATTTAGAATTTCTATTTTCCAATATGGCAGACAACTATTTCCGTAAAGAACATCACATAAATTCTTTCAATTTCAGATATAAACAACTTTTTAATTTTTCTATTTTTCACAATTTCCTTATTGTTAGGAGCTACAGCCTACTAAAGATTTAAAAAAAGAAATGTTTTGACATTTTTTTAAATAAATTCAGATGTAATAAATAAGTGAATGACGTTATTGTTGAGCGGACTACAAGTCTTGTGTGCAGATTCAGTAATAAAACCATAGTGTAATTAATAAATTGCTAACATGAGTACAAAAATTGAATAGTACAAAAATAATGACCACCATATAGACGACAAAGCATCAAAACATTACACATCAATACATAAATATCTACTTTTTTATGAAAATATCTTACTGTTCATTGCATTAGAGGACAGCCCATAAGGAGTCAGAAGCAAATCTAATGAGAGCATAGGTCGAGTAGTAGATCAAACTAAAGATGGCAAACGGTTTTAAATTACAAATTTTCTCTCGTAATAAACACCTTAAATTTGATATACGACTCAAACTGTGCTGTGTTAAAATTCTAAATTCATATGTTTAATTGTTGCTGAAATGTAGGTGAAGCCCCCCCCCCCCCCCATTTAATCTTTCCTGTAAATTTAGTCATTTTTGAGATATCAATGGTGTCAGTTAAAATGAATATTCAGTACATCTCATTATAGGAACACACAAAGTAGAGATCAGCCTGGTCACACTTATGCATACACAACTTTAGACACATCTAGAAAAACCGTAGATGTCAAAAAAAACCAACCAAACCTGTATAATTAATGTTGATAATATATCGGTTATGATGCTCACATAAAAAGTACTATAACTGCAGTTGACATAAAAGCTTACATGACTCCACTGCAGTCTTTATTCACTTCATCCAATAACTAATATATGTAAAACAGATGTGTATAATTTATAATTCATGTTTTTTTTTTTGTTTTAGTTACAGAGGCAACTGCTGAGCACGATCGAATATTTGATGACAGTCATCGATCAGTAATCAACACGGATCCAAAATCAAAGCCGGCTGACAAAAATCCAAAAGAGACACCCTCTGATAAAAATAAAAAACAGATGCCTTCCGCCGAAGTTCAACAAGACGATTAATATTTATTTTACGATCACGTCTTAATTTTCATCAATTTGTTAGGTCACTGTAGTTTGTTGTTTATTTTTTTGTTTGGTTACGCTGAGGAAAAGTAGAAACGACAACAGAAGTTGGTAATTGTTATATAATTTAGTTTTAAAATATTCTGATTAATACGTATGAAAAAATAAATTATAATTACCAAAGTAAAATACAGAAATTATTTTTGTTTAGTGCCTATTCAAAAGTGTATTGAATTGAAATATTTTTATTCATGTTAGTACATAAAAAGTACACGAATGGTATCAAACATTTACAATAAAATAACAATTATATATTTTGACTAAGGAATATACTATAACTGTGTGACTGATATGTTCTTACCCCAAACAATGCAGCAAAAACAAATTCAATAGAACCCTATTTTACAATACTTAAAATCTCCTAAACAATGCAAGGCTATGCTTCAAGCTCATCAAAATTATATAAAGTTTTGTTAATAAAGTACTCTTTTAGATAATATTTGAATATTTTATAACACTTTTCATTTTTATATATGTAGGAAGATTGTTTAAATATTTTGTATATACTGTACAAACAGGAAGTAACAGTATTTAAATATTACTTACAAAGGCTGCAATTATCTCTAGATAAATATGAGTTCGTTTCATACAATCACTTTTGAATTTCAAATGCTCATCCTGACCTAATTTTTGGTCCAATATATGTATTATCATATATCTATATAAGACAGTATATACTCGTATTAGATATATATATATTGAAGTTTGTAATTCACAGTATAGTGCTACTGTGAACACGACATGACTGTTGAAACACGTTTCAATAATAAATATTATGAAAGGGTACCGTTTTACTTATTTACTAATTATATATATTATTACTGCCGAGACTTCCCACGGCATGTAGTTGTCAGATTACAGAAACTCTTGCAGCCCAGAATCTTGTGCTCAGTGAGCTGACGATGAATTGTTTTATTACCTCTGATTTTGCAAAATTCAAATTGAATGCGGAAGGAGACAATGGCAGTACAAAGTTTGTTTGATCAAACAGAATTAATAATTATAAAAGAATTAAAATCAACAAACAAACAAAAATTTAGACTATCAAAGTATTTAGCGGAAAATGATGTTTAAAATCATTAATATTTAGAATAATTTGTAAACAAGTACGTTTATGACATGGGAAGTTCTAGAATCCCAAACAAGCATCTAAATGCAATGCTTTGATAAAATGTCTTGTTTCAATTTTAACAATTGCATTGGAAAGACAATTTATCCCTTAACATATAAGTGTGCTACAGACCTAATATTACACATTGTTATATTTTTCCTGTTGTATTCTGTTGTCTGTCGTAATATTGCACAAGAAGCATTTCTACGACAACCACGTGTCACGCTAGTAGTTTTAGCGTTTTCTACTAGATGTCAGTACTTCCATGCTTCTATCATAAGTGTTCACACCTTAGAGAGTTTGCTGTAGTCGCACAGTGTAGACAGCTCCCACATGTTGATGCATGTCACCCGTCCTTGAGTATTTTATGGTTTTATTTCTAGTGTTCATTGTACCAAAGAAATATACGATGCACAAATAGACGATTGACTTCGTTTACGTGATAATGACACGAACACTGATAGTAAAAATTAGTTTGTGGACAATATATATATATATATAAAAATACTAAGAAATAACAAAATTAAAAAAAAAAACTAAAAATAACTTTTTTCATGAACATTTAAACTTTAAAAACCTCTTTCCGTAAAAAACAGCAAAAGAACAATCACAAAACAACATAGTTTAAGGTAGAAAAAGAAAACCATTAAGGGATTAAGTTGTACCTGTAGTGTTACTTCATTACTACTCAGATACATAGTAGGTAAATTTCACAGAACCCTTTCATTGTTAAATTACATATTCTTTCTTCAAAAGAAAAATGGATAGGCAGATTGGAAATGAAGTGTTTTTGTGTTACATATATTCCAATGCATTTTTTCTTATCTTGATTACCTGAAACAGTTACCAAAATATTTCTTACCAATTATAAAAAACCGTACTAAATTAGTTATTGTTTAGATAGGTATTTTTCTTTATTTGATTTAAATGTAACTAATCATTAACAGTGAAAAATGTGTTTGCATTTGAGTGTAAAATAATACAATCAGTAATGACTCAGCTACTATGATTTTTTTTTATCCAAATGTACACTTCATTGAAGTTTATTTGTTCACATTTTACATTATAACTATAAAATTTTGGGCTTCCCATACCAAATGAATAATAATGTAAATTAATTTAATAGAAATTAATAAAACAGATTAATTTCTATCTCATATTTAATATTATGATAATCTCTTGAATGAGTATGAACATTACTCTTTGTTTGAACATTTCTGTGCATTGGTCTAGGTGAATATTTTATAATTTTATGTTATTTGTAATTTTACATTCTATAAATCTCTGCTATAACTGCTATTTAATATCTGAAAATTCCACTAAAAGATTTTTAATGTTAAAAGCTCCCTGATAAAATTAAAGCAACTCCATACATTATATTCTGAAAGACAGTTGTAACACTCAGTATTTAATATTCCCCCAGGACGGTTCACTTCTGGTTGGTTTATACATTCCAGTTGAACCCCCACTGGGCACAGCAAAAACTGATGTCACTTAAATCTGGACAACCTTATGGATGTCCAAGAGCGGCACATCAATAACCGCAAATGTCAAGATTCGGGGGCACAAGGGTAGTTCGATAGGCCTAGTCTACTGTGGGAGATGACTGTTGGAGTTGGTGGGGTTTGTTCCCTAAGTATCAGAGGTTCTTGCTAGCCTCAACAAGAGTGTGCCACCCCCCTGCCTGCTTTGACTGGAGAGGCTGGTTCAGAGCTGGCCTTCCCTTCTTCCGGGAGAACATGACTTTGAGATGTAGTGCCCTAATTCTTCCTATTGGATCTTGATAAGAGGCGGCCTCTACCTCCTAACTTTACCCATCCTGAATATCCTGTCACTCCAGAAGCAGCGCAAAGGTTCTTACAGAACTAAGTGAAATTTATAAGTTTCTTATCCTAAGAAAAAGAATCACAAATGTCGAAATTCTGGGAACTACTGCGGAAGATAGGTAACTGTTGGAGTTGGTGGGGTTCCTTAAGCGTCAAAAGTTCTTACTAGCCTAGACAAGGGTGTGTCACTCTTTCATGCTTTGATGGAAGAGGTTGGTTCAGAGCTGGCTCCTTTTCTTCTGAGGGGACATGACTAGAGATTAGTGTCCTATATTCTTCCTCTTGGATCTTGATAGACGGTAGCCCCTACCCTCAACCATACGCATCCAGAATGGTCTGTCACTCCGGAAGCAGCACAAAAATTCTTAGAGGACTAGATGCAATTTTATAAGCTCTTGTTCTAAGAGCACAAGAAAAAAACATTCACTACTTAAGAGCTGGATATAAGGAAATAACCTTGAGTTTTTCCACATAACAATGTTAAAACTTCAAGCACTCTTATAATTTTTTATCATAGCGTTAAGGGAGAAGCATCATTTTAAAGGCAAAACTAATATGCATTTAAACACTTTTTTAAGATTTTTGGTATAACTTATCAAAATATTAAAAACCGTTTGGATGCTTATTAATTATATCTTAGAATGAGACATCTCCCACATTTCTACAACTAAAAATAAGGTTGTAAAAGTAAATAAAGATTGACATTGATTTTATGGAACTAAAATCTAGATGGCTGCCAGTACAGTTGGTTCTCTGCACATTTCCTATTTTCTTTACCCATCAAATCTGAGAATTTTTTCGCTTTTAGAAGACTTTTGGTTCCTGTTCTCGGATCTCCTTTGTGCAAAATATATGTGGTTCTTGGCACATTTCCTTTTTAGCAAGAACATGTGTTTCATGATTCTTCCACTTCTATACAGATGTCTGTAGATTTTCAGTAACATAAATATCTGGTAAACTACATGTAAGTATTAGCTTCAGTATACTGTGGGGGAAATCATCAGAAAGGGGATGTATCCATATACAAAAAAAGTACCGGAATGTTGAAATGTTGTACCTGGAATTATTGAAGAGCCTAATTTAATTTCAATATATAGCAAATCACAAAAAGAGCTTGCTCTGCCGGAACTCGAACCGGATTTCTCACTTGCTGGATGAGTGCACTACCACTATACTACAGAACACATAAGCTTTACAACTTAATTATTTTGTGTTTGGCTGTTTCTGTCTCATACGTGTTTAAATAAACATTTATGAGGAAGACTCAATACATGTTAAATGACTTTCATTTACATGAATAAAAATGTATAAATGTATGGTCTTTTGTGCATGCTTTTTATGCTGACCTATTGACAACAATATTTATATGTAAATTGACATTTTATTACGTTTTTTACTTCAATGCTTTACGCTTTTACACTTATACAGAGATTGTAGATTGATTTTCTGTTGTCCACTAAACTCAGCCAGGAACCCCATATTACTATCTACTTATCTCAATTAATATTATAATATAACAAGCATTTTGATGGAATTCTATATGAACAATTTAATATATTCACGGCAGAACACAGCTTTATGTGGACTGCTTCCATCTCCATGACACGACAAGACTACCAGAGTAACAGAACAGACATAAATAAACAAGTCAACACTTTTATATCACTTTTAATTGTAGATTTTAACAAATGTACACTTCATTTAGAAGTCATTGGAAGTCTGATTACATGTTCACCCAGAACTCTCAGATAAAATGTGCAATGCTTGAACACTTATAAAAATAAAGCTGTTTATAGTATTTATAGCTGTACAAAATACGTTTCAAATCTAAACTACAATAAAATACATCAAGCGATAACTGAATACAACAAAATAAACTGTTTCACATATTATAAAATATTAACAATACATAAACCTTAACAAATTACTTCTGTACATGTGAATTATCTTTGCATACAAAATACTTGTGCACATATGGAAATATGAAGTCAAAATATTTAAAATCACTGTTGGAAGAATCTCAACCGGATCAAAACAGTGATTTGCTCACATGTCCTATGAGTGTTGTTTGACATCCTCAAGCAATAAATATATTAATGAATAAATATAACGTAGGTATCTGAAAGTTGAAGTACAATATTTTCTTATATTAAAAATACAGTTTAAGGCATTTAACGATTTTGAATTAGAAAACAGACAAAGGTTCTAAAATATAATTTAAGATATTAAATATTGGTTGTTAAATTTAATAATAAAAATGTTCGCTTCAAGCTAAAACGTACAAAAGAGAATTTTCTAGTGAACTATTCAGCAGTAAAAAATCTAACGGTGGCTAAATTATTGATCAGTACAAGAGAAAAGTCTTTATCCCTGAAGTTAGAATCGAGTTAACAGTGAGATTCGTAGGTGTGCGCAACTGAATTGAACACAACTGCGCGCACAAGCTGAACACAAGAAGAGAGCTTTGAATGTTCACGAGTAGAGAGTCTTCTCCACCCATTCTTCCAGGGTGAACATGGCTTTGTTACTGTCGGACAGGTCCTTCTCCTTGAAGTACTCTGAAAAACAAATGTAACAAAATTTGTAAAACACATCAAAACATGCATTACATGGAATAAATTATTTATAATTAAATTCCCCTTTGCTGTGCATTAAAACAGTGAAAATACTACATGCTGTACGTACAAAATAAGATATTCACTAAATAGTTGATTTCGTTGGTTTTAATTTTATCAGTTTCTTTGATACTCAAATTTAGTCCAATGTGGAACAATCAGGTACTTGTATTAAAAAGCTTATTATGTCTGCTCGTCTTCACAGACTTTATGCTGAGTGGCAAAAACATAGCCAGGAAACAATTTTGGGGGGACCAGACAACTGATATTTTCCTGTAGTGGACAGAGAGTAAAGCCCCATTTTGTTCCTTAAAAAGTTCTTGGCCCGTTTCTTTGTTGAGAACGATCTTTCAGCAGTACACGTCAGTAATACTGAATTATTTAAATAATAATAATCGTTTACTAAAGAAGTAATTGAAAAATTGAAAATTTGGGGGGTCTGGACCCCTTGGATACCCTTGCTGGATACGCTGAATGGTTTATTGATTTCAGATGATCTACTCTAAATCAAAAACATGAATAAGGACACCAACATTTTCCCACTGGTTCTTTAAAAAATAAAAACAAAAATAACAATGAAATTAAAAACTAACCTTAAATCTGATACATCATCTAATACATGCAATACATGCACATTACTAGATTTACATAAAAACTTATTTAGTTTCATAATATAAAATTAGAAAGTAATTTATCCCAAAATTTAACAATGGTATGAATACAAAGAATCTTCTAAAAAATCGTGAATCTCGTTAAAAATCTACTCTGTATTGAGTGACCTTGAGTACACAAGGTGTTGCAGTCAATTAGTTAAAAATGCATAAATTACTCAAAAATTTGTGCTGCTAATAAGCAATATTATCTGTCACTTCATTACAAAGGTATCTTTACCAGATTTTCAAACACAATTTTTTAACTGAAACAATTATTTTAATAGGTTAGCAATTTTATTTGACACGTAAAATCACCAAACATTTTCAAGTAATATTAACAGTGGATCGAGTGAGTTGGGAAGATGATACGAGAGATGATTTGCAGCATTCCCCTACAGATTTATTTTTGAATTTTTAGAAAATGAAAATGTGAGAGAAGGATAAATGTTTAATTCTAGTGAAAAATATTTTTATTGAATTTAAAACACATTGTGAATCTCCTACTGAATGGAAAAACTGAAATATTAAGGCAATTCAACTTACTGATGGAATGTATTGGAGTCTTGTCAACAATACTAACTAACTACATGATACTAGCATTTTAGTCCAACAGTAGCATTTTACCACAGCTCGCTGAAGGAAGAACAAGGACCAGGACGTAGGAACAGATAGGAGAGGTTGTTCAGGAAGCCATAGTTTCTATAACCCACTCTTGAAGAGTGAATGTAGCTTTTTTTGTATTATCTTTATCTTTTTTTCTGTGAATGTCTGAAAAAATTATTTAATTACCTCATTAAATATAACACATTTAATCTACAGGAGTTTGCCCTTAGAGAGTATTCATAATAAAGCTGTAGAGCTGAGTGTTACCCCGTCTTGGCTCTAGCCGAGTGGGTTTGTCTTGTTCAAAAAAACAGGTTAGTGTTGGTCCCTAGGTAAAATACAATAATAATAACACTGCTACCTTTTTCTATATAGATACAAAATATATATTCTCTAAGGTTTGTATACAATACAAAATTAATGATCTTTCAGAATTAATCAGATACATTGTTTACATCTGAATTGGGTTGAAAAATTACAGAAACTTCTAATAAAAATAAACTCTGGAATTTAGGCTTTGCCAAAAATATCCTATTACAGCAATTTACAATTTATTGATTTTTTTAATCAATGTATCTTTTAAATTATCCTACTATTAAAGAATTAAATTCTGAATAGAAATGTTGCCACCCATTCTTTTAATACCCAAAACAAACAAGCATGTTATCCGTCAGACTAGTAGACAAAAGATTTTTTAAAGTACCTACAAAGGGAGTAAATTTTCCCATAAATACCGAACAAAATCACAAAAACAACAAATCAAATATACTTAAAATACAATCAATTTAGCACTCTACTCTTTTGAAGAACTTTCCATCTCCACTTGAATTATTTATATTAATATTTAAATCTATACAATGTTCTATCAATTTCTGTAATAAATATAGTCTATGTATAATTTTTTAAACTTAAAACAGTATAAAAATATAATTATTTTGATTGAACCATAGATCTGTCCTACAAGAATATGTGTTATTATATTATATCTGACACTATTCATTTGTAAAAAAAAATAAAGATCTTTTGATTTAGCAAAACATTGATAATGTTAATTAAATTAAAATACAATGTGGCTCATTGTGTCATATCTTGCAAAATAGTGAAAGTGTTTTGAACATATTGTAAAAACACATTTGTAGAATGTTCTGATTATTGTTGGGTAGGTTTACTCTGGTGTTCAGCAGTTATAATACTCGTAGTTGCTCCAATGTCTCAACACATTTTTCATACCCTAAATGACTAAAATAATATTTTTTATTTTTATGTTACATATATAATGCAATAAATAACAGTGATAACTGATTCCTGTCACGGAATGAGTAGTCTGACCGTTACTTACCGATCATGGTCTTCAGCTTGACAGCACACATGATGAAGTCATCGAAGGATATCCTGCTGTCCTTGCCGGCGTAACGGTGAGCCAGGATGTTGAGGATGTGGTTGTTGAGCCGATACCCGGCGGAGTTCAAGGCCTCTCTCAGCTCAAACGCGCTCAGGTAGCCTTGTGTCTCCTTGCTGTACATCTGGTAAATCGACTGGAACACGCAAGCTCTGTGTCAAATATGTTTTACCTAACATTGACATTAAGGTTTTTTAATTTACATAAATGATTTCGACAAGTGAATGTTGGCGTTAATATATACCACGCCCCAGTCCTACTTCAGGCTTTATGAAAAAAACATTTTTTTATATGAATCAAGAATCAAGAATCTGTTTATTGTCGTCCCACAATATTACAATGCATTGACAAAGTCATTTTGTTATACATTTACACAGTATAACAAGATAGTATAAAATAAAATACATACTAGACACTTATGGTTAAAAGTACAAGTCAAAAGGAAATAAAATCTAAAAGGCTAAATCGTCTATACTACACAGAAGCATTTCATCTATACTATAAAAGGCTTTTTCTTTTAACCACTTAATTACAACATTTTTAAAGTTTTTACAGGTAACATCCTTAGCAGACATAGGCAGCTTGTTAAACAGTTTGATACCAATATAAGAGTATGCGTGCTGAGTTTTTGTTAGTCTAGCGTGCTTTAGGTCAATAAGGTCTCGTTGTCTAGTGCAGTAGTCATGCTTAGAGCGTCTAAGTTTAAATAAATCTAGATTTTCCTTAACATACATTAAGCTTTGCAAGATATAAATGGAAGGAACAGTGAGTATACTATGCTTTATAAATAGTGGCTTACAAGAGTCAGTGACATTAAAATTAAACATTATGCGCAAAGCTTTCTTTTGGCATGAGAAGACCTCCTTAGCCCCACCTGAATTTCCCCAAAGAAAAGTTCCATACAAAAGATGTGAGTGGAATAATGCAAAGTATGCTTTCATTAATAGACTACAGCTTGTACAGGTTTTAAGTTTTTTTAGTAAAAATATAACTCTAGACAACCGAGCACAAAGAGCATCTGTGTGATGTTTCCAGGTAAGCTTAGAGTCTAAGTTAATTCCAAGTAGCTTAACTGACTTAGTTACAGAACTGGTGCTTAGGCTAAAGATGATGTTTTCTGTCTTATCTTCATTCACACATAGGCCATTGGCAGAAAACCAGAGGTTGGACCTTTCTCTCATATATGTGATCATGGCTGCATTGATTTCAGGATTTAAGTTAGAGCACATTAACGTAGTGTCATCAGCATAAAGTACACATTTATTAGGAACAAAATTTGGAAAATCGTTAATAAAGACAGTGAATAAGAAGGGACCCAGGACAGAGCCCTGGGGAACCCCGCTTACCACCTGCTTAAGATCCGACCTCTGTTCGCCTATTTTAACAAACTGGTATCGCTGTGATATATAAGAAGTTATAAGTGATAATTCGTTACCTTCAACTCCATAGTACTTTAGTTTCTTAATAAGTTCTTGGTGAGGCACAGTATCAAAAGCCTTGCTTAAGTCCAATAGCAAAGTGTTAACTTCTTCTTTATTTTCAAAACTATTAATAATACATGAGACAACACTCTCAACAGCCTTAATAGTAGATAAGCTTTGCCTAAAACCAAACTGTGCAGATAAAAGCAGGTGGTTAAATTCAAAATAATACTCAATTTGACACTTAATAATATATTCAACCAACTTAGATAAGACAGGTACCAAGGCAATAGGTCTGTAGTTATTTACATTATTTTTATCACCTTTCTTATAAATAGGGACAGTGACTGTTACTTTTAGGCACTGTGGGAAGAGTCCAGCGTTGAACATCCAGTTTACAAGAAAAGTAAAAGGATACAAAATTTCACAAATTATTTTTTTAATTACAAAATTGGAGAGTCCAAAGACATCCTCAGCTCTTGAGTTACTAAGCCTAGTGGTTGTCTTAAGAATATCAGTAGGATTTACAGTGTGCCATTTTAAAGATGGTGCCTTAGGTCTATTTATGCCAGACGACTCTATCATATCACTGGAACTAGCTGTATTTAAGCCTAAATTAACATTTGTACTATTTACATGACTAGAAATATTTACAAAATAGTTGTTAAATTCATTAACAGAGATAGGAGGTAGCGTTTGAGAGCATTTTTTTGAAGCACGCCCTGTTTCTGTATTAATTACTCTCCAAGCTGCTTTGCATAGGTTATGCGACTGTAATATGAATTCATCATTGGCGTTCTTTTTTGCTAAGATTATCTGGTTCCGATATAACTTCTTAATTCTCCTATGGTTTTCTAATAGGTCAGGATTAATTTTACATTTTTCATAACTTACATCAAGTAGTATCTTAATTTTAGCTAACAGAGGTGTATACCAACATTTGGGCTTTAGTACCTTATTGCCAAGATTATTTCCTAACTTAGTTTTCAAAGGACAGCAGTCATTAAAGTTGTGAGACACAACTTCCATAAAGTTGTTAAAAGCTACATCAAGATCATCTCCAGCAATTGCCTCTGTCCAGTCAGTGTTGCTTAGTCTATACTTTAATTCATTAATACTAACATCATTTAATACTCTGTAAGTATAGTTTGATTTTACAGACATATTAGCAGGCGAGGAAGAGACATCAGCATTCGTGCAGACTAATTTAAATATTAAAAGCAGAAAATTATTGCAATGAAAATTATTGTGGCATCATCGGCACTAACAGTAAGGACACGTGTCACACTGACCTAATATTTGTATTACAACTCTTGATATAATATACACACGGGCGTATATAGTCATAACATTGCTAAATAACATAATTTTTCTCAATAAAATGTTACTTTTTACATAAAAAGTATTAATACGCTACCGTGTCATCCTTGGTACTAACAGTGTTGACATGTTGTAACCTTGAACTCAAACATCTCCCAAACAAGAACATAGCCAGGAAAAATTTTAGGGTGCCCAGACAACTTATATTTTTCCATAGCAGACAGAGAGTAAGGCCCAGTTTTGTTCCTTAAACAGTTCTTGACCTGTGTCTTTGTTGAGAACGATCTTTCAGCAGTACACGTGAGTAATACTGGATTATTTAAATAATCTCTATATTACAAAATAAAAAAAAAAGGCAGAATTATGGTATAGGTGAATTATTATTTAGGTTTATGGTTTTTGTAATAATGGTTTACTACAAAAATTTTTAATTTGGGGGGTCTGGACCCCCTGAACTTCCTTGCTGGCTACAACCTTGAATGGGGGAGACATATTCTAGACACGTCTGGAGTTGGCACCCTCATAATAAGCACCAGGGGGAGTCATATGGGGAGGATAGCATTTTCCTACCAAGCAATAGGGTGAGAACCTGGACATTAATGTTGTTGGCAACTCTTAACAATCATCAGAGGGCCTATGTAAAGGCATATGGTAAAGATAGCACTTTCTTACCAAGTAATGAGGGGAAACGTATTCTGGACTTTTATGGAGTTGGCACCTTCATACCAAAGTACCAGTGGAAAGACTTTTGAAAATTAAGATGAACATATGGAAAAGTTGAGATAAAATAGACAAAAGAAATATCATTAAGATAAGAGAGAAAAAAGTAGGATTGAGATAAGACAGATAAAAGAAATATCATTGAGATAAAACAGACAGTATAAACAGAATCATTGAGCTAAGACAAACAGTAAAAATAGAGACAAGGCAGACAAAAGGGCAATGATTGTGATTTACTTACCTTCCAGTATTAGGGTCACAGTGTTGTAACTTTTCATTAACTAGTTGGGGAATGAACAATTAGGCGGGAGCTACCCTATCTTTCTGTCCTCACTCCTGAGTTTTTAAAAATTTATAAAAGGCAAGGGTTTGAATGCTACCAACAATAACAAGAATAATTTCATTATTATTCTTGTGTGTTGTTTTACACTATGGTATTTTTAGTTGAAATTCATTACCAGGTTAATCAACAATGAGTTAGAATGTGAATTTTAGTGCCATACATTTAGCAATTTTATTTTTTTTAAATACCCTACTATAATCTCAATTAGTTTCCATCTCAAGAACCAACCAGACAAGTGAAATAATATTACCTGTTGTCAGTCACTTAAAGTACTAATACTGAAATACAGTATATATAAACAACACTTATTACATAAACATTTAATATTATTTAAAAGTATCTTATAATTTATTCTGTACAAGGTTTTAATTATGTTTTCACTGCAGTTTATTTATAAATTATACCAAGCTTTAAAAAAAGCACTACAGTATATCTAATAATGTATTTTTTATCCAACACTGTGAAAAGGTGGATCCATTTAGGTTAGAAAAACAAAACAATATTTTAAATAAATTTACTATTTTGTTAGTTCATAGTAGCAAATAGCTTGTGTCACCAATTCTTAAGTTCAGGACTTCTTTCTTTAACAAAAATTAAATAGTGTTAAAGATTTTACTTTGCATTATATCGTTAAAGTACTTATTAAAAAGAAAATGCTTCTGTTTAAACTTTTTAAGTAAACATTTTAACTAGTAAAATTTTTTGGTCATCTGCCAAATAAAATCTTTCTACTATTCCAAATATGGCTGTACTTTCTTCAGAATCTTCCAAACTCTTTAGTCAAGATGTTTAGATCTAGTATGTTTCATACAGCATTTATATTCTAATCAGAATTCGGAGGACTATGAGAAAATACAAATACCCATAATAAATATATCATTTCTGCCAACCTTCCAGTGGCGGATGTCGATCCAGAGCTGTTTGAACTCGTCAAAGCCCAGCTTGCCGGAATGGTCAGCATCCAACATCGCGATCATGCTGCGACAGATGTCCTTAGAGAATCCACCCTTGCCCACAGTATCTATGTGAGAGAATAAGCATATGATCACATCATCATATCAATACCAACAACAAACAAGCTAAGGCAACTTATTGAAGAGGGTTTTACTACACTTATAGAATTCATTGCAATGGTTAAAAATTATAAACTTCTAGAACCACTTTATTCAATTATTTTAATTCACTGACAATGATGATATTTCAAGATTAAGATTGATGTAGATAATATTACCGCTGTAGATAATCATATAGAATGAAAATTATTATTGAATGCACATATGATCAGAAATGCAAATTTGGTTTTGAAAAGCAAAAAATATCTGTCCTTTTGTATGGTAGAAATGTATGAACGTGTCATCTGTAATGAACTAGTGTATCTTGTTGAACCAAGGAAGAACATGTGCAAACAACTTAGATGTTTTCGACAACCACCCTTACAGTTATTATCTCATTCCTAGTGATTTTCAATTACTCCTAAACCTAAAGGAATTTCTAAGGGAAAATTGTAATTTCATGGTAATGTAAGTACTGAAACAAGCAGTAACTCCATGGCTTCAAGGTTACAGATTTAATTTTGTTGTCAATGTACTTTAATATAAAAGGTAATCTTATTTTTGAGCTACTGATTCATTTCACCTTGTTTGTAATATGGACCACAATTTAAGAATGTGCTTATACAAAATCTACATCTATACTACTATTATAAAATTAATTTTGAATGATAAAAAAACAAATAATTTAATTATGTAATAAAGAATTGTTCTTTGTTTAAGCACACAATCAATCATTGCACTGTAAATATTTTAAATATCTACACCAATGGCACTATAAAAAAAAATCATCTCACATTAATAATTATAGCACTTTTGATCGTCACTTGGTTTTGTGTAATACAATTTAAAAAAAACTTCTTGTAGTTGTCAAATTATTGTATTGATTAGGAAAAACATTCATTTGTTAGAACATAACAATAATAAGTTTAAGTAACATACAACCCATCATACTAAAAAGTATTTCAACAGAACTGACTACTCGGAATTATGTTACTCGGAATTATGTAAGATATCGATTTGTTTCTAACTGGACCTGTCCATCCCATAAATATGTTAAATTTCTCAGTTTAAAGCAACGATTTTCAAACTTTGTGTTTTACAGTTGGAATCTGGAAACAAAGAATTAAAATTGGAGTCTAGAGTTATAATCAGAGATGAGAAAGTGTATCAACATCAATGAAAGATTCTTCATAACGTTAATAATGATTTGTGTGTAGAATTAGTCAATGAATATGATTCTACTTCTAAGTGTCTTTATTTTATAAAAATTAACAACCTAATGTAACGTATTACCTAGTGTACTTCGTAAATTTATACTGAATCCTACAGCAATTTAATAAATTGGATTAGGTTTATATGATAGCATGTAATTAAGTATATCCTAGCAAGTATAATTAATGAGTATTCAATGAACATGAAAACGAGGGCTATCCAGAAAGTAGATTACGTTTTGATATAAACAAAGTAAGTTCACTTATCATAGCGGTGAATTAGTTTTGAAATTCCACCATTATCAAATTCTGCCACCTGAGACTTCAACCAGGTAGTCACGTCCTCCCTTAATTCCATGTCGTCATCAAAGCGCTAACTAATTCTGTTATTGTGAATTGGCGATCTTCTTTAATCTTCTTATCGACTTTAGAGACATTTTCATCGGTCACAATGCTTGACCGTCCACTTCGTTCGTCATCACGCACATTAGTTTGGCCATTTTTAAACCCAATGCACCACTGACTACTCGGAATTAAGTTACTCGGAATTATGTAAGATATGGATTTGTCTCTAACTGGACTTGTCCATCCCATAAATATGTTAAATTTCTCATTTTAAAGCAACGATTTTCAAACTTTGTGTTTTACAGTTGGAATCTGGAAACAGATTCAGTTATCACATCGTTCCTATAAACTTCACTGAGTTGGCGTTAACTCTCAATTGGTTTATTGTGTTTAGCCAACAAAAACCTTATTACCAACCATACTTCATAACATGCTGGATTTTCAATTGTATCACACATTTTAAACTGCTATTGTAAAACAACAAGGAGCAAAAGTAACCTTTCACCAGCACGGCAAGACAGCTACTGAATGGAGAAACGCCCTGACATCATCAAAATAGCAGCGATAGTCCTGCCCCTAGGGGCTACAGAGTGAAATATAATCTACTTTCTGGATAGCCTTTGTAAGTATTGATGTTTAAAATAATAATGACCACATGCGTCAAAATAGTTATTGGTCCAAACATCCGCATATCCAGAGCTTAAATGCTTATTTTAATTTAATACAGTTGTAGAATTATGGCTCTGATAACAAATTCGACAAGAATTATTAGTTTGTGATCTCCTAGCATCACTATTATACATAATGCAGTGCATAATATTTTACATACTTGCAGTGGTTATGATAACTCAAAACATGTTCAGCATTTTTTACATAACAGACTATCTTACTCAAGACTGTACGGGTATTATTATTTTGTGCATACGTTACAGACACGTTTATCAGATTTTCATGTATCTAAAACATTACAGTTGTGTGAGCAAGTGTTACCTACGTTAAAGGATATTTTAACCGATATTTCGTGTAGAGTGTTTTTAAACAAACATTCCAATTTAAGTTGTATGTTACTTAAGCTTGTAATATTTGGTAACAAACTCACATAATGTCTGTTATGTTGACTGAAACTACTGAGCACACTACAAGATACTGCAGAAAAATCAAGCTAACAAACTGAAACTACCAAGTCAGCTTTTGATCTTATGTACAGATTAAACTCTCAAGCAATACGTTCAATGGCGTAAAAACATAGGTCAACATGAACATATTATCATTACTACAACATTAAACATACAACATTAATAATGCATAAATTCTGTTAAATAAAATATATATATAAAAAACACTAGATTAAAATTAATAAAGGAAGTGTACAAATCAAAATTTTCAATTCAATTATGAAGCAGTATACAGAGCACAACTGAATTGGATAGTAACTGAAAAATAATTTAATCTTCTGCAACAAGAACTGTTTACTTAATTTTCATTAGGCTTGAGGTACCCAACTATAACTCCAACAAATTATTTTTATTAATCTTAGTTCTTCGGCTTACACAGTCAGTGTCATGTTTTAAAGGTTCTTGTTCACATTTACTATTCCGGTCTTATTGTGGAGAGAGCTACCTTCAATCAGAAGACATTTACCTCACTGGGTGAATTGAACTCGGTTTCAGTAACATCTCTGGACTAAATATCTTCCCAAAGAGAGACTAAAATATTTCAAAGAAAATTTCTTTAATCTATATGAACCAGAGCATTTATAAAATATTTTAAATTGTTAATAAAGAGGTGTTAAATTTTTATTTAGAAAATATCATAAGGACCGACTCACCCAAGTTTTAAAAATTGGCCGAATAAATAATATTAATACACTTTACCGATCTTTCTTCAACTCATTATTTCTACATTTAGTACAGTGTAATCGTATACTTTTCAAATCACTGACAAAGTGTCAACAAATTAAAATTGTTCTTGTTTTAAACCGGCTTACGTTATAAGAGACAAACAGTTCTCCCTCATATTCTCAGCTTTAAAAAAATGAGTTTTTAAATTAATTTTTTGCAGGCGAAAACTGTAGAAACTGTTAGTTGAATGCTAAAGAGATAAATTCTTACCCGAAGATCCTCCTGTAGACAAAAGAATACATTACTCATAGAACAGGTCTGCCAATAAATTTGTACATGACATGATGGAATGAAATGAAGTCAGAGGAATTGCACAGAAATGCTGAAGCTGGCATAAGTGGAATTAAGAAACAAACAATAAAACACTAATGACAAACAGGTCATTCAACTCACAACATTCTCTTGTACATCATAATTACCAATATTCACTGAATGCAAAACAATACAATAAAATAAATGCCTTTTCAAAAGTAGTTTGATACAAATCACCCCTATAAAATAATATCTGATAACTTTCACAACATCTTTACAATAATCGGAAATCATAAAATCAGTAATCCAGCACAAAATTAGTAAAAATTATTAATCCTAAATGTGAGATTTCTTTAAAATACACTGGATAACATCTCCTCATAAAGGTTTTGTAATTTGGTTAATTGTTCTGTTCTTATCAACACAGGCTACAAATTAAATTAATTTAATTTAATGTACACAAATTTCTATAAACTGTACTATAGTAACACACATCTGCAGGCATATTATGGATGGCTTGGGCAAATATTCTCTAAATTTTAACCCTCCAAATGATGATAATCAATCACATTAAAATAATGGGCCATTTTCAAACAAACATATTACTCATCTTAAATGTTACTTTTTAAATATAAAAATTATACTCAATTATTATGTATTATAATTCCAAGTTTCCATAAAAAAATGTGATACTATATATAAAAAAAACTCTTATTGTGTCAAATAAAAGGAAACCTTATTGACCAAGAAAGTAATAAAATGCTTAACATCATTTTTTCACGTTTAAGGTACATGTTTTTCAAAATAAATCGATAAAAACTTAAAATGTACAAAGTCTTCCAAATTTAATTTTGAACAAGAAAAATGTCCCAAATACTATTTAGAATAAAAACTAAACTGATGAATGGAAAAAGCAATAGCCATGTTAAATTGGTTACAATAAGAAAATAACATAGACTACCTGAACAAGTGCTTAATAAATATTATTTTAAAATAAACTATTTTCAAACAATCTCGGATACGAATATGAGGAAATAAACCAAAATGTCTGCTACAATACAAAATTTAATGAACAGAAATTATAATATACAACAAAACCATATCCATCAAACGACATTTTGCACTAGAAAAAAGTGACAATTTAAAGCGTACTAACAGCTGACTATATCAGCCGTCTGTCATTGCTACAAATTTTCCTAACTTTCAAAGTAGTAATTCCAGTTTGGTCAGGAAAGATATAAATCTTTCTTATGCTGTAAACCTATTAAAAATGTACTGAATAATCTATTCAGCTGTAATGTAACAAATATGAATATATCATACAGTGTGGTAATATGCACTTACAACGTTAAGAAGGTATTTTCTTCATTAATTTTTTCGTGAATACTTTCCTGTTATGAATACACTTGGTGGTTGTTGCTCATTTTAGTTAAGATTCCAATTTTTACCATTAATTTGTTAGTGACTATAAAGACAGTTTCAAGGAATATAGATTTGCTGGAAATTGTTTTTACTTAAGGTAATAACTCCAATAGAAAAAAAACACTCTTTTGCTTCACCTTTTTTAACACACTTCCCAAACCTCATATCATTAATTCTTCTACTTTTTTGAGGTATCCATTTCACACCATGAAAAACAAATGGACAGTAAAAATTACTTTGTAACTGTAATGAGAAGTTTGTTGTTAGTTTTAATAATTTTCACTGCACTGTGTATATCAATGACACTTCTGCTCTCTATAAAAAATACTTCATTTCTGCCACATGTGAATCATACTTCTATACAATCCTGAACCTGGCCATCCTACAAAACTAGATTGTGATATGCAGGCTGTTGTTTTTCTACTTCTTTTTCATTGCCTGTTTGCTGGCTGATTAATATAAAATAAAAATTAAATATCATTCTAAAATTTAAATTAAATACGATATTAGGATCTTTAAACGCATTCAGAATGAAGATTAATTTCCGCACTTTTCAATAATAATGGCAAACAGTAATAGATTTGTTTTTTAATGTTAAATGTTTAAGTATAATGAGAAAAGAGTGCATTCGCTATTTGCTACAGAAGAATTATTTCAATATGTTTTTTTTTAATGCTTATCCGTGTAACCTACAAAATTAAACAATTGTGCGCCCTACAGGGTACATGATTATCTGAGATATTTATTTAAGTGCGGGATCAAATTTAACAAACCCTAACAGGCAAACAATAAAAACGCAATAAGTAACTGCATAACAATGTTAACCGTATCCGGCGAACAACACACTTTGCAAAAGCCCAGTGTGTATCTAATCAGGTACATGACAATGGATGTGAAAGATCGCATGTACCTGATGGGGTTCACATTGTTGTGAACGTGTTAACTCAAAATAATAATTGTTACTCCAGTTATTTGAACTATGACAACTTGCAAATAGCTGATTAAATTGGGAAAAACTGAGAGTGCTAGGTAGACAATAGACAATATTCTGTATTTATAACTTATGAGATTAGAATGGTGTCTTAGAAACACAAATAAAGATAGAAACACTTGCCTTTAATTCTTAAACTTTTATACACACAGGGTAACTAATATGAGCTAAGCAGTATTACGATTTCCCACTTGTAGTGGTCTGCTGCAAATTTTGGCTTTAATAACGAGAATAGGAGTAATCTTTTATACATAATGATATTAATTTTTTAATCAAATGTTTAAAAAATAACAAACAATGACATATTGAGTTATACTCCTCCTCTAAAAATAACTATATAGACTTAAAGTTAACAGTACAAATCACATTATTTTCACATACTCTTTGACATTGCTTATTATACTCCTCTCATTTCCATTATACTCCAAGATCTCCTATACTGTCTTTATTGGAAAATATGAGAGGTAGGAAAAGAGAGGTCGGGATGACTGTAGGACAGAATAACAGACTGAGAGGAAGAAGTGTGCTTATACTCTTCACAATGGTGCTAGATGGGAAGATGACGAGCTGGTCAAAAGGAGTATCAGGTAATGGAAGATTAATGAAATGGAACATGATAGTATCAGAGAATGTTGGTAAAGAAGGATGGTCAAGATCATAGAGTACATGGATGAATGAGGAGGAAAGGTGACTGACACATTTTGGAATAAGATGGAACTTGACAGTATGGGGGGGAGTAGATAAAGAAGGACATTCAATATCATAGAGTACATGGATGAATGAGGAGGAAAGGTGACTGACACATTTTGGAATAAGATGGAACTTGACAGTATGGGGGGAGTAGATAAAGAAGGACATTCAATATCATAGAGTACATGGATGAATGAGGAGGAAAGGTGACTGACACATTTTGGAATGAGATGGAACTTGAAAGTATGGGGGAAGTAGATAAAGAAGGACACTCAAGATCATAGAGTACAGAGATGAATGAGGAGGAAAGGTGACACATTTTGGAATGAGATGGGACTTGATAGTATGGGAGAAAGAAAGTAGATATAGAGGACACTCGAGATCATACAGTACATGGATGAATAGGGAGAAAAGTGACACATTTTGGAATGAGATGAGGTTCTGTAGGAGACAGAATATGGAGTGAAGTAATAGAAAAGAAGATGAGAAAACAGATGTTAAAAAGGATCATGATTGAGTGACTGGTGTGATTTGGGAAAATGAAGGCGATATGGAAGAATGATTGTTAAAGATGTTAAGAGAAGAGCAGTAACTGCTAATCTACTGGAACATGGAAGTTGGCAAAACCAAGCAGAGCCAGTGATGCTGAAAATCTTTAAGAACTTGTCTATATATCTCAACATTGTGAGATACACTTCATAAAGTTGTAGCAAGTTTTATTAAACTATAACAAATCTAAAATATACAAGGCAGTGACAAAAATAACTATCCACCACCAAACGATAAACGATGTAACCAAGGACGAACAAATGGATCCTTACCGAAGACGGAGGCCAGAGGGGAGTCCTGAAAGAAGGAGCCGCATACCAACGAGAGCAGGTTGGTGATGATATTGTCGCCTCCGCCCCCAAGAGGTGACGAGGATGATACCTCTAGAATACAACAACACATTACGCACACACGCACCAACACCAACACACTCACAGACGCAGAGCATGGGATATTCCAGAACGTAGGTCAAGTTGTAACAAAAACAAAACAGTGCAAGACAACCTCTTACAATTTATAAAACTGTAGTCATTAAAATTTTGAAAATAGTAAAGTGTTGACACGTTTCAGACTCAAGAAATAATCAAGTATACGTGACCTAATCACTTTCATGCAATGATTCAAACAGGACCAGTTCCAGGGCGATGTAGAAACAAAATTATTTGTTTTGCTAGTAAGATCAATAATAATTGCCTGCTGTGTATACCAAGACCTATTTTTGGTATGACTTAAACATGTGTTATGCCATCTTGCTGTAAGTATCTTGAGACATGTCTACAGCTAATACTGTTTGCCCTCAGTAAGCTAGCCATTACCTTTGTGGTTACTGCTTAAATAATTTGTCAGTCTCAAGATGTTACCGAGTGTGGGTTAGATGTAATGAGTGTTTTTATTTTAAATCAACATCTTATTTGTAAACACACTTGCTATATATGTACATAATCTTGAGGTTAAACGTGAAATTGCTTATGTATCATCTAAAGCATAAAAGAACCAAACATGATTCAATTATGCCCGAAACGTTTGTACATCAAGTACACTCTTCAGGCAAAATGTTCAAATAAGTTTGTCATGAATATTCTTGGAGCAATTAGGACAAATTTTTAATTCAATGTAAATATTTATTTGTGGAGTCACCTGAAGTGAAATCTTTGATTCTGAAAAGTCTCCCACAAAATACAAATTTACATTGCAAATCTGTGTAATTTTTATTAGTTACATTAAATCTAAGTCTTTCAAGAAAATTGTTACTAACCTACTGCGTTCCACATATGAACTGAGTCTGACATCCTTAATTCGCTACTTCACTCCATAGGTGAGCACGGTTCTTCATTGTTGTGTCAGCCATTGTGTATTTCAAACAAATATAATGTTAAGTTCCATAACTTCTATTTTAATTATAATTTAAGATTGAGTTGTTTTGACCTTGACATAGAATGTAAAATATTGTAAATATAAATATAAAACACCAAATAAAATGTATTTTAGTAACTATTTTATAAACTTAGCAAATGGTGTTTACAAGTAATGAGTAAAAAAGTACTGTTATCATTTACTGAATAATCATTTAAAAAATACAAAATGCTCTAGGAACCAAAAACAAACATGTTTTAAAATTATACATTTTCTTAATTATGTATTTTCCAAAACTGAAAGAAATGTCTTCCATACCTTAAAAATTCTAAATTGAACATTTTAGGTACCGTAGCTAAATACCATAGGTCATAAAATATATGCATAACATGTGTATTGAGCGTATCTGGCAGTGTATTGAGTGATATAATAAGAGTTCCAAGAGGTTTAATAAGAAAAGAAAATTATTGCTGAAAAACGAACACAATACAATTTTATCTTAACATATTTTCACTGAAGATGACTACTCACAGAGATGTCTAAATCTTGAGATTTAAACTGCGTTAGAATTGTTTCAACATGATGTCAACTAGACATCTTATAACTCCAATATGATTACAACTGATTGTTATATCAGAGATGTTAAAGCAAAACAAAATTAAACAAGTTTATTAAAAAGTTTATATCAAGATGGGCAGCTTCACTTTTTTTAAACAGTTAATCTGTTGAGATGTTTCTAACAGCTTTCAAGTTAGTTCTGGTTATGTTTTCTGGCATGTACGGCAAGGAGTGTGTTTACGTATATCCCTGCAAACGGTACTAAAATGATATTCTGTCATAATTTAAATCTATTATAAATATGATTAAAAATGACTGAATTACTGGAGCTGGTCCTGAGTTTAAACCATCACTTTGTTCATTCATTTATTTGTCTCATGTAGGGAATGATTCAAAATAGGTTCATTAATTGAATTTATTCAAACTGCAATTCACCTCATACATACAGTATATATTGCAATTTCTACAAATTTACTTTAGATATGTATATATGAATTGAATTTGACCTATACCAGTGCGAGTAAGATATCCGGGTTAAAGATATCTATATCCTCTGGATTTTCTTATCAGTAAATCTCTATCACTCAATTAAAATGGCACACAGGGAACTGACAATAACACAAAGGGAGAAATTCAATAATACTAGGAAATAAATCAAGAACAAATAGAAACTCAAATGAACAAGACAAACAAACAGTAAGAAGCAAAACTTAGGTTTTTCCTAATAATCAAACTTACAATCAAAGCTGTAAACACATTTAAAGCATGTAGCTGAAGCTATGGAAAGGCTAGAACAAATCAGGCAACTAACTGTTTAAGAACAAGTTACATTTACGTAGGATACGCAGATATAGTAAATGCTCAAGCTGTGTGATAAATGACGATGTTATGATTATGACGTAAGTTTTGATACATGGTTACTGCAGCGAGTGGCAACGGCTATTAGTGCTTCAAACCACTCCATAACTAGGCTATATTTCATTTCATCAAAACTGCATGCATTTGCGTTTCTTTTGTTGATAGCCCAAATTTGTCGAATATTCCCTTTGAATATTTTAATTGTAAACGATATTAAAATATTCTGAGTTGGTAATTCATACAGCATAAAATATCATAAATGTGTGCATACCTGATTAAAATATAGGGTTATGGTTAAGTTAAACTAATATAGCTATTACTCGTACCTTATTTGGTTCATCTTTACGATGAATATTTTAAGATTTAATATTATTTTCAACTACAGTACTGGAACTACTAGGCCTAGTCATCTCTTTTTTTTAATCTTCAATATTAATAACTGTGTAAAATATTTAGAAGTATATAAAAGTAAGAACTACTTTTAATATAATGTTAAGCTAAAATTTGATACCAACAAAATTTTGACAAGTGGAAATATTTTCTTGTAATTAATTTTTTTACTATTGTACGTAATTTTAATAGACGATTATTTATCTTATAACGGCATGGCATGCATTTTAACGTAACCATAATAATATCACAAAAACCTCAAATAGTAACATTATAACTCACAGACAATCATGGTTTTCCATAATATTTTAGAATATTAATATACTATAATAAAATTTTAAACATGAAGTGCTTCAACAATTTTTCAATATTATAGGGGATTGTTCCTAAACACCAAACAAATATAAAATCCTGTACAAACATTTTTCTAAAACGCTTAGTTTTTCATCCATCTGTATGTATTTTTTATTTAATCCCTTATCAAAACATAAAAGTATTTTTGTACCTAAAAGTATGTTGTTTTGTTGAATTTTTCCTTTCTTACAGAGGCAATTACGTCAGTAGCACACTTTTCCGCAATCACTATGAACGTAATATTACCTCATAAACCATGAAGGGGTTATTTTATTTATTAAGTTAGTTTTTTTAATTTGGCACGACTCCCTATTTCCTTTGGCCTAATTTGTGATCAATATCAATAATTCCACTAGCTTCAAAATGATCACTACTTTCAAACCACACAAATGTCTAAAATTATTAAAATATATATTCACAATTGGCCTACAAATTAATTGCTTCGTACCTTATTTTGATAAAATTGTATTCAAAATAACTGAGAAAATACAGTTTATTTTTTAAATAATCATATATAATTTACATAAATACTTTTGAACAAGACCAGTAAAATTTATTTTTCTCAATTATGTTTCATCCAATATAAAAAATAAGGTACCAAACATTTATAATTTTTGGGGTTACTTGTTCATAATGCTTTGTGTTTAAGTTTTGTTGTTATATATGTTACCGGCAAAGTGTAAAATCAGGCATTGTATAGAATACCTAGGCATTCTATACATTGCCAAAAGTAAGCAGGCAAAGTGTGAAATTTTAAACATTTCATACTTTGCCTAGGCATTCTATAGAATGCCTGCTGGAGTTCAGGCAGAGTTAAAAATCTGTCTGTTCCATTGTTTTCAAGTTACAACGTGCTTGCCTCACCTACTCCCCCCGCCCATCCCCTCTATAACGCTGCTCTCAGTTCTGTTCCGTCACACCACAGTATTGTGCTAGGCCTACGCTTCAGTTCTGTTCTGTCGTGCCACTGTATTGTTGCTTGAAAATGTCACAAGTGAACAGTAGTATCAGTAGTTCTAGTGATCGTTTATCGCTAATGAAACTTCGTTTTAGTGCCGAACTTGTAAAAATTCGGAATGCAAGTGCTAAAAATAGTGTTTTTTTGACTGAAGACGAATATAAGAAGCTGGTGTTGGAGGTCGAAGAAGCCAAGGCCAAGCCCAGAAAGGAACCTCGTCACTACTGGCTACTCAACAGGTATGATGTAATGATCGTAGAAAATGTGCAAAAACTAATACACCCATTAAAACAAGGAGACAGTGTTGTAAAATTTTATGTCCACGATTCAGATTTATTTACTGTTCTCCATGAAGCTCATGTAGCTATTGGTCATGGTGGAAGAGATCGAATGTTAAAAGAGCTAGATATTAAGTACAAAAATGTTACACGTCATGATGTTGAGCTATATATTAGTTTGTGTGAGCCATGTCAGAAGAAACAAAAGGGTTCGAAAAGAGGAGTGGTAGTAAAGCCCCTGATTTCATCAGAATTTAATTCTCGTTGTCAAGTAGATTTAATTGATTTCCAGTCACAGCCCGACAGGGAGTTTAAGTTCATAATGGTCTATCAGGATCATTTGACAAAATTTGTGATTCTTAAGCCTCTCAAAACTAAAACCGCTGAGGAAGTAGCATATCACCAAGTATATTGCAGTCAGACAATGGAAGGGAGTTTGCAAACAAAATAGTTTACAATTTAAAAGATTATTGGCCTACGTTAAAAATCGTTCATGGCCAACCACGTCATTCTCAAAGTCAGGGTAGTGTAGAACGTACAAACCAAGATATTGAAAACATGATTTCGACTTGGATGCAAGATGAAAAAACTGACCGTTGGAGTGAGGGATTGAGATTTGTGCAACTTATGAAAAATAGAGCTTTACATTCAGGAATCAAAAGAACGCCCTATGAGGCTCTCTTCGGCTGTAAAGTAAAGGTCGGTCTTACAACATCTTCTCTGCCTCGAGACATTTTGGATTCCATTAACAGCGAAGAAGATTTGGAAAGAGTGGTTAATAACATGCACACAACAGAAACACAAACAATGTCAAGTCTAGAACCTCCACTCCAAACCGATCATAACACTTCAGAAGTTAATTAGGCAACCGTTGATGTCTCGGTCAGTTCTAGCCTTCTACAAATGTGTAGCGTTTGTTTGCAGCAAACTAATGAGAAACAAAACTGCACAAAATGTTTAGCGGACATACATATTTCATGTGGCCATTCAATTCAGGGGTGTGATGATACTGAAAAAACCCTGTTGTGTGTCCCTTGTTTTAATTCGAAAAATATTGATAAAGAGAGGAAGAGGTCAAAAGCTTGTCTTGAAAAACAAGCTAAGAAAATGAAAGCTAATTCCGATAAAAAGTTTCTTCCCGTCACCAAAGGAGTCACTGTTCGTGTTCCAATTCCTGACGTTGACAAAGGAAGAGGTGACTTGAGAAATATTCTGGCAGTGGTCATGGATACGACAGAAGATGGGTTTTACAAATTAGGGACCGCCAACGGAGTTTTGAAACAACTGTACGCAAGGTCACAGTTTACAGTTTGCCAAAAAAGCCTAGTTCGAGTAGAAGACGTGCCTGATCAAGAAACAGGACTTCGTACCGTTGCAACAGCTCAGTCAACAGGAAGCGGCCAAGGATTTGTGAGATGCACTTGCAAAACTAAATGTCAAACCAAACAATGTGCTTGTGTTAAAAACAATCGAAAATGCAACTCGAAGTGCCATAGTTCTCTTTCCTGCTGTAACAAGTAATTTAAATTTTACTCTAGTAAAATATGAGGATTTTCAGATCCTATGTTTAATACATTTCATGTTTGTTATTTGCAATAAACAATTTTTAACAATGTTGTTCATTTTATACTTTGCCTGCAAAACTTTCGACATTCTATATAATGCCTAGGCATTATACACAATGCCTAGGCAAAGTTTGTACAATTGTTAAGAAATGAGTTTATTTCATACTTTGCCTGGATTCACTCGGCAATGTATACAATGCCTAGGTATTCCATACAATGCCTGAATTGTACACATTGCCGGTAACATATATATTTTAATAAAATTTGTAATAACATTTAAAACAACAATTTTTACAAATTTAACACTTTAACCACCGATTTTTGTATGGCGGATTTAGATGCATACTAATACTTCCTAGCGTCAAGTATTTTAGTTGCCATTTTGAAGCTGGGAGAATTATTAGCCAAAAATTAAATTGTGGAATGATATACAGGAATTTAGTTAAATTTCCCTAATAGTACCTAATAGTACTGAAACATGACTACTACTGCATATGTGCTATTATTAGTTTTTTAAGGTTTATAATGTATAAAATATAGTGCGATGAATGTATTATAAAAGACAATTTTGATCATTTATGAAATACTAAAACACCCATTAAAAACCGATGTACGAATGAAAGACCCTCTCCTCCAGTGTTAGCTACATTACCGTTGCGCATTGCGTAATCAAGGATCTCCTTCAGCTCCATCCAGTCGACCTCCATGTCCTCACCAGCCAGCTTGCGGAAGAACTCCTTCACCTTCTCGTCGGCCTTCTTCATCTCCGGAGCGGGTTGTGGCGGCTCTATTACCTGCAACAACACACAACCAGCTCAACTAAAATAGTTCCTTGTAGAAATTACAGCAATACAGAAAGTAGTGAACGTATTATATTGATGTGTTAATTTCATTGAACTAACTCTATTTTTTAATGATTGCACTGGCTCTTATGGTTGTTTTTGTAACTAACCAGAGATTGATTTTAACTTATTACATCTCAATTGTGCAAGAAACACACACATAACATACATACTTTTGTTCTTATATTATTTAAAATATTTAATTACAAATTAAGTCAAAATTTCTTTGGAAGCAAATAAAATCCTTATCTGGAGAATATAAAGGACTTGTTTTTAGTACCTAGATTCAAAATACATAAACAATGTAAATTAGTAATTTAAAGTTATTATTTTTGGACTTGTAAACTTGTTCTTTATTAATATTGTTGGCCTAGCAGATATACTATTTTACTATTCAGTCAAAGCCACTAGATGGTATAAATTAAACATCCATAATTGTTAATGTGATAATATTAGATTAATATACAAAAACAACACAAGAATGACAAATGTCAAGTAATAATTTTAACTTTTGCACACAAAAGTCATTTGTGCAGTTGGAATGTGAGTTGTTTGTTGGTTTTTGGCACAGAGTTGTCAATTCGTTGACAGCTACAACTTTGCTTTGTTGATCTGAAGAGGACCAAAAGTTTGTGTAGTGTATTGCACCTGACATGATTTATGTCTTGTTACACTAACAGTTGTGTATGTTTTCACAGATCTGTGCAAGAGCAATTTGCGCAAGTTTCGATTATCCACTTTGTCAATGGTTTAGTTGAGTACAAACAGTTATGTCTGACTTGTATAGAAAAGGTATTAAACTACAGTTGATTGTTAAATGTTATGGAATGTTGTTATGATTGCTGATGATTGTGTTATGATGATGTTCGAACGGCACATTAATTATGTAAATTATGGTGAGTAAATAGCTGAGGGTGTATTAAGGCTATGTTTGTGATATGATCAAAAAATGTTTAGTGTTAATAAAAACTAGGGAACTATTATTTAAAATACCAAAACGCTACTAACACAATTTCTATTAATATGAAGAAGATGATGCTATATGAAGTAATAGGATATTAAACTACAGGTAAAAAAATCTAGTGAATTTTCATTGATACTTAAAATAACAAATTAGTATGTTTCTGACATAAAATATTGTGTCAGCTCAGACCAATAATCTGAATATCTTTGGAAGAACAATGTTCTTAGTTATAACTGTTAATAAAAGAAATAACTCAGAGATTCTAAAGAGATTATACTTTGAAAAGCAAAGCCAAACCAACAATTAGCGAGGTTACTTTACAATTTGAAGAAATTCTTCAGGCATTCATGCATTTTTAAATGTTAGACAAAGCGAAAACTGCCTATATTGCAGACAATATCATGATAGTCCAATAATGATGATGAATAATGTTAGTCAGAAACTACACGTTAGGACGTTTGTTATCGGTACTAATGATTTATTACAAGTATCTAACGATTGTATTTGCTTTTTTCAATCAGTGATTTAATTTATTTGAATCAGAGTATTGATTTATTTACAAAGAATACGTTGTACCTGTTGAAGTGTAAAAAGGTTAGAAACAAAACACATTTACTAGTTTTGTATTGGAAAAATGTAATTTAATAATGCATATCGCATTTCCTGGGAAATCATGTCAAAGACAAAATTACCTACTCCTAAAACATGTATTAATTCTAGGATTAGGATTCTATTTCAGTTTGGCTGGGAATAACACAGAAAACCCTCTCACAACCAACATAAAATATTACCACATTGGCTTTTACAGTCCTCATCCTAAGTCCTCCGTGGTAGTACCGGTCCTGTCATCCACAACGTGTTAGTAGCATTGATACTATACATATCAAATTATACGACCTAAATATTTATTTACTAAACACTATAGATAGTAAAGATTTATTAAAATATGTAACAAAATTACAAGCAAAATAAAAACAAATGCACAAACTAATTCCATTGAAGTCTGCACAATACAAAACAGCAATAATGGCTTAAATACCATGTCATTATAGGCATACGCTTCCGCAAATCAAAATTTAGATGCAGTACGTTCTTTTATGAGAATACAAAGCAAATATACAAAAGGATTGGGCTAGTTTATATGATTATTATACTTTAAAATGCTTGGTAGAGTTATCTATGAGGTGGCAGAAACTGATTTGCCAGTAGCCAATAGCAGGGTAGCTTTAATAGGGGAGCGAACACTATCTTATAGCTTAATGGCCAATGCTCTGTATAAAGTAGAACGTTTACAATGAATTTAACTTCTCATAGCTGTAATTTTGATAAGCTTTAAAATACATTTTCGTTGGCCCTACAACCTCTTTAATTGTTATAGATACATTTACAAAGATTTTAAAATACATGTTACAGTATTAATTGGTTTAAAACTCAAAAATTTTATGCACATTCAAAACTTAGATTACACTTGAGACTATGAATGTTGCATTACAATTACACAAAATTTATCATTTTGATCGGACAGGTATTCAAGACCTCCCCCAAATTGGACACAAATTATTGTGTGGCTTACTCCACACAGTCTCTGACATGCCACTGTAGCAAAGTATGTTCATACTGCAACACTAACTAATTAGAGATATCAGTTCTACAAATTAGCGAGTGGACATCCACTAATACTAAACCAGAAACTCACATGTTTTATCTGAAACAGGACAATACATGTTTGTGAACATCATACATGATGGTAAATGTTCAATTAACATACTAGCACTGCAAGAAAAGTAATTAAATATGGGATTTAATAAAACTAACACTTCCTACATCCTTTTCATCAATGAACAGAAATCTAAAAAATTACTTTGTAAGTTCTTCAGCCGTTTAACTGTAAAAGTTACATAAGAGTAATAATGTGGGAAGTAGTCTATTAAAACATAAATACAAACATTACAGTTATACTTAGTAACAAGAAAGTTATTTACAAAATCAAGACTTAAATTTTTAATAACAATGTAAATGATAAAAAGGATGAATGGAGAATCCAATCATATTTTGGCGTACCTTTGTAAGCCAATCTGCAAGGTTAATATTTTTATTTACTTCAGTTTGACTAATTTATATTACAATGCACAATTAAATGAAGAGTTTCGGAACTACTAGTATTTTTATTAGTTGCAGGGCTACCAATTTAATAGACTTCACCATAAAATTAACTTACTCCTCCCTAGAACAATACAATGTGAAAAAACTATTCATATGTCTCACTTAAAATACGAGGCATATCTAAAAAGTAAGTGTACTGAAGCTCTCACTCTCTGAGGGATTTTTTTTCTACATGTTGGCTACACTGCCTGTGTTTATAATGACATAAAAACTGCATATAGTGATAAAGCTATGAATCGTACGAGTGTGTTCAAGTGGTATTATGATTTTGTTTAAACCATCTTGTACATCTATTCATGATGGTCACAGAAGCGGAAGATCTTCAATTGTAACTGCAATTCTGGAAAAAATTGAAAATGTGCAACAATTCGATCACATATTGACAGAATGAACTTTCTGCGATATTTCCACAAATCTCCAGATCTCGCGCTACAGAAACCATTGGATATTTGAAAATGTCAGCGAGGTGAATCCCTAACCAGTTGACATACCAACACAAGTTGAATCGAGTGGGGGCTAGCAGGAGTTTTTGAGACGCTTCAAACTCGCTACAAATAAATTTTTCCATTTCAGTGTGGAATTATGCAGTTTTACATCATTATAAACCTCAACTGAAGTTTTTCTTTCTTAAATTATTTTCTGGTGAATTAGGACAAAAATCACCAAAAGTGTAAATTTCAGGTTTAAGCATATATTCTTTAATGGTTTTTTTAAAAGCCTTTCATGTAGGAATCTTCCTCCTTACTAAAGGTAGTTTATTAGTTAGTTATTATTAGTTTGCTCCTGTGTTTTAGTTAAAATTTATGTGGTTCTTTTAAGAAAGTATATAAGTTTTTTACACCAATCTGTGAAGAAAGTCGGCTTGGTTTGGTATCAGGTGACATTTTTAACAAAAATAATAACAGTGGAGAAGTTATCATAGAAAACTATTTTAATTTTCCAATAAGAACAAGATTATTGCTTAGAGATAAGGGGGATCTTTATCAGCGATATTGATAAGGAGGGCCTGGCTGGCAGGAATCTTGACCTTTGTACTGCTGTGAGTTATGGACAACTAGATCATCCTTATCTCTCAACTGTCAAGCTCTCTGTTGCTTGATTGTAAATAAGCAGACTAATAATAAGTGTGTTTCATGAGTAAATAATATTAAAATTTTTAAAACTGTTATTATTGTTTAAAATTTTATTATTGTTATTATTTTTATATTTATTGTGACTTTATTCATACTAATATTTGTTTAACTAAATACATTATTCCTATAGACTTGTCATTTGCCACTTATACACAACTAGAGAGTTTTTATTTTTTATCAATACAATGAAAAGGAAAATAGTAAAACATCCCTGTGGAATATGTATGAAAAACATTACAAAAACGTCTCCATCTATTCTTTGTCGTGGTAGCTGTTCATTGTGGCATCACATAAAATGTATTGGTGTGAATAATTATGAACTCAATAAAATAAGTGAACACAAATCAGAATGGATTTGTGAAGTTTGCTCGTCTAACTCAAATATTCAAAATGGACAACACGGTTTTAGTACTATTGCATCCCTAGAAGAAGATGACCTTAAAATAAATAATGAAATTAATAAAACTCTAACAGAATCAATAGAAAGTCTTAATTTAGTAATAAATACAATAAATAAGGATTTAGTTGACGCTAATGTTGAAATAAAAAGGTTATTAAATGAAAATTCATATCTTCAATCACTAATACTCCAAAGAGAAGAAGAGATAATAAAATTGCAAAAAAGTGAACATAAATCTATGGAATATTTTAAGACATCTTCCCCATCAGTTAAAGAATCTTCCAAAACACAGAAAAAGACAACTAAAAAAAAAATTCTGCCACCTAGTTTTTCAATTCCCCTTAATAATAGCTTCCAACCTCTGGAGTGTGTTGAAAATATCCACTCTATCGACAATTTAAAAGCCCCCATTTCAATATCACTTACTGGACCTTCTAAAACTCGACACAGAACTAAAAGTAAAATTCAAAATAACAAGGTGATGAAGAAACAAAAAGTTGATCAAAATAAAATGGAGAAAAGAGTAATGTTGGTGGCGGACAGTCATGGAAGATTTTTGGGACATATTTTACAAAATAAACTTGGTTGTGAATACAAGGTAACAGTAGTGAGTAGTTCTGGAGCACCATTTAATTATGTTGCAAAAAATCTCCTAGAACTGACAGAAGATTTCACTTTCAATGACCAGGCTATATTTTTGGCTGGAACTAACAACATTGATGACATTGGTAATTCATCCAACAAACCCAATAGTTTTGATTATGAAATCTTCAGTAAAGTTACACAGATTACAAATTTAAGTTTAATAAGCATCCCTTTTAGGTTTGATAAACCATTTCTGAACGATGCAATCAGGAAATTAAACAATAACCTTAAACTTATTTCAGACGGTTTAAATGCAGGTTCTTTTATTGATTTGAGATCAATGCAGAGACATCATCATACGAAACATGGACTCCATTTTAATTTATCAGGAAAACACCATCTTGCACATATAATAACCGAACATCTGAAAAAGACTGATATTAAAAAAACGTCAGATGAACAGACATTTATAGATCCTATTAGTGCAAGTCAGAATGCCAGCAGTACTACTCATCAAAGTCTAGACCAAACAACAGACATTGTGGGTGAGCCAAAAGTTCTGTTTGCGGCAACGGATGATCTCTCAGCTGATATTTTAATTCATAATCAAACACTGTCGGCCTCTTTGACATCTCTTGAAGATTTTCCCCCTCTTCCACCACCAGCTTTGATTAATCATAATGTTGTTCCCCTCTGCAAACAAAATCCACAATTACCTATATGCTCCTCCCAGTTTGATGTAGCTAGTGAAAAAGTTACGAGTGTCTCAGAAAATTGTAACAAAGGTTCAACAATTTTTTTAGACTAATGCAAGTAAATGTATGTTGTTTAAGAAACAAAATATTGCAGTTAGAAAGTATATGTAAAGAAAAAAATATTAACTTAATTTGTATATCAGAACACTGGCTGAAACAAAATCAAGTAGATCTATTTGTACCAGAGAATTTTACTCCAGCCAGCGTAGTCTGTAGAAAAACTAGGAAAAATGGTGGAGTTGGTATTTATGTTAAAAATACAATACAATTTTCTGTTGTTGATGTATCTAAATTTAATTTTGAGTTAGATTTTGAAATATGTTGTATAAAATTAATACAAGAAAATATTTTGATTGTGAGCATTTATAGATCTCCAAATGGAGATATTAACAAATTTTTTAACTGTTTTGAGCATGCTGTCAAAAGGTTACTAATTAATAACCAGAGGGTACTCATAGCTGGGGATTTTAATATTGAAATGGGTAATAGTGATAATGGTAATTTGGATTTTTCTAAATTTAGTAACATTCTCAGATCATTTAATCTTTTTATTACAAATAATCAACCTACACGTTTTAATTCCTGCATTGACAATATTATTGTTAATTTTAATAAAAAGCTATTTATTACTACACTTGGTGAACATTGTCTTGCAGACCATGTACCCCTTTTTTTAAAAATGTTTTCCACAAAGCACTTACAGAACAATCAAAACATGTTGCAAGCTAGTAATGGTTTTATTAGAAGGCACAGTGATGAAAGTCTGGATCAGTTTATTTATTATTTAAAGAAAGAAAATTGGGACATGATAGATGATTTTAAACAAAATAAAATTGACATTAAAACACTTTTTAATAGTTTTTTTAAAAAATTTGTTGACTTATGGCACTATTGCTCACCCTTAGTAAAAACCTCAAATAAATCACGGTCTAATAACACTAAACTTGTCAAGTGGTATACACCGGAACTAGCCAAAACAAGAAATGAAATGCTTGCATTATTCACAATTTACAAAAGTTTGAATTTAAGGGGGTCAGAGCAAACTCAGGCAGCTTATAATGTATATATTCAACATAAAAAAAGGTATAGGAATGAATTAACACTAGCAAAAAAAGTTGCAGTTGAGCAGTATATTAGTAAAGCTCCTAACCAATGCAGGGCTGCTTGGAAGGTGATTAGTAATGAACACTCACCTACACACAGTCAAGATGTAAATTTGGATCCTGAGGAATTCAACCAGTATTTCATAAACTCAATTAAAGAGCTTAGTGAAGGAATTCCCCCCAGTCACCATAGTCCTGATTACTTTCTGGGAGAACGAATGATTGATCAAAATTCATTTGTTTGGCTAACAGTTACAGCCGAGGATGTTATAAAGGCTGTGTCAAAATTCTCAAATTCAAAAGCTATGGACTATTATTGGTTGTCGAATTTCATTATTAAAAGTACTATTGAATTTATAAGTGAACCCCTAGCGATAATATTAAATAACTGCATGAATGAGGGTTTTTTTTCACCTTTACTAAAGGTGTCAAAAGTTACTCCAGTGTTTAAGAAAGGTGACAAAAATTGTGTACATAACTATCGTCCAATCTCAATTGTCCCTATATTTTCTAAAATTTTTGAATCAATTATGTACAACCAGCTGAATGGCTATTTTGAGTTTCATAATTTAATTTCAAATAGTCAATATGGCTTCCGCCAGGGAAGATCTACAACTTCGGCTGTATTAAACATAATTGATCATACCCTAGAGGCTTTTGAAAAAAAGGATTCCTCTTCATTAGTTTTATGTGACCTCAGTAAAGCATTTGACAGTGTCCTTGTTGATGTTCTTCTTGATAAGCTTGCATTTTACGGTGTTAGTGATTGTGCTTTAAGACTTATTAAGTCATATCTTTCCAATAGATTGCAATATGTATGTGTCAGGAATAAATGCTCTCAAATGAAAACCGTGGAAACTGGTGTTCCACAGGGTTCTATTCTTGGGCCTTTTTTCTTTATTGTTTATATTAATGATCTTCCTAAAAACCTCAATACTCATTCAGTGATTTACGCTGATGATACCACCTTACTTTCTAGTCATCATAATTTAGACTGTTTGGCACAAATTACCCAACAATCTGAGAAAAGGGCTTATGAATGGTTTGCAGCAAATAAGCTAGCATGCAATTTGGATAAAACACAGTGTATTACTTTAAGCCTCAAACAGGAAATCAATTTGGTATCGGTCAAGCTCCTAGGAATTAATGTAGACTCAAAATTAAACTGGTCAACTCATATAGATACTGTCTGTAACAAAATCTCTAGAGTAAATTACTTACTTTGGAAACTCAAAAGTTTTGTTAGTCCAGAGTATTTAAGATTGGCATATTTTGGGCTTTTTCAGTCGCACATATTGTATGGTCTACTTGTATGGGGTCATTCTTCACATGTCATTGACATTCTTGTGCTACAGAAAAAGGCTGTTCGTAATATTGGAGGAGCCAACCCACTTGAACACTGCAAACCTCTTTTTGTACAATTTCAAATTCCCACAATAGTAAATCTTTATATTTTTCAAGTTTTATTGTATACAAAATCTAATTTGAATCTTTTTCATACAAGACAGGAGATCCATCAATACAACACTAGGGGAAGGAATAAGATTGATATATTGCCTCACAGACTAGCTAAAACTAAAAGCTCGTTTAAATTAAATTTTATAAATTTTTTTAATAAGCTGCCTGATGATGCGAGACTTGTTTCCTTTAAAATATTTAAAAAAAAGTTATATGATTGGCTAGTGAAAAATCCTTTTTACAGCATTGAGGAATTCATGAATTGCCATATTAATGTTAGGTTTTAGTTTATAACTAACTATAATTACTTTTATTTATTGCTACTTTACTTAAATTTCATGTGAACTTTTTACAACACTTTTGTGTTAATGTAATTTTTAGCTCTAACAATGTATGTAATTTTAAAATGACTTGTCCTATTTCTGTAAACAGATCAATGGAATAAATGATTCTTATTCTTATTCTTATTCTTATTAAAAAAAAGCTAACTATTGTAAGAGAAAGATGTTTTAAAACGGCTTGTTCTGTGCCAATTTAAGACACAGATAGAGAATGACTATCAGTGTTGTGTAATTAGGATGGGAGATAAAGAGTTTGGACTGTATTCTTTTATAAGTTTGAGTTAAGACTTTTGTTATGTAAATACTTCTCACTGTCAAAACTTGGAGAGTTAAAAAAATTACCACCACATGATTGATTACATTTTTAATTTATTAGAATTCGGATTGCTCTCTTTTGAGTTTTGAAAACCTGTTCAATAAATGGTTGAGCAGCAAACAATTCTGTATCTCATCACAGACCATCACACGCGTTATGGCAATGACTTCTCCTTATCAATGCACAGAACTAAACTTTTTTTCAAGAAACCTTCCTATATTAAAGGAAAACTATTCAACATGCTTCCACAAGACAATAAATTGTGATTCTAAGACCATAAGTAGACGCTATGCATTTGAGATATTTCAATCTACACCACTGAAGAGTTCTAGATTGCAACAAACAACTACTTTAAAAGTAAAAATAAAATGTATTTTAACCAATTTCAGCTTTTTATATCATTATAAAACTCATGTGAACTTATTATATACCATACTGTATTATCTGACATGTATGTTTTCTTGACTGAAATAAATACAGATTTCTGATCATACGTTTGATGATGGTATCTTGTACAATAAACACATCTATAGAGGTAGTTGTGTAAACACTCACCCTGTCATCCATCTCCTTGAGTCCAACCTCCGTGTCGTTCTCCCTGTAACAAACAAGACACTGTACTAGTGCCCCACACTCACACACCGTGTACAAACATTACAAGAGCCTTATCACCAGATAACGTCAAACAGTATAACTCTACATCATTCTCTGCATAAGTGTTAATTATTGCACAAAACGTTATTGCGATTATTATTACACTAAAAATATCACTACATTTATTGCAAAAACGTAAATTTTAATTTATTATAATTTTTTTTTTTTTTTTTTTTGCGTTGGGGTATTGGGGTGGATTCACAGATCCTCACACGTCAACCTGAGCTTATTGTGTGCCCCTTTGATGTTAGAGGGGTAAGCCTATCTTTGTGGCCTTAATTAGGCTAAGAAGCTTTTCCCCGATACTAGCATCTGGTTCGTCGCCTGGTTGTTTATCACCGAAAAGAGCCCTTCTCCTTGCTCCCAGTCTCTCGCAGTCCAGTATTATGTGTTTTGCAGTCTCTTCAGACTTATTGCAGAGTCTACACTCCGAGTCCTCATTTCGTAAACCTAGAGTGTTTAGGTGTTTCCTGAAGTGGCCGTGTCCAGTGATCAAGGCAATCACTTGCTTAACCTGATCCCTGCCCAGCCCCATCAGCCATCTGGTGAAGCCGGAGCTAGAATCAGCAAGCAGTCTTTTGCCGAGTGCTTGTCCTTGGTGACTCTGCCACCGCAAGCGGTGTGTCTTCCTGGACCATTTGTTTATACTTTGATAAGCAGCTGACTTGCTTATACCACAACTCGGTTCTGGACCGGTGTATGGCATGCTTGCTCCGCTTTTGGCAAGCCTATCGGCGCATTCGTTGCCACCTATGCCTGTATGGCCCGGTACCCAACCAAGACGTACAAAGTTGCGTGATCCAAGCTTGCAGAGAGTGTTGAAGCACTCCCACACAAGCCTGGATGAAATGCTGTTGGAGTCAAGAGCTTTAAGAGCTGCCTGACTGTCTGACATTATGCAGATGTTCTTTCCCTGGTACCCCCTGGTGAGGCCTAGGTTGGCACAGGCCAGGATACCATAGATTTCGGCTTGAAATATGGAGCAGTTCCGTCCCAAACTGCCGCAAAGGGCAGTTCTAGGGGATTGACTAAACACTCCATATCCGGTTCTGCCCTTAATAAGCGAGCCATCCATGTACCAGACAAAGCTCTTTCTTATTGTTGTGATGTTATCTTGCGATTTCCACTCATCTCTGGAGTAGAAGTCAACAGAGAATGGCTTATTGAATACGAACTCCGTTCTCATTATGTCTGAGACCATTTCGAGAATAGCGTTTGGGTTTACAGCTTCGGTGATGGTGCCGTGGCCCGTTTTAGACGTTCCATTCCTCCACAAGTCAGCAACCATCAGCCGATAAGCTGACTTACGCGCTTCAGCTTTTATATAGACATCAAGAGGCAGAAGTCCTAAAGCCACCTCGAGGGCCGCTGAGGGACTGCTCCTAAATGCTCCGGTTGCAAAGATTGTGCCAAGCCTTTGTAAGCTTTCGAGCTTGGCTTTAGCAGTTACCTGATTCACCTTTGTCCACCA